>NC_088169.1:78252466-79666633 GCF_028769735.1 Zonotrichia leucophrys gambelii
TCCCTTCAGCCTGTGCTTTAAGGTTAAGCTGAGGCCAAGCTCACTTCATCATTCTAGACTAAGCTACCCAAGCAGAACATTATCTCATGCCTAGCCTCCAGGGTCCTTGTAGGTGTTTCTGCTTTCTTAACACCATGCTGAGAGGGTGTCCTGTTTTTGGCTGGGATAAAATTCATTTCCTTCTCAATAGCTGGCACAATGCTGTGATTTGGGCTCAGTGGGAGAATAATGTCGAAAACACACTGATGTTTTGGTTGTTGCTGATCTGTGTTCATCCTCAGCCAAGGACTTTTCAGTGTCTTGCTCTGACAGTGGGGAGGGACACAAGAATCTGAAGGAGGCACAGCCAGAGCAGTTGACCCAAACTGGCCAAAGTCATATTCCATACCACAGAATTTCATGCCCAGTATAAAAACTGGGAGCAATTTAATGGGAGAGGCATCACTATACCCTCACGAGAGGCATGGAGGTTTTAGTCAGACCTGACTGCATCCCCCTACCCCTTATTCAATGAGCTCAGGAGGTAATGGAAGGAAAAAATTACTCTTTGGAGGTCTGTCCTAGGGCAGTGTGGAGAGAAGCCCAGGAGCAGTGTTCTTTAGAAGTTCTTTAACATGTACTGTTAAGATTCCTTTCAACACTTGAGCGCAGTCAGCTCTGAGTGCCCATAACCTCTCTGTTGCATATGGAAGCAATAAACCTCACAAGGTTTCTACCTGTTTTACATTGTCAATGAAGTGCCCACAACTAACAGGGGAGAGAAAGGATGCAAAATTTGATCTTTCAATATTGACATAAAGTCTTGACAATAGTACTCTCTGGAAGGCTTCCAGGATTTAGTAAACAAGGAACAGTGTTAAAACACGCTTGCAGAAATAATGTGAGGCAGTGAGGGGATTTTCAGAAACCTTTGAAATATATCAGTCCTATAAAAATAGAATCATTTCTGTCTAGGCCAATACAGAATATGCCCTGATATTTAACTTCAAAATATAAAATGGTTGAAGTTGTTGATTTGGTTTTGTTTTTATAAATATTAGGGGGAATCTAACAAGGGAATTAAAGAAAACAGTCTGAGATTAGTCATCCTCTAGGAGAAAAACTTTCAGCCTCCAAATAAAGATATAATTCAATAAACCTCAGATAAGAGACATCAAAGAATCCTCTCACCATATAAATTTCGATCTAAAAATAGACAACAAGATCAAAGGAAAATGTGTTTTTCTCATAGTAAAAGTCCATAAATACTGAAAAACAATAAAGTAAGATGAATGTACTGAAGGGACTGGTTGGAAGTGAGGATATGGGCATAACAGACATAGAAAAACTTCAACTGAGAAACAAATCATTTATGCACCTTTAGAAACAAGATAATATATAGCACTGACATAGTAGGCCAGGCTGCTAGAGAAAAGTTCCAGAGCTTAAAATAAAGCAAAGGTTAAATACAGTAAATGAATTAACCATAACAATTATCCCAATTCATGTGAACAGAAATGTCATGCTTAAATTAAAGAATATATTATTTGGTTTGCTTTATATTCTCATGTGGCCATGATAGTGCCTCAGAAATGCTAATATTAAGGTCACTATAAAGAATGAAAAGAGAAGCATAATTTGATGTTTTAATTATTACTCATTATCTGGGAAATTGTAACAATGAGTTACATTAAGTACATTAAGTTACATACCAAAATGAATGCATTTTGAAATATCCAAGAGGAGAATATGAAGTAGCTGTAGTATAAATGAAGTATATGAATGAAATCTACACTGAAACTCACACACTCTTAAAATACTGTACTCTGCCTAACACTTCACTCATTCAAAATCTGATTGAAAAGTTTTCCTTCATCTCCATAGTACATCCTCTTCATAGGAAAGAAACTTCTCAAAAGAAGTAAACCTTCAAGAAATCATGGTAAAAACCAATTAAGGGGAACTGAAACGAAAAAAATATTTAGGGGCAACACTGCTTAAAAGCATTTTGCCAAAGAAACTTGCAACCTCTGGCAAAAAGGTGCTAAAAAATATCAAAGGACTAAATTCAGACCACACAGTTATGGCAGAGCAAAGATTTTCAGAGCACAAAAGCAGCTGTGCTGAGCCAGACCAAAGGCTGGCCAAGCCCCATGTCCCAATTCCATCAATGATGACAAGCAGATTTCTAAGGAAGATCAAAATGATGATGCATGCTGTGAATGCTCTCTGAAGTCCATAGTGATTTTCTACTCAGGAGCTTCTTGAAACAGAAACAGACCTTTAATAGAATCAGGTCTCTGGTATTTCTATCTCATATCTTAAAGTGATATTTTTGTCCATTTACTTTTTCAATGCATGTATCCAAAATATCCTGAGCAGAATTCTTTCAAAGTGTATCCATGAAGATGCAGCTGCCAACATAACAGTCAGGTTTGGCTTGGGTTTAGAGTAACCTGTTTTTCAGATGTCAGGGGATAAGTAAGCTAACATTTTACAGGGTAATGAAACTAAAATACACAAACTGAAATGAGAGGCAAAAATTAGCAACTTGGAAATTCAGGAGAAAAATACTGACAGGAAAGTAGTCAGATCTGTGGAAAAAGCATAGAATCTCCTTTTTTGGCAGCACCAAAGACCAACCCATGCCACAGCACGACAGGGCTGACTGACACTTCCCACCATCATATGACTGCTGATCCAGAGAGGATCAAGATGCATGCAGACACAGGAATGGTAATTTTTGCTCCCCATTTGGTGCTCTAGCCAGCTATTAAATCATTGTGGTGCTTGCAAGTGGTTGATATACTGTTTGCAGTGTCTTTTTGTATAAATCAAAGAATACTGAAAGAAAAGTGACCTGAGGAGGGACAGTTACCTACCTACATATTATGTAGACAACTACCTCTTTTTTTTTTTTTTTTTTTTGGTTTGAACCTACCACCTGCTAACAGCATGAGATACTCTCATTCTCACTTTGGAAGAGAAAATGAACCATCTGTCTCTTTTTATCTATTCCTTTTCCCTTATGATAGGAGAGGTTTCTGTCAAAGCCTTCTCTAAATTGCCACTTTTCAGACAATGAATGGTCCGGGGTTATTTACGAATTCCCTTGACTGCCATTCTATATTTTTGATTATTCTTTGTGGCTTTCTGTGAACCTCTTCCAATTGTTAAGTCCATTTTTAGATTTGGGGATAAAAACTTTTTCTACCAATATGATTATATTTTCTATTTTCTTTTCTACTCTTTTCTTTACAGTTTCTCATGATGTCTTGTGAAGACTGACCTAGAACAGAGGCTAGACAGAGTTAAAGAATAAAATAAGTATTTATTAAAAGGCCTCAGTGGATACACCTTGGGCAGCACAAGGCCCCAGGCAGGGCTACACCCAAGATGAACCCAAAATGGTCACAAAGGAGACAACTGGTCATGGGGTGTCACACTTTTATAAGTTCTGGTCCGTTAGCATACTGGAGCTAATTGTCCAATTATGGCTTTAGGGTATGAAGTCACATCCTTCTTGTTTTTTTCTCTTCAGTCCACCATTGTTTATTCTCTTGGGCTTGAAATTTGGGTGGTTGGTCTTGGTCCCAAGCAAGGAAAGGAATTGTTTTGTCTACCTACTCTGTGAAGAGAGCTTACTCTCCCCTAATATGAAGCTCAGAACTACACACTAAAGCAGTACAGAATCTAAAAAATACAAAAGCTAAAACCTAAGGCATCACTCTCACTCAGTTTATTTTTGACCACTGCTGATCACTGAGCTGACATTTTCATGGAGCTATTCAGCATAAGATCCAATCTCTGAATTACAACAGTATGTATACAGAGAACATCACTAATAAATAAAGGACCCTTTACAAGTAGAACTTGTATCCAGATGAGGAAAATAAAAAGAAATCAAAACATAAGGTCTGCTTATTTAAAAGTAAAAGTAAAAAAGGATGGTGAAAAACAAATGAACTTATAGACAAGTAAAACTAGTATTAAAACATATATATTATTCAGTTTATAAAGTGAGAATTTGGTAGAAAAAGGGCTACAAAGGTGGCCTCTGTGAGGAAAAAAAGACTGAGATTGTCCCTCTATTCAATTTCAGACACCTCTAGAAAGGGCTCACTGCTGGCCAAAGTTGAGGCCATCAACAATGCTGGTAAGACCTCTGGGATATCATATTTCATATTTGAGACAAGGCAAAAAAACTGGACTACAGGTGTGAGAGGAGTGAGAATATGAGAGGAACATCCATGCTGACCACAGGGTCAGCACAGAAGGAGGGGCAGGAGGTGCTCCAGGCACTGAAGCAGAGGTTCCCCTGCAGCCCCTGGTGCAGCCCATGGTGAGGCAGCTGTGCCCTGGCAGCCCATGAAGGTCCATGGTGGAGCAAATAACCAAATAGCTCCAGCAGCCCCTGGAGAATCCCAGCCACAACAGCGGGAAGACCAAAGGAGACTGTGACCCCAAGGGAAGCCTTTGCTGGAGCAGAGTCCTGGCAGAAACTGTGGCCCAGCGAGAGACCCAGACTGAAGCAGTTTGTTCCTGAAGAACTGCAGCCTGTGGAAGGGACCAAAGAAGAAATCGTTCATGTAGGACTGTCTCCAATATGAAGGACTCCACAATGGAGCAGAGGAGGACCATGAGGAGCAAATTAGCCCCATTTCCCAGTCCCACAGTACTGCTCAGGGCATGCAGGTAGAAGAGTCAGCAGTGAACATGAGCCAGGGAAGAAATGGGGATGTAGGTGGAAGGTGATTTTATATTTGTTCTTATTTCTCATTATCCTACTCTGTTGGATAAATAAATTAAATTTACTTCCCCAAAGTAAATGATGTTTTGCCCACGCTGGCAGTCAGTGGGTGGTCTCCCTGTCCTTATCTTGACCCACAAATTTTTCAAACATTTTTTTTCCTGTACTGTTGGGAGAATGAAATGCAACAAGAACAGAAAAGATGTGGCCACAGCAGAAAAGCTGACTGAATATTTCGCATCAGTGTGCGAATCAGAAGGAGCTTTTCCTGTGACAAGTGAGTCATTGAAACAGTCTCAGACTGAAGTGTCAGTGCAGGATGTTTTAAAATAAATTAGTAAAATAAAGAGTAAAATATCTCCAGTACCATATGTGATTCATTCGGAAGCTCTGAAGGAGCTCAAGTAATAAATTGTGTAATTGTTAACTGTAGTATATAATTTATTACTAACATCACCATTAGTAAAGGAATTTAATTTGACAAAAGCACCAGATTTATAAATTTATCATTCAGGAAGACATGTGAAATTATAGGTCTCTACATTTGACTTCTGTAGTCTGCAAATTGCTAGAAACTCTTGGTAGATTTAGCAGAGACATAAATGCACATGGAGCAATAAGATAGAAAACAGGACTTTCGTGAAGGGAAATTGTGGTTCACAAAACTTTTAGAGTTTGTTAAAGAATCAATAAGCATGAAGATGACTTTGATGTAATTGGCAGAGTGGTTTTGAATTTGAAAAACCTTCTGACACATTTCTGAATAAAGGGAAAAATCTATGACAAGATGCCAATAAAGAGTTTTCCCACAGTGGAAGGATACTGCCATTGATGTGTCTGAATGATTTGAACCAGGACTTGTGATGTTCATCAGAAGAGATACTCTGTGGAAAGGTGATATGGAAAAGTTTTATGATTACAAAATTATTACTCACTGTATTCAAAAATGAAATTAATTGCAAAGGTTTGCAGACAGATCTCCCAAAACTGAATGAGTCAAGTTCAATGTCACTACATGCAAAGCAACATAAATGGAGAAAAAAAATATAACATGCACACAATTTGAGCTTTTAAATTATCTGTTATGGTAAAAGCTCTTACACAGGTCAGTGGAAAACAGACAGCATAGTAAGAAATACACTCTTAGGAAATTATTAGAAATTACAAAAGAAAAACAGAGAACGAAACAGTCACTGTGATGCTACATAAATCCATGTTGTATTAAAATGCAAATTATTTTCTGCAATTCTGGCCACACAAAAAAATTATATAGCAGATTATTCTTAAAACCTTGCTCTTCCCACTTCCAGGTGAAATGTTCAGGATTATGGAGTGAGCTAGACTAGACCTGAGGTGTACCTGACCCCTTTCTATTTGAATTTATAATTATATCAACTGATCTAGTAAAGTATTTTAAACTTCCCCACAAAACTTGAGTCTCTAACTCTCTCAAGATCTTTGGAAAAATAACATAAAGACCTTCCTATCAACCTCTATTTCGTTTTGGTTAATCAAGCAGAGAACTTAGGCTTCTTGTCTAAACAACTTGTGGCCGTATAATCCACACTTCATGTCTGAAGGCCATAGCTCTATGTCTTCCAGAATCTCTTCCAAATTAAATCCATTTAAGGAGATCTTATCTAGCTGAAATCCATTCTGAAACTTGATTTTTCCTACCTCAAAATGAGTGAGATACACATCTTGATTTTCACCATCTATTATTAGCAAAGAATTTTTCCCTGGACACCTTTGCAGGACTATTTAGGTATAAATGTTAATGTGCTATAAATGTCCATCTGATCAGTTAGAGGATGGTGTTAATAATACAAAGATTGTGGATTTTTTCCCTGAATGGGCCATTCACTTAAGAGTTGGAGTCAATGATCCTTGTAAGTCTCTTCCAGTTCAGAATATTTTTGTGATTCTGTGGTCTAAAAGTACAGGAAACATATAGGTATCTTTCTTAGTGGGTAGTCTAAAAGTAGGTTCCACTTACAGCTGAAATCTATGTCCTTGTTCCTTTTTCATTTAGGCTAATGAGCAGGAAAAAAAAAGGGTTTCATTCATCATCATAATCTTCCTGCTACTAGGAATAGAGGAAGAAGACTTGTTTCTGGACACTTTTGGAAACACAGATTGAAGAAAAATCTTTGTCCAAAAGCATGTTGAAGTCACATTGCATAGTAAATTCAGATACAGTTCAGCTAAATTGTAAGACTCTAGGTACAAAATTAATACATCAGCATTCATTTGTAATTCGTGGCTTTACACATAGAATTGAATGAATAATCCTTTAACAGAGGAAAACTGAAGGGATAAAGCAGAGGTCTCATGTTTATTTCCTCACTTTAATGACGAAACCGAGAAAAGGGGTAGAAATGTCACTGACAGTTTCATGTGATGGATTGGTCTATATGCCTGAACATTAGGAACAAGCAACCCTCAATATCTGCAGGAAGACTGCCTAGCGTGTAAACATTAGATAGAATTGAAAGCGGCAGTTTCCACGGGCCCCCCACCAAGAGAATGCACAGGGGGTGTGTGTGCTTTATTGCTTGACACTCATGCATAAAGACAGCACAGCTTCTGCAATCTAAGTGAATCTCCTTAGGTTTAATGTTCCATTGAAATTTTGCTGAAATGTAAAACATATTTCAAAGGAACAAAACATTTTCTCAAACAGAGACCATTTTACTGTCATGGTAGATTTTTCTCTTTTATGGAAGCTAATTCCTGAAATAGACATATATTGGAAAAGCCAAACTGCCAGGGTCACTGCTGGCACCACAAAAATGTTCAAAGTAGCATTTTAACATCAAAGAATGCCTGTAATTGAAGCAATCATTCAAAGCCTGCCAACAATGCTGCAATAGCTGTACCCGTGCAGCACCCCAAACCCCTTGCAGACTGTGGTGGAATCAGATTTCACTGATCCTTGGTTTGGTTTTTTACTTCTACCTTGGACCATTTAATTTATGATATGTATCCTGAATCAACTGTATTGGCATAACTAAGCAGTGTCAAAGGGCTGCACAGGGGTAAGAATAATTGGCTGAAGGTGGTGACATTCTGAGTTTCTTAAACCAGATTTGCTGAGAGGCAATTTTTCATGAAACTATAGATGAGGCATAAAAGAACAGAGAATCAGGCTCATATTTGTTTGAAGAACAGTAGGAAGGTTTTTCCTTCAGTTCTTTTGGCTATAGTCTACTTTAAAAAGAACACTGACTAAAATTTCTTTCTTCATTAAAAGGTGGTTTTTATCCATGTATTAGTTAGCCTTAGTGCACAATTAGTATCAGAAAAACAGTGCAGTTGTGAACACAGAGCACAGAGACTGAAAAACAAAAGGTATGTGCAATCTAACAACACTCGCAGCATCTGCCTTGTATAAAACTCACAGGGGGAAATACACATTTAAAAAACAATTTGGTTTAAAAATTGAAATAAGAAGCATCAGACAAATTTTTGAGAAACAGCAAGGGATAAAAAATAGATCTATACAAAGAAAATGCTGGGCAAAATTAAGGCAAACATAAAAATGAATTCCCATTAACAACTGTCAGTGAGTTAACTTCTAGTCATATTTCATGTTTTAAGAGAATGGCATACCTATTTCAGTATCAAGCTCAAAATATCATCTAAATGACCATCCTGTGATAATACTTTCAGCACTTTTCCCTCAGCATGTATGAAAACAGCGTCATAAGAGGTCCATAAAAGGAGGACAAATGTGAATTTTGTAAGCATTGTATTGTTGGTTTTTTTTTCACGATCCTTCAGCTCTATAGCTAGGTACTCGGTTCATATTTCGGGCCAACTGTCGTTAGCATTTGTTGCTGTGAAGGGGTTCTTTTCTTCTCTTTCAGTTTTTATTTTAAAAACTTCCTTTGTGAGTCTTTAAAAAGTTAAGAGATCTCTTGCAGCTGCTGAGTATCATCTGTTATCATTGGGCTGCTTTCACCACTCTCACCTATTTATGAGGCAACCTTGCCTCTTTCTGTGAGTCTCACTCCAGAATAGCTTTGGGTTAGAAAGTCCTATGGGTGACAGATGTAGAACCTGCACGCCAGCTCTCTTGGTTGTTTATGAAACAAAGGCTGAATTTCAGCCTGTTCACACTTAGGTGCTAAGACAAACAGGTTCTCCCTCTGGAGGTTTTCAAAGACAGCTGCTGTTCTCCATTCATTATGTAGGAACCCTTGTTATTTACCATTGGAGAACAAAGCGTAAAACTTAGTCCAACTTTTGCCTTTATGCCACTCAAACTGGAACCCAGACAAAATATGGTTTTCTTTTATAAGGAGATGGAAATTTTCCTTTAAAAAAAAAATCTCCATGGAAACTGACTGAGAAGATTTGTACTCTGTTTTGTTTGGGGGTTTTGGTTTGGAGTGGGGTTTTTTCCTTATTTTCTCCTTTTAATTTTATTTCATGCAAATTTTCGCAGTACATACTATGAAATATAGTGCATATGAATCTATGTTTTCAGTACTAAATAGTACTTTAGTGTATTCTACTAAAATTTTGGAAGAAACTGTTTTAAATTAACATCTTATTTGAGTATTTGCTCTTGTCTTAGTTTGTTTATAAGTTTATATGATCTATTTTTTTTCAAAAAAATTTTAGATAAATCAATTATTTAAATTAAGAACATGAACCCACCTTTGCATGTCATTACTGTAAAGACACGAGCAGACAGAATAGTTTTGGGCTAATACATAAACCAAATCCATTTTCAACAAATTCCTTCAGTTGATGGAAGAAGCGGCTAAAACAGCAACACTGACACAAATTAAAGCCTCTTTCCAGAGATGTTCTAGAAGCAGATCTGTGACCAAATAATTCTTAAGCAGACCACCAAGAGTGGAAACAACACGTAAGCTTAGTTTTTTAGACCATTTTGCCTTCAGCATAGGGGTACAGATACTGACAGGAGATAAATGCCTCTCCTGGAGCATGGGAAAATTGGTCAGCTGAAGAAGATTCCAGCTGCAGACCTCCATACTAACAAAAATGATACTCCTCCTGGTGATATGTGAATATTATGAGAATTAGTTACAGATCCCTTTCCTGCTATGTTTACAACTGACTGTGCTTCTGCAAGGAACATTGCCAGAGTAATACAAATAGGTCTGCACACTGCTGGGATTAGTTTCAATAAACTGTTTTGCTTGTGCATCCAACCATGAATCATTTATGACATGAAAGTATAAAGTAACCAACAAACTGCTCACAATAAAATGGGGCAGTGAAGGCATTTGTTAAAAGTATTTTTCTTATGATTGGGAATACTTTACTGCATCCCTAAAGTTCTCTTCTCATGCTTTGAAAAGGGATACTATAAAACAAAAAAGTGCCTCAAGTAATTAAAGTGAAAAGGAATATACCAATGGCTGCATTTTAATTGCCTTTGAAATTTTCATTTGAAAAAAAGGAGGTAGGAGTAGATAACAGAACAGTTACTAAAAGATTATTGCAAAAGGAAGCAAAGTCTGACATCGGTGTTCCTATTGTTTAATATCATATCCCTTGAAAATTCCTATTGTTCTTATTGACATTACTTGTAAAATATGTTGTTCCTATTATGATACAAGTCACTGTGGCAGAGTGTCTTAAAATGGATATGGCCTTGTAATATGTAAAAAAGTTAGAAACTGGTTTTATAGACAGCTGAAAAATTATTAGGTAAGGCAGAATTCTACTAAATGATGTATGTTTTGTTTCTCTCATTCAGTTTTTATCTAGTTTGATATATTCAGCCTGCAGCTGTAACCTGACAATACCATGAAACACACGCCTCATTCTTACGGATATGTTGAGATACCCAGGGAAATGCTTGTTGCAGATTTGTTTATTGGTTTTCTTCCATTACAACTAATAAAAAGCTAACCATCAATACGGTTTCTGTAATATTGCCAAAAGTTGTCTCTGAATGGGGTTAATTTAATCACAAATACTCAGTATTCACAGTAAGGACGCCATCATTCATAGACCGCTAAAGTAATTGAGTTCATAAAGAGAATAGGACACAAGAGTTGAAATCCCTAATGCCAAAGCTTGAATGGACCACTGAACCATAATTTTCATGAACAAACATATCACACACTTTCAGCACTTCAGGTGTTTTATTTTCTGAATTCCTATAGGTTCTCTCCCACTTTCTCTTTGAAAGGATGTTGGTGTGACCTGGTCCTCACTGTCACAGCTGTCTGAGCTCTGCCAGTAAGTGACAGACGGTTCACATAGTTAGTAAATGAGCTTCACTTCTAAATGATATTGTTTTCCTTTCCAAAAGCGTATTCCATACAAGGTCAGTAGAAAAACTTTGGAGGTTCACAGTTCATTAGGGAAATCAGCTGAAGGGCTTGCTGCAGCTGGAGTTTATTTTAAATCATGCTGGCATCTGTAAAGCATGACATCAAAAAATTATTGTCAACAATGTTCTGTGCCTGCTGTGGTCACCTTCCAGGGAATTGATCCAAATGAGGGGCCTGCAACTCAGGAATCTGAATTCAAAGCTATGCTCCCAGGAAAATGTGGTGACAGAAAAGGTAGGACCTGATTTCCAACTGGTATAAAATGTATAACATGCAGACTTTAGGCTCTCAAGTTAGTTTGACATCAGTAGAAGTAAACCAATTGACTTTCTTTGTACAATGCCATGCAATGTATATCAGTATATTAAATGTTTAAAGTTGTTTCATGCGGGCACCAGTAGTACAGCTAGGGGCAGTATGAGCAGGATCAAGAAGAGTGTCCGAGTCCTGGGAGCAGTGGTAAGGTACTCTGGACCAGAAATAGCCCTTCATCGGTCCTTCTGATCAAAGGGAAGGTGTTTGGAAGGGCCAACTGAACCTGGTGAATCAACAAGTGGTTACAGGCTTGGTGCCACAGCCAGGGGTTTGGCTACTAAGACCATGGCACTCACTGTGAGAAACCTGATCTAGTAGAGGCCGATGGACTCTTTCTGTCAGAGAAGGGGATGAGCATTTTCTTGCTGAGTTGGTGAGGAGGGCTTTAAACAAGTTTCTAGGAGAAGGAAACTTCAACCCATCCTACTCCTACCAGTGTAATGCCCATGCCAACAAGAGATAATCAGAGTCTGTAAAGGGATCACAGGTAAGCAGGAAAGCATCTGAAGAGTGGCACAAAACAATTCCAGCCACTCCAGCTCAGCTTCATCTGCAGGCCAACATAAATGTTTCTCAGCAAACACACAAAGCATGGAGAGTAAACAATAGAAGCTGTAGACACACACAGCCCAACAGGGCTCTGACATTACTGACTGTGGCTATACACACATGGGAGAATGGCTCCTGTAACTGGAGCATTGGAATGGAGGGATACAGACTCTTTAGGAAGGACAGGCAAGGAAGGTGAGGAGGGAGTATCATCCTTTACGTTAATAACCATCTGGAATGCATGGAGCTCTGCCTGGGGACAGATGAGGAGCTGACCAAGATGAAAATTAAGGAAAAGGCAGGAACAGATGATATTAGCAAGGATCTGCTGCAGACCACTTGACCAAGCCTATGAGCGAAAAGTTGTTTCTAAGATTTTACATCTCGTTATCCTGCTCAGATTTGTAATAAACTCAGTATCTGCAAGCTGAGTCTGTTTTGCCTGTGACAGCAGTCAGTGAGTGATGTCTGCCAGTCCTTATATCAACCCATCAATCCTTTGTTATCTTTTCTCTCCCTTGCCAACCTGTGGATGGGAGAGATAGTGCAGCTTTGGTGAGTGTCTGGCCTCAGCCAGGGTCAACCCACTTCATAAAACCAAAGCTCTGAAAGAAATAAATCTGTCCAAGGTTAGCAAGGGAATCAAGAAAGGCTTTTATAAGTAAGCTGGTGATAAAAAGAAGGCTGGGGGAAATGTGAGTCCTCTTTGGAAGGTTCCTGGCTACCTGGAACATGGAGAAGGCTGAGGTACACAATGATTTTTTTGTCAACAAGATTGTCACATCCTGGGTGAATCTAAAACAACATGGCCAGCAGGTCTAGGTAGGTGATTCTGCCCCTCTCCTCTGCCCTTGTGAGACCCCACCTCCAGGACTGTATCCAGCTCTGGACAACATAACAAGGATATAGACATGTCAGAGCAAGCCCAGAGGAGGCCACAAAGACGATCAGAGAAGTGAAGCACCTCTCTTATGAAGAGAGAGAGGCTGAGTGAGTTGGTGTTATTCAGCCTGGGTAAGAGAAGTCTCCAGGGAAACCTTAGAGCAGCCTTGCAGTACCTAAAAGAGGCCTCTAAGAAAGCTGGAGATAGACTTCTTAAAGAACATGTAGCGACAGAACAAGCGGTAATGGCTTTAAAGTGAAAGAAGAAAGATTTAAATTAAGTGTTAGGAAGAAGTCCTCACTGTGAGGGTGGAGAGACAGTGAAGCAGGTTGCCCAGGGATATTGTGGCTGCCCCATTCCTGGGAATGTTCAAGGCCAGACTGGATGGGGCTTTGAGCAACCTGGCGTGGTGGAAGGTGTTCCTGCCCATGTCCAGAGGAATTGGAACTAGATTATCTTTAAGGTCCCTTCAAACTCAAACCATTCCATGATTCTTTGATGCATTTATTCCATGATTCATGTCCAAGTGTACTCTACTGTTTTCTGCCCACACTATCATCAGCAAGTTTCATTTTTTATTCTGCTACCACAGAAATCCACCATGTGTTGCAAAGAAAATTTATTCTTCAAATTTTAACATTCTTAAGTGCCACATTAAGGTCATTCCTGGGTCAAAATCCTTGGGTGAAAGAACTGTGTGGGTTAAATACAATCACAAGTAAAATCCCATATTCTCTTCTAAATTTCTATATCATAGACCTATTGAGACTCTCATTTACTATCCCACAGATACAACTCCCTCTCCTGCTCTGTTCAACTAAGAAACTCTTTTCCCAGAGCTATGCTTTCAAATTTGCCCTTTTAAAATTTTTTGTTTAGACAGCTGCCTGTCATTTCTTCTCACATTCACTGTTGTTGCTGTTATTTGTTTGCTGTGGCACTTGATTCCCTCAGTCAGAACAGCTGCTCTCTGTAAAGATATTAATTAATTAACCTGCATAATTCAATGACAACTTGACTGCCTGTTCTCTTAAGTTTGTCTTTCCTTGCTTGGATCTTGTTTGCCATGTTGATCTGAGACTGTGCCATGGCAAGAAGCAGAGCAGCATTCCTGTGGAGAGGAAAGGGCACTTCCTTTGACCTTCACAGCTAGTCACTAAGGACATATTCCTGGTTTCCCTGTGGGTCTTTATTTCCTATTGATAGTCATTTCTAGGTAAAATTTCCTTGACACCTGGCTCAAAAACATTTCCCTTTTTCCTGGGTGTTTGCCCAGCTCCAAGTCAGAATATAACACGCAGGTGCACCAAGTCTTCTTGCCTGCAGCTGTATGCCTTAATCTCCAGCAAGAGAGAACTTTAACATGTCAGAAACATGTATCATTCTCCAAACAGCTGCCAGTCTGGATATTTAGGGAGACCAGAGTCCCAGTGTGCACTAGTCTGCTTGTCAAAGCAGACATCTGTGCCGAGCCTTGGTACCTATCCACAAGCTGACTGCTGCTGTGTGTCAGGGTTCAAACTGTGAAGTCAGAGTCTCACTGATATGAAGATTTTGTGGTAAAGAAGAGTACAGCCCTCACAGAGATTTTCTCCTCCTGGCTTATCAAATTCAGTCTTTTGTCTTCTACCTGAATGTATTTGCCTGTGCACTGAGTGAACTAGCCAACCTCCATCAACATGGTTAGGGAAAATATTTTGTGTTTTTTGAATGCATAAAATGCACTGCAACTGGTGGAAAAGATAGAGAGCAGTCATGTTTGTGAAGCAGACCTCCAGCATCTACCAATGCTCATAGTTTTTCTTCATGTATCAGGGATGGATGATAGTCCCAAATTAACACTTTTTGAGCTGGTGATTAGAAATTATGCTTAGCTGGGAACACCACATAGTAGCTAATACAGTAGAGTAACCAGCAGAAGAGTTACATCTCTATAATGGCAGTCTCTTGGGTCGGTGCATGGTCTTTGCCTTGATACACACAGAAAGCAGTTTTATTCCTACGCCCAAGCCGGTGGATACTGCTATTGATTGCTCAGTATCCACTCAAGCCAGTCAGCCTTTAGAAGTTCTAAGCAGTTGTCCTCCAGGAAACTTTCATCTAGCCTATATGTGATCTGAAATAGGATTCTACATGGGTCTAGAGCTTACTACACAGATCCCAGCCGTCCCTCCATCTTCCACGTTAAATAATTTTCTTTTGGTATTGTCTGGCTGTTAGACAATATAAAACAATGCTACAGATCACCATACATGTTTGGTACATTTTTCTGTTTACTGTCTTTTAGTTTCCTTCTCATTTTATTTACCATGCTTAACCTCTTATATGCATTTCTCTCCTGTCTCTTTTTTTAGGCATCTTGTCAGTGTATTTATGCAGATTTTTCAAACTGGGTGCTCTGAAAAAGAGAAGAAGCCCAGTAATCTGCTGAACCAACTCTACAAAGAAAAATATCTGTCTTCCTTTTCCATATACTCCATGCTGTTTCCTGACTAAAACTAAAGCTTAACCTGTCAAGCTCACTTTAATCCTTAAAAAATGCAACTGCAGCAATGATCTTTGTAGAAATAAACAGAGATAAGCCTACTCTGAGGAAGTGAGGGGATTAGTTGAGTATCTCTGAATGGCTAAACCCCTTACAGTCATTCTTTGCAGTGTATCCATCATGTGTTTATTATCCTACTCTGTGCCAAGAAAAAGAGTGTCAAAATAAATATGGGCAAGCCATATTCCTCAATCAGCCTTCTTTTTCACTGCATACATATGACTGGCTGTATAGCAGAGCTCCTGCAGAACTGCATGACACCCAGGGCGTTTGCTTACCCAGAGTGGAAGTTCATACAGTTGCTGAAAATCATAAATACCAGGCTCAGATACAGATTGTTACAGTTTGCTCCACTTCACGAGAATAACCTCCATGAATTATTTTGACCAACACCATTTTAAGCTAGCACTGCTAAATCATTTGTGCTTTGAAAGTCTAGCAAATAATTCATTCATCTCTCAGCAGGTATTCAGAAAAGATATTTTCTTGGCATGCTAAGCAGTATACTATCATCAGACCTATGACTGTCCTCTCACTGAAAAGGAGAAATGAGCAGATATTGGTGAATGGACTGTGAAATCTTGTTTCAGGTTGTTAAAGGTCATTTTAATGTATAGATAAACAACCAGATGATAACCTTCTCTCAGAGAAACACGTTATTGATCACATTATTTATTTTCAATACTTTCTTCAATGGCTTTCAATATTTTCTTTCAATTCCTTTCTTCAATGAATAAAGCCTGACAGTCTTCTTGCAAATTGTGTTTGAAATGAAGATTAACAGTTTTACTAACATGAGTTTTTCCCCATTATTTAAGACAAATTGACGTTCTGGCATTAAAACATATCAAGACAGAATGTAGACAGGTATGACTGTAGCAGTAAGTGAAATTCTCTTAAAGAAAAATGCATCAGAGCCAAACTGAGAGTTTAACATCTTGTATTTTAAACACATTAGACAGGATTTTGGAGAAATCATGGACCCAAAAAAGATATCTGCCTTTTAGTGGGCCCAGTGCAAACCAATTTAGTAAAATGTTCTTAGCAATCAGTAAAATAAAGCTTTGGATAGCCTTATTGTGGATATTGTGGAGAAAAATAGACATCTCAAACTGAGTTTTTTAACAAGTGAGAGTATATGACTTGGATGACTGCAATATCAGAAGCTAAAATTTGTCAGTCCAGAAGGTCATTCTCAGTGTTCATTCTGATTGTTAGGTATAGGATTTCACTCCTCTCCAAAGCAGTATAAATATGGTTTGCTTGGGACTTGGTCTTTTTCTATTTTTTTTTTCCTAAATATGATGCAATTTTTTCAGCCTGATGGGCTATCTGGGCGATCACATATGTGATACAAGATTTTGACCAATTAAGACAACTTGATGAAAATTATGTTGTATTTTGGAAAAAAATTGTGAGTTTAGGTTAGACCCTTGGGGAATTTTAGAGCTGAAAGTAAATATTTACTTAAAAATTTGATATCCAAGAAGCAGAAGTAGTGTATATAACAAAAAAAGGCACTTTGTTCACAAAGACTGAAGAGTTGGGTGAAGTTTCTTAGATTTCATGACTTGCAGAACTGGTCTAAGATATGTTTTCAGACAAATACACCCTTATTTCCCAAGGGAAAATGTGTCATGTACAGCTGAATACATTCAGAGAGCAAGGAACTACTCTGCTGAGCAGTTATAGCACTGGGAGCAGTCAGGGAGTGAAAGGAAGAGCCTTGGGTACTGTAGATTTTCATAGCCAATAAATCTTCATGGTCACGGAGCAGAAGATTGATAACATTATGTTTTCATTTAAATATCACATAGTAGAGATTAGATAGTGAAGATTAGGTGGGATCTAAATGCCTTGGTCATCCTGTGAGTTTTAGTCCATAGCATAAGGAAATGTAAAGCATTGTTATAAACTTACGCATAGTCACATATTTATTCTCTTATAAGGCAGTTTATACTGCAAGAGGCTAAAATGTGAGAAGCTGTCATAAAATCTTGACATAGTTATAACCAACTTATAAGCAGTTTGTTTATCTGCTCATCCCTTTTTCTTTGTGACACATTTACCCATGTATGAAGCAGATATACCAACCTGCTATACAATTAAGAATATTTGAAGTAGTAATTGGATACAGGCACACACATGGAGAGAAAAAAAAAAAAAGAGAAAGCAAGAAAATATCATCCCAAAGTGATATGTGTTTGAAAATAGTTAATGGGAATATTCAAAGAACCTGAATCATTTGAAGTGCCAGTGACAGCTTTACTTTTAATCACAAGGACATTCTGGTGTTGTTTCTACAAACCTCTGCTTTGATATTTTCTTACCTCACTTCTTTATATTCCTGATTATCCTACTTCCATTGTCTGTCTCTATACTGTGAGCTCTGCAGAGCAGAGCATCTCACTGTGTTTGTTTAGTAATGAGGATACCAATCTCAGATGAAGCCTGTAGTCACTGCTGGAAGACAGCTATAATGATTTCGCAATCACTTCAGAAACAAATGTAATAGAAACAGTTCAAGATTTTTACTTCTTTGCAGAAGTCAATATACCACTGTGGCACAATATCCTTTCCTTCCACACTCGGTTCCCATACTCCTCCAGTGCAATGTAATTCTTCTCCCCTGTTGTGCCAGGGGAGGTTGTTTACTGGCATTAACTTCATCTATGTGAATAACATCTTTAACACCAGTTAAAACTCACAGCCATGTCTGAGAAAAGAATTTTTGTGCAGTGGCCAGCTGGTTGCTTCTACAAGACATATGTTTAAAGCTTCCCAGAACTACAAAACTGCCCTTCCTAGGCGCATTAACCCTATTTTTAACATAAACTGATCTTTGTAATCATAATGTGATCTTTAACACAACATGAAACAACACTGCTCCACTGCTGATCATTTGAGATGCAGAACAATGAAACATGGTGCATTTCTCTCTTTCACATGGCAAACAAGAGGGTTGAGATATGGTTTCCCATGTCAAAAATATTTTCTTTAATATTATAATTTGGATTTAAGGGAATACTTAAATGGACTATCCAGTTTACCTTTTTACATTGTATCAGTTATTAAATTGACAATTAAATTACTGGATCAGGAGTCAGATGTGTATTTAGTGCTGGGTTTGCCTCAGTGATTTAACTTCCCTAACCCAGGAACAAGGACTGTGAGACTGTATGTTTCCTTTTGTATTTGGGATATAAAGAGTGTAAATAGGGAGTCTAGGAACAGACTAATACTTCATAAGAGTATTTCTCTGAATAAATTCAAGTACTACTACAATATCAAGGGTAATACAACAGTCTGGTTAAAACCAGAACTTTGGGGCTCAAGCAATATAATAATAATATAAGGGTCAAGAGATAGGATGATTTATTAAAAACCTAGTATAACTGTTGGCAAAACTGTTTGAGGAACTTGAAAGTATTTAATATTAGGTTGTGACTAAAGCTTTGATTACCTCAGGACTGATATCTAGTCTGAGATCCTAAAATATTAGGTCCTTTTTACCACTGTATGCTTGCCTGCTTTGTTTTTTGAATAACTCTGGAAAATCACTTGCATAAAAGACTGACAGAAAGTAGGTGTACAGTCAGGTTGATGGGCTGACAGTTCTAGAAAAATTGGAGGTTTTGTGACTCTTTTGAATAGTGATCTTTTTTTTTAATATGAAAAACAACATCATTACCCCAATAAAATAAAACTGAGAATGTCTCAGTGTAAGGAGAAGCAGCTGACATGGATTGCAAATTTTGGAAAACCAAATTGTCCTCCTGAAACATAGAATAGATATTTATGGGAGGAAAGAATAATGAGCTGAAAGCCTTCAGACTGAAATAGGCTTAAAATAGCTGCTCTTTGATTTCCTAGGAAATTTCCGAAGCCACTGGGATAATGCAGCATTCTCACCGGTGACTTTCAGAGCCCTTCACCAAATAAGCCCATCAGCTGTGGCCTGAGCCTTCTGCCTGTTCAGGCCCTGCTGAAATGCCTAATGCTCCTCACAGGCTGCTCTCAACAGCGCTGGGCGCGCCTTGGTTCTTGGCAGAATCACTTACCCTGCAAGAATGTACAAACCCAACAAAAAAACCAAGGCTGGAGAGGTGAGACCTGGAACAAACCAAGTGAATAGGACTTCCATCCATGGTCCTTAACTTCTAGAGTGAGTAATGAACCTTTTAATTTAAGTCAACTTAATTAAAATAATATCAGGATAGAGAACAATAAGCAGCAATCGCTGCATCTGGTACTACACACCAACACAGAGCAAGTGCAGAATGTGCACACAAGGGGCAGCCTAAAGGTCTTTTAATCCAAGCAAATTGATGTTATATGAAATAATTAAAGGAGGAAAAAAATGCTAAATACAGAACTTTAAATGAAAAACACAGAAGAAAGCAACAACAACTCTCTGTTGCCTCTGAAGCAGTGAGGAATAAAAAATATAATGAACAGATAAGAAAATATAACTCTTTAAGCAAAACAAAAAACAAATGGATCAGAGAAACCTACCAAAATATATTCCTAATACGTTTTAACTTTATGGAAGTATAGGACTTATATTCACCTGAATTTTTTTCTTAGTTTGACTCATGTACAGTAATGGTGCAGAAGGATATAGTTCTCTTTGCTTAAACTTGACAGCAAATGGAGGGACTGAACACAACACCAAAAAGCACATTTTTAATTGTATTAGTGCACTGAGGTCCTTGAAACAAGCTGAGTAAGAACTTCACATATTTTTTCCTTGGTTTAGATGTGACTAAAGAGGTTATTGGCCCCCACAGCTGCTGGTTGCTGGTCACTTCCCCTTGCAGACCTTGCTACCCTTTCCAGTCTGCTAGCTCAGTAACTAACAGGAAATTAAAACTACTCAGCAAATTTAAATGCTAAGTTCTGGATTATATTGGCTTCCTTTTAATTTTTCTCTTTTTTTTCTCCCTTCACTTTTTTAACTGAAACAGAGTAGAAAGTAACTAATCATGCAGACTGGTGCTGTAGAAACCTCCAATAAGAAGCAGGAGCAAGTAGAAGTTGCTTTTCAAGCTGATATCACTAAATCCAGAAGACAATTTGTAAGAAAGCTGTTCCTTGTCTCAGTGGCAAGCATTAATTTTAAAGTTAGATTTTTCTAACCCATATTCCCATGGAAGTAATATTTTTGCAACAGGAAGTGATAGGAGGAAGATTTGGAAATAGTCTTCAAGATACCAAAAACGTGGATGTATCTTGTAGACACTGGAAGGAAGAAGCAGAGCAGGTGTGTGTGTGTCAAAGATTTGAGTGTGAATCAGTTTTAACTGTGAGTTTCTTCAGAGCCATAACTAGGATTAATATGGGCATAGATAGTGCATGCAGCGGTAGGAAAATTGACTCATCAGCCAATAAACACAAGGAGAAAAGAAGGCTCTGGGGAGAGTTTCTAGCACCTTCCAAAACTGATAAGTGCCTATGAGAAAGAATAGAGAGGGAGTTTTGAGAAGGGCATGTAGTGATTGCATAAGAGCTAGTGGCTTTAAACCAAAAGAGAGTAGATTTAGATTAAAGAAAAAAAAAGTCTTCACTATGAGACTGTGAGGCTGCCCCGAGAATCTGTGGATTCCCTATGCCTGGAACTGTGCATAGCCTGGTCGGATGAGGCTTTGAGCAGCCCAGTCATGAAAGATGCCAGTCTCAGACCAAATCACTGATCCTGAGAAGCACTCTGATCTGCCAGAGACTACTTTTCCTGTGTGTCTGAAAAGTATGAGTTAAAATTTGTTTTAGAAGGAATTCTGAAAAAAAAAATCTTAATGCAACTACTTGGCAACCTTGCCATTGAAAAAAAATTTTGAACAGGACCTGTTTACGTATTCTGTCAGTCTTATTCATACTCAAGAGCAATGCCCTCTTCCAACACTGAGAAGTGACTTGTATCAGTAGTGCTAATAATATCACTGGAAGCTGCGTGATAAGAAATATCTTTCTGATATTAGTCAAACTCCACAATCTGGCTTTCTGAGGTGGATTCAGAAGATGGTTAGTATGGGAGCAGGGTGAATCTTCTGAAAAGTTAAAGAACCAGAATCTGTACATTATACCTACATTTATTCTTGGATTTTTTAAATTTATTTTATAAAGCAAAGCAATAATTTTAGTTCAAGTCAATACAAGCACTAATATGACAAAATAGTTCAGTTAGACACATCTCAGTCAGCACTGTATTTAAGGAAATACCACAGTAATCACACAGTAAGCTGCAAATGTACTGATAGATTCATGGACAGAGACATGAACTAACACTGAATGGAAAAAGATGCCCTTGCATTAGCACAACTGTGCAAATTCATGATCCTGCTTCTCTATATTGAGAATTGCTTGAATTTAACATCTTTGACCATTAACAACAAACTTCTATGAATCATAAAATCATAGAAAAGTTTGGGTTGGCAGGGACCTTAAAGATCTCCTAATTCCAGCCTTCATAGTCTGGGCAGGGAAACCTTTCACTAGACCACATCATTCAAAGCACCATCCACCCTAACCTTGAAGACTTCCAGGGACAGACAGCTTTTTAGAAAACCCATGCCAGTGTCTCACCACCCTAATTCTTTCTAACTAATTTAAAGCTTCCTTCTTTCAGCTTAAAGCCATTATCCCTTGTCCTGTCACTATATGGCCTTGTCAAAAGTGCCTCTTCTGCTCTGTTGTAACCTTCTTTAGGTACTTGAAGGCTGCTCTAAGTTTTCCTTGGCACCTCTTCTCCAGATTGAACAGCCCCAACTCTGTCATCCTGTCTTCATAGGAGAGGTCAGAGCTTCTGCCTCTGCTTTCAGCCCTCTGATCTTCTTTGTGTCCTTCTCTGGACTTGTTCGAGCAGTCCAGATCTCCCTGTCATGCTGGGGTGTCAGAGCTGAAGGTACTATTCCATGTAGGGCTTCATGGGAGTAAAGGGTGATTCCAAAGCATAAGTCTGACATTGTTATATTCTGTTAGAGGAGAATTGCAATTAAACAATCAGTGAAGGAAGTTCTAACTCGGGCAAAAATATCAATATTTACATATTTAAATCATTTAATCATAAGATTTTAAGGTTTAATCATAAGATCATATTTGTGCCTGGCACAGTGGAAGCTCTGTCCATAGAAGATGACTCCAAGGCATTACAGTAATACAGATATTAGAAATTAGCCATGGATGAGAAAGTACTAATGCAATGGGGTGGATGAATTTCCTGCTGATGTCAAATGCAGTCATGCTGACTTTAATGGGACCAAATGGAAAGACAGAGTGTGATTACAATATGATAGGATTTATAAATTCATTAGAAAGTACAAATACTCTTCCTTGTTTACATTTAGGTTTTCATTTTAATTGTACCCTAATATGTCTTCCTTGGGAAACAAATAGACGTGACAAATTATGCCAGGTAATTTGTTGTAATAGATGCAAAGAACTAGAAGCCTGCTGTGAGCCATCAAACACATTTGGAGGTCAAAGCCATACTGTTTAGTTCTTAGTTCTGGGAAAGAAATTATTCTGGTAATGTTACCTGGATACCAAACTGCACACAGACACTTGGCTTTGCTGTTAATGTGTGAAAAACACTTCTTCAGCAACCACCTGCTCACAAGCAATTGCAGTGGACTCACTCACTCTTCTTATGCAGGGAAACTGCTTCTCCTCCTGTTATAGCTGTTGGTAAAGTAAAGCCATATACATTGCTTCCAGGCTTAATTCCTTAAAAAATTATTTTATAAACGTCTCCTTCTCATCTCTTTTTTTTTTTTTTTAATTTAAATTATTCTTTTTCTATGTCCATTGGAGCTTGCACTTTTCTCTTATCCTTTCCTTTTTTGAGATCCTAGCAGTGGACATTCTATCTTTGTGGACATAACAGGTTCCTCTGTATTAACGTTGTGCATTAAAAGTTAAACTCATTAGTGGTTATACAGAGAGATATATGATGGCCTCTAGTGGTTCTCTGTATGTGTGCAGATCCAATCCTCAATGCCCCTCTCATTTTTTGACTATGCATGCAGGAAGAAAAAAAATTATTGATGTCCAGCTGTTGCCTTTTATGAACAAAAACCTTTTGGCAAGAGTAAAGAGAGCTGCACAATATGTCCAGAAGGGAGAAGGTGATCTCCTCCATCAAAATATAGCTGGAATGTTTCTAAGCACCACTCACAGTCAATATAATGCAATCACAAATCACCTGAAATGTCCCTTGTCCTTTGGACTGAGCACCAGAGATGAGATCATTCATTCTGAATGGAGGCATCCTTCCTGTATTTGACATCCAAACTCACAGCAACCTTGCACGCAGAATGGGTTCCCAACTCTGTTTCCAGATGAAGAACTGCAGGATGACTGACTGTTAGCCAACAAATGCGTCAGTCTCATCTTTCTCCTGAGTCACTTCCAGGTCTGTACACAAGTCTGTGCCTGCAAATGCAGATGCGTGGAAGAATCTTGGCTCTCCTAGCCAAGACAGGATATTAGATGACAACACAGAGTACATCAGTTGTTCTCACTGCAGTCCCTCGAACAGAATGTGCCTGCCTGTCAGCTCTGATTCCCACTCTAACAAATCTGCACTCCTCAGGACCCAACTTTGGCTGGCCAGAGTCAGAAGCTCCCTGATCTGAATGGCCAAGGAATGAAAACGTTAGGGGTAGCAGCATACTCCTCTGCACATTGCTGCAAACATTCAGGCCATTTTCCCCTTAGGAACTCTTTCACAGGGGTCAGTACACTTTGGAGGAGTGAGTTTGCTGACACAAGAGGAGAAACAGCATGTTCCATCTCATTTGAACTCTGTTACTCTCTGAAGGATGTGTTGTTCTAGGCCAGGAAATGTTTTGATCTTAAAATGCAGCTATGCCGTGTAGACAACTTTCTTCTTAAAAAAAATGATGATATGGTATTCATTATTTATTTATCTAAATAAAATATATTTATGCCCGGTTAATCCTTTGAATAGGCAAAATAATGTTACACTACTTTACCCATGTGATTCTTCAAAGGCCTTTTTATCTACTAATGTTGGCACCTCTTTAGGTTATAAGTGCCATATTTTAGGGATTTTGATTACTTTAGTTCAAAAGAAATCTGCATTCCCAATAATTTGGCATCCTCTATTGTTAAAAATTATCCACAAGAGAAATAAAGAACCACAGCAACAAGAAAAAAATACATTAAAGTTACAAATCTTTAAAACTCAAAGAATTTCAGTTCCTTATTCTTGTGTTTTATTCTTCTTTTTTCTTTAAGTTGTTCATTTTTTTACTCTTTTTACAAATTCAAACTTTAGTTTTGAGACTTGTTAAATAGAAAGGCATAAGGAAAAAAGTTAAATCATTCCATAGATACATGAGTCAATGACAATCCTAAATTTCTACTTTCATATAGTTGTGATATGCTTAAGTATAGTCTTCAAATGTTTTTTATTTACACAGATGATCAAGTTATGTGCTTAAATATGTATCCAAATATCCAAGCATAGGGTGTTTAAGGACTGACAGATTGGAAGACAAATTCATAATGCCATAATTTCTTTCTCAAAGAAAGAAAGAGAATCTAGCAAAAAGTCATTTAAGACAAAATAATGATAGGTCTTGAATCTTGACATTGAAATTCTATCAACATAATTAATAAGCAAGAGGTAGATTGTTTGACTTTTGTCTTCCCAAAAATTTAGAGGGCAAAATATAAGATAATATGGCTGAGGGAAGTCAGACATGAAAAGATGACAGATGAAAGGCTGACAGCCCTCAGAAATTATCTAAACCCCTTCTTTCTACATCATAAAGCATTCTAAAGTAATTTGAATAACACTGAAAAATTGTCAAGAAAATGCATTTCCAGCTGACCTCTGTTAAGTTTGGTCTCAACATTCCCTAGTTATTTCCAAACAAAGTTTTCTGGTTGTAATTTTCTATGTGTGATCATTGCTTCTCATCCACCACACAAGGTCAGTGCCTATGTCTTTTTGTTTATTTGCATTTTTTGAAGGTGCAAATACATTTGCAAAAATAATTCAATTAAAAACAAAACAAAATATCCATACCAAAAAATCATACTATGAAAAGAATTTCTTTTAGCAAAGAATATCAGCATATGGATAATTTACATGTAGGACCTATTTAGCTACCCATAGCAGTGAACAATAGATATTTTATTCCATATACCAGTTGATGATGACGTTGAAACACTTTCACTTTTGTCTCTAGACTCCTCTCATTCCCTGTGGTACAGTGTATTACTTATTTTGCTGACAACAAACACTCAAACATCTGACATTAGATCACTTTCAATTAAGTGTGTTAGAACCAAAGACTAAAGCTCCAGGGAAGAGACATTTCGACTTAATGCCAGTTAAGTATAGGCTATCCCTGTACTGCAAAACACAGGTGATTTGAAATGAGTCCTTTAGACTCTCTAGATAGCACAGATCAAAACTGTTGTATCGATACATTTACATCTGACTCTTTCTTTTGGATTTCCTTATTGTGACGCATGGTTTTACTTATTCTTTTCCAAGATCCACATTTAAAAGCAAAACTCTGAAGCTATCAGTTTCAAGCTTAAAAAACAATGTATCAGCAAAATCTTTTCAAAACTGCACCTAGCTGAAATGGCTTTTTTATTGCTATAAGCATAGAAAAGATGTCTAATAAAGATTAAAAGTGGCTAAATGAGCTGTATGTGGGGGAAGAATCACTTAAGCAACACTACAAATCATATCTATATTCTTAATATACTGAATGCCTTCTTATAGCATATTACTGCACAGACTATTTGAGGGAATTGTGTGCTTTTTTTGTCCTTTCTTGGTCACTATGTGCTCAGCTGAAGAGTTTTAGAGAACTGGACAAGACAGGAAGATGATGATACACAGCCTAAAAAATTGGCCTGATTCACAGTGTTGCTGAGAGCCTATTGAAGTAATTGGCTCCACAGCCACTTAGCACTGCTGAAAATAAACCATTTTCTCTTGTACTCACTAGAGTGAAATGAAGCATGACCCTAAACACCTGTCATCTACAGCTGGTTGGAAAGTTCAAGAAGCTTATAAAGAAATGGGAAATAAGATTTTCGGTTTCTCTTCTATTTTCCTATAATTTTTATGTAGTTGCTTCCCTTTGCTTATGAATGGAAATCCTAATTTCAAATCCTTACCTAGGAGAATTTCTCTCACCCAGCACAAATCAAGATGCCAGCTTGCTTTAAAAACTATGTAGGTTCAAAACTATCAAGCCTGGGATGTTGTTGAAAGAAGAGGGTAAATATCTGTCTTATTATCAGGAAGCTCATACACGGCTGCTCTACTGGTAGCTATTCTTAGGATACCAGGAGAGTCTTTTTTCCTTCCATGCTGTAACTTTGCTACTGCTAACAAATGCTGCACTGAAAATCTTGTCCCTAATGAGGTCAGGAGTAAAACTGTTATTGATTCTTAGAGCCAAGGATTCAGTGTCTTTATGTATTTTTCCCTCCATTTAGTGATAGACATGTTTGTGTTTAGAATGGCTAATTAAATAGTCATTGTAATATAACCTAGCAGTGCTCTTTGGATAACTTTCAAACTTTATATTTAAAGAGCCACACTATGAAACTAAACTAAATCTATACTTAATTACTGTTCTGTAGACATATTAAGTTTTTGCCTTTTCGGAGGAAAATTGGCCACAATTTTTCCTTGAGGTAGAAGGCCCAGTGACATTCTGAGTAAAATGCATGCCAGTTGAGCCAATATTAATACAATTTGAATGCAATGCAGCAATAATTCAAAACCTTTGTGACAAACTACAGGAAAAATCTTCTTGTCGTCGCAGGTAATTTCAAAGGCAGAATTGCAGGATAGATTGTGAATTTTAAAAAAATTATTAAAACGAGAAGAAGTTTGCCTAACAAAGTAAAAACATTTCATTGAAGAATAAAGAGCAGTTCAGGTTTTGTGAAGAAACTACAAATTCATAAGTACAACAGTGTCCTGGACATGCTCAGTTGGACATTGTGGTGGTGAAATAACTTATTTTGTGATTCCATCCACTGTTTTCCCATGTCCTCAGAATATCTTTCCACTATAATTCTGTTTGGGAATGTTTAACCTCCTCAGATGAGATGAAGTACAAAGGTGACTATTGGAACAACTGTAACAGATATTAGATGAGTCAGGGCAGTTGTCACAGTCCATAATTTGTAGGATCCCTTATTTTGAGGAAAGCTTATATAGGAATTAGTTCTAGATAGGGATACTTTTGTAGAGATGTGTGTATGTAGACTCCAACGAGTACACCAAATGCCTTAGCTTTTCTTCAATAAATATGATCAAACAATAACATGGAGTGACCTCACTCACTTTCAAGAAGATATGGTTGACCACTTGTGTTTGGTAGATGGAGATGCTCTAGGTTACTGCTGTGGTTTAATCCCAGCCAGCAGCAAAACCCCACACAACTAGTGGCACTATGCTGAAAATACAGTGGGACAGGGGAGAGAATCAGCAGGGAAAGTGGGAGAAAACTCAGATCAAGAGAAAGACAGTTTAAGAACTAAAGCAAATGTTACTCATTCAAGTAAATCAAACAAGGACTTCATTTATCATTTCCCAGGGGCAGGCAGGTGTTCAGCCATGCCCAGGAGAGCAGGGTTTCATCACATTTAATGGTGAATTGGGAAGACAAATGCCATAACCCTGAATTCCCCCCACCCTCACCTACTTCTTCCCCCAAATTTCTATCTCCCCATGATCTCATACAGTACAGAATATGGACAATTTTCTTTTCTCTTCTGGTGACAAGATTTTTTGGTGAGTCTGTACTTCATTTTGAGGCTGCATGTAATTTCCAATTTGCTACTCAGAGCGAATGAATGAGACCCAGGGAATACAGGAGACAGTCCTGAAGGTATACAGCAGAAGCTAAAGTAATTAAACCCTAATGAAACACTGAAAGCAGAATAAAATTATGCATTTCAGGGGTTTTTTTTGACAGAAATAAAAGCTCTGCTTTTTCAGGTTAATTTTTAAATAAAATATTTGAATGGCTATTTATTTGGAAAATCACACCAACAAATTAGTCAGGAGTTATTTCTGAGAAAAAAGCTCAAGTTTGACAAAAAAAAAATGAAACAAGTAAAATCATAGAATCATAAAATTATATGGCATGTTTAGTTGGAAGGGACCCATCAGGATCACCAGATTCAACTCCTGACACTACACAAGACCATTCAAAGAGTCACACCATGTAAGCATTGTCCAAACTCTGTCAGGCTTGGTGCTGTGACCACTTCCTTGGGGAGGTGGTTCCAATGCTCAACTATCCTTCGGGAGAAAAACCTTTTCCTAATACCCAACCTAAACCTCCCCTGACACAACTTCCTGTTGTTTCCTTGAGTCCATTCACTGAATGATCAAGTATCTGCCCTTCCACTT
Organism: Zonotrichia leucophrys gambelii; assembly: GCF_028769735.1. NCBI lineage: Eukaryota > Metazoa > Chordata > Aves > Passeriformes > Passerellidae > Zonotrichia > Zonotrichia leucophrys. Next base: position 78,281,231 of record NC_088169.1, read on the forward strand.
CCCCTCATGAGGATGTTGGAAATGGCAATGAGGTCTCCCCTCAGTCAATAATAGGAAAAGGCATTGAATAGTTATGCAAGATTCCTTCCTTTATTAACTCTTGATTCTACATGATGCACAAAGTATTTAATTATAAACTTTTTATTGGTGTTTCCTTTTTATCCTGTGACGTGACCATTTTTTCCTTGAATTTATGTCCCTTATAGCACTCCTGAATTATATTGTGAAAGGCAACATTAATGCTAATGTTACACAAATCTAATAAGCTTTTTTTAAAATTACTTTCTTCATAGTACAATTCAATTTGATAAATATTGTCAAAATTAAAAATCATCGAAACTGCATTTAAACTTTGCATCTGATATTGCATTTGTGTATGAGAGTTTATGGCTTAACCATGAGCTGTCCCAGACCTTGCAATTCAGATAAGACTGTGATATGCAAAGGAAAACATCCTGCCTACCTAAATCAGTTGCTTGTACAGAGCATCTCCTTGCCACAGATAAACCGAGAGAAATGGACATTTCTAAGAGGGACAGGACCCATTCAAGGAGGTTCATTTATCTCTTCATTTATACCAAAAAGAAGACTAGAAAACTAACTCAGAATTGTTGCTGAAGTTTATAGATTTAAATTCTGCATAGCAGCAGTTAGGTAAGGTGACTGTTAATGAGAATTGCAGACTAGCAATCTTAAAGTTCTTAATGAAGATGAGGATGGAGAAGCCAGAGATTTTCAGTAGCTTTTCTCAAAGCACTGAAATCTTTTATGTGTTTTGAACATTCTGACCTAATTTATTTTATTAAAGGCTAAATTGCAACAGAAAAATGGTAACAAATTCTGACATATAAATATGATTTCTTTTAAGAAATAAGCAATGATAAAAAAATTCAGACATATTTACATTCAGTAATATATCTGGTCTTAAATGCCTGGCTATTTCATAGGATTTGAGCAATTATAATTATTTTAACTTATTGCCATTTTATATTCCTTAGTTTTAGTGGAAAGTAATCATTAGGGAAAGGCTAAGACTTAACAAAATGCTGCATTAGGAATTCTGTGTCCTGAGAAGGATAATAATGTACGTATGTAATTTCAGAAGTCCTTTAAGAGACAGCATGAAATTCCATCTTCTAATACACATTTTGGTAATCTCCAAGAGTTCTTAGAGTTTGTTGTGGCTATTTCTTCTCTTGCTGTGAGACACTGGAATATTATTGGTTAATGATTCAAAACAATCAGCCATTTGCAGAAGTAGTAAGAAGCAGATCCTGCGAGGCGGGATAATGCTTTTTATCATGCCAAAATCCTTCCCTACACAATGGATTCAGGTGTGAAAACTCCCCATGGGGGAGGTATTGTGATGTTCATGTAGGCCTGAAGATATTCATCCCTTCCTATGAGGCATAACCTACCCAACCGCTCTGACATGAGAGTGAATTGTGTTCTAGAAGGTGTAACAGCCAGTGCAGAACTCCCCATTCCCAGGGAGGAACCTGTGCTTTCCCACCTAGGCTGAGCATGTATTAACCCACTGAACTTTGTATTTCATTGGCTACCATATCACCATTCCTAATGGATCAAGACTGCGGCAACCACTTCAACAAACATACATCAAAATTGCAACAGCCAAGACTTGTGAAAAATTACAACACGTAAAAAGCTGTATTTAAATATTATGAAATAGATAATACGATTTAAAATAAATAATTAATGTTTGTGCAATGTTTGTGGATTGTAAATCTTAGGGCAAGTGTACTGTCTCCTGTCAAGAAACTATGATCACAGATTCACAGAATCATAGAATCATAGAATGAGTAAGGTTGGAAAGGACCATGGATGGACGTTACTTGATCCATTCACTCTGCTCAAGCAAAGTCCTGCTTGAACACTTTAGACAGCTTTGCATTCAGATGGTTCTTGAATATCTCCAGAGGGAGATTTCACAGCCTCTCTGGGCAACCTGTTTCAGTGTGTGGTTCCCCGCACAATAAAAAGTTTCTTCATCATATTCAGGATCTTCATGAAAATGCAGTTTCCTCTCTGTTATGTATCCCTTAGATACTGCTCCCCAAGGTTTGCAAGATTATAAGATCTTTTTGTCTAAAATAAAAATCGCCTATGGAGAAGCTTAGGATATATCAGGGAATTTATATGGCTGACAGCTTGCTAGCAATTTGGCATTAGTTGCAATGTGCAGAAGCATCTAAAACAGCAAAGCAAAGTAAGAATGTAGATGTGAGATCTCAATGTATAAGGAATAATAAGCAGCATTGTTACACAAGGAATTCCACTATTTCTAATCGACAAAAGAATTGAGAAGATTTTAATCAGGATAAACGTTTCTCAATTTGACTCAAAGCTTGAAGAAAAACACAATGGGGGCAGATGTTTTGTTACACTTCTTTTTTGAGGAGGGGAAGGATAGAACAGTTACCAAACAAAATTAATTATTCTCCTAATAGCTGCTGTGAGCTTAAAGCTACAGCCACTTCCCACTTCAGTTTAGTTTTATTTGATGATTTGAGGAAAACATCCTGAGCTTGACTCTGGAAAATTAGATAAGAAAATGAATGTGAGATGTCATAGATCAGGAAACATTCAGAAAATGTGAGGATGGCAGAAATACAGAAATAAGAGAAGCACCACTCCTAATGAAAAAGGATAATTCACTTGGTTAATTGGATTTTTTTTTGGTATGTTTGTAATAGGGTTTTTTTTCCTGCAGATAACCTATTTCACTTCAAGTTTTTGATATATTTTACAAATGCTAATGAGCTTCAGAGCTCCAGCCTCCTGATGTTAAGTGGATAATATTAGTCACATATCACAGAGGAGCAAACTCGTGCTAAGCCCCTGTAAAAGCAGTGAATTTTGCCCTGTGTGATTCTGGAAAGTCAATGTGTCACCACACTAACGTGGGAATGCAGTGCTGAACAGATTAGTGATGGGCTGTGTATAAACTTGCTGTGATTGCTCCTCTGTGCACAAATGCATTGTACATGTAAATCAAGCCTGAGGGCTACTCAGCATGTATATTGTAAAGGATATTAAGAAACAAGGCACATACAAAGAAGATAGAAGGAAACAAGCAATGCACAGGTAGCGGGATCTGTCTGAATAGAGCTGATTACACTCTCAAATTTTGGTTATATTTCAGCCAATCAGCCAGAATGCAAATGTGAGTACTTGCAGAAAAAAAAGGAAAAATACATGCCAGCAGGGGAAAATTATCTAAGAAGAGCTTGGTGCAGATCACAAATTAATAGTCTGTCTTTTGCTCCCATCCCAAGCCAATAAAACTGCTCACTGTCCTCTACATTCAGCTTTGAAGCTAAAATTCATCCTTGAGGGAAGCAGCAAAGCAGAAGTGGCAACAATGATCCTTGTCATTTATCCCTTTCTTAAAATGGAATCCTCCCCACATTTGCTCAGAATTCTCTCTTCTATATGAGGCTCACTTCCTTGCTTTTAGGAGAGAAAAAAAGGAAAACAGACAAAAAAACATAAGTCCTATTTAACCTTCTCTGAGAAAAAAAAAGTGCTTCAGGAGATATTTTTTCCTCTCTTCATTTCTTACTCAACCTATAAACAATATGCCATCACTGAGATGAATAAAAGGGTCATTTTATAAGGGCATTGATGCCTTGATGAAAATGTGTTTTGCCACTTGTTTTATTAATAACATTTTCAGCCTTCCAACAATCTCTTGCACCTTTTCAGAAATCTGGAATCATTACCCATTACTTAGAACAGGAAAAAACTGAATTCCATTCTAAATGTTTTTCTCCTGAACAAAAATTTTATTTCATCTTAAAAAAATAGTAAAAAAAAATGGACAATTTTTTTGTAATTGCTGAGTAAAATCTGTTTTGATATACACCCGAAAGCATACACATTTGGTTAGAGACCATTTAAAAAATGAACTGCACTGTCATATTTTCAAGGCTTAGTTTTAATACTTTTATGTGTTAGAGAGCTAAATTACACAGTAACAAGGTACAAAAAAGAGTTTTTCTTGGATAACCAGATCTTAAATGGGATGGGACAGATCTTTATCTGTCTATTCAGTAAGGCTAAATTAGTAGGAAGGCACTAGTATCCGTAAGATGGGAAGATATTCCTCACTAAATAATTTTGACTGGAAAGAAAGGTAATCTGTAACTAATACTTGCAATGACATTTCTAGTTTATTGGGAATTATGGTAAGATTAAGAAACATTGAGGAATGTAGCTGCACCTACTCTCCTGTACCAGCAAATAGAAAATAGATACTGCCTCCCATGAAAAGCCCCCAAACTTGGTGATATCCTTAAAAACCGCAGTTCGTGGATAAAGCACAAATCTGAAGCCATCTTCTGGTTCATGCTTGACAGATAATTTTTAAATTTTATTCCATGATTGTTTCATACAAAATACATTCAAGTTCTTGCTTCACAGAAAGGTCTCATAGACCATCCTGGATAGAGTTACCAATCATTTAGAAAGTAACTGAATAACCACTTGAGTATGCTAAAGGTCCCTCATCACAGACATTTGATAGACATGTTTCATGGAAACAAATGTTGATAAAAATCAGATAAAAATTTCAGACTGGAAAATGAGCCAAAATCTCAACAAATCTATTGGGTTAAACAGTTTGGGCCCTTCACTTTAGAAACTGGAACACTGACACTTTCAGTGGCTGCAGTAAAATATAACCTACAAAATTCACCTCATTTGGATCCCTCTGTGTACAGTACCACTACTGCATTTTTCAGCTCCTTGAGATCTTGGAGATCACAGGGTCAGGGTAAGCAGGCTCCAGGACAGTATCTGTGCTCTGTCTCCAACACCCCCTCTCATCAGTAGGCTGAGGGTGGGCAAAGACTTGAGAGGGGACACAGCCCACACAGCTGACCCCAACTGACCAAAGGGGATATTCCACACCATAAGCCACCTGCCCAGCAACAAGGAGAAAGGAGGATGCAGGTGGGGGGAACAGGGGTGTGAGCAGGACATTTTGTATTATTATGTTTGTCTTCCAGAGCGATCACTAGGCATGCTGAAACCATGCTTCCTGGGAAGTGACAAGACATTCCCTGTAGATGGGAAGTAGAGAATAAAAATATTTTGCTTTCCTTTGTTTTCATGTCTTCAACCTTTGCTTTTCCTTTATTTAACTGTCTTATCATCTCCCATGACTTTTTTTCCATCTTATTTTCTCCCTGCCTTTTCCCTGTGAGGAGTTACAGAGAGGCTCAGTGGGCAATGGGTGTCCAGCCAAGGTGAACCCCTTACAAAGAAATTTTAAACGTTTTCACTATCAATCTTATTTCTTTTGTCACTCCTTAAAATCTGTCAATTCCTTTTGCACTTTTTCACTTACTATTGTTTAGCAGAAGAAATTTGCATGTAGCAGCTGTGGAACAATAACATAGAAATGTAGAAGAAACTTTTGACAGGCCTATCTCATCAGTATCAGTAACTGAGTTTTCTTTAATGTCATTATTATATATTGGATAGATGGGTAGATGTAAAAGCTATTTCACTCTTGACCAGAGACGATGGGATTCTCCTAGGAAAACATATTAACTCAATGTCAAAACTGGTCTTAGAAAACTAGAATGGCTGCATGGTGCTTCAACTGACTAATTAGACCTCTTATTGAAGTCCTCTTATTTAGGTAGAGAGCTTCAAGGTCAGACAGTATGTAATGAGAATACACCAGAGGTCTATTTAGTTACTGAGGCAGATGAAAAATTATGCATAAACTTTGTGTACAGGGCAGTGAAAGAATTGTGTTCTATGTGTGCAGATGCACTACTGTGTACACTGGTTGAAATTATATTCTTTTATTGTGTGTTCAAAGATGGAAGAACTTTGTTTGAGCTCTGTGTCCAATTACATGAAAAGCATTGTTTCAGCATAACTATAGAAATTAATTCCTTGATAGTAGTACTTGTTTGATAACAACTAAGTGCATAGGATTTTCTCAGTGCTTTATAACTCTTTGATTTTTTGCAATTATTATTTTAGGATTAAAAATGTCACATTAGCAATATAAATTCACTGCAAATTAAAGGCAGCAGTAGCAGACTGGCACTTCCCAAAAGCTGGGAGATTGGCATCTACAGATCAGATATCTGCAGTGATATTACATCGATCAGAGTTAGGGACTTGTTAAAATCTTTTATCAAAATGCAGAAGTGAGCTGCAAAAAACTGTTGATAAAAAGTGTGTATTGAAAAAAGACCTTTGAAAGCATAGTTAGTTATAAAGAAAAGAGAGAAAGGCATATTGAGCTAGGCTAATTAAAATAACCTCTTTAAAACAGCCAGACTTAGAGCTCAACAAAAAGAAAGGCTGAGCATTACAAAAGAAGAAGTTATGGCTTGAAAACCCTTAATCTGGAAAACATTTTAGTACTTTAGGAGGCATTTCTTCTTATCTCAGAAGACATTTATAGGTAAGATAATTTCGTTGTTTTTTCTGATTTTTTTGAGCAAAGAAGTAACACATATTTTGGAGTTGAATTTAATATGGATATAAAAATAATGAAAGTTCTGGAAGAATTCTGCATAATATTCTCATATCTGACTTCTTGAAATAATGTAAAACAAAGGAGTTACGAAAGGAAATAGCCATAAGTAGCTCCTGAATTGTTCCTCTGAGACCATAGATGATTTCAGTCTCTTCAGCTGTAAGCTTTTTACAGTGCAATACTGTCTTCATTAGAATAAAATGTTGGAGACTAATCAACCCTTTAACAAAAAAAAATTCATTATAAAAACAGTGAGCAGGAGAGAAATCTTTTCAAATTAAAATAGCCAATAGATCTACTTTTTCACATTAGACTTACTGTTTAATAATTTGAACAAATGATTAATTGATAGAACAAGAGCATCTCTTGGTGGTCTGCCTTTTCATGTTGAACTGAAAAGACAATTTACCAAAATGAAGTCTTAGGATGCTAAGAAGCTTAGGAATGTAAAATAAACATGAAAGTATTCAGAAGCTGATCAGATAAACTATTCCTCTTTTTGGGCAAACATCTGAAAGCAGAAAATAAAAAACATCTGTAAATTATATATCCTGGTATTTCTTTGACATACTGTTGCCCTGACTCTGATCTCAATGACCCTTTGCAAGTCTGAAGGTATATAGGCAATTAGTAAGTAACAATGTGGGTTTATTCAGATTTAATACAACAAGATTTTATCCAATTTTCAAAGTACTAGACAAGTTACAATAGTATCTATGACATCTTTCAATCTAAATTTTTCTGTCAGAAAAGACTACAAAGCTCTTTGCATGAATCAAGGAAGATCTCCAGAGCCCAGTTGAATTTTAATTCTTCTCTGTCTTAATTTTCTATCATTAGCCTGGTGCCAAAGAAGTATGTACTGTCAAAGACATAAAATTTTTAATTATATAAACTAGTGAAATCACCAGGTAAGCATATGTAAACACATATCTCAATGTGCAAACTCTTTGCTCATAAGCAGGACACAAAAATTACTGATATGCCTTATAGGTAGGTACAAGAGAACTAGATTGGCCTCATCTGACATATTTTAAGGCAGCAATCCAAAACACTTACCTGCTCTTCAGTGGCACTGGCTAGAAGACAAAAGATTACATTGCACAGATGGGTAGAATATGAGTTCATATGAGATCAGGGGAGAATAAAATCTCTCTCAATAATTTAGGGTCATTTCAATCTACAGGTTTTTTTTAATTTACCCAAAGCTGCCTGTCACTAACATGAATCTGAGCAAAGTTGAGACAGACTGAATGGGGACCTAACTCAGCACTTTGCTGTCAGTTGCAAAATTAACTTTAGTTGATCATCAGAAGCAGGAGTTACCTCTGGTTCATAGTGCAAGCTTCCATCCCCGAGCTAAAGCTCTAGCAAATCCTTGAGGAATAAGTGACACCTTTACAAAGAGAGAGAGTGCTGAGTACAAACCTCTACAAACCTTTCCCTAACCCTCAGGACTCTGGCATTGCTCCCACTGTCACAGCTCTTGCCAAGAATTTTTTTAGCTAGTAATGGCCCTGGAAAGTACATATGCTGAGTGATTTGCACAACCAGCTCCTAAACTAGTCTGTGCAGCTGTGTGTTTTCTGTTACCTTCAACTTTCCAGGAGAATCACATCAGGTTGGAGAGTGATTCAAGAAATTTCCAATAACCTAACTTTGAGATTTCCATTCAGTCAATCCAGATGTCAGGAAAATCAAACAATAAAAAAAAAAAATTAAAAAAAAAAATCAATAAAACATGAAAAATTGCCATGAAAGCTTGTTGGATTGTATATAAAAAATATTTTTTTAAAATATTTATTTAATATCATACTCATACTGAGATTAAGTCTATTAGGCATTTCTTTCCAACATTCAGCAGATAACTTTATTAGCATACATATTAAGGGTCTTTGTGCTTTTTCTTTCATATTCCACATCTGCAATCAGATTTTGTAGAAGAAAATAAAGGAGACATGCTGGATTTTATACTTCCACTACCACGTAAAGTCTGTTCAGGGGTTCACAACTGCTTAAACTCTCTCCTCCTTTTTCCTGCCTTCCAGAACTGATTTATTCTTAAGGAGACAGATTCAATCTTCGTCACCTGGACTTCATCCCTCTGCAGTGAAACTGCTAATGTTATTTAAACAGTTCAGTTGTTTCTGCTTGACTAAACTACTAATAGCTTGTTAAATAACTGAGCTAAAGGCAAAAGGTACATTTCACAGTGAAGCTTTCCTAGAGACTTTCTGAGAGGATATTGACTTTGCTTTAATTGTCCATGACAAGCTAACTTTTAAGTTCCCAGCCTAGAAGTCAACTCTGTACAAGGGCACTGTAGGTTTGAACAAGAAGTAGCTTCTTGTGGAAGTGCCAAACTCATTTGCAAAGAAATTGAAAGGACCAAAATACTAAGCCCACCTGGGAAGAATGTGAATCAGTGTCTTGAACCTATGTGCGGAAGAAACTTCTTCAATAGTGATGAAGGGAAGGTGCTGAGGCTTTCTGTTTGTGAGACAGTAGCTAGAAAATGGACTTGTAAAAATTGAAAAAATTAAAAAAGAGAGGTACTGGGGGACCTAAGGCCTGCCCAGATCCCTCTGTGAGGCCTTCCTATCCTTCAGCAGATTGACACTCCTGACCAATTTGGTAGCATCTGCAAAATGAGGGCGTACTTGATTCCCTCATTCAAATTATTGATAAAGATATTAAACAGAACTGGCCCAAATAGTGAGCCCTGAAGAACCACTTGTGAACAATACTCCACTTGTGACTGGCTGCCAGCTGGATGTGGTGCCTTTCACCACCTCTCTCTGGGCCAGGCCATCCAGCCTTATGCTGTCTGGGCCTCATGCCCTGGTTGTCCTGCACCTGCTGCATGATGGTACTCAAAATTTTCTACTCCAGCACTTTTCCTAGAACCAAGGTCAGGCTGACTGGCCTGGAGTTCCCCAGATCCTCCTTCCAGCCCTACTTCTAGATGAGTGTCCTGTTTCCAACCTCCAGTCAAGTGGGACCACACCAGTGAGCTCTGGCTGTTGGTAAATGATATAGAGTGTCTTGGCAAGCTCTTCCACCATCTCATTCAATAGCTTTGGGTGGATTCCCTCTGGCTCCACAGATTTGTCTCTGTGTGTGTGGTGTAGTAGGGTCGCTGATCAATTCCCTCTGGGTTATGAGGGGTTTCATTCTGCTTGCCTTCCCTGCATTCCATCTCAAGTTGCTGGGTACATGGAGAGCAAGGAGTCTGATTATTTAAGACTGAAGGAAAGAAGTCATTAAGTACCTCATTATTTTCCTTATCCTTTGTTACTATATTCTTCCCAATATTATATAAACAATGGGGTTCTCCCTAGCCCTCTTTTTGTTGTTTATATGTTTATAGAAGTATTTTTTATTGTCTTTCAGCAATAGACAGATTAATTTCTAGCTGGACTTTCTTCAAATGATCTCTCTTCAAACCCTCACAATATCAATCACAACATTTCCTGAGATCCCTGTCCCTTCTTTGAAAGGTAATACACTTCCTTTTTTTTCCCCGAGTTCAAGCCAAAGATCTCTGCTCAGCCAGGCTGATCTTCTTATCTTCCAGAACATCTTTTGGCAATGGGGATGGCCTTCTCCTGGGCCTTTAGAATTTCCTTGTTGAAGAAAGTCCAGCCTTCCTGCAATCCTTTTCCCTTCAGGACTGCCTCACAAAGTACTTTCTCATGACTATGCTCTTCTGACTACAGTCCAACTATCAAAGTGGCAGACAGGCAGAGAGCTCTTTCCTGCTGTGTGGTAGACTTCTCATACTTGAGCTATCACACATCAAGGGTTGTACACACTATCTTTACAATAGGTACATACGGGCCAGACGCACACAATTTCAACAGCAATTGAGAGCAGACTCAGTCCCCTGCTATGCAGGTATAAAATGGTGAGTACAAAGAAGGCTTACAGGTTGGTCTGGACAGAAAGTTGTGAATTATTTACATGATTAAAACTGTGTATTTGCAAAAAGAATATAAATTGCCCAAAATGCTTAAAACCAAAACTCATTCATTTCATTTAGCTAAGCAGAATGACAATTAGGAAAGGAAAAGGAAAATTTTGTCCAACACAGATAAGACACAAAGAATATTAAAGAAAAAGAAGGGGCTCAGTCCTCCTCCAGAGCAGACACTGCTGTTTTGTGACAAGATTTGCCGCAGAAGCATCATCAAAGCAAGCTTTTCGTTACACTGAATGTAAACCAGAATTATGCCCAGTGTCTACAATGTGATAAAGACAAAATCATTCCTCCCTCTTGCACAAGCCATGGGACCATTTCTAAGACACTGTGCATCTGCTTGTGTCATCTTCACTGTGGAAGGAAGCCCAGTCCTCTGTTGAAATGCACAAACTGAAGAGTTAAAGTACTCAAGATGGTTTGGATATTAAACACTCACATTCTTTCTCTTTAAATCACCTCCAATAAGAATGTCATCTACTCACCAGAACAGTTGTAACTTTTCAGCTCCATTACACGCTTATTGTTTTGATGTGCCCTCCAATCAATCATGCCTTTGTACCTGCTTTTCAGGACCAGCAGGATTACCTGTTTACACATCATCTGGGTGCCCATTATCTGCTCAAATGAGCCTGTTTCCAGGGTTTGACACTGTGCTCCTTTTACTGCCAACACCATTGGCATTACCTCTCTTCTCATTGAATGTGCCTCATCTGCTCACACCTCTCACTTCTACAATAGATATGGGACAAATCTACCACAAATTAGCTAGGGCCAGTTACTCAAAAATTATTACATGTAGTTGCGGGTCCAACGCAGCACACTGGGAGATGTGTTTATATTCTCCACACATTTCCTATATCAGGCTTAGCACAGGGCATCTGCTGCTTGCAGGAACAAAGTGTTCATTTATACTAAGTGTAACAGTACACTTAGCTCTGCGCTCCCATTACCACAACTTTATTTTCTGGAAGCTTACTAACCTAATTGTAATTTATAGACCAAATGGTTCAACTTAAAACAAATAACATTTCTTTATCTCTGATAACCTAATTGTAATTTATAGACCAAATGGTTCAACTTAACACAAATAACATTTCTTTGTTTATCTCTGATAAAATACAAAGTTTATTTAGACTGCTGAGTAATAAGGTATCTCCAATATCAGCATATTTCTAGTTCATTTACTTATACATAGTATGCTTTTTAGACTTAAATTTTCTCCTGTTTGCTTTTTCTACAAGGTAAAAATCTCAGCATGATAACTACATTGTGTTCATGCTGCAACATCAAAACTAAATGCTTTTGGGCTAGACACTCAGAAATGACAAATGTAATTAAAGCTTTGTTTTAAAATACTTCTCAGAGCTTATTGGTAGCAAGAAGTACTTCTCCTGAAGTCTCAGTGTTCCGACAGCTTTGCTTAGTGAAATCAGATTAGTTTCCTCTTACCAAGTGCAAAAATTAAGATTTCCACTACTGTGGGAGTTGTAACAACCTAGTAAATATAATTCTGGTCACCAAAGCAAACTATTTTCAGACAATATATAACCTAACAATTTAGTGTCACAAAAACAGACATTTGAGTTGCATTTACAATATTTCACTTTCTGTGGTACATATCGATTCTTAGTATAATTTTGAAGCTTTGCATGTTGCAATTTCCTATTGTATACCTTTGATAAAGGAACTGATCTGGGGGGAAAAAATGTGCAATATGCTGTACATACTTAGGCTGCAGCAAAATCCTTGAAAAGTGCCACATGAAAAGTTTCTAATGAATATGAATGGACAGAATGAAAGAAGACACAAAAATAACTAAAGAAGGTTTTGCAACAACAGTGTTTTAAAGCAGGAATTACTGAACAAAGAGTACCAGTGCAGAAATTATCTTGCCACTTAATGAGTATTTTTGTTAATGACCTTTGCCACCAAAAGTAGGACTATGTTAATTAATATTGTCACTAAAGAAAATTTGAGAGGCATTATCAATAGTAAAGATCAAGATAAACACAGAGGAAGCAATGGATGACCTTGAGAACTTGAGACTACAATTTGAATGACATTCTGCAATAGAAAAAGAAAGAAAAACAAGGTACTAAGCCCAAGGACTCCTGCTATAAAATCAGTTTGAAACACAAAAGAAGGACAAAATACAGAGAATACAGGAGAGAAGGAGAGTGGCTTTGCCACAAATGAACCCACAATAATCAGGCCGACAGATGTTCCATTAATTTTGGAGTGAACAGACTGGTTTAGTGGAGCCATAAGTGTTGTCTACAAAATACCAGACTAACAGAAAAAAACCCCACAGCCTCCAGAAGAGAAGGATGTCTTGCAAAGGACAATTTTGTAAAGTCCCATTTGGTTGAATATTTAAGAGTTTTAGCTTTAAGAAAATTATGGAACAACCCTCTTAAGGATTAGGAGAATGAAAAAAACTTATCCAAAAGTGCCAGGGTAAATTTTCATGTGTGGTCATCTTTTGTATATCCTTGACATGGCAGAAAACTACATCCAGTGACAATAGTCTCTGTGTCAGAAGCTGGTGAGATGAGAACAAAATCTCATCTTCTCTTCCTTTCAACATATTCTTGCTCAGTCTTCTTCCTAAGAAACCATTAGTCACTGAAAAATATCTTCACAGATACAGCTTGTGATAACAGTCATAATTAAAAAAAATAAAATGAATAGACATATTTTTATACTTGTGATTTTTAGTTTTAGCTCTCCAGAGCAAAGAAGACATGTTCTAAGTGTGGTAAGGGCAAACATTTGGGTTATTGAAGCACCAACTATTCAATTTTATTTTGACAAATAATTTAAATCTTCAACCCAGAGAAACTCCTACATATAAGCATTCACAAAAAAATGAGATCTTTTCCATCATATAAAGGGGACTTTGAATGGCTCTGCAGGCCATTTAAAGCCTTCATCCCGTGAACTAGAAGGCATTTATGACTTTGTGATATAATGTCCTCAGGAGTTCGTTGACATTTACAAGATGTGAATTTCTGTCAGGCAAACATAAGTTGCTCCATAAAGGATGGTCCAACTTACAGTTATTAGTTTATTCTCAATGGAGATGTAAGAATTCCTTTAAATAGTAGTCACTGTAATTTGAAATCTCAGTATAAACTTACTCAAAAAACTGGAAAAAGCTATGCAGAGAATAGCTCAAAAGAGTTTCTCTTTTGAAATGAAAAAGTGCAAATCAGACAGAAATTGTTTGCTCTGACTGGTGAAATCAAAATATGAAAGAAGAGCAGTGAGTAAGGGAGAAAAAGGAGAGGTTAGCAACTCTACATGTCATCTCTGGATGCCCTTTGAAGGAGTAGAGTTCAGCAGAGTCATTTCCACTTGGAAATCTGTGAGTAGTATGGAAGAATAAAAAAATAAACCTGACCTGAAAAAACTTGAATAAATATCAAATCTCAACAGTTAAGGAAATATCATGGTCCTGTTATCATGGTCCTGTTATTCTTTAGAAAGGAATGGCAGGAAGTAATCTAAGAATATTTTCTCCTGTCTCTTGAGCCTTGGAGACCTTTTTGTTTGATATGAACCCCTCCACATCTGACAAAGACCCTCTTTCCAGAGTGGAATAAAGGATATTTTTTTCATTCTACCCATTATTCCTTAGAATGAAGCTGCTACAGACTTCTACTTCTGAAGGAATTGTATACTTTCTTAGGAAAAGATCAAGAACCAAATTTAATTTCTTTCTTTGAAGGGTAATAGATGTTCAATAAAAGGCATGATAAACCCCTGCAAAATTACGCAGTGCAGGAGTAATAGAGAGTCATTGAGAACTTGGAATCAGATCTCTTGTGAAGGTACAGTGGTTCATATGACATATGGCCAAATCTGACACTGAGTTTCCAAATATCTTCCTACTCCTAGTTCCTCTTCTCTGTCAAGAATGACACTGTATCTGAACTCACATGTAGCTCACTGATTCCCTGTTAATTTCCATTGTTCCTTTGCTAATCCTGGAATTCAAATTTTGCAATTCCCTTGTGTCCTGCCCTTTTTCTGGCCATTGAATACTTTGCTCAGAAGCTCTCAGTCCTGAAAGTGAATATGAATATATTCTGCAGCAGAAAAGGAGAATGGCAGAAAGAGGAATTATGTTTGACTGACACACCTATAAATCTTGTCAGTTTTCTCCCTACAATGCAAACAACATCTATGTTTTCTTCCAATGACCCCTGACTTTGCTTCCACTGGACAAACACCTTCCATTTTTGTCTTATTTACAAGAGAAATGCTACATGCATACATGTCTTCACATAATCATTGTTGTCATAATTTGGTTTTGTTGCCAGGTCTCTGGGAGATGTAAGAGACATTTAAATATTGTGCTTAGGAACATTCTTTTATAGTGGATATGGAAGTGTTGGATTAATGGACTATGTGATCTTAAAGGACTTCTCCAAACAAAACAATTCTGTGATTCAACAATTCTAAGATAATAATTGCAGCTGTCAGTCACAGATCTTGATAAAGCAGAAAGAACAGATGAAATTTTTGAATCATGTTCATTAATGAATAAGGAAGACTCACACAGCTACAGGCCAGTCAGTCCTACTTCTGTGCACAGTAAGATCATGGAGTAGATCCTCTGGAAAACTAAGCTAAGGTACAGTGAAAATAAAATAGTTGGTGACAGCCAACAAGGCTTCACTAAGAGCAAATCATGCCTAACAAATTTGGAGGCCTTCTTGTGGGGTTACAGCACTGATGTGTAAAGGAAGAGCAAATGACATAATTACTCAAGCTACAGTTCAATACCGTGGTCATCACTCAATATACTGAAAATTACTCCTCTCTGTGCAACAGGGAATGGGTAGTTGCTAAGAGGCTACAACTGTGGCTGGCAGCTGCCATGGTGGTGTTTGGGAGACACAGAAAGCCCATAGTAAATAATCTCAGTAGTCCTGCACTGACAATGAAAACTGAAAGGTCTCTGAGGGAAAGTTTACTGACAAAACAAGCTTGCAGTCTGTGGGCGAAAAAAGTGCTTATTGAACAGTCAGTTTAAAAATCTGAATCTTATTCTCCATTCCCTCCTTGCTCCACAGTAAGATTCAGAAAAAAAACAAAGGATTTTGTATGTAAATGAACAGGAAGACATTTTTAAAATACTTGACTAATAACAATACATTTTCTTCTTTCTAAACAGCCCAGAAAAGTCCCAGGTTTCTTGAGTCAG
The DNA here is from genome assembly GCF_028769735.1 of Zonotrichia leucophrys gambelii. Classification (NCBI taxonomy): domain Eukaryota; kingdom Metazoa; phylum Chordata; class Aves; order Passeriformes; family Passerellidae; genus Zonotrichia; species Zonotrichia leucophrys. Next base: position 78,296,951 of record NC_088169.1, read on the forward strand.
TGGATAGTGGTTTGTGGTTGCGCTTTTCCCCCACCAGAATTACTTTTTACTGAGGTGGTGAGAATTTCAGCAGAGTTGCTGGGTTGGCTTTTCTTGTGGCCCATAAATTCTGCATTCTTTGTGTCCATTAGCAGTAATACATCCTTCTCCCCCAGGTTTCTAAGTGCTTGGACAATAGTGCTACCTTCATCTTCTCTCAAGTTCCCACCACAGTGGCTTAGAACAGTCCAAGTTCCAGGCATCCACAGAGGTATATTGGGTGGGGGGGAGGCGGTGGCATCACTGGTCACAGATGCCCTCTGTCCCATAACTTGGGGTGATCTTTCTTTGACTGTGATACGTGTATGAGCAGTTGCTTCCCTGCACAGTTTGCCAGTGGGAATTTTTGTATGGATCATTACCAGGATGTGCCAGCCAGACCTCACCTCTACCATGCCTGGAGTTAACACCATCCTGTCCCTTCATTGTGTGCTTTTCTCATGGCAAAGTCCTTCTGTGGCCTAAACAGTGTTTGAGACAGGCTGCTGTGCTCTCTAAGTCCTTACCACAGGCCAAAGGGTAATTAATGTTCCAGACACTGGTCCTGGATGCTGAAATTTTCCATGAGTAAAGGCTGGTTCAAGTTCAGTGTTTCTGCAGAAGGTTCCAGCTAGAAAAAAAATCCATTTTTTCCAAGGGAAAAGATATTGCCTCTGACCAAGTTAAAAAACCAAAACCAGATTTTTCTCTGAGAGGCCTAGAATCTCTGTTTTGGTATAGAGTCCATTGTAAATTTTGATCACTGCTGTGCTTATTGTACATCAGAATAGTAGTCTTTGGCCTGACAAAATGGACTTGAGAAAAAGGAAGGGAAAGAAAGATATTCCATGTAAAAGGAAACGGAGAGCCTCTGAGAGGGTTATGGGAAACCCTGCCTTTTCTGGGCTTCAAAATTGGTGATCAAGGATCTGATTTGCAGAGATACTAATCCTTCACAGGATTGAAAGATGTTGGGAGCTGGTTTTGACTATAGTGAATATTGTGTAGAGGTAAGTACCCTATTGTGGAGAAAAAAAAATTAGGAAAATATCTCAGAGCCTCTAATCATTCAACATAAATTAGTGAAAACTTGGTGTTTGCTTATTTTATGCAGCAGTTAACAGTCAACTGTTCAACTGTGACACTGGGAAATAATATCCCTCCATGAAGGTACTATGGAAAAAAATTAATTCATATTTTGAAGTCCATGGGTACCATTGTAATGAGTGCAGTAGCCAAGATGATGAAACAATTAATATTATTGTATTCACAGAAGGTTTTGGCTGAAGCAGGGGTCCTATGGGTGAGGGGGATTGATCATGAAAACCCATGTACAATCTTAGTTCTATCATTTTCTAGCTTTCATGATCTAGGCTTCATAGTCTTGAAAAAATTCTCTTCTGTTCTTGGATCTTTTTCTGCAATAAATAGAGAAAGAGGCAGAAGTTAAAATGTACATTGTTTAACTAAAAGCAGTCTCTGTGTCCCTTCCCCTTTGTCTCTGGAGGGATGTCCCTAATGCTTATGTAAAGCTAATAAAAGGAGAGAATCTGTGGATCCTTTACTATTCCCTGCAGAAAACACAATTACATTTTTATACAGAACAACATATAAATTATTTACCTGATGGACCACAGAGGCCTCTGAAGAAAAATGTTATCTGTCTAACTAATACACTTTGAACATATACAAGGGGAAAAAACAATAAAAAATCATACAGAATCTTTATCCAATGCTTGCAAATTAATTGACTAACACTTCAGAATAAACATATAGAATCTTTTGATTTTTCTTAAATAAAGCCAAATTAATTAGGTTTTCTGAGATATAGGGCTTCATTCCAAATACTCATTGACAATGAGGCTTCAAATTTGCTTGAAATTTTCCCAGGTTATTTTTTTCCCCACTAATAACTTCAGCACAAATATTTCTATTCTTAAAAGGTGTTTTTTAACTTCCCTGATGCACAGTAAATGCACTGTACTAACAACTTCAGCCAGTTCCAATACTGTCTTAGGAAGAAAACGCCTGATTAAATCTAACAAAGTTTTAAAACTAATTCAGGTGTGAACCTGAATCCAGGTTTTATGATATGCAGAAAATTCTTCTCCAAAAGGATTGCCAAGAATTGGAATAGATTGCTCAAGGAAGTTGTTGAGTCAACATCCCTGGAGGAATTTTTAAGACATGTAGATGTTGCACTTGGGAACAAAGCTTAATGGTGGACTTGGCAATATTGGGTTAATGGTTGGACTTGATGATCTTTTCTAAAATCGATGATTCTATGATTTTAAGACATTAAACAAACCTTAGATTCAGTCTATAGCATTTATGTAGCTGGATAAAAGTGAAAAGTTCAGTTTATTACATAATTAAGGTTTATTGGTAATACATAATAGGCTTTGAAAATTTGGACTATTAAAGCACTATTTGTTAATTCAATAGTCATGTGATATTTTTTTAAAAACTTCCCAGACCTGAAGAGAAACTTCGTTTTTGTGTAAGCATTTTTAATGGTGCAAACAAGAAAGCAACAAAAGGAGAAGGTATAATAGATTAGGGACTGCCAGGAAAAGTTCCAGAATCTGGTTTTCTTTTATCTATAGTTTTTTTTACAATGTTACTCCTTAAAACTTTACTTATGTCTGAGCTTTATTTTTCAAATAAATAAAATTCATTACAAAGGAAGTAAAGAAGTAAATAAAGGTAACAGGGGTAATTATAACTTAGGAAAAACAAAAAAAAAAAAACATTACATGAAGGAAGTCATATAATTCCAGGGCTCAGTGGTTGAAATATTTTATTTCTTTCAATAAGTCTCATATTTGTAATATATCCTATAAAATACCATTGTGGACACAAAGAATAGAGCTGCAAAACTTCAAGGAAATTATCATCAGAATGGCTAAATTGGAGAAGATAGGAAAGTTACAACAGAAAATAAAATTTATATATTAGAAAAATTAGTTCTCATCATAAAATGAAGCCAGGATCAACCTTTTGGTAAAATTTTCTTGAATTACAGCAGATAAAAATGGCCAGTTTCAGAGGGAATGTTCAGTAAGATTTGAAAATTCAAGTACTCTCCAGGTAGTCTCTCTAATATTTTTTGCGATCCACAGTCTTCATCCGCTTCTGGAAAATCTTGTTTTAATCACATTATATATATTAAAAAAAACAAAGCAAAGAAAAACAAGTAAACAAAAAGCCCTCAAAACAAGCAAGCAAACAAAAAAAAAAACACCCCACCAAAACCAAACAACAACAACAACAAAAAACCCCTCGAGTGACCAAAAAAACCACCCACCCATTCTGCAAAGGGAGAAAATCCTAAAAATGGCACCTCCACTAAAATGAAATAACATCAGAATAAAAGATAAAGAATACATGACCACAGAATCACCTTGATGCTGTTACCTGTTGAGAAATTCTCCCTACTGGCACTGCTTCATTCCCTCAACTGCTTCTTCTCTCTTGACTTACCGCAGGCAAATTACTTCCATCCTTGCCACTTCAGCTTCCCCATCAGTAAATCAGGACTGGCACCTCATCTATTTTGTAAAGTGCTCTACCTTCTAATGGTAGAATTCTCAGCTGGTAGCTCAGTGTTATGATAAATATGAGATTTTTGGCATGCAAAAATGATTATGCTTTTAATGGAATTACAAAATATAATTAACCCTCAAGCTTGGTAATATGCGATAAAAGTAATCAAAATGTGTGACAAATTATCTGTTTTACTGTGTCTTATAATTATGTATTCCTAAACTATGCTACAAAGCTAAGGAGGGTTTTCTTACCATTGAAAAGATAAACCTCTAGTGATGATTTTGGTTTTTTTTTTTTATCCAAACCAAGGAAATGTATTTTACTAGGAAAGTCAATGAGGATCAGGACAGGTAATATGGCACTGTGGAACACTTTGAACTGTGAGCAAGGATATACAAAAAATTGTTAAATTCTGTTTAAGAGTACAACAAAAGTAACAATCAGCAATGCTTTGGTGGCAGCAAAGTGTAATGGGCAAATATTAATAATTAATCTTATTGCTTTGGCGATAATTTGGTTATGCAATCCCATGGTTTGAGTCGTGGAATTTCTTTACAAAACCTTGGTTATGAAAAGTTTAAATGAAGAAAAATAATCACAGGATAGTCACTACTTTATGACTGCTCTACTAAAGAGTGTTTATCTTCAATGAAAGGTGGAAAGCAAGGCACGCATGACAAATACTCTTTATCCCACTTACAGTGTTTTATTCATTTTCTTCTAGACACAGTGCCTTAAAATTGAACAGATTTTAACCTCTGGTCAAAGTGGCAAATTAAGTACACAATCTATATCACTTACACATGAGACTCATGCCCACTCTATCAGGAGGTGATTATATCTATGGGAGAAAAGAATTCATTGACTGACACTGAATACCAGGACCCACCCTCACTCAGGAAGTCCCTAACTGTGAGTTTGTGAATTGTCTTCAGAAGGTTCTTCTTGTGAAATCTCATTTTGTTGTTTATAAGCTCTTCTTTAGATATCAGCTTTTGATATCTACATATAGTTTTGACCACACCCATGCCATCAAGATAAATAGTTCTCATATCTAAGCAGTAGATGGTTGGACAGCTGCCTGCTTGCTTCAGAGGATGAACACAAGTAGCCTTAAAACACAGAGTACATCCAGAATAGTGAAATGAAGAACCTGCTTTAGACAACACATCAGAGAACAACAGATTTGTTGAGGCTCATGGAGATTATGTAGATGTTAAAGTCAAGCCAACTGACCACAGTTTATCCACCAGTCCTCTCCAAATGTAATACATTTGTTCAGGCAGAATTTAACCATCATAAATCCATACTAATTCCTTCTGGTCATCCTCTGCTCCTCATATGAGGACTGTCACCATAACATTCCAAGTACCTGAGATAAGGCTGACCAGCCTGCAGCTCCCCAGGTCTTCTATGCTGGCCATCCTCAAGTTAGGCATGTTGTTTGCTTTTTCTTGTCATAAGGAATCTATCTCAACCATCATGATATCTGAAAGATTAAAAAAGAGCAGTCATGAAATGAGGGTGATAAAAACTGTAACAGGTTGCCCAGAGACCAATATTTTATTGGTGGAGTCTGCCTCTGTCCAGAAACCCTTATGACTTTTGAGACTATTCCAGTCAAGGTGCCAAACAGACCATCTTGACAACATCAGCCATGAAGGGTGGTGTCACCAGCCTATTCCTGAGCTTCTATGCCTACACACCAAAATCCTCTAGTCACTCTTGAACTTGCCAGGGTTTCCATGGTAGTGCCATGGTGTTGATACGGAAAATCAGGGAAAAGCAGAAGTCTGGGTACCAGACTAGATGCTGTGTCAGGTGTTCTTTTCATCCAATCTAGTGTAATTAGTGTTTTGCTCTTGCGATACGTCACTGAAGAGATGTTTGCATGAATTTCCACAAGCAGATGTTGCAATGTCAGCTCCAGCCAGCAGTTGTGGAGCCCCACTGAGAGGTGTTGGGAACAAGATACCATCTTCATGCAGAGAAAGGTGATGTGCGAGCTCTAAGAAAAGGCAAGGGGGCTCCATAACTTCATTGGATAGAGCACATGGTTCTACTCTGGGCCCATGGTGGAAAAATAAAGACTGATTGAACTCCCTGACAAGGGCAGCCTTCACTTTATACTAATGCTCCATCAACACTTTCAGATGCATGATATTTTTCATCATTCAGATAAGTACGTATTATAAGACAGTAGACTACCTTCCGTCTGTCATTACAGAATGATTAATATGTTTCCACACTCCTACTGTGCCAAAAAGTATGTTTAATTGGTTTTTCTGTCCTCTCACTAATTCCATAGGTAATTTAATGTGATGTTCATTGGTGAATACTTTTCTTTAATGTAAAAAGGATTGAATTAATTTTGCACTGATTGAATCAAATAAACAATTTTCCAGGAATTAAATATATTTTATAAAAACAACTGTCACCCATCTGCCTTGATCTAGTATTTAAGGATAATCCTTTAACTTGGGTCCAATCTAATGGCCACTTTCATCATTCAACTAAATTTAAATTCACATTACTGTTTTTTCTGAATTTTCTCTTAGGAATATCCTTTATCTTCAGTAAACAGGGAATAGAATCATAGCTATCCTTTGCTTGCAGCACTGTAATTTACTTTATTTATTTCTTTTTATCTGAATTACAGTAATGCTCAGCAATAGCTAAGCAAATCCTGATTTCTCAGTTAAAGTGTTTTACTTTAGAATGGAAATTATTAATCATTTAGTGTTGAATCCCACAAGGCTGAGGATGAACATCTGCTGATAACCATCGCTGAGCTACTCAGCGGCTGATGATTGTGTTGCTATCACACTCAGAGCCTGAAAAACTGCAGCAGATTATTTAGATCCTGAACTCCTATGGATTATGTCTGCTTTCTCCCGTGCCACATCTATTACAGCAGAGAGCTGACTGCTAGCATTTAAAAAATGCTGAGAAATTAACCACTACAGGGCTTTGCAGCAACTGGCTATGAGTATGCTGGTCCATAAAGATCATCCCCATCCAGTCACAGGAGAATAACTGGTGATACCTGGCCCCTGGCAAGTGTGCAGTGCAAAGTGTCCTTTCAGGTACCCCCAGTAACTCCCCCATAAACCATTTAGATGTTTTTTTTCCTTCTCACAAAATTACTATTAGCTCCCAACACTTGCTGTCAAAGGAAAAAGAGCAAAAAATAGACAAGCAGACCCCAAACCCAGCAACCAAACTAAGCTCTACTACCTCCCATGGGCAATTTTAACCTTTTCAGGCACTGTTAAGTAATATCAAAATTGTATAAATTTCCTTTCCCTCCTTCCCGTGCCCTGTTCGCATCTTGCTTCACATCAACCCCAAATCTCGCTGCTCATTTCATCCATGACACATCTGCCTGAAAACCTGGGATGTGGGATTTGGCCTGCCTGTACAAACGCAACAGCACAAACTGGGAACTCCCAAGATTATGCTCAGCAGCTTATAGTCCCACTGTCCTGATCCCAAAGGTTATCTTGAGGGGAGCAGCTCTGTGCCAATATGGCCACGAAGCAAAGGCAGATTGAGACTGCTTGTTCCCATCTGTGCACATATGTCCTGAGAGAGCCCTTGCCTGCGTCAGCCTCTCCTCTGGGAAAAACACTAACCAGGCCGTGCAAGACCCCAGATTTTTATTCATGGAAAGGCTTGTGACAGTGAAAGCTGTATCCATTCATGCTCTTAATGAAACAAAGGTAATTTGGTATTTCCCAGAAAAAGGAAAAAAGTACTTGCAAGAAGCTGATTAATCACTCAGAAGCCTGCACTCTGAGAAACATTTTTTTTTTTTTTATTTTTGTGCTTGAAGTGTAACATTTTTAACACAAGTGCACGTCTTCAAAGGAAATTCATTCTGGAAAAAACAAACCAAAAAATCAACAAAAAAGCCTCCCCCCAAAATTTACTTTTTTCCATTTTAAGAGTGTTTTCTGTTTGTTAGCTCGGAATATCAGCTAGATGGACCAGTTCCTGGAGAAATAGTTGTGTTTGATCAAAAGCTAATTTTTCAATGAAAACAAAATCTGTTGGAAATCATGAAGCAATTGTACTGAAATTTGTAAAATGGCCGCTCCCTTCATCGGCTGCATTCACCAGACCATGCTGGTCATACTGAGTTTGATCTCTGTTAGTGAAAATTGATTCAGTCCTACTGGCCTCTGATGTGTTTCTGATGCTTTCTATACAGCCTGCTTCTGAGTTCACATACTGAATTTCATCCTGTGATTAACAGAGCTCTGCTACCACAGGGAATAAAGTTCATCCTTAATGTTTACTACAGGCAATGAAAAGAAAAACACATTTCCATTAGACACTTTTGTCTGGCCTTAATCACCCTGTAAAGGAGCTAGTACCCTCCTTTGAATGTAGGCAGGAATATAGGGTGACCTTTCTTGGACAGGTGACAATCTGAAGCTGCTCACAGTGTTTTTTATATGAGGCAGAAATATCTCCATGCCAGCCTCTGGAGACCTTTGTTTTTCCAGCCTTTGCAGCATTAAGTATGACAGTGACAAGAAAGAAGATGAAGAAAAATTATGAGGCTGAGTAATCCTTTCTGAGGACAGAGCTATCTCTTACGAACAGGTGCAGTTTTAACAAGAGGATGGGGAATAGAGCTCTATTAGGCACAGTTAGTGTGGCATTTGTGCTGAAAGTTATTATGCTACAAAGCCAAGGCTGTGTGAGTCCCATTTCATCCACAGTGTGGATTTCGCTGCATTTGACTTTTCTTATTAGGCAAATTCCATGGTTTTAAAATTCATTCATTAATAGTCCAAAGTATGAGATAGGTGTGTGAGTATACAAATGGAAAGATAAAGGATCTTCCCCACAGAGGTTTTTGGGCTTGTTCTGAACTGACAGAGTTCAATTCATCCTGGATCCAAAGTCTATTTCAAAGCATCCCATCAATTTAAATCCCTTAGGTGTGGAATTAATAAGGATTAGATAAATTTAATAAACTATATAATCTTCAGAAAGTGATAACATTGTTTAGCTTTCTATCGCTTTATAGTAATAATCTCTTTATCCATACTAATAGAAAATGCCAAAGTTTCTATTACCACATATCTCAGCCTGAAGATGCTACAAAGGCAGCTAGTCTCCTGAAAAGGATGTCAGAGAAAGGACTTTGTGACTAGACCAGTGGATTATGATTCACCTTAAGAAAAATGTACACCATTTATATACCAAAGTTAATTTAAACAGTGTTTTAATTTTCACAGACTTGCACTAACTTTATGTAGGGGGAGAAAGGGAAAGATTCACTCACAGAATATCCAAAGACAACAACACAGAAACCTCAAGGATTAAGAACCTTAAAAGATTTCAAAAGATATCATCTTTATTGGTTTTCATTCCATCCCTGGAGTAGAATTTGACAGCTTTCCCAAATAGTAAAGTCCTAAATTAATTTGCTTTAATCAACAGAACTAAAAAACTTAACATGTTCATTAAGAACACCACTAAAGACCTCATCTAAAGAGAGTTTCAAGAACTGTAAGAGAAAGTTAATTCTGTTGAAGTCTGAAGAAAACTTGCTACTGATACTAAAGTACATGTGGGTTCATTTGTTTTTTTCCACGAGCACTGCTTAATTAGCCAAGATAAACAAAAACAACTATGTGTACACAAACTTTTACTTAATTGTTTTTAATGCATTGAACATTCACCAAAAATATTTTTCTGGTTATGAACTTTCCTATTTTCTTCTATTTCATCATGATCTCAAATCTCCCATCAAGTGGTTAATTAACGAGAAAAGAGAGATGATAATTAGGATGATCATGTAGAGGTCAAGCAACTCAATGAGATATGTTAAAGGCTAAGAGCAGAGTTCTAATCAAAGGAGTGTAATTTCAAATCAAACATTTGGAAGATAATTTTCTTGACATGAATTTGCAAACATTTAGGTAAGTATGTGAATAAACTTTGCATATGCAAATAACCTTGTTGAGGGCAATAAAAGTACTCGGAGGTGAAAAGATACAGTCGTAAGTGTAAGGAGGGTGCAAGGATTGAGCAAGCAGAGATTTAAAGCACGAGGGAGTTCCCAAAGATCTGCCAAAGTCATTGGAGAGCAGAGAAACAGAGGTAAATATATGAGTATAAAGAGGTGCTGGGTGCACACTTGTGTGTAATCCTGTAGTACCAGCCATTCAGAAGCTGTCTCTAGAAGTTTTCTTCTTATTCTTCTACTTACACATTAAGCAAAACCATTTTCAGGGTGAAACTTATCCTTTGCTTCCTCCTCTTCCACATGCAATCTACACATTTTGAAATAAAAGCAAACATTTTCCTCTGTTGCTTTAAGGACCATCAGTGGAAGCCAAAGCAGAAGTTCAAATACCAAAGGTATTTCGAAGGCAGGGGCACACACACATCAGTTTGCTGCTTTGTCTCTCAGTGGTTCTTAAACCAAACTTGTGTAGCAGTGTGACCAGCAGGGATTCTGCAATCAGGTGAAAGTTCCTTTGCTCTCTCAGGTAAAAGCTGTTGCTGTTCCTTTCTAAACTGCACTAGCACTGTACTTCAACCAGGAAGAGAAACCTAATTGAGACAATAAGGTGAAGAAAAGTGTTAAAGAAGAAAGAAGATTCCATATCATACTTGCTTCTTTATGGACTGTGGCACTTACTAACATGTGTTTGACTTAGAAAAATACACAGAATTCTCTGTTTTTCTTTTTTTATTCATTGCAGCTCATATTATTCACACAGCTCATATTCATTTTTTCTTTCCTGATTCGCACATCTATGGTTGAAAGCACCACCTTCTGGCCAGCACACACTAAATTTGGGCAGGAAGCAGATGAAGTTTTTATAGCCATCAAATTAAAATCTTCATGCAATTTGACCTAATGTATACTACAGAAAATTACACATTCCTGTCAATGCATGCTCAGTGCACACATGTCTGTATCACACTTATTATATAGAAATTAGTATGAAAGAGTCTAAAAAGAGAGATTAGTCTAAAAAGATAAAGACCTGCTTTTTTCTTATGTCATTATACTAGCAAAATTTATAATTTAAAGACATGAAAAAACCAGAGTTAATATTCTCAGTGAAATACCTTGAAAAATATTAATCTTTCCACTTTGCTTCCAGATATTGGGCAAAAAATGATCCTTCCCACAACAAAACAATGTGTTTGCTTATCTTTATGTAGGTATAATTGAAACTATTAAGATTATTTTCATGTCTAGAGCATACACATGTGAGTGGAGTTGGTGACAGATGTTACATTTGCAGTGGCTGCATTTACAGTAGCTGTATATCCTGCTGCATTTCCTATGGCTCTCTTAGAATCTGAAAAAAGAGATGAACAATTTAAGACCTGTCACAGTATTATAAAAGACAAAATAAGGAGTTATTTAGCAGAAACACATGGTGGAGATTAAGGGAATAATTCTACACTGTTTTGTGACTCATTCAGCTTCTTTCAATTGTTCTCCCTTTGCAGTGTTTCTTGGTTTTGATCTCTCTGTGGACCCAGCAAACCCTCTCACTTACATTTCTACTATAAGATGATGGATCCTACCTCTTCATTCACTTCCTAGGGAAAACCAAGGCAAACCAAACAATTTTATCTTAGATTTAATAAATTTGGCTTTTCAATTTCTTATTTACGGAGATATTAGTAACATACTTTTTAAATTTGTTAGCTGAAGAAAGCTGATTATCTATTCATTCAAAACACACTATCATTATTTATCTGATTTGTCTCACGAAAGTTGGTAATATGTACACTGACATCGTATTTTTCCAAGATGTTTTGTAAACATAAAGAATTGTATTCCTGACTCAAGAACTATGAACTCTACAGCTTGTATGTCAGACACTTGGATCAATACTCTGGGGACTGGACTCCACAGAAAAAACTCTCAGTGGCTTTAATTGGGTCAGGCTTCTATCTGCCCGTTTCAAAATGCAGGAGCTGACATTGCATGCAGAATTAAAACAGAAACTGGATTTTTTTTTTTTTTTTTTTTTTTACCTTTTGTGAGATGAAAGCATTTGGGGAGTTCTGTGCAACATTTCCCACTTTATGTTTCATCTTGCTCATTTTCTAAAGGCAAGCATAGAAAAATAAAAATCAAACCAGCAACAGGAGAGCATTAACAAGGAAATAAACAGGAGGTACATCCTGAGCAATAATTCTTTGTAACCACCTCTGTTAAATCAAGCCAGGAGTTCCAGGGAGTTGTATAGTTATACCTCCTTGCCACTAAGCACCTTGAGGCTTGTTAATATTTTTTGTTTGCAGCGCTACTGCCCATTTTATGTCCACCTAGTGATATTTAAAGTAACATTACATTATTTTCACAACAGACAGAGACCAACAAATGATAATTACATATTATCTGACAGACCTAAGGGGCAATCCAGGCAAGTATCTTAAATATTGGAGGGGGAAGGCCATTCTGCTTAATTAAAGAGGCCCAAGAGAGGGCTGGTACAGTAAGGCAGACCTGAATCAGGTTGAATTGGAATGAACTAGACGTGCTTCATGCTCCCCCTTGGACATATCTCATTTGCCTCAAGTGAGGAAGGTGAGAGGTCCAGGCTGATGGTACAAGCTCTGAGTGGCCCAGGTACAGCTTATCACAACATCTGGGTCACAATTCCAGACCTATTCCTATTCAAGGATATAGCTCAGACACATATTTCCTTCAAATTCACTAGTCCAAGCTCAACAATGTACTGTCAAGTATATACATTGGATGATAAATAATTTCTTCCACTTTCCCCACAATTTAATCTTCCCTTTGCTTTTTGAAGTACTGAAGGTATCTCTATAATGATATAAGTTCAAGTATTGAAAATGCTAAACAAGAGCAGTTCAGTCACTGATATCTACCCCAGTGATTTCTTATGGGCAATACAAACCACCTATCTCCCAGAAACACCAAGCTTTCCCATAAAAGGTAAAGATACTACAGAAGTGGAGCCTCATTGAGTATCATTGAGTAGAGTATCATTGTGCAATGTCCTCACTGAAGTGGTGATTAATTCACAATAATTTACGTTGAGTTGTTTGAGTACATCTTGCAGACTGATATGATAAAAGCTTGATTTTATGTTGTTTGTTGACTGGCTTTGTTTCTCTTGGTGCCTGGTTTTAGTTTATGTTATATTTTTTTTGTCCTTTTTTTCCTAGGACAAAGATATATGCATCTGAGGATGAGATGTTAGACTACGGGCTTTATCTCTCCAGAAATTAATGAAAGATACATTTCTGGCACAACATCACTAAATTCTGTTTCTGCTTGTTTCTCTTCCTTTACCGGCACCAGAAAAGCTCACTTTTGTTTCCTCCAGTGAAACAATTTGTATAAGTCAAATGATTTCTAATTTTCACAAGAGGAATTTATAAAACCCAGCACAGCTCAGTTTTTGCTGCAGCTGCCTCCTCCTTAGTTATTTATATGGCAATACAGTACAGCAAAGCAGGAATAGGAAAGCTGTGCTGACAGAAAATGAAGATAGCATAAACAATACAGATTACAGCAGTAAAAGCAAAGCTGGATATAAACCACTACAAGTGGAATCAAGAAGGCAGAAAACTGTATGAAATATCAGATTGTTGAGAGCAAGTTAAGCAGCGCAGTTGGAGCTGGGGACTGAAGTACTAACATGATCAAGAGTCTGTTGCCTTCTGCTTTCTATTACTTCCCTTTAATGTCTAGGTTATGTTTTCTCTGGGATCAGAAAATCATTTAGTTACTCATTTAGGCTGTGTTTAACCCATCAAGGCCCTGACTTTGTAAGAGTATTCTAAGTACTGCAGCAACAAAATAAACATCTAAAAAAAAACCCCAAACAAAAAACCAAACAAAAAACCCCCTCTAAACATAATTTCACACACATGTCCATTGTTCTTCCCCGGAGAAAGAGAGGTCATGACATTCAGTATTTTTAGTGACACACATTGCTGGAAAGCAATCTTACACATAGTAAGAATGATCTTACATGTAGTAGGAAACACCAAAGGAAAAGCATAATTTTTTTTCCCTTTTTTTTTTTTGCCTTTTTAAAGAGTATGCTCAAGTCTTATTTGTTTAAAACTGAATACATTGCAGACATTTAAGGTATAAGATATGCTACTTCTATAGGCAATAGATAGATTTTCCCAAAAACTGGTATTTTGGTTGTTCTGTAATGTGCTTGAGTAACCTCAATCAGCAGATGTACTGAGAAACTGCCCAGTGTGAAAGGAAAATCCTTTCTGTACAACCCATGTACCACTTCAGAACTGCTGCAATTGGAGACCAAGCTCCTTGGTAAAACTCTTGACCAAGGAGCATGTGGAAACATCCCTGCAACAGCAAACAGAGATGGGCATTAAATTGCTTCATGTTTTCAAAGACATCTTTATCGCCCAGAAGATGCTCTTACAAACTGACGTGCCTTTTCAGAGAGGTCACCTTGAAAAACTCTGTAAATTAATACTTGAAAAAACCCAAGGCAATTTTTACCTTGCTAGGGAAATGATTTTCAGATAGACACTAAAAGCAAAGTCAGACCACAGACGTTTACCTGTCACATCCTCAACTCTAGACAGTTTAAATAAGCATCTTGGTGCTTGCTCAGTCTGACAGTTCTTCATGTGTTAAAGGTCAGGATACAAAGAGAGGTGCCCAGCACTTTTTGCAGTCGCCAATTTTTAGTCAAAGCAACAAGGACAAAAATGCTTGGAGCTCAATGTTTTTTGTCATTTTTGATCATACCTAACTGAAATAAATTCTTGTTTTATTCCTTCTTCTTCTTCTTTTTACCTGATACCAATTGATACCAACCTTTCACATCAGTGGAGGTATTTACAGAATTCCTATTTAAAGAAATATCAGAGGATGAGATCCTAATGCTTGTGATCACAGCTAGTAGGCTTAATTAACTGGTCATGCTCTCCAGATTACTTTGCATTAAGAAGCACAATGGATTCTGCTTGCTTTCTGAGCAAACACACTTTAGCCAAAGAAAAAGAGAAGAAGTCAGAATCCCAGATATTATAAATACCAGTCTCTTGGAAAAAAACACACCAGTATCAGGGACTGCTGTTTTACAGCTCAACAACTATTATATAAACAACTATTTAGCACAACTCTCCTGGCAAATAAAGCCACTGCATAAAATAATATGGCAAAAAAAACCACTGAATAAAATAATATTGTTTATCATCAACATGCTTATTACTGATATCCTAAATAATCAGGATAATTATTTAGATGTAATCTCTCTCTGGTTTGAGACCAAAGCGCTGTTAGAAGGGGAAACTGGTTTTTTTCTGCTTTAACTCTCCAGACAGGAGTTTTTCAAGCATTAGAAATGCCTTTGTAGGGGACTAGTAATGTCAGTTCTTATTTGTGTCACAAAACTTTACAGAAATGGATGCTTAACCCAACAGGTGTTGAGGGAGAACAGAGAAGGAAAAAAAGATAAAAAGAAAAAACAGATGGTGACCAAGAAAAATGGGGGAAAGTTTTGTGTATATGCAAGTCATGAATTAAAATAAAACAAATTGAAGTTCAAAGAAACAAACAAGAAAGTAAAGTCCTTCACACAAAACACTCTTTTTACTTAGGACCAGGAATCACAAAGCTTTAGCATCCAGCACTTTAGCAACCATCCTTCCTCACCAGTTATTTGCTCCCACTTTAAGCTAATCAGACATCAGGCAACCAGAGCTCAGTTATGCAAAAGTCAAGGGATATAAAACAAGACCAGCTTATATGTTGACCAGCAAAAATGACAAAGAAATGAAGGAAACAATATCTTGTACCTACTTTTTCATTTATGTTGCTTAGCCTAGCTTTGGCTTCTTATTACTGGTAATTAAATTTGACTCTGCTGAGCATATGGAAAGACAGAGGAGAGGCTGTGCCTTCAGCAATAGTTTCCTGCACTGGAAGAACAGAGGAGCCTGAACCTGCTCACCACTCCTTCACAGCATCACAGGAAGGATGAGATTGGAGAGATCTTCCAAGACCACCTAGTTCCAACACCCCTGCTGTGGCCAATGACACCTACACTAGACTTGGTTGCTCAAAGCCCCACTCAACCTTGTCTTCTCATCCACAGCTTCCCTAGAAAATCTGCTCCTCTGTCTCACTATCCTCATTGTCCATCCTTATGATATATCCCTATCTGTCTAAAAGTATCTGTCAACCCAACCTACATCAGTTTAGTGGCAAGGATGCTCTGGGGGACCACATCAAGTGCCCTGGAGGAGTCTCTCTAGATGAGATCCATAGGTGTCTACTCACTGGTGCAATTGTTCTGTCATAGCTCACTGGGTCAGGCAGGACTTGGTGAAACCACAATGGATGTCTCTCAATACCTCCCTGTCTCACATACAATCCAACAAATATTCCAGTAGGAGCTGTTCCATGATCTTGCTGGGAACAGCAGTGAGACTGGCTGTTACTTCCCAGGGTGCCCCTTGGGACACTTTTCACTGAAAAGAAAGATGACAAAGTGCTGAAAGGTCTGTTGCAGAGGACACAAGCCCTACACAAAAGTGTCTCCACACAGCAAGGCAAGTGTAGGGCTCTTTCTGTTTCTAACAGCAGCAGGCTTTCCATTACCTCAACAAAAAAAGACTTCATGACTTGTCAGACCTTGTCTTGGTCCACCTTAAGATTTGTATGAGCTTTTTTAAACAGTAATGGCAATTGTCAAATGTTCAGGTGATGACTACCTTTACTTTACTTTTTTATGTTCAAGATTGTGCGCTGCAATAGTTCTATGCATTTTAAACTAGCAGACAACAGTAACAAGCAATGACTGTGCAAAAAGGCTTACTCGTGGCTCTGGGACAAAACACAGCCCATAAGAAGGAAAAGAATGAGACGGACTTGAAAGTACCGGTATGGGATGACACCAAGGATATGAGTAGTGCACCTTAGAATGGGCAGAAACAGGGGCAGCAAAGAGAACAAAGAAAAACACACACATGATATACAGCAAATACAGATGAAATGTGGACTTGCAGACAATTGAAGAAAAAGCAAAGTATATGATATTACTAAACACACAAATGAAACCAAGAAGATCTTAAAGAGAGGTGGAAGAAATAGTCATCAGAAATTTTGAGCTCGTCTCCATGAAGTATTTCTGATGATGATGACTGCTTATACCCTTCGCCTCTGACTGAAGTTCCCAGAGATGCAGTGGAGGAGGAGGGGACAACTTCATATAATGGGGTAAATATGAGAGAGTTTGTGTTCAGATCATTTTACCTGCATACAATTTGCATTATAAATGTTTTTATCAGTGTTACTGTAATAATAATTCTCTGATTATACTCTTAAGACTTTAATTAAACTAATAATAAACTCTTGACTATGCATACAAAGCATGTTATTTCTGCCTATAACAAGGTTTTGAATGTAATAAATGGGTGGGAGTTTAAGCAACCTCTTCTGTAACTTGATTGCAACAAATTAGTAACAAAAGCAGGGTGTAAAAAGTGATCTCTCAGCATGCATTTTTTCCACTATTATCACCTCCTGCAAACTAACTATCGTAGAAATCTGGAGAAAGAAAAGAGAACATCCCACATGCCACCTGTTCAGAGGCAGAAAGCAGTCCATCCACAGGTTTTTATGCTCTAGTACCAATCTCTCCTCCTTGTAGGCCACAAAGAGATTGGTCAGTCAAATTCTCCTTTTAAAGTACTCAAAGCAGAGGACTGCTTCTCTGTTGGTAGGTTACATTATTTTTTTTAATTGATCTTAATTTAGTCATTTAAAATATAAATCTTTTCCCATCTGATAAAGCTGGAGAGAACTATTTGCAGTATAGAACAGCAAAATATGTGTAACTCAGAAGAAACAATATATTCAGCTAAAGGTTGTGCTTGAACATGGACTTGGCTTGTGAAGTAAACAAAAATCAGTAAACAACTGAAACAAAATCTTCTTAAATCTTCCCAAACTGCTCCTATGTGGCTGAGCTTGCACACAGAATATCTTTTCAGTTGTGTCCTCAATAATTTGTACTTATTCTAAGATGGAGATCATAACAGGATCCTCTTCTCCATGTTTTCATGTGCACCTGTAAAGTTACTAGATTCATGGAAGTTTTAATATGTGTGTAATGTAATATCATTAGGGATATGACTTTTAATGAGAAGAATATATTTCTCTATCAATACTTGGTAAAAAAATATTTCACATATGTATCCAAATCACTAAATAATGAAAAACATGATTGTTTCCTCATTCAGGGCTTAATACTGAATACCTGACTAATCTTTCAAGTTGCTGAATACCTTTCACTATGTATGACATCAGTGTAAATCTGATCAGTAAAATTCCATGTAGACAAATAAGAACAAATTATTTCAAGTGTGTTAAAATCTTCATCTACTGTTTTGGCAACATATACAGTAGTAAATAAATAATTCTGCATTTTGGTGTTAATAAGTAAAAATGGCACACTAGCCACAAAAGAAAAGCAGCAACTAGTCTTTTATAAAGAAAGCATTATTATTTTGTCAAATCAAGCAAGATCTCATTAATAAAATAAAGATTGTGCTCAAAAAACCTCCTCATCATTAAACTGTAAGCCAGTGAAAGAGATTACATTGAGGAAAGCACTGATAAAAATAACTTTAGAAGATGAATCTTTGCTGCCAGTCAAATCCTGCATCAATTATACATTACATGTGAAAGACCTTGCTGGCTGCAGCCTCCTCCTGCATTAGCCAAATCTTACAACCAGGCAAGGGGAGAATCCTTTCATTAAAGAATAATCTGGATCACCCCGAGCCTTTTATTATCTCAGAGTGAAGGTTGTGCCTAGGTATTGCTAAGATAAAAGGGATACAAAAGCAGGTCATCCCCATTGTGTAGAATTGCTTCATGCAATCAGATAAAGTCTGTCTTATGTATCAATATGTTCTATTTCTCTTTTAGAAAAGATGCTGCAGCACAGCTGTGCCTCCATAGACAAAGCATAACATAAAAAAAAAAATCCCAGCTGCTTTTTGTAAAACACAGTACCAGTTCAGGAAGAAGGTGGGACAGCATAGGAAAAACCCTATAATTCTGTGGTATTTTTCTTTTATAAAATATAATCTAGTCCATTTTAAATTTCTTTTTTAATATTATTTTCTTCTTATCATTAAAATATAAAATATGAACTTATTTCCTTTTTAGCCAAAGAAAATCCAGTCACTACAATAATATAAATGGAATTTATCCAAATTTGTGCAGCAAACGATGCAATTGTGATCTGGGTTTTCAAGTGTCACCATGTGGAAAAAAATATCACAATCCATCTGGAAGAAAATATAGAAGAATTTAGAGCATTAAAAGAGATAAATTGCATCCAACATCGTTGTTGTAAATGAGACATTTTGCTATCAGAAAGAAAAAGAAAGGAAATAGTTCCAAAAAAGAGGACTTACATTAAAGTCTATACTCATAACACATCTATCTATCTATCTATCTATCTATCTATCTATCTATCTATCTATCTATCTATCTACCTATCTATCTGTCTATCTATCTATATTTTATGGACAGATCTGTCTTACTACTCAGTTAGACTCTTTTATTCTCTGCCTTCATCAGAAATACCAGTTCATTTTTGCATTCCCACTACACTGTTTGTACTTGTATTTAAAAATACCATGCCAGCTTGACTCACTTCTAATAAATTAATTGAAGCAGAGGACTGAACTGCATATTCCCACATTGTTCATGTGCTGAAGCAGAGGAGCACCATTCATATAGAAACCTTTTTATGCTAAGGCTTTCTTACCTGTGTCAGTTCAGCACCTGAAATCCTGCCCATATATTCTTATTAACACCTCAAGGGATCAAAACAAACCATTCTTCTCTAAGCCTAAAATATCTGGGATAAACTGGGACTCTTTTGTTGACACCCAGTTGATGTTCTGAAATCAATTTCATGACACAAACAGTAAACTACTGTCCCTGAGAAGTAGGGGAACAGAACAGCAGCCTTTGAGATCCTGAGGAATGTAATGGTAGTGTTGCTGAATAATAAACCATTCCTAAAGAAAAAAAAAAAATGGGAGTAAAAAAATCTTTCCTTTTCTCCTTTTTTTTTTCAGAAGAGAATTAAAACCAAGACATTGTGTGTCTGTAATAAAACCCAGAAACTTCTTCCATGAAGATTGCAATCTTCTCAAGTGATCTTTGGTCTGCTAATTATTTAAATGTATTTTAAAACAAGGATCGCAATCCTAAATTTATATTGCAACAAAGTGTTTGTATAGGACCCTTACAAGAAGCATGATAATAAAATCAGTAAACATCAGCTGCTAAGGAGTTTAATTTGCAATTCTGTGATCTGCTTAAGGTAGAAGAGAAGACAATATCAGTAGACAGAAGAGGACACTTGACAATCACACTGTTCTGTCCTTGGCTTTTATTTTATTTTATAGTAGTTTTATGACACATCTGCTACCTACTAAACTTCAGTTCTTTATTTAAAAACTTAACCCTTTTCTTTCACTTTATTAGTATGAAAGGAGGTTTATGGGTTATTCAGTCAGGGAAATAGGCGAATTCAGAGACTTTTGGAGTCCTTGTTCTACCTCTGTTAGCTCTTAAAAGTGTTTAAAATTCAGTCTCTGTTGATTTCAGCTTATGAAACAAAATTATTTTGACTAGAAAGCCATTGTGTCACAGATTGACTGTAGGATTCGCTGAGTCTCATTATGTGCAGTGCATGTTACACTGCTTACACAAGTTTACATCAATCACAAAACATTGCACAGCTCAGGGCAACCCAGGGGTGAGTTTACAGCATCTTCTTATAAATATGACAAGACACATCTACAGGCCAGTCTGCCACCGATTATACCAATTAATTTTTCACAGTTTTATCAATCAGGCCGGATTCTAAATATCTCTGCAAAGAAGAAAGAAAATATTTATCTCAAATATTTCTCCAGTGTTCAGTGCTAGAAATAGCCATGAAATCATGTCATCACAGCATTTAATTTCCATCTGATACTACTCTGACTCCATCCTATTAGTTACTTGGTATCCTCATGGAAGCAGAAAGAATAATCTTTTTCTGAAGGATGACAGAAGAATGCTAATGCGGTTATACCTTATTTGAAACATCTGCTCAATTCAGCAGAGTTAAAATGCCATTAATTATTAGACCTTCATTCTTTCAACAGCTAAAGTCAACATCTTCTAAAAATTTTTGTAGCACTTTCTGAGTCCTACTTTGGTATCTGCCAACACAATGTGATGCAGTTTGATAGACTCCCTAGATTTCCTTGTGTGAAACCATACCAAGCTCAGATTTTCATGTAGTTGCTAGAGTGTCTCAGTTCACTTCCTTCCTACCTTTCCTCTTAAACCCAATCAGGAGAAGAAGGTGAGAAAACACAAGTTGTGCAACTGATATTAGGGATAGGATAAATCATACAAAGAAGAGGACTTCAGGGTTTGTTGGGTTTTTTTCTCAATGCTGTGCTCTTTCCTCAATATTGGATGGATATGATGATGCTTTATTTTTAGAAGAGTATCTGTTCTGCTGCTTCTCACCTTATTCCTCTTTGCAAGAGAGGAATTTGTACTCCTCTCTGTCTTAGCTGCATCTTTCTAGCATGATCTATACTTATAATGGCTATCTTTGTATTTTCTTTGACTCTACCACATTCAGAGACATAGCTACTTTTCTTTCTCAATAGAACAGAAAACCTCAGACAGAATTTGATTCACCCAGTACAACCTAAAGTTATTCAGCTGACTTTCCTCTTGTTGTTCCTCTTCCTTTCTATCACATTTTCTCTCTTGTTTCTTCATAAACTTATCTTTTTCTCTATTTGCTCTTTTGTTTTATTTTCTTTCTTAAAACACTACTGCTGTCACTGTTTAAAAAAACAGTAGAATTGAAATAACCTCCTTTTTTCCTAAACTGTTTTTCTGTCCTTTTTATTTACCTCAGTGGTGGAAGACTGTAATGCAGAGTAATAGGCAAGTGTAATACATTGTTCATGCTGTTTATAATGTAGAGTAAATTTTTCTAAATTAGACAGATTGTCTCTAAAATAATTGATTTTCAAAACTAGTTTTTACAAAATAGCAATTTTGTAAAAATAAGGATCTTCCTAATTCAACCTCACTTACAGATGTTTCTAGTTTTGAATATGTGTCCAGAGACAAAATGTAGTATAAAAAAGACCATCACCATTAAATACTGTATTTTTTAAGAGCTGCTCCTGAGTCTGATTTTTAAATTGAGGTACAGATAATTTAAAAATATGGAGAAGAATGGCACCTGCTTTTGGTTTGCACAGAGCTTTCTGCTATACAGAATCAAAGAATTAAGGTTGGAGAGGACCTCCAAGATCACCAAGTTGAACCTTCAACCAAGTACCACTATGTCAACTAAACCACACTGCAAAGTGCCACATCTACTCATTTTTGAACACTTCTAGAAATGGTGGCTCCACCAAATCTGTGGGTCTGTTCCAATGCTTAACCATTCTTTCAGTGAATAATTTTTTTTAATATCCAACCTGAACCTCTTTTTGCCAGTTTGAGTCCATTTCCCACTTCCAATCATACTGGGCTGTTTCTGTATGGAATAGAGTATGGAAATGAGAGCTCTAATCCACATCTCTCACCTTTTATGCTTATTGCAGGTGGTGTAAGCCATAAGAAGGCAGATACAAGACCCTGTAATGTATGTGCAAAAAAGATAAACCAGAGCCATAGAACAGAAAATTAGATACATAATCTATACCAGAAAAGTTCTGCTATGATCTGTGATCATTTAAAGAGAAGGCAAGGCACAGTCCTTACCTTTCCCATCAAATTTATATATGTATCTCTAAAACAGTTTGAAAAAAATTAGAGGGTCTTCCAGTTCAACCGAAGTCCTGCTGCCAGAAGCCAATGAGAACACAAGTGAAAGGGATGGAACATCAGAAACTCCTCAAGGATTTTTCTAGTCTACATGGGGATAGTGACAGAGCCCACCACTGAGGAGCAAACCCAGTTAAGCTGGTGGATATGGAAGAAACAGGCATGCATGAGCACCAGATGAGATATCTCTTCTTTCTTGCTGTCTGAGTCAATGTCCCAGTCCTTTGGAAACCTGTCTATAGACAAGATTTCCTAAAGGAAACCTCAGAGAAAGAGTCTGAAAAGGTTCTTCTAAATCATAATTAGGGAATCCCTCAAACTTTTTCCTTTGGATAAAGCTGAAAACTTATAGATACTGGCTAGCTAAGTTAGGTATCTGAATTTTGGTACTGTTGCTATTCCTGTTATTGTCTGTGCTCTCAATTTCTCATCTGTAAAGAATAGCCACTCTACGTGGAA
Organism: Zonotrichia leucophrys gambelii; assembly: GCF_028769735.1. NCBI lineage: Eukaryota > Metazoa > Chordata > Aves > Passeriformes > Passerellidae > Zonotrichia > Zonotrichia leucophrys. The sequence continues at coordinate 78,319,872 of NC_088169.1, forward strand.
GTCAAAGGAATGTTGCAATGAAAAATGTATCCAAATGATTGCAGGGTTACAGTTAGACAATGGAAAAATTGTTATTACATTTGTAGATAAGTTGCCCTGTAATGCCATTACTGTTCTCTCAGGTGTGTTTTTTTATTCATAGAAAATAACATGATGTGCCCTCAGCACATATGAAGAAACACTTGTGGAAATTATTTACTACCAAATAACAAAAAATATGTTTTCTCTGTAAGAGTTTGCCACCTGTGGCATGACAGCGAGAAATAAAACCTGACAGTAGTAAGTTTCAGCTCAGAGAAACAAAGAGCAAAGCATCTTGCTATCTTGGATTGTCTAGTGGAACATCATCTAATATGTTCATGTGTCCCTGGGCCTCAACAAAACATGTAGCCAAAAAAAAAAAAATAAAAAATTAGCTTCCCTCTGTGTTACCTTCATGTTCTAGCAGCATATTTTCTCAACCCTGTGAGATGCATCACCTGATTTTATAAGGATTCTAAAGCACTACAAGCAGGCAAACTATAACTGTCTGGAGGAAAAACATGCACTAAAATGCAGCTCCTGGTAAAGCAAATCAAATAAGCTGCAATGGTAAATGGCAAATAAAGCTGGGAAGGTTAGATGCAAAGACAAACCTTACTCTCAATGCTCCAAAAAACCTTATTTTGCTTTGAGAATCTCCAGAGTTATATGCAGTGTTCCATTGCAGACTTCTGACCTCTTAAAAGGGAATGATCCAAAACCTTAAGCAGTCCATGGAATATTGCCTACTGATTTGAAATCCTTTTGAATCAGATGCTCATGTTTGGTTTCATTTCACCTGACATTACCCATCATAAACCTAAGCATGTAGTCTAAAATGGTCAGCATCATACTTTAGATTTTAAATGAAGAGAGAATGGCACCTCTGAAAGTAATGCATCTATCACAAAAGCGTATTTTTTTTTGGACAGGGAAGGACCCCTAACAAAATTCCTCTATGAACTTTAAAGGGATCCTAGAAGGCTGGTTAGATGGGCTGAAATATATAGAAAAAATGTCATCATCCTTTGACATGAAAGACAGCATAGGATTACAATTCTGCAATGAAAATGTACATCTTAAATTTAAACTTACCTTGAACTACATTCCACTGCCTTCTTGAAAATCCTGCCCTATGGCTTGAAAGCAGAATTTGAGACAGCAAACTTGAAATCACAGCCAGAAAAAGTTGGGTAGTGATATTGATAGACAGCTTTAAGACTCTAGGATATATGCATGGTTTTGAAGGAAGCCCATCGCATGTTCAAACCTGCAAGAATGTAATATCATCATTCACTACTGGCTGCATTAGTTGTCAGTGCCTGGGTTGCATGGATTTGCACAGAGTTGTAAGCCAGCATTTTTGTTCTTCACTAGAGCAAACTCCTGAAGTTTGAGAACCCAACTTTCTTTGTTATATTTATTTGTTATTTACCAGTGCATCCTTTTGCTATATGCTCAGTACAAGGGCATTTCTTGTCTGACTTCCCATCTGACACTTTGTTTTAAAGATAACCATCACAGCACATGAAAAAGCACATGGAAAAAGCACACAACATTCCGGACTCCCATGTAAAAGTTCAGAGCAGGAATGATCAGTCAAAATAGCCTGTAGTTTCCTTTAGCCCTTTGCTTTTATTCCTTGATGGAGGACAAAAAAATATATGCAAAATCTGGTTTACGGAGCTGAAGAACTATTCTAAGTTTTTGCATGAGATAGATACACAGGGATTTTAGTGCTGCTGTGTGACAGGAGCCTGTAACCTGCTGATGACCAGAGCAGTGGGCCTGCTTGGGCACGTGTGTGCTGCTGTGTGCCATCGCCGACCCCGAGTGAGAGGAGTGCTTCCAGCTTGCTGACCTTGTACAGCAATCCAGGCATTGCATGAAATAGAAAGGACTTCCACAAATAAGAAGCAATTTGTTCAAAGCAAGTCGAGCCTCTTTTATTCATTTGAAACATTCCACCGACAGCTGCAAGTGAAGGATCGGAAAACTTCCAGGAAAAGGTGGCTGGGGCAGGTGGAAGAAAGATCCTAAATCCTCTCTCTCTCTTTCTCTCTCTCTGTCAGCCTTGTACGGCTGTCCACACAGATCATAAATCAATATTGCTGGCTGTGGCAGACCTTTTGTGTTTACCCCACCTTCTGGAGTTCTTGAAAGCACTGATGTAACTTTTTGACAAATTTGCAAACAAAAGTGGAGATATTCACTCTTCATTCTTGCAATATTTTGATTGTTTTGTGTTTACACTTTCAAAGTTTGTGAGAATAGATTATAATGTTTTCTTAAGATCTGTACAATCACGCAAACACAGCTTGCCAGTGTAAGTGGCAAATAAACGAGAGTACCAATTCACTTCTGCACTTGTATTTCATCAAATCACTTAAAACTTTTCAAAATAATGTTAAAGTAAATTTTCCTGATCTGAGGGTCCCTCATACACACTCTGCCATGCTGTAAATAACTAGCAGATGCAGAACAACAGGGAAATCACAGCTGCTGCAGATAACACAGACAGAGATCTCAGCATCTGTGATGGTATCAGTCTTAGTCACGGGGATAAATCTGAATATTTTAATATTGCTCATGAAGTCACAATGCTTCGTTGCCCTCTTGAGAGCTAGCAAGTAAGTAAGATGGATGTACTGTAACAGAAGAACCAGAAAACCCAGCAGTCAAGGTTTGCCCCCTTCATTTGTAAAGTTTATAGCCTTGGATCACATAGATTGTAGAAAGTGTAAATGGTCCACTATCAGAATTTACTGAGCTGGAAGGGAAAGGATGGGAAATAAACATCTACAATGGTAATAAAACTGGGCAGCCTTGTCTGCCAGTCGCCTGAAGTATTTTACTGTGATTCAGCACATCCTCACTAAGCAATTTACTGTCCAGTGTTGTAAAATTAAAAGAATTGACAGCTAAAAGTTATATTCTTTGCAGCAAACTCCATGAGTAGAGAAGGCATTTCTGAAGCATCCCATGGTGGGCAGGTTAAATCTATCTGCTCATGGAGAGTGACAGAACAGGATGCAGAAAGGTCACAAAAGCAAAGAAGCCTCCATGTTCCTTTGGGCATACAAAGCCAATACAGAGGCTCTCTATGATCAGAGGAAGTCAACAGAAACTTTGTCTAGCTTAGAGAAGTCATATAGTTTTTTTCACATATTAGTCCTGAAAATAGGTGTTATAGTCCTTGAACAAGTTATTAACCTTGGGATCATTCAGAACAGACCACTTGTAAAACAGAAAAATATGATAAACCCTCTAAAAATGTCATCCAAAAATGTATTTCAAAAATATCATTAGAAAAGATCAAAGGCCTCATATACCCTGTATATCAAGAATAGCATGAGATGGTAAGGCAATTGCTTAGGCAGCCTTGGATAACTGATCACACCTGTTGCACTAGAGGGAAGTTAATAAAAATGTAACCAATGGTGCTTGCCAACTTGCCTAAATCTGTCCACCAATCCAATCTGTAGTGGCTAATAAATAAGCAGACATCTTGGGTGTTTTTATTATTCAGATTGTTTACACCTCCTTTCAAAGTCCTCTGTCCACAATTAAATCCTGTTTCCTCAGGAGCAGAGAAAAAGTTCCTAAAAATGTTAATTTTTTGTCTCTTAGGATCAGTGAAAAATCTAGAATTATAATCTTGATTCTAAATATTTCCACTGTCTTTCTGACTGTGGCACTTTCTGGCTATGGCACTTTGTGTCTGCACAACTTCTTTTTTGTACTCGCATTGTAACTTCTGAATTTACTGGCAAGTATTCTTGATACCAGGCCTTCCCTTCATCAGAAATTATAGGAAGCTTGAGGACAAAGCAGGGTGAGAGGCATGCTCCTTTGACTTGTGAAGTTATTTCAGTAATGAAGTGCTAAGAACTAGGCTGTGGAAGATGGACAAAATTACAGAATGACCTCCAAATATAGAAATATATCTAATTTCATCCAGGTTTTGATTTGCTCACTTTCCACAGATGTTTAAAACCAGATTTTAAAAATAAATAATAATTTCCTTTCCAGAAACAGTGCGTTTGATCTCCATGGAAAAGGGGAGGTTATGGAGTAGAAATATTTGTCTCATGGAAAAAAAATCCTCAGATTCCATAAATTTTTTTTAATCAGTTTTAGTAACAATTATTTGTAACACAGAATTTATATTCTGTGAGCATCTAGAGAATGAAATGGACATCAGAATTGTCTTTCCCTACAATACATACTGACAACTAAAATTCAATGTAGGCCAAAAAAAAAAAAAAAACCCAAAACAAAACCAAACAAAAGTCAGTTAACCTCTTCCTTGTGAGGAGGGATGATCCAGAGAGGTCAAACAAAAGGTCTGAAATAGATATGGGGCTTGACCTTTTTTTTTTTTTTTTTTTGTACAGCAAGTTTACTGCGTCAATAGCAAGACTACTTGGTTGAAAAATGCTAAACAAAAATCCATCCAATTTTAAACCTAACTTTTCTAACCCTAGGATTATGATGTTTTAGTTTTGTTCTCTGTAAGCACATTTTGTGTTTATTAAACTGAAGGGCAGACAGTTAAAAAGCTCTCCTAATTACCCGCCTTTCTAAAAACATATAAAAAAATTACTAATTTAACTTTTCAAATAATGAAAATTCTTCTAATTATTTTTCAATTAAAATGTCACATTCTTTAGAATGTTTATGTCATTTGCATAAACCTCTCTTACTTCCCTTCAACTTAAACAAACTTTCCACATATTGCTATTCATGCTGTGTTATGAATTATTTCTATGACTACTCTTCTGGAGAGGGAAAATTTTATATAATTGCCTTAAATGTTTCTTTGCATGAGTAAGTACATCTTTGGTAGAGTAATGGAGTTTACAGGGCACAAAGTATGCAGTTAAAGTGATGAAAACCAGTAAATTTAAGGCATTTGTTAACACTGATGAGATACCTTGCTATGTGTGAGGCTGAACAAGCAAACAAGCTTTTAGTTTGGTGAACCATATTTAATTTTGAAATATGACAGCCCTTCAGCAGCTGACCATACTGTCCTGCCAAAGTCTTCTTTATGCTTCAAAGTAGCATAAAGATTTATCCCTGAAATGGGGTCATAGAAAAATTTACTCAACAACATGCTACCAAAAGACCCAAGTTCTCCATTTTACAGAATATACAACATACAAGCACATTCAGTGTTACTAGATGCCTGTTCCTGTAATGCAATTTGCAGATAGATAAACTTCATAAATTACCACTCTCACAAAGCAACAGGGATGGCACATTCTCTAACACTGCTCAATGCAGTAACTGCTGAGGAGATAAACTGCATTACTGATGTTTGACTCAGGTGTGCAGAAGAGAGGTTTCTGCTGGGTATTGTTAAAGTAGCTCAAATGAACTTTCAATTCCATTCAGAACTCTTTCCATAGTCCTTTGGATTTCTTGCCACACCCAGTTTAAAAGCATGTTATTAAAAACACAGGAGGAAAATTCATCTCTTCAGAATTGCTACACTGGAGCATCAAAGTCCTTCATTTCCCTCCCAAAGACTACTTTCCCTGTTGGCCAGCTTTTATGTGGTGCATGCTCTGCCCATGATTAGACAAGTCTAGCAGCAAACCCAAAATGTCAGGCTCATTAAAAATCTGTCCTCACTAGTTTCATGCAAGGATGACACCCCACTCATCCCTAAGGAATGGCATTACAGCTCTCTGGAATCAAAAACCCTGGCTGCTATAACGAGAATGAAAGTTTTGCAGCTGCTGGAAATTTCTGTGCATAAATTCAGTATAGCACTGTTGAAGTCTCCTGACACATTCTTTTCAATCCACCAAAGGATTTTACTTTTGAGATGTGTAAGGATGGAGAAGCATGCCTTCATGTAAGTCTTCAAGAGAGGAAGAGATGTGAATCTTAGGGAGCTGCTAAGCATCATACCTTAAACCCAATTCCTTATACCCTTTCCTGTCACCTTTGAGACATATTTTCATACAAGGAAATTAAGTGTAAAATGCTGTCATTTTTAGATAGCATTTCTGACAACTGTTTTGCACAGATGTAAGTTGTTGCCTACTTGCCATGCTAAAAAGCTAGAGATTAGGGCAGGAAGCAATCTTTTATGACTGTTTCTAGTTACCTAAAGCAGTTGAAATATTTTTTTATTTTTTAAGGACTGAAAGAATCCTGAAAGGCAGAAAGGTGTCCCCTACTTAAAGAAAAATTATAGATGGTTTTACAAAATAATTTAGTGAAGGTGAGGGCAAGTTTGCTGGGGAAGGATAGTAGTGAGTCTGGGATATCAAGGAAATCAGTTTCCATTTGTAAAACTCAGGCCCTGTATGAAATATTAATCTTGCTCACTTACAAATCCCACACTTTAATATTTCTTTAATTTGTTTATAAACCATGAGCACCCTTTCCTTCGCTCCTCAGCAAAATCAGGAGCTCTTGAAATGAAACTCTGATTTTCAAATTGTTTATGCCACTTTGAATGATATAAATCAGGGAATGTGGTGATTATTACACAGTTTTATGTCACAATGCACTGAAAATTTCAGAAAGATGAAAGTGAGAAAGAGTTAGGGGGAAAAAAAAATCCCAACTGAACAACAACACACCAGTACTCCAGATGGCAAAGGTAAAATAATTATAGAGAGACTGATATCTAAAATCTCAAAGACTAAAGATTAAAAAAAATTAAAAATCAGTCTAATAGGCACATAAGGGTAGAGTATGATAACATGAAAGAAAAAAAACTGCCACACTTTTGTAAGTGTAACAAATTCAAAGTGTTGATAGGAAAAACGTGACTAGCAAATCAGAGGCTGCAAAAGAGACAAACTGTAAAAAGAGCCAGAGAAAGGGAATCAGATGTGTGAAATGAGGTCAGTAGACAAGTGAGAAAAGAGGTGAGATCTCGACTGTGCTCTTGCAGCCACCAACTTGTTCGGGTGGGAGCGAGCTCCCAGCAGCCTTGGAGGGACGCTGCGAGGATGTGCCCGGCAGCACAGCAGACAGGGCTGGCAGGTGGGCAGCCTGCAGGCGGGGACTGTGCACCCCACCAAGCTGGCAGCAGCAGGTTAAATGCTTTCTGCAGAGTGAGGAAAGAGGCCCCCACACAGCTGAGTGTTTATGCTAACAGGTGGGGTGAGAAGATCTGACAGACGAAGCTTATAACAGTCTCCCAGCAGAGCATGAAGTGGTTAGATGCTCCTAATGACTGTATACAAGGTGACTGACTCACTCCTGTCTGCTGAACAGCTTGAAAGGAAGATATTTTACCCTGAGGAAGACTGACCTGTCCTCTTCATACTTTTTTTTTTCTTTTAGCATTTAATAATGAAAGTTTCCTCTCATGCAGCAGATTGGCTGCTGCCACAATGTCCCCATGGCCATGAAGCCAACAGTGTCCAGCAAGTTCTAGATAATCTTTGCCCTGTAAGACCACAGAGAATGGCTCTGTGAAAAGCATTTGGAAAGGCCTGAGCTGTCCAGGGAAAACCTGAGGGGTTATTAGCAGTGCATTGATCTCTGGTGTAGCTGCCTGACTACATCGCTTTGAAGCTGCAGGACATTAAGTCTGTGCCATGATTTTTCTTCTTCTCAGTGTTATTCCTAATAGGACTGCTAGATAATATTTTCATAGACTTTTTCTTGTCTTATCTTGTCTCTGAAACTGATAATGCATTTCAAACTCCTCTTGCAGAAAAATAGGCTAATGTTTAAGGAATAGATAAGCCACAGGGGTTAGGAATAGGGCTGTTTCAGAGAGAGAAATAGAATGAAATTTTATACAGGTCACAGTGTGCATAGAAGGAACACAGAAGTGTCTTCTCACTGTTGCAAATGCAATTTTGTGTGTTTATGACTCTGTCTGCAATGAAGATAGCAGTACTGAGCAAAAGCAAATTTCAGCCTGAGCATTTGAGGAGATTTGGGACATGATGAGTACAGATTGTTGTCTGACATTCCTAATAACAATTCAAATTTGGCCATTCTCACAATGATTGTGTTGTGGTTTATTTTTCCCATATGTAAAATAGGCTACAGCCCAACTCATATGCCTACAGATATTTACTGTAAACAAACAAGCTATTTCTATTCTCTATGGACAATACATATTTATTGTAATATACACTATAGCCCAGGGATAGATTCTCTGGCAGGGAGCTGGGAGAAGTACTTCTGTGCAGAACAAATATCCCTGATTGACCACAGTGTTGCCTCCTCATCCTTGTCACAGCTTTATCTGCCCTTATACAGCCAGTGGGCATTCATCAGAAACTGCTGCCTATAGCAAACCTTAGATAAAGACTATGAAGAGAAAAATGGAGTTTTGGGGAAAAAAGAGAGGTAGTGAGAAGAGGTCTGTGTATTTATGTTTCCACACAGGGTGACAGCATCAGAAGTAGAGAGAAGGTGGGGATCCTGACGAGGACTGAGCTTCCCTTTCCTTACAAACAAGCACTGGGATTTCCAAGGGTGTAATGCCACAGGAAGATCTCCTACTGAGCCAAGCACAAACCCCACAGCTCTCAGGAGTCAGCAGATGTGGGGGTCCAGGTTTCCCAAAGGCATTTTCTAAACGCTGTTTCCACTGAAGCAGAATGAATCATCTCAATGCAGCAGATTCTGCTCAGACTTCTGATCATTTTGTACTGCAGTGTAGAAAAGTATGTCCATTTGGTATATATTACTAAGGATTTATCTCACCTGACTCCTCATGGATCACCAGGTCCAGCCACAGCAAATGGAGAGAATGAAGCAGTTCCCTCACCTGCTTCAAATATCTGGCCTTAAATAAGATGGCTTTTGTCCATGAAGTGCCTGCTTTCCTCCACTGACTAAACAGTGATTTTAAAGTACACACTCAAATGTATCTACTCTGTAGATATCTAAAGTTGGTAGGACGAATCCTTTTCTATATGAACCAAATCATAAACTATATTTTGTTAATGAAAATTGCCTTTACACTTCTACTTTAAAATTGTAACTTAGAAGAAGTTGTTGAAGATCAAGCATTGGAGATAAACCAAGCATCACTAATAAATGGAGAGTAGATGCAAGCAGCAGAAGAGATGTAAACAAAGAATAAATGGTATGGATAGGAAGGAGGGTGCAGTTTTGCAGGTAGCTATAGAATGATGGACCAAATGTGGAAGGAGCCTATGCTGAAGAGGGTATCTTATGCTCCTGGACAGATTTATCAGAGGCAAAACATCTCTCATAAGCATGACAGCAGTTAAGACAGAGATTTTTTTCTGAAATTTTGCACGCAGGTTAGCTGCAAGAAGAAATTCAGTAACTCACAGGCCATTAAGCAAGGAAGATATTGAGCATATCCTTTGTCTAGTCTGTCTCTGTGAGTTTGTGGGTGAAAGATGTGGTTATTTAAGGACCTGTTTTGGAAAGCCATTTTGCTCTGCTTTTACTACCAGACAAATTTGCACATTTGCATTGTCTGGGGAAAGATACATATTTATTATGAAGGATAATGAAGCCTAATTTGGAAAGTGGTCAAGCAGAAATAATAAACATGTGACTGTCTCTAAACACCTAAGTCTGCTCAGCAAGCAAGTTCTGAAGGACCACACACTGAATCCAGTATATCAACCTGGGAGCACCCAGCTGTGGTAAGCTCATGGTTTGCAATAATTACATTCACTGCCAGGCAGTTCAGCTTGGCTAAGTTGGACTGCTTTGCGCTCAGATCTACAAGTAGTCAGATCAGAGACTCTCATCTAGACTGTACTGTGCTTTCTCATCCAGTAACACTCCTGACACAGGAAATTATACTTAAATTCTATTGCATGCTACCAAAGTGACCATACCTTTCACCCTGATCCTCTTACAGGTGAAAGAAAAAGCCACTCCTCACATCAGGAGGTGTACTATTCAAGGGTTTGTAAAGTCACCAAACAAGAAATGTCTTTTCACAGTATTTCCTGCATATCTTATGGAAATTTATTACATGGCTTAGTAAATTCAAAGGTCAGGTTTTGCTGACCTTTCATTGCTAGTTTTCTCTGATGTGGGACTTTTTAACAAAGCACCTATTGAACCTACCAAGCATGCCACGTCACTTAATTATTATTAGATATTTTGTCAGCTTCATTGCTAGACACTGTGATGCAACATGATATCTGATTAGAGAGTTTTATTTCTTGGCTGACAGTTTCACTACAAATAGAAAAGAAGAAAAAAAATTATATCACCCTCATCTTTTTCTTGCATGTATTCCCACTTATTATCTGGAACAAAACAAAAGAGTTTGTTGGACTTCAAAAGATGAAATAAATACTTTAGTTTCAGATCTCATGCAGGACTGGTTCATGGAACATGTCTGGAATTCTTCAAAAATAATAATCTGTAGCTCATCAACCATCATAACTATTTCCTGGTCCATTTCCTTCCAATAATAAACATAGTGCCTCATAATTTGCTAGGCAAGGAAAATATCTACTTATTCCAATTCATAAATCAAATCCTGCTCTTTATTTAAGGCAGTCATAAGCACTCTAGGCTAGAATTTTTCATTTAGAAAATCCATCTGACAATTAAAATAACTGACAGGGATGGATCACAATTCTGGTTTTCAGGACATCCAACACAGTAAGAAAAGCTCATCAATTTTTTGTACATACTGGTAAGATATTTGTTGACAGCATAGTGGCTTTTATCTATCAATATAGTCCCCCTGGCGATATATGTCAGTGCATCCTGAGACTTTATGGATTTATCCTTGCAAGGATTTTGACATGAATTACAACAGCTTTACCCTCAGTGTACAGACAGCAGACATGAGGTACTTGTCCAGGACTATAAAGAAGCTATATCTAGTTTTCTTGAAACCTATCCTAAAGTTTTAACCACAATGCACCATTATCTCTATCTTATGTCTTTGGGACATCATCTAAAGACATTCAGGATCCATAGAGGTCATTTTTCAGCTCCAAACTGAGCCTTTTGAACAGAAGAAAAATAGTTTATGGCAGATGGGTTTTTCTGACTGCTGGAAAACACTGGGCCAGGGCATCTAATCACACAGAATAGGAACAAAATATTTTCTGATGGTATAGGACATGTGGTGGGCTCCAAATTCTTTCTTCGTGTCAATTTATTCTTCCTTCACATTAGAAATCAAACTTTGGCAAGCACAAGTCCATGGCCAATGTAAGTAACATGCAAATGGCCCACAAGTGCCTTATACCTGGCACCAACATGAGAACCCTCCCCCATCCTATGAGAAATGAACACGGATTACTCTTTATGCCCACAAGTGTACATGCATGAAGCAAGAGCCATAAGCAGGCTGATAGGAACACACTCCCACGTGGGCACACAAGCATGTGCTCCATGTCTGCCCAATTCCCACTTTCTAGAGTGCACTTGAAGGATCCCATCACCTTTGTGTTCCACCTGAGTGGTGAGCAAATTAGGTGGTAAAAGGGTAGAAGAACCATGTTGGAAAGAGGAGAGAAAGACATTATACCTGCAATATGCTCAGTGGTAAAATTAAGAATAAGCAACTGAAGGAATGATAAAAAGCATGCAAGACTATGGGTTTTGACACAGGCTGTCCAAAATTCTAGAGTCCTGAATTCTGTGCATCTGCTTGGATCCTTGAAGCTATTTTTGCCATACCTTTCCTGTGACTTTGACCCACATGAGAAATCCCAAGTGAATTTATGCTACAGTGCAGATCAATTAGCAGTCTTCCACAACACTTTTTATTTCCTGGCAGCTGGACATGAGTGTGGCCTTTCCTCCAAGCCTTTGTCACCTTAAGTGCAAAATCATTTCCTACCAAGGTAACATAAACACACAGAATCCAAAAACCAGGAAATCCTGATCTATGTTTATAATCCACTTCCATCCTTTGGGAGTAACTGGATTCTTGTTTTCTATGATTTGTAGCCTCTCCTTCAATTGTCTAAATCACAAACATGGTATATGACTTTTAGATAAGCCTATCATGCTTTGCTTCATATCAGAACTGTACCAGGATTGATGTTTCACTGGGTTGGTTTCTAGACAGTATCCCATTGCTGAAAAATATTTTTATATTTTTAGCCAAGTTTGAGAAAACATGTTTCTCAAAACACAGGTGTAGATCCCAGAAAACTCACTTTTTTTTTCCCCTACAGCATCAGCTTTTCGCAACCTTCCATAATGAGACTATTTATGGCTAGAGCCTGATCAAAGGTTATGCCTCTTTCAACATGACCTTTTAGATTGTGTCAGTTTGATCTTATTACTACATTTTGTAAAATAAAAATGTTAAGAAACTTGTGCTGCTACACTATGAGAAAAAGAAGTAAACCTATTAAACAGCATTAATGAATCACACATTTTGAGGATAAATATTTTGCTAATCGGTAAATGTTTAACAATACCCACTTAAAAAATAGCAATATATAAAACTTGATCTCAAACAGTTATTTACAGTTCTGCAGGCAATTCCTCCCCCTTTAAAGGACTAAAGTGCAAAGGGTGGTTGTGAACACTGACCTGTCTCCTGCAGTGTGTAGATACCCACACTGTGACTGCAGTATGTGTTTTCAGCAAAGCGACCAATGGCTATCCAATGCTTGATTTCTCCTCTCCTTCCTGTGGGATGAAATATCAGAAGTATAATACTGTTGGAAATAATCTCTGCTGAACATTGCATTGGAGAGTGCACTGAATTAAGTGTGGACAATTTGATGTTAATTAAATATGCTTTGCACTTTAACTAGACAATGGAAATATTTAATAACAAATTTTTCATACCCATCTGAGTTTATATTTTGACCTGGCTTTAGTTGTGCTGTGAGAATGCTGTAAGCCATCAAGAGATCCAAAATTCAGACAGCATCAGTCAGCCCAGAGAGTGGAAGGGCATAGACTGAATCTACTTATTAGATTATATAGAGTAGTACATGCTATGTTCTTTTAGAAGAGAAAGCATTAGAAGGAAGGAAATGAGGCAATAACATTCAATAAATTCAATGGACAGCAGCATGGAAGAACTTCCAGATTATACTGAAGAAATGTCTGAAATTCTGCAGGAGAAAGACACTCCTAGAAGTTTGTAAGTAAAATTGAGATGAGGGATGTAATCTTGGGTGGCACAAATTCCTAATAAGGCTTTTGTATGTATTCTCTAATAAGCAACTATATTCTTTAAAATTAACTATGATCATCAGAAAAACACTTTCAAATCATGCATTGTAAGTAAGCAAAAATATTAAGTAATCTATAGTTTTATTAAATCACTCTTTCCAGCTCTTCTCACAGAGGTCTCTAGGGTATCTTATGTGAAAGTTAATAATTCCCAAAAGAAAAAAAAAGTATCCCTAACTTGTAAGGATAAATGAAAAAAGCCTCCATTTGATCTCTGTAGTATGCATCAATTAGAATTGCTGCTGACAGTTTTGTGCAGCTTCTCTCAAAAATTTTCTTCTTGTGACTTACAAAGTGACTAGAAATGTAATATCTCCATAAGAGTTAGAGGCCCTGCTGTGCAATATACCCAGTAAATCAGAAGATCCAGCTTTTAAAATATTCTCCCTAGGTCCAAGTAATTCCCTGTTAACTGAAGATAGGACATCTAAAATGGATTTTAGGAGAAAATGGATGAACTGGAGTGGTTACATAACATCGCTGAACATGAATATCACTGCAGAATTAAATAGCTTGGCATACATCTATATTAGGGAAGCTTCTTGCATATTATCTGCTCAGCAATACACTATTTTACGGAAAAGCCCCAATTAAATCATAAATGGTTCTAGTTACAGATTTCCATTTTGGACTCTGACAGATCTGTGACAGGGCTGCAAGCTGCAATTAGATAAGAAGCAAGTGGAATGGACTAACTTCATTAACTGACTGTTGGCATGGAGTTTAAAGGTCTAATTCTAATCTCAGCTGTAGGGAAACAATGAGTATGTATTTTTGTTGTAACCTACAAAAGTAATTTATGTCTACCTTTTGTCAAGAAACACCAGAGTCAAAACAGATGCACCAGGAGTATTTATTGGGGCAGATGTATCTCAGAACTTGTTTAATACTACTTAAAGGTGTTAGGCCATATAGAAGTTTGAAGAAGGGGTATCTCCCAGGAAAATGCACCCTTTTGGTTCCCTTGAATATGTGATTCACTTCATACATTACTAATGAAAAATACAAACCACTTAATCAGAAGATATGAATGTCTACCTATATCAGGAATCACATTAATGTATTAGAAGAGCAGCACTCCTCTCTTGACTCTTACAAAGATAGCAGAGCTCTATGCATTTTCAGAAAGTACCCTCCCATTACAGAGAATAAATCTGGAGATATTCCACTGCTCCAAATTTATACCCATACACATCACAATATTCTGATCCTTTTCTCAAAGTGTGAACTGGGTATTAGAAGCAGTAAGTCATGCTGGACCAGGAAAATAAGTCATCCTGTCAAAGAATACAATTAAAAAGAGAAGATTTCAAGGATTAATTAAGGCTGGATGATCAGAAAAATGTAATGTTTTTTGAAAATAAATCCCTAACATAATTAGTACTCCAATAGTGTGCAGTCAGAGCATGGATTTATATTTCAGATTAATTCTTTTCTCAATTTAATAATTTTTCACCTAAGAGATACTAAATCAGATAAGGAGACACTTTGATAGAAGTTACTGGTAGGTAAATCTAATTGAACAGTAAGAAAAAGAGTATAATGGAACAAATAATTTTCCTTTGTAACCAAGAAGAAAGAAATAGAATTGAATGTGCTTCCTTTTTTCAGTACAAAAAATAATCTGATCAACTGCAGTATTGAAAACAAGCGTATTAGAACATATCTGATTTCTTTGGAGTAACAGATGCTTGGCTAATTCAAGATATCAACAAGGATGTGGAAACAGTGGGACATAAAGTCACTCCATGATGTGTAAAAGCTGAGGAAATTCTAAAAGATGCAATTCACTGAGTCACTGGCTTAATTGTGTGAACTGCTGCTGCTTTCAAACTTTGTGTTTAAAGCATCAATTTGTGTCTGTGTCCTACCCTACACCCACTGCAACAGCAGTGACACAGTCACTCTTTGGTGCTCCTAGTGTCTTCATTACTGCAGTCTTTGAATGCCTAAAACTTCTGGAATTGTATCCAGAAAGAATAAAAAGGTACTTTTTTATTACTTACCTCATCCCATTTAGCTTTCCTGACTGTTGCGGACCTGATGTGGAAAAGGTTGTTTTTGCATGTTTATTATTTTTGCAATGACTATGTACTGTGTGGTAGCTTTACTTTTCAAATAAAGAAAGAGAAGCACAGAAAAGCGAAATGTTGACCCACAGATAAGGTGTCAGGAGTAAAGGAAAGATTTTTTTATTCCTTTCCTGGTTTCTTCTTTAATTAGCTGAGTTATTTTGCTAATTTTATGGTAGCATTATAAATGATAAATATTTGTTGAAAAAATTAGTTTATAAAATGAGCAGTGGCAAGACATGGAACCACAAATATAAGGGTAAGTACAGCAATGTGAATTTTCTTTTAACCTTCTGCATTCAGAATTCTAAGCTTCTGTCTCAATAGAGATTTCTGTTCATTATGGCATGGTAGATTACAACATGTAGTACAAAACCATGCACACCCATTTTTCTGGTCCACTGCAGAGACGATCTCTTCAAAACTGGGGTTTGAAATGTTCAAAACCACTTTTCAAGGACAGATTTGGAGGTGGGATATTGCAGGGCACATATGGTGTACAAGATTTTAAGTATGTTTAGCCAGGATACAAAGGAAAAAGTCTGAGAAAACTCCACAAAAATCCAAGCAAGGCCATAGCACTGTGCAAGATCTGAAAATGTTTGTAACTTCTGCATGATAATGCATGCAAAACTAAACTGGTCACTGCTTTTAAGAAAATCTACAAATATGAGGCTAACATGCACATTGCAGGCTGAGCACAGAGTTCCTCTTCCAATCTCTTTCTTCCAGCAGCTGCTCACTTTTATGCTGGTTCTTGCATTCAGAAAGCACTTCATTAAATGGATAATATGGACAAAGAAGCAACGAGATTTGGATATACAGAGAGCAAACAAATGTTTCACAACTATAGCCCATAGTATTGCCTAGAATGTGATTATAAAAGAAGCAGAGGAAAGTGGAAAAACATCACAGGCTAGGTAACATCACGGTCCATCTCCTTTGAAGACTCATGGCAAAAAATTGACTTGAGCCTTCAGCAAGTTCCCTGCCAGGCATCACACCCAGCTCCTATGGATGACTGCTCCCATTACAGGAATAAAATTGCAGGGAAGAAATAGATCTTGTAAACCCCTGCTTCAACTAATCCTCTAGAGTGTCTCAGCCTCTGTCCCAAAAACACTTTCAAGTATGTGTTAAGAGTAGTAGCAGCTAAAAGAGGTTTTCTTTCATGTATCCAGGGAAATCAGAAAGAAAGAGAACTTATGATGTTTCAGCAAAACAGGCCAAAACATATAGTGGGTATAAAACATGTGAAAGGCATAAAAACGTCAATCCTTCTCATGATCTAGATGAGACTGTCTGATGAATGGACCAAGGACATACACAAGAATAATAAATATTTACAGTCAAGGGGAAGAGGAAAAGATAGAGTTACTAGGCTTCTTCACATCTATTTCAAGTATGATTACACTATTGCATCATTTAAATCTTTCAATTGTGTACCTTTGATGAGTGGCATGATCAAGTTCCATTAATGCCAGATTCTTAACTCTTATGAATTAATGCTTCCTCCCTTGTCAGTCATGGTACAAGCCTCGTGGATGACAGGACTGATGACATGTAAAAGCATGTGATCTATATCCCTTATCATTCTCTGACATTCTGCACCTCCTATTTCTAATCCTGGCCTACACTCCTCTTCCTCTAACTAAACCCTGATAGGAAAAATATCTTATTTCTATTTTCCCATTATTTCTTAAAGCTGCAACCAATCTCTCAACCTTTACTTGATAAATATAGCTGTCAAAAAACTGGGCATGAACCCAGAAATTGTTTTCTTACATTCTTATGTTAGTGATGTTTTTATCTCTTTTCAATTGTAGTTCACCATTGTTAAGGACATTGCAAGCTATTTAAACAAATCAGCACTTGAAGACACATTTTGAAAAAGCAGAAATAAGTAATGTTTTATTTGCCACTTCTCCAGTCTCTTACAATAGCTTATATGTACACCATAGACAAATTAGATTGCCCTTTCAGATGAGAAAAATCTACCTTTGTCTCTGATATAAAGGTGTGAAAGGACTATTTTGCTGAAAGAACACTACTTTGTAAACTAATCAAAATCATAATAATATGTTGGAGTACCACCACATAATACAAATTTTGGAAGCAAAACAAGCATAGGAAGCATAGCAGTACAAGTTCTGGTTGAGACAGTTTAGGTTCAGAGAACTGTACTTTAAAATAATAGAAGGAAAAGAGAGAAATAGTCAAAGAATCAGAAAAATATAAAGGTGAATTGGCCTATGGGACTCACTCAGAGCCATGAAATAAATAGAAACATGAGATGAAAATTAAATAAATGGGATGAAAATAACAGACATACAAAGCTAGTTTAAAAGACATGCCATACCACGTCTTCAGGTGAAAACAGGCCTAAAGGCAAGGGTGAAGTGCATAAGAAAGAAATTTCTTGTACTAATTTGTCCCGGCACACCTCCTAGTTTGCAAAAATCTGAAATTAATATCTTCAATCCCTTGTAGATATATGCAAAGTGACATCCAGAGATGGGTGAATGCATCTCCTGTTCATTTCTCTAGTTTAAAAAGAGGAAGATATGTACAGAAGGTAAGATGTGTTTCAGGGACAAAATGCATGTCTTACAGTCTGAAAAGAAAGCTCAAAAAACTGAAATGAAATTTAAAAAATCAAATAATTCAAGAGCTAAGTAAAAAGAGGAAATAAATTATGAAATCAGTACAAAAATAGCAATCATGAATACCCTGTTATTATAAAACATTGCACAGAGATGTGGAGTAGGGCTCAGTAGCTATTAAATATTAACATTAAAGTGCATGTCACTTTTGATAAAAGACTGCTCAAAGCTGATTCCTCCTCTGTCAATAGATTTGAAATTACTCTCTATTCTGACTATACTGTACATCCACTTGGACATGGTGAACAGAAAATCCATGAATTTTGCATGCTTTATCTGGTTAAATGTGAAGACAGTTCCAAGCTGAAGTGGAGTTATGAACAAAAGAAATGCCTTGGATGTTGATTTAGGTTTGCTTTACAGTGTTGATATTGTCTGGAGCCACTCTATCAAATCCATGAGACTGCACATGTTCTGGAATAATAACCTGACTGGAGGGAACATTGGTAATTTAAGAAGGGCTTTTGGAAATATGAATAGGGTTCCATCTGATATTACATATTCCTAATAAAAACCCTCATCTGTGTGCTTACAAATGTTGGTGTGTCATATAGGTCCATTTCTAAAGTTGTGCACCTCATTTATCCTAAATATTTACTGTAAAGTGAATTCATCGCATTAAGTACATTCTGGAGGTACTTAACTCTTTATCATTTAGACAGATCAAAGTATCATCTTAGAATAAATATGAATTTTTTATGTGGCTGAAGGTAGATAAGATAAATTCCCCCTTTGTAAATGATACTATAAAAGACAACAGTAATTCAACTGTACTGAAAGACATGAGGTTTAATTCAAGAACTATCCAGGAATAAAAAACCCTGACATTATTATTTACTTAAATATATTTCACTGGGAAAAAAAAACTTCAGAAAAATAAGTAATTCAGGCTTATGTTTAGTACATTTTTTCAGTTTTCTCTGAAGAAAGAAATAGCTTAATCTGAAAAAAGACAGCATATATAATGATAATTACAACAGAAAGCTATTATAATATCACTGTGTGTTTGACAAAAGCCCAGAAGCATTTCTAGTGGTATAGGATTATTCCACTCTTCATTACACTATTACTTCTGCTAAGTAATGGGTATTCCCATGGCATAATCTGATATGCCATACAGTGTTGGTGCAACTTTGTCCCAGCACTCCCTTTCTGACCCATTTTCCTTCCTGTAGCAAAGGGCTACAGACCCCTTAAGTCCTGTGGATCTGTTTTGTTCCAGTACAATGGAAAAGAGAAAAGGGGAGCAACAGCAAACACAGGATATGATGCAGAGATGAGTGTGACATCATAGTAGTGTCAGTTCCCAAGTCACTTTGCTGGCGTGTCTCATCATTATACCATATTATAAGGATTTATGGGGAGAAGTATGTAAAAGAAAGCAGCAAATAGCAAAGAATTCAGTCCTACTGACAGGAAAATACATAAAAGCAGCAGAGAAGATTATTTTCCGTAGAACAATGACCTCTGTAATCCTGCAATTTGAAAAATATTAAGCATCTGACAATAGAAAAAATTTGACAAGTATTAGATTTTATGGACTCTATATATCACTCCAGGGCTGGTATGACAATTCATGACTGCTGGAACAGCACCTGCTCAAAAGAGAGACATTCCACTGGTTAAGTGTTGAGATTCGATGTCCACATAATCCAGGAACCAGGAACCATTCCGTAACCATCTGCTTGGGTCAAGGCCACTCACTGTCTCTGATCCTTAAGGCAGAATGGTGGGTACTTCTCTGAGAGTGCAGCTTGGGCTGGGGTCTGCACAAACAGCAAGGCAAGGGCGTGGCAATAATGCAGAAAGGAGAGTGGTGCAGGAGACTGGGAACATGCAATGGCAAGGAACAGAAGGAAGAAGAGATTTCCCCTGGTGCTGGAGGCGCTTTTGCAGAACCGCGTCAATGCTCCACAGACTGAAGAGGAAAAACCCATCAGATCAAAGGAGGTGCTGGAGCTGAGCAAGGCAGCCCCATCAGCTCCTCATATAACCACCGACATAACCAAGAAAAGGTCAGGGGTGACAGTAGTGGGCAACCCTCCTCTCAGGAGTGTGGAGGAACACACTTTTTGACCTGACATGGCCTGATGGGCACACTCCAATAGTTGTGGTCAAGGGCTCAGTGTCCAAGGAGGGACCAGTGATGGGTGGAGTTCCTCAGGGATCAGTATGGGGAGTGGCACTGTTTAGCATCTTTGTTGGTGGTATGAACGAAGCAATTGAGTGCACCCTTAGCAAGTTGCTGGTGACTCCAAGCTGTGTGGTTTGGTTGACACACTGGAGAGAAGGGATTTCTTCCAAAGGGATATTGACAGGCTTAAGAGGTCAGCCTGTGTGAAGTTCATCAGTTTCCACAAGGCCAAGTTCAAGGTCCTGCACCTGGGTTGGGGCAATGCTAAAGATAAATAGAATGGGTAGAAAATGCATTGACAGTAGACCTGAGGAGATGCACTTAAGCAAGCTGGTTGATAAAAAGCTCAGCATGACCCAGCAATGTACATTTGCAGCTCAGAAATCCAACTACTTCCAGGGCTGTATAAAAAGGACTGTGGCCATTAGGTAAAAGGAGATGATTCTCCACCTCCGCTCTGCTCTCATGAGACCCCACTTGGAGTGCTATGTGCAGCTCTGGGGCCCACAGCTAAGGAATTACATGGACCTTATGGAGTCATCCAGAGGAGAGCAACAAAAATGTTCAGAGGGCTGGAGCACCTCTACTGCAAAGACCGGCTGGGAGAGTTTGAGTTGTTCATCCTGGAAAAGAAAAGGCTCCAGGGTGACCTTGCAGCACCTCCCAGGACCTGAAGAGCAGCTACAAGAAAGCTGGAGAGGGACTTTTGTCAAGAAAATCCTGTAGTTATAGGACAAGGGGTAATGCTTTTAAACTGATGAAGTGTAAATTTACATTAGGTATCAGGAAGAAATTCTTTACTGTGAGGCTGGTAAGACACAGGAACAGGTTGCCTAGAGAAGTTGTGATACCCCATCTGTGGATGTTTTCAAGGTCAGGTTGGATGAATTTAAAGCAAAATCTGATCTACTAACTGGCATCCCTGCCCATGGCAGGGGCTCTGGAAATAGATGATTCTTAAGGTCTCTTCCAACACGAACTACTCTACGATTCTCTGATTCTATTTTATATAGAATATGATCAAGATTTATAAACAGATTACACGACTAGAAGTAGGACCAGATGTTTGGAGGAAAGTATTATTACAAGGAAAAAAATCCTGTTTGTGTTCAGGTCTAAGCACTTAGTAAAGCATTCTCTGACCTGATTCAAAGCCTTGAGATCTCAGTGGTGATGGATCCTAAGGATTAGGGAGGCTTTCTTAGCCTTAAACACTGCAGCAGAGTAACTAAGTAAATGTAATTTTGACCTAGTTATAAGAATGTGAACATCTAATAGAGAGTTACTCACAGTAGTTAAAGCTATGATTTTACCCAGTGAACTGAAACTAACCCTTTTGAGTTGATACAAACATAGTTTTAAAGTGGTTTGATTGTCCAAGGATATGCACTGTGTAACCCAATTGCCTTAGTTACACAACTTGTATAATAAAGCCAGTGAGTGGATGTGCATCCAGACAAACCTCGCTTTACCTTGGGGGTGGAAGCATCACTGTGTTTCAGTGAGCAGCCACCCATCTGTAATTGACTTTAAGAAAGAAGGATGAAAAAGAGATTAAACTCCAGTGAGTCAGGGAATATCTTCATATTTCCATAATTAGCAGGAATCAAGAGCTTTTTGAAATGTGTTTTTCATGAAAGAAAACCTCCTTCCAGCTGTCTTTCTCTAAAGCCCACCACTGTTCTCTGCTTGATTTTACACTGCCCCCAGGTCTCCCCCACAATCTGAGCCAGCCTGTGGCTCTTCTCAGCCTGAGACTGGCATAGGGGAGTCCCTTTATGCTTCTTCAGACTCTTGAAATTTTGGACAAACAAAGAAAATTGCAATTTTTTTTAGGATACAAGGCCCTAAGTTAGACTGAAGCAGACTTGGAAGAATATATTGTTCATACTTGAATTCATTTTTATCTAGTTAAAACTTCATAACTTCATAAAAGAGGTGTGTATTTTAACCAACAAAATTGATAAATTAGTGCATATTTAATCAAAATGGCTTGATTATCCAGCCTTGCCCTCAGAAGACAGCAGCAGCTTTCTGAAAACATTTAAGTTGTATTGCCTTGACATCTATGGAAGTGAGGAAAATGTTCAAACCCCTTCCAGATGCATTCTTAAGTATTCTTTCCTATTCTTTCCTATTCTTTCCTACATATGCCGAAGTCAATGAGAAGGAGGGAAGACATTTTTCCACCTCTACAAAACATCTGTGCTGCCAAGAGCAGAGATGTTGAAGTTCACAGCGGCACCAGGGCTGCATGGCAAGACACAAACAGGAAGAAGGGCAGCAGTATCAGCATTTTCCTTATCTCTTTCGGGCTCTAACCTATTCTCTGTACATGGCTGTTTCATGGCTGACCAACCAATGCTGGTCAAAATATCCGTGGCAGAGCCCAAGACTGAACTATAGGATATTGTAGCACTGCCAGCATCACTGACAACCACTTTCATGCCTACAAAACATCTTCAAGTGTCCTTCTCTCCAAAACAACACAGTGTCTCTGCCTCTTCAGGATGCCAGAGTAGGGTCTAACCAAGGACAATAGTTCTTCCACTGCACCAGTGTCTGCTATCCACCACTGCTGGAGTATCAGGAGACATCCACCACTGATCCTCTTTTGTTGCTCAGCAAGAGCACTGCTGAAACTATAATAAGATTGAGGGTGGGAGGGGGTGGCGAGGGGGGGGTTCAAGGACAACTGCAATGTTCAACATCAAGTGGGAAGAAAAATGACTGTCATCAGCATGCAAAACTTGCCAGTGAGGTTTTCAAACCAGGGAAATATAATCAAGTTTTTAAGGCAGAACCTCAAAGCAAGCTCAGCACTTTTGCCATTATTGGAGCTACTGATAACAATTACTCTTCTGGTGGCAGGGACAGGGACAGGGACAGGGGGTCTTCTCTCCTTCTTGATTTTGACCTTTGTAAATCTTTTGGCATTGATGCAGCAATTACTGCTTAAACCCATTACAAGCATGGAGATGGAGCTATCATCAATCATTGCTTTTTGAAGGCCCAGCATCCTGTTGTGCTATACACTGCATGAGCACTAAACAACAGGCTCGCCCAAAACAAATGTTCTTTTCTTGTTTAATAATCAAAAGGAAATCAAATTCCTGGGAGCCAGGAAGATAGATGTTAAATCTAAAGAAACATCATTTCTGATTCTGCAGTGACCTTCCAACATCTGCTCTGCTGTCTATTCATAGTTCATACCACTGTTGTAACTGCATGGGGTGGGTACAGGTTTTATTTTAATAGCCGCTTAGTAGGCAAGCAGCAGCTAATGAAGCAGACAAACAGTTTCCTTGCACCTACTCCATGTAGTAAAAAAAGGCCAGAAACAATTTCATTTGTTTCAAATACAGATCATGTGCTTTTACAGAAAAAAGGTCCATACTCTAGTGTGGCCTATATCGAACTGCTGCTGTACAGGGTACAGCAACTGCTGTCACAAAGGTGCAAAACAGGTGCTGGAGTTCTTACATGAGCCATGTAAAGAACACACGCAGCTAAACCTGTGAAAGCTGGGTAGGAACCACTGAACGGGCTTCGTGAAAGCATAGGGAGAAAGGTAGAATGCCAGAAGAAGCCAGATTCCTTTTCATCTGGTCATCAGGGCCATTTGGAGGCAAGACCCTGTTTATTATTATATATAGAAGGAAATGCCTTTTATCTAACTTTTAAAGTCTGTTTATACACGTACATACATATATATAAATATACACGCATGTATATATATGTAATAAAACTTCCATAAATATACTCTTACAGACTTACACTTACAATGTTAATATATATGTGTACCCCTGTAAGTAAGCATTTTTAAAACCTACAATTTGTCACCTTCAAGTTTCTTTTTGGTTTTTTTTTTGTTTTTGTTTTTTTTTTGAGAGAGGTGTTGGCTAAATTTCTAATATTGAGAAAAAAAGAAATTGTATAAATGTTCATGAAGGCAATCAGCTTCTTCTAGAAGGTAGTTGTGATGGATATTGTTCCACCGTATGTTCCAGTTAATTATTGTACAGAAATTTGATATGCGAGTTCAGAAGGAATAAACACTATTGTTTCCAATGTCTTAGTTTCAAACTTTGTTATGGACTGAAATCCCAAAGCAAAAGCTCTTTTCTACATGAAAGCCAGATGGTTGCAAAAAGAGACTCAGAAACATGTGAAAGATGATTTCCCTGCAAAGGAACATATGAAAATTCCATAAGAAAATCTCAAAAAGAAAGGTGAGTTTAACTAATGATAGGCTAGGCTAGAAAACCTGTTAGGTTTTCAGGTTTTTACAGAACTGTGAAAGTTTGAGATGTCTGTGGTCCTCAAAATCACAAGAACACAGAGAGGCAGAAACCCTAAGGTTCAGATTGTGTTCTGCATTGGCTGGAAATGAGGTGATTCAGTAGTGTCTGTGCTAATAAACCCAACACTGGCATTTAAATCCCGCAACAGGGCCTAAGGCTGGCAGTGCTAGAAAGCTCACATGCAGACCTCGGCAGGAAGTCTCAGCCCCTGGAGTTTTAAGCTTGCAGGAGAAACACAGATTTATAAAAGCTTTTTGGAGAGGGAAGAATGAGCCATTTATTAGTTGAATTTTTGGGAGGCATCCAGGAAGACTGAATAAATGTATGGCATGGTAAAAATAGCTTTTTCATGGGGTACTTGAAGCCAGAGAGTCATAAAAGGTAATCTGGGACAGAAAACATAGCAACTGAGTATCTGCTTATTAATAAGGAGATCTGGCACACTCTGACAGCAGTTTTGCAGACATTCAGCACTTCAAAGTACCTACCAACTTAAAAATCTTCAGCCCCCTTATGTCTGTCAAACATGCACAATTCAGCTGTCACAGGGGGATGCAGGTGCCCAGAGCTGAACAAAGGAAAAGACAATGATAAGAATCCATAGCAAAACTGCAATGAGTGACCCATTTCATGTCTTTCATCAAAGGTTCTGTCCAGAAGACTCCCCCACCAGGCCAAGGCCAAACCTCCAAACCTGAGAGGGTCAATGCCCAGCTGTTCTACACATAGCTTTGGTACTAAATATCTGATACAAAAGCATTATGAAAAGTTTCCATCCTGCTCTCTCAGCCTTCACATTCTCAATATTCCCTGACACTCTCAGGCAAGTTAGTTTTCTCTTGACAGCTTAATAATTAAGTAGGTACTGTAAACTTCCTAACAAAAGGAAGCTGGTAAAATTGTCCAATTTGCTAAGAGAACTACAGTTTCAATTTGCAGGTTTTGTAACTACAGACCTGAGTTGGATTCTAATATCAGAACCTATTAAAATATCCAAAGGCAAAATAACTGCTCTGGGAGGAGAGGTCTTCCAAACTATCTGTAGGCAGTGACAGCTCAATAATATTTGATTCATCCCCTAAAGCATAATTGTCAAGAAGAAGTATCTCTGATGATATTTCCAAGAGAACTGGACATGAGGGATGACCTTCATAAATAAAGGTAGTCAGACCCACAGCAGGTATAATGTATACATATATTATGGCTCTGTCTGTCTCTTTCTACCTTTTAAAAGACAACAGAAGAAGAATGAGAACCACCTTCTACTCATTGTGGTGGTGACTCTGAAACCTCAATCTTTTTTGTTGATTCTGAATTTGCATCAGAAACACCAAAAAGCTTAAATTAAACCTTTTTATTTCCTGTTTCTTAGTCCTTTGTATAAACCAGATATAAGACACAGCAACTGAAAAAGGTCTGCAAAAACTAGACCAGTACACCAAAGCCAATCAATTCTTTCTGAAAGCAATAGTGTAACATGACAGAAACAGCTAACACTGAAAAAACAACTTGGGGCTGTATTACATTCTTCTAGTCCTTAGAGTTAAAAACCATTCAACTCTCAGCATAATTTAGAGCAGCTCCTGAAACTTTTAAAGCTCTCTGACGTCAAGCAACAATCACAGCCACACCAGCAGGACCATTGACATTCTGTGATACTTTTGTCCCTAGTGTGCTTCCAGCACATCTCCTCCCCAGAGGCATCTAGGAGGGATCGAGGCAGTCAGACACCTTAGCTCCTCACTGACCTCTAGTCATCATGGGAAAATGGAAATCCTCAGTTCTCCATTTAGGGATACAAGAGTAAGAAGGGCAGGACAAGAGGTAGTTGATGCACAGGTTATATACAACCAGCACCAGAATAGAGGGGAATTACTTGGTGATGTTAATATGCAGCCAAACACAGTTGATCCAATCGAAAGAGGCAGTATAAAGTCAAGGCTTTCACGCCTGAAAACTTAAGTTATCCAGATTCTCCAGAAAATCATTAGATCATCTCCATTTCCTACTTTTCAGACCAAACATTTAATTTGTAGGCATTAAATTTGCCCAGAGTTTATAACTGGTAATGCTTCATCACATTTCATTTTCAGGATAGCAGCTTTTTCTCTTTTCTTTACACACTGGGTAAAAGAAATCCTATCAATAATAATACACCATACCAGAAACATTTCTTGCTTCTCTGACTCAGAAGTATGTGGCTAGACCTATTCATTCTGTAAATAAATCAGTTGTTTGTGTTGTGTTGCCCTGGCTGAAGCATGCTCCAGATTCAGCAAGCAACAAAACACTGTTTGCTGTCAAACCTCCCTATTGTTTTCTCCCTCAAACTTCCTTCATCTCTGTAGTCACTAATTATGTTTAAACTCTCATGAGCACCATGATTATACTGTGTTTACAAAGGATGACATTTTCCCTCCTAAATTTAAAAGTCTTAGAAATCTTCCTGTCTCTCTCTACAGTCAACAGCAAAGGACAAAGAGGTTTACAGGATGAAGCTTCAAACCTTACAAGAAGGATGAAATGCTGTAGCCTAGATACAAAAATATCCAGAAGACCCTGCACACAGAGAGATTATCAGTCATTCTGTATTACCATGGAAGGAATAAGAAGGACTTCAGGTCCTGCAAGTGTATGTTCTGCGTGTGGCTCTACTCACCCATCGATTCATCTACAACCACAGTGGTGGAGCACAGAGTGTATTAAATTCATAGAGGATGGTGACTTTCAAGCATCAGGGCATGAATTGTAGGGACACCTTCATAATTTGAAACTATAAATTAGAAAAAAATGAAAAAAAAGTCAACACAGCCAAACACAAAATGTTTCAGGTAGCTAAAAATTACCAAGCAAACTTAATAAAAAGGATTGCAAGATGATAAAGATACACTAGATGACACCTCGACATCTTTTCTTTTTCTCTATGCACTTTTCTTTTTCTCTATATCTGGAGGAGCCTATCTCTACTTAATGGCTAAAAATGCCATCTCTGCAAAGTATTTAGTATCCTAATGTCAGTACTTTATGTACATAATATGAAGACAAAGAGAGAAATAAGAAATAATTCACTATGTATTCACTCTCTATCAATAAACTTTTCTCCTCACATGCCTGATCATTTATATTAAAAGCAGAAGAGGCTCAGTTTAGTACACCAGACTTCAAGGGCTACAATTTTTTTTACCTTAATGCAGAGTATAGGACAGAAGATAGGACAAATATTTCAGTAGTGTCACTATCCTGTTTTGAGCTAAATTAATTTCAGAATCTGCACTTGAAACATAGGACTTATCTTGGTATCTGATAGCTACAAAGTGCCCCCGACAAAGCACCAGAAATACAGAAGGCATGGGATAATGGTTACAATCCGTACTAGGAAGAGGAAGGATTGCATTACACCTAGGAAAGAGAGTGTCTAAGTAAACCTGCAAGGGACTTGAACTCTCCCAGTAATAAACAGTTCTGCACTGTCTGTGATAGTACTAAATTTCAATACAAAATTAAGGTGAAGGAACAAGGAAAAGGAGTGTAATATTTATTGAAAATATTTCTATGGTAAGTCATAATCAGTACATAAAATCACAAGAATGAAGAAAGAAAAAATAAAAACCCTATCATATGTTGTCCTCAATCTTTCTCTCTGCAGTGTTAAGCAGTATTTAGCTGTGCTTAGTCAGAATTCTGTTTCCTGGACTTCACTCCTTCATGTACCAAACAATCAGAGGCAGCTTCTTTGCACTGACTGAGTCCCTTCTGACAAACTTTTCTCTCAAGTTAATCTAAAAATGAAGACATGGAAAAACGTCTTATCATGCAGCATCTTTTTTGTCCTAGGAGATTTTTCTCTAAATTAGCAACAATTTTAATGGCTGGAAATCACTAGTTTTTTCTTCTAACTGACTTGTTATCACACTTTCTCCTAAATCAGAATGAAGACTAATGACAACTTAAATGCCAGGAACAGTCTGAGAGGCTAAATTAAGTTCTTGCTTTCATCCAAACGCAAGAAAAATTTTGCCATTTCAAATGAAACCTCATGGGTCGCATGCATATAAGTCCCTGGAAATATTATAGATTCCAGTTAATACCTATTGCCAAATTTTGCACTGATTTACACCATCTGCCACCATATTAGAGTCACTGACTAAAATCTGTGGAAGATTTGGTTCATTGCACAGTTTCATTTCTTTGGTATCATATACTGCAAAGGAACACAAAAAACTCCATGCTCTAAACACCTCTAATCCATTCTCATAACAGCAAAGCTTAAACATTTTCTTTCATTTGTGCTGATGGGATTGTCTTTATGCAGACAGTCATTTGGAATTATTTGTTTCACCCATTATCTTTTGAATTGACTGTTTCCA
Organism: Zonotrichia leucophrys gambelii; assembly: GCF_028769735.1. NCBI lineage: Eukaryota > Metazoa > Chordata > Aves > Passeriformes > Passerellidae > Zonotrichia > Zonotrichia leucophrys. The sequence goes on from NC_088169.1 coordinate 78,348,582, forward strand.
TTTACACCTTAAACATTTAAGAACTTCTTAGTCACTTTTTTTTTGTTGTTTGAGTCACTATTGTCAGACACATAGTGCTATATAAAAGAGATGTTAGAGACTTTGTCCTCATTTTTTATGTGAACACACTGTTGATTTTTCATTGCTGAAAAACACTTTGAAACATCGTGATCATTCATAGTAGCAGACATTTATTGCAAAAATTTTTGTCCTTTCGTGCCAACCAGCTTGCAGTGATAATGGTAGATAGCAGGTGCTGGAGTTGTAGTGGTTGTTTTGAGATGTGTGATTCAATTTAACTGAGTACTTTATCCACTGGTATCCCACTCTTTCGCTGCTCTGTTGTTGTCCCTCTAGCAGCACCCTCCAAAACAATTTTGTTGACTGCAGAAATTCAGCTATCCATTTCAATTCTCCCTAAGAAAGCAGGGCAAATAAGCACCAATCTCTTTTGCTCCTGCTGTCTTTCCAGAAGACTCTGAATATGTAGCACTTTCTGCTAATGCACTGAATTGTTATCTTCTGTGTAATTTCGATATTATGTTGTCAGTTCTGAATGTTAATGTTGATCCTGAGCCAAGACCAACAGTTTCAGATTTTTAAAAGATTTTGAACTTTCCAGCTGTGGTGAACTTCATCTTTTGTCTATTTTGTAGGTTCTGGTGGGATCTTATATCAGGGTGAGTAATATTTAGACCACCTACAAAGGTCTCTAAAATCAAGATTGTTAAGAGTAGTTCAGTCCATTCTCTTCAGAATCACCAGATTCAGTCTTCACACAGACATAAAACAGTCAAAAAGTAGATTTCATATCTAAACCTCCTAATAAAAGCTACATTTTTTTCTGTAGTTATGCGCTGAATACACAGTCAAGCAGTCTCAAAGAGCAGATTAACAGAAATTGTCCTGGATGACATTCAGCTCTCATCCATACAGCTTAGGAGACCCCTAGTCCAAAAATAGATCTGGAACTTCTAGAACTGATCAGAGCATGGAAAATGAAATGCTGCAATTTGTTCTGATGGAGATGACAGAATCTATTACACATAACACCCTTAAATAGTAAACCATAGCAAAGGAGGCCCTCTTCTTCCCCATTTCACACATGCAGGATCACAAGCTAGATGCTAGAGGAAGGCAACCCAATAATTTGAAGACACTGTTTGATTTGTATCATTGGAATTGTTTATGCATACAAAATGTAAGCCAGAAGAGTCAGAGGTGGCTGTTTCCTATAAAAATGGTGATTTCAGGTAAAATGAGGAATGCTTAACAGCGATTTCACCTAGACATTTCTAAATATAGGATTACACTGTACATGTCTAAAAACAATGGGCATTCAAAGAAAAAAGGAAAATAGTTCTAACTCAAAATAACCCCTATTTTAGGTAAGTCCTCATAGAAGGCAAAGACCTATGTTTCAAAGAAGATCCATCCTTTGCAGAAGATGATTGAGAACCAAGGCTTGTGAATGCCTACCAAATGGAGACACTTCCATTTTGGGATATCCATCTTGAAAAGCTAATACATCTGGTAATTTCAAAAACACTGCTAGTTCTACCAAAACTAGTTATTTGAATGACATAACCATATCACCCTTCTCTCATAAAGCACAGTTGTGTTTTAAACACTAACACTTTCAGTTTTATGTTTTAATTAGTGATGACTATGAGCCAAGGCGCAGTTAGGGCAAAGAACAAATAAAAGTGAAAAGTTTAATGGACTATAAAAAGATATAAAACTCCTTTTCTATCATGGGTCAGAACAGATTTCAGAAGGAAAACTGAAGGATTTTACTTACAACAGCTTCAGTTATTTTGAAAACAGTAATCATGAGAGAAGCCAACAAACATTGAGATGACAGGGGATGATCATTTTGGCTAGTCTTTGGAAATGTGAGATCAAAAATAATTCAAAGGTTTTTGGTTGTTTATATTCTATAATGTCTTCCTATCCACTTAGTCCCATTAATATCCTTCTAGCCTCCAAGATTTCTGAAACTGTCAGCTGTAAGCCAGTGTGCTGTAAAAGACCTTCATTTGTATCCTTGGCTTTGGCACTGTACCCGGTCTGTATCCCGTTCCTGTGATGAACACCTGCACTGACATTCCTTCTCAGCAAATAGATTTTGTTACAAATGATCCCATTATTGATTTTGTAGTAAGTTGAGTAAATCCTAAGTCTCAAATACGGTATGGTGGTTATGTTTCACAGCTCTCAGTACCTTATTGGCATTCAAGTTGTGCTAGCCCCTACTAAAATCATTCTGTTGTGATATGAAGCACAAATACATTTTACTGTTACAGTTGCTGCAGTGCTGCCAATTATTTTAATGCTGCCATATGAGAAATAAATGAATGCTTAGATGTTTGTTACAGCAGCTGATTTTTAAGCAAAATAATTCTCTGCATTCTTTGCAGAATGTGCTTTGATCACAACAGATTCCAGATCATGGAATCTAGCCAACTTCTTGTGAGGCAAGCCTGCCTTTTACAGACAGACACAACATAGATGCCTCTTTTTACTATTTTTCAGTAAATGTGATCTATTGTTGCCTTTGATACACTAAAATTAGCAAAGCCTGCAGCAGCAGATTGCAAAACAGACCTCATGACATTTTAACCACAACTGCCCTCTTTGTCAACAAAGACAATTAGAAACAGGAGCAGGGGATTTTTTTTAATCATACACTAAAAAAATTAAACATCCTTTCACTGGCCCTTCCCCCCTTCCACCAAATTATTTCTTTATGGTGCCAAAGGATGCTTGCATTTGAATGACAGATTCTCAGTCCGTCACATGCCACTAATTCCTGTGTTCAATAGTAATGAGGCCTGTCACATTACAGTTTGCTGATAAAATGCTAAACAAGATTGACAGGAAATCTAAGGAAATTTGGAGGTTAAGAGGTAAGAAAACCTCCCTCTGCACCTATTGAATCTCAGAGATCAATCTAATATTTTTTAAGTCACTAAACAGAGTGAAATACATCTTAGCTTTCCTAAATACATAGAAGGACACAGCTGCCAGACAGATAATCCAATGTGCTTTTTTTCCCTGCCTGTGGTGAAGGTGCTGGAACTAGATGTCCTCTAAGGTTCCTTTCAACCCAAACCATCCTGTGTTTCTGTGATTTGAGAGCAACTATTTCTTCCTGTTCCTGTAAGGGTGCCTGGGACCTAGAAAACATGCTGAATCAACTTGCTGGGCCAGGTATACTCTGCTGATGTGTGCCACCAACCCAAGATCAATGTCTGAGTGCTGCCCCTGCTAACTGCTCTCCATGCATTCTGTCACACAAAAAAGGACAATCGCGGGGGAATTGGCAGCAAATATGACATTAAGCCTCAGCAGCTGAACTCTTGAATATCTACCCACAGTTCTTGATTGAATTTGGGATTTTAAGATATCATTTACTTATTCACAGATAACTCAAAACCAAGGAGATTTTTATTTCAAGATGGTGATTGGGAGGTAGGTAGGCGGCCAGAGGCTGAAGTAGCTTTGGATCTTGAGCTCTATTCTCAGCAAATTACCACTCACAGAGAAAAATAGAGAAAGGGGGTGCAGACTTATCTTTGATAGGTTTATCTCATGAACATTTTGTGAAGATGCTCACCAATAATTTGTGCAGGTATATGACTAAAAAAGCAGAGATTTGGGACAGAACTTGTTCTCTCTCTTTTAGATATCTTCATTGCCTATATCCCAAATATCCATTCTGAGATCCTTGTATGACCAGCTGAAGAAAATAGACTTTCCTTGAGAGCACTTGACAATGGCATGGGTATTCAGGACTCAAACCTTTCTAAGAAAATCTCTAGGCCACCAGCATTTGATGACTGGCACAGGCACCACAGTGCATAAAAAAGTGGTTTGGTATCAGACACAAAAAGTCATGCCCTGATTTGTGTCTATTTCCTAACAGCCAAAGGCACAATGGGTAGAAAGAAACCATCCCAAAGGTTTTCTTTACCCTATGTATTTCAATTCCTTCTTAGGACACTGCCAACCAGAGCTGCACTTGCTGACAGCTGTTGCCATTCATTCATGTTTGTTACACACATCTGCTGTCTTCTTTAAATTCTTTCTCTGTAATATGGATTTTTTTCCAGGATTTAGATTGCATTTCTGGATAGCTGGGTAAAGGGAGCAGAAGATTGTTTACAGCCTGCAGAAGTGGAGAAAGGCTCTGTGCAGAAGTGAAATGAAGAATATTCTTGGCACAAAATCAACCTGCCACAGTGTGTTGTGCTTGCCTGCCTGCCCCAGAGCCTGACTGTCAGTGTGCACTGTGCAAGTGTATGTACTTCAAAGAGCTACTTCAGTTTACTCCTGCTGAGAATTTGCCCCCCAGGCTATAAAATTCTTACCAGGCTCATGATATATGTCTTTACCCACAGTTTGCTTATATGCTATGTATCCTTCTTTGTGATGTAGCATTGTTATTAAAAAGCACAAAGAAAGTTTGAACAAGTAAACTTTACTATATTGTGATGTCACACCCATATATTCATCAGCAGTCCTTTCTGCTAGATAAAGCAGAGATAGAGAAGCACTACATTATTTCTGATTTGAACACTGTTCTTTGCATCTGGATTAGAAAAAAAAAAAAAAAGCCATCAGTTGGAATTATGTAAATCTTATTCAAAGGAAAAGGAGTTTACTTGTTGAGATTTGTTCTGGCAGAGTGCATGCTCTATGCTGACATGTTTTTTTCTGAATTACAACAAGCTGGTGCTTAGAAAACATACCAGAACCAAGGCAACAGTGCACAACTCAATCTTTACCATAGGACTACAAAGTTAAACCATTGTTGACTCAAAGGGTAGATACAATTAGCTAGACAGCTTATTTTTCTTTGAAATATTCCTTTCCTCCCATGCTTATTTTTCCTTGAATAGATGATAGAGAATTGTATGTAGAAATTAAAATGAGAAGAAAAATGATAGCTTCCAAAGACACTCAGTCAACAGGTTACTAGCATAAGGGCTCTCCAACACCCTTCTGATAAGCAGCCAAGATATGAAATATTTATCAAGGTAATGAAGTTTATGGTCACAGTAGGCATCCACTTGCAATGCATATTTGCTGCTTAAAAACAGTTATTTTGACACATGGCTTAAAAATTAGCTGTTTAAAAAACCCAAAAAACAAAAATAGACTGTTACAGATGTAACTTTAAAGATATCTGATTACATGCAGCACTAAGGTGAAATGCATAGCCAAGCAGCTAAAGGAAGAGAGCTTGAATTTTCAAAGAGCTCTCTAGGTGTTAAGATTCTAAACTTCAGCTTCAACCCTTCACACCTTTGGTGGCAATCACAGTTTAACTGTTTAATCCCCTCCCCTATGTCTTCCTACCACAAGACACTCTCCTTTTGGCTGTCCTGTAATAGCCATTCATGGCATTGCGTGGTCAAATTACTATAGCTAAAAAACCAACATTGTTGAACATGTAAATCCAAAAAGTTTGCTGCACCATCGCTAGACAAATTCAGTATAGAAATTCACATCTGAGCTCATTCCCCCAAGCTCTCTGTGTAGTCAGCAGAAAGACAGTTACATTCAAAATGAGATTCATATGACTTTTTATGGCTCCTTCAGGACTAGATGAATTGAACAGTAAAATGGGCAATCTGTCTTCAGTGCCTACAAAGAGAGCCTGGCATAATTAGCTCAGATATACTGGAGATACCTGCCTTTGCTCAACTGAAAAACACCACTTTTGCTCTCCATACTCACTGCTGCCTTTGATTCAGTTTACAATCTCCTGACTCAATTCAGAAAGTCAGATCACTAACTATATTCATTACAGATGTGTTTGTACATAGCAAGTTGGTAGAAAGAACAAAGTGTTTGTGTGCTTGCTAGAGAAGAGAGAAGAGAAAAAGGTCTTGAACACTGAAAATCACATGGCAGGCACTGGGAGTCAGAGCTAACCCTGAAGAAACCTGTGATGACCTGCAAACAAGATTTTCTCCAGACAGTCTGTGTCTAGGCTTGCCTGTCCCTGCAGGGTTGCAGGATATTCAGGCACAAAATAGGACTTTATTATACTGACTCTGCCTTATGAACACCCAAAAGGGCTATCAGATCTCAAATACATAACATTGTGAATACTGAATGAAGGCCAGGGTCAGCAGAGGCATAGGACCAGGGGTTACCATTAAGCATGAGTTTTTCTTAACCATTTCAGATACCCCAAACTGCAGTGTGTAGAACTAGCCTATCCATTAATGAGTGAGGTAGCACAGACTAACAGATTAGACTGAATGCCTGCTTTTCAGACAAGAAAGTGAGATTAAATGAATGAGACTAAATGACTCTCACAATTATTTTGCCTCAAGTTATGAGGAAATCTGTTCAAGGAACTTGCAAGATGGATTTTACCTTCACTATGATGCATCCAGCTAATTTCGAATCAAGCACTGCCATTTCTTAAACCATCATCTTCTTTTTAAAATGAAAAACTTTTGTGATTAAACTTACCTAATAAAAGATATACACCCACACACTCACACCAAATATTAAATCAAATTAATAAATTCATATATTTCTGAAAAATTAATAAATGCAGTTACACACACAATACTTTCTTTTTAGAAGAGCATGAATTAATTTCATTAGTGTTTTATTAACGACATAGAGGAAAATAAAAATCTTTTTTCATACCTTCTTTTTTCAACCAGTCACAAAAGGAATAAATCATTTGGTTGCTGATTTTTTGCTGTAACTTCAGAGGTTGTTTTTAACTACAAGACAAAAAAATTGACTAGAATGTTCTTGTCATCAAAGAAAAGCAAAATAATTCATTATTTATAGAAAAAAAGAATGTTTCTTCCACACATTTCAAAACCCTGCCTCTTTTGTTCCTGATTGTTTCCACAAAAAAGGATTAGATAGGCTCCAATATATTTCAAGACTACTTCATAAAGCCATTCTAATTTAGCTCTATGTTTGTCAGCAATTTTGGAGAGAATGATCTTGCACTTTCTGAAAGGCAAGTGAAAAGTAAACCGGCCCAACATTATGCTTATTTGCAGTGTAGTTGCTTAGAAAAATATTTATTTATGATAGCACTTTTTACTAACTATATCACATTTTAAGATGAACTAGATACTATTTTCAGATATTTCATAAATAAACCTGTGCATATTAAAGGGAGATGATGTGGAATGGGACTTAATCCTTATCTTAAGTTAGTAAATACTGTACCTATTCCCTCCTTTCCAGACAGGATCAAGCTCTCAGGCAGCCTTTCATCCAGCCATTCCCCAAGACTGAATAAGGAAGACATCTGAGTAAAACTCCTCATCTGTGTGAGACAGACTCACTTTTACCTCCTGTTCTCTGTGGAAAGGTAAGCAGAATGAGATGATGTTGGAACTAAATTCATATAAATGTTGAGATCTAAAACCGAACACCTAGATTAAATTAATCTTCCAGTGTCCCTGTATATTTCATGCTTTAAGGCCCAGGAAAAAAAGAGATCATGAAAGAAGAAATCATGATTATGCAAGTGAAACAGAGAGGAGCTTAACAGTGTTGAAAAATGAGAAGATAAATGAGCAAAGCTGTAATCCATCAAATAAAAAGGTCTTCAAACAGAATATTATCAGTTGTGCAACTTATCAAAACCATTCAGAGCATATATTTAGAATTAACTAAATGCAGTAAGAACTGAATGATAATTGTGTAATAGGTAAAATAAAACCATTAGCATATACATAAAAGGGGAACTTTGGCTCAGATTCTTTGGATGTGGGTTGGTATCTTCTGGTTGCTAGAGGGTGCCAGCACCACCATGTTACACTTATGACTTGCATGTTCTGTGTAAGAAACCAGTGCAAAAATCCAGCCTTCAGTTCTAGTTGAGTGCCAGATGGTGAGGCAAGCCCTGGAGCAGACAATGTTGCTGCTGGGTAGCAAATTAATGGCCAGTCCTGGAACAAAAGTAGGGCAATTTGTAGGGTGAGAGAAGAAAACTCTAAAAAGAAGACAAAGTCTATGAATTACAAGGTGGCTGAAGAGGGTGACATTGATTCCAGATGAAGCCTGCTCATAGAAAGTCAGAGACATCATTATTTTTTACACAACTGCAGTTGTGTGAGACAAGTTCCACTTCAAATAAGTCTCCCTGATAAGTTAATACAGGAGAATTTTCCTCTATTTTTGTACAATAAAGAAGTAGATGTTATGCTTTTGGGAAACAATGGATGGAGAAGCAGGCAATACTTTTACAGCCAGTGTTGTATATTGGTATAGTATTTGCTTCCAAAAGAAACCTGCTAACAGACAGAAATATGAAACAATCATTCTAAGGGCAACAGGATGAACTTTGTACCAAGTTTCTACTCAAAATAAATATTTACAGCAACAGGTAGGAAACTGATACAAAAACAGCTTTTCCTATAGAAGTATGAATAGTGCTGCTTTAATTTAGTTAAGAATTTTGGCTGGAGGCAGTGGGAACATCAACTTTTAATGAAAACTTAAAGTGTCCATAGCAGTGTGAAAATTCTAGCATTGTTGTATTCCCATATCATTTTTTAACAGCTTGAAGGGAGAAAAATGATTCTTGGGTAATTTTCAAAGAAATTAGTTGAAGGAAGCTTCTAGAAAGTAGTAGAATAGTGTTACTTGTGCATGTTACACAACATCAAGCCTAGAAAAGTTGCTATAAAGTACTTTTTCTTATGCCAGAATTTTCCTGCTAATTTCAGAGCACTTCTCAGAGGCTCATGGATTAGGAATTGCTTCCAGGTGGACCAATATCTTCAGGTGTCATTAGGTGGTGTATGTTCTTCAGCTTTTGTCGGATCTCAAAATCTCAGCCCTGAGATGCTGAGCCTCCGAGACCAGCTTGGGGGGCTCGGGAGTCCTGGAATGTTGCCAGAAGTGTCTGGTGGCAGGACTTTGACCCTACACAGGAGACGACAAGGATGAGGGCTTCACAGGGCTTCACCGGGTGAATGGTGAAGGGATTAGTTAATTAGAGGGTGAGACACAAGGTTTAAGATTTATGTACAGGGGGGTTTAGAGGAGTAAGATGGAGGAATTGGGGTGTGTCCTGTCCTCCTCCTTCTTCCTCCTCTCCTCCATCTTCTTTGGCCACGGTGGCACCTTTCTATTGGTTATTACTAAGAGTACACCGAGTTATAACAATGGATGGTATTGGGGAAAAATGATAAATATTGTATACGTAGCAAAGGGTATAAAGATAGGTGCCTGCCCCGGAGGGCAGGACAGTGTGCCCATGGCTGGCTGCTGAGCAGAGCTCTGTCTGGCTGAAAGAACATCTTTTAGATAAACAATTAATAAACATAAAACCAGAAAGAAGAACTGAAGCCTCTTCTCGTCTTTCGATACCCGGGCCCACCCAAGGTCACCCAGGCCCCTCAAACAGCCGAGATTAACCGGACACTTGGCGTCCCTGGACGGACCAAGAATCACCACAACCTTTCGGGGAAGATAAACCGGCATTTGGCTTCCACTGGGTGAGCTCTGACCACCACAACCTTTCGGAGGGGGGCACCACCACCTTCAAAGCCCTGAAGAAAAAAAGAGAGAAGAAGAGAAAAAAAGCCAGCAGAGACTGCAAAAAAAACCAGCAGTCACTGAAAATTCCATCTCTCAGTTTCTGCCGAAGAATATTCGTAGCAGAACAGCCCGGACTGGAACCAGAAGGCGCCCTGGGTCCACCTCTCGTGATCTGCTGGACAGATCGAGACGTCCAGACTGCTCTGGCGACAGATTTGGTAAGAAAGCCTGAAAATAAGAACATGGGAGGCACACCTTCCCAGGAACAACGGGAAATTTTGTCCACCTTATAAGGTGTGACACAAACATACAAAAAATTAATTAGCTCTGGCCTTAAAAGGCCAGGAAGACCCCCGAGACGCACCAGACGTCCGGGGGGGGGGCCCTCAAAAGAGGGGGGAGCAATGCAAGTCTCCGGAAAAAATTAGCTCTGGCCTTAAAAGGCCAGGAAGGTAGACCCCCGAGACGCACCAGACGTCCGGGGGGGGGACTCTCTGAAAGAGAGGGGGGGCAAAGCCCCGGGAAAGAAAAAATTAGCTCTGGCCTTAAAAGGCCGAGAAGAAAAATGCTCTTGGAGAAAATTGCGCAATCCCAGAAAGGCGGTCAGGGAGACGCAGGGGCGCGCGGTTGTGACGCAAAAATCGCGGGACGCAGATCGGAGCGAGTCGCGGCGGGCGCGGGTGCCGGCGGGACGGTGACACACACTGACGAAGGGCCACACACACACACAGCGTCGGAGGAGGAGGAGACAGTCAGGGGCAGACCGAGGGGGGAAAATTCAGAGGCGGAATAAAAAGGGAGAGAAAAAAAATTACCTCGGGAGAGACACAGAGCAGCTCGGAAAGCACGCATGCGCCGAGCGCGGGCGGGGGCGGGCCAGACCCCCGGTGACGTCTCAGGCGAGGAGGGGCCCTCTCCAGACTTGGTGCCTTTGGTAAAAACCCTCGGGGTCCTAAGCCTCTCCCCTCCTGGGGAGGCTTGTGTGTTTTCTAACCCTATTGTCAGTTGAATCAAAAACTAGGTAACCCCTGAGTGCACGACATGCCAGATCGGTTCAGCAGAGCTACAACATCATTTCGTAACAAGTCTGCAACTATCCAGCGATTTTCCTCAACAAGATATAAGAAGAAACGAATACTCAGACAAAAGTCGGGACTCAGACTGCAAAGGACAACTCAGAAGAGAAACAAGAGGAACGAAAGACTCTGGGGGGTTTTTTTCTCTTTGGGGTCTTGAATATTTCTGTATAAGAACGAAAGACTGGGGGGGTTTTCTCCTTAAAGTCTTGAATTACAATAGGCAATGGAGTAAATTTATCTATTATAGGGAAAACTGACAAAGGATCATATATTGATCAGCTGGTAGATTTCTTTGACATTTCTCCCATTTGGAGAAGAATTTTAAGGGCAGATTTCTTTGACATTTCTCCTATTTGGAGAAGAATTTTAAGGGTAGGATTTTATGTTTTAATAGTTTAGGATTTTATGTTGTAATAATTCTTCTAGTCCTCATCCATGTCGTCCCAGATGCCATGAATCAGATTGTAAAAGAGGTTTTCTTGGGGCAAACAGAAGGGGGAGATGTCGGATCTCAAAATCTCAGCCCTGAGATGCTGAGCCTCCGAGACCAGCTTGGGGGTCTCGGGAGTCCTGGAATGTTGCCAGAAGTGTCTGGTAGCTGGACTTTAACCCTGCACAGGAGACGACAAGGATGAGGGCTTCACTGGGTGAATGGTGAAAAGATTAGTTAATTAGAGGGTGAGACACAAGGTTTAAGATTTATGTACAGGGGGGTTTAGAGGAGTAAGATGGAGGAATTGGGGTGTGTCCTGTCCTCCTCCTTCTTCCTCCTCTCCTCCATCTTCTTTGGCCACGGTGGCACCTTTCTATTGGTTATTACTAAGAGTACACCGAGTTATAACAATAGATGGTATTGGGGAAAAATGATAAATATTGTACACGTAGCAAAGGGTATAAAGATACGTGGCTGCCCAGAGGGCAGACGGAGTGTGCCCATGGCTGACTGCTGTGCGGATCTCTGTCTGGCTGAAAGAACATCTTTTAGATAAACAATTAATAAACATAAAACCAGAAAGAAGAACTGAAGCCTCTTCTCGTCCTTTGATACGCGGGTGCCCCAAGGCCACCTCCGGGCCACCTCCGGGCCTCCCAGGCCCCTCAAACAACAGAAGATAAACCCGACAAGCTTTGCCTCTTGAGGACGTGGCCCATATAAAAATTCCTGGAGGAAATATGCCGTATTAATTAATCACCTGCTTTAAACTGAAGAATGTATTCAGTCATTCCAATCAGCAAGAGACTGACTCCAGAGCTCCACACAGTTTAATAAAAGAGAGAAAGAATTATTGAGCTGATCGTAAATATTTTGGAATGTGACGAAGATAAGGGAGGAAATAACACTTTTTCTACCCTAAGAAGCATGGTGAGGGAATTCCTAAACTTGAAGACTGTTGTGGTTTAACCCACAGCTGGCAGCTCAGCCTTGTGCAGCCACTGTCTCACTTCCCTCCAGTAGGATGAGAGAGAGAACCAGAAGAGTGAGAAATTTCATGGGCTGTGATAAAGACACTCTAATTGGTAAAGAAAAGCCACTCACACAAGGAAAGCAAAATTAATACATTCACCCCTTCCTGGGAGCAGGCCACTCCCAGGACAGCAGGGCTTCATCAGACTTCTGGCTTGGAAAGACATGTTGTCACAACAGTTATGTCTCATTTCTTCCTTCCTCCAGGTTTGGATGCTGAGCATACCACCCTTATTGCCTGGCATATTCCTTTGGTTTGTTCCTTGTGGTCAGCTGTCCCAGCTGTGTCCCCTCCCCAACACGATTTTGAACACAAACCCAAAACACAGTCTCATGACAGCTACTATGAAGAAATTTACCTCTATACTAGCCAAAACCACAAAGGAAACACACAAAGAGCCAATAAATCCTAGTAAATACTAGTAACAAGGGCAGCAAAGCTATGTGTTCAGGGCTCATTCCTTTCTCTGAGAGGGAACCAATTGACTGAAGTGCAGGGGGACAAGAGGGTAGGGAATTAATTACACACTGTTCTCTTTATAATTTATATAAACAATCCAACATTCTCTGAGTCAGAACCTAAACCAAAGAATCTTGCTTCCAAAGTAATTCACTGCCATATTCCCACTTTAGAACTTCTCTGATGGTCCTGGTAGCCAGGATAGCTGTGAGATACCATGATCGAAGACAGAAGCTCTGAAGAAAGCAATATGTCCTTTAATGAGTGACATGGGCATCTCTTTGTGACTGGTTTTCAAACTGGAGATCAAACCATTAAAATTCCATCTTCCACCTGTGTTAAGACGATTTTACATCATTTTTAGTTCAAACCTGCATGACCTTCTACTTGTTGTTGCATGAGAATGTAGTAGTACAGTTAGGCTTCATTTCAAAAAAATTTTTTTCAGGATCATTCACGGGTTTTCTATAAACGTGTTTCCTCTACTTCCCATTTTTGCCTGCAAAAAAAGACATTCCACTACTCAGCTTTCTAATGTGTTTGTGTTAATTTGCCAACGTCAATATTTAATCTCTGCCTTAAAGTGGCTAAAGAAGTGTGCAACTTCAGAGGTGTGTTGTTCTGTGTGGCATAGACCTGTTCTTTTAAAGATAAACTAGCTCTACCTGAGCACCAAACCTCAGGCTCACCACATATTCTGGAAAAAAATGAAAAAAAAGAATCACAGTTGTCCTCCCCCCACCTATTTCTTTCTTATTGTAGAGGTTTCTTATTCAATCATCTTCATGAAAGTGCCAAGCATTTCAGCAGTCCAGCCACTCTTAAAATTTCCAAGGAGGATTGGAACGAGTCTCGTGGGGAAGGTTAGAAGCAGGCTGGAATACTGAATTTTGGCAGCCTCGTAAAGGAGAGGAAGAAAAATGTACCTACTTGAAGGTAATTTGGAGTTAAGAATAATTTGGGTCCTTTGTAAACAGTAGCATCCTAAATTGGCTTCCACAAAGTTCTTTTATTTTTCTTTTAAAGCTTTTCAAGATCAGATCATTTCAGTAGTGAATGCACTACAATTTCCCTTCTTTACCCCTCCCCTGTGTCTCTTAGTGACTTCTGCTCAAATTATTTTTCTACTTTATTGTATATTTCAAAACCCATTGGTTTTAGTCTTCATTTACCTTCATCTTCTCTGATTTTGCTTCTTTTGTCTAGATATGAGTAAGAGATTCAAGATATTATATGAAAAAGATGCCCTTTGGTACTAAATTGCTCACCTAACTAGTTATTCAAAACAAAATTACACTTCTCACACATCATGAGTTTAATTAATCATACTACAAATGACACTATTTCAATGTTCTGGATGTAAAATAGCTTTGAACAGTGCAGCAGCAAGAAGCAAACACCAAAGCACTGATTTCTCACAGTATTTTAAGACTGTCTTTACATCTCAAAAGTTTTTTTGAGTAGCATGCATCCACTGCAATTTTGATGGAAGAGATGGCCAAAATAAGTTTCTCTTTCTTTTATTCAGATGCCAACTTCAACATTATCCCAATTATAATAAATATAGTAATGAAAAACTGACCTGTCATCAGTGATTACTAGCCAACCTCCAGTCATGAGAGAGAGATGATACTGTGACTGCCTTCTACAGATTATTACCCCGAGTTTCACAGCCATTTGGCTCAATAGCTGCCAAACAAGTCTGTCTGCCTTTGAAAACCAAGTTCTTGATTTGAATTATTTTCTCTTGAGTGGTAGAGTTCACAGACCTAAGCACCTATTGCAGGAAATCTGTCTGCAACCCTGGACTCAGATCCTCAAAGAGGCAGTGGGAACTCAAGTCCACACAATTCAGCAGAATACAGGGCTCCAAATACATTTATGGATTTGTGGTTACACACCTGAATAAAAACCTGATTCGGGGAAGCTGCTGAGATCCCTGCTATGGAATGTTTTAAGCTTTGATACCTGCTTTTACATGTACAATATAACTAGGGGCTAGTGAAAAGCAAAATCTTGTGCAAAATAGATAAGGGAGCAGAACTGCCTCAGTATTCAAGAATAAGACCAGTTATCCTCAGGACAACTGGCCTGATGACCTGGTAGACAGGGACAGGGAGCTGAATGAACCTTCATAATCCCAGAGGAAGTAGTTAGTGACCTGCTGAGACATTTAAATGCTACCAAGTCCATGGGGCCAGAGGGGATTCATCCAAGAGTACTGAGGGAGCTGGTGGAAGAGCTCAGTAAACTGCTTTCCATCATTTATCATCATTCCTGGCTAACCAGGGAGGTCCCAGATGACTGGAAGTTGGCCCATGTGAAACCCATACTCAAAAAGGTCTGGAAAAGGGATTGAGGGGGCCTACAGGTCTGTCAGCCCGATCTTAGTGCTCAACAATGTTATGGAGCGCTTGGACTTTTGAAGTCCACTATCTTGAGTCCAACCACATGACATGTATAGGACAATCAAGGGATCGACCCCGCCAGCATGGTTTTGGGAACAGCAGGTCTCGCTCAACCAACCTGATGTTTCTTGACCAGGTCACCCACTCAGTGGATGATTGAAAGGCTTTGGAGGCAATTTATCTGGACTCCAGCAAAGCCTTTGATACTGAATCTTGCAGCATCCTCATGGAAAAGCTATCAGCCTATAGTTTGGGCAGGTGCACTCTTTGGTAGGTTAAGAAGTGGTTTGGCCCAAAGAGTGGTTGTGAATGGTCCTGCATCTGGTCAGCAGCCAGTCACCAGTGGTGCACCCCAGGGTTCAGGGTTGAGCCTAGGCCTGTTTAATACCTTTATTGATGATCTGGACTAGGGGATTGAGTCCACCATTAGCAAATGTACAGGTAACATCAAGTTGGGTTGGAGTGTTGATCTTCTGGAGATCAGGAAGATTCTGCAGAGGGACCTGGACAGGCTGGATCAATGGCTGAGGTCAGCTGTGGTCAGCTGAGGTCAGCTGAGTGATCTTCAACAAGTCCAAGTGCTGGGTCTCATGTTTTGGCCACAATAACCCCAGGTAGTTCTGCAGGATGGGGAAACAGTGTCTGGAAAGTGTGCCAGTAGAAAAGGACCTGAAGGTGCTGGTCAACAGACAGCTGAACATGATCCAGCAGTGTGCCCACACGACCGAGAAGGCCAATGGCATCCTGGCCTGTATCTGTGTGGCCAGAAGGATTAGGAAAGTGATTCTCCCTGCTACACTTGGCATTGGTGAGGCCACACCTTGAGTGCTGTGTCCAGTTCTGGGCCTCTCAGTTCAGGAGCAATACTGAGGTGCTGAAGTATGTCCAGAGAACATGAAGGGTCTGGAGGACAAATCCTGTGTGGAGTGGCTGAGGGAGCTGGGGGTGTTTAGCTGGGAAAATAGGAGGCTTGGTGGGGACTTTCTTGCTCTCTACAACTGCCTGAAAGGAGGCTGTAGCCAGGTGAGGGTCAGCCTCTTCTCCCAGGCAGTAGGACAAGAGGACATACTCTTAAGAGGATGTATAAGAGGACATACCTTTAAGCTGTGACAGGGGAGGTTCAGGTTGGACATTAGAAATAATTTCTTCACAGAATGGGAATTAGATACTGGAATGTGTTGTCCATGGAGATGGTCAAGTCACAGTCCTTGGAGGTATTTAAGGAAAGACTGGATGTGACACTCAGTACCTTGGTGTGGTTGACATATTAATGTTCAATAATGACTTGGGCTTGATGATATTGGAGATCTTTTCCAGGCTAGTTAATTCTGTAATCCTGTGATTCTGTAGAGTGAAGCAGTCAAATTTGGGATGAATTGCATAGTCATTAGATGAAATAACTGCTCATAAAGGTATTGATTGTCCTTTAACCCCTACAAAATGCAGTTCAGGCAGGTCACAATGGTACATAACACTCTTCATCTGCAATGAGAAAAGAGAACAATTGAGAGAGCACTATGAACTAGCAAACAGGGAATGTGTCAAACAGCCAGAGTAGTGTGGGAGAAAGCAAACATTATTACACAGGTATTTCTTGGGCCACATCAGGAGCTGGATCTTGATGCAAGTGGCAGAAGATTTAAGCATTTGAGCTGGTTGAGTTTGCAAATTGTCATTTTCCCCCATGAGTCATACTTTCTCTCTTTACCTTTCTTCTTGTTTGTGTTTTAAAATTTCTATATTTCCTCCCCTGTGTGTCTGAAATCAGCATTTTGTCACAGCTTTCAATCACACTTATACGTGTGAATGTAAAGAAGAGCTTTGCACAGCCAAACTTGGAAAAGCAAACATTTTCAAAAGAAAAAGAAAAAACAAATTTAGCTGTTATATTCCTGTGTTCTTCGCTGTTGACAATAATATTTGTCTTACCTCTGCTAGCAGAGCTTCCCCCGCAGTGAATTCATAATTGTAAATGCATTGGGTTTGTGTGGACAGATTTTGGTAATGGGAGGACTACAGGGCTGGTTCCTGTAAGCTGCTAGAAATTTCTCTCACATCTGACAGAGCCAACATTAGCCAAGGCAGACCATGAGAGACTGGAAAGATTGATGTTTCAAGATATTTTTGGGTGCATGTTTTTGGGGAAAGGGGCATTTGGGCCTTGCTCTGGTGTGTCAATGCCCGGCTCCACGGTCTCTGGCACTCCAGATGCAATGCTCCACAGCCTGCCTCTGGAGCCCCTAACCTAGCTGCTAACTGGCAGGGAAGTTGAGCCCAGGAAGATGGAGGGGTGGGGCAAAAGAGTTATTAAGGTTCAGTTTAGATTTCTCATCCAAATCTGATTTGATTGTTAATACAGATCCAAGTCTGTTTTACCCATGACAGCAACAGGTGTGATCTCACCCTTAAACCACAAGCCTTTCATGATAGTTTGTCTCCTCTGTTGAGCTGACAAGGGTCATGACAGAATGGCTTTGGTGGGCACCAGGCACACAGACAGGGTCATCCCTCTGCAGTGCATTATAGAGACAGAGACCTTGGTGATGGAGGAGTGCAAAACCAGGTAGCTTCCTTTCTTGTGAGTATTTTGTCATCTCTAGCATCGAATGACTCGAGTGGCGGGGCTTCAACTGCACCCCTTGGGACACAATTCCACAGTTCAATGCATCTCCCTGTCAGGATATTTGCACAAAGATTCAGTGAAAAGTATTACTCCTGCAGTTCCATCCTATTACTCCTAGTTACCACTCTGCCTGCTGCACTACGAAATTTCTCTCACCTGCATCATGACATTGTTGTGGTGTGTCATCCTGTCTCCTCTGCCACGACAAGCTCATTTAGCTACCTAGATCTTTCTTCATAAGTCAGTCCCTCCTGACTACCTAGATCATTTTTTCTGCTCTTCCCTGAACTGCCTCCAATTTATCAGGTTTTATTTTAAAGCACTGGTGCTTAGAAATGAATGAAGCAAAGACCAAAACCTCATACTTCACCTGTCCCACTGATGTAAATAGTACCCATTACAATTGGCTGGACAGTTGAGGCAGAAAAGAACAATTTAGTCAGAGAAAAAAAACTTACTAATGCTGAGTTGGTTGCAAAATAAAAAGTATGGACTTTTTTTTCAGTAGAGCTTTTTACATTAGTGCTTGTATATAGAGGAAACAATTGAATTTTCCCCAATTTTTTGTAAAATTATATTTACTATTTGCCAGATCTCTGAAACTATCTTTACCTATCTTAGTCTGTAAACTAAGAAGATTCTGAAAATCTTCTTCACAGACAAATTTCAGATTTGTGGCTTTTATTTCTAATTGAAAAGTAGGAAATCTGTATTACTTCTGTCCCAGAGCGGTAAACTTGTAAAATAAACACAAGAAGGTAAAAATCCAGATTGGTCTTTATCTAGCAAAGACTTTAAAAAACACTCCAATACAAATTAAATATATACAAAGACTCTTTTGGTCATGGATCCATGATTCTGAATCACCTTACATTAGACCTGATCCATATGAGAATTAGCCACCAACCTGAAAGCCCTTTGTTAATTTTTCTACCATAACTACCAATTTCAGTGCCTTTCAACCTGTGACGTGTGTTAATTTCTTAGACTGGCAGCTCCTAATTTCCCATCTTAACTGGGCAAGCAGAAATACAGAAGAGGTACATGCAAAAGCCTAAACACCATTAATGCTGTATGGAAAAAACAGAGTCCTGTAATCCTCAGAAAGTGTTAATTTGTGAATTCATGTAACCACAGATTAAGGAAAAACAACCAAGGCACTTTAGCTGAGTTTGTAGCAATTTTTATGACGTTTTCCTGGAGAGAAAAGACTGTAGGAATAAAGAAGTGGAGAGATAATAGGATGCTGGTCTGCATGCATATGACTTGGAAGCTGGAGACAGAAGGATAACTTGGTAAACATTTTTATGAGTAAAGAACTAAGAGTTTTGTGAAATTATTACCCATCAATAACACTTGAAGCAGGATTTTTTCCCCTGTCAAGTACAAATTGCAGCTTTCCTTTCATCAGTCCATAGCTGTCACTATTTATATTGTACCAAGCATAAAAGTTTCTTTATCTGTACAATAAATAGTACAAAATACCTTAAATTCTGCATGGAAATTCCTGAGTTAAACTAGATATCATATTTGGCTTTTTCAAAATACTTACATGAAACCATACAATAAACACTTAAAATGTGAACAACATTCAAAAAAAGAAAGGAAATATATATCTTGATTTAGAAAATGGTTAAAATGTACAAAGTATGGCAATTTTTTATTCATAAGGGTAAGACTAAATCTGTATGTCTCACAAACTGCACATTTTGACCAACTACTTCCTTTAAAAAAAAAAAAAGCAAGCTAATGACAACCAAAAATCCCCACAAAACAAAATAAACTTCCCCTCTTTTTATGCAGGCTGGAAGTTTTCAAATGTGATTTCACTGTTTCTGCAGGAAAAAGTCTTCCCCTGACAGCTGGCTATGGACGAGGTGACATAGTCGGTTTCTTCCAGCTCTTATCTTTGATTCATTTGTCTTTCAGGCATGTCATGAGCTTTTCATCATCATTTCTGAATTATCCAGTGATCAGCATTAGTTCCAAGCAACCTCACATGGTCCCTGGTAAATTTTGTGCAGGCTGTATTTCTGCTTCATGTCACTAACTGTCTTTATTGATTGAGGAAGACAGACACAGCACCAGCACTTGCCCTCTTTGTTCAGAACCATCAGTGAAGCCCCATGAAGACCCCCTGTAACTGGCAGACATGAAAGCATTTGTCCCTCTCTCTTGACAGGTACATCTCTGAGAAAAGGTGATGCCGCATATTTATTTGCCAGAGGTCAGCATGGAAGACATAAACAGAAGGCATTTATATGCATAATGCCTCAGCTTTCTAAAGCATTATTTAATCTATTTCCTTCACGAGTATGTGCTGTGTTGAATATGCATGGGTCTGTATAAAGCACTTCTGGAGTTTTCTCCTCTGAGAGGTCAGGGGAGTAACCTTGCATATACATAAAAGAGTAATAGCAACCACCACATTTTATTATTGCACTTTCTCACTTAAAAAGAGATGAAACACAAAGCCAGGCTGCTGTGAAGGAGATGGGAGAGCTGAAATGAGCATGCTGGACCAGGACAGTGGTACACTGGGCTTCTTGCGACAGGTGACCTAATTGCAAATTTTTGAAAGCAGCCTCCAGTTTTCAAATATTGGCAAGAGATACAAACATTCTGGCTCCTAGGTGTTTGTATAACTCCTTTTCAGCTGAGTGGTCCTGTACTTAGAATCCCTGAAAATTGTCTAAAACATGTCTAAATTGTTTGCACACGAAGAGATTTAGAAAATACCAGATGGACACTGCTGAAAATATGTGCATTCCTTTTTTGCATCCTTCCTTTCCCAGGAGTAAAAAGAATGACTACGCTTTACAGAAGACATTCCATAAAGTTCACTGATGGTAGAAAACAGATTTCTACACCGAAGAACTGTTCACAGAAGTGCACCTTAATTATAGTTTCCAGAGGGCTTGCTGTCAGCATGCAGTTTTAGGGCTTGCTGTCAGTGTCTCCCCACCAGCCAGACTATGTCGCATCATGGAAGGAGAGGCCAGCAGGAATCAGTAAAGCAACAGAATTCATCTCAATCACTCTCACAGTCTCTGGGGCATCAAGGTACCCCAAAGACAAGCTTGTTATGAGACAAGCCTGTTATGAGCAAGAGCCTAGCAGTATCTGAAAGATCCTTGTGTATGGAAGCAGCAGCCTGATACTTTCTAATTTGGTAGACTTTCTTTAAGGAGGTCTAAGATAGTGACTGGCCTTTCAGAACAGGTGTGACAAAAGGTGTAGGAGATGCTTGGTAAATATGAGGAAGAGTAAACTCTAGGTAAAAAGGAAAAAAACCATGAATGCAAGATCAGGTGGAGAAAAGTTTAATATGGAAGATCTGGACAGGAAAATGAAAAGAAGAAAAGTAGATATTATTGCTCTAAAAGCATATTGCACAAAAAGTCACTATTCTAGTTATAACCCAGCTGTCCTGGATGTCACATAAACACAAAAACCCTGTATCCAAGAGGGGGTAACATCCTACAAGATGCTAACTCTTTGCAAGTATATTACAAGCAGAAGGGAATGAAGTAGCTGCTGTCTTTTTGTTTGCTCAGTTTGAATTGTTGTGGTGCTTTACTGGGGGGCTTGGAACATTCACTCTTGTACAATTATTTTTTATGTTTTATGATGATATTGAAAACTTGAAATAAAAAGAATTCTGATTCTTGTTTAAATTTAATGAAATTTACCCATCCCATCTTTGTTTTTAATCTCTCTCACAGAAAGGAGGTAGAAATCTTAAAATGAATGCTTGCCCTCATCTCATTTGGATTTAACAAAAGTGAGAATGTAAATAATACTGTGGCACAACTTTTTCTCAAAAGGTTGGAACATGACTGAGTTTATTTGTTCTCAAGTTGCAGCTGATGTTGGAAGATATTTGCAGCATTTTCCAGCAGGCTCAATTCTTACAATATAGCAAAGAGGCTGTCCATTAGCATTCTGAATGGACCTGAGGAGACTGACATGATGGTATTGGAGGTCATCTCGATGGTCACTTCAAGCAACAATAAGAGACATTGGAGGTGATGGAGTTGCAATAGCTGACAAAATAGAATGCAATCAAGAAAACCGATGAAATCAAGATGGCAGTAATGATCAGGGGTGTTAAAGCACCTGATAGGTCACAGGCCACAAAACAGGACTATGCTCTTTGATGCAGGCAGGAAGAAGTCATTAGAAATGTCAGCAATGTCACAGAAATGTCAGAAATGTCACCGTTAGTTGTGTGAAATATTGCACAATGGAAGTGGAAAAGAGAAAATGCACATGACAGAAACAGGCAGTATATTCCAGTTGTCTGAAGGTGAGTGGAGAAAAAATGGTGAACTCTTTGAGCACAAACCAAGGACCAGTGATCCATGGTAGATGCACGTTAAATGGGGACACATCCATAGAGGTAATGAGAACAAAGATCACTTAAAAACATGTTAAATGAAAGGTTCTTGGTAGAGAAAGGCACACAGAACAACCTCTTAGATGGTAGGGCACAGATGTCTTGTCCCAGTATATTTTCTATAGGTTCAAGCATGCTGGTGCACAGAAAATAACATATATAATGTGTGATTTATAATACATTAGTACCTATGAACTCCACAATTTAATTGAAAACACTGCAATATAAGTTTGCATATGTGACAGTGAAACTGGTCACATTTATCCTAATATTTTATTTTACTCAAGTTAAAAATAAATAAATTAGAACCAGTTTTCTGTCAGCCCCAACTCTAAATACTTGGACATATTTCCTCTAGTTATTGTTTACAGTTGCCATTTGGTCTGGTCATGAGAATTATGGTGTACTAATAGAAAGAAGGCAATGATAGGAGCAGAAGAGGAAGAAAATGAAGGACACTTCACCAGCTGGGCGAATGAGTAAGTGCACAGAATCCTGGAGTCTGCTGCTGTACAAGTAACGAATTCTGACTAAGTTTCACTTAAGCAAAATAGGATAAGAAGAAGGTGGACCCAGAGTCTGATATGTATCTCCTTTCCTGTCAAAAGACTTTGTATGCCCCTTTCACATGAAGCTATAATCCATTATAAAAAATATACTTTGAAAGACAATTTGAAAATTACTTTCGTAAAATATCTCTATTTCTTCACCACAAAATGCAGCATTTCTTTCATTCACAGTAAAACCAGCAAATAAATAGCATATATATCTGCTCCTCTGTATTGCTATTTTGAATTGGCTGTTCTTAAGTAGGAGAAGTTATTTTAGAGCTCAGCTTGCTCAGAAAGATATCTTATTTTGATGGCATGCAGAGTAGCTGGCACTGATTTAGAAAATCACACTGTAAAGACAATCAGCACTTTTAACCTGATTATAGCAGCATGTGTTCTCTATTAGGCTTATCTTTAACAGCAATTTATGTATAAATGTTTTTGTCTTACTGCAATATAGAATTTCTAGAATCCTACAACAAAGACAGTTGCTACCCAAAAACTATATAATCCATGTAAAAGGCAATAAAACCAAATAAATATGAATAAATAGATAGATATACACAGAAGTTGTAAGAATATACAGCAAGCATGATGGACGGAAACATTAACAAAACAGCTTTAGCAGCGTAGGAAAGATGCTTTGTGTGGAGAGATATGATATAAAGGAACAAAATGCTCTGTAGATTTTTACAGGGAGTTTCTCCCAGATACAAAGGAAGGCATAGGAAATAGTTACAAAATATTGAGCTGTTATTAATGAACCAACATTATGGATCAGTGACAGTAGATATCAGCCAGAAGTAGGAGTCAAAAATTTAATAGAAAAAAAAGGACTGGCCATAAAGTTTCTTTAAGATAGAAACAGCAAGAGTGAGCAACCGTCAAGGGAACTGAAAGAGTTGTGATAGCTTCAAGACACAAACCATAGCAATAACTTTTATGGGAGGAGAATTCAGCATTGGCATGGCTGAGCCAAGGTCATATCTCTCAGTCAGAAAAAACATCCCACCATAATTAATGCACAAGAGCCTGGAAGACTGTTTCAGTCATATGCTTGAAGGCCATGGGGGAAAAAATCTGAAATATGTTGCCATATCCCAGGTGGAAGAACTTACACATCTGAGTTGAAGCCAACGCCCAAGTTGCACACCTGACTGATAGGCTGCATGATGATGTAGTCCTGCGATGCCAAAACAACAGATGGACCAGAACTCTGGGACAAAATTAAAAGCTCTCTTTTGACCACACAAGACTTGGGGTTAGATATCCATAAGGAATGTCAAAAAGATAGGTGGATCTGATAGCTTTGACATGCTGGATAAGCCCAAGGTAGGTTGACCATCCTGCATAGAGATCATTGATGTTGACAGATGCCCTGATATTTAAATGCATAAGAGGAAAAACTGAAATTGAGATCAGGACATTTGTTAAAGTTGGCAGAGCCATACAACTCAAGTTAGATATGCTTTTGAGTTTTACCATGAATGAAATTCTTTTAACACTGAAACATGTTTAAAAGTTCCCCAATGAAGAGAGGCCAGACCTTTTGTTATCTCTCAGGATGGAGATACTGGTTAAAACACTAAGTTTTAAAATAAGTAACCAAATAGCAATAAAGTGACAAAGAAATATCTCCTTGGAAACAAACTCAAAGCAAACTGTTACAGCCTATATAAATATAGTATACGGTAAAGTTCTTAG
This sequence comes from Zonotrichia leucophrys gambelii, assembly GCF_028769735.1. Classification (NCBI taxonomy): domain Eukaryota; kingdom Metazoa; phylum Chordata; class Aves; order Passeriformes; family Passerellidae; genus Zonotrichia; species Zonotrichia leucophrys. Next base: position 78,372,814 of record NC_088169.1, read on the forward strand.
CCTCTGCAGGCTGTAAAGCACATTTTCTTTCTCTCTGAATCTTGAACTATGATCAGGAGCTGACGGAGCAGAAGCTGACATTTAAGCCCCTAACATTTTCTTTTATTCATGCCTCTTTTTTCCCTTGAGTTAATTTTACTTATATTCTCAAATGAAATTGTTACTTTCCTTAATTTGGCTTTTTTTAAATTTTATTTCTCTTTCAAAAGAAATCTTAGCTGACTGAGAATTATACTGCAGATTTCTGTACATGTTTTAACCTCCAGACCTGTTATTTTCATATTACTTTAGAGGTTTCTGAATTTTTAAAGTGTAAAACTACATAAATTTCAAGTGTCCCTTTAAGGTATTTAGACACCTTTCTCATTATTGATGATGAGTTTGAATCCTTTTTGGAGGTTGCACTCTATGAGTTTATCTATCTCCTTTATCCTGGATGTGAGTTTATTTTCATAATGTTATAGGCAATAATGCAGATGTACAAGACATTTACCAATTGTTACTAATTTTTTTCTTGTCTTTTCTTAAACTGGTGTGCTGAAGGCTAGAGGGATTTAACACTCCTACTACTCAGGGAAATGAGAGCACTATAGCTAGGGAAGACCAGTTCCCAGAATATTACAGAAAGTTTACATCATCAAGTCAGTTCTGTTGCTTGTCTTGATTATTTATTTTTATATCAAGATTTGGGATTTCCGTATATTTTTTTCCAATACACAATGACAATTAACAAATTATTCTTTTATTGCCCCCCTAAAAATTCCCTTAGGAAAAGAATAACAACAAAGATGAAATTTATGGTCAAAATGAGGACCGTATGCAGAGAACTCTTGCTGACAGCAGGAACTTCAAAAAGGATTACCTACAGCTCAGATGAGTGCCTTAATCTCCAAGCTATAAAGGGAGCTCTTCTCACATTCCCTGGCTGGAGCACTCTCAATTTGCATAAACAGTTCAGTAACTAACAGGACAGCAGGAAAAAATTAGGCAGTGCAGAAACACCCACCAGGGTCTAATTACTGAAGTTCATTTCCTTCCTTTTATCATTACTACATTTTAAGGCTTTCACTTCATTCTAAAAAGAATGTATTTCACAAAAGATCTTAATTCTTTACTATTTGTGACTAACATCATTCTTCAAGATTTTTAACTCCGCCTAAAGGCATAAAAGAAGAAGTATGGACAATATTCAGAAGCATATTTAAACACTTAATGGCAAGATAGTCCTGCGTCACTCTGAAGCCAAAGAAACACAAAGGAACATGTACACAAATGTTTTTTTCTAAATTATCATGCAATGGCTGTTAAATCTGAATGTTTCCGAGAACAAAAGAGAATAAGCACTGCCCTGATACTCCCATTTATCCTTAATGAAGTCAGAGAAATTAGAGACACCAAATAGTAGAGGCTCGGATTTCTGTGGCTTCCTTAAGTTGCAGCAGTAGGGCATAAAATCTTATATGGTTCCTTCTAAATTGGTACAGAGAAGCATTCATTCCAATCTTTACAGTCACAGTATGGCTCTGGTAACATTCCAATTAATCATGTGCAATTCAAATCCCAGTTTTTTAAAAATGCATGTTCACCTTAAGATCAGTGAAGAGAGAGTATCTCTAGACAGTCCTTTGAACCTAAGATATGAATTTCTTTGTGAGGGTGCCTTCCCCACCCCAGTGACAGCAAAGGGGCCCAGCTTCTTGGTTAAACTGAAGACTTCAGTTCAGGCACTGCTACAAGGTGCCAATATTCAGATAGGAAAGGCTCTAAAATAAAAATAAATAAATGAATAACATAAACACATAATTAGTCTTTTTACCATTAAAACAAATTAGAAGTACATTTTTCCAAAGATTATTCATAAAGTTAATTAAGAGACCACAGTCTCGATTCTGCTCCTGAAGACCTAAACACAAAAATCTCCAAATTACTCCAGTAGATATAGGATTGTGCCTCTAATGAGCCATATCTAGATTAACAAAGCATACAAAGGCAATTAATAGCAATTTATACTGCAAGAAACTACAGATGTTCAGAGAAGCAAAAACAAAAAGAGCACTTTTTTGTGAAAGATTCCATGATTGGACTTGCTCTGCCAAATCCAGTTTTGAACAACTCTCCCTACAACCACTCTAAAGTTTATAGTTAAGTCCACAGACTTCACACCTACTGAAAATGCTTGTGTTAAAACCCTATAATCCAGACTGAACAAATTGATTATCTTTACCAAGGCAAAGCAAGAAGTTGCAAAGCCGTAGAGCCAAAGAAAAGACAAGTCAGCATGAGTCACTGGTATTTGCATAATCAATTTTTCCAGCACTAGCAAGTTTCTCTTGAATTTTAGACAATAACAGTAGGCTACCAAGTTGTGTTTTGTATCTACATGACTCAGAGTTGCACCAAGTTGCTGTTTTTCCTTTTGTTTTTCTTTTATTTTTTTCCATATATACAAAATAGGACTAAGGAAACAAAAAATATAGAAAAGTCATCACCAGAAATTTGGGGATTGTAAACAGAAATTACTTACAAAGGCCAATTAAATCACATACTGCCATTTCTATTTCTCAGCAAGATTAGAGATGCTCTCTCACTGACACATAAGTAAGCAGATTTTTGGTTTTACTTCCAATAAAGGCTGCAATGCACCTGTATTTCAATAATTGCAATTGGCTATAATATTTTATGCTTGTTGTCCAGTGGTTCACTGGACAACCGCCCTTCCCCCCCCCATTTCAAATGCAGTAATTATAATTTGGTTTATATGTATTGACTAGCTTAATTTCCACTCAGTTGGAAGCTTTCCCTTTTGTATATAGCCAGAGGAATTTCAGTAACTAAATTATCATGAATTATTGTGAATAAGCAATGGAAAAGAGCTTACAATTTCTGAGACCAGACAACATCATTAAACCAAAACAGAACTGTTTTTCAATATGCATATTTTAGTAATGAAGATTTGGTTTCCTTAGCAAAAAATAATTTCTGGCAACATCATCAAAGAAAACTGTCCTTTCGATTTTGTTTGGTTCTGTTTGGCTGTTCTTTTGGAATGATTTATTTTTATGAAAGCAGTATCTCTGCTATGGAGTGTGAGAGGTCATGGCCATCACCCTGGTTCCTGGACCCTGTCTTGAGGAATAAATATTTCAGGTCTCAAACTTTGTTATGTAGTCCAACTGAGTCATCAAGCCTCCAATCACCATCAAAGGAAAGAAAGAGGTACCTCTGAGAGGTGCTGGGAAGTATCCTCTGAAGATGGTTGGCACACATCCTTTACTGTAGAAACAGTATGGACATCTCAGAAAAAATATTTTATGTTTAGCTAGCTAAAGGTAGGTATGATGAATCTCACCATAAAATTTTAAACTGCTAGGTATTCTGCCTGATTAAAAATCATTATTAGGATATTATTAGGATAGATATGATGAAGATAGTTCAGAGTCTGATACTACACTCTAGAAGTACACAGACTATAACCATCCCAAAACTTAGGAAGCTGATTAGGATCCCACCATAAAATTAGAGCCAACTTCTATTTTAGGAATGTGCAGGAGCTTTCACTGGAGGTCATTTCTTGAATTCACACTTCTTCATAGTTCACAAATCCTTCAGATTTTGCGTGGGTACCAGCAGGTAGGGCAGCAGCTATAATGTAATTACTTAAAACCATTCTTACTGTAAAAATTTGAGGCCATAATAATGTTGCATGCCTGACTTCTAAAGCAAATACATGTTCAAATCTTCATAAGCATTATAATTCATTCAAGGGACTCTGTATAAACTAAAAGGTACCCAAATATATTTCTGCCTGCATCTTCTCTGGAAAGATTTCTTTGTTTTTCAGGGTTCATGATTCACCAAACTACATCCATACATTTCCTGGAGCTCAAAGGAAATCCATGAGCAAGCATGAGGAAATCAAAGTTGATTATCAGTTGTCACCGTCAGAAAATAAAACTTGTATTGGCCTTTGGGACAAAATTATAAAAATTATTAATAATTTTAGAATTATTAATACATATACCATTAATAATTACTAATTGTACATGCATTAATAATTATTAATGATAAATAATGCTTAAAAATAAATAGTTTTAACAACAAACAATATCAATTTTTTTTTTCGTTACAAAAGACTTTATCAAGCCTTAGAAACAAGTTCTGTGGCATTTCCCTCTCATGAAGCACTTTCAGAGAGAGTAAACCAGTTCTCAGCCTTTAAATGTTAACTCCCATCAGTACCATGAGCTAAGCTGCAGGACTGACATACATAAACCTTCTTGCATTTCCTTTTGGGATGGAAAATAATTGTACTCAAAAACACAGGTCAAAAGAAAGGGAAAATATTCTGAATGTATCAATCTCTTGTAACCTTTCTCCTGGAAACAGAGGGAGAAAATACAAGCAGGTATTTTCTGCCACGTGTGTGTTTTGATAAGAAAAAGCTGTTATCACAAAGATAGCATGTATGAAGTATAAAACGGTTTCCAAGGAAACTATTTTTCAAATAGTTCTCTTGCCAGAGATTCATTGTTTTTGTTGGCATCCATCTTTCTCACATACACTCTCCTCCTTTAACAGGATGATAAAATCCAAATGTTTCCAGATTCAGGGTTTTGGCTTTGGCTATCACACCATCCTTAATGACTGACTGCTCACAACAACATAGAGAAAATTGAATATCTACTCCAAATTCTTTCTTAGAGAATATAACTCAACTGTCCTGATGCAAACACTTCAAACCTAAACATAAGTAACACTTTAGGTACTCAAGAAAAACCCATCTCCAGACTGGGCACCAAATAATTTAGAAATGCAAAAAAAATCTGAAATAGATATCCAGTTCTAGCTAGATTTTCTCTCATTTCCAGTTGGTTAAAAAGAAAAGGAAAATAGAGGAAAGATTTATAACAGTAATAATAGATATACGTTTCTGGTTGGGTAATGGCCAATTAGAGCTCTAATGACCTGAAGTAAAACAATGGCTTTTTACTTTTTCAGATCAGGTATAATCTGACTTGCAAAAATCAGCAGTTAGAAAGCTGCTTGGAATCATTACATGGCTAAATGTACTTCATGGCCATCCATGGAGAAAAACTCCAGAACTCAGCTCTGAAATTCAGACCCACCTGTGTTCAGCTAGGAAATTAATTCTATACAGAGGTTTATGTCAAAAATTACATGCCTGAATGCTGTCAAGGCAATACCATTCCAATCACATGAATAAGCCCAGCTTCCAACCTGGCAGGCATTCCTCAGGCTTACGTTCTACAGGGTCTCGGTGATGCAATTCCACTCCGTGTCTGAAAAGACCCCATAACCTTGCAAGTAAAACACTTCAGCACATGCTTAACCTCATGGCTGACTTATACACTGCTTTCAGTGATGTAACATTTGACAGAAACCAAGCAGATGGTTCTGAGTTTTGTTGGATGAAGGCCTAGATGCTTAGAAAGATGTTGGTGAAGTGTTTCACAACTATCTTTAAGCAATTTTTGGCTTTAGTTCTAATTCAATATTTTTTCTTTAACCGAGTGTTTCCTTCTTCTGCATCCTCAGACTCCATCAGCATCTTTTCAATTTCATCACCAGAAGTGCACTGCTTTGCAAATTGCAGAAAAAAGTATATTAAATTTTTTTTAGCAAAATTCTTAAAATTATAAAATAATATGAAATTGCGCATTAAAAAATTATTTTAGTTCTGGTGTTCATATCCATGGATTGGCACAGGAGAGGGATAGATTGTATCTTTCTGCATGGCCATTATTCATCATTTCAACACAATTTTATTTGTGAATTGTGAATGGCAGATTACATCATCTAGACGATAATGACAGAGTGCCATGCTATCAAGAGATGGCCACTGGAAATCTGGGAATTTGCTGCTTAAATATCAATGAGAGAACTCTAATTACAGGTACTGTTAAACATTTTACCATCACTACATCCTTTTATTTCCAAATGGAAAGTCATATAGAATTGGGGAATAGATAAACAAAGACACTAGGAATGTGTTTGTGGTGGTATAGCCTCGGCTCACAGTCAAGCACCCACACATCAACTCACATTCCCCCACCTCACCCCAGCAGGATGAGGGAAGAAAATAGGATGAACAGGAGCAAGAAGACAAGACAATGGAAAGATAATTTAACAATTTCTATTACCAGCAAAACAGACTCAGATTTGGAGAACCTAATTTGTTAACAATCTAAATAATGTGGTACCAATTTAGGTATTGTTAAACAGAAAAAAATAAAAACAAATATGTAGACACCTGGGAAACGCTTTTCCTCCTTTCCATGCTCAGTTTTACTGCAGACACCTCTCCACCCACCTTACTGCTATCACAGGTTATTTTCAACAGCTTCAGCGAGGCAACAGGAGGTTCAGGTGGTCAGGGTCAAGACACAGCATCTTCTCTCTGCTGCTCTTTTTTTCTCACACAATTTTCACACACCAGCATGGGGCCTCTTTGGGTTGTAGTACTATCAGGGTAGTATCTGCTGCAGTGTGGGCTTATGTATGGGTCCTTTGTGGGGTGATCTTCGTTCCATCACAAAGAACATCCTTTTCATCTTCTCAGCTTGGTGTTCCTTCTGATGTTTCTCACTGTTTCATTTTTTTCCCTTCTTCCTCTGCCTGTGTGGTGTGCTCTGCTCTTTCACAAAGACATTTGCAGAGAGGTTCTTTCAGCTTTGTTGGGCTCAGCTGTGTCCTTGCAGCAGCCCATTGCAGAGCCAGCTGGAGCTGGATGTGTCTGGCATGAGGCAGCCCCTGGCCTTTTCCCACAGAGGACACCTATGAACCAAATTCAACATAATTTCTAGATTTCCTTGGCAAAGCTAACAAAAATCTCAGTCCCAGTGAAGTCAAAATAGTTTATGTGTATATGTGTCTGTGTGTACCTCTTCGGCCCCAAAAGTGCTTCCAAAATCCTAGCTCAGGGCCATGAGAGGTTCATGTCTATCTTGATTTCCTGGCAGAAATAATGTACAATTGTTGTCCAGTTACCCAAGAAATGAAAATCAGGTATGGTCCCCTAGCACCCTTCTAGAAATACCTACTTTGGATGATGTGGACCATATTGCAGCTGTGCATTTCATGTAGACACATTCCATGCAGCCTGGAGAGCAGGCTCAGAGCTCCTTTTCTGAACTCTACCAAAATCTGCATCCAGGAACTCTTCACATTTGGTTGCTGCTAATCTCTCTGGCAGCTGCTCTGTATTCAAAGAACACTATTTGAAGACTATCTCAACAAGCTGAAGCTCTGATTCCAAGTGGAAAGGAAAATAAGCATTGCAGATCCTCAATAGAATGAGGGAGAATTGAGGAAAGAGCAGTTTCTTGGCTCAACTTTTCTATGACAGCTACAAAGAGCGAAAAAGTCTCCTGTAGCTTCAAGCAGGTGCTGAGGCCTATCCATACAGGTAGTCCATTTCCAGATCAGCTTGCCTGCTTGTGTAAGGATTTATTCAATTTAACAGCCTACCTCAGAGGCATCTAAAAAGGGAAGCAGCATCTCTGGATCTTGGGTCTGGTATACAAGCTGGAGGAAAGACTGTGCAAAGTTCCCACATATTTGGACTTCAAGGGAACAGAATGAAACTCAGGTTCAATGTCATCATGGATTAAGAGAGGATGTTATGAAAGAAATCTGCTTTTTAATCAGTCTATTCTAATGAGTTGGAAGCATTTTTAAATTACCCCATAATTTATATGTTATTTGCTTAATGAAGTATTTCCTTATGAATTGCTAATGTCTGTTGTCAGGAAGACATCTAAAATACAGACTCATCCTGATCTGGCAGCATTTCTATATGTTCTTACCTTGGAAAAAAGAGGCAATCCCCTCTCTTGCATCTTGAACCCCAAAATCAGGTAAATATTTTGTAAAGTTTAGTTAACTTTTGTTTTCTGTAAATTAATGTTTGGGAAAAAAAGAAAAAACAACACCCATAAACAACCTTAACGTATTTTTAAATATTATTTTCTAAATTCTTAGTAGCATATTAAAAAGGACATTATGAAGACCATATCTGTGTTATTTTATCTTTTTCTGGCAATTAAGACCAAAATACTTTTACAAAATTTGGTCTTCAGATAAGATCTTCCTAGGGTCTGAGAACACCACTAAAACACCAGCACATGTGAAACAAAAGAACTGATTGCTTAATTACTTTGCCCTTCCTGTCTCCTTTTTGATTTCCTCTGACAATACCTATGCTGACTTTGGGCAGCTGCTGTGTCACTGCTTGGGGATTTTTGTTCGTTACTTATTTTTTTTAATGACAACTTTTTTTTCAATAAGTAGCTGTTTCTGCAGGTTCAACTTTCAGATCAGTAGGCTGAGCTGTAACAGGAAAGAGGCCTTCTGTTGTATCAGGCACTAGCAGGTGAGCTTTGAAATTAATTTTTTTTATGACTTTACTTTTTCTTTGACCATATTTTTTTCCTGTTGATTTATTATCTTTGACAGGCTTTTTAGTGTGAGTCACAGTTAGTAACATACAAATCTTAACTGGAAAGGCTCCCCTCAAGTTTGAGAAGAAAACATTTCCCTTGGCAGTTCACTTTTTGTTTTTCTGCTGAAAAGACTTCAAACCAGGCTGTGCTAGTTGTGTGCTTGTGCAGCACATTTATCTTGGAAAACAGAAGTACTACAGAGGAGTAAGCAAGAAAAAATATGTATTGACGAGTTATTTTGCTTTTAGAGGATATATGTATTTTTTTAATTTGTTTCATTTATTTCTCCATTAGTTTCTCATAATCATGGAAACAAAAGGTTTATCTGCCCTTAGAAAATTATTAGAAGCTAACAGAGAAATCTTTTGTCTTAGGATCAGCTGTGGTTCTGGGCAAAACTTAAGTAGAATCCTCAGTCCCTACTTTCCATATTTTTTTTTCTTTTTTACACTATATAGCTGTTGATCCTCTGGTGGGCTGTGTCACTTTTCATAAAGTCCATGTCTTCAAAGGACCTAAACATTACATTACAAAAAATTAGTGGTGGTGTCCTTTACTCCAAGTAAGTAGGCTGTACCTCCAGACAAGGAATAGCATTCCCTCAGCCTTCAGGCTGTGCCTTTCCTACACCATCCTTCAGAATTACAGAGACACAAGGAAAACCAGTGTTCTATGAATAGCAGACAGGACACAACTGTGCTGAAATGCCACCAAATGTCCCCAAAGAAGTGGTGCAGGCTTCAGCCGATTCTTGTCTGCAGAGCCAGTGCAGCTCTGTGCTGCCCAGCCATGCAGGGTTCAGTGCTCCAGTCTCAGCAGCAGCCACATGGCAACCACCACAACCCTCCCTAAGGGCATGATCACCTTGGTGCTCTCTGTCTTAGACCAGACGTCAAGTTAGTTAAACAAAATATTATGCATTTTTTTATTGAGGCTTTCTCTCTGCCATAGCTGTAAGCTGTGCAAAACTCGCACATTGCTCTTCCTGGAGTCAAAATCTTCCTCTCCTCCCAAAGTGTCACAGATACATTTGAGGATTTGGGGGTTTATTACAAGATGTGTGACAAACAAAAATGGACATGGTGCATATTGCTCCTGAGGATCTCATTTCCAATAATTAATGACAGTTGTTAACAGCAGTTAGATACAGACCAAGTCCATGGAAATATGTCCAAGTTTAAGTGTTGGTGAAATTGAACATGCTATTAATCACATTCTTCTGCATATGGGAAAAAAAATAAAAAAGAAGGAAAAAACCCCAACCAAACAATAAAACAACCCAACCACAAAAATCCTACATAATATTATCAAAGCAACCTAAAGCTTCCGTGAACAGCAGGATGTGATTTAAACATTTACAGTTCAGCAGTGAGTGTGGGTTTCCTCTAGTACATTGTCTTGGGACTTAATGCAAATTATCTGTTTCCAGATGCAAATATTTTGCCAGTCTTTAGAGATACAGGCTTAAAATATGGAACAGTTATCTCTGCATTTCATGCCTCCTATATATAACTTATGATTTGTGGAATTTGTTTCAGTTACTTACCTTTACTTCAAACCTCCTAAAAGACCCAAAGATATGTAAGAAAAGTTTCTACCTGAATCCAACAGTACTCCAGCTATATAAAAAAGGATGGTGTTTTACTGCACTATGGAGAAAAGAAAATATTTTAGGGGGTTGAGTTATGACTTCTCTGAAATGTCCATAAAAAATTTCTGTTGCCTGCTGCTAAAATATTTCCAGTCTCAAATAAAGCGGATACAGCAGACAGTGCAAGGACACAGGAGTTAGCTACCATATATATAGGCATGCAGTAGCAATCAAAAGCAGCTCACAGAGCCCTTGCATCTGACAACTGGCTGGCATTGTATTTACAACACACAGAAAATTTGAAATGAGCAAGGGGACTCAAACTTTAACAGAAAACTGACTTCTTCTGAAGTTTGGAAATTAGCAAGTCACTTAGAAAAGAAAGAGCAATTGTGGATTCTGCTGTATTTCTGATTTATAATTAGAACCAAAGCACAAGCAACAGACCATGAAAAGGCTGCTCTTACAATATAGTCACAGATCTGAGACAGCCAGAGGAGAAAGCTGGCAAGAAATTGTGTATATCTTTCCCCCTATTACAGGGACAGCAAAATGGAGATGGTTTAGTGAGGATACATACTGCTCTGTTGCAGCCAAGAAACATAAACAGAAGAATGTCTCTAATGGTGCTACAAAATAGATAGCTAGGGAAGGACATAGGAACAGGGTAGCTGTAGACTGATAATTTGCCACAATTCTTTCCCAGCACAGAACAGTTTATGGCTTGGGAGTTCTACAGCTTCTTTGTGAGAGAGTGAGAGTAAGGCTGCTTTCTGCAGTGCTGTGCACAGGGTGCGGTGGGCAATGTCCTCCAGACTGATTCTCTCCATGATAACCCACACTCTGCCTGTCTCCATGACCCAGCATCTTCCTGCATCCTCTGGCCTTGAGTCCACTTCCACACACACTGCAGAATGTTCCCTGCCTGCTTAGTGCCTGAGAACTTGGTAAGAAAATAGGTATTTATTTAGTCTCAGGGTTTCTGTGGGGGAAGCTATAAAACAGACATAAGGTTACAGACTTTGCCCTATAGCTGTCCAAGCATATTGACAGGAACTCCAAGCAGCAGATACACATACAGACCGATGGTGGATGGTGTACAGAGCTTTCACACCTAGTTCTTGTCAGGGTCATTTCAGACAAAAGACCTACAGTAAGTCAGGAAAGGTGAGTCAGAGCAGGGCCTGTGATCCACAATACTATGGAAATATCAGTTCAGCGCTGAGGGCAGTTCAGGAAGAGTAGAAATTATAAGAAAAAGAACAGAGAACAAAAGCCAAAATGTCTTGCCAGCTAACACCCACACCTTGTTACTCTTGGTTCTCATGGGTGAAAAACTTACAAACAATATGTGCTAGCTCTTGAAAATTCTCAGGGAGACACACCAAGGAAATTCAAGGTACAGAATCACTCCCAAGGACAAGCTGGACTCTTCAGCTGGCAAAGAGACATCAAAAGGAGATAGAGCTGAGGTTTTCAAAATTCAAAGATCTTCCAGGAGGCCAAACAAGGATTGGCCCCTCACTGTCTTGTCCAGCACAAGGACTAGTGGCCGTAAGAGGAAGAGAGATAAAGTCATAGACAGATAAAAGTGAAGATAAAGACTTCCTTCATGCAACATGGCAGAACTGACTGGTGGAAGTCCTTGCCAAAATATGTCATGAATGCAAAAACTTGGAGATCCACTTGATCTTTTGAGTGCCAGTCGATCAAACTCAAAAGGCTCAGGGAATCCTGGCAGGGGAGAATACCTGGAATCTGGGAACATATAAGGTGAAGGATGCTTGCCTAGTTTTTGTTCTTCCCCATACAGCCATTAAAGACGGTCTACTGAGTTAAATAAAGCTTTATTCCAAAGAAGCAAGGCCATTGACATGATTTTATGCTGTGACAATTTTTTTCTCCTGCATCTGCCTGTTGACAAGTAATAGGAAAGAGAAAAGGATCAAGAACAATGGACAGGAAAAAATCTTTCCTTTCCTGGAATTCTGCTACAGGAAATGGTAACAGGAATACTTTGAAGGAAGGCAAAAGTATGTCTATGCTTTGCCATTTGGCATATCTTTGGAGAACTAAGACACAGAAAGGACTCTCTGGAAGTTAAATTCTTAAGTGCACACCTGCTTCCAGGTGCTTAAGAGTGCAGAATCCTTCCTCCCCAATTTTGGAGGTGGCAGCTTAGTATTTACTCAGAGTAAACACAGTTCTTTGACTTAGAAGAAAGAGGCTTTTTCCCATTAACAACACTACAGCATTTTAGATCTCAGCCCCAGCAGATCACACATGCTGAAAGGACAGCAGCACACAGGGAGGCTGCCCCTTGCTACAGACAGGAGACTGCTGCATGGCTGCCCCAGAACAGCTTGGGTGCCTTCTACCTTTGCAGAAACAGAGAGTGTCATATGCTATGGCAAACATTACTGACACAATTCTCAAAGATATGGTGCTAGCAAGAGCCCCACTGATGATTTCTTTGCTCAAAAAGCAATGCAAACTCTTGTGAGCAATGCTGTTTAAGCAGCAGATTTCATAATTTAGGAATGATGCTTAAAACAAATGTCACTGAAGTATGGACCAGTTGGATAGCTATTCTGTTACAGTGTCCTTAAATAAAATTAATATGGAAGACAAAAGGCAATTGGTGTTCTACCCGGTGATCACAGTGTCCATAAAATCAGAAAGAAAAGAAAAAGCCACAGCAGGAAGAGAGAGGAAGGAGGGGATGGAAGCTGGACAGGATTACAGCTGTATCACAGGGCAAGGAACTGTTCAGCTGCAGTGTGAGACAGGGGAGTAAAGACCTCTCAGCATACCCCCTCCCATGCCTGTGTAGCTGCTCCTAGTAAGTGACCTACTGCCATCATCTAAACAAGAGGAGATCCTTTCTCAGGAGAATCTTTCAGCAGAAGGGACAGTTTAATAATCAGGATAAAAATCCCACGAGGCTGTCAAAAATATATGACTATACATATAATGTGAGGCATTGTTCTGCTGCCCAACGTAAAGAGGGTTGTGAATAACACTCTTCACTGACCTCATAGAAAACACTGGCATTATTTAAAAGGCCTGTTATGTGTCACAGTGTCCAAGCAGGAAAATATCTGAAGCAGAATGAGATCCTGTGTCATTGCATAGCAAGAAGAAAGATTTTATCAACAAATCTGAGCAGTACAACTCAATCAAGAGCACAGCAGAATGAGAGAGTGGATTCCTAATCATGTCTTTAACCAGCAAGTACAGCTCTAATTATATCGGAGGATTATTATTTTTAATAAAGAACCATTCCCTGAAAAGATTTTTTTCCTTATCTGAGCACTTGTGAGATACAAAACTACTTCCTAGCTATAACACTAACTGCATAATGACATATTATTCTAGCTACTTGCCTCTTCACTGACTGCCTGTTTAAGAACAGTTTTGAAATGTAACCAGCAAAGATAAGAAAAGTTTGTTTGGGTTCCTTCATGTTCCTTCATAATGTATAAAAGCAATTGAAATAAGGCTTGAAGTAATCTTCACTTTGTTGTTCTTTTCCCTTTAAAATATCAAGTCATATATTGGCCATTGTTTGGGTTTCTCTGCTGTCAGTGGCTACTTACAGGACTTTTTTTAGTTTAGGTCTTATTTTTTTACATGTTTCAAAGATTAAGTATAAGATCATTTTTCTTAGCCACATTTAAAAAGATAGGATTTGTGAACATTTAACAAAGTTTTTCTACCAACTGTTCCAGTCAAACAGATGTTAATCGCCTACATACTTTTTTATGTCTGGTTTTCAATCATTCCAACAGCCTTTAAAAAAGTAAGCATAAATTTCAAATGCATTTCTAATGCAGAAAATCAAAACAGTAAAAATTTGAAGTATAATTTTCAGCCATCTTCATTCATCATAAAGAAAATGGATAAAAAAGCCTTTATTCTTTCTGCCTTTTCTTTGTCAACATGAAAGAGTGCTGTTTTTCTCCAGTTCTAAAGACTGCCAGGGACTGCAGTGCAACCAAAGATCTTACCAAGGAGAGAGAAAAAAAATCAGAAGTCTAAGAAAACTCTAAGGCAGCTTAATGATTTCTCTTTCTCATTGCTCCTGAAAATAGTCCAGCAGCTGAAACATTTCTTCATTAGAGAGCACCTTTCACCAGTCCCACCTTGGGAGAGCTTCAGTCTCTTCTGTCCTTTTGACATCCTCCATGCCCAAGCCTGCCCTCTTAGAGCTGGTTAAATCTGTAGTATATTGATTTTTATTCCTCTGGTAATGTGTCCTTTTCAAAGAGTCTCCCCAAAGCTACTGAGTTTAGAATAAAGCACCTCTGAAATGGATGCAGTTTCACAGCAGAGTCAACCTAATTAACTGATATCCAAAAGAATGTAAAGAAATATAGAAAAAATTCACAATTTTTATGTGTTTAAAAGCATTGACTGATGAATGCACAGCCTGGTATGTATTACTTGTACCAGTCAGAGATAGCTACATTTACTGTCTGCCATAAAACATTTAGAAAATTGCAAAGCTGGATCATAACATTTCCCCTGTCCAGAAAAGTATTGCATGTTTTTCTGCTTCATCTGGAATCTCTGATTATCTGAAGATTTATTCAGAAAAGTGGAAATAGTTTTAAACCAGATCAAGTATTTTAAAATTATTCAACTATTAATTTTAATGTTGGCAAAGTTGAAGAGATAGGTCACAATTACAAAGCATATGGCTTCCAAATGGAAATAGCTATACAGAGGAGAAAAACACCACATAAAAAACCTAACTTTATTTGTATTTTCCAATTTTTTCTGATGTCTAATCCATTACACTCTCATTTGTCTGCCAGCTTCACCCCTGATGTAAGTCTAAAATGAGTAGTATGAAATACTGAAACCATAGTTGCAGTCACTGCAAATGACTGAGTTAAGGTGAAAATAGCTTTTCCCTCTTACTGCTATGGACAACCAGCAAACACCACATCTTAAAAAACGTAGTAATTGACAGCAATTTGCACACTTACATATCCTTATGCATATGTGTGCACACATTTGTTGACATAAATTTCAGAAAGCTCTGTTTTCTTTGAAAACAACTAGAATTTGGGCAAGGAGAAGGAAGCTGAGACTCCAGAGCAGTGACACATGGTTAACACAGATGGAAGATACTTTTCTGCCTGTCAGTTTAAAAGATTCCTGGTTTGTTCATTTAGAAGCACACTAGAAAAGTAGGGGTTTTTTTCTGTGTAAAATGATCTCTCATTAAGAAACTATAAGGAATATAAAGAACTCTGAAAGCAACTCTAAAGAATCATTCAGAAGCCCTAGGGAAATCTTGCAAGCACAAGATTATCCTTCCCAATAGAAGAAGGTAGAATTTCACCAGGATGGTCCTCATATACTAAAAGGTGAAAGAAGCAGTGAAGAAAAATGAAAGGCAAATACAGACTTGTAATGTAGTCTACCAGACTTTGAGGATTATACCAGCTTTTGTGTGTGTGTGTGTGTGTGTGTTTAAAAATTGAACATTTGCCTCTATTTATTGATACTGCCTATATTTATTTACAGCCATTTGCTGCTTTGCACTTTCAGGGTTTTCATTCCCAGAGACTCCAGCAAAGATACCTACATTTGGTAATAAGAATGACACCATTTCCAGCTACTTCTCAGATGTGGTCAAGAAAGCAAGTTATCACGTCAGGCTTGGTGAATACAGGACAAGGTCTCCAGGGAGACTGCCAAACATTGTCCACTTGATGTTTAAGCTAAGATAGACAAACTTCTGGGAACACATTAGGAACAGTGAATCTCCTAAAGGAAGAGGAGGACTTTTAGCCCCTAAAATGTGACTCTGCTCATGATGCCAGGTCATCTGCAGAAGACAGATATTTACCAAGTGTCTGGCTCAAGGCTATGGCAATTTCATACAGCAGAAAATGTTTCCAAGTAAAAGCAGGCCGTTTGCCACCTGCATATCTAATCCCAGCAGTGCACTCTTTCCATAAACACCACTTTGCCAACTGCAGCACAATCTCCAAGAAAGCACAGCTATCTATGAAAAATAAGTCTCTTTTATTTCACTTGTTCAGCACAGAGTGTGTGTGTGTGTGTGTGTGTGTGTGTGTGTGTGTGTGTGTGTGTAAGCCATCTTCTGTGTGTTGTACTAGGTCACTTTTCTTAGCAGCTTTTACTCCAGTAAATTGATAGTTAACTCAAGGCAACGGGCACAGGAACAAGGCAGGAACCTGGAATAAATCTCCCTTTGTATCTCTCATGGCACCTCAGGAACAATGTTTGTGTGTTGAAAGACAGACCTCTAAAAGCATTGTTTACTCCCAGGTGACAAATGGGGAATGTGCCAAACTTGTTTGCAGTGCTGAGTCCACGGGATGTCTTACCACAGAGATTTGGATACATCTCCAACTAAATCCTACTCCAAATATACCATCTTCACCTGTTTTTTTCTAGCAGATCACAAGGGGTAAAAGCAGAGATAGATATATGGATGGATGTATATATAGCTTTATATGCATTTATCTGGCTTTTTTTCCCCTCAATGTTGTGGATGTTGCTGCCCTCCTCCTGGGAACCACAAATTGCCATGAGTACTGACAAAAGAAAGCTCTTTGCTATCAGAAATTGTCCACAGTGAAAGTCTTGATGGTTGCAGCTATTTCAGCACAGAAATAACCTGCATTTTCTTCCACACTCTTAATAAGAAAACAAAACAGATACAACAAACCAGCACATAAAGTATTATTGCAGCTTAGCTCACTTTACAATAAAAAAGATTTTGTTTGTAGTTATGACATAACTGTTTGTGTATCACATGGGGTTTATGCTTATCTTCATAATTTAAATGTGCATGCATAATAAATCAGGGTTAATTAGGATTAATTTGGACCATAATTAAGGTCCAAATGAACATTTTGTGATTTACTGAGGAGTAAACCACAAAATTTAAGGGATACTTAGAGTATCATTGCATCAGCATCACCTTGTGAACTGCATAGAGCCACAAGTCCAGCAACGCTTCCTGCCTTGCTCTCCCTTACAACTTAGGGTACCGAGGACCTTGCTATAAGTTAATAGCAAACTATGTTTATTAGAATTATATAAATAAGCCCTGCCCTCCACAGACCACCTGTGAATGCTCTACATATTTATGGAAAACACAGAGAGGATAACTGAGATTTTTTTTTGGTAGAATTATCATCCCAGCTCACCCTACAGGTATTTCTGTGCTATGACAGATGACATTTAGAATTAGCCAGTTGCCCTCTGTCAAAAGACCCTGACTAATTGTCACCCTCCACCCCTTCTTCACCTTTCTTTAGAGGTCCTGTGCTTGGGGAGACTGTTATGATTCCATTGCTTCAGGCAGTAAAGGGCTGTCTCCCAGGAAAAGTGAGGTCAAGGATAAGGTTAGGTGCACATAAGGCTGCCAAAGGTAAGGCAGCTCCCAGCACAACCAGTGCCAGAATGTAATAAAGACAACAACTCTTAGGTTGTCTTTTTTTTTGTCTTTTTTTTTTTTTTTTTTGCCCAAATGACCAGGGACAGCCTTACAGCTCAATTGACTGTAAATGATCCAAGTCAACACAAGTCTAAAGTAAAGCCTGAACACAATTCTGTCACTGCACCTCCAAAACACACAAAACAGAATCAACCCTCATCATAACAAATCGTGCTTTGTTCCACAATTCTGTAATCTGATAGATTATTTTATCAGCATGGTTTTAAGCAATCCTGCACTCCTGTGATACAGTACTCAAGCTATTAGTGCTTACATCAGCTCCAATGCCATCATACTAATAATACCTCTTTTACTCTTGTTTTTGCCTTTGAGATGCAGAAAGTCTTAATTTGTCTTTTTTTTCATTTCCTACAGGAAAGAATTCTCCCTTGCCTCAGAATTTATTATAAAACCTCTTCACTAATTTCCTAGCCAAAAATCTACATACTTTTTTTTTTTTCTCTCCTTCTGCAGCTCTTTCCTGTCCTTTGCAGAGTTCTGTAATTATGTCTTCTCCAGAGGTCCTTTTACAAACTGTTCTTGATCCAGGTGAATATAAAATCCCATGTGTAAATCCTCCTAGAAGTTAGGGAGGAATGAGTTTTAGTTGCCATTTCTATCCCCTGATACAAGAAGTGTGATTCCTAGAAACAGTCACAGACTTCTGAGACTTCTCCAGAAATTACATTTTTTTCTTTTCCTTGGATGAATCAGAGGACTACACTTGACCTGTGGGTCCTACATGTCCAGCCCATAGCCCATTACCATTTAAAACACAAATGTGTTAGCAAAAAATCTGTGGGCAGGATTTCTGTCCCTTCTCACCTCTCAGCACATGAAGTGGTAAATTAAAAATGTCCCTCATAACACTATCAATATTTTCAAAGTTTCCCAAACTAAGGTGTCCTAACTCTGGTATAAATTAGAGCAGTGCAACTGCAGCTCTTAGGATCATGGTCCCCAAGGAAAACACCTTTGACAGACTGGTTGGGACAAATTATTTCCTTTCACTGTAATTTTTGTCACTGTCTGCAAAGGAGAAAATTAAAAGGAATAATCCATCTCCAAATATTATTTCTAGGTTCAGCTTGAGTCAGGACTCGGAGAAAATGTTCTTCTCCTTAATGAAGCCACAGTGGCAGTTGCATACTTAATGGTCCTTTCCATTCTAACAGTTAGTGGGCACTGGGTTGTTTTTTCTTCATCTCTTTACTTTCTGTGTGATTGATTGAGAAACCTCCTGACTGGCTGGCATCAATTCACCCTAATCTCTGCTGCCTATTAGGCAGTTTAATTCCAGCATCTCATTTTTTATTTTTGAGTCATGAATGTAATCAGTTCAGCCCAGATCCTGGATACTTCTGTGAAACAACTGTCAAAGGCACCAGCTATTTTTCTTCATATTTGACAAGTTACCAATGGTGGCAGTACATAAAGACTTAGATCATCTTCTATTCCTAAGTACCTGACAAATGCACAGTGTTTCTAAGGACAGAACAGAGAGGCTTTGCAGTCATTAGAGTTTTGTTGTTTCTCTTTTTTTTTTTTTTTAACACACTAATCTTATTCGATCTTTGCTAGTGTTGCCATACATGACTAAACCTTTGTCAGCCTAGTTCCTATGAAGAATCTCCTGGGAATGGCACTGGTTTTTATTCATCCCAGGACTGAAATAATTAGACAATCTATCAACTGCAAGGCTAGCTGGGTTGTGATGTTTTCTTGTTATCCTGACCTTAATGTTTTGGATGCTCTGCTCTATGACAGATATGCCAACCACAACCATTCCTTCAGGGTTATGGGCAGTTTTGTGCTCCCAAGACAAGAACAACAGAAGCATTTATGCTCTTCAAATTATCCAGTCCTCTACCATCTATCTGCATTTCATCTACAAAATCCTGGCTTATACTGCTGTTTAACTGGCTATGTTAAGTAGCAATGCAGTAAGAGAAGAAATGTCTGTCTCAAAGTCAGCTTCTATAGCTCCTTTGATTGATTTTACTCACTTCCAAGATTATCAGAATCAATACTGAGATCTCATAATAAGAATTCAGGCCTTGAGAGAAAATGCAGGATCTCTAATTGCTCAGTGATGGCTACTTGTTATGGAACTCTCACACTTATGCTGCCTTTCTATCATGAAAAAGCCCTTTTAACTCCTCCATGTGTGAACATGAAAGACAATAAAATGCATTTCAAAATGGAAGCAGACTTCAAAAGACTTGGTATCTTAGCTCAGAGCTAAGAGTGAAGGAAACAGGGGCTCTTCTTCAGCAGTGCATCTCCTGCAGCAATAGTAATTCTCAATGCAGCTGGAAACCCACATTTTCATGGGAAGTGACTTCCATTTCACAATGGAAGAGCAGAGATTGCTTATACAACACGAAGATTGGTACCACACTTTAGCATTAATGGTTTTCAGACAGTAGGGGTGTGTATGGTTTTCTCTGCCCTAAAAAAAGCAAGTGGGCAGGCTGCAAGAACTAATTAAGTTCTGCATAAGGAAAAACATCCCAGGATGTTCTGAAACTAATACAACCACATTGAAAGACCTGAGATTAGGTTGAATGAGGAGAAATAACTATTAGATATAAGAATATCCCTGGATGAAGGGATGGGATGTAACCTCAGCAAGCTTGGTGCTGACTCTAAACTGAGGGGAATGGCTGGTACACCTGAAGGCTGTGCTGCCATTCAGTGGGACCTTGATTGGCTGGAAAGTTGGGCAGAGAGAAACAAGTGTAAATGTAGGGTCCTGCACCTGGGGAGGAATAACCCCAAGTACCAGCACAGGCTGGGGCCTGGCCTTCTGGAGCTGTGAGTGTGCCCTTGCAGCCAGGAAGGCCAGTGGTATCCTGGAGGGCATTGAGAAGAGTGTGGCCAGCAGGACAAGGGAGGTGATCCTTTCCCTGTACTCGGCTCTAGTGAGGCACATCTGGAGCACTGTGCTCATGCAGGGTGACTCAGTACATGAGAGACAAGGAGCTCCTGGAGAGGGTCCAGCAGAGGCCAACAAAGATTTGGAGGAGTCTGGAGCATCTCTTGTGAGGGGAGACATAGGGAGCTAGGCCTGGAGAAGACTGAGAGAGGATCTCATCAATGCATATAAATATCTCCGAGGCCAGTGCCAAGGGGATGGTGCCAGGCTCTTTTCGCTGGTGCCCAGTGACAGGACGGGGAGCCGTGGCCATAAACTAAACCAGAAGTTTTGCCTCCACATGAGGAAGAACTTAGTTACACTGAGGGTACAGAGCACATGAACAGGCTGCCCAGGGAGGTGATGGGCTCTCCCTCTCTGGAGACACTCAGGATCTGCGTGGACATGTTCCTGTGTCACCTGCTCTAGGTGACTGCCTGCGGAGCAGGATTGGATGGTTTATCTGCAGAGGTCACTTCCAATACAATTCTTCTGTGATCCTGCGAAGTTCTGAATACCGATAGGTCCCATGGAAATGAATATCAAATGCAAGTGCTCTGTTGTGTGGGGAATCAGAGCCCAAGAGCCTGGTTCTCAAGTTTGGATTTTGTACCAAGAAAATCAACAGCACAATTTCAGTTTAAAACAGAATATTTTCTTCTTCAAACTGGGAGAAAACTCAAGTTACAAAAGTAGTTGAATTCATCCCTGCTTCTCTCTATCAGTAGAATCTCATCAACAGCATGAGAAACACATGTTTTATTGCTGATGGAAACCAGACATATAAAAAAGTACCAAAATAAGAAAGTGAAGTAAAAGCTGCTTTAAGCATGCTTAACAAGCTATTCCATCATGTTGTCTCTCTGAATTTAAGCCTCCCTCATATTTAAACTCATCAGTTTGAACATTTTGTTTGTGGAGTTTGCTCAAGACAGTCTGGTTTTTCCCATGCTCTTACATTTCTGGGAAACTCGGAATGGCTTTGTGAATTACTGCAGTCATGTAAGATATATTGTATATTTTATGAATTGCTTAGTACAGTCTGGGCATACTTAATATGGGTAATAAAAGTATATGCTGTCTTTTTTGTGTAACTTATCAAATAATTCATAAATAAATAAATCATGTAAAGGCAAATACAATTTTTCAAGCTATCATTAAATGCCCTATATTTAAAACAAATGCAGGGAAAAAATATTAAAATCTTAGCTCTAGAAATTAAAGAGGCACCATGAAAATGGAAATCTCATTTCTCCTTGAAAATCTAGTCTGATATAGTTACAAGGAACTCCTAAAATTACTATAGGTGAAAGAAGAATGTCTTCTATTTTCTGCAGCTTGTTAGATTGTGCACTTGACAGCATACTGTGTATAGTCATTTCTTACATCAATTTCTACGCAGTTGAAAATATTCTTATCAATGCCAAGAAAAGAATAAAACAAAACAAAAAAAATACATGTTTTTGAAAAAGAAGTTTGTAAATAATTTCCAAGACTTGCTAGCCACTGCTAATCAAGATAAACTATTGGATCTATATTGATTATTCTCTCACAGTCTGGTCTACCTTTTAATAAATGGTGTTATTAAAATCTTATTATGTCAGAAGCTATATTTTCAATACTGTAACATCTCTTTAGAGTTGCTTTGCTATTTGGCAAGCTGAGTAGCAGAAAAAAACAGGTGGAAGATGTAGAAGGTAATTACTGGCACATCTGTTGAATTTTCTTTTAGCCATTTTCTCTGGTCTCTGGAAAGTCCTTTGCAGATGGTGAAGGCAGGCATCAGGACAACTGAGAACCACCCACTGTAGGAGATGATCAGGACCACTGCCTTCTCTCTCTTGAAGACTTTGAGATATCATTCATGGTCTTCGATACTCAAGGTGGCATGTCCCACAGGGCACATGTCCTGTCCACCACCCACACAGGGATGTGTCAGACACTGCAGAAGTGTACTGAAGCCCCCAAACTGAGGTGCCTCCATTCAGAGCCAAGTTTCAATTCCTGACACGTGTTTGAAATTATAAAACCTTTAAAGGAGCCCATGAGAGCCACTGGTGGGTAGTACATAACCCACTATAGGACACTACTCTCATTTTGTTTTCCACTAAAAGGAAAATGAATTTATATTTCCTCCCCTGCTTTGTCTCCTTCCTTTCAAATTTCCTATAACATTTGTGCTGCACCTTCCACATGTTCTCATGTATCAATGCTTCCCACAGCTGGGTTGTGACATGAAAGGTGTTTCATCATGCCTAAGAATTAATTTTACATGGGGGTCCCTCTAAATTTCAGCCATATCTATGATATTGCAGGAAACAGTCACTGCTCTAATTCTGATTTAACAAAAAACCCCACACCACTCAATAGTGAGCAAATAAACCTTATCGAGAGAACACTATTTCAGTGTGACACTGTAGCTGCAGGAGCATATTTCCCAGTTCACTATTGAAATTCTATAATCTGAATAGGAGAGGTACAAATGAGTTGGAAGGAAAAACAAATCTTTTCAATTGCACTTCATTTTTCACTTCAAAAGTATAATGGTTGACTGTGATCCATGACAGACAGATCATTACCCCAAAGTGTAATAGATCTTCAGTTCTCAAGTCAAAGTACTTACAGTGCAGAAACTCGTGTTGTGGCTTAACCTCAGCAGCAAGTCAGCACCACACAGCTTTTTGCTTATTCCCTGTCCCCTAGTGGGATAAAGGGAACAAAACTGGAAGGGTAAAAGCAAGTAAACTCATGGGTTGAGACAAGAAGAATGTATTAACTGAAATAAATTACTCCCAAACAGTAATTTATTTCCCAGACCAACTGCCTCCCCAGCTTCTTGCTGAGCACGAGGCCTTATGGTATTGAATATCCCTTAGGTCATTTGGGATCTGCTGTCTCAGCTCTGTCTCCCCTTGCCCCAAGTCCTTGTGCACCCTCAACCCCTTCTCTGGGACAGGTATTAGTTAAAGCCTATTTGTTACAAATATTTTCAGTGTGTGAGGCTTTTTCTGTATTATCATGAACCCTAAGCATCATTATCACTGTGATTAGTAGGATTGTTTTCTGAATTTCAATTATTCAGTTATGATATATATTAAAATAACAGTATTTTTTCCCATTTGTAGAGAATATGTTCCCTATAGATCCCAACCCAAATTCACATTAGAACAGCAGGAATGGAAACAAAGTTTAGATGGACCAGAGGAATATCATATATTGGCAGGATTTATGAATTGACCATAAAGCAGCTGCTGAGGCTGACTGGCAAAGCTCAGCAGCATTTACTGTGCTGAGGAACTGCCTGCAGGCTCGGTGCCTCGATGAAGAGGCATGGTGGGTGCCACCCAGAGAAGCCCTCAGGAAGGCAAGAGCTGGCCAGTGTTCTCCAACAGTGAGTCAGGAAAAAAGACAGGACAGAGTTTGGTAGGGAGCAGGCAAAGCACAAATTTTCTTTGCAGTGTGCTGTACAAGTTGCTGAGAGCAGCAAAGCCTTGAAAGAGACTTTCTGGGCATGAACTTTTCTATCATACCTGTGCAAAGCTGCTCCATTCCCTGGAGAGCCCTCTAACATAAATGCCTTGGCTGACAATACACAAGAATTCTTCCTCCTTTTTCATCAGTATTTCCTTTAATAAAGTTTCAGTTACAGGTGTATAAATCAAACACATGGGGAATATTAGTCCCATCCTTATAAAGAACAATTTACTGTAATCTGTTTTTCTGAAAGTTTGGTTCATGATGCTTTGTTGCCTGTTCCTGTGCAAATAATAGAGTAAATCACCCAACTGAGCAGCAGTTTTTCAGCACTGTCTTTATAGTTTACCTCTGCTGGAGCTTTTTTACTCACAATATTGTTTTCATCCCTGAGAAGTGAGTCTGCAGAATGAGTACTTGAGCCTGTATCCACAGTGAGTTCTAGACCTCTCTCTGCACTTCCTCCTTCTACAAAAGTGACTCTCCTTTGTAAGGACATAAGCACCCTCCACGTAGACAGAGACTTTCTAAACACTTATCAATTGTGGTGTGAAAATCTTCACAGGCTTATCCTTTGGCCATCTGCCTCTCCCTTTGCAACACAAAGCCGCGGCTCTTTTCACTCACATTGGCAGAATTCTGCAGCAACTCTGCAGAACCTTTGAAGGTAGGAAAAACAGCCTGAAGGACCCCTGCAGCATGTTTAGTGCCCTCAGCTTGGTGTTTCTCCAGGGACTTCACAAAATAAATGAAATCTATGGGATCCTGAGTGTCCAAGAGACATTTGTTTGCTTTAGGCTTGTACAGCTAATGCAGTGAAGGAGGTAAAGGACTACAGTGGAGTGATTTGGTTTTGGTGACAAAGAAGGAGATCCATGACTCTTTTATTCATTAATAATCAGGCAAATAACTTAAAAATTATTTAATTTTACCAAAATATTTAACCAATATTTTGGGGTCTTTAGCAGGGCTAATTGCCTTTTTTTTTTTTTTCCTGCAACACTGGTAACATAAAAAAGCACTATAAGAAAGATATCCTTCTGGAAATATGTATTTGACTGATCTATGGCCTTAACACAAGACTTAATTTACAGTTTACCAAATTACCCAGAATCTTCAAACCAAACTATATTACTGTAGAGGAAAACATAATGTTTCCATCCTTTCTTTTTGTTTTAAAACTTCTTCTGGAAAGTGCATACTGTATTTCACTGTAACCTCAACTTTATTCACCCCTACACTAAATGATGCTTTTCCATTTTATCATGTAACTCACTCCATAGTGTGTTTTTGCTGTCTTGAATAAGGTTATTTCAAGGCCCCATGAAAAGCCTACAGATGCAAAAACTTCATGATTGTGGTTTTGCATTGTGGGCGTTCTAAACTTTATAAGTGCCCGCCCATTTCTAATGACAAAAAATAATGGTGGAGGGAAGGCACTGTATAAAATGTTATCTGGAATTACACTATGTGTCCCTCTCACAGTTTCTGTTTGCTTCATAACACACTACCCCACTAAAAATTACTGGAAAAAAACTTTTCAATATAGCTACTGCCTAGATACCAACCTTTGGTTTAAACTACACTAACAAAGACCTTTATATCGGCATCCTTCCTCTCCCTTATTTCCAATACTGAATCATATCAATCAGTGGAATGAGAAAAATAGCAGAAGAAAAATATTTGGAACAATAAACAAGGACAAGACACCTAGATAAAGGCACTATAGTGTCCTCAAATGTCCATGGCTACAAGCTCTTACCTAGCTGCAAAGAAGTAAAACCTCTAATGGTGAGTGATGCAGTAAGCATCACCAAAACATGCGGTAAAAACTGAGAGAAATAATTTGGTGGGGTATTTCTAAAAGATTTGCTAAAGAGAAGAAACTGTCAACACCAGTCAGAGGACAACTAGTAGGCAAGCCAACAGAAAGGAAATGAGGAATTTGTAACTTAGTGTGATTCCATTGCCATTGAAGTTCTTCAGAGCTTCTGTTGGAAAGCAGGATGTTCCCTGCCTGGCTATTGCCAGACTATAAATAAATTTCAAGTCTATAAGGTGTAGAAATGAGAACCTAGAAAGAACTTCCTATCATCTTTTCTGTAGACAAAGTATCATGTCTGATCCTCTTAGTAGATCCTAATAACCTCAGTCAGTATCCAAGTTTTGCTGTTTCCTTACTAACATAAACCTTTAACAACCAGGGCAGCTAAAAACTGCCCTGAGTAACTCTGTCAGTCAACTAAATCAGTGTCACAGATAATTCTGCTTAGTGATCATCCAATGCCAACAGAAATTTTACATCTGTAATGTGTCAGTGCTCCACAACCTAAGAACATTGTGAGGAGCATCTGATCAAAGTGACAGAGCTGCACTGCTCTGCTCTGCACTGGGGAAGCCTCACCTCGAGTCCTCTGTGTAGTGTTGGGTACCACAGTACAAGAAAGATATAAAGCTATTAGAGAGCATCCAAAGGAGCATCATCAAGATAGCAAAGGGTCTACAAGAGAAGCTGTAAAAGAAGCAGGTGAGCTCACTTGGCTTCTTTAGCCAATAAAAGACAAGACTGCGCACCACAGTCTACAGCTTCCTCATGAGGGGACGAGGAGAGGCACACACTGACATTTTTTCTGTGGTGAACTATCCAAGGGAATAGACTGGAGTTGTGTCAAGGGAGGTTTAAGCTGGATCTTAGAAAAAGATTCTTCACCCAGAGGGAGTTCGGGCATTGAACAGGCTGTCCAGGGAAGTCTTCACAGCACCAGCCTGATAGAGTTCAAGAGCATTTAGGCAATGCTGTCAGGCACAGGTCTGATTTTTGGGGTGGTCCTGGGAAAAGTCAGGAGTTGGATTCAGTGATCCTTGTGTGACCATTCCAACCCAGTATATCCTATGATTAAGGGGTTCCATTACTTTAAAGAGCAAATCACATTCTGAATGTGTCACACAAAAGCAAAATTTAACACTGGCTTCTTTTCAGGAAACCTTAATCAGACTAAGTGTAGATGCTAAATTAACGACTTTCCACTGAGTCTTCAACACCAAGCCCCTTCTTAACATTTGCGCAACTCTTCTTGACGACCTCAGATCCAGGGTTGTCTGCTATGCACTGGGCTTAATTTGCAATTATTTTTAGTCAAAAGATCCTTTTCAGGATCATTGGTTCCAGATTCATTCACAGAGGGACATATTCAACTTGCAATTGAGAAAAAGCATTTCTGCATTTCATCATACTGAACTAAGAACACAACACCTTGCCAGAGGAAGGCAATGCCATCAGTGACAAGAAACAAGTTGCTGATCACCAATCCTACCACCTGCCCTTCTGGTTTTGATTTTTTACATTGCCACAACCTGCTCCTGGATTGAACCACGACAACATGCTGTCAACCTTCATGGGTTGTAGAGTGTTAACCCATGCTACAGCTCTGATACACAAATGCATCAACTGTTGGTTGGCAAGCCTTGCTTAGAAATCATTAAGGTATTTTGACAAAAATATCAAACTGAATCAGTGAGACTTGGAGGTGTGAATAATTACATGGAATTAGAATTCAGTGCTTTGTCTTCTTTATATGTCTTACCAGGCTTTCTTTCTGCTCTTGACCTGTCCATCTCCTCTTCATTTTAGCTCACTCTTAACACTATTTGCTTTCAGTCCTTCAGATTTATACCTGCCCAACATGAGCCTGGCAAAATTTCCCCTTGCTAGATGATACATCTGGCAAACAACATGTTAGAAATGTCTTCAGTTCTCTAATAATTTTTGGTTTTCATTTGAAAACAAGCCCAAATTCATCAGGATCTATCTGGCAGTTATGTGTTCCAGACTGAACACAATGTGCTGGCTGAGGTTATGCTACAATGATAGAAAGAAGAAATATAACTACACAGCTCTGAAACATGTCACCTCTGAACATGAAACTCTCTGAAAAGCTGTGGTCTTTTTCTTCTGGCTTATTATATTGTGAAATTACCTGCAAACACCTTCCAGTATGATCAGTTTCTTCTGCTTCATCTTGCCAGCGAGCCAAAATGTTTCAAACTATTCTTCCTGCAATATAGTCTTGCAAGTTTCCAAATTGTGATTAAAAATCTGACTTTTTGATCCTGCAGATGTGTAAAGAATCTCATTATAGATATACTCTCATAAACCTATTGGCTTAAGTGGTATGACAGTTCAAGTTGGCTGAGCATCTATTCTAAAATATGGCAGTGCACGCTTCTGATGTCAATCAAGATAAAGATTTCCGTGGGGATAAATAATTTTTCATGTGCTTTTCTGAAAAGAAAACTTCACTCCAGCAGCAGAAGTTCCAAGCAACAAAGAATTTGTAGTGAGATTTCTCCTTAGTCATCATTTCTTTCTCTGACATAAAAAGAAAGTGTGTCTGTTTATGTATTTATGTTTCTTTTTATATATATTTTATAGTAGTCATGCCATTCTGCAAGAAATGAATTCCCCAGATATCTGAGTAATGTCAGAATTGCACTCTGTACTCTACAAGCACACATTGCTTATCAGTACATGTCCATGAACAAGCCACTAAATGTGAGCGATTATGTCTAATCTTTGATATTAATATAATCATATTCACAGAAAAACAAAACGTGTGGAACTAATTGTGTTACATTTTAACCGATATGCTTTAACCCATACCCAGATCATGTGTTCTCCCATGTGTCTACATTTCTCCTACTGTGTACTATTTTTATAAACTGGCTTTCCTGGCTGTAGGAACAAATATTCCACAAATCTGGAACCACAAAGACCCCTTCTATTTTTCCTGTTCAGAACAGAGTTTATGAAACAGACTTAGATGCGATTGCATTTGTCTTTCCTACAGTCAGCCTTGGACAGCTTCAGTTTTTCCCATGCCTGAGGCTCTGCCAATGAAGAAGGCATTCCTTCTTTCAAGGCACTTGCAAAAATAATGTATGTAATCAGAGCAACACATGTGCATTTGGGGAAACTGAAAGAAAGGCATGCTCAAGATGATAAAAACAACTAGTAGAGCAGTAACAAAAAAATTTCATTTTTCTTGAAATATGCTTGGTTTCTCAAGTACTCCATACTGGTAGGGAAAGATCCTTAAGTGCTGAGATCTGGGTGTGGATTGCACTTCAACAGAGAGCTCAACTTTTGCTGGAAAACCAGAATGACTTATGAAATACCACCCTAGACTACTGTGTAGCCATTTGACATTTTCTTCAGCATCTACCTTGAGCTAGAGTACAAAATCACTTCTCTGTATTCCAGTTTTCCTTCTATAAAAACTGGGGCAATGGTCCCCAAACTACCCACAAGAAGCACAGTTTTGGCACTGAGGTTCCCAATGCCCTGTTTCGCATTGATCTGACAGTACTGTGGGATTATAAGATGCTGTAAATATAGCCTTAAAGCCCTTTCAAACTACCTTAATGAGTAACAGACCAGCCAAGATTCTCTTCCTACAGGGCATTAAGTGTTCCCAGGGGTAGGGCAGGAAAGAAGAGCAGTTGTATAGTCATTGAAGTCTAATTGCTATTAAAGTACTCTTTCTTTAAAGTTGTCACATTAAAACCAGCCCTCTTCTTCCTTTCTTTATTTAATGTCAGTAGTAAGACTGCATACTTTCACCCTAAGTGGAATAGTTTCAGCCCAAGCAAAAGTAAAAATCAATTAATGGCAACTAATTAGCATTCTGTACAGCCCATAGCATAGAACTCATGCCTCTTGCAATATATATCTTACAGCAGTTTAAGAAGAAATATAGGACATAAGATCAGCATCTGGGAAATGTCAGGGAGTAATTTTCAGAAACTCTGAAATTTATTCAGTGATAACTCATGTAAGGACATATCTAGCTATCTTTTATTGTTATGATTCACTTTACTGACTCTTAGAAGTACCTTAATCCTGTAGACAGAGTAGCTGAGTTTGATGAGATGTTAATTAGTTTGTGTAAAACTGCTACAATCCAAGCCCTACTCTCATGTCACTGGGGTACAGTTTAGTGTATATTATTTTGTTCTTTTCAGAAGCCTTACCCGTTATGAAATCAATTCCATTTGCACAGTGTCTGGTATATTGCATTTTGGGAAAAATAATGTATAAATACTGTTTAAAGAATCCTAGTTCAAGAAGCTGAATTCTGTACAATTTTTAACCTAAAAGAACAATCCATAAACTCAAATTTCCAAAGTAGTCAGAGTAAAGATTAATGAAACATTAAAAATACTCAAAACATCTTGCATTTTGAAGCTATGACCATTTGATTCTAAGACAAACACCCCACAATCAATACAACCTTCTTGAATATATTAAACAACTATTCCAGTCCAATTTAATATGCTCCCAAAACATGTTATTCCATAAATTGAAAGCATTTCAGCAATAACGTCACAAGTATTTATCATATTTATTAGATATTAATTCAAAGTTTAGAGAGTATATTTTAAATATGTGGACAATTAATGTTTTTATAAACAGAAAACACTGGAAATATAGCATAACCTTCATTCTTCATTGCTCAGAGGCTGAATAGGGCTCTGAGCAAGCAAGATGAGCACACTCACTACAGAGGGCTTGGACTAGATGATCTTTAAGGTCCCTTCCAACCCAAACTCTTCCATGACTCTATGACTCCAAAGCCAGCTTATGAGCCATGCTGCATACAGCCTCTACTAATCAAGAGTATCTGACCTTTCTTCTGCAACATGAAGCTGGTGCAGAAGATCCCTGCAGAACCATCCCACATGCCAGACTGGAGGAGGGAGATAGTTGCTGGAATCAACCTGACCACCCTTCTCTACCATAGAGATACATTTATCCTTCAAGGCAGAGGAAGAAGGTCATCATCATCATCATCTCACCACCGTGCTCTGCTCCTCACAGTCATCTCCCTTTGGTTCTGTCATGCAGCTGTGACTTTTTATCTTTCACACCTGGCAACTTGTCTGTCTCATGGCCCAAGAAAGCCCTACTGTCTCTTCTAGGTGAATTAATGAGATGGCATACTGCAATTGCATCCAGGTATATTTCAGGATTTGTCTTTAAATTGTCTCACACCATATAAGCAAAATTTAGGGCTACTGGGGCAGGGACAACTGATATCTCCCATAGTCTCCCATGGCTACTGTCTGTCATGTAATGCAGTTGATTTCTGCCCTAAAACCTAATATAACATAATCAATAAGAATTCTCTATTATTCCATTTCCTGCAGAGACTCTATTTTCCATCTACCCTCAGTCTGGCAGCAGACTGCATCCCAATAAGATTAAGAATCTGGAAAAGTTCCCAGATATCTGTGGATCTTTATAAACCTGAGAGAAAAGTTGACATGGACAAGAAATTTTGTCTGTGAGATCTTGCAATGCTCACTGCTATCATAAACTGTTCAATGTATCCTGACAATCAACTTAATATGGTTTATCTGATGCTTCTTCCATGTTTAGTAATAATATAAAGAGAATGTGACTGCTATAGTAGAAAGTTAATGCTATAGCTCTCTACCTATTTTTCTTTCTGTATGTTATTTTGCTTTAAGAGTGAGAGTATCACAGGGAACTAATGATAGATCTGTTTATCCC
Source organism: Zonotrichia leucophrys gambelii (assembly GCF_028769735.1). Classification (NCBI taxonomy): domain Eukaryota; kingdom Metazoa; phylum Chordata; class Aves; order Passeriformes; family Passerellidae; genus Zonotrichia; species Zonotrichia leucophrys. Next base: position 78,404,317 of record NC_088169.1, read on the forward strand.
ATAAGAGATTCACATCTGATTACACTGAAGTATCAGACTGTTCCCGACCAAATTTTCTGACCTCAAAATATCAAATAAAAACTCTAATATTAGATGAAAATGTAGTTCTAATTAACCTGAAAACTTCTATCATTGCATAGATCAGTGATGGCACTTTGTTTAAAACATGGTAATATTTTTTAGAAGAAATAATTGTTTAGAAGTCTTTAACAGAACACAAACACTAATCACCTTAGAAGTTTTTTTTTTTTAATTTTAGCCTGATGCTTTTAAAATATATGTATCTTTTATACATTATATTACTTTTATGTATAAAGTTTCAAATTGCCTGTCAAGCAATCCTATTGTGTGTGGATTTATGTAACTCATTTTTATGATATATACATTAAACATTTGTTTGACTTTTGTATGGTGTTATTTTGCTTTATAGTAATAAAATCACAGATCTTGAATTACTTTTAGTGAATTTCTATCATAAAGAAATATAGGAGCTCAAGGTTTGTGTTGATCAAGCTTTTCTTTCTACATGTACTTCTCTGTTAGATTTTTAAAATATTATTTTCAGGGCTGGACTTTTTACTAAAATCAGGTGCTACTCCAGTCATTTAGCCACAGAGCTAAAGCTTTCTTTCCTTTGTAAAATCAAACCTGGGGACATGTGTCCAAATGATCTGACCCTTTAACTTTTGGAACAGTGTTTTTTCTGACATCACTTACATTCAGCACGCATTACATATGGAAGAGATATAGGAAGAGATACATGGGGAAAGCACCATGTGTGACTGGCAGTGAGATTCATAATAAGGAGAGCAGACACATTTGTGACCCTACAGTGGAGCGGCATGACATGTTATCTGTACCACCAAAACAATCCACCAGCCAGGAAAGGACTGAGAGCCACAGATCCAGTTGTCATGTTTCCTGTCCCATTTTATTTTCCTTTGACTTGGAGATTCTGTGATTCTGCTGAGGAACCATCTCAGAATGCAAGTTTTTAATCCAGGTTTGTGCTTACCCAAGAGCTGAGAAGGAGCTCCAAAGTTTTCCTCTCTCCCACAACGCAAGTCAGTGAGAGCTTAGCCCTAAAGGGATGTCTTCTCCAGCAGAGCACTGCAGAACTAACACAGAACAGCTTTAAATAAGCTATCTTAGGCACCTGCAGCAGACTATTTCTACATAAAGTGCCTCCCACTATGAATTAACCTGTGCTTTGGACTGCTGCCAGCCCTAAAATCTCTAATTTAAAGCAAATCTGAATGTTTCTCTACTTCTTTTCTTTCATAGTAATTTCTTCCATAGCTATGAGATGAAAATCCTTTAAGCAATAGGTATCCCAAGGATCAAGAACTTTCACACCTTAAATGGCACGGCACAGACTAAGTCATCTCTCACTGAGGAGAATTTATATGCCTGTACAACAGAGGCCATCATTCTTACCTGGGTCAGTGTGCAGATGAAAACTAGCAAAGATTCAGGAAACAATATTTTTACTGTCTTATTTTGATACATTCAAAACCCAATGTTTTAAATTGCTGTTAAATAGCAAAAGCTTCATATACACATCCATCTTTATCACCAGCTTATTGAGAACCACCATGACTGCAACCTCCATTTGATATAGTGAAAACAGCTCTTATCAGTACTGAAGTTTCCTTTTTCTCACAATCCTATTCTGAATAAGAGCTCTCTACACCACCATTTGGCAAGCCCTTGTACAGTTCCTCAGGTAGTAATTCTGGAGGGAGAGGGGGGAGCAAGGGCATGAAAACGTGGCACAGAACTGAAAAGATCAGCAGATTCATTTTTTGCAATCACAGGCAGCCAAGGTGTGCAAATGCCTCGCATAACAGGGTCATTCTGCAGCAATGTTCAGCCAATGTATCTTGGTTAGTGGAAGGTCAAAGGCTTTAGATGACCTGTGGCAGCAAGGGTGCAGTACCCTGTGTTTTTTACATGTGCAAGGTGAGTACAGGGTATGAAGAAGTGTGTAGCAAAAGAATAATCTGCTTGCTTGAGTTAGACACAACTGATGACAACATTCAGCACAAAGCCACAAATGTGAATTTGAATTAAAGAATTTCAGTTATTTGCCTTCCTCAACAAATAACTGTAAATATTTTTCAGAAGATAATTATCTACTCTGTGGTGAGCCTACATATTCTGGGAGTGGTGTTGGTCAAAAATGTCTCATATCTCAGGTTCTGAACTATGTTTGGGACATAAGTGCCTCTTCAAAGTTTATGTGCACATCAACTATGCAAGGTTCCTCAGCATCATTGCTGTCCTTCCAGCTCCATATATTTCTGCCACACAACTGGAACACTAAGAGGTTAACATCAAGAAGTCTGTGATGAACTCAGGTATTTGCATTTCACAGTTTTATTATTCCTACCTAGAATAACTCCTGATGATCTGCAACTCCTCCTGGCACAATTCTGTTGAAAATATGTAGGTGTAAATAACAGTTTTGGTCTTGCATGATCCTGAGAGCACTCTGATGCCTCCAAGCTTGACATCATATTTATGCTTCTCTCATCAAGAGTTCTGGCTGAACTTCACGGTGTTTATGCACCTTATGTGCTCATGTGATAGATGTATCTAATCTATCCAGCTCCAGGAAAGATCTCAGGCGATCCTTTCTGCCTGATGTCAGTGTTATATCATGGAGTAGGTGAAAAACTAAATGTAAACAACCACTGACCATCTCCACAACACCTACAGCCTTCCACATTTTTCCCACATGACTATATTACTGACTTGCCCTTGACCAGCTTCAAAGGCTGTCTAGTAGACAGGCCACATTAAAATGGCCAGCCTGGATGTTGTTCCTATCCATCAGATCAGATGTCACTGAGGCAAGTTCCTGCTCAGGAGAGCTTGGTGAATTATCACAAGCTCAGGGAACCACACAATGCACTTCACTCTACCTCCGACACACTCCTCCAACAAACACTGACCAGTGGAATGAATTCCCTAACTATTTCACAGTTCAATGACTGGGAGCAGCCATCTGCTGCAGGGAGTTCCTGAAGTGGCTAGGAGTTCTAAAGATGGGCAAAAGTATAACATTGGATGCTTGCCCAAACCCTCATAATGCTTTGGGCAATCCCTGCTTAGTTGATAAATGCTCGGCTTACTTGCCTGAGCCTTTTCCATTAATTGTTTTCACAGTTTGGAGATTCTCTGCTATATCAGCACAAAAACTTATCTGTCACTAAAATCATGCCAGTTCCTCAGGCAAATGCCTTTGAGACCAAATCTGTCTGCTCCCTATTGCACCTCCATGGGCACTTAGGTCTTTTCTTAGGTGTGATGCTCAGTGTTGTTTATAGTGCTCTAGGCGCAGACAAACTACTTTATCTACAATAATACTATCTTTTCTGATTTATATTGTTCTCCTGGCAATTCTGGTTGCCTTCTCCAGTACACAAGCACAGTGGGTTGAAGGCCATGGGGAGTTTCTCCATAATAACTCCCCAGATTTATTACAAACTCCTAGTAACATGCTGCAGTGACATTCTCTTTCTTACTTCATAGGATTCTTTGCTATTTTACATCGTCTCTTAGAAAAAGGCATTTAAATGATTTAAGTCCTCTGTGTCGAGCTTCATTGTTCTTCGTTATTTGCTGTATTTCCTGCATTAGTACCATATCCACACCTGAAAATTCAATTCTCAATAGTATTAGGTAAACCATTAAAAATAACAGAAAGCTGAGGAGGATACATTGATTCTAGTAATCCTTTATGCTTTCCATTTGCAGTAAATCTGTCCCATACTTTCTTACAGAGGACTTTTATTTTGTTGAGCAAATGTTCTCTCTTCTTCCGAGGCTTAGGCATTACAAGAATTTCTTCTGCTCTTGCCTGTAGCAATATTTTTTCTCCATGGCAGAAATTTTTATTTTACAGCAAGACAGAGGCAGTGGTTTAAGCAGTGTTCATCAAAATATGTATTTGGAATATGCAATAGCCAGTCAGTGATACTGGAACAGTAGGGCTTTTAATCCATCTATTTAAAAAAAAAATTTAAGAGACTTGCTATAGTGGCAAATATTTTGCATAACACTATGATTTATTTTAAATAATATATCCCATAAGTTACTCCAGAATATTAGCCAGGCTAAAAATTATTTCAAAAATTAAACCTAAAACTTAAAAGAAAAATGTAATTAAACTTTTGCAAGCAAGTTAGTGAAGCAGGGATGTATTTGGAGACAGAGTGGTTCTCATGCAGGATGGTTTTCTCAACTAATGCCGCTACTTGCTATGACAAATACACTAGAAAACTTAGGAAAGCTAAGCTGAAAGGAAGATACAAGATGTCACAATGAAAGACCAATTTTTTTAGAAAAAAAGACTGTTTTTTAAATGTATCTTAACAGAAACATGAGCCAATAAATTGTCCAGCAAGATAATAATGTTTTGAAATATTACTGAAATTCTGAATCTGATCTCCCTCAGTACAACAGTAAAAAATGGAGGAGTTAATATATACTTTGCTGTAGTCTGTTCCTTCCTGCCTGTATGTATGTGTGGGAGTCAGACTCTAATTCAGTATATTAGGGACCAAATGAACAGGATCCCATTTGTGGATGTGGCTGTCCATCCTCCCTATGCGCACTGCACCAATAACAAACCAGGTTCCTCTCCAGGACATGCTACTTGATTGCTACCAATGTCAAAGACATTTCCTGTGATGTTCAGAACCACTGAAAATCAAGCCAAATTACATTAAAGATTAAATTAATACCTTAGAATCACTGCAATATTTGCACTGTTCAGGAAATAATTCAGATCTGTGTACCCAACATGAATTATGCTAGTGCTAGCCAGACCAGACCCATGATAAGGTTTCAGGGAGAAAGAAATAAACCTGGTGTGCCTTGCCTTAATAATCATCACAGAGCATGAACCTTCAGGAGAGCTGTTTTTACGAACATAACTTCCAGCAGAAAAAAGCCAATGCTCTCTTCCTATTTCACAATCAATAGGAAATTTATTAAATCTAAACCAAAATTTTAAACCAAGTAGATTTTTTAACTGAGAAAATAGGTAATAGGGTTTCAAACAACATTAATGTGTATTATCTTTAAAAATACCTTCGACAAGTAGAGACTAAATTACCAGACCACACTTTCAACATGGCAACATGTTTTGCTCAAGAATCTTGACTTCTTGAGCAAAATAACAAACCCCTAACCATAGGCCAATTTTTCTTCTGTTCTTCAATTAATTTCAATTTATTCCCTCTAGATATATAAAATTGGACCATTTCATTGCTCAAGTAAACCCATAAAACTGTTACCTTGCCCTCAAGACCCTTCTATTACAACATCATTCCCATGAATGCAACATAGAAGGAACAGAAATATTTGCCACTTCATCTTCAGATTGCACAAAAAAAAGTTTCTTTTTCATACAATAAATATTCACAACTACACACAAAAATGTTCTTAATCTTGAGTCAAATTCTATTCACACTCATGGAAAGAAACACTTCACAATTTATTATTTAGATACAAAGTATTTATTTGAATGTGTAACAAGGCCTCAATTCTGCATCAGGTTCAAATAGTGGCATTTTAATTTATATTGGAGCATGGGAAAAATTAAGCATAATTTTAAGTGGAAATCAAACACTGAGAAAAATAAGAGATTGAAAATGATAAGCCATGGCACATCAGCCCAGAACAAGCAGCATGTAAAGAAAAGCTGTAATTAACCTGGAAAATGGACAGCTGTATTTCTTCTCAAAAAAAAAAAAAAAAAAAAAAGGTAAAAAAACCAAACCAGAAAACCCAAAAAGGTAAAAAACAAAACCCCACACCTAAACAGGAGTCTGAAGTTTTATTATGTAGTGTATTCAAAGAGAAAAAGTAGAAAATTTTATGAAAATATAGCACCTATCTTTTATTTTAAGGGTTGCCCGATTCAATTAACCTCAACATGTCTAACACAGACTCCCCCCCAGTGTGAGAGCAGCTGTTTTGGAGTGGTCACCTTGGACATTGCTTGATTTCTGGAAGTGTCTTTAGAAGCAGAAGTCCCTGTGACTTTGAACGAAGACACGAACAGAATATTGTGTATTTCTCCTACAAATCTGTAGGATTGCAAATTATCATGGGGAAAATATCTGGGACTTTTTCTTTCCTTGCTTTTAAACAGTCAATCTTTACAGATAGCTGTGTTGTTTGCTCTGAATTCACTCCTGAGCAGAGATCAAGTCTGAGACCAAGGTTTCGATTTCAATAGGTAAAGATTCAAAATTAATCAGGAATCTAAGTCAGGGTTTCCTCTAACAAGGTCAAGGTACTGTTCTCTGTTTTGTTTTAAATGTTGCAATGCACCACTGTGATATTCAGGGCTCGGTTTCATTCAGTACCAGATCTATATCCTTCCATCTCCAGAACTGCCCCACAACCACAACAGTGAGGAAATACAGAGTAAAGCTCTCAGGTGATGTTTAAGCCTGGTAAACCAGGATCAGTTTATTCTTAAATCCTCTCAGGTGATGTTTAAGCCTGGTAAACCAGGATCAGTTTATTCTGAGGGCCATGATAGAATGATCACCCTACTGTCTCTGCTATTATAGGCTTTGCTGGCTGGGAAATGATCCTGGAAAAGAGACCAACCTGCTGTTTCACATCTGCTATTCCTTTTTCCCTTTTGTGGAACTTGCTCATTCAGTCTATTCTGGAAAATGGATGCTATTAAGAATGAAAGGGAGACAGGTAGCACTATTAAAGACCAGGCAAATACAATATATAATGTCTGGAGAAAAACCAACATAGAGAGTTGTCATTTATAAACACTAGGGAAAAGATTCATCATAGGAATAAAATTGGTGAAAAAGTACATCCTGCCAAACTGACAGGAAAAGTAAGTTACAGCATGATATTAATTTGCAGAAGTATAGAAGTGAAAACACTCTTTTCTGCTTTTTTCTTTTAAATTCATCTTTCTTTTCATATTTATTCACACTCATGCAGAAATGTCTGTGTTCTTAGGGGCGGATTTTGTAACACCTATTTAGCCCACAAGAATTTTCCCTCTCAGTAGCAATTTGACCCAGAGTGGAGATTTTAAGCCAAAAGTGACAGAATCCACGAGGAGGTGTCTGCTGGGATTAATACAAAACTGCATCTCACAACCTGACTGGAGCATGGGAAGCAGCCAGCAAGCTGCCTTCACTTTCCTGAGAGGTAGGTCTGCCACTTCTGATGACCAGCACACATAGAAAACAAGAGACTTTAAGGCAGCAGAGGACAAGGGAGGCTGGGGAGAGATCACATCCTGCATCTCTGGGTAGAGCTGGACAGACAGTTCAATTTCAGTTTTGCAATAACACATCAAAATAAAATTGATTGGCTTTTTTTCTTTCTTTTCCTTCTCTAATCTTTTCAGAAGACAGCAATACCAATATTTCCTTTCAAAGCATTGAGAAATATCTTTCCTTAACATGCAGAGTGGATTGACTTAGCAAAGCAGTGGTGCTGGAAGGACCAAGTGCCATAGGTTAGTTTCACTATTTCTAACCACTGATTCAGCTTGAGTGGTCCAGTGCAAACAGATTCACCCAACAGACACTAACAACTCAGAAGCCTTGGCCAAAGCTGCCATCAAAGTAAAAAATGGCCTGTCCATGCTTGAAATTGGCTGCTGCAAATTTTCAGGGCACCTGGAAATCTAAATTTGGGGTTGCCACCATTTCAAACCCTTTAACCTGTATGATCTACATATGGACATCCTAAGCGACACATAGAGACAATAAGAGGAAGTGAATACTCATGAATATCTGCAGAAAAAAAAACAATCCATCCAAGTTAAGCATCTAACTCACTTCACTGACTTTGAGGCAAAAAGGGTTTTCAAGGTGGCAAATGTCTTTTCGGTATTCAGGTGTTTCACCCTTTTTAAAAATGAACTATTAGCAGTATAGGACCACCTATTTCCTGAAAGGATGGTGGCCTAAACTCTTTGGTTTTGCCAAATAAAAAATCAACCTAATAATCAGAGTACATAGAAAGAAAACAATCAGGGTCTAGTTGAGGAGATTTTGAACACCTCTCTTCAGTGAGTGCAAACCATGGGCAGTGAGGAGCTCCTGCCTCATTTGATGAACTAATCTATCATGCAGCCAATATAGGTTTTGGAGGGGAAAAAAAAGCTCAAAAAACCAAAACAAAAACAAGCAAACAAAAAACATTATGAAGAAATAGTATAAACTTCTCACATGACAGCTAGGAGAAAGAAATAAAACTCTTAGCCCTGAGATGCACCTGCAGTTCACATGAGAACTGGATATTGTGTCTGTTAGCAGCATTCTGGGCTGTATTAGGCAGAGCATCTCAAACAGGTTGAGGGAGGCGATCCTTTCCACCTGCTTAACCATAGGAAGATGTTTCTGGAGCGCTATGTTTTGTGCTGAGTACTCCCAACAAAGAAGGCATGAACGTACTGAAGTGAGTCCAGCAAAGCACCATTGGAACATCCATCATACAAGTAGAGGTTGAGAGAACTAGGAATGTTCAGCCTGGAGAAGAGAAGGCCTAAGGGGATTTAACAAATGTATATAAATATCTGAACAGGTGAGCAAAGAGGACAGGGCAGATCCATGAGTGATGACTATTTCCTGCTTGATCTCTCTCCTTCTCTCTCATCCACCCTTTTTTGTGTTTCTATCTGTCTATCTCACGTTCATTAATAAATAAAATCCATTTTGTTGGCATTGGCATATGATCATGACCATGACCCCATCTGGGCAGAGGCATCTCTTGCTAAACAGATTGTAACAACATCCCTGAAGGTATATAAAAGACATTTAGATGTGGTGCTTAAGGTCTGGTTTAGTGGTGGACTTGGTAGTGTTAGATCAACAGTTGGACTGAGTGTTCATAAAGGTCTTTTCCAGCTTGAGCAATTTTATGTTTCTTCTCACTCATGCCCAGTGACAAGAGTAACAAGCATACATAAAATGCAATGCAACAGATTTCCATTTGAATATAAGAAAAAAAACTTTTCATGGTAAGAGTTGTCAGCCACTGAAATAAGTTCCTCAGAGGGCCTGTACGGTCTCCTTTCTTGGAGATATTCAAAACCTGACTCAATAAAACCTTAAGAAACCAACTTTAGGTGGTTTGAGCTGCTTTGAGCAAGGGATTAGCCTAGATGATTCCTGGAGGTGCCTCCCCAGCTCGCTTTGAGATTCTGTGAAAATTAAAAGCAGCCATGGAATCAGGGACCATAACCTGGACTTTAGTGGGGGATGATTAAGCAACTTCCAATGCAAGGAATTCAGCAGCTGGATGGTTAACCAGTTCTGGGAACTGAGTTGATCACTGCACAAGAATAAAGGTAGGTTCTACCAAGGTAGGTTCTACCAGCAGTTGTAGAGCTGAGAAAATGCTTCAGAAACATTTCCCACGGACTGTACAAGCAGCCACAGCCCCACAATGCTCCTGAAACCTTCAGCAGGTGTGTGAACACCCTTCCACCCATCCTGCATAAGATCCGAACAAAATACGGCTTTGCTATATTTCCATAACACATAATTAACAGCTGTCACTGTTATTTTGCCTAAATTATGTGAAGATTTCAGCCCCTGGCTCTTTATATAAATTTTGTTCTGCAGGACAAGAATAGCCAGCCGTGTCTTTCTGACTGATACAGCAGCTATGATAGCAGGTGCAATCTTTGGCATAAAAGCAGCAGGGGTAGAATGAAGAGAGATTATTATTATTATGACACATAGAATTAATGAGACCTTTTCTGGAAACCTTTACTAAGCCTTATACTTTGTAAAGAGAGGCAGAAAAACTTGAAAGATTAAAAAAAAAAAGATAAGACAGAACTAAGCTACACAAAATTTTAAAAAGCCACATTAAAGTATAAAAAAGTAAAGATACTTAATTTATTTCATTTCTAAAAATACATACTAGACCATCACTTGATCACAGCCTTCACATAATACACAGGCAAATACCTCAAAGTGCAGAGGAATACTGATAGTAGATAAAGGTATATAATAACCTGTTTTCTGAAATTTGAATCAAGACAAATTGGGGGTAAGAAACAAAATGTCAATCTTCAAATGACAGTAGTGCCCAGTGAAACAATTTAATGACTGACACAATGGATTTTCCATCACCTGAATTTAGCACATCAGTACTTGATGACAATAGCATTACCAAATATATCGAACAAAGGGGATTGCTGAAAGAAGGATGTGAGTAGGCAGACCTCATAGATACCTGTTTTAACACCTGATTGATACATCTGATTCTGAATCAGAGAAGCTGATTTTTTGAGTGGTGGAAATTATCTTATCAATTAATGGGCTATTATAAGACTCCAATGATTGGTTTATACACAAGGTGTTTCACAAAAGCAGTAGTTGTTCTGCAAACAAATCAATCTCTATGCTAATGTGTATAACAATGAAGATTCTTTTATTTTCCCATATTTTGTTGGTTTTTCCCCTCCTCTTGATAGCACATTGCTGCTCAGGAAAAGAGACAAAGTCAATACTTAAGTCTAAAATGTCCCAAAATGCCAATCATTAAGCGTGAATACTAATAAGACAAGCACTAGATGACCTTTTACCCTATAAATAAAACATTCAAACTAATAAACAGTGAGAGAGTAATGCATGGGTGCCAGCTGGCTGTGAGCTGTCAAATACAGTTGGAATATATGGGATGAAGGCTGCGCAAAGCGGAGGTGTGTGCAAGCGGACTCTACTGTTCAAGACACCAAAACAAATCGCAAAAAATGTTATTTCTGTCCCTGCTTCCAGAAGACAATATCTGCTTGGTAATCTGCCATCTTTGAAAGGTTAGGGAGGTGAGGGGCTGTGCCTGAAAACTGAGGAAAGGAAAATATTGCATCCACTTTCAATAAAAGGCCAAGATAGATATCTAAAGAATTAAGTATTAGACAGTGTCTCTTCAGTCCCTGGGAAAATCATAGAGTAAGTGCTCTTGGAGCATATTTCTGCACACATGAAGTAGAATCATACGGCTGTGAATAGTCTGCATGTGTTTGCAAAGGCTAAATCAATGCTGACCAATTTAAATGCTTTCTAAAATAAAATTACTAGATTTCTAAATGAAGGAAGAGCAGAAAATAATCTCATTTTCAGAAAGACTATCAATGTGTTTCCTGAAACATCCAGGTTCTTGTATCTTGCTTCCAGGCTGAGATGTCATAGTTTGGATGAGTGGATCAAACAGAGGTATAACACTGCAGTTACATTATCAAGCTCATGGGTCAGTCCTGCAACATAATTAGCAATCTTCATCAATGATGTGGACCAGGCAACAGAGTGTACTCTTGTCAAATTTGAAGATGACACTTAACTGGGTGACTGCAGACTTAAGTAGAAACTGAAGAAATTGAGACTGGACATAAAGAGAAACATTTTCATAATGGGAACAGTCAGGTGGTGTCATAGATTATCCAGGGGCATATTCAGCCTTCATCCTTGGAGATTTTAAAAATTTAGCCATAAAAACACTGTAGCAAGCTGGTCAGACCTCCTGGTTCTAAGGATAAGTTCATATGTGATAGCTTAGAAATACTGGTAATTTCCCACAGAATCACAGAGGAATTTTACAGCAAGAGATCATGAACGATGAGCTTGGGCAGTTGGGGAATAAAATTATACTGAGAATAATGTAGACATATTAGAAGGTATTGCTCATTGCTCATGATCAATCAGATAGGAGTTGCTTATAAGAGACATGAAGGAATTAAAGAAAGTTGTGGTATGAATAAAGTCTTGAGAAATTAAGAATTCTGAATGGCTGGCATGGTGAAAAAGCTCTTTGTCTGAATCACAGGAAATTAATAAAGCCATTCATGATGTGCTCACACACATATATAAAACATATATGTGTATATTAAACACATTTGGTAGCTGATTCTTTTCAAGTAGCAGAATCACTGTAAACCCACCAAAATATCTATAAACATTTCCGTTCCCTCTCTCCAACAACACCATTTCTACAGTGCCACCATTCCTTCATTTGGCATTTTCAAGCTCAGCAAGAAGTAGGTTCTGAGCATTTCTACACAGGTACTGCCAAGTGGAATTAACTTTATTTAATGCTAGATGTCTGTAAAGGTGATGTCTCCTTTAAAACTGCTCCTCCTAGCCACTTTCTGGTCTGATTTTCAACATGTCACTTGAAGTTTAATTGCAGCCTAAATGTGCCTACACCACTCCAGGTGAATTTTTCAGCAGTTAATACCTGCCTTGTGCATGATTACAAACATTCACATAAGCCTTTCGGTGGTTTTCCTACCAGCTGGAAAGTTTTTTGAAGGTTATATGGTCAGATGGAGGTGGGAGAAGGTGAAATAGTAAGACCATACTAAACACAGCCAAAGGAAAGACTGCTGAGTGTCGACACTGGGGTGCAGATACCCGCACACATGCAAGCACTAAGTGATAGAGCTTACGTTGGAAGGCTGAGTACTTCAGCTTGGCTCAGCACCAATCAAATGCACTCACAGAGCTCTTAATCCAAATGGGTATCTCCAGATGTCACAGAGCTGTGCTGTGATAACTCAGGGTTCCAGACAATGCAGCAGAGGAAGATATCTGTTTCCACTCTACTCTCTGCTAAAACAAACGTCTTTAAGGAGGTGTCTGCTCCAACAGCTCATGTGAAAGCATTTACCAGGAAACAGTGGATTTTCAGAGCTAAAGCACATTTTTCAAAGTTTACACCCCTCTACACCAAAAGCACAACTGATTGTTTGCCAGAGAATAATTTCAATGAAAGTGGATGTGTCATCATGACCCCCTGAACTTGGCCCTGACAGTGAGATGTAAATTCCCAATTCACACTAAACTATAGATATCTCCTACTCTGCTTGCATGCTGGTTAGTCCCCAGAGTCCAGACCATATGCAAACCTCCGGGATTAGCACAACGAAGCTCTTCCCTATCTATATCACGATGTGGCAGAAATATGCTCCAACTCCTTTCTCTTACATAACCTCTTTTTCTTCCCAATGAAAGAAGTGCTGCAGGGAGCTATGACTTTTGCTCAAGTCCCATCTTGGCACAGGGTCTGAATGTGGTGAGTGGGGAATTTGTGCTGCTGTAGCTGCACCTGGGAGCTGGAGAGTCTCCCAGTGTCTCATAGTGCAGCACATGCAGGGCAACTTCATACAGGCAGCTTGGCATAGAGCTCACATGTAATTAAAAGGTAAATGCCAAATCTTGTTCATTCTAGAGAGGAAAAAGACAAAGAATTGTGATATTTTTGAAGCAAGAATATAAAAAGGAAACTATTAAGTGCATTAATTAACACACTACTGGAAATCCTTGACTTGTTCGTTCTTGGTGTTTCTTTTCAAGTTCTCTGTCATACAAATGCAGGAATAATTCCCACGTGGAAGTAGATATGAAGTCACCAACAGGGTTACCTAACTTGGCTCCATTGTTTATTGAGCCAAGGATGCTGCTAAATCACAATCTTATATTTTTTCAAACATGAAAGTATTGAAATAATTCACAGGTTCAGCCTTTACCATAGAACACAAAATTTAGGAAGTATGTATCTTAAAAATATACCTCACATCCATATATTTTTAAGAAAATTATGTTCTGGATGCACACCAAGTGCAACTCTGCTACCCAAGAAACAGAAAACAGATTATCTCTACCCCCATGGTTCATTCCTTTCTGTCATTTGCCTCACCATGGTTTTCCACTGAAAATATTTGTCAGGCTTTAGCAGAAAATCAGAACTTTAGAATTAAGATTGACTGTTACAAATAAGGTTTTATTTTTACAATATTTTGTACAACAAAACCAAAGCCTTTTATGAAACCATGAGATGTATCACAATAGCATGATTTATGTAGTTATTTCTTACACTTTCCTAGAACATAGATACAATCTGGGAATTTATTAAAACATTGAAATGAAACAAAAAAAAGAAACAGAAATGGTAGAAGTAATTGCTACTTTAAGATTTTCTAAAAGATGATTTAGAAAATGTGTAGAAACCACAGAAAATCCTATAATTAAGGAACAAAGTGAGTGTCACTGAATTCAATCTTGCTCATATCAAAACAGATAAAAGGGTATTATGCATTTTTGTGTTTAGAGGTGTAAAGTGTGGCTTTTTATAAAGCAAAAGAAGGTTGTTGAAAAAAATCATATGTCGAAGTTGTAACAAAAATGAAGTGTGAAATAACGAGCAGAATCCAATTAAATGAGTAATTAAGAAAGCAAATAGGCATAATGAAGTATGAATTTCCAAATATTCTTTGAGCTATAAAAAAGGTGGTTCCAAAAGTTGTTTTCTAGAGTTACTCACAGGGAACAGTGGGGGCCAATTAAGAAAATAATGCATTTGTTATAAAGAGCTGCCCAACTTTTGCATTGTGCTTGAAAGAGTGGGCAGGGAAAAATCATGGGCAGTGAAAGCAGTAAAAAATGAGATCAGGAGCAGAGATGGCAGGCTGGTTTCTGTGGATGATGCCGCAAAAACTGGATGCTGAATGCTGTTCTCATGCAAAGTCCTGAAGCACTTTCATTGAAGAGTTTATTGACCTTTCACTAGTCCCACAGGCAAGGTAAAATATTGGCCAGCTCTGTCTCTGCTGAAATGAAACAAACACACTTCAGGTGAGGACTATTTATGGTCTTTCATCATCAGTCGACAGCAAAAAGAAACTTTATAATCACACAGCTAAATTAAATAAGAGCAGAACAACAATTTATGGTCAACAATTTTTCTGTTTGCGCTGGGGTGGCAATCATATTTTGCTTCTCTCAGTTCACTGCCATAACACTTCAGCTTGACAACTCCCACAGCCCCCAGAGAGTCGATGGAGTTACACCGCAGTAAAACTGGAGAGGCACAAAGAAGACTCCAGCCCACTGAGTGCTGTGGAAACTTAAAATAACTATTATCAAAAAATCCTTCTCTCCCTGTTGCAAGTATGAACTGCTGTCAGGATGAAAGCATGAGAGAATCTGGTTTTAAATTGAGATTTTTTTCTGTGAAGTCTGCAAGTGATTCAACAAGACAGACATTCAAATTACACTAGTCAAGTATGTTCTTACCCAAATCCCTATCCTGCACTTCCCATTTCTATGCTAAAATCTCCACTATCCCCAGTAAAATTAAAGTCAAAGGTTCCATTCATGGAGAAGACCTAAGCCACTTGTCAAAGAAGTCCTTCTCTTTCTCTATCCTAGTTTCTATAATCGTTTTCTGTCAAAATTCTGGGCTTTTGAGAACACTTATAGATCATGTAGTGCCTGTTACAAAAAGACATTCGTGAAGCAAAAACATCCAGTTTTTCAGGTTCCTTCTGCCATCCCAAAATGTACCTCTTGCCTCCTTCCCTGGTTGTGCTTAGGGCAGAAACACAAGGCTCAAATACTCCCCAAAAATTGAGCGGCTATGGACACAAATCATTCCAAAGTTCTGTGGCCTTGAGCTGGTGTCTGCAATGGAGCAGTCTGAGATATCTTCAGAGAATGTCTGAAACGTTTGTTGGGGTTTCTGGCTTCATCAACTGTCTGGCAAGAGAGTAATTCAGTTACCTAAGAACTGATCAGCAAAGCATGAGAAATCCAGTCAAATCAAAACTCCAGGTTGATCCAAAAACTGATTTTAAATTATCAGCTCAGTAAAATAATTGTACTATGAATCCAAACACAGATGGTGAGGATTTATATAGATAAACCACAGTTTGTTGTATTCAGGATGTTAATTTAGTCCCAATCCTTCTATTCTTAGCTGTGTAAGGAAACAAATAATCTGAGAAAGAAATGTTTACACTGCTACCAGATTCTTCTTGTGTATTAGGGTAGAAGGATCTAAGTCTCTACTGTCTGATGCTGGAGCTGTGCATGAGATAAGTCATGTGAAATTTTTAATCAACAAAGCAGAAATTATTTGTCACAAAAAAAATCTATTTTTGCTAATAAGATTAGTGACTAGGATCTGAAAGATCATGGAATGAGTTAGGTTGGAAGGGATCTTCAAGATCCTCTACTTTAAACCCCTCTACTCTTGGTAGGGGTACCTTCCACCAGACAAGGTTACTCAAAGCCCTATGCAGTCTGGTCTTGAACACTTCCAGGGATGAGAAAAAGATGTGTTTATCATCTTTGGAGACCTGCAGGATATAGACCTTGACCTCACATTAGTTCTATAAAGCTTTACAGCTGATCTACATACAGAGTTGTGTATGTCACATGCTGTTCTGGGACTCATAAATGAGTGGCTCTAGTATCTGTGTATGCACATTAATGTGTGTTTACCCTTTTAGACCAAACACAAAACTTCAGACATTTTGTCATATTTATTGATTTGTTTTGATACTCTTTTTTCTCTGTAATAAAGATTTCAGAATTATTTTTTTTAAATAAAGAAGCAAGTACTCACTGTATATAAGAAAGACATATTCTCTGTAATGCTACATGTTGTTCTCAGTTTTTATTAGTACAGAGAAATATAATAACTTGCTAGTGATTCTGTAAGTTTGAATTACCTGTCAGTGTTAGTTCCACCAGCTGTAGAAAATACTTGCCTTAGTAGAACTCGGTGAATGTTGGGACTAGATTTTATCTCTGATACAGAAAGAAGAACAGGCTTTGGGGTTGTGATTCTTTGGGCAATATTTTGTTCCTTTTTTGGTAGAATGGGGCATGTGGAACCTTTCTGTGTCGGTACTTAACAGGTTCTTGCAATTTTTGATCCTTCAATGAAAAGAAAAAAAATAAATCTATAAGACAGTTTACAGTGTTCCTGTAAATAAGCAGCAGTCTTCTCAAATGACCAACTCTCTATTATTTATTTTGTCTCTGAAAAATGAACCTACAATGCTCCTTTTGAATTCCATGGTACAAATTCAGGTGCAAAAGATAATGATTAATAGAGTAAGAATGGAGTTTGTTTTTCAGTGATAACAAATGCAAAGTCATTAGCTAGAGCCATCTTAGGGGGTCTCCATGGTCAGTATAATCAATAGCAAGAGAGGTGAATCTCACCATCTTAAAGAGCTGCCCTATGAAAGGCCACATCACCCCGCAGAGCTGCAACCCTTCTGCAGCAGTCAAAGCAAGGAATGGGTTCAGTCAAAATTACTCTTATAATTAATGAATGGACCATTTCATGTCTGTGATGCATAAAACTACTGAACTATACCAAAGACAGATGTTTTTATTGATCTTTTTGCTTTCCGGTCCAATATACTCTTTTTCTTCCCTATTGGAAAACCAATAGGAGCTAAAAGGTAGAAGAAAATTGAAGAAGAAAATAGCAAAATGTGAGAGGCTTTCTGGTGGCTATATTGCCTGCATCAGAACTACCTGGGTCACTGGGAAGTCCTCCAGATGCTGCTAAGACCTCCATTGCATATATATCTATGACATAAACAGCAATAGTAAAAGCAGAGTGAAATTTGTCAGACATGCCCAGGTTCTCCTGCAGATCCCTGTATCTTGCCTGTCAGCCCAGAACTGGAGGCAGACGTATGGCACGACTCTGATCAAAGTGACAAACAGAAGCCCTGCCAAGTCCGTGCTGCCATTCCAAGGCCATTAATTCACTGAGCCTTTTGCATCCATTGTTTCCTCATGGGCCAATGAAAGTCACACTCCCTGAGAAGAACTGGGATAAGACCCTGTAATTTTTTTGCCTTGTCCCCTTCCTCAGAATCTCATTATGAACCTGAAGAGCTCAGCTAATGGAGTTTACAGTGACAGAGTCTTTTATAGTGCTATAAAGGCTTTTAAGATGTACTTCAGGGGCTTCTAATTCTCTCAGCAACACAGTAAATATAATGAACATAAAAATTATCCTTGCAGATGTTGTGGTGCCAGTAACAATAACAAAATCTCAGCACGGCACAGGACCAAAATAGCATCTGGGATTTTGATTCACTCAATTTAATCACACAGTGTTTGAGCATTTATGGTTTTACAGTTTTTGTTTATTGATTTACAGTATTTTAATGAGATTACTGTGAAAACATATATGCTGAACTGCTACTTATATGGGACATATACCAATGCCCATCACTTCCCTCATTGCTTTCTACAGAGTGCTAATTTGCAGCCCTCTGGAGCTCACAGGAGGATTTAACATTAAACAGTCTGCTGCCTAGTATGAGAGGAAGGAGACGACTAATAACTGTTTCCTAAGCCCATCAAAAGGCCATGAAACATTCTAAGGCTTTAAAATAAAGGAAAATAAATACAGAATGAAGCCATTTATATTTCTCTTGATTTAAAACCAAAGAGGGAAGTATTAGCAAAGGAATGCGCTGATCTATTTGTCACTGCTCAGGTGATTTCGAAAGTATTCTGTGTATAAAAGTAATTTGTTGCATTGTGGCCTACACAAAACTGACAATAATTTCAAATTTGTGAGCAAGGTGCAACAGAGGAGCAAACTTTCCCTTATCCATGCACTGGAGCACATACACATATGGCATTCATGTTCTCTGAACATGACATCTTCACCCAGGATTTTTCTCCTGGGAAGCTGAAAGGCAGAGAGAAGCCTTAGAGAAAAAGAAAACAATTCTTCTCTCATTTTCTTCTCCTGTGTTGTGCTTATGTAGAATGTGTTTGGAGACTGTTTACTCGAGGTGATTGCTTGATTGGACTCTGGTGTGAGTTGTTTTGACTCACTGGCCAGTTGGAGCCAAGTTGTGTCAGGACTCTGGAAAGAGTCATGAGTATTCATTATTATTTTTTTAGCATTGAGTAAGTTATCTTTCTGTATTCTTTAATATAATATAGTATAGTATTATTTAATAAAATATAGTATAATAAAGTAATAAATTATCCTTCTGCTAAGATAGAGTCCTCCTCATCATCTATCCCCTGATCAGGGTTGCCTGCACTTACAATACACACACATGCAGCGAGGGACTTGCCTTGTGAAAGTTTTTCCAACTAAAAGTGAGGTATCTCAGCTTGGAAGCTGGATAGCCATGCATCAATGATTTCCATGTCAGGCGAGGATTCACACGACATGCCAAAATGCCACCCAAACCTCACACCGAGGCACTCCTGTCTCTCTTGTTCTGTCCCTTCCCTTCAGCATCTCCAAGGGCTCTAGCAGGGGCTCAGCCATTGCCTCAGGCTATTCTTCACTTCTGGATAGCTAAAGTTAGGGGAAATTAATCCCTGCTTTGGGCAGCAAAGAGGCAACAACATGAGCCAATATGAAGGATAAAATACTCTATAGACTTTTCCAAAAATGTATTCCCTTCACTCAGTGACCAAGGTACCCAGGCTAAGCAATACAGGTATCTATTTTCAGTAAGTTAACAGATCTGGCCTTAGGAGATGTTATGCTGCCACCTCTCCTGAAAGCCACCTTTAGCAACCCAGTATTTCCCCGAGGATTCTATGAAATAAAGTCTCAGGGCGGCCTGTGGCCCTGCTTAGTGCAGGGCACCACTGCCAGGACTGTGCTCACCCCCAGCAAGGCTGCTGCTCCTAATACCTGTCAAAAAACTCTTGTGAATGATTGCATTGAAGACAGGAAGAAAAAGGGCTGCTGGGAAGATTATTTAATTTGTGAGTTCATCAATTTCACCCAAGTGAATATTTTTTTTGCCTGAAGTCTCAGACACCTCTCATTGCAGAAAGGACACTGTGAAAGCCAAGGTTTTGCAGAAGACTTGACAGTCTTTGCACCATGGTACTCTAGAGCACAGCAACCCCTGTGCTCTCAGCAGTTCCCATCACACAAGCCATGAACCCCTCCTCACACCAAGGGCAGGGCTGACCCCCAGGTGCTGTCAGTCAGTGTAACCCCCTGGCACGTACAGAGATTGCTGCCAGCTGGACAAGTGGTCAGACCCACACTGTGCTGCGAAAGACAGAGCACACCGGAGCAAAGAAGGACTTGGGCATTAATTTTTGAGCAATTTTTGTTCATTACATTGTACATTTTGAGCAGTTTTTCTTCCTTACATTCCAGGAAATATTTGCTTTCCCTCTTCCAGCATGCTTGGACAGACAGCAGCTCTGAGTCAGACTTCTCCTTATACACCATTGTCCTTTACATCTTTCAGATGACCCAGAATGTATTATCGTGGCAGGCTGAAATTTCCTTGCCACTGCTTGATCGGGCACTCCTTCAGCTGTTCAGGGGCTCGAGGCATAACCTCTCTCCCTTTTGTAATGTTAATGCACACTTTGTGCTCTGGCCCCTGAGTTTGCTCTGTGTAGCTGGCGATATTAGACTAAATCAAGCTTCCTCCCTCTCCAATGAATATGTATTTGGAGCAGTATTTTTTTTCTTGTGCTGGTTCAGAATAGTCAACAGCAGGAGTAAAGCACTTTTTATTCCTTCCAAGATTAAATCTATAGACTTTCTTTAGTTCCACTTTCTAAGGGAGGTTTGTTAGTGGTATCAGCTGGTCCAGTTTGGCATGGCTTGATGACTCAAGAACATCACTATTAATATCCCAGCTGCCAGAGAAGTAGAATATAACTTTGTATGCCCTCCTCTGGGGTTTTAATCCATTCAGAAACTCTTTGGCTGATAATTCAGTAGTGTCAGACATTTCACTTTAAAGGCGATGATTCAGTCTAACATTTTATTTTCTTCTGTCATATAACAACACTTCATTTGTATGCTGCTCTGTGTAGATAACATAACTAAACAACCACTTTGGTGAGAAGAGAAAGCAGGCATGTCAAGGAATACAAGGAATTTGTGATTATTTAGATTTTTCATCATTCATTTTCTTTTATGTTTAAGAACGTTGATTCCTTTACTGTAAAAAGGGAAACAAAAGGAAATGTCAGCTATTACTATGAACAAAGGATAATATACTTCAACCATGAGTTTCAGTATTATTTCTTAGTCAGAACATCCCATGAACAACAAATTTCAGTATCTACTGACATTAGCAATAAAGGCCACCCCAGGAGGAGCATTTATTTCAGTGAAGTATTATGTATTCTTAAGCTGCCAAATTGTTAGAAATCTGTTTGAAAAAGAAGCTGGGACATTAATGACAGCTACATACTGATATACCACAATAAGCATCTCAAAAAAAAAGTTAAAAGTATTTCAAATACAATTGAAACTGTTATTATGCTGAGTGGGCCTTGCATTTTCCTAGAAGTTTTCTTATGTTAAAAGTTTTTACAATTCAGCAAAGGAAATGGGTTAGTGGATGCAAACAGCTGGGTCCTTTTTATTAAAATACTCCTGAGGAGTTTAGTCCCTGAAAGAAAATAGTTAGAAAACACTTTTTTCTTTTTTTTTCCTTTTTCTTTCTTTTTTTACCATTACATATACAAATATTTAGCCTTCCACATACCATTTCTAAATACATGCTTTCTTTGATGTCTCAGTGCTAGGACCTAAATTCTTTGCTGATTCATAGCCTGTCAAATCAATGCAGCAACTGCATGTAAACCATTGCATTTCAAAGGCTTGTCTATAACAGTTCTGCAAGCTTAGCTCTATGTTAATGTAAGAAAATTACATTACACTCTGGTTAGTCTCTTACGTGTTCTAAACTACCTCACCCATGCTCACCAGGGCTGGGGGACATATTCACACCCATCATTGTGGATCCTTGGGGTTGAGAAGGTACCTGATAGGACTCTTTACACCTTCTTGGTGAAATTTCACAAATTGCTACTCACAGACTGATACGTTAGGAGAATCCCTCCTTATTTTGTTTTCATTGGGCCAAAATTGTCATCACATTTTGATGTTTTCTTGAAAATCCATTTTCAACTCTCAGGATGGAAGGAAGAAGTTTTATACAATGCTTATAGTTCATCAAGTCACATCAGAACATGCAATGACAGTTCTGATCCATCAAAAGTAGCATTTCACCCAGTAATACCTGAAGCTCTGCTTAAATTTCATTGGGAGAGGTTTCTTAGCTCTGGAAGAATACTCTTTCCCTGTGTTAGAGCTGTTCCAGATTCTATATATATAGTAAAATATTCATTCTCTGAGAGGGTCAGAAATACAGTGACTCATGGATACAGAAAGAGGCTGCTCCCAAAGCCCAATGGCTAAGCAGTCATCTCAGATGTTGGAAAACTTAATTCCACAAGCCAGCTCCAGTTCTGTCAAAGAGAGCTTGCTGCAGATGTCACATGTAAGGGAAAATCGTGTATTGTACAGAGTAAAGTGCACTTCAGAAGATTTTATTTGTTCCCTTAACATGTCACTCAAACATTCTACTTTGACCTAAATCCAGCACTAAATTACCCATCTTTCTTAATGGTGTGTGGTATTCTGGGAGCAGTTAGCTTAAAAATCAATAATTTTTTTTGTAGGACTTCTGTAGAGAAAATATACCATCTACAGATATTTTTAGCCAAATGCTGGTTCTTGGTTCACCTATTTAATCATAATGTGGATGGATTTCAGAATCTTAAAATATTTATGCAGAAAACAGAGGTGGCCACTGTAAAACAGATTTCATTTACTGTCTGAAAACCATTCACATGTTCCTAGGTACACCGTGTTATTGACAAATTTATAGATAGCTGTCATTTTAACATGCCTGATTAAAGGAATGCTAAAGCTATTTTCCACACATTTATAATGTTTCTGGGGGGCATAATTGATCCATCAGGATAATTATGGGTTTCTTTTGCTCTTCTCCCTAGAAGTCTGCAATAACTAGTGGGTTGGTTTGATGTCTTTTTGGTTTATTGCAGAAAACAATAAAACAGTTAAACACCATTGCTGGACTCCAGTGTGAAGCAGCAATGAACCTTTACCAATGGCCAAAGGATGAGGGCAGGGGGAAGAACCAGCCTCCTTCAGCAGCACAAGAAAAGGCATAATTCCTTCTGCTCCTCATGAAAATTCAGGTCTATCCAGAAATATTCTGGTGCACACATGATGGAAGGAAATTGAGCAGAAGTTGTGAAACCATATGAAGGAGTCATCACTGAGTCTAGTAAAGTCTCTGGGCTGAGCCTGGGTCACTGATACCAGTGTCCAGCTCAGTCAGTGGTCAAAGAGGTATTAAAATCCTTTCTTCTTGTTACACAAGCGTCATCTCAAATGTGCCACTTCAATGGTTACCATTCGTCAGACTTTGCTAGAAGAGCTTTCTCTCCAATTAGCTGCATTTTTTGTCAATATGAAAGACAACTTCTCACATATGTACACCCATCCCCACTCAAATATGTGTATATGCAAATGTATATACAGACATATATATACATATATATATATCCACAATTAAAACAAATTCACATATATGTGTAGCCTTTTGCTATCAGATGAAAGAGGGAAGAGCATGAAACCCAAAACCTACTGGCCCTCTATTTTCTCTCTAGATTTTCTGGCACCAGATGTTTCCACAGAAAGACACGTGCCCTCTGAAGAGCCAGAACATGAGACAATACAAGCCCTTTATTAAGTAGGCAACTATCCAACAGTAGCAATAACAATCTAATTTCTAAACACATGATTAAATTTCCACACTTGGTGAAACAGCCTTTAACTTTTGGTATCCTTAGTAGTTCTCAGTATGATCATAAATGGGAAATCCTTTTTTTTTTAATGGAAAATATGAAACCAGAAAAAATTTTTGCATATGAAATGCCATGAATTATTGTGCTTCACTATCTTGAAATAAAAAACTAAAACCAGGAAAGACTGAATCAGAAGGAGAATAATAGCACTGTACATAGATTCATTAGAAAAGTTGGGTCTTTGAATCTATCTGTATGGTTTACACAGGACATCCTGTAACCTGTGTATCTCAGAGGAATTTAATTGTATTCCATTTCCATGCAAGAAAATAGGGAGTTGCAGACAAGATCATTATTCAATAAAATAGAGACCTTTTCTTTGTTGTAGTTAAATAACCCAGTGATAAGCAATATGATTTCACTCTTCTGAACACGGTATTAAACAGACCAAAGTACACGATGTGATAGACAAAAAAAAAATTAAAATAAAACAACAACATTGTTCTAAAGCACATAGAGTTCATATAAATGTGGCCAACATGAGCAATGAAGCAGAAAGTTAAATCACTTAACAATACCTGATTTATGCTCTTTCACCCACAGGTCGCCACCTAACCATGACTACAAGTATTTCTTTCAACAGACCACAAACTGCTCCACATAAATCTGTGCACAAGTCTGGGCTCTCTGCAGCCAAGGAAGGGTGTAAATGATGCAATTTTGGGAGAACCTAAATTAATTCACAGAAATAGCCTCCTTTGTCGTGTGCACTTATGTATACTACTCATATATTTGCAGAACAATAAATGGACTTACAAAAAGAAAAACCCAGGTCACATTTACTGTACTCTTTTGCTTATTAACATCTTTGGAAAAGCACCTGATATCCATTAAAAAATAATGCAAATTTATTAAATCAGGATTATTGCATCCTGATTATACTCGGGATATTCCAGTCTTTCAATTTTTGTGTAATGGCTTCACATTTTTAAGAGAAATTAATCAATAAAGAAAGGTGAACAGATAAAATAGTATCAGGGGGAGATCCAAATTTCAAACCACTTTCCTAGTAGAAAATCATAAATAGAAACGAAAATTGCATGAAAAATTCAAAGGCCCTGGAAGCTAGACCTGTTTGGAATTTCATACAGTCAAGCTATAAAGAATCAAAAATCCTGCTCTATTTTAAACACTTTTTAACTCTCCGGTAGAGAGAGGTTATCAGCACATGATGGTAAAAAAAGTACCTTTTTCCAAAGAAGAAGCAAACCCCTATCTATTATCTGTTATCTATTATCTGCTCTCTATGCTCCATGATCTATTGCCTTTTCCCCTTAAAAAGTACTTAGAACTACGTCATGGAGGATACTAAAATTGTGACATATATTATTAGTACTGGAGAGGAAGTAAGGAAAAACCTTGTGTGAGTTGCTTGAGAATTTCATATTATCTCCCAGTCTAAATTCTTTGGATTTATTCTGGACAAAAACAATTCCAGCTTGTTTGCTCTAATAAAACAAGCGCAGGTGTTGGTAGTACTGGAGAATAGTGGGAAATTTTAGGTTAAGAGACTAGCAGATAACCTAGAGTGACTAAAAATGCTACTGAGATTTGTGGAATTGCATTTTAAAAAGAGAGGGTTTTATTTTTCCTCTAGACAGACTTTAATAGATTTGGTATCAGTGGGAAGCATGTGCCATCTCTCCAACTGTCTAAGTCATTATACAGAGCTATTAAGATGCTAAATATTTCAGCATTTGGAGAAAAGAAGTTGAGTTGTTTATTTTCATTGTAAAAAGTCATTGGAACAAAAGGGATGTGAGGTATCACTTACCATCTTGGCTGAGACGGCTAACTAACAGATGGCCCAGTGTAGGAGATGTAAAAAACACACTGAATTACTTGCTCAAGCTGAAGAAGGAAGCTTTCATAAAAGCAAGACACTGATCCTGGACTTTGCTATGTGATGACTTTATCCTCCATCCTCACTCCTTCATAAAATCTTTGCAACTCCTCTGATGATCAAAATCAATGTGTTTGCTCCTAAAATTTTGTATTTCTTATATAGCTTTCTTACTGTATCAGAGATCTAGGTATGATGGTTCAACCTTGAGGGAAATGTTGAGTGTTCTATTACTGTAAAATGAATTGCCACAAAATAATCTCTGTGCTGGATCTCACCTTGTTGCCTCAATGAAGGCGCAGAAAAGAAAACAGGTGTTGGGACTCTGGTGCTGGACTGCTGTCCAAAAAGCACATGTTGAAATGCCAGGTATTTCTTCTGTATTTTTGGTTCTGGCAAGCCCAGTAATTCCTCTGTATCTTAGTCATTCATGTACAAAGTAGAAATCTGTTTAAGTGTGCTTGTGTGAGGATGGAAACCATCTCTCTTCCACATTCAGATGCCCTAAATTTCATCCACATCCATTCACCCATCTGTTCTGTGTTTCCTGTAGGCAAGTGATGCCAAGCCCATGGGATGCCTCAGACTTGGGTGGAGGTAAAGCTGTCTGTAGTGAGCAGAATGCCTCACACTGGATTTATAAGTACATATATATATATATATATATATATATTATATATGTACACACACATATTTGGGCACAGACGAAATGTGAAATCTGCTCAGAAAGAAGTCATTTTCTCCTCACAGCAATGCTCTATGCAGGAAAAAAAAAAAAAAGAAAGAATATGTATTGGTTTGCATCAAACACAGTTCTTTCCCAAAAACTTGAGATCCTGGTCATATTTTCTTGAGTTGCCCTCTGTTTCCTCAGTTTCCTTTCTGTAACAATGATCCAAGTTTTTCTGTCAGGGTAATTAAACTAATCTAGTTAGTGGTCAGGACATTTTTTTCAGTTCTTCTGCATGCTTCAAAATAAACAGCTTGTCAAAATGAGGAGAATTTCATATTCAGGCAGCAGAGAAAGCCAAGCCCTAACTTTTCATGCACATTTAAATGGGCATTCAAGCAGTGACATGGAAACCAGTAAAGCAGTTATTAATGATCTGGTTCCATTAACAAATGTTCATTTGGGTGGTAAGTGACCTGGGACAAAGAGGAAATGCAATTTTGGTTGCCAATACAATAAAAAATAACTGCTATTAGTGCTATATAGGAGTCATGATCAATTATACCTTTTATTTGCTCAATTCAGCTACACTGTAACCAATTAAATCTTTGTTTTGAATAAAGAAAGGAGTGTAGTGGGTTTTACAAAACTGCCTTGTGTACAGTTCCTTTAACTTATGCTGTTAACATCACCTTGGTTACTGGAGTGATGGAGCTTAATCCTGACATGTTTTTAGCTTTTGCCTTATTAGCCTAGTTTTCCAAAACACTTTTACAACGAGAGGAAGTATTCCTTTTCTGGACATTAAATTAAACTCAATTCACATCACACAACACAATCACTTTGGCCAGTGACTAGAACATAACCTGATTCTGCCATCTTACTTTATGCTGAGTAGTAACTTGTTCCATAAATAGTAATCTACCACCATATATATATGGTTACAATTATCTATTATGAAATTTGTTATTATTTTTTTAGTAAGAACTAGCAACCAAAATGTTTAAGCCCATTATTCCATACAGTACAGAAATTTGTAGAAAATTATCCATTTCCTCAACTTTTCTTTGAGTCTTAAAGAAAAGTGAGCACAGAAAAGGTTATTATCTCTATCACAACTTTACCACTTCATCCTTTTTTGGACACCAGCTCTAGAGAGGACAGATCCTGCCCACTGGACAAACCCCTTGAAATCAGCTGAAAACACTGTGTCAAGAAGACAAAATATATTTGGTAGCAGGTTTAAACAAGAAAAAGTTTACAAATCTGTTCTTCAAATCTCAGTGACAGAACTAAAAGCAGAATCTGACTTTAAACAAAAACTGAATTCCTTATTTCTAGATGGTTTTAGAACTGTGCTAGTCCCAATCCCTAAGTTTTTCAATCACATACAAAAAATGGATATTTTATTGTGTCTTTTTCAGTAGCAAATCTTTTTATACCTATGGCCCAAAGGAATAAAGGAAAATGTTGACTGTGGTTAGAAAATAATTCATAAAGACTAAGGAATGGGCAGCTGAGGAGCAGGTAGTGGACTGGAAAGTGTTGAGGGGATTGAGGAGAATGGCTGAAAATAGAGGGATTTAGAAGCAGGAAAGTGGGACTGGAGATGGGAGGACAATGAGCATGGGAAAACCTGTGAAGAGGTTTAATCAGAGGCTTTGAAGCAAGATAGAGAGTTGAGGCTGAGTGGATCTGCAAGCAAATCAAAGAACCCTTCCCTCCCATGGTCTTCTATACTTGAACTTTTGAAGGAATAAGCAGTTTAAAACATGGGTGAGTGCAGAGAAAGCATGAGAAAGCCACAAGACCAAGACCAGGTCCCTTTGAGGACCTGTCCTTGTAGGTCCATCCACCTTGATGAGAATGCTAAAGCTGATGCAGCTCTCTGCTTTCCCCTGACATGAAGGCATTACATGATCTACCAGCTGAAATTGAATGTACAAAGGCTTCAAATGGTAACGCTTTTAATTACTGCCCCAACACATGCTGAGGAGCACCAAAAAATAACAGTTCTGTGTCACCTGCCCACTCAGCAGGCTCACCAGGCTTTGGATGGAAACTTTGAAAAAAGCCAGTCTTTACCCTTACAGTCATGAACAAGGCAAGAGTCAGTATCTTTTCACCTCCTCTTTTTTTTACTAGTAAAGGCACTTCCCTTTAAATACTT
This sequence comes from Zonotrichia leucophrys gambelii, assembly GCF_028769735.1. NCBI lineage: Eukaryota > Metazoa > Chordata > Aves > Passeriformes > Passerellidae > Zonotrichia > Zonotrichia leucophrys. The sequence continues at coordinate 78,432,525 of NC_088169.1, forward strand.
TATTCAAGACCTATTCCTGGAAGGACCCCAGACTCCAGCACTTGAGGAGATTGACAGCTGAATGTCCCACTAGAGTCCCAGTTTGAAGAATGCTTAGCCATACCTGAAAGTCTGTACATTCATAGGTACTCTCACTGGAATATATTTCCATCTACAGTATTACTCCTACATATTTTTGTCATGGTTTCTATGGATTGGGATTCAGCTACTCAAAAATAAAATTATCTTTTAAAAATATTTTCCTACTCTGTAACTCCTTCTGGCTAAGTAAGCACAAGCTAAAAGAGTCAAAGCTATATTTTCTTCCTGGGCTCAATTTGATTTTCAGTACTCACCACTCATGAAATATCTAGAAGTGATTTATTGGAACATACCAGCTATATTTAAGCAAAAGCTTAAACAATTACATTTAATTAAAATTAAGGTCAAAGAAACACAACAAACTAATGTGACACTTCAGACATCAGCATGGAATAGCTGCTCTGTTGGTTAGTTATTAATTAGGTACACTAAACACAGTAAACAAGTTCAGCAGGAAATTCTCAGTGAAATAATTTCAGGCCAGCAAATAGATGCTGTGCAGGAATTTTTTTCACTTTCTCTGGATTTAAAATCATCCTGCACACTGTGCTGTTCTTTCTATCCTTAATCTACTTCAGTGATTTATTCTTTTTCCTTGAGGAAAAAGTATTCTGCCAGAAGCTCTCACTGGAGAGCTAGAGAAATGTGAAATTGTTGGGGAAGGGGTTTTGTTTTTATTGTGTTGTTTCATCTCTTCACCTTGAAATCACAAAAAGTCCTCTCATCACAAGCCTTAGGCTAATTGGACTGTGATGGGTATTTGAGAATCTTCTACATGGCTGCACACCAGCAAGCTTGAGAAAAGGTTTTACTATGAAAGGTTTAGTTGTTTAGTCCTTTGAGTAGCAAAGATTGCACAACTGTGATTTTCTTTGTGTTTGTTCTCAGCATGAGCCATTGCTTACAAAGGTATCTTTAGAACTGGGCACATTCACTCTGTATATTTATTTAACTAGACAAATACCTTAAGGCTTGATGTCAGTTTTCTCCTAAATTCCTTGATGATCAGAAGGAAAGGGTACTGTATGAATAAATACTGCGCTGAGTGTCCCCTGACAATGGGGATTCAGTCATGTCCAAAATTTCTTCAAGTTCCTCACATCTGAAGCCAAGAATGTGATCTGGCAGTGCTGTAAATGACTGAAGGATCTGACCTTCAGTTTCCCTGGATGCTTTGTTTCTCATGACTCAAAACAAAGCAACAAACAGAATCCCTGCCAAATATGTCTTTTTTTTTTTTTTCCCCTCCACTTGTAAAAAATAAGTGTGGAAATAATACAGAAATAGGTTCCCCTGCAGCCTCTGCCCATCAGGCAGGGCCAGCAAGCCCATCCACATCACCCAGCAGAGCACAGTGCCGAGAGCCTCAGGCTCAGAGCGCGTGGGCTGGGTGCACCCGCACGGAACAGCACACATGCTGTGTAGGAATAGGAGCTGATATGACAAGACCATCGCTTCTACTTGGTTAAAACCTGCCCCCCAGCTCACCAATTTTCACTGCAACTTCTAGCCCAGATACAAGAGTGCTCATGCAGCACACGTGAGAGTGATGCTGTTCTGGGGAGCTGCACGCAGCCATCAGCCACATACACAGCCCCAGCATGGCTCTGGGGCCTCCTGGTGATGCCACAGTCTAAACAGGAATGTGGAAATTTCTCTCTGAAGCCTTAGACTTTTAGGAACACATCATGAGGTTTTACAAACACAAATAGAAAACCAAAGCTTAGTGGAAGTGGAAAGGGAAGAGGATGACTTAGCTATTTAGTGCATTCACAGGGAAAACACATTTCTTTGGGGCCATGCCAGATCTTATCTGAACACAAATCAGAAATCATGAACATAGAAGTTGGGGCTACAGAAAGCCTAGGTAAACTGCAACAGGGTCATTGCTAAGTATGTAGAGACTGTGTGGAGGGAAGACACCAGTAAAGCAGGGAAAGGAAGGAGAGAAAATCATTCTAACTGGGCAGTTTCTGTATTGGTGACTTTTTAGCTCTTCCTGTAAAAAAAATATACTGAAGGGCCTAAATGGGCTTCAGAAAAACAGGAGCCCTTACTTTACCAGCGGTAAAATTATCAGAACTTGAACACCCTCCTGATACAGTCCTTGCTTATCCTGATCAAAGAAAAACAACAACCTAATGATAAAATTACTCCAAGTTTCAACTAGGACACGCTTATGAACTTCTTCTTTCTTCTGGAGATGGAAACAAGAGGCAATCATATCGTCAGGCAGATCCACAAAGGACTTTGTTCCTTCAGACTACTTTGGATGTCTCCATGTAGCTCTCAAAATGTCAAAAGAAGGCAACAACTAAGGCAAGCACCTTATGCTGAACCTGGTGGTGTTTGGATTAGGTGTCTGTCCCTTCAGCAGACCCACTTTATTCACTCCTCAAAGCCATCATTCACAATATTGCAAAAACGCTTTGTGATTCTCAAACATCTAGGAAAAAAAGAAGACGGATCAGAGAGCCTGGAAGGGTTCTCTAGGGATCATTTGGGGCACCCCTTCTCAAAGCACATCCAGTTTCAGAAAACTCTGGGTTTTTCAGGCATGTGTCCACCTGGGTCTTAACCACCTCTGAGGGTGGAGGCTTAGCAGCCTTTTCGGACATCATCCCATTTCCTGACTTCCCTCCCTGTTAAATGCTTCCCTGCTGTATATTTGTGTTTCCTGTGTTGCAGTTGTGTTTGTCTCCTCTCATCATCCAACACCTCTAATTAAACATTTGCAGAAAGCTGTAAGGTTCCCCCAAAGCCAACCCTACTCCAGGCTGACCAAGGCCAGATCCCCCAGACTCTCCTTACAGGGCAAGCACTTCAGTCCCAGTCTTGGGGACTTTCCCTGAACTCTCTCCAGCTTATCAATATCCTTCCTGCACTGGAGACCAAAACTGGGCACAGCTGTGATCTCAAAAGTTCCAAAAAGAGGGGAGGAATCATGTGCCTCAGCTTGCTTATGGCTAGGGCTTGTCAGCTTGAGTAGGAGGACCATTGCTGAATTTTACAAATTCTCTAAGACTGTGGGTAAGCTGAATACCGAACAGTTGCTTATTAAATCCTGAAATGCAAAAGGTATTTGCTGAAGCTAGTTTTAGAAAAATCTGTGTAAAACAGTCAAAGGAAAGTACTTCTACACACAGCAGGAAGTGAATTTGTAAACTTTGCTGCCATAGGAATCTGAGGAGAGGGCATCAGCAGGATCACAAAGTGATCAGATAAATTCATGAACAGGAGATGCTTAAAGTGCTGGGCAGGGATGTACATACTGCTGCTATTCCAGCTGCAATACCTGTAGCTGCTGGGAAAGACAAAGAGACATGGGAAAGCAGTGGGGCTTTCATGCTGTCCCTGAATGGCCTCTCCCCTGGTCACTGTTGGAGGCAGATGGACCTCTGGCCACTCCTTGCTCTCTGGCTCATCTGAGCCCTGTGGGAGGTTACTGAGGTGACACTAATTAAATAAGAGACACCGGGACAGTAACTGATGTTCTCTTACATGAGAGATCGATCTTGCCATGCTGAGAACCATCAGAAGTTACAAAAAACCGTATCCAAAATTGATCACCCATAGAAGTTGGACCAGAAAACCATAAGGTCCAGCTCAGGAGAGGATTTACTGCTAATGATTTCAATGGGCTGCAGGAGGCTGACAGCCCTGCAAGATGTGGTCCTAGAGGTAGGGGTGGTAAATCAAGCATAAACAATTGTTCCTCATCTGCAAAAAACAAATAGAAATCAGTAGCACAATAACTGAAAACTAACTGAAACAGGTCAGAATATTAAGCCATTTAAGCACATTCAAATGTGCAGATGTGGAGGAGTTTAACATAGAGAGTTTCAATAACATATTTGATAACGTCACACTTAGGTGTACTTTCTTTTTATTTTCTGTTGTCAAGGAATTCAAAAGCCTCTTTTTTAAAATCAAAATCATTACAATGTGGGGCATGGTATTTACAGATTTCAGTTCTCAGTGGGTTTAAAAAAGTAAAAATTCTCCATTGACAAAAAAACTCAACCTATTTGTTATGTTACCGGTAAACCAAAAACAAAATAACTCTTTTTTTTCATATATTTTCTGCTGTTAAAGTAATTGCTTATTCTTTGAATAGGTAGTCATGGGTTTTTAAACTTCATTTGCAAGCTTCAGACACTTTAGGATGTAGGCTATATATATATAAAAGCAGAGAGATTTGAAATAGTAAAAAGTCCATGCAGGATAGAAGAATCTGAAAGTTTCCTCTTTACTAGTCATTACTACAGAAATAAACACAAAGAATTCTTTCTTAAGCAGGTCTAAACGAATTTTGTTCAGTAAGTAAAATCTAAGAATGCTCTAGAAAAGCAAATCTTTTTCTAATAGCAATACAAAGTTCCACTACCATGATGTATAGCTCAGCTGATGAGCTTTTTATAAAGGAGAATGACAAACTATGCGAAGAACACAGCATGAAGGTGAAAAAAATAAGTTGGAGTTTCCCTCTGAGAAAAACACTGGATAAGGAATTATAAAAATGTGATTTTTGTGAATGTACTTTGGCATTAAGATAATGAATACAATTCAGTGGGGTTATAAAATAACTTACTCAAAGCACAACCCTGTTTTGTGTAGGTCTGGTGTAACCTAGAAATGTGTCAGTCATAAAACTGAAGAATTTCCTGGTCTAGGAATTACTAGTGAAATTGTGCTTTCTGGCATAGTTTAAACCACTTTCTAAACATGAAAAAGACCTTGCTTTTTTGCTAGTTCAAATATACCAATATACCTGGGAAAATTAAAAAAGGAGTGAACTCAAAAACCACAAGCAAATCAAAATGACCTCTCCCTATCAAAAAAAAAAAAAAAAAAAAAAAAAAAGGGAAAGAAGCAACAACTCAAAAATTTCAAAATTCCAGATACTAAACAATGTTGAAAGAATATTTAATATGACTGCATCTAGATTTCATTCATCCTTTTACAGGTACTATGATGAAAGTAAAGTAAACCATCATGTTTAAACCATCAAGTAAACAATTATGTTAAAAAGTACTAAGAAATTACTGATTTATGCTGTAGGAAGTAGCCACTGTTGGGCATTCCAGCTCATCCTGAAAGCAAAAAGGTTCACCTAAACTGCCTATTTAGATTCTAATTCCTGCTGACCACTGCAGAAGTGGTTTAAAGTCCCTCACTCAGCCAAAGCCAGCTGAGAAAAGGCATCCAAGCAGTTACCATTTATCAGCCCTAGAAATACTAAATGACCAGCTTGCATTTACATAAATATAAATAAAGAATTTGAATTAAAAAGAAGGTGGATTCCCAACACATAAGAAAGAAATGAGAAAGCACCATAAAGTCACAGTTCTCCAGGGAAGATGGGGCAGCCTGTCCAAGCCTCAATTCTGGCAGTGCTTTGCAACCATCAATTACACGCTGCTGTGCCAAGCTCTTAGTACTGTCTTATCTGTTGACTAAACATCCTTCTTAAAATAAAATGAGCCATCAGTTTGAGAAATTTCCCTAGTTGTAGCTGTGTCAGCCTGCTTAAGCTGACCTTTAGAGAATTCACATGAGAATAAAGGACATCTTATTATTCTAGGAGCATTTTTGTGAGCCAGGAGCTGCCGGTCTTAGACAAAAGCACAAGATTTTCTCCTAAGAGAACCTCTGAGGATTTGTCATGAATCATTCTCTTGAGTAGTTTATAATCTGACATTTGAAAATAGCTGGCAGGAAATTAATCCCTGGTATAATTTCATCTTTCATCAGGCAAAATTTGGCCCATTTGAAAGTTTCTACTGGACAGCACAAGGCAGGAATGCAAGGGTGAGGGGTATGCGGGCAGTGGTGGAGAAACTAATCTGGCAAAAGGAGGGGAAAATGGTGGGATTTGGAGGGGTGAATTTGTTGTGTATACATAGGCCAAATAGTCTTAAAATATGGGATTAATGGCAACGTTTGTAATACCAAAATGACATTAGTACTCCTTTTATTTTTGTAATTTCAAATTAGTTTTCCAAGCTTAATGTGCTGAGTCGTGATAACTGGTTGCATGGGGGAAATCAACACCATCTATTCCCACTTTGCGTAAAGCTCATGAACATGCTCTGGGCGTTGGGAGGGGAATTTGGGGTTCCAGGTTCCCACTACAGCACTTGAATATGGTAGGAGGTAAATGGTAAAAAAAAGATGACCACATCGAATTAGAATTTTTGCACACCTTGTCTGTCACCAGAGAACTTATAAAAAATTATATCTTTATGCAAAATGCCCTCCTGAAAAAATAGCTGTCTAACTGAAAGTAGAAGCACATCCCTTGGCTCATATGATTTTCTTCCTTCAGCTGGAAAAAAACCCCAAACTTTTTGGACTGATTATGACTAATGCAAGTGAACCACATGAACCCTGGAATGATAACAAGGGTGTAATGGGAAGTGATTGCAGAACATTCAGGCATCGCATCTTGAATAAGCCCCAACTTGGTTTAGATTACATAGTAAAGGGAAGGCAAATGGGAAGCAGGAGAAGGAAATTGGGAAGATAAACTTTCCCATGGACTATGCTTCCAACCCCATTTTTCTCTGACATTTGTTAAACTAAATTAAGCAAATTTTTAATGTTGCTTGTTATTTTTGGCCCATTAGTATGAGAAAAGTTTAACTGACACTTAACACTGTTAATTTCCTAATTTTCTCTAAGCCAGGCAAGGAAGAAAAAAGAAAAAGGAATTGGGGGTGGGGGGGTAATTCTGTAGAACAAAGTGCAAAACAAGGTAATTATATTATTATTCTATTATTTCAGTATCTATATTTAAGCATGTACAGTACAACAGAATTATTTTAATGGGCAGAGAAATTCCCACTATGTTGTTATTATTATAATGAGTAGTAATGGAGAGTGATAAGACTACAGGAGTCTTCTCTCTGTACAGTGCCATTACAGGCATGAGTCCATAAATAGATGTTGATTGAGATAGTCCCTAGTAAATCATGACTGAATCTTTTTCTATGCCATTTGAAATAGCTTCAGAGTCTGTTTTTATCTTCAACCCATTACTTTGCGGTTTCTTATCTTCCATACTTCCCACAGGGTCACTGCCTTCTTTGGGCATCCCTGTTCTGGCGCTGGATCCTCCTCCAGAGGCTGCAGGTGGATCTCTGCTCCATGAGGACCTCCTTGGGGTGCAGGGACACAGCTGCCCCACCATGGTCTGCCCAGGGGCTGCAGGGGAACCTCAGCTCAGCTCTGGTGCCTGGAGCAGCTCCAGTCCATCCTTCTGCACTGACCTTGGGGTCAGCAGGACTGCTCCCCTCACATGTTCTCACTCCTCTCTTTGACTGCATTTTCACTGGTGTTTTTGCTTTTCTCATTTTCAATCTGTTATCCCTGAGGCACTACCACTGTTGCTGATGGGCTCAGCCTGAGACAGCAGCAGGTCCATCTCCCAGAGCATCAGCTGTGCAGGACATAGGAGGAGTTTCTGGCAGGTTCTCACAAAAGTCACCCCTGTAGTTCTGTTGCTGCCACAAATTAGGTTTCCACTTAAACCTAATTCAGTGTCAAAAACTGTTTCAAGGACTGTCAAATGTACCAGTAGAAGACAGAAAGGAATGAGCAGAATTTGGTTTGCTTTCACACTTCAGTTTCAGCAGTGACCTATTTACTAGTAGGAAAATATATACCATTACTAAAGAAGAAAATGGTCTTGAAAACTTTATGTCATTAAAAACCCAACACAGAAAAATAGCTTGTTCTCAGTGGCAGGTTTGAGGTGATTTATGTTTCCTGAAATCAGCACTTTGGGAAGAGGTATATCTGGATAGGGACTGAGTCACAGGACAAAAGTCAAAGTGAAGAGGAGAGGCTGGTTGCAGACATAGGGCGATAGAGAAAAGAAGAAAACACCATTTGCATCCTGGATATGTGTGACAGTGCTCACAGGGGTCTTAGGATGAGAGAAGAGACGAGGATCTGACTCCATGTTTCAAAAGGCTTGATTTATTATTTTATGATATATTTTATATTAAAACTATACTAAAATAATAGAAGAAAGGATTTCATCACAAGGCCAGCTAAGAATAGAAAAGGAATGATAATAAAGGCTTGTGCCTTGGACAGAGAGTCTGAGACAGCTGGACTGTGATTGGCCATTAATTACAAACAACCACATGAGACCAATCACAGATGCACCTGTTGCATTCCACAGCAGCAGATAATTATTGTTTACATTTTGTTCCTGAGGCCTCTCAGCTTTTCAAGAGAAAAAAATCCTAAGAAAAGGAATGTGTCTCTGACAGATATATAATTTGTGAGATAGATGCTTTGCCACATAGAATACTGTCCACCTTGTCCAGGGGTATGCTTGTGGGTAGACATTCATGAAGCATAGAAAGCAGGTTCATATTTTCCAGATAGTGGGAGTGTTGCCTTCTGATACAAGGCAGGCGGCCTGGTTTCAGGAAGCAGCACGGCGACCCTCTTCCCCAGGGTCGCTCGGGCCTAAGAAACACGCGGACACCAATATGTTGGAGGATCAAAGGCCTTTATTCTCTCTTCTCGTGGGGTTTTATAGTCTAAGGGGGCTTCTACGTTAGGTGAGGGTCTTTCCTTACCATCTATGATTAGTAGGGATGGAAAGTTACTAGGCAAGTGGAAAATTACTGGCATACTGGTTCAGGGGGCTACATTCCTATGTTAATTTTCTTATCTAAGGGGGCAGGGGCCCTGTCTTCCCATAACATCACGAGATCTTCCGAACGCCAGGCCCTATCATGGGAGATAACAGATAGCAGATAACATCTGCTACCTAAAGAAGCAGATTGTCCTCAGCAGAGAAAAAAGTGGGATAAGCTGGACCCCACAAAGCACAAGAGTCCTCAGGTGAAACTGACTCCTGTGCCTGTATCAAAGCTGTCCATGCATGCAGCACACAGCACAGATGTGCCCTTCAGTGACAGCTCTTGCCCTCCTTGCTACTAGAGTAAGGCAGTGATGGTCTCTCCACATGAATCAGGAATAACACAAACACAACCCAGAAAACCAGAGATCCTCTGGGCTTGGCAGAGGTTCAGTTAACTCAGGAAAAATCAAACGAGGACTTGAGAGCAAGGAAAAGTGTAAAAAACTCTCAAAGCTCAGAAAATCTGCCACTGGCTGCCAATGCACCAGTGCTGTTCAAGCGCAGTTCAGCACATCTTCCAGCTTTAGGTCTGCTTTGAATGAGGAAGTTTGAGGCTGTGATAGTTTCTACTTCTAATGATACATTCACTTAAATACAAAGGTTTCATCAGCAGAATCACATCTCTGAATGTCATGAGTCAGCTGAAAGTTGCAATTCAAACTCCACTGCTATTTCAGATGTAATTCAAACACAGTCTGATGATTCTAAAAAGAAGAAAGAGACATTGATGAGCTGATTAATAGATTTTGTGGGATATCTGTGCATTCAAAAGTAGACTTTCTGAAAAATTTAGGGCACAATCCATCTAACCAAATGTATAAGTCAGTAATGCATTTAGATCTAGCCCAGTTATCTTGATTTCTTTTATAGTCAGAAAAGAGAAATAAGCCCCTTTAAGTCACTATCACCTCACTGAAACAGATATTAAAAGCAGGTGGCCAAATGACAGCAATTTCTTCTGGAATGACTGCATCATTAGTGACTAAAACTAAACAGCATCAATCTTGCTCTTTCTCAACAAATACCTAAAGCATGTGAATGGTAATTGCTCTTCTGAGGGGTCACTGAAGCTGAGGATCACCAAGTGCCATGCTCTGAAACACTGCTCCTTGCCTAAAATGTGCCTGTCCACAGGGCGTCTCCCATGGACAGCCCCCAGTTCCAGAGGGACCATTGTGGTAGTGTGTTGTTAAGTTTCTTGTGTTATTCCCCCAATTTATGTATTGTTCTCCCCTATTATGTGTAAAATGGTTTCGTTCTCCCAGTTTTTCCCGCCACTGCTAGCCTGTCAGCTAAGTTGCTATAGCAACTGCTATTCATAGTTGCCGATATATAATTGCTTCTCCCCTGGTTTCCCTTATAAGTGAAAGTTGTTTCCTCCCTGTCCAGTCAATCACTCCCTTCCTCCTCCCAGGTTTCGAGAACCTTCTCCTCTCTAGAGATGGTGGTTGGCTGGGGTCCCAGGACACCTCCTTTACCTTTTGATTATTGGTCTCCATGGAGTGTCAGTTCTGTGAAGTTCATCCCCTCACCTTTCCTGATTGGCTCTGTCTGTACCCACCCCCTTGCTTTATAATCCTGTTTTCACCCCCTTTGAAAAAAACTTTTTCCCGGATGGTTTCCCGGTGTTTTTGAATGCGGCATCACCGTCAATAAACTGATGTTTAACCCCCGGGAAATGGTCAGTTCCGTTCCTCTCCTATACCAGCGAGGTACGCCAGTCCGCAGCCAGCACAGCCCGAGGCCATCAGACGCCGGAAGGGTGCTGGCCAGGAATTGCAGAGGGGCGTCGGCCTTTCGCCCTCAGCTAGTCGGATTCTGAACTTCGGGCCACATACGTTCTTCTCTGCAGATGGCGCCCAACGTGGGGCTTTACCCAATGACCCACAGGAGAACACAGCGGACTGGACTTTAAATCTACTAGCCGTCAGACTTCCTCCGGTGTCAGTGGACTAATCCGCCTGAACTTTTCGTCTGCAACGCTCTTTGATTAGGTGAACCCCGGACTCGGTTCCTCCCCTGCCCTTTAAATTTTCCCTGGGAGCTCTACGAGGGGGACTGCCGTCTGCCGCCTTTCGCGCTCGCGGTGCCCCGGCACAGTGGCGCCGGGCCCAGTAGCGGGGCTCTCGGCGCAGCGCTGACTGGTTGCGGCGGCCTCATTCAGCGCGGGGCGGCTTTTCCGCGCGGTTTGCCGTGGTGGGGTCGCTACACCCCCCACGATCATGGGTGTGGGTCAGAGCAAAACCCAAAAAGGAGTTTTTTTTGTAGTTAAGGGTTTATTACTTGGAAGAGGTTTTACTGCCCCCAAGAAAGAGTTGATAGTGTTGATTAGATGGGTATTTTCACATTTCCCTGAAGTTTCCCCAGAAGTTGCGAAAGAGCCGCGCTTTTGGGCAGCCGTTGTGGCCAAATTAGACCAACAGGTTACCGCTGGGGAACCCCGGTTGTCTAACGTGGCATACTGGGCAAGCAAAGTATTAACTTCGCTGCGCCCAGCCGGGAGTTCAAGAAACGATCTTTCTTCTTCTTGTTTGTTCCCTAGTTCTCCCAGTTCCCGCATCCTTACCCCCGGCCCTCTCCCTCTTCACACAGGCAGGAGCCCTCGAAAGGGGTTTTAAAGGCCAACAAAAAGCAGGGAAACCATTCTGCCCCTGCTCCCTCTCGACCTGCTCAGCCTCCCCTTCCCAGGAGCCCTGCCCAAGTTCCTCCATCCTCCCCTTCTACCCCAGTTCCCAAGTCCCCAGTTTCAACCCCTAAGTTTGTTCCACTTAGTAATGAAATTCCACAAAGTAGCCCCTTTACTGTCCAAGATGGCGGGGACCACGCGGTCTCTGCCGCCAGAGCTCCTTCTTCTTCCGCTAACCCGTTCCTCCCAAGCACCAACCCCTTCCTTCACCCTGATCACACCCCTTGCCCAGTTACTCCTCTCTCATACCCTCCCTCCGTCCCGCTCACTCCTCAGCACTCCGCCCCACCTTCAGCTCCTCCTCAAACCCCTCCCCCGGTTCAGCCCCCCACTCCCTTCCCTCCCGCTCCAGTTTCGTTTTTCCCTCCCCCTCCTAACGCCGTCCGGGGGGCGGAGAAGGGTACTTTGCCGCGCCCACTCCCTTGCCTTACGTCAGCTCCAAACCCCGCCTCAACCTCCTCTAGTTTCGGTTCCCATGCCACCCCCCCCAGCTCTCACGCTTTGTGTTCAGAGGAGAGGGGGGGGGAAGCCGGAAACAGGAGCAAGCTCCCCTATTAGAAGCCGCTCCAGTAACATACCATCTAAGGGAAAGGGGGAATGCACAGGTCCGAATAAACGAACTGTGCAAAGCTCAGAAAGATTACTCCCGGGAGTCAGAATTCTTCCGGGGTTTGCTACACAATACCCTTGCTCAGGGAGATTTGGTACCGACGGATTTAAGGTCCCTCTTCTCTAGCCTGCTCAGACCCATGGAATTTAGAGTCTGGGTGAGGGAATGGAGGAGGGAAATAGTGGAAGTACTCCCAAGTTTTTGGGGGAACCTTACACAGTCCCATGACGCAGATGGTCAGTTAATTACCCAAGAACATCTTTTGGGTGAAGGACAGTGGGCTGAAGGGGCAAATCAAGCTAAAGCCTTATTCCCATCCCAGCTAGTAGAGACGGCCCGAGCAGCTGAGCGGGCCTTCTTTAAGTTAGAGGTAGTTACCTCCCAATGGGAAGATGCTGAGGTTTTGCAAGGAGCGCAAGAGCCATACATGGAATTTATCGAACGCCTATACAGATATGTGGAAGCGCAAGCGTTCGGAGAGGATGACAGGGAAAAAATGCTTGAGCAGATGGCTTATAGCAATGCCAACGCTGACTGCCGCAAGGCTATAAAAACTCTCCCTCGAAGTCCTAAGCCCACAGTAGAAGCCATGATAGATGTCGTAGTGCGTCAAGTCTCCCTGGCCCCAAGGCCTAAGAGAACATCTGTGCATTTTGCTGAATGCCCCGAGCAAGATTTCATAGAGGCTGAAGCTTCCCCTGTGGCCGGTCCTTCTACTTCTGAGTCTGGCAGGAGGACATCAGCAACCCATCCCTGCCATCTCTGTGGCAAGGTGGGGCATTGGATGCCTCAGTGTCCCATGCGCCAAGACTACATGGAATGGAGGCAGAAGCAAGATAAGAAGAAGACAGAGGAAAAAGACCATCCAAATGAGTCAGGCACCTCATCCCGAAGCAGAGGATGCAGAAGGAAGCTGAGTCACAGGTTCAGGTGTGCTCGCGGTGACGGAGAAAACCCTCCCAAACACCATCAGTTTCCTCAGATGTTTACTTCCTCCCCAATGCTGAGACTGCTGCTCCTACCCCTCTCGTCACTGAACTACTTCTGGTTTATTAATCCCAACCTCCCTCCCCCATTTCTTCTTCTTCTCCCGAACTGGATTTATTATCTGGGGCAGAACCATCTGTTTAAGTAATTTGCGTTTAACTGTTCACCTTTTGTCTTTTAGTACATTTCCCCAACTCACTTTTGATTTTCATCCTCCTAATTTGCAAGCTAGTCCGGAGAAAACTGACTGCGCCGAGTGCCACTGTCCCTTGCAATGTTCAGAAGACAAAGACACTCGTCATGACCAGCTGCGAGTTCCTGCATTCTAAGCTTAATTTGGACTTTTCTCTTCATTTTAATTTTTATTTGGTAAAAAACGGGGAGATGTGGTAGTGTGTTGTTAAGTTTCTTGTGTTATTCCCCCAATTTATGTATTGTTCTCCCCTATTATGTGTAAAATGGTTTCGTTCTCCCAGTTTTTCCCGCCACTGCTAGCCTGTCAGCTAAGTTGCTATAGCAACTGCTATTCATAGTTGCCGATATATAATTGCTTCTCCCCTGGTTTCCCTTATAAGTGAAAGTTGTTTCCTCCCTGTCCAGTCAATCACTCCCTTCCTCCTCCCAGGTTTCGAGAACCTTCTCCTCTCTAGAGATGGTGGTTGGCTGGGGTCCCAGGACACCTCCTTTACCTTTTGATTATTGGTCTCCATGGAGTGTCAGTTCTGTGAAGTTCATCCCCTCACCTTTCCTGATTGGCTCTGTCTGTACCCACCCCCTTGCTTTATAATCCTGTTTTCACCCCCTTTGAAAAAAACTTTTTCCCGGATGGTTTCCCAGTGTTTTTGAATGCGGCATCACCGTCAATAAACCGATGTTTAACCCCCGGGAAATGGTCAGTTCCGTTCCTCTCCTATACCAGCGAGGTACGCCAGTCCGCAGCCAGCACAGCCCGAGGCCATCAGACGCCGGAAGGGTGCTGGCCAGGAATTGCAGAGGGGCGTCGGCCTTTCGCCCTCAGCTAGTCGGATTCTGAACTTCGGGCCACATACGTTCATCTCTGCAGACCATTTCTGCAGCAGGACAGCAAAGTGTTTGTCCCACAAAATGCAGCATCTTGAGTACCACCTACAGGTACGCTATTTACTGGTTAAATTAGTTGTTTGAATACCAGCCCAGATAACTAACCTAATGATGTACTGGGCACTGTGGTTTTGTGCCAAGAGGGATCTAATTTCCCTATAAAGCTTTTCCCAAAATCTATCATAATATCTTGCGTCCCAAGACAACCCTGAGATGGGAATGAGAAAGGTTGCAGTTTTCATGTATAAAGAGAAACATGGGAGAATTATTAAAACAAGTCAGGAGTTTGTCCATTTGCACCCTGAGTTTAAAAAAAACAGTAATGTTAGCGAGGATTGTAATACCATATACAAACACTGTTGTTACTCATTATACGAACATAGCTGTTACTCATTCGGATCAGAGACCTGGCAAACCTTACTTGCCAGGCACAGGATAGTCTGACAAGCACAAATAGGACTTATTCTTTTGATCTCCCTTTATCAAAACATAAGAAAGCCTCCCCTTTTTCTCTCTCATTTTCCCATCCTCTCTTGATCTTCCTATCACCTTGAGCACATCACCCTAAAGCCATTAAGTTTTATCTAAGCCAGCACAGTATCTACATGGAATTAGGGTCACTGAATGCATGGAACTGACCTGGTAAGCAATATATTTTTCAAAATGTCATTTCCTTGTTTTTCAGGGGTGAGGAGAAGGGAAGTTGTTTTTCTTATGTCTTGTACTCTCTAGATAAGCATATCCATTATTTCTATAACATCTGCTTACATGATTTCTACTTTTTTCTTTTTTTGCATATAATAAAATATTCTAATAGAGGTCCTTCACTTCCTTTATTAAAATAAATGAGGATGGGCATGTTCCTTGAAAACTTGTGGAATAATTGAGAAAGGGTTGTTTGGAATAACATCTTAGTGCTTAGCATCTGAAATTCCCTCATATTGCCATGCAAAAGTCAACTGATTATTTCTGAGTGATGTATGCTATGCTGTTAGTCTAATTGCCAGCAGTGGCACTGCTCAGCCATAAAGAAGTTCACTGCATCAACAAAATTTAATTGGGGCACCTCAATATACTGGCATTTTCTTGCAGAGCTAGTTAAAATGAATACAGAAACTGTTCTGCACAAGGATTGAAGCATAAATTCTTCACTTGAACCAGGGAAATTCACAGAAAAACTAATTTTTGCAACAGCATGCTGTGATTCTGCTTCCTGTTCTTTACTCCAGCAATCATTAGCTGAATGCACACATGCAATTAAAAGTCTCTTTTATTCTGTCACATGACACTTTGGGATTACTTAACTGACATTCTCATGAAAAAATTTTAGACAAGAAAAGAAAAAGCAACAAAAAATAAAAGGGGTGGGGGGATTGTATAGCCATTTTACCCAAATTTTGTTTCATTTTGTACCAGAATTAGTCAGTCTGGTACTGATAGTGACATCTGTATTAACATTCTGTTGTTTCCTAATATGCAGAAGCGCTTGTAACAAAAAAACTAAAAACAACAAAAAAATTGATAATAAATCTTAAAACCCCAGCCATATCAGGAGTTAAACTTGTTATATTTTTATTACTCACCTTCTCCTTGGTTGGCAGATTCATTAAGATCAGGAAGAACTCAAAATATCCAGACATTAAGGTTACCTATAGGCTTAAAAGTAAAGAGGAACATTGAAGAAAGAGAAAATTAAATTTTTGCTCTGTGAGTCTTTGGGAGAAAACACCTTTGCCACCTTAAATGAGTAATAGAGCAGGTTTCAGAAGTGGCGTATGAAAGCATTTGTTGTAATGCTGAACTTTACCTGCTCTCATTAAGTTGATTCATTGTGTAGGTAACAAGGCAAAAGCTGGCAAGCGCTGACTGCTGTGCAAGCCTCCATCCTGAACACATCCATCATTGAAAACTTTGAATTCCAAACCTAGTGGCCATGCTTCTTTTACTGCAGCACAGGTTGGTTTTCTGGACCTGTGAGTGCACATTGCTGGCTCATGTCCAGTTTGTCATCCATCAGTAACCCCAAACCCTTCCTCCCAGAGCTGTTCTCAGTGTGTTCATCACCCTGTCTTTACTGATACTGACGATTACACCAGATGCAAGGTCCCATGTCTGAGTCAACACAATCACCCCTATCAGTGCAGACCGAGTGACAAATGGACTGAGAGAAGATCCTTGAAGGGACAGCCCCATACATCTCATTGTATACAATGGAAATATTCTCTTGGGCTTCAAGACTCTCAAGTACTTAAAAAGAGCATCCTCATCTAAAACCTGTCCCAAACAGAGTGCAAATCAGGCCCTAAATCTGCTCGGTATAACTATTTCTCTGAGGGACTTATTTCAGAAATGGATCCTTGGCACTGATTAATCAAAAGTAGAGGTGATGTCTTTTTGTTGAGTGGGATGCATTGAGGGTCAGGGGACTATTGATTGTCCTGATTAATACACTGCACTCCCACGTCTGGGAAATGGCAACTCAAATTGGAAGGCCCCTTTTCTGCCCTGCTTTCATGGGTACAATTCCCCTCTGAAATCAGAGTCTCAGAGAAAAAAGAGAATCAATGGTTCCAGGCATTAGTGAAGGTCAGAGTGCAAGGCATAGAGGGCAAATCATTGGACATTGTAAATCATGGTCACTCTCTTAACTCACTGGATCTATTGCATTTTAGTCAGGGATTTGACCCTGAGAGCAATCTGTAATTTTTCCTCATATCTATTGTTTCCTTATACGATTTTGATGGCTATTTTGTTTTATGATCTGAGCTATTCAAGATGGATTACAGTCAGTGCTCTATTAAATTCTAAGATTCACAAATATTTTGAGAAAAAAGGTTGATATTTTCTATGCCTTTAATCTTTTTATGATTTCTCGATATGTATTCCCTATCTTTCACAGCTCAAAGAGTACCTCTGATCTAGAAAGATGCTAGGAACCTAAAGGAAGGTCAGAGTATATAAATCTGACTATATATAATTTCATATTGAAATGTGGAGGATACTCAGTATCCTGAAGGTCTGAACTTCATTTGTTTATTCCTATTGGGTATTTATTTTACTTTTTTCTGCATTTACTTCCCTTTTTCAAAAAAACCAAACAAAAAACATACAGTATATGTCCTGAGAAATTTAATATTCACCTGAATTCTGCTATTACAAAATTCAGAAAATTGTCCACAAAAAAATCCATTTTTTTTTCTCTTTGTGCTATGGTTTAACCCCAGGCAGCAACCAAGTACCACAGCTGCTTGCTCACTTCACTGCCGTAGTGGGATGGAGGAAAGAACCAGAGAAAGGTAAAGCCCATGTGCTGAGATAAGAACAGTTTAATCATTTAATAATAGGACTAATAATAACAACTATAGGAAAAAGACAAGGAGGAATAAAATGCAAGAAACACAAAGAAAGCACAATGCAATTATTCACCACTCTGACTTATGCCCAGCCCATCCCCTAAGCAATGCTCAGCTCTTCCCAGGCAATTTCCCTATTTATAGATGGAGTGTGATGCCGTGTGATATGGAATATCCCTCTGGCCAGTTCAAGTCAGCAGCCCCAGCTATTGGGGCTCTTTAATACTGAAAAGTTCTTGAGTTAGGGTAAGCACTGCTCAGCAACA
This sequence comes from Zonotrichia leucophrys gambelii, assembly GCF_028769735.1. NCBI lineage: Eukaryota > Metazoa > Chordata > Aves > Passeriformes > Passerellidae > Zonotrichia > Zonotrichia leucophrys. Next base: position 78,450,253 of record NC_088169.1, read on the forward strand.
ACCAGAACCTCCATTTGTTGCCAACATTATTCTCATACTAAGCCCAAAACACAGTGCTGTGCCTGCTACTAGGGAAGAAAATTAATTCAATTCTGGCCAAAACCAGTACACTTCTACATCTCAGATGAAAAGCAATCTTTAATATTTCTCCAAGGAAAAAAATCTCCAAGGAACAAAATATCACACCTAAAAAAATATACCTAACTAAGACAGAGGGTTTGGGTTTCAGATTTTTTTTTTTTTTGTTCTTGTTTCTTTGATTATTTGTGAATTTTGTAAGCATGATCTTACTTATATATCCTAAGCATGAACTTACAGTGTAAGCATAAAGACAAAGAAAATTTGTTTCATATGCTCCTCCCAAATTTGCAGCATCCGAAAACTGAGATCATTCAGGAAAAAATTGAGCTGACTTTTGATAATTAGAGATTCATTTCTGGAGTAAGACAACTTTTAATAGATACCAGTGCTGTCCTTTAACATGAAGATTAGAGGAAGCTTCTGTTAGCTCCTTCTGAGAAACAAATCAAAACTCTGATTGTGCAATTTTCAAAGGGTTCTGAGAACCCAGTTATTCATCTCACACCAAAAGACAGTGTATGGTCCCAAGCAATGCTTCCAGGTGATGAGTTTTGAATCCCATCAAAAACTCCCCTAGCTTCATTATCCATTACCCCTGTATAAGGAATAGGATAGAGAATGAAATACAAATAGATGTGGATGGATGAGAGTCTAATTTAATAACTACTCAATATAACTGCCGACTGTCTGATGCATTGCTTATTGATTTGAGGAAAAGTATTATATGACAGCTGGGAGAAAATGTCTGGCGCTGTTCCTCCCAAGATTTATTGTTTCTGATAATGAGTAAATACATATTATGCATGAAAATCTAGCAAGGCCTTTTACAACTGTCTTAATATTGTCAGCTTCATGGACAAAACCGCTTATAACTTCAGGGATAATTCACATGCAGATAAAATATCTGTATGTACTCAGTCACCCAGTGAAGGCTCCCATGAAGTGCAAGTAACAGCACATAGGAGAGGCTGACAAGGGTCCCTTCATGTATTAATTTTCTCATGGTACATATTCTCTTAGTTTCTATAAGTAGCATATAGCTTTTTTATAGTCTCTTTGTGTCAGGATTAAATCTCACATTAAACAAGGCATTAATTATCTGGTATGGCTAGATAGCAGTGACTTCTGGGCTAGGTATTCCTCAAAAAAATTGTGCTCTGTTTCAGAACTTGTTCTGCCTTTAGGCCAGTCAGGATCAAAAAACTCACTTATGGCAGTGAGGGGTAACTCATATGTAGAGAGATATTAGGCCTGCCAAAACCCTTCATATTCATCTTCATTGATTTGAGGCCCCTCTGTATCTACTCTTCCACCCTATCTTTTATTTTGCGATTCTATCTTTATCTGAAAACCAACCTGGGTAACTTCCTGACTCATAACATAGCCAAATATGGTCCAGCTCTTCAGGCAATTCTGCAATAATCTGTCTTGTGAAAGAGCTTCTAATTTACTATTTTCCCTAAGAAAAATTCCTTTTTGCATGGCCTGTCAGATAGAAGACTACCATTCTTCATTAGTTTGCCCTTAAATTGCTGCCACCTCTTAGCTGATCTTCTTTTTATCTGAGTAATACAGTTTTAGCATCTTGGATATAAAAGATATTCAGCTAATGATTTTTCCTGCCACAGTATTAGAAATGAAACATTTAGAAGCATATGTCACTGAATTAGCAGATTTCTATTACTAATTCCTACATGCATTAAATGGATTAGAACAAGTGGGAAGTGGAAAAAGAACTGAGATTTATCCTCCGTCCCCATAACATTCCAGACACCCATTAGAGCAATAGCACAATATACTAAAAGGCTCATCTCTTAGCAGTTGCATTAAAATTACACCTACAATAATTAGGGAAGAGTGCCCACTGCTGGGAGAATACAGATGCCTCAAATCTTGTGCAATGCTCTTCTTTGGAACTTATCTTTATCTTTTTTATGCTTATATATTTATGTAAACAGAGCCTTAACTATAGATATATATATAGAGAGATAGATGTATATGATGATAGATCTATGTATGTGTATATTTAAGAATGTGAACAGGCTGAGCCCCAAATTTCATAAAGCTCAATATCTTCATAAATTATTTTCACTCATAACTCACTGAAACTGGAAAGCCTATTGAAATTAAGAAAGTACTTGAACACTGAGTAAAGTAACCTGAGAGCCAAAAGCAATTAGTATGAAAAGCTAATTGAGAACAAATGAAATGCTAAAGGAGAGGAGAGGAGAGGAGAGGAGAGGAGAGGAGAGGAGAGGAGAGGAGAGGAGAGGAGAGGAGAGGAGAGGAGAGGAGAGGAGAGGAGAGGAGAGAGAGAGAGGAGAGGAGAGGAGAGGAGAGGAGAGGAGGAGAGGAGAGGAGAGGAGAGGAGAGGAGAGGAGAGGAGAGGAGAGGAGAGGAGAGGAGAGGAGAGGAGAGGAGAGAGGGAGGAGAGAGAGGAGAGGAGAGGAGAGAGGAGAGGAGAGGAGAGGAGAGGAGAGGAGAGGAGATGAGATAGTCACAGCTCAACAGCTAAACTCAAATTCCTACAACAACAAGGAAAAGATAAAAAAATCTGTAAGCATCAAGAAGACCATATAAAGAGCAGAAAAGCAAAACAATACCTGGGTTTTTTTTTTTTCTTTTGCATACAAGATTCACTCTTGCCATGCCTCCTGCCCCCTCTCCAGTTTTCAGTATCTTTCAAAATCAAAACATACATTACTGGTACTTCTTAAACTCAACCGAAACATTTGTTAAAACACAGCTTTGTCATTATTTGAACTGCTTTTTGAGAGACAAAACATGAAGTCAATTAGTTGCTACCAAATTCTTTAAAACAACACTGATCATTTCAGATCTTATGTCAAGTATACTTCCATGCACTAAATGATTCAGTTATTTTTATTGTTTAAGATTCTGGCATTTTTAACCTTTCCTCAAGTCAATAGCATCCTCATGAAACTCTCAAGCAATTATTCAAAGTAATTTCCACTAGGCACAAAGTTAAGGGTTCTAAGAATCATTATTAAACTGTGCATAGCAATCATTTTATAAGGATGATGTTTTCCAGATTATGCATGCTTTGACAGGTCTAGCAGGATAATAGTTTTAGCAAACTGAGGGAGATTTCTAATTTTGTATGAATGAAAATCAATATATATTTCTTTGGATTTACTATGTATAACTGTTATAATTCTTCCAGCATTTTATCAGCTACTCCTCTGGGTCAATCTGAACAAATTACTAATGTAAGAAAGCACTGTACTACTCCCTGGGGAAACTGAGGTAGAATTTTCCTTATCAATATGATTAGGCCAGTGAAAGTTGTGTTTGTTTATTTTCCTTGTATATGACATGTATGACAGTGCAGAATCAGCAACTGCAGCAATTAGCATCAGGCCAGTGTTTCCCTTCTATCCTGCACTGTGTCAAGGGGCTCTGATGCTGAAGCATGACAGTTTTGGGAGATGGGGATGGATGTGGTTCTCAGCAGCATCAGATCTGTTGAGTCCAGTTGCCAGAGGTTCTGTAGTCCAAGTGTACATGTGCAGGCACATTTTCCACACCTCCATCTCTAGACCATAGTGAAGATGTTCATGCAATAACAACTGCAGACCTAGGCAGTCCTTTACTGTCAGTTTGGATGGCAGTAACACCTGTGACTAAATCATGTCAGTGAGTCATTTAGTCATTCCTTTTATAAAACCTGAGGTGTAATGCTACAGTGTACCTGCTGCTACTCCAGTCACAATTACTTGTCAATCAGAATAATCAGATCTGCCATATAGTTTTAAGTGATTGACTACTGAAAACAGGATCAGCCCAAAATGCCATGGGACCTTCTCATTTGCTGAATGTCTTCCACAAGGAAAGGCAGCAAAACTGAGCTTCAAGAGATTTTTGTCTCTTGATAATTCATTTGTATCTTTGTGTGGCCTCGGTCTTCACTGGTTTGAACCTCTCTGGAGTTGTCTCACATTTGCCATAATGCTTCTGCTTGCCTCCATCTCACTGAAGCTATAGCCTTGATGAAGAAGAGTTTTAATAGACTGGGTGTAAGAATTCTGGATTGCAGGGACATTTTAAATAGTAAAAAAAATAAAATTTAAAGACTAGACTAGCTCTGAGTCTCAGAAAGCTATTATCTTGAAGTTAGTGCCTACATTTCTCTGTATCTGATACAAAGTCATCTTAAGTATTCTGCCTCACCTAAGTACAATCCGGGCTGCTGGCACGAGACTTCTTTTTCATCAGCCATGTACCTCTTTTAAAACACCTCATTTTCCTTCCTGGTTCAGCTCAGTACTCAAGGCATATTTTATACTTCCATTTTATCTCCTCTGGGGGTTTTTCACTCCAACTGCTCTGAGACTTATGGAGATGTGCTAGGCACATACACAAAGGTGCAGTGTTACAGACAAAGAACTATGCATCTCCAAAATGTTTAGCTATATTACTGCACCCTTTTTTGGGGGTTGCGGGGTTTTTTTTAACAAAAATATCTGCATTTTCTTGTTTACACAGCAGAGAAGTGGTTATCATTCTCATGTGGTAAAAAAGCATTGCATTATGTCAAAACACTTGAAATAACAAATGAAACACTGATGATAAAGCCTCACTCCTTGAAATCACCTTTTCTGTGATTATTCTGCAAATAGCTTCCAAATCTGGTGATGGAGCTGTAAAGACTAGAAGAGGTTAATTGCTCTGCTGTCCTCATTGTCCAAAAATTAATTCTTTAGTTCCCAGAATTGGGAAACAGATTTCAAAAGCCCTGGAGACAGACCTAGAATGATTTTCCTGATATATCTTTCACCTTAGTCTAAAAAGGAAGGAGAAACTAAAGCACAGTAGATTCACTATTTCCTTAACACAAGAGAGCATATTGGACTGTGGTTATTTTTCAGAGGGGAAACCTTATGAGAATTATTTCAGGGTCATACTATTTTATGGACCTGGAGGGAATGCTGAGAAGTGAAATTCTTGTCATTCTTAACAGATAACAGATTATGAAAATCACATTATATACCCAGTTGTTATCTTTAATTGAGAATCTGTTTTACGAAAGGCAGAGAAAAGCAGAAGAAAAACTCAACAATATAACAGCAAGCTAATCCCTCAGGTGATACAATTATATGTTTTGGAAAACAGAAACACCATCAGCAAATAGGAAACTCATTGATGTTAAAGAATGATTTGTGTTGTATGTTGAGTTTTGATAACTTTGTCTGCAAAACAGTGTTTTCCTCCTGACCCAGAATGACTTGACTACTGGAATATTCTTCTTTCTGCCAATTTGGACATGAGCTGAAAAGTGCAGCCGTGCTTATTCTGGTTCTTTGTTCTGTGAGAAGTCTTCCCTTGCTTACTTGCACGTTTCATTTTTTATGCATGAGGAAAAGCCAGAACATAAACATTGCACTGACAGTTGTATGTTATGTCAAAATTTTTATATATTTTTCTATGATACCATGAATATGCATTTGTTTATGTAAATGCACATAGTATCTCTCGAAAGCTTTAGGAGATATACAACAACTACAAGTCAGAAAATAAATACATATGAAAAAGATCGCTGGAAAATAACTACCCTTGTAGGTCATACATTCATAGTAATCACTCTGAGAAAATCATAAAAATAACTCTTCTCAATACTTTCAGGCTAAAAGCAGCTCCCTACATTTAAATTGAAGCAAGACACTTTGAGTATTTCCTTCAGAGTGCATATTATAAGTACCAACGTAATTAAATGCCACAGTTTTGACCTGAGCAATCTTCTGGAAGTGCTCCTAGGATTTTCAGGGTCGTACCACAACCACACAGATTTTTTGATCTCTCAGAAGTGGATCCCTAGTAAGGAATGATGCCAGCAGGTTAAGATTTCCACAGCTTTAAAACGAGCAAGAAACAAGCCAGGAGCAGACACTGAAGAGCAACTGAATATGGGTACATTTTCTTCTCTCCACATCATTGCCCAAGTGGATGTCTCATTTTCTTTCTCTCTTCTTCTTGGCTACTTTCCATGGAATTACAAAATTGCCCTTTGGCATGTGATCAGACACATCAGAGTGATCTTTATCTCCATGTTCTGACACAGACACAGTTTTTAGAAATTTGCTCAGTGGTTGTGTCACCAATGGAAACTGTTTTATGTACCAAGGTTGCAACATACTTTGTAAGTAAGACAATAAAATTATCTTTGGTTGCTAAAATATCCTCTCTTTTAAAAAATAAAATCTTGGTGTTGAAAATCTTAGTGTTCCCTATATTCTAATCCATGACAATTAACCTATACACAGGGTGTATTTCCAGTTGTAGGCTAATGTAGCACTCCTTCAAAGAGGAGTCAAAACCAATCATAGGCTAATGAGATTTTACAAGAACCACCTGCTGGTTACTTTCAATTAGATAAAATGTCCTGGTTGGAAGTGAGGAAACACATTTTCATTATTTTCAAAGGGATTACACAACAGAAAGTAATAAGAGTAAAAGAAATGAGGAACCAATAGAACAGTCTGAACTTTCCAGCTCCACTTCCCTCCTCCTCATTTCTATTTGGGGAAAAAACAAACAATAAACCAAACAAATAAAAACAATGATAATACTGAGTGTCCAAATACACTGAGGATAAACACAGAGAAGCTTCATGAATACCTGATATTGTCAGTTCACTGACTCCCCGAGACAAATTACAAAACCAATGTCATGGAGTCAGATGAAGCATTTTGTTCAATTCTAGATGAAATGTTTTCCTTTACATTTTTGTTGTCATTTTTAAGATGAAAAAAAAATTAAAGCAAAAGGCTATTTTAAATAATCTAGTTATTGCATTTCAAACTTTTTACTGAATTCAGATTTCAGAGTATCTCTAGGGAAGAAGGACATGATCAGAAAGAACAGTTTGACAAAACCTGATATAATAGCCAGATATACTTTTTAAACATTTGTTTACTCAAGAAACCAAGGGCCGGAATGTGTTCTGCCATCCTATTGAGACCTGGGTTTTCCATTGTAACATCAGAAACTACTTCGGACACTTCTGTGTTTAGAAACTGATATAAATCAGAAGGCAAAGCACCCAATACAGCCCCCTGTGAATGGAGGAAGATCGTGGGGCAGAATGTGACAAATGCTTTCTCTTTTATGATTATTTTATAGGACTTTCATACTTGCAAGTTCCAGAGAAAAAATTAAAAGAGCAGAGAACTGAAGAGCCAACACTCTTTACACTTCCTCCCACCATGTGTCAGGGTGTAAGGGACATTGACAGCAGAGTCTGTAAGACTGAGAGGTTCTTAATAGGGATGTAAGACCTTCAGATAGGCAAAAATTCTTCAAGTTATATTCTCTCTTTTCATGTAAACATTTCATTTGTAGTTTTACACCACTGAATTTTTTGAAGCATTGTGGAGGATTTAAAGACTGGTGTATAGCACCATGGAAGATGCTTCCTGAAAACTGCTTTGGAATCCTTTCCTGCGGATATGTTTTTCTATGGAGTCTGATTATTTATATGGTTCTATTACCTCTGTTAGCAACATCATTTTCAGATAATGTGTCTTTTAAAAAGACTTTCTACACATTCCACCTGACATCTAAATTCTGATTTTATTTTGTTCATAATTTTGCACAGCTGAAAAAATACATAAAATATTTCCCTTGATTCTTGTTCTACATGACAAGTGATCTTTTAATAAATTAAAAACATAATCAGTGGATACTACTCAGTTCTACAGAAAAGGAAGATTCCTTTCAGAAAAAGACAGAAAACACAAGTGTAACAACTTCTTCACTGGCTGGCATTTGGGATGGGGAAATGAAAAACAAGTTAGAAGGAAAAGAAAATACCTGAACAATGAGAGACCTGAATTTCAATAAATAAATAAATAAAGTGGGTTTTTTTAAAGACAAGAAAAACAAATCGAGCACCTTTGCCTTCCTAGGTGTTTGTGATGAATTACCTTAGCTGAAGGAAGGTTTTAAGGGCCTCTGGTTCCAGCCAAAAGCCAAAGAACCTTGCAAAAGGAAGAAGCCTTGTCCCTGTGAGAAGTGTAAAAATGCTTTCAAATGGATTTTTCCTTCAGTCAACTGAAAAAAGGTCAGATCCATCGGTGATTGATAGAAGCTGAATGCACTGTCACACTTCTTGAAGTCTCAACAGCTGTATACCCTGAAGATATTGTTCAAAAAGATGTCTTTTGAACTGAGTCACAGGCAGAGTACTATTTAAAAATCTTCTGTGCCACTAAAAAATAAAAACTCATGCTTTAGAGGCTACATCATCCAGAACCATGGCTTTAATACAGACAGCTGTGGCAAACAGTCCTTGCCTGCTGAGGAGAGAGAGATAATGTGTCATCTAGAGGCTGACACACCACATAGATTTCCAAGTTAATTCAAATATGCCAAGCAGATCACCAAAACCAAAATTTTTTCATGCAAAAGCAGGCTGAAATCCAAAAGGTGAATAATCTTGGTTTTTCATAAAGTGTCATATGCAAATTAATTTAAAAATTAGGGAAATTAAGCTGTGGGTGAATTTTGGTTTTCAAAATTTAAAGCAAGAAGGGATTAGTTTTAAATATAAGACAATAAGTCTATTTTGTTGTTCATCAGCCAGAAAAGGTCAGATGATGTTCCACAGGGACAAATTTACTCGTGGTCATACTGGTCTCAGATCAATCCATGGAGAGGACTGGGTGCATTAAAGCTCACTTCCCCCTGCTTTGTAGGATCATCATTTTCTTCTGAATCAGCTCAGCCACGCATGACCGACCTTTCACTCCATCTCCCTTAGCTTCCCAGCCTGGCAAGAGGGATTGCTCAGCAGTGCTCTTTGAGCTATGTTTCCCCCTTAGTGGTGAGTCTCCTCCACAGCAGCAACTTTTGAAATATACTATATATATTGGAATAAATATATATATATATTATATATATATATATGATGCTTCCTTCTGAACAAGTGGTTTGCTTTGGGCATAGAGAGTTCTGGCAAAACAACCCTGTATGTTCACATTAAACATTGGTTATTTTTAAAATAGAGTTCTCTCTGTGGAGGAAGAAAACTGCAATTTCTCCCCCTTGCCCATTCTGCCTATTCAAGCCCACAATATTTAGAAAGTAAAATCAAATTTTATTTCCATTTACACTATTGCAGAATGCCTAATCCAAACTGCAATCTAGCCCTTAAGAAATAAGAACTGTATTTTATTTGTGACAAGGCTGGCCAACGTGTCTAGCTTTTAAATATTATATTTAGGCTATTTCCACATGAAGTTTTCCTAATGGATATTATTATTTTTGTGTTACCTTCCAGCACAGCCTACCAAGACAGGAGCAGGTAGCGTATCCAGAGCTGCTACAGCAGACTGATTGAGAATCATTAGCGAGACAAAAGGGCAGATGACAGACATTAATATAAGGGAAGGAAAAATTACCTCATGCCATGCCCAAGAAGAGTATAATTGAGTTGTTTCTAAATGGGAAAGGAAACCAGTTGCAGGAGGGAAGCCTGCTGATACCATTCCTCGACTGCCAGGAGAACTGGAACATCATCGTGCATGGCATCTCCAGCCACCAAGTTAGCCTTGTTACTTTGCCTGTGGAAGACTTGGTCATGACTGGTCCCCAGGGCCACCACAATGCCTGCAGAAAGTCAGTCCTTGCCCTCTAGTGCTCATTCTTGGCTACATGGACTATGAGTGGACAAAGAACAGCTTGGTGGGGGTCACCTTGCTCCACAGGCTCTAAGCAGATCTGTGCCCCCCTATGACTTTCAAACCCCTTGCTCATTCCTGTGTATAAACTTACTGTGTCCCTGGGATGTCAATGCAAGATCCCTGCAGCACTCGTGTCACCCTGTGAGAGGGACAATAGCTACCTAAGGAGAAAGAGCTTGGGAGAGAGAGTGTGAGAAAAAGAGGTTCCTCTGTCCTATCAAAGTTGCAAATAGCTTGGAAAAGAGTCTATTGACATCCCTGAGGTCTTCTCAAATGTGTTTTTTTCATCTGTGAACACATTTGAAAAAGAAAGGAACAACATTTTGTTGCAACTCTATGCAGCAACCTCATCCCAAAAATGCTGTGTGGACTGGAGCATATCCACAGCACAATCTCTACTCCCAGATGTACCCAGACAAGGAGACACCAGGACTCTCAGATGTGTTCTTACTTTGTAGCCATGGCAGGGCAGAGCACCCTCAATGCTGTCATGAAAAGATGGGGAAAAAGGAAATTCCTTCATCCTGCCAGTGACAGCACCTAAAATCCTGTGCTACCTGTTGAGTAGGTATATTGAGTAGGATATTTTTTATTCTATTGATTAAAGAAGAATTTAGCCTGCTAATCTTCAAAACTTATTCTTACTAAGATATAGTACTTGGCTTTTTTCATTACTGCTATTGATCAGCATTCACATGGCTTTTTATTTCTTTTCAATGACAGCTTATGAAAAAATGTGTGTTCCTGGATACAGTCTTGGGATATTTTTTCCTTCATATTTCTAATATATCAGCTACTTATTTTACCCTGGTAGATCTTGATTCTTTCATTCCTTGTATCATCTTTGTTTTACTTTCTTCTGCTGTATTGTATATCCAGAGTTGTCAGAAGATTCATGTCAATCCTCAAATCTAGGCCCAGGTGGTGTATATATAGATCAAGTCAAAAGATGCCAAACATAAACATACATACCCAAATTAATTCTTCTCTTCTTTTTCTTTTTCTTTTTTCTGTTTTGGACAAAATAGTTAACGTAAAAAGGTTGCAAAAATGTTGTCCTTGGGTCTCTGTCCTATTTCATACTACAGACGACTTAATTGTGTAATTTAGACATGTATTATGTTACATTTAGTGTTATATATATAATTTTATATAAAGTACATATGCAGAGTTGCAATTATTTAATCTGAAAATATATTGTACTACATAATACATACAATGTAAAGTAGGAAACATGGGTGGTCTTCTCTATTCAAATAAGAGACTACCATGGTTACCAAGCAAGGGTCTCTCACTCATCTTGAAAACATTTTCTGAGGAGTCAATTAAAAAAAAGTGGCAAAAAGTAAGTGGAGTGAGCAAGCTCGCAATGTTGGTTCAGAGGATAAAAATTACTTGTTTGTCTTTCAGCAATGAGAAGCAATAATCCTGAAATATTATTTTCCACTTAGATCCAAGGATGTCAACTGTTTTATACTACAAGATACAGAACTGTATTAGTTCATAATATAAACTAACTCTGCATACTCAAATCAAACACCTGAATGGGCAAAAGCTAGGAAGAAACATCCTTTTTCAACATGTTAGTGGAGACCATTTCATCTGTATTCGGCACAGTACAACTTGGAGCAAACTCCCCAAACTCTTACACTCCTGCTGTTATTACAAGAGTCTGTGTATATCAGACCTGTATTGTCAGGATCATTTCACGTGTCACTGAAATGCAGGCAGTGCTGAAGAAAAGCAAACTCTTAACAAAGCAATATATTAGCTGTAAACAGACAAGTATGAGACTCCAGGGAGACAAAAGCAAAAGGGGTGACCATGACCCTGAAGCTCTGCTTAAATGAATTCACAGTAAATTGCCTCATTTATCCTTTTTCCATAGCATGGAGGCAGCAAGTTGCAGTGTTTTCCACAGTTCAGCTCTCCCATTTGAATATACAGAGACACAGCGCACATACAGAGGCTGGAATCAGCACACACACCCAGATCAGAGTCTGATCTGTCCATGCACCAGGGAAAAACACATGGATTGAATGCTTGGGCAGAAACTTGGCATAATAAGTCATTCAGTTCAAGCCAGAGAGTTTTCAAAAAAAAGGACTCTCCTGTAGTTTCCTGTAAGATTTCACCTCAGCTGAACCTTTTGTAAATACTGAATGCTCTAGAAGCAAGAAGCCACCCTTTGCCCCACAGGTGCGGAGTGGCGGTGCTGAGTTGTCCACAGAATGGATCCCATTATGTCAGAGGATGGTTATCCCACTGTCCTCTACAACTAACACTAATCCATAGTGCCAACCCATGACCATGAAGAAGTACTGGTGTCATTTGCAGTGCACCTAAATTAGGATTCTTTTTCTTAATGCAATGTATCTCTCATAACCTCTTTTATACCTGTGGTAGATGAGATTTCTGAAACTTGTATATGTGACAACAATATACCAAGGAAAAGAAAATTAACATGAAAAGCCATGCTTAAATTTTTTTTCAAACATTTTCTGAAGTCTGCAATTTCAGCAACAGGGAGAGAATCTGACAGTCAAAGATAATCATTTCTCCAATCAGTTGTCTTATTTACCAGGCTACTAGATGTGCAATAATTACATCTGCTCAAAGATTTCTTTAACTTTTAATTTATATATAAGACCATAAAAATGCAAGATTGACAGCACTGGAAATGGAAAGCCTCTAATTTATCCAAAAAAAGGCAAACTGTTTTTGCTGGAGGCAAGAGTGATGGAATGCTCTCTCTTCACACTTCTGATGTGCCTCAGCTTGAGAAATAGGTGCCACTGATAAGCTGAGTAAAACACAAAATAATAAAAACTAAATATAAGAGGACATGAAAATTTAAGTTCTGCAAGGACCTTTGTGTATTTTTAATTAGATCACTTTTGAAGCCAACTGTTACTAAGATAGCCAAACTACTCTGAGAAAGACTGGTTGATTTACCAGTAAAACAGGGCAGGACCATGAAAAAATAGGACTACTTTTGTGAAGAGTTCTTTGATTGAAAAGGATTTGAAGTCTTCATCTTTGCCCGTTTCTGAACAGAATAATATTCTGAGAACAAACAGCTCACATGAGCAGCGTGAGCATAGATGGACAAAACAGAGCAGACACTGGAAGAAAGTCAGACCAACAGTGCTTGTCAAATGTGAGAATGGACCCAACGGGAGTTTCCACTTTAAACAAGCAAGTTTTTAAGAAATGCATAGAAAAGCCAAAATAACTGGACTCTGAACTTCTTAGTGCAGCTTTCAAATCCCACCAAAATTCACTCAGTGTTTTCATTCTGACTGGACAAACCAACTAAAGTCACCTGTCAGCCACGAGAAATGCCTGATCCAGTGTAGCAGCCAGTGACATACATAGCCTGTCTGTCTCAATTCCCTATAGCATCTCCTGGGACTTCTGTTCCTTGGCACAGAGAAGGAAATAAAAATTACTTGCTTCTATGTCATATTCATGTATTTTCAGACTAGAGAGTACTAATTTCCTGCATTCATTCCTTCCCCAACTCCTTAAACTTTCCTATGTATTTTTAATTGATTTGGGGTAATGCATCCGATTTGAAACAGGACTAGAGAAAAATTATTTTTGCTGAACCTTGACCTTTTCCAACATACAGAATTCTCCAGCAGAATGGCACAAGGGACTTCAAGGAGCCCCAAAAATATCTTTTCAGAGCAGCATGGCAATTTGTGACAATAAATGTATCTTTGGGAAGTCATATTATCTATGAATTTATTAATTGCAATTGCAATTGCCAAGCAAAATAAGAAAGAAAATAAAAGTCTAATAAAAAAAATAGGTACTAACTTGAGAGACGATGGTAAATAGATAAAAACTAATTATGAGCAGTATGTGGATGCAAGCAAACACAGTTTATTCCTCCCATCTCAAATTTATCTCCAGAGGCTTTTCCTCTGTAAAGCAAATGTGGACTAAATGTCTTTGTAAACTTGTGATATTTAGACAATTCCTTAACCCATCAGTTGAGTGGGTAGGGGACACAGTGTGTAGCAATCTATCATATCTTTAGGAAGCTTTAGACAAAAATAATGGGTGCAAATTTTGACAGATGCAGTGACCACAGCAGTTCATTTGCACAGCAATGTTGATTTGTCACCAAGTTGGAGGGTTTTATGCTGCTATTTGCTGCTATCATCCAGTAAAATATTGTAATCCAGGGTTGATGATTCTTCTAAATGCTAGTGACCAAGCTCCATGCCAGCTAGTTTCATACCAAAGACTCAGCAGAGACTTTCACACACAGGCAGAATCAGAAAACCAGATTTCAAACATTGCAGTTAGGAAAGGTGTACAAAAACTTGATTTTTCAGAATGCTGAGAACACAATTGACTCCAGAAATGTTTGCAAACATAAAGTTAGCAGAGTCCTTCTTTTTCAATCAGGTATTAGGCACCTTTTGATTTATTTGTGTTTTTCCCATCACATCTCCATCTGTTCCTTTTGTTGCCTCAAACCTATAGTGATTTTGACAAAGCTGCATTTGACCATAAGATATTCTAAGACCCCTCACGCAATTAGCACAGCAGATATGAAGCCAGATCAAAAATTGACCAGTATAACCCATTAATTCTTAAAACAAATAATATAATTCACTGTCCAGTGAGAATCAGAGAAAAGTCATTTAAAAGACAAGACAAAAAGGATTTCTGTAATCTTAGATTGTGTCAGGTTTGGGAGGAAGTCAGCGTCAATGACAGAATGAAAACCTTTTTCCAGTCAATGAAGAACAGAATCCTCTTGGATTCCTCATACAGTTCCAATTCCTAACATGAGATGATGCAATAAATCCTACTCAAGCAAACAGAGTAAAGAAAAACAAAACCAAGAAGCTTCCTTCTTTATACTGGGATAAATCAGTATGAGGAGAAGCTACCCAGGTTTGTGTCCAGAAGGCAAACATAGTTTTTATAATTGGATCCTTTTTCTTGGGGCAGGAGTCTCATCCAGCTGGGCTCATCATTCTGCAGCAATCACAGAGGAATACTGTGCTTTCATTCAGTATGACATTTCCTCTGTGTATGACTTATTAGCATGAAGTTTCAGCCCAGAGCTAAAAATAGAAGCCTAGCCTCTACTAAGCACCATCTTCCAGCTAAGCAGGAGTATTTTAGAGCCTTTTAGCTATAAGTAGATCTGATTTTTACTGAAGAACGAGAGTACAAGAGCATCAAATCTAATTGCAGTAGACTGGGTGACATTACTTGAATCCTTTTCTCCTGGTACATTTCAGTAATGTACTAAGCATTTGCAGAATCCTATCAAAATTAAAACAAATCAGCAGTGGAAAGATAGTTGAATTCTAGAAAAAAATTTAGTCTGATTTTTTAATTGGGATTTCAATTCTGTCCAAAGCTTCTTTCTAGATGTTTCACAGACATTGGTATAGCTAAAATAAATGGCATAAAAATATAATCAAGTAACTTCAGAAAAAAAAAACACCAAATTGTTCATCTTTGAAAATGTAAAGGACAAAATAATGAATTCAAAAATATTAGTTCCAGGGAACTGTAAAATCAACCATATGAAAAGAACTCTATCACAAAACAGCTAATAAAATTGCTATGATAAATCAACTTATAAGGGAGGATATTTTTATCATTTTCTGAGAGGCTATTAATAAATTGCACAGAAATACAGTGAAAGAACTGTTGTGATTGCAAAAACTACAGTAAAAAGGAATAGAGTGTCAGAAACACCAACATTTTATTTACTTTTAAATGTTAAAAAATTAGAACTATCTGCACTGCTGCTTGTGCCCTCCAAATGAGTTTAATGAGGTGGAGATGTGAAGGGAGCTGACCTCTCAGGGCTGGCCACTTCAGGGGCCACGTGCTATGGCCAGATGGTGTTTCTTGCCGTATAAAATAAAAGCCCACGGACCTGCTGGGTACAGGTGCCGTGCTGCCAGCCTGTAGTGGTGTCATCCCAGGACACACGGGACTCATTGCCCAGACACAGAACTTCTCTGCCAAGACAGGATGGCAAAAGCAGCTGTCAGCTTGAGCCAACTCCATCGGGTCCTGCCAGTTTCTTACTGAAAGCTGCTCATATTATTTCATGCTATTTTTCTATCAGTTCACCAAGTCACCAATTTTAAACAGATCTTTGCTGTACTACCTTTCCATACATCTTGACAAGAGGGATTCCGGCATGGAGGTGATCCTTGCTTGGCCCACAGTGATCTCTTATGTAAAAATGTCACCCTGCCACACTCCTTCAAACAGTTTGAAGGATGCTGTCATCCTAAACAGAGTCTCCATATTCTTTTGGGTCTCTCTATGAGATCTTCTGAAATCTTTATATCCCTGGGCTTCCCACATGACTTTCCCTTTTGTTCATAATATCATTCTATGAAAAGTAATTCCAACTCTTTTTGTTTGTTTCCAGATTTACAAAAGATGCATTTGAAAACCACTTTTGTGACCTTTCGATCAATGGTGAAGTTTTTCAACTCACAATTTATTTCCTCAGAACAGGGTACAGTTCAAATTTCACCATGTTGCATATTACCATCTGTATTTTTACATTGATGTTGCCAAATACCCAGATTTTACTGAACCTGATAAATGTTGCTCTACTCTTGACTCTATGAGTTGTTAATCCTCACAAGAGCTTCTCATCTGCATCACAGAAATTATGGCTTCTAAATTATAAATTTTTCACTTGTTTCAAGTCCATATTTGCATCTTCTCGGTTGCCTTCAATAAATATTAGGAGCAGCCTACCCTCCAGCCTTCTCTATTGTCTTCTTTAGGAACCTTCTTTTCAGCATGCACAAACTTAACCAGCAAAATCTGCATGATGCAGCCTATGTGATACATCCCTTTTCTGCTTATTTCTGTTCTGCTATGTGTAAACAGGTAATGCAGTATCCAGTTTCACATCTAATTGGAAAAACAAAAATGAGAGGATAATTTCCTCATTCTGCCTTCCTCTAGTAATCAAGCCTGAGTATTTGTTGCTGATGTAAATATGATACCATAGATATTAATTTACATTTTAGCAAACACATAACTTCATTGTATATTCTCAGGCATTCTTCAAAATCAATACTTCACAGAATTGATGAAATAGGCTTCTATTAGCCTTTGATATTCCAATAATTTTGCTGTAATTTCCTTTATTATTAATTAAATAAAACCACACCCATCCACATGACCTATCTCCCCTGCTTGTTTGATCCCTGTTGATATTGCTATTGAAACAGCCTCATCTGATATTCAAAAGAAAGGAATGGCCCTAAAGTCCTCACTTTCTCTAGCATTACTCTTCAGCGGAAATGATGCATCTACCATTGAATGTTTCTGAGGCAGAATTTTCCAAAGGACCATACAAGGAGGTCAAACATCACAGTGTGTGGTCTCCACTTCAGCACTTCGGAGGGACATGACCAAATCTGGAGGGAGATGTCAGTCCTAATTTTCACTATGACTCTCTGTTTATTTTCTGTTACATTAAATTATCTAAAAAATCTAAGGTTACATTCTAAGAATTTTATTATTATCATCAGTTTTGCTGCAGCTATCAGAAGGAGACATGGCAGTGATTCATACTTTTGAGTATGTTTTAACCTTAATTTCAATGCAGCTTTCCACAAAATATATTTCCTCTAGATTTATATGCACCATTGCTTCTACTGCTTTCCTTAAACTCTGAGAGAAGAGCTACCTTCCCTTGTAGCAGTATCCAATTGAGAAAAAAATACTTATTTGCAGATAAGTAAAATGACCAAAGAGCTGAAGAGAAAACAGTACAAAGGATATTTCCTTTTCCTTTTCTTTTTTTTTTTTTAAGAATGATTTGTCTTCAACAGTTTTTCTTAAGCCCAGAATGGCTCCATCTTCTTGAAGAAGATATCCTTCAATTTTTGTGGCACCACAGCATTCATCTTTTTGAACTTAAGCTTGTGGTTTCTAGAAGCTTGGACCATCACATGAAGTTTGACAGGTTTTAGGAAATTCTCATTACAGTAGACAGCAGAATTGAAGCTGTTTCATCTCAGGTGAAAAATGAGGAAGTTTAAATCATAGGCTTTGAAACTACCACATGGGGAAATCCCCAGATATAGCTGATTTGACATCTCAATAAGAGAGAACAAGGCATTGCAATGTAAAATGAAGCACACGAAAGAAGGTCAGCATTGCTACCTTTCAATTAAACTTGTGCTTCTGAAAGGTTGAGGTGAAGGACCTCAAGGCCTCTCATATCAACTTTTGATGCTGAACTGAGTGCCCATATTTAAGTTTGATCTTAGAAAAGAAATAACTGGACATCATCTTGTAACACATGACTGATACCACAGATTAAAAAATAATAAAGAGTCTGATTCACTATTGATTTTTTGCCTTTTTGGCTATGTTTTGAGCTGGTGCAAATCAGCCTAACCTTTTGATGTCAGTGGAGTTATGCCTTCTCTGACCTCCTGCAAGGTCCACGCTGATCAAGAACCTACCATTATGAAAAAGAAAAATTAATAGGAATTAAAACAAATGAAAGTGAAGGACCTCTTATTCCACCAAAACCAGAAGCAAATATTTCTTTGTCTAGCGGGAGTAAAGGCTCCCAGCCTTCATTGATGGGTGGAGCAAAGATTGCCATTTCTGCTGCAGACTAAATTGGCAATGAATCAAGCACTCATTTAAAGAGATTTTCCACAGCCATTTTGATTTGGAAGATTTGTCATGGGAGGATATAAGAGCTGTAATAGCCTTTTTTAGCAGTGCTCCGTGCAGCAAATACTCTGTAGCAGAAGGTACTGAACCTCAAGTGGTTTCCTTAATTTTCCATGAATATCATAGCCTTACCCATCCCCGTCTGACTACAGCACAAGCAAATTGGTTCAAAACTTGACTTCCTGTTTCATCACATATCAGAAATCTGTGCATAAAATTCAAGTTTTTAATGAATTGCTTCAAAAAATGAAGAGGAAGAAATGCATATATAAAAATTACATATTGATAGAAATGTATATTTTCAAAATTCACTTACACTTATTTGATGCCTGACTTTCAAAATATGCCAGTTGGCTTTTGATTCACACATGAGCACATATTCATACACACATGTGCACCCCACACACACAAACAAAAATCCCTCAGACTAATATAATACGATTTATAAATACTTCACTGTAACTACTTTAGCTAATAGACTTAAAATTGGAAGAGAAAAACTTGCTATGCAACAACTAATTAAAAAATTGGGTAACTGTAGGTAAGAAGTAAAAACTCCTTTTTACATTTTATGAGAATATGTAAGACAAATAGTAAATTTCAGATGGTATGTCTCTGCTTGAGGGGAACACTTGACTACAGAAAGTGAAATTATGGAGCACAATGAAAATGAAATCACATTTTTTGTAAAAGGAGATTATTTCATGTATAGGTGCTGTTGATTATATTTTTTCTAAGGAAGAATATTATAATGAAAAACTGTGTATTCAAAAACTTGTTTTCTATAATAGTACATAATATTATATATTAGTATAATAGATCGTGTACATTCAGATAATATGCTTCTCTTGGAGATTGAAAACACCAGTTTAAGAATTAGATTTAGGCAAAAAACATATTTTTGAGTTACAGCAGTTTCAAAAGCAAAAAGTTGGTTCTGACATTTCAACAAGAAAGGTCTTCCTTTTCTGCTGACAAGTAGTGTCTGTTTTCAGCACGGTTTTCCATGGGGAAAGTCAGATCTAGGAAGAGATATATCTGAGACTGGCATTTCATGTCCTAGTTCACCGCAGGTAATCATGAGTATTCGTTGCAATCAGAGGTATCACCATCATGACATGACACATCACGACCTACAGTGTAATACCTTATAACAGGATGTAGAGGAAGCTTGATTTGATAGACATTTTTCATCTGCTAATGACAAATTAGGGGCACTTCTGCATTATTCATCTACAATTCCTGCATATGCTTAACTCAAATTGACTTTGATGCCATGCAAGTTTCAAACTTACTACAAGTGAGCTTTTTGCTTTTATATGTAACAAACGTCAGAGAAATGAAGTAATAAAAATCTACTGAAATCAAGAAAATTTTGAATTTCATGACTGTTTGCAATGCTTGCTAAGCATACCAGATTCAGAACAATGACTTACCAGATTACCTTAAAGAAAGTTTGCAAACTTGAAAAATCAGAACAGCATTTCACAGTTGTTTGTTTACTCTGCTAACTAGCAGAGTAATAATTAAATTATGTATAGATACTCCAATGAAAATATATGACTTCCAATGAAATTGTACAGGTTGCTATTTACTGTATTCATTCACGCTGATAGATGCAGAAAATATAATGGATTTAAGGGAAGACAAATGCCTGTTTAATAAAACAAACTGATTACCACAGGAGTCAATATATTTTTATATTGATGTGTTCATTAGCACTGGAACATTCTATTCAAAAACCAATCAACGTACCCTCATACCAGGATTAAAAATCAGCATTGTTAGAGCAGCTCAGTGATAGGAATCAATACAGCCTCTGGTTCTGTAAATCTTCAGCGACAGAGAGACCTTTCCTCCTCTCAAGATTGCCTGAATGAGGCAGTCATCCGCACCAGTTCAGCTAAAGGGGTTTGTTTCTGAGTGCTCTGAGCCACTACCCTCTGTAAGGGGGGCATTCACCACCACCTAGACAAAAAAATCATCTATATCCAAGTTAATGAAACCTTGGCTCTGTTAACAATGGAGAATGACTGAATTCTCCAGAGAGTGCCTTGTTCCTGCTACAGTTGACACAGCTTAGAAGAATCTAAACTGCCATCTTAGAGCTTCCTCCTTTCTTCAATGTTATGGACCTTTCCTAAATGTTGAGCGTGGCCTTTCTAGGGGGCACTGGACACAGTCTTTCCTGTCTGATGTGCCAGTTACAGTACCGTGGAGATGAGTTTTGGGAACACAAGTTGAAAAGAATTCAAAAGGAAGGACCTTTTGCCTACAAGTACAAAAAAAAAAAAGTGAAAAATGGAAGAGACTGAGAGACTGCCAAGAGATGTTACATAGCCTCCAACCCCAGATGTTTTCAAAGCCTGGCTCTATAATCCCCAGAGTAACCCAAGCTGACCTAATAGCTGACCCTGCTGTGGAAGGCGGTCCATCAAGAGACTCCCTGAGGCCCCTTCCAACAGGAATTATCCCTTAGTTCTAGAGTATTTATCCATTGTTTTCTCTGTACTGAGCTGACTTCCCTGATGGCACTTCTGGGACTTCAGAGTGAACATGAAGTTCAGTCAACTCGGTTGGAGTTTTGCCTTTAATTGCAATTCATAAGTCTCAAAAAATTTCATACCAGTGCCTGCTGAGCACCTGCTGAGGAGGGTGTGGTGACCTTTTGGGGACTTCAGGCTTGTTAACAAAACAGAGATAAACCACAGAAACTATATTCAACTCACTTTCTTGCTCAGTCCATCTTTAGGAAGCATCCTCAACATCAGAAGCTGACAGATGCTCCATGATGAGCACAGCACAGGAAAATACAGAACTTTGAAATCAAATTATAGTTTCTACAAGTGATTGTCAGTTTTTAAGAATTCTTTTCTTTGGTTATTTTACCCTAAAATCCAGGTTCTGCTTGACTGCCAACAGCCAGGAGCATGGAGAAAACCTGTTAATTACTTCTTCTCTTTCACTGCAGTGGTCAGAAGCAACGGCAGCTATGGTGCCTTAATGCAACATAGGTCAGGTCTTGGACACCAGGAAGGGAGGGGAAGGGCAGAATGTGGGACAAGGAGGCACTGAACTGGTGATGCAGCAGGTGCCTAGGTATGGGATAATGATCACTAGGAGTGTCAGTGTCAGTACCAGCAGCACCAATGGCTCTGGGGAGGGTGACAGCTCGTGACATGGCACAGCAGCCCTCTGGAAAGTGAGCTGCTGAAGTCAGTGGGTGCTGCAGGCCCTGGGAATACACCAGTAAATCTGCATGCTTGAAAAGGCAGAACAGCTTAAAAGAAGGCATAAGGATCTAAGAGGCAAAAGCAGTTTAGCAAGATTAAAAAACAATAAGGCATTTATATTAATAAGAACACGCCTTATAATTATGCTAACTAGGCTAAAAATTATAGGGCCAAGTCTTTATTTCAGACATGAGATGATCACCAGCTGGGGACAGACAGAAGTTGCATCTAGTGGTAAAATATTGCACAATCAGGTGCATTGTGTAGGTATTTTACTTTCCTGTGCAACATCTGGCATGAGCCACTGTGAGAGACAGGATGTCAGACTAGCTGGACCATTTATCTGTTCTGGTGCATAATTCTTATGCTTCTTTAGCTTACAGGCTTTTCTGACTGCTTGAGAACATTTATGAAATAGCAGGGCAGGGAAGAGAGATGTTATTTCTAATTGAAGAACTTGCTATGTCTCACCACCTGTTGTTTGTACATAAGATGATAGGGTTCCAATCACAAGATTAATGCGCAATTTAGACTGGAAAAATATCAGCAAATCTGTCTGATTCTCCTATTTTAAACCCTTTCATGATCTTCAGAAATATTTCACAGTGCCAAGAACAATTTCAAAAATAAACCATAGGACTTTATAAAAAGCATTCCAAAAAGCTGCATCTGTCATTTGCATATGCAAAACTTTTGCTGCAGATTCATGAATAAGACTGGTTATGTAGTTCCTGTAAAATGTATGGGGGTTATTATTATATGGATTTTTTATTTTTACTTTTAATGATAAAAATATTCAACGTGCTGAACAAAGTGTAGAGGTTAAAATCTGATTCCCGTAAAAACTTTCTGTAACAAAATATTTAGCTACATGCTAATTGCTTCAAACCTTTTTTTTCTTTAATGATTTCCAGTCAGAAAATTTTCACCTTTTTTTGAAAACAACAACCTAAAAATTTACTAAAGTTGAAGAAATTCCATAGCTATTACCTTAATATTAAAATTCATTAGCTCCCTGGATTTTTTGCAGTAGCCATGACTGCTTATTCCTGTTAGGATATCTCTTTGTGTGCCTTTCTTCCTAAGATCTGCAACAATGGCAGAAGCCGAAGATGTGGGGTTTTTTTCCTGTCTATTTCATAAAAGCAATACTGAATTTGTAAGTTATTTTAATATTTTTGTTGACATATAAAAGTATGTTGAATACTTAATGTCCATCTTGTTGTAGGAAAATGACAACAGAATATTTTATTAGACTTTATCTTTTGTATAAATTTTGACAACATACCAATTTTCCAGGCATAAATGATTCCATTTTTAATAAGATTTTATATAATTGATTAAAAATTATGTCTTACCACTTCTTTTTCTACCTAAAGGACGGTTTCAGCCTTAGGAAAGTATTTCTTGCTTTCCAGATCAAGTAAATAAAAAGGAAAGAAGTTCATCACAAGCCTTCTATTTTCTAAAACCATCACATAACCAAAATATAACTTGAGAACAAGGGAATTTTGATCTTTGACTCTGAAGAATAAAGACTCACCTTCACAAGCATTTACTAGTTTAACACATAATTCTTGAGGGACAACTAAAATATTTTGAAGACTGAATCAAGAAAATGGTGAGGCACAGATAGGTTTTTAAGTTTCTTTCAAAAATAATTCATACAATACAGTTTAAGTAAATAAATAAATACCTCTATAATGTCCTGTTCTCATGTTAATAACACTTTCAGACAGACACTTTAGGGACGAAAGTACTCTTTTCCTTGTTTACAAACACAAAAATGTTGTTTCTTTGAAGTTAAATGAAAATCTGCTTCTGGTTCATCAAATAATAATTTAAAATAGATTTTCTAAGTTTAGGGCATTAATTCCTTCATTAATATATTTTCCTTTTTTCTGTCAGTTTTCTGAGCAGATCAAAAGTTCTACTAGTGAATTTTTCAAAAAGAGGTCTCTAAATCAACCTTTGACGGCAAATGAATAAAACACTGAGTGGAAGATCTACCATTTTGGAGAGGGATAAGAAATACTCCATATCTCTTAGCTGAAAAGTAATTTTTGGTTGTTCTTGATAAAGAATTTAATAACACAATTTTTTACATTAAAAATAAACTTTCATTTGCTTTTTCGGCTGGTCAAAAAAGGCTCTTGGGTTTTTTTCTACTGTTGGAAGCATGCATAGCATAATGGTAAAAACCTCGTGTTTAACATTCAAAAGTGGGCAAAAATCTATTACCAACCTGTAAAAGTTTGTAAAAATGCTTAAAGAAACATCTCTTGAAGTGGTATAAAATATTGAAGCCAGCAGGATGGCTGATTTTGCATAACTGAGCTCAGAAATGAAGAAAAATATGTTACCCCAAAGCCAGCAAAGTCCTGCTAAATAGTTCTTGTTTGGAGTCTTAGCAATCCAAAAGCCTGTGTAAGCTTCCTGCATGCAATCTAACATACTTTCCTTTAACAGACCTATGGAAATGCACAGATTCAGATATATTCAAAATGTTACCTTTATTCATGCCCATTCATGTATAAACGCGTATGCAGAAATTACTCTTCACCACAAGATCAGCTGTAATACTTTTGAAGACCACTGGTAATGCAAAAAAAAAAAAAAAAGAAAATACAATATCCTTTAAAAACATATGCATTCAAATTCCTGACTGTTTACCATTTAGCCAGAGAGTCCATCAAAAAACCATTTATAACCCTTGCTATTCCTGAGAGAGATGAATATCTTCTGATTTCTGTAAGTGCATTATACATTATAGAGTGCAAAGCTCGGTACATTTAGCATCAGCACGTTTATCTGAGTGCTTAAGGGAGGATTTCAGATTTTGCCTGTTGCATAATGAATAGAAGGTGCTCAGCTCTCTGCTGAGATCCTGGAACTGCAGCCTGTGCAAATGAGGCAGACCTAAAGGCAATTGTTGTTGCATTTGGGGCATGGAAATATCGCCTGGGCATTTTCTTCATTATCATTTTCGTTCACAGAATGGTTGAGGTTAGATGACACCTCTGGAAGTCATCTGGTCTGTGCTGCTTCCCTGTCCTGCTGGCAGCCCAGCACCTGCCTACACAAAAGTCCAGCTACTCTCAGCTTGGAGCAAAAGTTCATGAGTCAAGAGCCACAGTAAAATTACAATGTCATCCCTACATACTGCTGGATGGCCTGGGGTTGTTTTCTGTCTGAGGGCACGCCAGGCTAGGAGGGTTAGCACCCAGGGAATCCCACACGTGATGTTGCAGCGCTAATTAGGTCAAGTTCAACTCAGTATTGCTCCAATAACTTTAGTGCCTTGACAACACACAACCCCCAACACACCTCCGTTCCCCAAGGAGGCTCTTCTCTTCAGCCCAAATAGGGCAGAAAAAGCAGAAACTGTCACCTCACTTAAAGGCAACTTATGGACATCCATCAAAGAGCAGTGATTTTCTGCCATTACCAACTTTGGTTTGAGCAAAGGAACCAATGCTGAGAGAGTCTAGTTCTCATTGCCAGACATTTAGACTTGAGCAATCACTCTTTTAAGGTTCTTTGGAATAACCGGGATCTCCAGCAAGTGCACACGAGCAGCAACTCCGCTGAAGGACCCAGATATTCTAATGTAGAACGAGGATGGGAATGAGAGCAAGCAGGCACACACTGACACCATTTGCCAGCCTGAACAGCCATCAAGAGTACGATATAAATATATGGATAACTGGGAACTTGTAAAGCTTGTATTCTTTTCATAATTTAACCTGCAGTTAAACAACCCTTGCAATGCTGTGTGCCTTTAGAGACTGCTGATGTGCCAGGGTATTTCATGTCAGCTCAGGCAATAGCATAATCATGGGGGCAAAAGAGTTCACTGCCAGGGGCAGCTGCTCAAGTACATGTGCTCTCTGCTATGTTTGACTTACAGCATATAATAAATACGCTTCATTTTTCTCCCTGAAAAGCCAAAGATTAGCTGCAGCATAGGTGACTGTCGCCTACATTAAAAAAAATCTTTCCAATTTTTCAGTCTTCTGAAGAAGCAATTTGATGGTTTCATTGCTTTTCCCATCAGGGACTGCTGATGGCAAACACCATGCTCTCTTTTGCAACATAACAATGTGGAACCTGCCACACAGTTTAAACAATATTGAAAAACTCGAAGTGGAAAAAATATAGGTGTTTCTGCCTCAAAAAGCAGGCAGGCAAATACGGCAATTTTTTACTGAACAATTCTACTTACTGAGTATAGTTGGCATCATCTGCTTGTTACAGTAAGTAAAATTTTTTATCGCTTTTTCGTCCTGTTATCCTGCTGCTCCAATGCAGTTGAGAAAGATTACTCTGAATCCTGCTCCATTTTGTGCAACATAAACAGAATTTATGCTGCAATTATGAAGTCAGATTCTGCCTCCAGTTATTCCTTGCAACTCCCATGAAGGAAGAAAGTTGAGTACAGCTTAACCCAGAGTGAGGCCTCTGTAATCTTTATTATCAACCACAAAAGAAGACCCACGGAGAATCCAGCTTGAGTTCCAGGCATGAGGTTGAGTCTATCTTGGTAGCACTGATAGAGCCCAGTGGTGAATGCTTTACTATAGTGAGCAAGGGCAGGTGTATCAGTGGGGATGGAACTGCACACACCTTTGTAGGGTAGAAACTTACTGCAGCAGAGCTCAAACTCTCTAAAGAGAGTTTTCCAAGAGGCATATACATGTTTTCCCACTGATAAATGGGAGTTTACAGCTACTTGTAGTCTCCATTTTGAAAATAGAATGTATATTTCCAAACACTTTTTTTACCTCTTGTTAGAACCCAGGACATCCCTCTGGCTGCCCTGGATGGTTTGAGACCCTGCCAGAGGGCTCAGAGACCTTGGCACAGAGCCAAAGACCCCTGTGCCTTTGATTTTGACCCATGGAAAAAATTACCAACCTTGCATGAGGATTTACAAGCCACGAAAGTTTAGGTAGAATGATAGTTAGTTTGTCATAGGGTGAAAAGTAGAATTTTGGGGTTTTTAGAATGGGGGTTCAGAGGCCAAGATGGAGGAATTTGGGCGTGCCTTGTCCTTCTTTCTCTTTTTTCCTAGCCTCCATCTTCTGGGTGATGGTGGCACTTTTGGATTGGTTTAGAGTAGAGATGGACTGTCTAACATAGGTGATAGGTACTGGAAAATAAATGCAAAAAAAGTACACATAGTTTTTAGTATAAAAGGACAACACCACCCTGAGGGCCAGGCAGTGTGCCACTGAATGACCTGCTGAACAGACCTCAACAGACCAGGGGAAGAATGTTATAGATAACAGAAAATAAACGGCCTTGAAAACCAGAACAGAAGAATCCTGACTCCCTCTTCGGTTGCTAGGCTGGGAAAAGAGATTCTCTGACACATTTCGGGGTCATCTTGACCACAGAGACTCCCGAGAACCTCTGTCAAAAGGTATAATATAGGGCTTCTCAGCACAGGGAAGAAATCCAGAATGTCTATTGAAGAATAAACTGTCTTAAAACATCATTGTGAAGCTAAAGAAGCTGTTTGTTCCCCAACACCTCTGGATCAAGACCCAGCAGTTTATTTTCCTCTCCAGCAAGTCACTTTCAAAATTTTTACAGAAGTCCTAAAGGAGAGGAACTTTTCATTTATTATATATCCTTTTATCAGGTATCTGAGAATTAGTAATGATTGGCTTCTCAGACAGTTAATGTAAAGAGAGAGAAAGCATAAACCAAATACAAAACTGTCTTTGGAAAAGACTATTTTTCTATTATCTGTAGAGAGCACTTCTAGCTTAAGTGCTTCAGTAAGGCCTAAATTTGGATGTGATGGAAATGGATTAGAGCGTTCCTGTGAGCAGCAGCCCTGGAAGGGTTTGTTCCAAACACCTGGCATCCATCAGAGACAAAGGCATTGGCCACAGGTGTGGGTCAGACCTGTCCATACTTTCGTGCTACTCAATGGACACACCATGCTCCCTCTCATTCCTGAAATTCAACATTCCTGAAATTCAACATCGGTTGCAAGGTGACCACGAGACCTTGAGACAGATGGCCCATGAGCTGATAGTCTGTGTGAAGAGTAACCCACAGAGAGGGAAGGGAAGGGAAGGGAAGGGAAGGGAAGGGAAGGGAAGGGAAGGGAAGGGAAGGGAAGGGAAGGGAAGGGAAGGGAAGGGAAGGGAAGGGAAGGGAAGGGAAGGGAAGGGAAGGGAAGGGAAGGGAAGGGAAGGGAAGGGAAGGGAAGGGAAGGGAAGGGAAGGGAAGGGAAGGGAAGGGAAGGGAAGGGAAGGGAAGGGAAGGGAAGGGAAGGGAAGGGAAGGGAAGGGAAGGGAAGGGAAGGGAAGGGAAGGGAAGGGAAGGGAAGGGAAGGGAAGGGAAGGGAAGGGAAGGGAAGGGAAGGGAAGGGAAGGGAACACCCAGCTAATTTTCATTTGGGTCACATACCTATACAGAGTAACCCTGTGAAATCAGAGCTGGGGCTGGCACAAAGAAGTAGGTAGGGAGTATCACATTGTCGTGTGTGGAGGGCAAGATTATCTTTCAGGGAGCCAGCCAGACTTGGATCTTTTTAAGGAAATAGTGAGACTGCCTTCAGAAACTCTGGAAGAGAGCCAGGCCAAAAAGCCCAGCTTTTGAGAACGGTCAATGTGTCATTTTTAATTCTTCCTAGCTCCTTCCTTACCTATAAAGCCTTTCACTCCAACAAGCTTTTTCTTTTCTTCTAATGAAAAAAGCTGGGGAACTAGACATTATGAAGAGGTCAGGACAAGAATTTTAAAAGCCTGAGACGACTCCTACCCAGAAAACTCTAGCCTGCTGGACCATCCAAGGAGTAAAAAGCAACAGATGAAAGAAATTCAAAAATATAAGAACTCATGAGCAAACTGCTTTCTGTCTCCAATACATGTGGGTTTTTTACTGCCTTTGCTTCAGCACATAACTGCAGGGCTGTGGAACCCTCACTGCTACCTCCTCCCCGCTAACATTGTGTTGCAGGGATTCTGTGTATCAGAAAATGAATTAATCAAAAACAAAAGGATTAACAGCCTGAGCTTTCTCACCAAAGTCTACAGCTCCAAAAGAGCCACCATGTCCAACAATGTGGTGCTTGGGAGTCGTGTGTAAGTGCAAGTCATTGTGGAAGACCAAAGATGAATGGGATCAAAATTCCCCTATTGAGGTCCATGCACATCCAGCAAAATTAGCTGATTTAGCAACTAGCACTGCTATGAATCACCAGAAGTCTGAATGAACCCACAGTTCACCCCAGTCTGCAGCAGCGTTCACACAAGCTGACACTGGAAGAGCCAGAGTTCCTCCACATGGCTCTTTCAAGGACAACTGTTGGGTTGGATCCATGGGGGAGGTTTGTCCATCTTTCTGAAGCAGTTCTAGAACTTTTAAAATTGTAATGAAAAATAAATCAGCAAGTAAATGCATACTTGATATATTCACTATTATTATGGGGCTTTAAACAAATTAGGCAGAGAAAAATATTTCATGGCTGATATGGTGATGCCTTGATATCGCACAGCACAGGCTGACAGTTTACAGAGGCTCTCCTAACTTGGAACGGATCAGATGTTTTTTTCAGAAACCTAGAAATCTTTATGAAAGAGTTTTCTGTAACAGATTTGTCTGTGATACCTCCCAGAACCTAACAGTTTGAATCATTATAGCCTATCTCCAAAGGGGCTTCAGAAAAGTCCTACATTTCAGTCTTCTATTGCAGTCAACCTTCAAAATGCTCCATCACTTCTCGAACTACCTTCTTCTCTTGCTCTCTTTCCTCCCATCTTTCACCTACATCTTTAATTTTCTTTTTTTTTTTTCCCTAGTCTTTCTCAGTTTTCCAGTTTCAATGACAATTTTTTCTATTTAGACTGCTGGTATGTTCCCATTTCCCCTTGATTCCACTTCACAAACTGAGGATCTGTTCATCAGTAAAGCACACAACATAAATTGCCCCCAATTCTTTCATCACAACACTTTCCAGCCTAAACATCCTCTAGCCAAGGCATTTGGCTCATTCCCCTCTGTCTTCCACTTCCCTAAAGCTCCTCCGATTTTCTCCTTTCTTCTATTTCTCACTTGTTTCTGCAGCATTACAATTACTATGGAATTTGTGCAGCTGACAAGGTTAACCACTAAAGCAAGTGTATGTCAAGGAGTTCGGACATCCAAGGAGGTCAGACATCCACAGCTCAATATTATTCTTCATTTCCTGACTCCCTCCACAATGGCATCTGTTAGTCCTGTGCGTTTTCCATATCTCTTTGCCATCCTCTGGTTTTATCCCATGAGCTCACGGGACATGTCATGAGGTGCCACTCAGAAAAACTCACAAGTGTGATGTTTGCTCTTTGGGGGAAGCTCTCTCTCTCTGAGTAGCAGACCTGGTGTCAGTGCTGCAGGCCAAGCTGTGCTGACAGTTTTCTTACCTGTGAATTAACACACAGGTCTGCCATGGAAAAGCAGCCGTGTAATTGGTGAGGTCCTGCAGTCTGGCCGTTCAGCGGTGTCAAGGCACTCGGGGCACGTCTTGTATTTATCACTGCTCCCTGCAGGTAGCACAGAAACATCACTTTAAATTGACAGAACACGACAGTGAACACAAAATCAATGCCAGAAATGCCCAGACATTAGTGAACTCCTTATGGTACTTTATAAGAGTGGGGAATAAAATATATTTTTTTTCTTTTCCTGTAGTTTTGTCCTTTTAAAATGACATACCCTCATCAGTAACTCAAGGTGAAATGATTAGGTTAGTTTCTGTGCATGCAAAAAAAGGACATTTCAATTTCCAAAGATCCCAATCTGAGATCAACTTTTCCTCTTTTGGATTACATGTATAGACTCATTGTCACTGTAATAATATAATCATCATAAAACCCCGACAATATTCTTAAGGTGGCAAGAAATAACTATTTTCCTTATTGTCTAGAAACAAAACATGGAAGTTATCTACAATGACAAAACAGATCCAGTAGCAAAAGCCATTTTTTAGGTGCCAAAAACCTCGATATTTCCTCAAGGGGCCTGCTTTTCAAAAAAGTTCTCAATCTACAGAGAAACTGATTTTGTAAGGACTTGTCACTTAGTCAACAAGTGAGACAATTATGAATCACCACAGTCTAGTGAAAATCACCATAGTGTTCCTATATTCCTCTAAACAAAAGAGAGATGTTTTCCCAAGAAATACATTCATATCCTTTTTCTTTTTTTTTTTCTGGAGGGGAAGTGATTTGGCCTTGAATTTCTAAATACATTTTACGCTGTCTTCCAAATACTTTGTATTATACTGAATGCAGGAAAACTGTTTTGGAAATAGCTTTTTTCACAGGTGCTCTGATTACATTTTGCTTTCTTTGATAATTTCGTTGCTATGCTATTGATTTTTTCATTAAAACAGAGACACAGTTCCCAACATACATGTTTAAAAGTATAGAAATCTTCCCCTTTCTTAATTAGTTCTACCTTTGCTGGCACCATTTAATGAAATCTCGAGGGCCAATTGCTACACTTCGTATTCAGCCAAAACTCCCATTAATCCAAATATGTTACCGTAATATTTTTTTATGAAAATAGCAGTGATATCACATTATAATTTTACAACATTATTACATGGAAGAGGAAAGAGAAGGAAATAGATTGTACAGAAAATAAGCTTTTATTGTAAACCAAAATCATCCATAATAATTAGTGATATCTGGGAAACTTTCATGATTACCAAAAATAAATTTGTTAATTTTAATCAAGTTCTCTGTTTTAAAGTGGCATCATTCAGACTGCAGAATGCATTTTTTCCCTATTGTTTTTCTTCCAGGGGACTCTGTCTGTCTCCTTCACTCCTATCCCAAACATTTCATATTTTTATTTGTAAGTTTGACCAAAGTATGGCCTTTAGTGATTTCACATCCTAAGCTCATTCATTGGAGCATCTAATAAAAGTGTTGAACTCTTTTATTGATAGGCAGTGGCACAAAATATGGGGCTGGGGAAAGATCAGCCACCTCTGACTTTCCCTCCTCAGCTGTCTTAAGAAGTAACAGAGTACTGCTACCCAGTGACAGAGGGGCCTTGCTTTGTGCCCTCAATAAAATGAATCCTGCTGGCAAATAAACCCAAAGATGGCTATTCTTCTTCTGAAAAGTATTGTCCATCACAGTCATCCAGAAATCCTCAGTGGCTAGTTCAGCTTTCAGCCACGGTTTGCTGATTGTTTTATGTGTCAGAATGAAAACTATCAAATACACAATCTGTGGGATGTCACTGGCCATGACAATTTATAGCACTGCAAATACAACTCAGGCTGGGTCTACATCTTCTACTTCAGAAAGAAGAGCTGTCTTGATTCTGGGAGGAAAAGGCAGCCTCAGCAAATCCAGCAGCACAGATATATAGCTCAGCAGAGAGAGGGGTAGCAAGTGCCCACGTTAGAAGTGGCCAACAGATTGCAGATAACCCCATTATTGATTAGAAAATTCTGGTTTTATTTTAAAAAATGTAGGTTTGGGGTTTTTTCCGAGTGTAAACTTTCTGTGGCACGTAATATATTCATTTTTTTAATAATTGCAAGCATATTCTATTACTCATGTGATAGTGAACTGGAACTACTTGAATAGTGAAACTATGGTCCATCCCAAAATATGAATTCTTTGACATAAATTTTCTACAGAGACTGGGAGCACAAGATCACGCAGGAGTATTTTATCTAAAAAAACATTTTGGTGGAACTGGGAGTTTTTTCAGTATTCTGCTCTTTACTGAGGAAATGAGCCTTTGCATAAGTAAGCAAAAATCCCAAAACCTCAAATTCCTGTTAAATTGCAAGTGAGGTGTATTCATTCCACAGACCAGACTGCTGAGCATCAGCTCTTCATATGGGTGCCCCATATCATATTAACACTCACGAGCTCAGTAACAACACTTCAGTCTGTTTAGTACTATAACTGTATTACTTAAAAATCCTTGAAAAACACCTGTGAATGTGGGACAAGTTGCACAACTGAAACATTGCAATCACTGAACCACACCACTGAGGGCTGCAAGCTTTTCAGAAGGGACAGACTGGAAAGGAGGGGCGGGGTGTTGTGCTCTGTGTTAAGGAATGGAGATTGGGAAAAGCTGCCTCTGGAAAACACACAAGATCAAAGCCTGTGGGTTAAAAAGGACAGGACCAACAAAGGACACCTATAGTCTGGTTCTACTACAGTATGACTGACCAGGGGGAGGCTTTCTAATGAGGCTTTCTTGCTTCAGCTGCAGGCAGCATCACACACATAAGTTCTCACCCTGTTAGGAGATTTCAACCACCCAGACATCGGCTGAGAGAGCAGAGCTGTCTGTAAGTAATTCAGAAAACTCCCAAAGTGTATAGAGGATTCATCCTTAACTGCATCAAAATAGGAGTGGCCAGCAGCTCAAGGGAAGTGATTCTGCCCCTCTACTCTGATTTTGTGAGACCCCACCCTTAGTGCTGCATCCCACTCTGGGGTCCTCAGCATAGGAAAGATGTGGTCCTGTTGGAGTGAATCCACAGGACGGCCACAAAGACAATCACAGGGCTGAAGGCTTTCTCAGACAGTCCAAGAGAGGTGAGACTGCTCAGCTTGAAGAAGAGATGGCACCAAGGAGACCTCAGTGTGACCTTCCTTCCAGTATTTAAAGGAGACTTAGAAAAATGACGGAGATCAGCATTTACATGGACAGATGTACAGTGACAGGACAAGGAGGGATGGTTTTAAAGAAAAAGAGGAGAGATTTAGATTTGATTTTAGAGAGAAATTCTTTACAGTGAGGATGCCGAGACACTGGAGCAAGTTGCCCAGAGAAGTTGTCTGTGCCCCATACCCAGAAGCGTTCAAGGCCAGGTTGGATGGGGCTCTGAGAAACCTGGTCTAGTGGAAAGTGTCCCTGCCTATGGCAGGGGTTTGGAACTGGGTCATCTGAGGTCCCTTCCAACCCAAACCACCCTATGATTCTATGATCCATTTAAGAAACAAAATTGTAGCTGAAGTACTGCTTTCTAGCCAGGAAATGGTTCTAAAGGTTGGATGAGTTTTAAAGTAGAATAATTTTCATTTATCTCTGTAAGGAACAGTGAAAAGGCAGAATCATTATACTAGAGGGATGAGAGAAATACAGTAAAAAAGTATTACAGCTGTATAAGCCATATCAGGGGATTCCTAATGACTTGGAATTCTAACACAAATCACAACACTAATAGAAACAAGGACATCACAAGCAGCAGTATACAACCTCTTGTCTTCAGTCTACAACAAAAATGATTAAGCATGAGCAGACATTTAGCTAAACTGGTATAAATAATGTGACAGTTGTACAAGCCAGGGCAAGAACAGGTTAATGAACGCTGAGATAAATTAGGTGTATCTGAGTCATCAGGAATTTATGAAATTCACAGTAGACTACTTAAGAATATAACCAGGGTATTCTCTTTGCCATTAATAATTATATCCAAAAATAAATGAAAAGTGAGGGTAGTCCCAGAGGACTGTAAATTAGTATCAGTATAAACAAGACAGGAGGGAAAAGATCTAGGGAATTATGAACAAGTTAACCTAACAAAGATTCTCAGAAAAATATTCCATTAACATTATTAAGATTATCTACCAATTTATAAACACTTAGTACATACAAAGCAGATAACATGCTGTGAAGAAAAAAACAGGAACAACCAAGTTCATTTGGTGGCCTGGTGGAAGGGAGGAAATAGGAGCTGTAAAAATCTGGAATTAAGTCAACTTTGAACATTGTACAACAAAATAATCTTAAAGGCAAATTAAAGAAACAAGCTCTGAATAAGATAGGTACACATGCAACGGAAAAATATTCATTGAGACACTGGTTCACAACTCAGTTGGAGAGTGAGGACTCTTGGTGAGTCCTCAGGCAAACAGGTCTGCATGTATTGGTACCTTTTGTATGTTCACTGGCAACCTGGATGAATGTGTTTGCTAGTCCTATGGAGCTATAGAGAGCTGGGAGGAGTTGGAAAGAATAGTCCTGAAAAG
Source organism: Zonotrichia leucophrys gambelii (assembly GCF_028769735.1). Lineage (NCBI taxonomy): Eukaryota > Metazoa > Chordata > Aves > Passeriformes > Passerellidae > Zonotrichia > Zonotrichia leucophrys. The sequence continues at coordinate 78,484,996 of NC_088169.1, forward strand.
TATATTTTCAAATAAAAGCTGCCCAGAAAACATCAAGACTGAAATATACAAACACAAATGCAAACTTATTCAAATAAAAATACGAAAATGCAAAAATCAATAACAGAAAATATATGTCTATCCAGGAAAAACTGCAGGAAAGTATCAGCATACTGGACTCAAATCAAATTAGACAATACAATGCTTCTGAAAAAGAGGATAAACTTAATTCTTAACTTTACTACCAAGAATTTTCAAAGTAAAAAGACAGGAGACAATTAGAGTGAAGCACAAGATAAAACTGCTCTATTCAGCTGGGGACTTACTCTCAAACAAATGAAAGGAAAGAATGAAAAGTGATCAGAAAGAATGAAGAGGGTTAAAAACCAGTATCAGGGATGAAAGGTTGAAGGACCTGAGATGCAACATGTAAGTAAGAAAACTGACAGCAGCTTTCAAAGTCATAAGAGCCCACTACAAGGATAATCACAGTCAATAATCAAACCTACTATAGGACTAGGCATAATCAGATTAGTTTCTAGGCAGCAAATTGAGGTTAGATTTGAGAAGACAGCTAACTAGATATGTAGGGAAATAAACAGAATTAAGACATTGGAAAGACTTGGAAAAACAAGAAAGACAGATCATGTCCTGAAGAGGACACTTTTTCTGGCTCCATTGTGAAGAGGGGAAACTCAAGTAAACCACTTTAAACCTTGTCTAAAAAGGTTTACAAGCATTTTCTATTCTTTCACAAGTCTGCTATTTAAATACTGAAGTAGCAGGTAAGGCATTCATTCTCAAACTCTTCTTCCCCTTCCACAGGGCTGTACAGAGAGCACTCCTGGAAAATGCTTTGTTGTGGAGTGTTTTGTGTGTGGTAAAGCAAAGGGTAGCACCTGCAATTCTGCCTCCTGCCTTTCCCTCAAGGCTCTGAGCCTTTCACCCAAGCTGCTGTGGTAGGGCTTTCCCCAAGGCACAGGTTTTGCCTTGCTCTTATGCTGTTGCCCTCCAGTTGCTATTTTCACAGTTCTGCATCTGCAAAACGCAATATTCTTGTTGTATCAGGCTTCCCAGGGAGGAAATACATGAAACTCGGGTCTTCTTTCTCTCCCTTTCCTTCCTCTCTTTCTTTGTAGGTTTTAGCTTATTTCAGAGGACTAGTCCAAAATCAAGTGTGAGTCAATGTGCTAGGGAGAAAGTACAGGGAAAATTCACCAAGTCATCTTTATTGTCATCACCTGCTGCACTGTAACTTTCACTGTTGCAATTGATGTCTGACATCAGCCACAGACCCCCTAGAAAAGTTTTGTGCATGTAAGCCTGTCTCAGCATCCTTTGTCCAAAATTTTAGATTATAGAAAAAGAGAAATTGCTTAGTGTAAGCAGAAAGTGCCACCTGAGATGCTGAAACTGTTACTAGTAGAACCCAGGCTTTTTTTCCTGTCAACAAAACAAAACAAAAAGAAAAATGACAAATGTATAATGAAAAAGCCGAATTTTCTACTCTTAGTAATGATCCTTACCCATAACTGCTAGAGAAAAAAACAGCTACAGCAAAAATTTTGTCAGCCCTACCAAAAACCAGCAAAATGTGTGAGCTTTGGCCATTTCAGACAACAGTTGCAGCTCCTTTGTATTTTCAGTCCGTACTACAGAATCTGCCACATTCATGGCTGGGCCAAAACCTGTTTAAAAATGGATAAAGAGAGAAAGAGTGAGTAAGACAGAGAAAAGCTGTTTTGAGAAGACTCAGCCAAAGGAATCAGTGCTCTCAATTCCAGTGTGGTGAAGGAGATTGTGATGGGTGCCCTTCCTCTCCTTCACTGTGATCAGGATGGTGAAATCATGGTATGAACACTGCGGCCCAATGTCTCTGAAGACAAGCAGATTAACTGTCACAAAGGTAATTATTGCTTCCTTCAGCCCAGATCTCAGGATATGCATGTTTTACCAGAATCTTCATAAGGGCTTGGTAGGGAAAAAGGCCCCTCTCCTGTATTTGTTAATGACTTAGCTCTGATTTCTGGCGCAACTATATTCAATAATGATCTTCAGTCCTATCCTCCTATCATGCAGACATGAATTATACAGTCTTTTCATCAAAGAAATAGATCTTTATGTCTTGACTAATTCAACACTCAGGAGGTCTGGTAAACATACCTACTGGGAGAGAAATAATGCCAAAAACTCAGGAAGCTTATAAGGAGAAGCTGAAGAAATCAGCCTTAGTTTTGCCAGCAAGCCAAAGGTGCAGCAGAAACATGGGAACAGACTTCTTGCTGTGTAAAAAGCTGTGATGAGGCAGGCAGTAAAGATATGTTCTCTATGTTTATTGTAGATTTGACAGAGAAATACACCTCTGAATTTCTACATGGTGTTTCAGGTTAGATAATAGACAAAGCTTTCTGTTCACTCCTCATTAACCAAAAAGTTAAAGAACACATTTCAGAGTCACTTACCAAACTTGGGGAAGGGGCTCTGAGCTCTGTCTGAGCAGGGATGAATTAGGAAACCTCTTGAGATCTCCTCCTACACCTATAAAACTGCCATGATATGAGTTGGAGGTACCATAGACTAATAAAGAGAATCTTTCCCTTTTGGTTCTGCTCTCAACCTTGCTCTCCTTCTTGCACTAGCTCTATGCCTTGCTCCTGTATAGCAACTGAAATTTAAAAAAATATTAGAAATTTATAACAAAATGTTAAAACCATTCAGCAAAGCCCAGGGGAGACTTAATAGTCCCTTTCATATCTCCAGTTCAAGAGCATACTGTACAGTTTTTAAAAGGATGATTGATACTCTGAAGTTTAAAACATTCAGGAAATATCTGTGATTTACAGAAAAAATAATAACTACATTCCTCTTTTATACTAAAGAAATCAGCATATGCTCTGAGCTGCTTAGATGTTGAGGCAGGGTGACCAGCTTGTAGCTAAAGGGAATCCAAATCTTCTGTGAAGCCCACAGCAAGATTTTTGACAGTAATATGACAGGTTGCTTCATTTAATGTCATTTTTGTGTTCTGCTGAAAGATTTGGACATGTACTGGTAGGATTTTTAGCTACTAGGTCAGGAACTGGTGCAGCTTTATGTCTTTGGCAAAGGCTTATTGCCAGTGATTTTAAAGTATTTCTGAACCACTACAACTACTTCATACCTTGTAGTTGTTTCTAGAGTATGCAACAGTACTTTAAGTCAGGAACTAAAGAAGAATTTAGTGGCCTATTTATCTTCTTCAAAGCACCATTAGCTTTGTATTAAGGCTCTTACACCAGACAAGCAATCCTCTGCTGTCAGGGAATCAATGCTTCTGTTGACAGCCTGAGGGTATACTCACCACTCTCCTTGGTAATGCTGGCTCATTCCCAAATTATATTTATATAGACTCCTGTCACTTGCTTGGTGTTTTCCAGATGCCATTTATAGCTAACAGTACTTCATGTGGCACCTGAGGTAATTGTTACTCACTAATCTAATCAGAAAGACACTCACTGTGTACATTTTCACTGTAACATCAATTCTTGATTGCAAAAGTGAAATACATCTACAGCAGCTTCAATCTACTTGTTTCAGTCCCCTGTCTTCTGCCTGGATTTTTCACAGGACTAGTTTGAACTGCATCTTTAAGGTCATTCACTTATATGAGGTTATGAGTAGTAGAACATAGAATAGACCAAGGAAAAAAGACTAAAATGTATTTGTAAGAGGAACTCCATCTTTGAATATTTCTGTAAGATTGAACTGGTAGTATACACACAGAGGTGGACATGCTGATCAATAATTGCAATGGATAGAATTACAGTTCACAATGCCTGACAGCTTTCTGGCAGGCAGCAATATGTGGAAAGAAGTTAAAGAACTTCTGTCTCTAAATTCTGTAGGTAGCCAGCTTTTGCAGATGTGGTCAGTGCAAGGCTCCAAAGCTAAATTCTACTCTATATAAATAGGTCACCAAAATCTGGATTAAGTGACTGAAAGATAGAGTCATGTCAATGACTTCTGCTGGGCACCAAGTGGGGATATGTTTCTTAGAGGTTGAATAAAAGCAGAACTGCTTGATTGGTTTTATTCCAAAATAAAGAACATCTTAGCATTCATGGTCTTCTGAAGACTTTTTTTTATCTGTGGGGCAAACAGTTACAAAACTGTCATTCATAGATTTTCTTTTAATACTGAATTCTTCAGAAGCTCTGAAAAAATGTCTTCAAGTACAGCAGCATTTCATTGATTCAGTTCTTTGCTCATCTTTTATACTAGAAGAGTCCTGAGAATAAGGAAGATATCTGACAGCTTGGCTTGTTCTGATGAGCAATTTGTAGACTCTTCCTCAACAGGATCTATTTACCAGCATGTTTGTGTTCTTGGCAGACTCTATGGCTATCACATTTTCATCTACTTGCACCACACTGCTGGCATCTTGGTTCACAGAACCCTCATGCAAACAAGCAATACAGGCTTGATTTTTTTAAAGTTAACATTTTCCATGATGCATTGCTGTTTTATTCTGGCCATGCTTGTAGATTTTAGGAATAAGATTTCTGGGCACTGATTCCACCTCCATTCCAGTGCCTTCAGAATGCTTTAGTTTTGGTTACCCAGGAGGAAGTCCTGTACTTTTTTTACACACTTTTTTAAAGCCCTGAGAATTATCAGTTACTGCTGATGTCTTGAAAATCTTGAAAAACCCACTTCAGTTAATCAGATCCTAAGAAATTTTGTGATGTTTTCATAAGTGTCACACTCTACTAAATACTAAATACAGATTCTAGCAATGCTTAAGCACTGATTGCCTACCCTGATAATATGTACAAGGATATATTGATATGATTTCCTGGTGTGTGTGTTTGTTCAGCTGTTTTATCATGCAGCATAATATGAAGATCAGACATTGAGCACACTCATCAGAAATTTCTTTCTCTCTTTTTCTGTTCTTGTATTATAGACTAGTCATTGGCTATCCAAAGTTATGTTCAAGAACAGTGCCCTCATATCAGCCTCAAAAAAGCTGTGACCACATTTGAGGTAGCAGTGGAGGAGGGGAATGAGTGGGAGAGATACACAGAAATCTGTTAGTAAGGTTCAATTAAAAGCAAGGCTTTCAGATAGTTTTCTAAGGCAAAATAATTAAGAACACAGTAGTAGAAGGAGAATAGGACACAAAAAAACCCCAGTTTTATCAAAGTTACTCTGTCCAAAACTGTTGTCTTACATTTGACAAAATAACTACCAAGACAAAGCAGCTATCTAAATCCCATCTAACTGAAGCTGAGTAAAGCAATTCCTGTGATGATACACAGAAATTGAACTAGGAGTTAGTACAAAACACTGCAAATAACATTAGAGAAAAAACAGAAAAAGAAATAATCACATATTAGGTTGAAATGAGTCACTAGTACAGTTCCTAGAGGATAAGTCTTGGAAAACTATTATTGAATTACTTTACTTATTTATAACAAAGAACAGCCACGAAAATCCACTTATATAAAGAATTAAATAAAAGTTTTCAATAATGAATCTGCTAGAGATGTGCTCACAAAAATTGGTGATAGAGAAGTTGGGAGTCACTGCCAATATAGAATTATACTACTCATGAAGTAGTACTCTATGACCTTGCAAACCAGAATAATAGTAATAATAAAAAATCTAATAAGACCAATAGCAAGGTCGTTCCTGTATTGACTATTATCTTGAACTTTAGCTTTATAATGAGTTCTTATCAGCTGTAAAGGGCAGAGCAAGACTTTAGTATATCTGCTCATCACAAGATGTCCACATACGAAGGATGTGGTGATCCTGGAAAATACAAATGTGTTAGCTGCATAAGTCAGGTGAAGTATTTCTAACAGGCAGTAGTCTTTTGTGCAGTTTCTAAGAGTACTATAAGGATAGAATTTCCTCACCATAGCAGTGATAAATCCCCCAGGACAGGTTAGTGATGAGTTAATGAGGAAGTCTCATCTGGAAAAGTATGCAAAATATTCAATAAAGATAAATTCAAATAGGGCCAGGCTAAGACAGACCTTACCAGCGTGCAGAGAGACCATCTCTTTAGTGAATACTTGACATGCTTGACATGTTTAGGCTAATGGGACAAGGCTTGAACAAGAAAATGAGAACTCTTCATAAATATATCAAGGACATAAATACTAGAAAAGAGCTATGTAAATGAAGGCAAAATGTTAGCATCAAAAAAGGTATTAATGGGCTCTGGAAGACTCAAATCAGGAAAAAAATGAGGTTCTAGAATATCCCTCTAGGAGGAATAGTGGGTGGAAACAGCCTACCTCAATCAGTTTATAAAATACTGATAAAATGTTTATTTGAAATAGCAGGTGATTGTCTCTAGCTGGTCCTTTTCCATTCTGTGCTCTGATGTAGTCCACTTTTGCAGTGAAAGTGAATAAGTCATTCCTTAATAAAAGATCAAAAAACATAATACAGAGATCAAGCTTTATTTTCAGAACTGAGATATGAAATTGTGCTAGTACCCTGCAACAGTACACTTTCTCTAATAGAGTTAATTATTCCATTACCAGTGGTTATCATTAATTATTGATACCAAAGTATCTTCAAGACATTCCAGCCAAAATCAAGGCTCCACTATTCTCAGAGACTGAGAGAATAAAAATAGCAGAAGACAATCTGGGTTTGTCAGGGTTTTTTTTAAGAAGAACTGCAGCCTAACTTCCCAGCTATTTCCTCAGGCTGGCCATGGCATGTGTGTGTGATATCCACCCCCAGCAAGGAACACATTAATTTAATAGTGTTGCTCTCATTATGCCAAGTCAGGTGAGGGCTAAGTTCTAGCAGCCAGAAAGGACAGAAAAAACTGGGAGGGAGAAAACTGTTTCAGGATTCCTGTCTCTGAAATTTTATTCCTAAAAAATAATACAGAGACACAAGGACAGGCACAATAAAACAGACCAGAGTGAATTTGACTGCAGTTAGAAGAAACAAAAGAAATTAAGGAGGAATGAAACATGAGTTGCTTTCCTGCTCTTGCTTCCCAGGTTCTATTAATCTCTAGTGAGAGAGTTTATTAAGTCTTAAGACAACCAGTAAATCTGAGCCTAATAGACTTTATTGAACCATAGATTTGTCCATTCACTTCTAGAACTCATATGAGGTTTTGGCTCTCATATTTTGTAGCAATTGTTTCTATAGCTTAACTAAATTATTCCTTTTCCTCATTTTCAAATGTCCTGTCTTTTATTTGAATTTGTGATTTTCATATTACAAGAAACTCGCTATGGCCATTGCATCTTCATTATCTTCACATGCCTGAGGCTTTACAGATAAATTGCGGTACAGGGAAGCAATTTGCCAAAGTCACTGAGAAAGTCTTCAGCTAAGTGAAGGACAGGACACAGATATGTTGGGCTCCCAAAGAAAAAACTCACTGCCATTAAAGTCTTCTTCCACACATTACATCCAGATGGCCACAGACGTTTTCCAGAGCCAATCACACACTTCCTCAAGGATACTGTTAATTGACAACCTGAAATGGTTCTCTTAGATCAAGTATTTAATAATGCTCTTTTTTTAGAAACATTGGTCCAGCTAAAAATCCAAGTAATATCTTGTAAGTTACTTACAATAGCACAAAAGCTATGCATGAAACTCATGGTCTGAGGTGGGGAGAACCAAATGTGTTTAAAGTGAGGCAGGGTAAAGCCACCTTGTTAGGTTATACACCACACTAGTTTACACCCACATTCAGTTAAGCGTGGGTTCAATCCCTCTTTGAATTACACCTGCCAGTTCATTTTGCTGCTACCCATGTTTAAATACATATGAAGCTGCAAAAATGTCCTTAACGTGCTGTGCTGAACAGGGACCAATACTGAAATCAAAGCCAAAAGTAGCACATCATGGAGGTGACCAAAAGCTGAGCTTTTTTGTCCCCAGGCTATCAAATAGATTTTTATTTTAAGTTTTTTGCCATGTAGGGATATTGAACCTAGTGAAACTTTAGTACTGGTGCAGATACATAGGACTACCTTCCTGTGTTGTTAGGATGTGCAATTCTGAAAGGAAATAAAGCTTAATGAAAGCCTACAAAAGGTCTCAAATGAGTACTGCTGCACTGTCAACTCAATGTTGTTTCCTTTGGGCTGCAGCTGGGAATTTCAGCTTTCTTTGCTCTACAACAAAGGGTATCACTGTCAGCCTTTCCCACCCAGATACACACACAAACCTGGGCTCACATACACTGCACATTACATCTCCAGGAGAACTAAAAAATATCTCTGACTGCCTGACAGTTGTACTCATGTGTACTGGGGAGTAGATATCACTCTCTCAAGTTCATTAAAATGATGGTTCACTAGGAGAGAGGAAAAACTGGGGAAAAGAAACGGGAAATAGCCCAGAAGCAGCACAAAACACTGAGAAACCACCTTTTCTACTGATAACTTCCCAGTAAGCATTTTTCCAGCAGTTTTGGATTTGGTTTGCCACATCTGATCAAAACAGTAGCTATTGTTTTTCTTGCAATGTGGTTTCCTTTTTTATACTTGGCAAACATTAGTGTCCAGCAAGATAGACAGAACAGCCATGGTACACTGCAAATATTTTACAGGAATGTCTGACAACAGGTTTCTCCTAGCCTGAATAAATTTCAGATGTGCCTGCCTTGCAGAAACAAGGGGAAAATTGTCCTCTCTGCTTTTATTGCTTTAACAAACACAATAATGTAGAAGCAGCACTTGGAAGATTTATACAAATCAGGCTGTCTGCAAATGTTGATTAATGTCCTTCTATGAAAATAAAACTCCAACACTGATTAGCTACATTGCCCTGCCTTTCACACATGTATTAAGACAAGGTCAGGAGACCCTGTTATGGATGGGATAAACTTTTAGAAGTTGCTGCTGATTGCAGTCACATTCAGTTTAACAATGCTGCTCCTCATAAATATCTTAATGAGTCTCAGGATAGTCTTCTTGCCCTGTGAGATTAGTAATATCCAGGAAGAGCAAGTTCCATGCTCAGCAGGGAAATAGGTTCAAGCCTCCATCCAGTTTAATGGGCTGCTTAAAAAGCAGCTCCTAGGATTCTTCCTTGCTCCTGTTGCCACCCCAAATCTGAGTTGGCTCATGAGATAAATAAGAGGTTGTAGGGGAGGACACTGTATGTGGCAGAGAAGACGGGAGTTTCTTTAAAATTAATGCTGAAAATAAAATTGCATTTTAGACTTGCTATACTGTTCAATAAAGATAGCACAAGTAAATATGCTCTACAAGAACAAACACACAGAAATTTAAGAAAAATATCATATTTGGTGGAAGGAAATTCACATAAATAGCTCGTTTATTATTAATCTGTTAATTTTGTGCCAGCATATTCAGGGTCAGATCCAACATATTCAGGGTCAGATAATTTTGAAGACTAGTAGAATACTATATCTCTGCCCCAAAAGTCTGGACAGTACAGAAACACAAGAATTCTGAGAAACCTCTCTAGCTTCCTCACTCCATTTTATAGATAAGAAACTAACTTCTTAGAAATCAGAAAAAGCCCAAGAGACAGGATTTTACCCACATTTTCTTAACCCTGCACCTCAGCTCAATACCAATCTTTCTCACAGGATTTTCTGTTTTCTTATAGCGTACTTCTGAATACAAACATTTTTAAAATACAAAATAAATACAAACAGAATGGTTGGGGTTGGCAGGGACATCTGGAGCTCATCTAGAGCAGGTTCACCTACAGCAGGCTGCACAGGATTCTGCTCAGGAAGTTTTGAATAGCCTCGGAGAAAAAGACTCCACAACCTCACTGAACAGCCTGTTCCAATGCTCTGTCACCATCACAGTAAATCTGGTTTTTCCTCATATCCAGATGGAACTTCATGTGTTTCTGTTCCTGTCTATTGCCCCTTGTTCTGTGGCTGGACACCACTGAAAAGAGTCTGGCCAGTTAATTTAATGCCAGCATCACAAACAGTGCTCTATGTGTTTGAAAGTCCTGACCATAAACCTGGGATACCTTTAACACTATGAACCATTCAAAAACAAAGAGAACACATTGTTGACTATGGCTACAAGAAGACTGTTGCAACTAAAGATTATGCCTTTTTAAAAGCAGACTTCTGCTAGAATCATGATATATTATAAAAGGAGAGCAGTATAACTTCATGGACTGCTCTGTTTGTCCAACCAAAGTATGGGAAGTGGAATATTACTTTCTCAACTGAGAAAAATAATCAGAGATCTCCTTAAACAAAAGATTTTGTTTGATAGTATGGGAACCTTATTAGCAGGCAGATAGGCTTATTTAATCATAGTTAATAAATTACCAGTAGGTATCAGATACAATGACAAAATTGTGTTCTTAAGATATATCCAGATTTGTAATGCCTACAAAAGTGAGCTAGCAAACAACATTTTAAAGTTTAAATATCATTGTTAGTCCTCAATAGATGGTGCTATTATCTAAGTTAATATCTCATCTGATTATGCAAATGAGCACAAGGCAAGTGTGTTCAGCTGTGAGGAGGGTCTTTGTGGCGTCCTTGATTATGGTACATGCTCGCAAGAGGATTTCTATTTGCTTTCCACTCCAGGGTAATGACCATAAATATAAGCAGGTATTCTATTTACCCAATGCCCCTTAACAGCTAACAGATTTCAGATATTTTTGTTGAAAGTTGAGCTATTTGAAACAGAACTGTCATCTGCTAACAGCAGCATACCTCTCATCATTTCTTCTCCATAGTTGTTGATATCTGGAGCTCATTATAAGCATAAAATTGCTTTTCCCGGCACAGCAGAACATTGCAGGCTGCTCCTACGTGGCTCATTGCCATGGAGGCAGGATGTAGCAATGGCTATTGCTATAATGACCTTCTCAATGACTTGACTTATGAGAAAGAAGCTGTGTGTTTCCTCTACCCACAGACTGGACACAGCAACCATCCCTCCCAAGGTAAATTTTCTGGTAGTTCTGTGATTGCTGCTTTTGGTTACAGTGTCCCATCATTTCAGTGATGCAGTTCCAAACACCTCCAGGAGAACAACCCAAAAAGGCACTCTAATCTGAATTTAGGCCTGTCTTTTTGGGATTTAAATCTCTCCTATGGAATCATCTAGTTCTACCATCTAGGTTCCAGGACTTGTAAAACTTGAAAAAGATAAAGAAATAACAAGATCATTCAGGAAGTAAAGCATCAATGAGTAAACTACCATCAATTTCCCCATTAAAACAGAGTAAATATTTGCTCATTCACTAATGGTTGAAATGTTCTTTCCTTTAATGACAACTCCAGAGTATAAATTAAATTAAACCACTAGCTAATTCCCCATTTTATATCCTATTTCCATCACATTTACTACTATCTGATTGCCTAGTCTATGTTATTGAAATACTATATACATATTGATTTGTGGACTTTAATATAAGACGAAGGGCACACTAAAAATCTAGCTAAATGAAACCACAAAGGAATAATTAGGCTATTAGGATTTCCCAATAGTCTTGCATCTCCTTTGAGTATTTAAGGGAAAACAAATTTTAAATATATTATCAGTAAGTCCTTGAATTTTAGGAAATAGTTATAAGCAACTGTAATTGCTAATCAATACAATAAGAAATCACAAACATGGCAACAATTGCTGGTAACAATAACAAGGTGAGGTCTGGTCTTATGTGAGGTTTGGACTCTGGCCTTCTGGCTCACCCTGAAGGGCACATTCTGGGAAGAACCCAGGGCATCCTGTGCTGTGTCTGTTCCAGGCTGGAGTGGGGATGCTGGAGTCAATGCCGTGCCATGACCTCTCACAGATTGTTCATCTGAGAAAATCTGAGCCCTCCAGGCCAGGGAAGCTGTGTGAGTTGGGCCCCTCACACAGGCTGGGCTCGGACTCACCAAGTTCTGCGGCATTTCAGACATAATGATGCCTCAGGTATAACTCAGAGAAATTACTGAACAGGCCCTGGTCAGAAGGAGGTCTTTTACTCTTTCAAAGAGGTGCTTGGTAGTAAGACACTCCTCACACAGCTTGGCAAGTTGCTGTGGGTTTGAATCCACAAAACCAAAGGGAATTCATCTGGAGTACTCCAAATGGTTTCCAGCATCCAGGCCACCATAATTTGCATTTTCCAGGGATAACAGCCAACATTACTGAGTTTTCTGCTGAAGTTACTTCTGTTTGGTATGCTCAGATTTTCTCTCTTGGAATTGACGCTTTTAGACCATTTTGCCAAAATTATGTGTAGTTTGTGGTTCTTGAATGAACTAAGATGAAAGACAGGAACTGACAGTGGGAATTCTGTTCTGTTTGGTGAGTTTAGCTCATAAAAAAAAGAACATTTAAAATTTTCCACATATCTACCTAGAGAGTTAAATCAGAGTTTTGCAGACCATTTTTCATACCAAAGCCATGACTTCTGTCTGGCTTAAAGCATGTCAGGAAAGCAGCAAGAAAATTAAAGCCTGGATAAAACCCTGGCAGGTGTATTTTACTGAAAGATTTCGGGTCATCTGCAGAAATCCCATTATGACTGAGCATCCGTTATAACTTTAAGGAGTTCTGTACCCACTTGTATTACCAATTACAAATATTTTAAATTATTGTTTCTGTCAAATTCCATGTGTAAAAGTCTTGGTTAAATCAAGAATTTTCTAAAAGTATTCTACTTCCAAACTGCAAAAAAGTAAGATAAGGACTCCTTAGACAATGAATCTGACACTCCATAGCAATGGAAAAATATTTATTTTTTCCAAAGCCTAAGAAAACATGAATGAAGTTCTAAAAAATTGAAACAAATGGAACAAATATCAAATGCTTTGAATGTTCTAGTAAGAGATAAATAGCTAAAGTAACAAACTCCAAAATTGAGAGATATGAGCAGTTTGTGAAAATTTCTGCTGTGATAAAACAGCTATAAACTATATGAACAATGGCTGTCAGGGTTTTGGATTTGGAAATTAAGCACTTTTCCCATCCCCTAGACATTCCTTTTTTTAACAATCGGAACTGCATTCAAGAAATAACCAAATGTATTATACTTGAGCAATATTACATGATTTTATGAAGCCAAATGTAAGCAATGGATTAAGAAGCATGAAATTTTCTGGTTTTGGGCTGAGGTACTTCACAAGGACTGAAAGAAGGTGAGGCAACAGGAAGACTTCTCATGCAGCCTGCAGAAATTTAAATTACTGCATAATGGGTACAAGTAGTAAATTAGAAATAAATATTTTTATTAGAAGGGGAGTTGGGATCTCCCTTTTTCCAAGATATTGTTCTTTCCCAGTCAGTTCAGGGCAAAAAAAAAAAAAAAAACACCACCAGCTCAAGAGGAGGGAAACTGCAATAAAAGTCTGAATGCCTGATTCCCATCTCCTGCCTTGCTAAGTTATCTTCTGTTTAGTACTGATACTAAACTAAAGTTTTATGGAAGTTAAATTGATTTTTTAATATTTTATGAAATATCCTTTCCATAGGACTTTAAAATGTTATTAGGTTGAACTCTCTTTCACTTCTGACCTTTCACAGACATTGCGCCTTGCATTGATTTTTCAGCTCTTTGATACTGGCTGAGCTACAATAGTGCCAGCAAATAGGGGAAGAGGGGGAATCAAATGCCATTGCATTAAAGAACTGAAAAAAAAATAATCTGAGTTAGATTACTAACAATTCAGCTTTCCTATCTTCTCCCCTCAGCACTCAAGACTTTCAGAGATAAGTCACCAAGTAAATGCTTTCTCTTATATTCATCTCAGATTCAGCAGCTTTAACATGCTTCCAACCCCCTTTATCAGCCACTCTTGGCATTAAAAACATGCATTAAAATACATATCTGAGCTGAGCCATTAGGCAATACTAAGTACTCTCTTTCTCAACTAAATGATTTTCTGTCAGCTGGCTTGTCAGGCTCCTGAGAGAGCAGCAGGGGATCATTTGTAAATAATTATGTTGCACTAGTGATAAATTAAATCCACTTGAATCAATAGCATTTAGATTTTTAAAAGGATATAGCCAAGACACTATCAATTAGATCAAATCCTGAATCAGTAGGCTTAGTTTTCACATCAGGTTCTTACTTAAACTAGTCACTTCTAGAAGACAGTGTGGGATATTTTTATCTCCAGCTTTGACAGCTGATTGATGGATACAAATACTCAACATATTAATTCCGTGCTCTGTTTATGATAGACATGGGGTACAGCATTTGTTTTTACTGTCCACAAATAAGATGCCAGTGCCACTGAGATCTCCAAAATACCTGGGACACAGGAAAAGTAATGGGAATCTCCCAAATGACTGCCAGATCCGTGCCCTGGCAGGAGACCCTTGCACTTCTCAAGGGGCACTGTTTGTTCCTTTGCTGGCCACTGATTCAAGACACCCATGCCATCCTAAAATTCAGTCTCAAATAGATCTAACAAAAGGAACTCACAGTGAGGTCCTCAGATTCCATCATCTAAACCTTTTGTGCCTAAAATCAGCAATTTGCTTTTTCTACAGTAGAAGTACTGCAGTCTTTGTGGTACCTGGATTACAGAATTTACAGAAGGTACTCAGAAAACTTCCAGTATCATCTATGTGACATGATGTAGAACACCACCAAGAGGATTTACAGCTCTGAATCTGATGATCCAAGCTGGTATTCAGGAGTTTTTTTCCCGTGTCTCAAGAGACAAATATTAATTGTGTTAATTAAGGCACTAAGGGAGGATTTGCAGATACTGCAATTTTTTTCTTGGTTGATATCCAGGAACTGGGTTTGTTTTTGTTTAGGGAAACACATTTTAATTCAGACTCTCAATTCCAGCAGCCATGTCTTAGAAGCAGCTTCCAATCATAAGCTCAGGCAGAAGTGGTGTCCTGCTGCTTTTATTATCTGATTTCAACTGTTGCCTTGTGACTGAGAATTCCGAAAGGGTGAGAAGGTAGATTAGAGCTGCTCTACCTTCAGTTTAGCCTCCAAAAGACCTGAAGGGTGACCAAGTCACAAGTAATACCTGCTTAATTTTCTGCTGGTACATTTTGGGAACCCAGGCGTGATGCACACCAGCAGGATTGCCATAACTGCATGCTGTGCTGGCAGTAATCCTTTTATTTATGTTTCCCAGCCTACACAGTCATGTTAACAGAGGTGAAGAACATAGTTTTTAATCTGCTAGATTGTGTGCCACTCTAGTATGAGTAAGCAAGCAGCAAAAACCTTCAAGGTTAAATTAATCATATATTTTGAAACCCTTCACAGACTCAGTTCAGGCTGTGTCCAGGAGCATGAGATTATTTTGACAATATAATCTCTTAAAGGATAAAGGTCAGCAGCACTTGCTACTTTCAAGAGGAATTTTGCCCCAGGGAGAAGTTCAGGCTCAGGTCTATTATAATTGCCATGAATATAGAACTTGAATAGCATGGTGTCAATAGGATTTTCCTTGTAATGCTATTCACCATCCCCAACCAGGGAAATACTTTACAGAACAAACCTGATCCGTCAAGCCTACCAGCTGCCCGTATCTTCTTAGCTTACAAATTTTAAATGCTTTAGTTTGAGACACGACATTATAAAGAGATCAGCTGAGAGGAACAGTTCAAACCGCGTTTTAAAATTTCATTTTGAATTTCTTGATTCTTATAAATCTTATTATAACTATTAAAAAATTTATCTTGGAAGGGACCTTGCAAGGTCATTTGGTCCTATCCCCTGCTCAGAGCAGAAACAGCATCAAAAATAGATTTGATTTATCAAGGTAAATCCTCCAGAATATTTAAGACTATTTGGGCTCAGTTTTGAGACAGAGCATGTACTTTGGTACATATCAAGAACAGACCAGAAATTAATTAATGTCTGCACCACGTCACTTGTTGTAAAATATCTTGATCCTGTTTCAGTTTGTATATTTGACCAATATATTTAACAGTGAATTGGTCTGTGCTCACAAGTGTCTCTTCTCAGGAAAGGTAGCCTAGCCCAGGTGTAGCCATCTCCACCTGCTAAGATGGATACAACCCCAAGAACCAGCTGAACCATTCAGTTACAACAGCCGCAGCTGCATAACCTGTGTACAAAGGGGAAATCTAGATGGCAAAATGATACCATCAGGATTTTTCTACAGCATTTTCCCAGCAACTGTTTACCCAAGGAATTGTTTTAACATGCCAAGTAGCTGATAATCCTTTAAAATTCAACTTTGACTATGTATTTCTTACACTCCTAAATACACTATTGCTCTCTTAAGTACAATGGCCTGAACTATTTGTGGTTTATTTCATATTTATTAAATAGTATAAGGGCAATAACATACTCCTGAAGCTTCTTATACTTCTCATTGAGACCTGAGGTGGACTCAAGGTAGCCAAACATTTATTTAATAAAAAACAAAACCAAAAACAAACAGGCAAAAAACCTCCAAACCCAAAACCAACCAACCAAAAAGAAAAAGTCCCAGCTAACCATGCAGAATGTCCAAATGTGTGGTTTGTTTCTCAGAGAACACATCACTTCCAGAGCATCCACTGGCATTACATACTGGGATGGTGTCGTCTCCTGTGTAGGGTCAAAGTCCTGCCACCAGACACTTCTGGCAACATTCTAGGACTCCCGGGCCCCCCAAGGGTGGTCTCGGGGGCCCGGCATCCCAGGACTCAGATCCTGAGATCTCACATCTCCCCCTTCTGTTTGCACTAAGAAAACTTCTTTTATCACTTGATTCATGGCGCGCTTCAGACATACAAAAATGCACGGGACGACAATCATGAGGATTAGTAGGACTATTAAAACGTAAAACCCTACCCTTAAAATTCTTCTCTAAATAGGAGAAATGTCAAAGAAATCTGCTAGCTGATCAATTTATGATCTCGTGATCTTGCTAAGCTTATTTACGCTGTCTTTTATGTTTCTAATACTTTCATGAATTGATTTTGAATGATCTGAGAGATTCATGCAGCACATCTCTTTGTTTTTAATGGCCACCGACAGGAAGTGAAGCAGTAGAGTACGCTACGTCACCAGAGACACCAAGTGTCCGGTTATCTCGGCTGTTTGAGGGGCCTGGAAAGGCCCGAGGTGGCCTTGGGGCAGCCCGCGTATCGAAGGATGAGAAGAGGCTTCAGTTCTTCTTTCGGTTTTTATGTTTATTAATTGTTTATCTAAAAGATGTTCTTTCAGCCAAACAGAGATCTGCTCAGCAGTCAGCTATGAGCACACTGTGCCGTCTTCCGGACCGCCACGTATCTTTATACCCTTTGTTACGTGTACAATATTTATCATTTTCCCTCAATACCATTTATTCTCATTGCTGGGTGCACTCTCAGTAATAACCAATCCAAGAGTGCCACCATGGCCAAAGAAGATGGAGGAGAAGAGGAAGAAGAAGGAGGACAGGACACACCTCAATTCCTCCATCTTACTCCTCTAAACCCCCCTGTACATAAATCCTAAACCCTGTGTCTCACCCTCTAATTAGCTAATCTTTTTGCCATTCACCCCGGTGAAGTCCTCTTATCTTCATACAGGTGTCGTCTCTCGTGTAGGGTCAAAGTCCTGCCACCAGACACTTCTGGCAACATTCCAGGACTCCCGGGCCCCCCAAGGGTGGTCTCGGAGGCCCGGCATCTCAGGACTCAGATCCTGAGATCCCACAGGATGGCATTAATTTAAACCCAGCAGAGCTGAATTCTCTGAGCATAATAGAGAATCAGGATTACTATTTTTAAATTAGTTTGCCAAGCAGATTACAACAAACTCACAGGCATGTTACTCCAGCACTCAAGAGGAAGGAGTCATTAAATAAACGATGGTTTTTACATTTATTTTATTAAATAAATGTTTTTGCATTTCATGCCACACACTGCTGAAAAGAAAAATCTGGATTTCTCTCAAGAAATGTGGTTTGATGTGTTTAGGGAAAAATAAAGGCACTTCAGAAAAGCTGGTATGATGAACTCCATGAGGCATGCTGGTTAAAACACACCCCCTCAGCAAAGAGGCACCAAGAAAATTGCAGTCCCACTGAATCTCTTTGTATTTCTCAGTCTGGGAAGTCTCTAAGAACTGCAATTCTGATCAAATTCAGTGCAGAGCAGAACTGATTTGCAATCAAGCAGACCTACCATCCATATGCTTAAGCTCCAATTGCCTGAAAGAGAAAGGTGAAAGGATGCCTGTTGCCAGCTGGGCTTGAACCACGACAGTGCCTCATTTTCATGCTATCAGAGCAGAGTGAAACCAATTGGGTGTGTTGCCTTCACTTCCATATAAAACCCCTCACACAATCAGCAAAATCCCTTGCAGGTCTGAATCTCTACACAGATACCATTCAAAATGAGCAACTGCAACACATTACAAGCCAGCAAAGTGGAAAGATGACCTTGACTTGTGACCTTTCTCTTCTTAAAAGTTTTCGGAGACAACATAACATGCATTATGACAAATTACAAAGTCCTTAGATCAGATGTGGAAAGTAAACCTTCTCTGCTCTTGTGTGCTTGTTTCAGATTTTTGCAGTGAAAGATAGCAAAATGCAGTCAACTTCCTCCAGTGTCACTATGAGTTAAACATCAGGCACACTTGTCTGAAAAGAACAACTGGCAGTGACTTCAAGCAATCTGATTCACTGGATTATATAATCAGGGAGTCTTAAATATCTTTGAATTTGAAAGCAAAACAATGGTTTTTATTCTGCAGAATTATTTTAATTCTTCATTAACCTGTAATATTATATTTTTATGTTATGAATATTAATAAATAAAAAAGAACCTGCAATCCACAGTCATCAATAGCACAATATTTCACTCTAGTTTGTGCTGTATTAAGAGTTCTGCATACTGCCCCACAGGACTTGGAACCCTCTGTCCTTGCACTTCCCTGTTCTACTGTGGAAAGCACTACATGCTTACATGTTCTTATCACTGATTTCAAGAGATAGAGACCTGAAGAAAAAGCTGTTAGGCAGAGGCAGAACATTTAGACTTACACAGCACATAAACCTTACAAAGCCCTCTTTTCTAGGGCTTGTAGGAGGGGCAGAATTCCTGCTCCTTTACTCTTCTGCAGCCAGAATTGCCCCAGGACTGCACATCCCCTGCACTGTCACACAATACAAATCTTATCCAAGATGCTTCTGTGAGAAAATCAAGGTCTTCAGTGTCCAGCCAAAGTCCTGTATCTGCAAAACTGACTGTTTCCTAGTCAAGTTAAAAAACATAATTGCTGGAAAGTACTTGGCCTAGGAGGTTTTTCAATAGGTGCTGGCACCCCTTAAGCTAGGGTTTGGTAACACATTTTGCACATTATCATTTTACCCATTTCTCCTAGATTATTTCACCAAAAAAAAAAAAAAACTGATCCTTTTTATATAGTAAAAATAACCCATCTTTGAGCTTTTTGCTTGAGCAGAGGCAAAGAACATTAAGGGAAAGGGTAGAATGAGTGGTCTTTTCCTTTTTTGTAAAATATGGAGGCAATTGCTTTGCTCAGTTCCCACTGAATTAATTCCATTACTCTCCCAAACTGAAGTCTTCTAGTATTTAAACTTATATCAGTTAAAGCTGCCAATATGTGGCATCATTGAGAAAGGAGTCCTGAGGGTACTGAGTTTCATGCCATGAAAAACATTTAATTCAGGGAATACCTACATCTCCTATAAATTACTGGAACTATCGTTGGCTTTACAAGTATCAATTATGGAAATTACTGTAATCAGGAACCATTACCACAAAATCACTGAATGAATGTATGCAAACATGCTTAGTTGGTGTCACCCAGGACAATTTGTTTGATTAGTCCCAAGTATTTAACAAAAATCATTTGTTTCTGTCCACACATTGCAGTATGTCCATACCAATTAGAGGCTCTGTCACAGACTGGTGAACAAAATCAAATCTAATGATAAAGGACAGGGTATTCTTTATTCTTCAAAACAGCTAATCCTCTACAGTGCTAGATTGCACTCACTGCTCATCTTCAAGGACCTTTTGAATGAAAGTTAATGCAGCATAATTTCTAAAACATCTGAGATCCATGAGCTGCAAATTGTGTTAATGTAAAATATTCATTTTCCTGCAATATGTTTAGAAAAATTTCAAAGAATATTTCTTTTGCCACAGAAAATAAAGCACTAGGTCATTTTAATTGTTTCCTGCTTCAAAAATAGCAGGTGACTGATAGAAAGCTACTACAGAAACAGTTCTGTTTCTGCTCATCCATCCACAGCTCACAATCCATTGTATGGCTTTTATTTATTGGCATTGTATGTCAATGTCAAATATGTTTGGAGGCTATTTGAGTTTTTATTATGCTATGCTTCTATAGGATTAAAAAACAATCTTTGTTTTAACAATGTCTGTATGATTAGTTGATGTGCCAGCGGTAACACTGAGCAGCACCAATGTATGTCCCCAGGCTGAAACAGATGTTTTTGTCTTCTGTTTTCCTTTAGTTTATCTAGAAAAAATTTAATATTACAAACATCGAAATGTCACTGTTCATGTCTGCATTGTAACAATAAGGATCTCTCAGCATTTCAACTTCAGGGCTTCACTTCGTCTTAAAAAGACATGGAAAATTTAACTCCGTTTTCTTTTGGTTTTTTCATTTAGGTACTTAAAAAGTAAAGTTAGATTGCAGTGATGGAAATATTAATTTAATTTACTGGGAATAGAATAGAATAGAATAGAATAGAACAGCAAAGTCAGAAGGAACCTACAATTATTGCCTGACCAATCAAATTTAAATCATGTTGTTAAAGGCTTTGTTCAAATTACTCTTAAACACTGGCAGATTTGGGGCACCAACCAGTTCTCTGGGAAGCCTGTTCAAGTCTGTGACCACTCTCTTAGTAAATAAATGTTTCCTGATGTCCACATCTATGCTGTTTCCATTGCATACAAACACAATTAGCAGTGTAAGGACTTCTAACTCTATGCAGTACATAGCCAAGACGTAAAAGCTTTTTGAGAGGGAAAGGTTCAACTTTGTCTCTCCATTTCATTTTTAAAAAATGTCAGACAAGATCCTGTTTCCATCCAAGTCAATAAAAAAAGAAAATTTTTAATTAATTTGAAAATTTTGTGTAGTATTTTTGGGGGTACACAAGAAGAAAAAGTTAAAGATCCATCCACATAGATTCTTTCCCTTGCCTCTCTGATTAGACTCAATTTATTTTGGCTGGGTCAGTTGTATTTAATAAGTAACAACTTATGTCCTACAAGACAAATACCCAGACACTGACATGCCTGGGAATAAATGGCACACATAAGGGCATGATTATCTGCCTGAGGTTTAAAGGCACAAATACGTATTGCAGCATCCAAAATAATTCTGCAAAACAGCAGCAGTTATTATTCAAGGTATTGATTTTAATGAGATACGTAAGTCTTACAGTCTCTGAAAATCAGAACACTTATTCAGGTGTTATGGTGTCATGGTTTGACCCGGAAACAGGATTTCTGGGATGCTGTGTGGATGGGGCCAGTGAGTGCTCAGATTTGAATACTGCCATCTGGCCCAACCACTGGGCAATGGGATCCACCTCCGAGAACACAGGGTAAAAGCAGGGCTCTCCCCCTGGCAGTTGCTCTTTGGATTTCCAGCGGTGAAGGAGTTGAGTCTCTCCCCCGGCCCAGTTGCTGGCTGGGCTGGGGGAGGGGAAAAGCCATGCGGCCCGGCCCGGGAGAGGTAGGCCTGCCCCCCCCCCCCCCCCCCCAGGGTGGAAGGAAGAATAAAGAATGCCGGGAAGCAATGGGCAGCCTGTTCCCCCCCCCACTTGGAGACAGACAGAGAGAGTGCAGCCGGTGTTTGTGCCCCCGTTACCTTGAAAGCAGTAAACATGTGCTGGCAGCAGGCAGCCCGGCTGAGGAGATGGTGGGGGGGTGCAGCCAGGAGTCCAGCCGCTTGGAGGAGTTTTTAACCCTTTTTTGGACAATGAAAACTTCACAGAACATTAACCTTTCCTAGACGAGGGATAAGAGTGGAGGAGGACGAATGAAATGAGCGAGTGATAAAGGTCTGGACCAGAGAGAGAGAGAGAGTGAGAGAAGTTAGAAAGATGGAGAAGAGGGAGTGGCATTTTATGCTGGACTCTTTTGTGTAGCCATGGACAGAGCTATGTTTCCCTGGAATACAGAGACTGAGTCCAGGGGGAGAAATGTCCCAGAGCCAAAGAAGATTCAGTGTGGGTACCCCTCGGCCCCAGGGGTATATAAAATATGGGGGGGACAGATGTCCCAGAGGTGAGAGATTGAGCTTTTCTGGAACTGGACACAGCCTCCTTAAAAGGACAACCCTGGAAGCAGCCCTGATTCTGGTCCGGTAGTGAGAGCACCGGAACAAGGACAGAAAAGGCCACCACGACACATGGAAGGACTCCCTCTCCTCTTGAGGAACTGAAGTTGAGCATTCTAAAGGGTGGTGCTGGACCCAGAATTGATTTTGGATTGTATTGTATTGGGAATTTGGGGGGGAGGAGGAGAGTGTTTTTGTGAGGTTTCATTTTCCTTGTGTTTTTTTCTTTTTTTTTTCTTTTTCTTCCTTTTGTGTGTAGTTTAGTAATTGTTTTTGTAGTTTAGTTGATAAACTTTTCTTCTTTTTTAAGTGAGAGCCTGCTTTGTTTATTCCTGGTCAAAATCTCACAGCAGACACCAGAGAAGGTGTATTTTCATGCGGGCATTTGGCCTTGTGCCAATGTCAAACCAGAACATATGGTTATTAGCCAACATCTTCAAAATTGGCTGCCTAATTTAGGAATAGAAATCAATATTTAAGCATCGGCTTCAACAGTTCATTTTTTTCAGAGGTATTAACCACTTGCAACTGCTAGTAATTTTATTTCTCTGCATCTATAGGCCACTGTGGTACTTTGGTTCTTTTGTTTTGGAGATTTAGATTTTTTTATTTTTGGTTTTTTGTTTTTTTCCAGAAAACTTACTGCGATCTGATTTTGGATGTCCAGCTTCTGTAATACGTTCAAGGACCAGATTTCCCAAGAGTCATCATGTGTAACAGGACTGGTTATCTAAAATCTGTAATATTTTCTTAAAATCTTGGGTTTTTGAAGTAAACGTTAGGGATTTTAAAACACTTTGGCATTACAATTGTGGTGCTTTACCCAGCTGTACATGAATGGTGATTTTGCCAGTGTGGGAGGGACAGCTACCAGACCCCAGGATTTGCTGTACTGGTCAGGCCTTCCCTTAAGCACAGCCACCAAACCATGGGAGGAGACGGGAACTTGTAGGACCTGTCAGTGCCCTCCTGAGCTTGTGAGTGGCTTCATTTCCCTCCAGATATTGTACAGTCAGCAGATGGGAAAAAAACCCCACTTTCATGGGGCCATAGCGTTGGATTTTAGATGGCTATCTTCCAATCAGACAAGTCTACCCAGATAAATGAGGAACTTTATATAAATCTAACTTTTAGGTACCTAAATAATGAAGTATTAATCTCTTCCCCTATTTACTTTTAGTGGAAGCAGAGATTTATCAGACCCATAATATTTTGTCTTCAAATTTTCTTACTGTCACCCTTACATGACAGCAGCTACACCTTCTCTTAAATATTAAAAATAAAAAAGCTATTTCTCCATCAAAACTGACTTAAATTATCCTATAAACCATTAGAATGGGGTGTGCCTAGCCTTCAAATTTGGGTTATTAACCCATAAGGTTTTTCTTTTAGCAAACCCTCTGAAAATACAATAAAAGTTTGGTGTTATGTAGGTAGCAATGACAGGCTATAATTCAGATCAAGTATAGTTACATAAACCAGCATGAGGGAGAAAAAAGGTTATAATTCCACACACACTTTTAACTCAAGTGATTTTCACAATGTCAGAATTTGAAAAGAGAAGGAAATAAATGCCTGTTTCATTTTGGTTGTGTAAAATTTCTCAGATACACACTTGAGGTATGTATGCTTACTATCTCAGCACCAGAGACAGACCAAGCAAATAAAGGAGGCTTCTAAAATAATAGTATTAGGATACCTGGTAGTAAAAACCAAACTGGTAGTAACTACTAAACTGGTAGTAAAAACTACCTGTTTCAGCTGCTTTTATTATGTCAGAACAGAGAAAGTGAACATACACCTCAAGAAAGAAGAGGCAACTTAGTGTAACACTTGTCTAAACCATGTTCTAAACAATCAGATTTCCCTTTGAGTAGCAATGTGCAGGGCTGATGAACTGCTATGCAAGTGTTAAAGTTGTCCCTGGGAAACTTTAGGGTTACACTAAAGGTCAATTTGACCTGTGGGACTTCTCCTGCAGCTGAGATTACAGTGATCAGCATTTCTATTATTAGGTGATTGTGTCAGCACTGAAAGCACTATGGGTACAGTAGCCAAAAGGCTGAAACAGACAATAAGGAAGGAAACTTCACAATTAATGAAGAACTAATTTAATGAAGGTGCTGACAAAAAACAGTATTGAATGTGTAAAGGGCAGGAAGAAGAGACTGCAATGGGTCATTGTAGACCTTTGCTTTTCATTTATCTCTCTGATGACTTATTTAATATATTAACTAATACAGATTGTCTACTGAACTGCCTAGATTCCCATTTAATACTGAAATGTAAATTTATGCTACATTTCTTGTCTTGTATCATGACACCTGTATCATGACACCAAGTCTACCTATGCACATGAAATGTAGCTGGCATTTGGAGCCCCACACAGGCATGGTAGTCCAGCTGAGCAGCACTATCAGGAGATCACAGAATCACCGAATATCCTGAGTTGGAAGGGACCCACAAGGATAATTGAGTCCATATCCCAGCCTTGCACAGTGCATCCAAAATAATCATGTGCCTGAGAGTATTGCCCAAACACTTCTTGAACTCTGTTGGGATTTGTTCTGTGACCACTTCCCTGGGAAGCCTGTTCCACTGTGTCTGGAAGAAAAAATCTTTGTAACAAGTTCTTAGCAATAATTCTGAATTAAAGATGTTCACAACAGCCTGATTTTAAAGAACTTGAACATCAATTAATATAAGGTAAATACAAGAAGGTTTAATGCTACTGGTGACCAGAGAGCTTTTGTTTTCTACAATATATGAGAGATTTGAACGTAAGTGATGAGTTCTGTATGAGTACCCCCTAGCAAGTACCCCTCTCAGAGTAGCAGAACAGATGGGTAAGCACAGAAAACAGATGAAAGTGAGCAGGAAGCTCTGGAGAGCAGTTTTTCCTGGGAGAGGTAGAAAGAGACAGAGAAGTTTGGGATTGGGAGTCAGGGAGCAAAAAGACCTTAGGGAGCTTCAGGTTGTATGATTAGGGATGGTCTTTAAGTGCTTGTCCAGAACTTGGAACATGTTTGAGCCCTATCTGGCCAAGATGAGGCTGCTTTAATCATTTGCTGTGTGTCTGCTATCCAAAGGCAGAGTGCAAGTGGAACTGGGATGGCACATTTTTTATCCTGAGGAGGAGGCAACTCTTGCCCAGACCAGGAGAGGTTTACAAGCAGCGGCTGAATAACCAAGGGAATACTCTGTACAGTTGGGTTTGCTCTTGGGACCTGGGCTGCAGTGAACACAAGGAGCAGCATATCACCTTGCTGCTTGTTTGGTGCAGTTTTAGTTTCTTTCTTTCGTGTTCTCAAGTATTTCTAACAAACTGCTAGCTACCTTTACTAAAGATAAAGGAAATGTAATATTAATTACTTCTTCAAAGGAGAAGTTAAACTACTGTAAGCTTCCGAAAAAACGTGTTTGTTTCTAGCATAGGTGAACATGGATTACCTGCCCAAGTGGCAAGTCTGTTCTCTTGAGTTGAAGTGGAGCAACAAACAGAACAAGGGTCCTGTTTGAAGCCTGTGGAGTTGTCAGATTGTTCCCACCTCAACAGTATCACTCTTTGTGCTGTCTGTAAGAGGGCAACTTTAGCAAATCCCATGAGATTCCCATACTTACTTGGGGTGCACAAAATGAAATGTCATTGTCATTATCCATCTTGTTTGGATTAATGTAAGGAGGGGCAAGAGAGGAGTTCTGGAGGCTTCATTTGGGGTGACAGGACTTTACTGAAAGCATTCTCTTAAATACTGCCAGCCCCAGGCACGAAACCAAAGATACAGGCAAAAATCCACGGTCTCTGTTAGTGAAAGAGATGATAGGCATTTTAGGAACTGGGAAAACTTGAATAAGAATAATTAAATGCATTTTAATCATAATACAGCCAGGCTGCTGGCACTAAAACTCACTACATCAGGAAGGAGTGCTTGCAGTAGGAGCAGAAGAAAAGCTGACAGCATAAGAGCTCTTCTTTCAATCTTATGTGACCTTTGGGCTGGTTGTGGCTAAATGCTCAGTGCACCTCTGAGAAACATGGTAGAATAATTTCAGCATAAACGCAATAAATAAGGAAGGTGAACAAGGCCACTTTCAGTGCCATTCCACTTGTTCACACCAGTTTCAGGTGACAGGGTGAGGGCAGAACTTGCAAATGTTTCTACAGCAGTACTAAAAGCCTAAACCCAAAAAGATAGAAGAAATAAAATGCTCAGACTAAATTAAAATCTACTAAGTGCCATGGAGCAGGGGGGTTGGAATCAAATGATCTTTAAAGTCAATTCAAATCCTAATCATTCCATGATTCTATAACAGGCATCTCTGGCACATAATGGAGAAGAAAAAGCAGACAAGTACCATGTTATCAAGTAACCAAACTTACAGCAAAAATATGGTAGTATGTAAAGGCAGAGGAACTGCTTTTGCAAGATGAGTAATATTAAACAAAAAAGTATAAAAATACTATGACAAAATTGTCATGGCACCTAAGAGAAATCCACAGGACTTTTTTTTTCATAATATCCTCCAGCACATAGATATTCAGTCTGAATAGATGGAATTATATAAAAATAAGTTAAGCCAGCAAAGGGATGGAGGGCATGAAAGGGTCAGAGAACAGTCAAAATAAAAAGCAGAAAGACCATGAGAAGCCTGAAGAGTATCAAAAATAGTGCATCAGAAATAAAGATAAAATATATCATGATTGAAAAAGAAACAGAAATTCAAGAAAACAACTTGCATAGCTCAATAGAAAAGTCACTAGCAAATTGGTTGGTGTTTAAGAAATAGGACAATGGTTCAAATAAGGAGAACAGAGAAGCCCATAAAACAGGGTGGGTCAAATGTAAAGCAGATAATTTAAAAATAACTTGAAAAATGCTTTGCTCTCTTTACTGTCCTCCTTCAGAGACATTAAAATTCTGGATCAGACCAGTTACAGGAGAATGATGATAAAGGTGTAAAAGGACCATCTTTTGTGGGGACAATAAGAGGAATCTTATTTCATTTCCTTGCACTGATTTCCATTGCTGAACACAATGGGGGGTTTTTGGGACCCGACACTTTTGCAGCAGACTGGTCCAGAAGCGTGAGAGGAATTTGAAGCAAACCCACAGGGGTCTCAGACCAAGCAGACAGATCCTGTTTCCACAAGTCATTGGGACAGATGGTGTTAACCCATGAGCCTTGGAGGAGCTGGAACGCAAAATTACAGATATTACAGAGGCGCAGGGCGAAGCGAGCCGTGTGCCCTGGCCAGCAGCCCCCGGTGCCGCTGTGCCCGCCGGCTGCCCAGCGCCTCCGGAGGGGCCGGAGCACCGGGCACGGCTCCCTGCCCCACCGCCCAGCGGGACAGAGCCCGCAACGAGCAAAACCATCACCGAGCACCCGAACAACCAGGAGCTGCTGGGGGGAAGGAGTATGGGCTTTGCATAACGAAAGCCTGGGGCAGAAATCTCCAGTCAAGATAGCATCTCCTGATGCTGCTGCTGGAGACAGAGCACAAGGGCACTTTCTAGTCCTGCTTCGGCAGTGCCTGAAGAATTCCCAGCTCCAGCTGCTCTGTCTGCAGTGTCCTATATTTCACATGCTTCTCATTCCATAATAACCCTGCTTTGCCTTTGCTTTTACGTTGCAATCCGTTGTGAGGCTTATCCATACAAAGCATCTCTCATAGGGCTTATCCCATGCTCAGACAAAACTTTAGTTCTGACTGCATTTGCATTAATACGTCCTCTCTAGATGTGTCCTTTAATTTGCTTTGGCTTATAAATGGCTTCTGCAGAGCATCCATAATGAAAATTCAGAGTTATGTGGCCTATAGCATTTAGCTGTGCAGGTTGTCATTCGTCCCCTTGTCAGACTCAACCTAGTTCTGTGCAAGGTCCTTCGAGACCTCATCCCCCCCATACAAGTTTGAAGGAATTAGGAGAAAACCTGCCTCTGAAGGTATACAGTAAATTCTCCCTTGCCCAAGCCACTTACATGCAAGATCCAACTTCCTGAGCACCAGTCCTTCTGTGTTTTACCTTGAACTTCACAGGAACTCATTAAACTCTGAAAAAATCCATTATGCTTTCTTGTCTCTTGGCTCCAGATGGGAAATGTACATTGACAGGCAATGTCCTATCACATCATTTTTTAGTGGTTGTTATGATTGTTATGCACAGCTATGAATGTGCAAAAATACACTTAATATCGCTATATTAAGGAAGTAGTAATAATATATTACATAAAGTAATTGCATAACACATATATAATGCTGACAAATTTTTTTAAGTAAATTAAGAATACTGCAGAGGAACTATTTTCCAGCTAACTTGGATTAAAATGCTCACTGTTCAAACTCTAATTTAAATTTTTATGATTAGATTATGATAACCATTGTGAACTCAGTACTAAAAGTATATAGTCCTAAAAGTCTATACAAGCACCAATTAATCTGTCCTGAAATTTTCTGAGCAAGAAAATGTGTTTTCCATGGAATATTTTATTAGCTCTTCATTTAAAAAAGGTACATCCCCACGGGGGAGAGGTTTTTCAGACTGGACACTGAAGAATGCTGATGATGCCACAGACTCCTCACTAATTGGACTCACATGCAAGAAAATTTTGGTTATCTTCTGTCACTTGGCTATGGAGACCTACAAGCTTCAGCCTGAAAAAGCTGTGGTCATAGATTTCCCACCCCTGATTCCATCTCAATGACTAATTACCAGTCACTTCCCATTCAGAAGGAAAAAAACACTGTTCTACTTTTATTTGCTAGCAACGCACCATATATTTAAGTAAATATTGATTTTCTAATCTCTAAGATAAAGTACCACAGAATGCCAATTTTGAAACAGTGGTAGTGCACACAGTGACACATGCTCCATTAACCTGTCCCTCCTCCCCTGTGCCAAGGCTTGCTGCCAGTCTGGGTAGACTCATTCCCAAATACCCGAGATCCTTTATCTGATTGCACTCCAAACCCCACATACTTCTTCACATCATGTCTACATTCCTTTTGTCATTCTTTGACATTGAGACAGACCTTCCCCCCTCTTCATATCACCTTTTATGAAATTAAGTAGTAAATTTGTTGTGCAGGAGCAACATCTTGTTCTCCTCCATGTCCTGCCTGTGTCAGTACAAACACATCCACGGGCTTTATTATGGGGCTCAGTTTATTTACAGATAGATATACAACCTATCAGGCAAGTTGTGCTGACAGCATATAAAACCGGTTTCAAATATTGATAAATTCCTTCAAAGGATAGCAAAAATGTTATAGCTTCAACATTCACACGGAAACAGAATGTCAAACATTTCCCCAAACAGAAATTTTGCAGCAATAACTTCCTATGTCTGGGTCTAAATATGAAACAAAAATGCTTTCATGAAGAGGAAATGAAACACAAAATTAAACTCAGTCAACAAGAGAAACTCCCTTTAATCCAGCCACCTCCCCTCTCTCTGGCCCTATAAAATATTTTCTGAGTGTAATTTCTCATCCTCTTTAATAGGTTAAATTTCTCAGCTCCATTCCTCACAACTGAATGAATTTTTACCAGAACAAGTGAAACATTCTCAGTGCATGGTCAACACCTAAATGAAAGAGGGTTGAAGATTTGGCCTCAGTCCTCGGTTTCTCTACAAAAAATATAAGAGAAGACCTTTCCACCACAGTCTTCAGACCACAGGGCTACCTGACTACATCTGTAAAATCACACACACATATTTTTTTTATCACAGTTGTAGATGGAATATACTTTATTGTTCTCCACTGTAGCAACATATTCTTCTATCTTTCACTAACAAAACATTTCACATTTTACCAGCAGCACCATTAAGATGCTTCCCTGAGCAACTTGAAGTGAGTTGGTCACTGGATGGGCTCAAAATAATCCAAGTTCCTGGCAAAGTCAATAAGGGCTTACACTGTGACCGTGGCAGGTTTATTTAGTGGATAAAGGGCTCCATGTCTCCGTGCTCAGCTATGAAAAAGTCGCTTGAACCAGGATCCTATTCAGGAGCTATGGGCCAAGATTCTATCTCTGCTTTTCTGCAGGGGGTTAGAAGGGGCAACATCTGAACCTGCACTTGTAAGGCTGATTTTTAACAACTCCCAGCTCAGACATAGGTCTGGCTGGAAGTAGAAAGACAAAAGTAAAGTCAACATTAGCAAATGAAAACCTGTTCTGTTTGATGAACAAACATAAGGCATTAGCAGAAAGGCATTAGCAGAAAGAAATTAGAACCTAAGGATAACATTAGCCATTGGAAAAAAAATTCTTTTTCTATCTTGATAGATAAGGATCCTAATTCAGCACTGACAGTACTGGTACTACACATTGGCAAAGTCTTTACAGTTGTTTAATTCTTTTGGAGCTCAGGGGGCCCAGATTTTAGGAAAGCCTGAACTCACACTCCATTTGAAATTCATCCTATTTGCTTTCAGCTGACCTAACTTACTAAAAAAAAATTAACTTTAAAAATACTAAGACTAAGCAATGAGCTAAAACTTGTTTGTGACATGTCCTTGCCTTCCAGAACTTTTTACCATTTTCCTTTTTTTTTGTTCATTTTAGAACTTGCAAATCAATAGGATAGAAAACATCTGTGACTGGATAACATGGAAAGGCAGATACATGAGATGACTATTACCTCCTTTGAGGCAGAAGAAGCAATGAGGCTATCATGAGATGCAATTCCATCCGCTAGGTAAGTGACAAAAAAATGGGCATCCAAAGCCTGAAGTCAATCTGAAAAAGTATGCAATTTCTACTTTCTAAAATTTGTAGCCATAATGCAATAAAAAGGCCAATTGAATAAGCACATTCACTAAATACTTCTGCTTTGATGATGAGCTGCCTGTTGTGTACAAACTCTATTTAGACAAGAGTGCTGTTACTTGATGTAGCTGTTATGCTGCAGGATTTCAAACCCAGTAAGGCAGAGGAGGTAGTTCAAGCTCACATATTCACAGATTCATAGATAATGCTGACAACCTATTCTGATTTCTGTGCGAGAGCAACTCACTTCACTGGGGAAATTAAAAAGAGCTGTTGAGAATCAAGGTCCACATTATCATTCTACAAGCACTAACAAGGACATGTAAGTATGATATCACTATGTCTTAATGTAGCTATGTATCAGCTGGGTGTCAGCTGCACTGAAGCATGCAGGAGTTTTATTTTCTAATGATGCCATTGATTTTTTGTAGTAATACCAGCAGCAGTACTTGTAAAAGGACAGAAGGTCTCATATTTGACCAGGGTCAGACTAGGCCAGACAAAAAAACAACACAGAGAAGTCAAACCCTTGCCAGAAAGAGTTTTTGCATTAATAAAAAGAAAGAGGAATGCAATATGAATGCAAGCAAATTATCAGCAGAATCCATGCAAATTCAGTTTGCAGCAAGGCAGAAGCGGGAGATGACAAGGACCAGTCAAATCTGGCTGGAATGATGGGTGCTCCGCAGCTGGTGAACACTACCAGATGTCTGCCACGGCCCACAGGTGAATTCAGTTCAGTTTCACTATGACAGGTACAGGAACAAGCACACTTGCTGCTCTCAGCAAGAGTTGGGGAAGTAGCATGGACTCCACAGGGTCTTGAGTAAACCTTTATCTGGGTGGAGGAGAGCACCACCAGCTTCTGCACTCAGCAGTGCCAAACAACTGGAATAAATTACTATTGCAATGCTTTGCACAGAAGAGGAAAGGGTCGTAACTTTTATGACTCTAAGGATTTTTAGATTAAAAATTAAATTATACAATAAGCAGAAAATATTAAAAGTACCCATGGGGGCCATCTGCTTGGAGAGCAGGTGGATGTCTGACCTCCGTAAGGTTTCAGTGATAAAGCTGATATACTGCAGTTACCATTGATCTCACTGCCACTGTGTTATTAAAGAGCTCTAATGCAGCAATCATGTCACAGCAGCTAAGAAGCAAAGTGGCATCTCACGTGTATAAGGAGTTCCAGAATATACCTGATCACACGCTTGGCTCATAATCTGTTATATTCTCTGTGCCTCAGACTTGGTCTTATTAAATTGAGCAAGAAAAATATTGAGATGCTTGGACAGGTGTGAGTCAGCAAAGACTGATCTGGTGACCTCCACCATGCACCTGGAAAGACATATCTAAACAAAAGTAAAAAAAAAAAGTCACAGTGTCTACGGGAGGATTCTAACTTAGGCAGGTGTGTGAAATGCCATGCCATTTTGATGCCATAAGTTTTAGTTTTTATATTTTTCAGATTCTGTACTGCATTACTGTATAATTTTGAACTCTTTAGAGAATGCTAGTTAGCTTTCTTCACATTTTGGTCAGACTAAACAATCCTCCTGCGCCTGAGAACCAAGGTCATCATTACAGTCTCAGGCTTGAAAAGTACAAACAAAAGTGCATTGGGGTGAAAAGCAAACTGGGGGAATGTGACTTCATTTCCTGAAGCTATAATTGCACAATTAATCTCTGATATGCAAATAGATCAAGCATATATCCATCTGAGAAAACTCCTCATGGTCATCCATCTTGGGTGTAGTCTTTTGCACTGCCCAAGGTGTATCCTTTGAAAGCCTTTTAATAAACACCTGCTTTATACTCTAACTGTGTCTAGCCTCAGTTCTAGGTAGCCAGTCCAAGGCATCGATTTCTCTTTTGGCTTGACAGCATGAGGCCCAGGGATTAATTTTTCTTCTCTGCAAGAGGTCTCACACTTCTTCTGTCTTTCATACCAAGGCCTCCTAGCTGCAAATTGTTGACAACTGGCCAGTTGTAAAAGATCTCGACCAGTGTCCTCTGAGAAGCACTTGTCGGATATCGGAACACATCCAGGATGCAAGTGCTTGGTGCCATTCCAGCTCATCAAGCTCACAGGAATTAAACCCTTGCCAGTGCTTCATAGTGAGCTACCTACTCTTGCTAGAGGTTGCTCCATACATCTTGCTGTCTGCTGACTTCAGTGAGTCCTGCTCCCTTCTGCTCCTTGTCCCCATCCTGGGAGTCACCTCACCCCTGCAGAGTGCTCCCCCTCACCATCAGCTTTTTCTGCCCACATCTGCATCACCCATATTCACCCTTGAATCTCCCTCTCCATCACACAGAGACTCCCCGCAGCCATGTAGCAAGTGAGGAAAGGTATTAGAATGGCAGCACAGCACTTCATGGTTTGCCACCCTCCTGAATAATGAAATGACAGCCCACATTTATCCAAAGCCTAAGAGAAGGGCTTCTCATTATTAGGATAGAGTTACTTCTATACCATGAGCCAGT
The DNA here is from genome assembly GCF_028769735.1 of Zonotrichia leucophrys gambelii. Classification (NCBI taxonomy): domain Eukaryota; kingdom Metazoa; phylum Chordata; class Aves; order Passeriformes; family Passerellidae; genus Zonotrichia; species Zonotrichia leucophrys. Next base: position 78,518,490 of record NC_088169.1, read on the forward strand.
AGAAGACATGAAGATATACTTTAGTCTTGTCCTTAAAGTGCTCCAGTTATCACCACAATCTTTGTAAGCCAAAAACCTGTAATAATCACACTGTTGAAATTAATGTCTGTTCTTATATCCAACTCCTTTACACAGCTCTGCCTGAAAGGTGCTAGCCTCCAATCTGGGTTTTCTGATTAGAGATTTTTACTGCTGTAGACTGAGTGATAAATTATGTTTAAAGTGTCATTAATTACTTCTCCTAACAATGATAGATGACAATACTTAATAGTTACAGGGAGAAAAAAGAAAGCTAAGCAAAAACCTGGTTTGATCCCAAGTAATTCAATATAGGAATTTACCTTTCCATCACAGCACTTTTCTGGGAGGACTCAGAGCTGAGTTGTGGATATATGTTCTGCAGTGCTTCTACAGCCAGCTTTGCCTCAAAATTACACAGCATTCTAAATAAATCAAAATTATTTTCCATTCACTTTCCACTTAACATATATATAACCACACTACCTGCTCATAATGACAGAAGAAACATTTTCACAAATGTTTTTTGATGTCCCTGGTGTTTCATGCATTAAAGATGCTACCAAAATGTCCTGCTTCTATTAATTTATTCTTAAATTTGCACATTCATTCATTTCTCATCTGTTCATCTCTACTATGCCATGCATTTCTCCTTCTGAGGTTGAATTGTTCTTGTCATCTATACTAAAGTAATTGGCTTCTCTCTGGCAGAGGTGAGGAAATAAGTTGGAGTATGCAAATAGCAAACAGATTTATATAATAATTTTTAATAATTTAAATTATTATTAATATATTTTCACTGGCTTATATAATGTACAGTACTTATATAGCATATAACAAACAATATAAAAGGATACTTCAGAAAGTGTGGGGACAAGGTAAAAATGTCAGACCCTAAAATCCATACAAAAGATGGGGGATTTGTCCAATTTTCCAAGCCCCTTTATATATGGTGCCTGACGCCAAAACTCTTGCTCATGTCTCATAATGTGACTACAATCATATTGAAAGCAAAAAAAAACCACCAAAAAATGGTATGTGAAACTAATATTCCATGTCTCACTAGAACAGAATTGCTAAAGAAATATTTCATTTTCATTAGACCAGGCTTTTAAAGATTAGAAAATTAATCTATACAGTTTTACCTGGCACTGAGATACTGAACTTTATTCCACTCACGGAGTTAAGTGTCAATAACTGAAGAGAAGTTCTTAGCTCTATTCATTCTCTTCTAGGGGCTGTCAGCTGAATTTAGTGTTTGTATGCTCCGAGTGCAGAAATCTACAACAAATGTGTCTTGGAAGAATGCAGAATAAGTACAAGCAAAACACAAACCACAGGAAGAAGCTTGAACATCTACACTTAAACAGAATTCTGATATCCACCAAGCAGAGAAAAGTTCTTGCATGACCATATAGGAGCTCTGGGGAAAAACCAAAATTATTTGCCATGTCTCGGTTATGGAACAGTTAACAGAGAACAAGGGTTTTGGTGTTCTGCACAAAAGTAATGACAATAGACAGCTTCCATCAAATTAATAGATGGTTTAGGTTTTTAAAAAAACCTAAAACACCTTGTTCAGTAGTTAACTTGACCCTTCAGCAAGAATTAATACATAATAGATCCCTTCCTGAGAACTTTGCCATTAACTTCAAACAGAAAGACAGCCTGTTCTCCTCCAGTATTTTGCTTAAACCGACTTTCCTTTGAATCCTCTGGCTGCATCTTTTTTCACCCAAGTTCATTCCTGTCCACTTTTGCTACCACTGTGGTCACAAGCTCCTCTGACCTGGCACTCTACAGTATCTTTGTGACTCCTTTTTCTGCTGCCTGCCTGATTCCCATGAAGCTGTGGCAATCACCATGCCTTACCAGTCCTTTCTACACTCTGAGCTGCCAACACGATGTTTCACTGAGGAAAGCAGAAAATTCACGTGACACTGTGGAGTGACTCAGCCAGTGTGCTTCCTTCGACGGCCTGCAGCAGCTGGGTGCTGAAGGGGACCCAAAGAAAAATGCTGAAAATGCAGACCCGCAAGTCACACTAGATGTGGGATATAATGGAGGATGGTGGCTCAGGGGCTCATAAATAACCACTATACCTCCTTCACCACTGCATTTTGGTTCCACAATCCAGAAGTCTATTAAAGATAAGTAATTATCACCACACCTCCCCAGGAAGCATTCTCCACAAAATGGCCCTCAGACAGATTAATGCTTGCTTTTTCTACAATAAAGTCTGGATTTTAAGTTTTTTTCATACAATTAAGGAGCACTGTAAAACACTTTTATTATCTTTTTACTCAGACTGAGAGACAATTACTGTGTTGTTTGTATATGCAGCAACCTATTCAAGTATTAGTCATTTTCCTTGTTATTAGCTTCTGCTTTAAATTGCTTGATAAAAAATTATGGCCACATTTGTGATCCCACAGTGTTTGTTTTCTTTTTTTATGGCATGGCAACACAAATGAAAAGAGACAGCTAATGGCCTGGGGAGGAAGACATGTGGTCTCAACAGGAAGGCTGCAATGACAGGTATGAACAGCCATTAAAGAGGTAGGGTGAGAGCACATTGATTTTCCAAAGGAAAATACTTTTTTATCCTTCTAAAGATATCTTCCTGCAATTATCTGGTGCTGTGTTCATTCGATACGTGTTAATTGGAACAAGGTTTTATTTGCACAGGTGGCAGCTCAGGCTATCCTCCCACACTGTAATAGCACCAAGTTACACAAAACAGAGAATATGCAGCACAGCTTCTGCCCTTCACAGGACCACAACTTTATGTACCAACAGCCAGAGGTGGCCAGCTGGCTGACAAAAATGTCACCAGGGTCCCAAATTGCTAAGGACATCTTTGTGAACACAGCAACCAGGATTATGTCTATTCTAGTAAGTGAATGGGGCCAGGGACCATTCCCCAGCCTGGAGACCAACTGGCATAGCACAGCTTTATCCTTTTGGCTAAACTCTCATCCTCAGAAACAGAGTGACTGTCTTCAGGCTGTTCACTGGGAACTGTCCCTGGTTTGTGCTGTCTCTCCAGACCTGGCAGAGCAAATTCTCAGAAAGCAGTCCTTGCAGCAGGTCAAGGCTCTGGGCTAACAGCTTAGCTGTGAACACAGCCCTTGCATGTGCCCACAGTCTGACACTGTTTCATTTACAGGTTATAGGCATAACCATGGAAACTCCTCTGAATAATTGTGCAGAAGAGGCTCATGGATTAAAAATAAACCCGGCACTATAGATTTGCAATGTGAAGCGCGCTTACGGAGATTTGCAAGAATTTGATGGATTGTAGCTGTAAAGTGCTGCTTACACTGTGAAAATGAATTATATCTGTGTTATCCTATCATCAAAACAGTTTCTAGAAATTATAGGTCCTCTTATGTACTGAATAAGAGAACTTAATTGCTTAATGGTGACTTTTAAGAAATTAAGATGTCTCTCAAGAAACAGTAAACAGCAATGGCCTTGCTTTTACACCCTCCTCCAGTGATAAGGAGTGAACAGCCTCACAGGTAAGAAGTCAACACGCTTTAGTGTCCAGATTTCTGCTCAGACAGCACAAGTTTTCCCAAAGCACTGCCTGTAGCCTCTGCACACACACATCAGCTATGCCCTCCCATCCTCCCACTGACCCTGCCAGCACAGCCCAGGGGTTTATAATGACAGACTACCCTGAACTCGTGTATGCCACGAGTCACAGCACTGCCCTGCTTCAAAGCCAGCATTCAGAGCCCAGCTGGAGCAAACCTTTGTATATACAGGTGCCTTTGCTGCAGGTTTCTAGTGATGGAGAGTGGCTATGCACTCAGGTGCCAGCCTTGATACACTGCATCTGATAACTAATCACAGATTGCTCAGATCCTTTCTGCAGCCACCCATTAGTTCAGCATGCTGTACCCAAGCATGCAATCTTTCTTAGCAATGCTTGGAAAACTGCAAATCTAGACAGACCAATTAGATGACAGGTTTATTTGCTGATTTCTCTTGATATTTCTCTCTAACCAATATTATTTCTGTGGGCATCCTCAGTATTTAACTCCACACACAGTATTTGTGTAATTAGATGCACAATTTTCCCTTTTGATTTTAAGCATACATATAAATTGATATTCTTATTCACAAATAGCTATATAGGCACAAATAATCTCCTTTTAGTGTGAAAAGCCTACTATTATCAAGTTTGCTCATGCTTACATCTGTAAGCTAACTGATGAATCATTAGCCACACTTCATGATGAGGGGTGTTTTACTGGGAGTTCCTTTAAACCCCACTTTTGGATCTTTGAATCTCCTTGCAGTTAGACAATTTTTTGTTTTAATAGCAACACCAGAAATACATTAATTCCATAAGCAAGATTGGCAGACAACATCACAATGTCTCAGAATAATTCAGAGGGGGGTCTAGACTAATCTAAAAGTACAGTATACACTGAATTCAGATCAGGCTGCTCAGGGATTTATCCTGCTGGGTCTTGAAAGCCTCCATGGCTCTCCTACAGTCCTTAAACTGTTGTCATGGTGAAAAAACTTTTCCTTCTATCAGTACCTCCACATTCTCTGTCACGGTCCCACCTGCACCACTACAAAAGTAGGATAGGACTAGGATTAGGATTAGGATAGGATAGGATAGGATAGGATAGGATAGGATAGGATAGGATAGGATAGGATAGGATAGGATAGGTCCAACCAATAACCATAATCTAACTCAGCTACCTGACCAATTCAGGGTTGACGTGGCAATTCAGGTTAAAGCATGCTGTTAAGGGCATTATCCAATGATTGCCCACGACTGACACTCATGGGCCATCAACCACTTGTCTAGGAAGCCTGTTCCAGAGTTTGAACACTCTGTTGACAAAGAAATGCTGCCTTCCTAATGTTCAGTGTAAGCCTCCCCTGGCACAGCTTTGAACCATTCCCACATGTCCTGTCTCTGGATACCAGGGAGAAGATCAGCAGTGAAAAAGCCAAGAACCATCTCCTCATCTCCTCAGCACAGAGAGCTGCTGTTTGGTCTCCCTAAAGCTGTCACTGCTCCAGGCTGAATAAGGCCAGCTCTCCAGCCTCTCTTCACAGGTCAGGTACTCCATCCATCAACGCATTGGTGGCCCCCCTTACCTCACTTCATTTTACTGATGCTTTTCTTTATTAGAGGGGACAAAACACGACTCGCTGTTCTAGATGTGGACTAACAAATGTCAATTAGAAAACAAATAAACCCTTTCTTGTGTGCTCTGGCTCTGACTCTATTCCTACAGCCCAGTGTGCTGGTGCCCTCTCTACCTACCAGTTTCCCTTTGGTTCTATGCTCAGCTTTACCACGAGCAGGAACCACAGGGACTGTTCCGCAAATCTGCTCCCAGGGAGGCCCTCTGGTAGTGCAGGGGTTCATCCTTCCTAGCTGCAGCAGCTGACAGTTTTTGTAGAGGTTGAGGAGGTTCATGTCAGCCCATATTTCCAAGCCTCTGAGTAGCAAACCTGCCTGAAAATGTAACTGTTTACCTCAATTTGTTATCATCCATGAAGCTGGTCAGATATCCTCTGCCTTCCCTCCCAGATCACTGACAGACGTGTTGGGTCCCTGTGGCGAGGGTTTGGCAGTGATGGGCCTACAGGATTGGCTTCTGAGGAGCTGCTAGGAACTTCCCCCATGTCCAGCTGAGCTAATGCCCACTCCTGGACAAGGCAGAAAAAACTGCTGCACGACAGCAGCTGGAAGAGAGGAGTGAGAATATGTGACAGGAGCAGCCCCACAGACACCAAGGGCAGTGCAGAAGGAGGGGCAGGAGGTGCTGCAGGCGCTGGAGCTGAGATGCCCCTGCAGCCCATGGTGCAGCCCATGGTGAGGCAACTGTGCCCCTGCAGCCCACAGAGGCCCACATTGAACACAATTCATTAATTACTGAGCCTGATGACCCAGACAGTGGCCCAATCTTAGAGCTCCCCCCACCAGCCTCTAATATCCCAGCTTGGACAAATGGATGGAAGGAAGGTATCACAAGCAATGTCAAAAGCCTTGCTAAACTCAAGGTAGGTGTCGTCATACCTCTCTCTCCTGAGCAACTCTGGGCTTTTATTCTTTAAAGAATCAAAATATTCCCTTCAGCCACAGCATGTTTAGCATCCCATATTCCTTTCAGAGTTCTTGCTCTGAGATTAGATTTCCCCCTCAGCCTGTAGCCATATCATTATTTGATCCTCAGTATAACCTTAATAATTTTGTCATTGGCCACATTTAAAATGTGCATTGCTGGCTGGAACCCAATTCATTGAAATATCAAGACTGCTGTGTTTCCATGACCTGTTCTTATATTCTTCCTAGCATGTTATGTAGCATTTATCATGGAGCTGCCAATCAGACAAAGAAATGGATGTATTCACCTTTTTGTCACTGCTATCACCTGCTCTGGACAATGCAGCCTCTACAGGAATCACCAGGAGCTACAGTTTAATGAGATTTTGCTTTAGTTTATCCAGAAGCACATCAAATGCAACACAGTAGCATCACTGAACCAGAATATAACACAGACTGGAGACTTTCTACTAAATATGTAGTCAATTCTTTCTGCTAACAGCCTCTCTGCTGGCAGTAGTACTTATTCATATTTTTCTACCTTGTGCTCTACCTAAATGTTAGGATCTGTGTGAGCTGACTTTTCTCCTACTCCTACAGTTTTGTCCAGTTTGCTTTGTTCACAGTGAAACCAGAAGAGGAGACATTTTCCTTGACTGTTGAAAAAGCACAGACATTCTGTTTTAAATAAATGTTTATAGGCAGGATGCTAAAGACAAGTTCTATATTTTCTTTCTCATTTCCTATTTTACTGTATGATTTATACATATATATATATATATATATATATATATATATATATATTGTTGACACTGACTAATGATAGCAGTAGCTTTTTCATCCCAAACAAAATTTCCATGGAAACATGTGATCTGCTAAAACAGAATTCATCACCCTCCAAACTTGGACATTAGGTCAAGAAGTGTCACTTAATAATTTTTTACATCAAATCAAATAAGAAAGTGAAGAAAAATGCAATTTCAGAAGCAGAACCTATACTTGTTCAACTGAATCACATTTATAACGCACAAGGAAAAAAAAAATGTTTCCCATTTCATTTTCCATGAATGTCTTTATCTTCAGCTTTATGAGATTTCTGATGGTTCTGGTTTAGCCTGGGTGGTGTGGGCTGACCCTGGCAGGGCCTAAGGTGCCCACCAACATTCACATTGATGGCGTTTGTCTTCCCAATCACCACTGCCCGTGATGGAGTCCTGCTCCCCTGGAGATGGCTGTACACCTGCCTGCCCATGAGAAGGGGTGAAAGAATTCCTTGGTTTGCTCTGCTGTGAGGCTTTTGCTTTACATATCAAACGATCTTTATCCCAGCCCATGAGTTTTCGTACTTCTGCCCTTCCAAGTCCCTCCCATCCTAGCAGTGGGGAATGAGCAAGTGGCTGGATGGGATTGGCTGCATGGTGGGGTTAAACCGCGACACTTTTCAGTGGTTTCAATCCTATATTCCACTCTAGTGTTTTCCCTAAATCACACCAAGGACTTTTGCATCTGGAACAAAATAATTTTTACTTTCCCACTATGACTGCTGGGGCAGAGGAACTGCTCCTTTCCCTCTCAACAAAATAAAATGAGACCAGAGCACAGAACAGTTTCCAATTCAAAGATATGTCCGAACTTTCTCCATTTTCACATAAGATGCCCGAGTGTATGGCTTCACTAATTTAATTCCCATTTGCTTTGCTGTAATATAACCTTTGTAAATGTTAGAAGTCCATCTGCTTGTTTTTCCATCAGAACCTTGGCATAGTTCCAGCTGCAGATGTGGCAGCTCCAGTGCAAAACGAGCAACAGTTTAAACAGTCTCATTTCCAGACCAAGTGCGAAAGGTTTTTCCCTTAAAGGAAAAAAATATATATCCCAAATCACTATTTTTTTAACAAGTCCATAAATAAGAACACTAAACAGGGAGGCTCATCAGAAATGGACCAAAACCATTAATCTGGGAACCTTCTTAGAGGGATCTCCTGCTCTCAGCAACTTACAGAATCACATTTCTTCATCTCTAATTCTAGAGATATTTTGATGAGGAGAAAACTAAAACTAAACTTCAGATATGAAGGATGAGCCCAACAGTGTGTGTCTGTAGGGGATAGTTTTAGTTTTAATTTTGCAACATGAGAAAGCAAACTTCGCAATACCCACCCCCACTCTGTCACAAGGACCCCAGAATACACAGACAGGACTATTCAGCCATAATCACATCCACAAAAGCCCCTGGCCCTGCTACACTTACCCTTTCTGACAGAAGCAGGTTTGTACATTCCATCTCTCTCCAATCTCTGCCAAGTAAGCCATACAAGTGCAAAAGGCTTTTAGGGTGAATGCAGGGTCCTGTGTAGAGCTTTCTCTGCAAAAACCATGGCACAGGGCAGCAGAACAGGAACAAAATAAATTGCATGGGGAGAAGACAGCAGTTTCATGGGAAGAGGGTGGTACCTCTGTGATGCTCTGGTGCAGGTAACACTCCTGGCCAGAAACAGGAACAGAACAGCACTGACCTGCCCTAGGGACAGAATCTTCACTGCTCCAGTACTGCTCACTTGGCTGAGTAAAAGCTGGGAAAAGTACCATGCACCCCAAAATGGTGCACTAATCTAGTCTAGGAAATATCAAGGAAAGCAATTTCATCTTGCCCTAAACACTTCCCTCCACTCAGTATTTACAGTCCTCACTTTCTCTGTGTTGTGTGTTGCTTTCATGCCTCCAGTTGTTACTCCAGGCTTTGGGAAAGCCTGCTTTCCTCCAAAGCTCTGCTCACAGCACTTTTTCAGAATAGAAATTAAAGCTTCTTCTTGGTGAGCATCTTAGAACAATATTTTCCAAGATTGTTTTTAAGAACATTCTGGTCTTTCACTTCTGCCTCTACCCTCTCCATCCCTCATTCATCTGGGAAGCCCCAACCCCACTGATACCTGTCTAGAGGCTCAGCCATGCTCATAAGGCCAGTCCCAAAGAACCATCCCTGATATACAACTTTCTCAGAAACCCCCACCCATCCTCTCTGTTCAAGCTAGGCTAGTTAAAAATAAAATCTCTGTACTTTTCCTCCCAAACAGTACCCCCTTTTATATGGAAAGCACTCAGCTCCTCCACAGCAGAGACTGACCCAAAAGTGCCCTTTCCAGTGACTATCAGAGGTTTCAGCTCCATCAGATGGTTTTATTGGCCACTGAGGGTTTTATAGACCTTCAGCATGGTGTATTTTTTACACTTTTATTACCTCTTATAAATAAGACAATGGTCATTTTCTATTGTTTTAGAATGGTTTCCTGTCTGGTAAAGATCAGGGAACAAACTGGGTTCATAAGTTGCAGCTTCTAGAGAATCATTGGAACAACAGGGCGGAAATACCTGAGGCAGAAACTGCTTGAGCTCTGCCTTGAATAAAAAATGCTCTTTAATTCTGGCAGCATCCACAAGCATCACTTTTCAAATACAAAATTCCTCCCACTAGATACTGAAAATTGGACAAAGGCCAGCAGTGTTAAACAGAAGACAGCACTTGTTCTTCCCTCAAAGTGATTTGGAAGAAGTGGAGCACAGTCCTGATAAATCTCCCTTAGTTCTGGAGATGCAATATGTCAGCAGGGTGAGAGGGAGCGGGCAGGAGGAGCAGCACCTAAAAGAGCCACTAGATATTGTGGTCAGGATCAGGCAGCTGAAGATCAGACAGTCAATCTGGAAACAGCAATAGAGAACAAAAGCAAGGGACCACAGTGAGAGGTGGTGGGCTATTAGAGTTAATAGAAAGAAGGCTTTTGACAGAGCAGAGGGACTTCTACTAACTGCAGATTAAAGCCCACCTTGCTGCTCTGAAGAGATGAAACTGGTTAACTTGATGTACATTCCAGCTGTAACGTGCACAAGCACAGCAGGCAGACCACATCCCGGGCAGAGAGTTTGACCAGGCAGCAATTTTATTTTTTTTTTGCTTTCCTTACTGAAATATTGCTGAAAAAGGATATTATAAATATATCCATGCAGAAAAAAATTTATATTTTCATATGTGCTGCGTTAGTGATATTTTTCCTTGAAGAAAATCCTTACCTAAAAAGAAATAGTTAACAACAGCAAGGGGAAAAAGGTGTGCTTCTGGTTTTGTATGAGACACATGCTAAAACTGCAAGACAACAAAGAACTGAAAGTCAAATGCATTCTAAGCACATTCTGGAGTCTAAAGTGAAGAGGAATAGAGGATAGCATAAAAATTAATGGGTTTTTTCTGAGGTAAAGATGAAAGGCAGGAAGTAACCTGGTGGAGAAGTTTGAGCTCAGTTTTGTTGCCAAAGCTTTCCCATGAAAGAGACCAGACATACAGAGGTCTGGATTAACCCTATGGATGTCACAGGAAAAAAGCACCCTTTGAGGAAAAAAGGGAAGACATGTGACATCTACCTCAACAATACAAATAATCTTCAGGCACAAACTCATCTCATGTGAGGCCTCCTTGAGGATCATGTTTCAATTGGGTCCCTTTCAATATTCCCCCTCAGAATATTCAGGGATTCCCCCCCTAAAAATGCGGTGCCACCCAAGCAGATGATGAAAGAAGTAGCCAGAAGCAGAAGGAACCAATGGGTCCTGCATTTCCAGACATGCAAGTCCCCCAGTGAGCCCCAGGTCAGACTGCATCTTCTTCCTTTTGATTGTCATGTCACTATTTCATCATCACTTTTCCCTCCATCTTCCCATACTCACAGCCTGGAAAAGTACAATTTTTGTGGGTTTTTCCCCCTGTGTTTTCTTACACGTTGATACAATCCTATTGTTCACTTTTTTCCTTCTTCATCCCATCAGAGGTTTTCAGAACATTTTTGCTAGACACTGTTGGGCTGCCTTGTGAAATGATCTTTATTTCCAGACTGACAAAATGAAACAGTGGTTCTGTGACTGCAGAATATACTGTAAAACAGAAAAGTTCAATAAAGCCCATTTAGAAAAGTCAGAAAAGTAGAGCACAAGCCTCTCCTTAGGTCTACAACAGCCCCTGGGATTTTGTGATCCACTGAAAATGAAAACAAACCCTTTTGTTTGGAATATGGGATTTATGGTCTTTCCCCGCTTACCTCAGGGGAAGTTTGTGCCAGAATACAAATCTGAGCCCATCTTTCCCTGAGACTCATCTCTCCCTGGACCAATCTCTTTTAATGACTTATCTAAGGAAGAATTTTTCATGTACATGGCTGTTGATTTCCCTGCCTTACCTGGGTTCTGCCAGATAAAAAAATGAAACATTTAACAGCAGACAGGGCAATAATTTTGACACAGCTGTGATTTATTTTAAAACAGAACTACCTCTTTGTTAAACATTACTTAGAAATTCTCAGTCCTTTTTTCTTTTTTTTCCTATAAATTTTACCTATCATATGCACTTTTAGTGACTAGAAAATGCTGTGGGTTTTAGCATATATAATTTAGGTAACACGAGATAGCTTTTTTAAACCAAGCACCTCCCAGACTATTACATGAAACACCAGGTTTCAGATAAATCCAATTTAAAGTAGGCAACTTTAAAAAAAAAAGCCCAACAAAAATTGTCCTATTTTAACAGCAATTTTCCCCTGTATTATTCAGGATATAATTCAATAAAATCTGTACAAAGCCAAAATGTGATAGTTAGGGTGAGGCAACAATTTTGTAACAACTAAGCATACACTAACTATATTTTAACACAAACAATTTTCTGCTGGAAAACTACTTTTTTAGGGCAGTTATAATTCTCTGGGCTTTCATTCAGAATAAATGTTAGGGACCATATCACAGTAAATACCTGAATAAATAAGCACAACTAGCACTAAAATATGAATATTATTCAATCTAATTTCCTTTGATTTTGACATAACAAATTTTGAAAGTCACAAAGTAGATCACATTTGTGTGTCACCTGATTGCATCTAATATAAATCTAGATGTGAGGTTGTATCATTTTTAATATATCAACTCACTCTAGAATGCTTTTTGGCTGCTGACACATCAGCTAGATTGCAATGATCAATAAAAGCAAAGAAAATGCTGAGATATTAGAATTTTTACAATTCCCCTAGTCAATTTTTCACACAGTACGTAGTACCCAAATTTTATGTCTAAACTTGCCCAACTAAAAGTGCAATTCATATGATAATGAAATGTCAAATAAGTCTTGAGCTAGAGATCTAGATATTTAAAGTATCTGATTTCATTAGGAAGCCATTTCTTAAAGATATAAGGAATGATCAGATGCTCTACTCATCTTCCATCAGCATTCACACAGAAGTGTATTTGTTTAACTAGAATTTAGCTTCCTCCTCATAAATCACTCTCCAAGAGCACTAGCATCTCATTACCGATTTACACTTACACATTATATTATCCTGTAATGAAGATGAAGCCTATTTGAACAGACAGTTCACCACGAGTTCAGATGCTGAAGAAAAACAGTGATGGATTGCGTGGAAGGAGGGAAAAAAAACCTGGTTTGCAGATGCTAAGCTTGTTGATTTGGCATCCTGCAAGACCTGGGCAAATTTGTGTCAGACAAATTCTGTAATACACCTTTGGTTTTGGCCAGGAACCTGCCTGGAATGCAAACTGTGTTAGAACTGTCACATGTTGCCAGGGGGAAAATTGGCCTTTTAGTACATCAGAGCGGTAAATCAAATCAAAATGACACATCTTTACACCACTAGATACATGAAACACCTCAAAAAATTTTATTTAATTATTATTATTTTAGACACTGGAGCAAAAAATAAAAGGATGAGGTAGCTTTGTTGAAAATAAGAAAGGTGCTGGTACAGCATGTAACCCCACAATGCTCTGGTTTCCAGCGCAGAATGCAAAAAGCATTTCACAACATCTATGTAGCAATAATGAGAATTTAACATTGTGACAAATACTGCAACAAAAAAGTAAGTTCAGTGATAACATCAGCAATGTAGAGAACAAGTGACACATGCAAGAAATTGTAACCAGACACTTGGAGCTTATAGGAGTGCCTTCAGCTATTAATAGTGAGAATGAAAACATGACTGAAAAACAGTTTCAATCCAAAGATGAAACTACAGGAAATGGAAAGTCTCATAAGTAAGTATGATGATGTGAGAACCTCTTTAAACTATCATCTTACAGCTGGAAATAATAGAAATTATTGAGCTGAGTTTGCTTTGCTTTGTGTTGTCACCTGAGGCTGCAGCCTGGGTGGCACTTGACGGGTCCTAAATGCGAACATGTTCAGAATATTTCTGACAGTTAAATGGACATCTCATAGCCTCACACCCATTATTTTCTCTGGGTGTTCTCCAATACACCTATCTTTGAATTCCTGCAAGCTGACATCATGGTTATAGTCACCAAGTCCTTTTAAAGCCAAAGTCCCAAAATATTTCAGAGAAATAGCTGATGAGGGATTATGATGTCTGAGCCTGGAGGCTTTGCTGCACTTCTGCGCACTGGTTTCATAACCTGTGATATTGTACGTTTTTCCTTTTTTTTTTTTAATAATCGTATCCAAGCAATCACAGGAGGTCATTTGATTCATTACCTATATTCTTCCAAGAAGAAGAATATTCAAAATAGAGTCCCTAATCTTAGGCAATCACCTTCTGATAGGTTAATCAGAAGGTGATTAAGGTCTCTGGTGCCTTTGTGGGGTGGTGCTACATAAGTCCTACATGATACATGAGGAAACACATATCCTCATAAAAAACTGACTGAAAATCACACAAACCCTCCCATGTCCAAAAACAAGGGAATTATGCATAGCATAATGTCTTAGGTTAAAATATTTTCATTGCAAATGCATAGATTATGATAGCAATGCTGACCACACAAAATTTCATCTAATTTTAGCATCAAGAAACCACTGTGCATGTAATAAAAGGGTCATTCTTCATCTACTGGTTTTTGCTAACAGTCATGAAAGAGCAGGAAGGTTTTGCTTTGCCTATCAAAATAGAGTTTGCATTTAGTGAGAAAAGTAATTCTTTCACCTGGAAGGTAATTTGATAACCACTAACTCACAAGAAATAGAAAGATCTGAATAGCTTAGAATTTCTACAGTAATTAGGATTCTTTCATTTCCAGAACTTATTCTTTGCCCCCAGCAAACAGAATTGAACCTTCATTCACTTTTCAGCTAATTAGAAATCATCACTGAGCTTCTTACTAATATGATGCTCTTTCTTTTGGATTCTTTGTATATCCATCTTAATTAGCAGAGGCACAGAAAAGCACAGAAACAATTGACACTCCCACTAAGAAATTTTCAGCCCAGCTTGGTGGAAGACAGGCATTTCTCTAGCATATACTTTTCCAAGGAGGGCAGATGTGGACATCCATTCTGGATGTAGGTCTCCTATGATTGATTTACAGACTTCCTTGTTGTAGAAAACTGTTTTGCATTACAGAAATTGGCTGTCTGTGTTCTATCATCTGCTCCCAACAGCATTAATACCATAGAGATAGGGGGAAAAAAGGTAAAAAAAAAAAAGAAAAGAAAAAAAAGCCAGTCCTGATGACTGCACCTTGCTCCAGTTGTGTGTGGATCAAAGGGGATAAACATGCAGGCTGTAACACCATTTGTTCACAGGCAGTGCAAACACTACTGATGTGGCACCGTGTGATCTGCAGCATTCCATCTGCCAGCTGCAAGAACGAAAAAGGGAGAGCAATTAAGAGTATTAATCAGGGCTTGAAGTGCTGCATGATTCAGTATTCACATGAAGAAAGACCAAGATATATCAAAAGATAATGTGTTTACTTAAAATAAAATAGAAGCATGATTTCTTTAGTCCTGCATGTTTAATGCAGTACATTTTTTTTCCCCTGACTGCACTGAACTTTTCCCCAGATCTCTTGCACTCACTTTGAATAGTCAAGCACTTAGCTTGATCTATCTCAGTCTAATTCAAGCTGCTGATTACTGATTATTTAGAAGCACTGAGTTAACATTAGATTAGAGCAGCTAGATTATTTCCCTGGTGATCTTCATTTTGGTATTTAATAATGTCATTTCATCCATTCCAATTAGACTTTTCTACTAACAAAAAAAAATAAGAGGGAAAAGTTTCTATTAGATATCTGGGTAAATGTACAAAATATAACTGAGAATTTAATCCTTGCTGTGAAATTGCTTGGGAATATTAGCAAAACCAATCTATGAGTTTCATAGAGAAAGATATCTTTTCTGTACAGCAGAGGTATTTCCAGAAAGAATTTTAACTTCTGCTGAGGAGCTATCTCCCCATGGATAAGTGAAGAAGAACACTGTAAAGATACTTAAAGTGCTTAAAGATGCAGATTGGTGCCCACAGGGATTTCCTAAATCCTTAATAGACCTATGTGCAAGCAGAAACTACAATTCAAAATCTAAAGAAATAAAACATCTAATCAGAAATCCAGCCAAGAAAACCAGCATTCTATTTGCATGAAAGCCCCAGGAAAAAATCTTTTTTATTGCTTCTTGCTGGGCTATATGGCCTTTTAGCTCAGACTGGCACTTGGGACACAACAGGCCCCACCAAAGCAGGGCTGTTCTGCACACACATCCTTCAGCTGGGCAAAGAGAGGTTCAGTGCTTTCTGTTCTGGCCAGCAGTGCCTCCAGATCAGCACCATCCCTTGGACATGTCAGGGAATTGGAGGAAGTGTTCATCATGGATAAAAACCCAGGATACTCATGGAGGTTATTTGCTGCTCCTCAGAAACCTGACCTCCAAAGAAAAGCTGTAATTTCCACAGCTAGGGAACCAAAAAGTAGCTCAAGCTGACTAAGGTACTTATTGAAGCTATTCTACTTCAAAATTAAGATCAGATTCCTGAGCTGAAGGTCCACATTATTTTGATTCAGTCTCTTTCCAGAAATAATCAGAACTCAAGATTTTAAAACATCAGGTGTTAAAGGAAGTCTCAGTTTGGTGCATAAAAATGACAAAAATTATTTTATGCATTTTTTAAGGTAGGGATCTTTTGGTTGTTTTTTTTCCTGGATTTTAGGTCAAACAAGAATTTGCACCTGTCAGGACAAATTAAGACAATGATGTATGTAATTTTCACATAAAGCTTTGAAGCAGGCAAAAAAAAAAGAGCCTTTAGGAAACTAAAGAACCTCAGATAGCGGCCTTTAAAAAGATTAACCTATGAAAACTGCTCACAAGCTCTGCAGTAGAAGCTTGACAACCCTAGGCTGCCTTTGAAAACCATCCAAAGAGAGGCTTTCAACGATTTGGAATCATTTAAAGAAGGTCTGCATGCCATCTTTAGCAATAAAGTAAGAACCATGGAGCTTGATATCTTCTGTCATTAAAAGCTGGAGTATAACATTAAGCAGGTTGAAAGCAGATGGCACACTAAAATTGAATGTGTAGGTAAAAAAAAAAAAAAAAAAAAAAAAGTAGGGCTAGCTGGAGAAAAGCACATAGAATTACAATCTTTTGTGAGCAGACAACATAGCAGTGGGAAAAATACAGAGAATACAGCATGCATTTATATGTGTCAGTTCCAAAAATGATCAGAGCTTTGGCAAGAATGCATAAAGTTTAACTCTACAAAATGCAAGGGACAGGCTGGGTAGGATGACTGCCTTATTCAAGTTTTCCTGTTAGGAGGGGTTGAGCACCTGGATGGCCTGTTCTTTGCTCAAAGAAAGAAAACCTACATCAAAGCAACATTTCTCTTTTTTACTGAAATACGCATATAAGAGACAACTCTTTGGAAAAGTTCAATAAAGACTGAACAAGCAACAAGCTTGGTACAAAAAGTCTTCAGTGCTTCAGACTCTCTGAAAACAAAACCTTGTTTTAACTTCTCTGGTCACATTTTGTTTGCTGCACTTCCCACCACTGCCTTTCTCATAGTCTCCAATATAGGTCTGCATAAACCCCTTCTTCAAGCACAGTAAAAGATCTCAGAAGCTAAATCATTGCATGTTCTCAAAAAGAAGCTGTGTCCAAATGGTTGACATTCATCATCGGAAGCTTCATCAGTCAGAAACTTCTGTCTCTAACACCAGCAGTGTCCAGAGTTTAAATAGTTTAAAACCATAGGCCTGAGCATACCACAGTAAAAATCCTGAGTGCATATTTAGAATAAACTTCTGCTCTGAAACGCTTAGGGGCCACCTCAGGGCAATGTCCCTGTGTACACCTGTACCACAGAGTGGTCCCCTGGGATTGAAGGGACAGGGCTACGGCTGAGGGGATGGATTTTGTTCATGCAAGTAATCCAGAACAGCTTGTACATCCAAAATCAGAAGGAGGTTGTTTGTCATGTAAACTTAGACATCACATCCCTCAGTTTGGAAAGTCCCACATGAAACACAGAACCTTCCATGGTGAAATCTCCATTTCTATATCCATATATATGCATATGGAGTAACTCAGGCATAACACTGCAAGTGAAAGCAAAATACAGCTTAATTGTTGAGCACAGAATAATGGCAACAAACTCCTCTTCAGGAATTTAATCTTAGTAGGTCCTCATATTTTAAATGCCTTTATTTTTTTATTTCCCCACAGCTGTTTTGGGTTTTCCTCTTAAAGAGGGTGCAGATGTACAACAAGAGGATACAGATCTAACAAGCTTTGATTAGAGGAGAATATCCTGACTTCCCAGCTGCAGACAGGCACCTTAATGGTAGCTGAGACAGAAGGAATTTCTTAGGCCACTATCAAGATCTTTTCTGTCAGTAGCTTTCATAGGGCTGTCAGATTAGAGTCCTCCTCATTAACTGTCAGCCATTATCTGTTTTTCAGTGGAAGAGAGAAGGAAGGAATAATAATCCTCCTATATACTGGATGGCCTGTAGGAGAAAAATGCCACTTAATGACATTTGTACAGCAGATAATACCAGACAAAATAAAGGGCAGGAATGTTTTTTTTTTCTTTTCTTTTTTTTTTTTTTCCCTCCAGAACTCCTAGAAGAAATGTTTGTTACTGTTCTCTCTGAAACTGGCTTTGCAGGTGACTTGAAGGTTTTATTTCAGAAATTAGTCATAGATCACTGAAGGGATAAAAGAGTCCCTTTTGCAGTCCTAAGCACACTAGAATATCTTCCTTTGCACTTTGTGACTGACAGCAGTTTTCTTTCATCCTCAGGCAATGGACAAATTAAAAGACAATCCTGGCCCTTGTGTCTTCCCTCCAACCACTGTGCACAGGCTTGCTCTCAGCTGCATTAGACATTGACATTACTGCACCTCAGTTGCTTTTTCTCTAAATGAAGTGGGAAGAAAAAGAATTGTCTGAAGGGTTTTGTCTTTCAGAGGGTGTTTTTCTTTCCTTCAAGAAAATTCTGAGTTTGCCAGCTGGCAAGATTTGCACTTAGTGTATCCTTAGCACCCTGGCAGAAGCACAAGGTACCCCTGGCCCTTCAGGAACAGGTGTTTTCTCCTTCAAGGTTTTATTTCCACCATGGAATTCCTGTGTTTCTCTGCCTCAGAAATACTAGAAATACAGAATTAAAATTTAAAGATAATTAGAGAAAAGTGGAAGCAAACTGAATAGCCACAACATCTTTGCAACAGTACACAGACAGCATTTATCATTGAATATTTCAGTGATCTAATCTCTTAGGATAGCTGAGAAGGCTTAGAGATTTCCACCTCCCCTCTCCACTCAGCATATGGGCAGCCCTAATACTCATGAAAAAGACATGCAAAGGCCACAGCCAACATCATGGCTTTCTAAAATCCCTTCACTGATTCTACCTAGCCTGGCAGTAGAGATAAGAGGACAGCTGGGAGGGATAAGAGCAGCAGTCAAAGTCTCAAGGGAAGTCACTATGCTCCTAAATCAGAGGATTCCAGTAAGATTCAAGGCATAAAGTTAGACAAACTATCATCTTCAGTGGCAAATTTATGCTGCATCTTTCTTCATCATTCTTGCCAGAAAAGTAACTGGTAATGTGCCTGAAGTGGTCTGAAAAAGCCTTGCTATTTTGTACAGGGAGTCCAGTTGTCATACAAGTAGCAGGTTTTTGCTTTGTCTATATTCAAAGGCTTTGCAAAAACAGATGTTGCTATATATCTTTACAAGACAGGCCTTAAATGTAATCTGTTTTAGACAACAGTCTCAGGATAATATGAAGTAGATTTTTCTCCTTTTCTTTTGTTAGCTTGGGCGGCATCTATTATTCTTTTCCTTCAGCAGTGCTGTCTGAAGCATCTTGTTCATCTTTGTTTTGATCTCCATATGAAATCTGCCCAAGACATTCTTGCTCCCAAATCACAGCGGAAATCCCCCATGTGTGTGGAGGAGCAGGGAGAACATGAGACACATCAGTGGCCTTTCTTATCATCAACTTCACTCACCTCCTTGCCTTCCATACAAGCACACAACCCTAGGCTATAACACAGAAAGCCTAACTATGGCTACCTAATGAACTAGGGGGTAAAAACCTCTCAGGACACTTTTAAAGGTTGCAGAAAATTTCACTAATTACTGTGAAACTTTTATACTAAGGGGGGGAGGGGGGGGTGTGGTGGTGGAACCCTACAAACCACAATACCTTCAGTCTTAGATTACATAGAATTAATGGACTTCAAATTAAGTGGAAAAAAAAGGAAAAAGTCACATGAGACGTCCACCTTGTAGTTCAATACCTTGTAAATTGCTCACATGTAATATGGCAGTGTGCTCAAAAAATGGGAAGTGCAACAGACAGTCAAGAGCCATGGCTATGGTAGACAAAATAACCACTGTTTAGGATTATTTCTAAAGCTGTTGGTTCCATCACACTCCTGGTGTTGGACCAGCCTAAGTACCATGGAGCTGGGAATGCAGGGATTAAAGACAGCCGTGGAGGCGATCCATCCACAAGGAACCAAGCATGCCCACCACAGTGCTTGTTCCTGGACAATAAAGGCAATAGCTGACCTGAGGATTTTGCCACAAGACTGACATCTGGCAGGTTGTCACCTGAAACAGACCTGACCTTGGAGTTAATCCAATACAGAAATATTTTCATGGTTTTCAAACAGTTCTGTATATCTGTTTCTAAACATAGTAATCCCTTTTGCAATACTGCTCTAATGTATTCCTGCCATGCTTGTATATCCATATTTCTCTACTGTTGAAAGCAATTGCCCATTAACTAGCAAACAGCAAAACATTACATTGCTTATCCTACCGGTCTTTGAAAATAGTCCTGTGCCTTTCTTTGAAACTTTATTCATAAGTTTCATGTATACCATGAAGGAAGGGAGCATCTTTCTCACAGAGCAGCATGGGCCTGGGCAGGTAACACCATGACTCCGTTAAGAAGACAAGTTTTCCATTGACAAGTATTGGCCAGTGATGGGCAAAAGGCAAACTGGAACCCTGTGGAAGTTGAATGGCCTCCTGTGAGTTTGTAATAGTTATCTGAGCCATCATTTTTCTTCCCTTTAGCAGGAAAGAAAATACCATCTATTAATATACCCTCGATGGTGGCAAGACCAGACCCCAATAATGCACACAGACAGGAAGAGGCACTCACTTGGGCAGCATTCCTATGCTTCAGCATGGGAAAAGATGCTCTGCACCATAAATAGACTCTTAATTACCATAAATGTACAGTCAGAAGGATTGTGAAGGAAAATTCCTTTAACTCTTTCCAATCAAGATACTACAGTGAGTTAATTATAGAAAAAAACGAATTCAGTCTTCATCCCTTGAGGAGATAGAAGCTTAGCACCTTTGATTACTGATAATCTTCAGGAAAAAATTCTGGAGATCTTAAAAATTCTAAAATACATCAAACTCAGGAGCAATTCTGAGAGCACCAAAAGACAGATTTTTTTGTCAAAGTAAGTTTAGGACCTTTAAAATTTAAACAGCAATTTTTTCCACATAAGAGCTCAAGATAAAGTAGTATCTTGGAAAACAAGCTTTGTTCTCATTAAGAGTCAGCAATTGTGACTATCAAGTTATCCAAATTTAAAAATATCAGTGTAAAAATGTGTTACTTTAGCCTTTGAGAATTCAAAAATAAGGGCTATTGTAGAAATGTTAATAGATAGCAGCATACACAAAAATGGGAGTGCTGTAAATCACATGATACATCATAAATCTAAGAAGACAATTTATAAAAGCCTTGCTAAAAATCAGTGTGCCGTTCCTTTCATTTCAATGTCACCATTACCCTGCAAATATAAAACACTTAGAGATAATATTTTCAGTAAGAAAAAAAAATTGTGGCCTCAGAATGTTACTAAGAAAAGATGACAGATTGGATAGAATTAGGTTAAGGGGGAAAAAAACCTCTGGAGGGCAAAACTTATGCAAGCTTGTAATTAAAACATGCAAATCTCAAAAATTGCACTAGGGCTGAACCCTCACTTCAGTGGTGCTGAACATCAGTGGTGCTACAACTGAATGTCATGCTTTTGCCTTGGCCCAAAGAAGATACTTCTCTCATTTAACACTTCAGTTTGGTTTCAGTGAGAGAAAATAGCACAGCCCTTGATTGAACCCACTTTGGGAGTGTGGATTTCAGAGAAACCTAGACTCTGTGCCACATGTCTGATGGGTTCCTCACTGTGTGCATCCCGCCACACTGGTCTCTCCACACTCAGAGTCCCTTTTAGATCTAAACTTCCACACTGATTTACTTCTGTTGAAAGAGTTGCAGTGCTCTGGTTCAATCCTTCTGAACAAACATATAATGAGCAATGTTTTTCACAAACTTGCTACAACTCTTGTGACCATCTGAAAACTGATTTACAATATCACAGATTGGGCAACATAATCATGGTAGCTAAAGATAATAATTATTGTTGCCATCTGGACGCTTTGAGAAGTTTGCACTTCAGTTTCTACTGGAGTAGAGCTGGTACAAAAGCAGAGAACAACAACAAGTTAAATTTACATTAACAGAAGAATAGTTGCTAATTCGTAATCTACAAGGGGAAGCACTAACATTAGTTTAAATGCAATTTACACAGAAATATTCATGAAATTTTGTAGCTATTTTTCAGCTTGTCAAGCATATTGATGCAGCAGAATAGTTTCCTGATTATCAGTACTTTTACTTCCAACAGTACACATCACATCCACTGAGAGCCAAAGGTTTGTTTTGATACCTTTTCCCTACCTCTACCAGTGCGGTTATCCTTAAAGCCGACAGCGGCAGAGTGTATTTAGTGCACGTCCCTGCATTGCTGCACTCACTGTGGTTCGCAGGAGAGGCTGCTAATATCGCAGGAAATGTTTGGAGCACCTTTAGCACAGTGGTGCTCCCAGGCATGGCAGGGGAGGGCTGGGCTCTGCCCTGATGCGCAGCGCCGAGCAGCAGCCCGCTGCTATTAGCCACACGCTGCAGCGCGGCTGAGCGGAGACAAGTGCTGGGGGATGACAGCTCTGCAGGCACGGAGAGGTGGCCTTTTCTTTTGCTGTTCTGTGGCTACCCCTGCAGGCAAGGAAGTCACAGTCTTCCCTAGACAGAGGTGCTTAGGGAGCACATGGCACTCAGATAAGTGAGCAGAGATTCACCTCAGAGCCGCAGCAGATGTCTCTGGGGCATCAGGCAAGAGGAGGAGTGAATTGGATTATGTGGGATGCTGGAGGTCAAGAGATGAGCCACAGCTATGGGAAGGGACTACGTTACAATCCCATTTGGAGGGAAATACTGTGAGTGAATATGATTTTTTATCCCTGCCAACAGATTTTAAAAAGGTCACAAGAGAGAAAAAAAAATGTGTACGGCACACAGAGGATATGCTCTTGTTCCACAAAAACAGCAACCCAGTTTCTGTCACCTCACATTGATTTTATGACCATCAGTGCAGTGTCAATTTACTTAGGAGAACTGATCAAAGATCATAACTTCAGAAAATATTTTTGTGAAACAGCCTAATTCCCTGTTGTTGCTGTTTATACCATGGGGGTTCACCAAAACAGTGAGTCATCATTAACCCTCCAATTTATTTCAATTACTTTATCAAATGCAGCATAAATAATCCAATTAGTATAGTCTGATTCAAGCAGGCCTGCATAATGTTCTTAAAAAGAAAAGAAAATAGGAAGAATAGAGATATTTCTGCCTGAAAGCAGGCCACGTTCAGTGTTTAGCTCTGATTTTGCTAGGATGGCAATTGCATTGCTATGAACTTTCACAAGTAGGACATTGCAAAGTTTAATTTCCCTTAAACCAAAGTATTGTCCTGATACACCCTCGAGTGAGAACATGCCTTCTCCCAGGTGCCTGCCAGAGTGAACTTTGGACACTCCCACATTCTTGGTTCCTTCTGTGGAGGGCCAGGAGCCAGATTTGGATGATATTTGTGGGTCCTTCCAACTCAGGATATTCTATGATTCTGTAATGTAGGTCCCCTCATGGATTCCTCTGTCCTGTTCTTCATGTTAATTTTGCAGACAGGGGCCTGAAGCATGTCCCAGGAGGTGCCACATGGGATGTCACAGGGTGTTCACTATGCACAGGTTGTACAGAGGAGATTGCCTTTCAAGAATAATTATAGTGTTGGCCATGACAGAAAAGAAAAGAGATGGGCTAGTAAAGAAGCTAAATTGGGACTCAACCTAAAAAACATAACAAGCCTTGTTCAGCTGGAAGGGAGAGTTGCTCCCCAGCCATCCCTCAGTGTAGACTGAGAATGTTTTATTTCTTCACTCCTGATTTTTTAATATGCAAATTGGATCTTTGGCATCCCTAAGGGCTGCTCAGGCCATCCCTAGCTTTCCATATCCATGCTAGCAAGTCTGGTGAGGTTGTCCCAGGGGTGCAAAGTGACAGGTATAATTTAGCTGTCCCTGGCACTGGGCAACTGCATGCTCTGAGCACTGGTTTCTATAGCTGTAAGCCACAGTGGGGTACTGGTTACACAGCAATGGTAAAACAAGCTCCCTACCTTTGCCAACAAAGCTGCTCTGCCTCTGGTGGCTACTGACAAAAGCCATTAACACCTGACGTGCTAATGTCCAACACTCACGTTTTAGTTGATTACCTTGCAGCATTTCAAACAAGTTTGTCTACTTCACACTGCTCACTTGGAATAGCGATTTCATCTCATTTCAGTCAATGACAGTGTTTCTACTCATAGCACAGGAGCAATGTTTCAGTCCAGCATTAGGTCTATCTCTAAGGAGTATCTCTGAGATAATTTGTGATGAAAAACTTGACCACATTTACTGAAAGAGAGAGAGCTGGAAGCCTACAGAGCTATTGGACAGGGTTGCCTCTTAATGTCCTTGATGCTGAGTGTAGGTCTAGCAGCACAGTGCAATGCAACGCAGAGCTGCCTGAAATAACTGAGCATCAGAACAAATATACTCACCACCACAGAGATCTCTGCTTCGCCTAATTAACACTGCTGAGAAACAGGGCTGATTAACCTGGGCAGAGCGCCACAAAACCATGGCTATCCTGCTTGCAGCACTTCAGCAAACTCATTAGCGCTGTCCTGGGCACCGTTGCACACAAATGAATTTGTGAATGAAGACCTGAAGAAGGGAAGCCATCTGATAAATGCCGCAGATCTTGGTGGCCCTGATTAGAGGGAGGTGGGGGAGCACATCTGAACCACACCCTGCATGGAAGTTTTGCAAAATGGAAGGCTTGTTCCCCATGCCTCCCCTGGCGTGAGAAGCTGTCAGGATACTCCTGGCAATTATTTGCGGCAAAGTGTAGATCTAGGTGCATGCTCCCTGCTCTTCCACATTAAGACAAAAAAAGATCATTCCTGATGACAGGGGTTTGGAACTGCATGATCTTTAAGGTCCTTTCCAATCCCCCACCTAATATTCCCTGTATCAACAGGGAAAAAGCCTCCCTCTAACAGAGCACTTTTCCTCCCTAATGATGAACATGATCTAATAGTGATAGCTGACCTAAAAACAGAAACAAAGAAATATTGTGTGTGCTCCCATTATAGCCACTGAAGTAGCTACGATCCCATTTCATGGAAGGAATATGTAGGTGATAATAACCTCACAAAAATGAAATGAAATGGTGCTGTCACTAATTCCATTTAATGCTCTAACAACATCCAAATTAGATGTGCTTATTAGTTCATAACATTGCTTGTTATAATTCTTAATCTCAGCTAAATCTCTCCACAATGAGGAACTAATCTAATGAGCTAGTAAAAAAACAAAGCAGTTTGGAAATAAATATTCTTAATGACATTCATGTGTGTGCCATGGCTGCAAACTGCCCAACACTCTTGCCCTTCTGCTGCTTTTTCCTAGTTTTCTGTGGAATGCTCTCAGATTTCCCTATAAATGCTATGCCATATCACTATTACCCTATTTTAAAGGAATTTTGGGGAAAATTAGCTTCTTTTAACATATTGCACTATCTCTTGTAGATTGTTAAAATGTTCTGAAATTTCAGCATGCTGTTATTCCAGAGTAGTTCACCTGGGCATAATTCAGTGATGAATAGGAGATTTAAAAAAACAGTCATATATGAAGATTAATCTCTGCAGTTAAGCAATGCTGTCAACAAAATTAACAGCTTTCTGTCACACTTTCCCTTGTATGAGTTCAGTTTGACTGGGGAAGGAAGAGGGAAGGAATAAAGCCATAATTCCACCAAAAAGAAGCTTTAATTTTCCCCACGTTTTTGTCACATAGAAAAGGGGGCATTTAGAAAGAGAATGTTATCATGCTCAAGGAAGGGTTCATTATACATAAAACAATAAATTAGTAGGAAGGCTACTGCTTCTGACAAATGAGACTCTTAAAAGTTTGCTGGAAAGGATTCATTCATAGCTCAGAAAGACAAAGCAAGTGGCTGCTGTTGTAATGTCCTCTGGCTAGTCTCCATCACTATTGCCAAATGATTTATTCAGATCACTGACAGCATTGAATCTCTAATGATCCATGTAAGTGAGTTAAGATTAGTAGACCTAATAGATTTAAAAGAACAGAGAAAGCTTTCCATTGCACATGCTCATCTCAAATTAGCTGTTTCATGCTTCTGGACCTATGTTTAGCTTTATAATCTTATATTTTGGACTAAAAAAAGGACTTGTGTAAATTCTTCAGACTTTATCTCTTCGTGTTTCCACAGATCATGGTTTATTTAATTCTAAAGTCTAAGAAACTTTATCTTTTCCCCTAACCATGTTTCTGAGCATAATGATCATTTGGTCCATCATGTTCAAACTGGATTACTGTATTTGAATCTGATCACAGTTCACTTTCCCAGCTCTGCAGGAAACACCTGCCATCTTTCTTCATAGATGATGTCATGGCAATGACTTCAATGAATTTAGGTTCTCATTATTTCAGTGATCCTTCTATAAGTATCAGATTAGTAAGGGCAACTGCAGACCTGTGAATCACCAGATTTATGTGCAGCTCCAGGAAAGTCAGATCACAGAGTTCAAAACAAAGGTGCAAAATGGCTGTGAATGGAGTCTTTTTGGGAAATAAAACACAAGACCTCCTGGATCCTACTGACATGCAAGGCTTCCAAAGGACAGTAGACAAGATAATGGAAACTAAATTGACCAAAGACTATTAAAGGTACTTATCACAGAATCACAGAATGCATTGGGTTGGAAGGAACCAAAGATCATCCAGTTCCAACCCTCTTGCCATGGGCAGGGACACCTTCCAGTAGATCAGGCTGCTTAAAGCCCCATCTAAGTTGTTCTTGAACAATTCCAGGGATGGGGCCTCCACAAGTTCTCTAGACAACCTGTGCCAGTCTCTTACCACTTTCACAGTAAAGATTTTTTCCCTTAAGTCTGATCTAAACATAATCTCTTTCACTTTAAAGCTGTTCCCCCTTGTGCTGTCACCATATGCCCTTGTGAAAGGTCCCTCTTCAGCTTTCTTGTAGGTACTGAAAGGCTGCTCTAAGGTCTCCCTAGAGCATTCTCTTCTGCAGGCTGAAAAGCCCCAACTCTCTCTTTCTGTCTTCATAGGAGATACTTATGTCATTCAGGTTTTTGAAGCTCAGGAGGCTGTATGGCTGCAGGCATCTTACCCTCTTCTACCACTGCTATTGACCACTGTCAAATACAGGATGAGCAGCCAGATTCGCCTCTGATCTGATACAGCATTGACACCTCTGTGTCTTAGCCTGGAAAAGAAAATGGCACAAATTTGGAATATGGTTCCTTGAGGGAAAGCTGCAAAACCACTTTCTTCCTTGCAGCCTTGCAGGAAGAGTGCCATGAACAGCTCCACCTGCCCCAGCTCTCCTCTCCATCCCAGCTCTCCTCTCCAGGCCCTGCTGCTTTCTTTCACTCCAAAGGCTTTCAAAAAACCTGCACGAACTACAAAGCAAAACAGCTACAAACTAGTTTTTAATGATGGCCATAACTTAAAACAAGAACAAATCAAAACCCCTGTCAGTAATATTACCTAAAAAGGGAGAAAAACAGATAAAGTCTCAGTGAAATCACCCAGCGTCTCCAGTTCAACTCAGGCTCTGTATTGATGTGCAGCAGGATAATATCCTTGAGTAGGCTTTGAATTGCTCATGACAGAGGTACATTTCTGTCAGTTGGTGCTGTTATTCTTGTCACTTACCCTGTCTCCCTGTTCTCTCTATGCAGCAAATTATGCCAGTCAATTGTCTGCCTCTTTCACAACAGTTTCTGTGTCTTCTTTCAGACCATGCAAAGACATTCTTAAACAACTTTCTGAAAAAAATTTTGCATAATTTTCTGCACTTTGGGGACAAGATTTAGGAACCAAGGCACTTTTTTCTCCCTGTGTATCAGTTTATCAGGCACAGATATACTTCTGTCAAGCTTTATAGTAAGGCTCAGAGAGTGGTCAGGAATAAAAAATGGAAAGAATAGAGATATGATTTGCATTAAGAGTATGGGGTTTTTTTCTTTGTATTTCAACCTTTGTTCTGTCTCCATAGGTCATAAACAACCCAATGAAAACAGACTTATCGACCTGAATATCAACTAGCAAAGTGAGCCATCGCCTCTGACTGGGACTTTCTTGTCTCCACAGCACCTTTTCCCACTGATGATCAGATTATTTAAAAAATTACAATTATGTCAACATCTATAATCTTAAACTGAATCTTAAACTGAAAATATTCCCACTTTTTACTATTCACCTAATTTACTGAAAAAAGCCACCTCTGTATTTTAGACCATGTTTTTTTTCTGTGGAATTGAAACTAGGTATGTGTGTTTGACTGGTGTGTTTGCATAACATTCTCAATACCACTGGAACCTACAGGTTGACTCTTAATGCAATTTAACAACAGTTTGACAGATTATTAAATTTCTACAAATTTCATGCAAATAAATGAATGGCCAGAAGCAGAGGAAAGATCCCACTCATGCCCCAGCCAAAGGAAAGTACACCAGCTTATAGACATGAGGGTATATACCTCAAACAGAGCCCAAAGAGAAAAGGTTCGCATGAAGATCATATTTTCTCTCCCTTCCCGTCATCTGCCAAAAGAAATAAATCCAAAGGACACCAGGCCTCATAATTCCATTGCTTATAAAATTACTCTTCTGCCTTCTACTTCAGTTAGCATTGCAAAGCCCAGCACTTGGCACCCAGAAGCAGGAGAAAGGATGGAAGAGATTTTGGCTCATGCTTCCCTATACATGTATAACATTAAAGCTTAAGGATGATCTATGAATGAGATTTAACATAGATAGTCCAGTGCAGTTACTCACATTATTTACTTGCCTGCTGTTTATGGAACTGGATCTCGGTTGCCCCCAACCTTCTAACTGCCCTGTAATGTGAGCACTAAATTGATGGTGATTATAGTTATGCATGTTGTTTATAGACTAAGCTGCTGGTATTAAAAAACACCTTTCTTCTCGTAAGGAGGTGAATGCATTATGAGTTGCAGACACATCCCTTTAGCTAGCTCCAGTCAAAGATTCCCAGTTTTATTTATTTAGGTATTAAAGCTTCAGTTTTCCATATATGAAAACTGAAAAGGAAAATCCTGCAAGCCATTAGTCATATGAATATCACTTTGATTTTCTTTTTATTTTATTATTTGAATGACTCACAGGCAATTAGTAATCTGCTCCAGAGCAAGGATTCTATATGGCCAGATTGTGCATTATTAATTTATGCAGAGTACCATTTACTCACATAACTAGGCATGCTGATTTCAGGAGGACTACTCACAGGAGTGAAAGTTATTTTGCTTATGGAGTTCTAAATTTCTATCCCAGGAGTATCATGTTTCTGGAAGAAACTGTTAATCTTCATTTTTTTTCTTTGCTTTAGGCAGAAAACTGAACTGAGAGTGTAAGCTATCTTAATTAAATCTGATCTGAAGCTTTGCTTTTCTATTTAGCTCGTGCATTCTAATGTGTAAGCTGTACCCTAATCACTCCTCAACATAGTCTTCTGGGTGATGATATCTAAATATAACAATTAGTGCAGAAAGAAAAAAAATTACTTCAGACTAGACAATATAAGAGAAAGATAAACTCCAGGTGGCACAGTTATTTTTTGAAAGACAAAAACTGCATTCCTCACTGGGAGTCAGTGCTCATAAATTAGAATTATATTTAAAATGTGTCAGTGACATTTTCATATCTATTTATTTCAATGTCTATCAACATTTAAAAATTAGTTGAGGTTGTATTGCTATTACAAAGGTTAAATGAAGAGATTATGAGTTGCACAGATGTTTATGGTTTGGGTTGATAGCTCTGGGACATCCCATTCTGGAGGCATTGTGTTCCAGTTCATTTTAACAGTAATTAGAAATACCCCCGTAACGAGGTGCTTGCTGCTGAAAACAACTTCATTAGTTTGGGTGATTCTATTGGTTTCCTTTAGGGTGAGGAATGAGTGTTAATAGTTGTAATTTAATAGGAAAATTACCGAAGCAAGGAAGATTCCACTGAATCTTAAATGAGGCATTAGACAGACTTTTTTTTCCCAAATAATGAAATATAAAGGAAGAGCAGCAACCTTACAAATTATCATATGAATGGATTTACCCTAGACCAGATGAGCAATTTTGTTTAAATATTTTAGATATCACTTGAAGTTGTTAGGAGCCTATGCAGAAAATATCTATTAGCTTAACAAATTCTGAGGACATTTAGCTGCCTGCTTGAGCATTTGTACACATTTTGACACTGAACCAAAAGCCTGCCTGTCAGAAAGGCTGTGTTCTCTTTCAGAGAGTGAGAAGGATTTTCTTCCCCTGGCAACGTGACGTTACTCAGCAGGGAGAATCTTCTTTAAGGTATCACCAGTTCTCACCAGGGAAAGCTGCCCCAGTTATGCTGGATCCCTTCCTCTTAGGGGGATGATGGATTGATGGTAAACTTGCTAGGCTGCCTGAGCTGAGCTGCGTAAAGTCACATCCTTGCTAGAGATTTCCTTTCTCAGCAATAGGAGGTGCTGCCTACTCCCAGCTTAGGGAACATTTTCTTTCCTGGGTGGACATGTATTATTGCATTGGGTCTGGCTGAGGGGGACTTCCTTTTCCCCACAGCAGCCCCCACAGGGCTGTACTTTGCACTGGTACCTGAAAGGAGCTGATAACATAACACCCCACTGATTTGGCTCCTGCTGAGCAGTGCTGGCAAGGTTTTGGGGCTGTCTCTCCAAAATTCCCTCACCAGTAGGCTGGGAGAGGGGAATGTCAAAATCTTGGGAGGGGACACATCCAGGACAGCTGACCCCAACTGAGCAAAGGAACATTCCATACCATATTATATCTGCTCAGCAATTAATTAGGAGAAAGTGAGGAGGCTGCGACATTCATTACTCTGATGTTTCTGTCCTGGAGCAACTGCTGCACGTACTGAAGGCCTGTTCCCTGGGAAGTGGCACAGCATCATTTGCTGACAAGGAGCACAGAATAAATCCTCTGTTAACCTTTGCTTCAGCATACAGTCTTTGCTTTTACTTTGTTGAACAGTTTTTATCTTGACCCATAAGGTTTTTTTAATGTCTTATTTTCTCCCTGCCACTGTCCTGCTGAGGAGGGGAGTTTTAGAGTGGTTTGCTGGGCACCCATAGCCCAGCCAGGTCAACCCACCACACCCTAAATCACACCTAACCTAATCTCTGTCCTCCAGTTCCTACTGAAAACCAGTATGATCTCCAACAGCTTTTCTGGAGGCCTTCTCTGACTCTCCTTTCTGCATTCCCTCCCTCCTCTCTAGTCTCTCCCCTTCTTCAGCTCCTCAGAGATCTCTAAGGCCCCTCTGATGGAATGCTGGTCTCCTTAAGAAGAGCTCAACAGAATGAGGGTGCTCTGTGAAGATGCTGTCTGTGACCTGCTGGGTAGCTAATTCAGGGTTCCAGCCAGAGAAAAACATCTTCCTTGATAAAGCAATCCAAAGCCACAAAAGCAAACACTCCCTCTGAAGAGATTATCACAGTCAAGGTCAGGGCAGAGGATAAGCACATGCCAAGTAGGAAGTTGGCTACCAGAGGTCAATGGAAGCAACAACCTCTCATCAAAACTAGAGAGAGCAACTGCTCAGGTTTCACAACAGCTTTGTCTCTCTTTCTGCCTTCCTGCACTAAGCTCCCGTGTCCAAGGCAAAGTTGTATTTCCTTTACTAGAAATGGCAGCTCCTTATCTACTGAATGAAGCCACCTGTGTCTGCCTTTCTGACCTTGAGAAATTAAAAAAGATGTGGTTCTGGAAGGAGGAAGTAAATATCTTTGGAAGAAAGGTGCTATTAACATCTCCATCAGAGTTTAGAAGACTTCAATGTTTGAAGATCGCTTCTGCATCTGAACACGAGAGGAGAGGAGAGGAGAGGAGAGGAGAGGAGAGGAGAGGAGAGGAGAGGAGAGGAGAGGAGAGGAGAGGAGAGGAGAGGAGAGGAGAGGAGAGGAGAGGAGAGGAGAGGAGAGGAGAGAGAGAGAGAGGAGAGGAGAGGGAGAGGAGAGGAGGGAGAGGAGAGGAGAGGAGAGGAGAGGAGAGGAGAGGAGAGGAGAGGAGAGGAGAGGAGAGGAGAGGAGAGGAGAGGAGAGGAGAGGGAGGAGAGGAGAGGAGAGGAGAGGAGAGGAGAGGAGAGGAGAGGAGAGGAGAGGAGAGTTTTATTTCTGACAATAGATGCCTCTATTGCAGCACTTGATGTTTTCAAGAGCTTTCCAATGATAGCAGATGTGACTGAAATTGTGTTAAAGAAGGACACTTAATAAAGGATAACATATACAAAAATATTTTTAAAAGAGAAAATATAAAAAAAGGTGTAAATAGAAAAGGAAATCAAGTGGAAAACAGCCCCTGAGTAGAGACTATGAACACAAATTCAGATAAAACATTTATAGACACCAGTAAGAACTACCATGTGGTGCAGTAAGAATTTGAGAAGGGACACATGAGGGTCAAGAATATCCTGAGACTACAGACATCAGAAGTAATTCAAAATAAACTCAGAAAGCCACTTGAGTCAAAAAGTCGTAGAGCTCAATTCAGTGCTTTCCCTGCTACAAAACATCCAAAGGCCAGCCCTAGAAAAGGGGGATGTAGCATAGTGGTTACAACACTTTTCAAGAGTTAATGAGCGTAAGAAGATGACCACAGAATGAACAAGAGGATGATAACCAGTAAAAATGTATTAATAATGCATTTTTGTTTTTTCCCAATAGAGTTAAATTGGTTAAAAGCATGAAAGAAAAGACAAAGCCAAAAACAATCTTTGTCACAAACTAAATAATGGGAGAAAAAGCAGTTACCTTGATGGATATGATTCAAAGAGTCATTGAGAAGACGGCCAAAACATATTGGCAAAATTTTCTCACACAGCCTTTGCTAATATTTCTTCTCTTTAACAGATAAAAAGCAAGTAGCATAAAAACTAGAAAACAAATGAACAATAAAATATCTCTGTTGCTACTATTTAACATTCTTCAAAGATCATAAGAAAGCCATGTTCAACTGTGGTCATTGATTATTCTGTTTATTGCAAAGAAAAGCTATATAGTAAATGCTTTTCTGACCAGGGAGTGATTAAACCATATGCAATCAAGTTTGAAATTAAGATATCTTATTGTGGTGACTGTAGCCTAATGGTGCTTATTCTAACAATATTATTAAGTATTGGTAGAGTTTGTACCTCTGCACTTCTATTCAATAAGCAGATTTCCAGATCCTTCTTCTATGAAAGCAGGAAGAAAAAGATCAACTCAGTTTTCAAGACTGAGAAATTAATTTAAGAAAGAAATCCAAGAAGTGGTCTCAAATTAAGCTTAATTAAAGTTTCCATAAAGAAGCTTTTTGCCACCTATAAATAACACATTTAGGGAGGATGAAGTATATGGATATTATCTTTGATCTTTATTGAAATCAAGCAAGTAAAACCAAATGTGTGCATTACTCTCCTTAGAAAATCCGTCTAGCTTAGACAAGATAAATTCAATAAATCATGTCCAGCATCAGGAAAAGGAAAAATGAAATTAATCTTCTAATACTGAAATGCACACCAGCCTGATAAGCAGAGAACAAGAATTTACTGGACATACACTTATTCTCCCAGTGCAAGTGACCTCTGGAAATTGTAAAGGGCCTGAAGAGACCAGAAAAGCAGACAGCATTCAGCTGAAGGTAAAGCTCTAAGAACAAAACACCTGGTGAAGCTTCAGGTTGTGTAAAAATAAGAACTTTCTCTGTTAGGTGGCTCCTAAGTGGCAAAGAAGACGATCTCTCACTTTCTTTTCTTTCCTCCCTCCCCGACTGAAGTATCTGGGCTTGGCAGCAGAACCCTTGGAGTTACACAGAAACATCTCAAACAGGACCCAGAAAAAGGAGAGGGTATCTCATAAATGGTACCCTCAGCACTGAACAATCTCAATTTCCCTCGAGCCCACCATATCCCATGAATGCTTTATACCCAAGTTCTTGATCTCTCTTTTGAGGATTTACTGAAGGCAAAGGATAGGGTCCCATCAAATCTCCAGCACAGATCAGAACAAACCTGCTAACTGCATGACTCATTTCCTACAACCAGCTACTTCACTGTCTTCCTATATATTTCCATACCAAAAACTACAGAAATAATCCTCTTCACAGCTCCTGATTTCTGAAACAATGTGTCTGGGTATTTTCCCATCTTCAGCAGTTTACAGAGATTTCTAAAAGATACCTAAAAATTTGCCCTCTGCAAATTCTTTGAGTCTACAACATAAAGCAAAGAGATTTCAGATAGATTACTTTTAAATAATAAAGTACAGAGTTTACTAGCACTAGCACTTGACTTCTTTTTTATAATCTCCTAGGTGGGAAAATAAGAATGGTTCCCCAGAAACAGTTTGAAGTGTCCATCCTTGGAGTCTGTGAAGACACAACCAAATAAAGACCTGAGAAATGTGGTCTGATTTCACATCTGACCTAGCTTGGCACAGCAGTCATATTAGAGACCTCTGCAGTCTCTTAAAAAAAAATAAGCTGTGTTCCTATTCTGTATTATTACATAGGTCCAAAAATGACAATATTCAGAAAGAAAAAAAAATATAATATATATATATATATATTAAAGACCTTTGAATTAAATATTTTACTGCCACAGTTCCAAAATGATGCATGTTTGCACTTATAGCAGAACTGATAAATTCTTGGCCCATTTCAGCAGTTTTCCTTAGCCATTTGTCATTTGCCATGGTTAGAAACAAGACAGTGGACAGATGGACCTCTGGTCTGACATAGCAGGTCTTTTGAGATGGCTGACATAAGGGAAAACAAGGCATTGTTTACCTGTCAGACCAGGCAGTAATATGTTGTCAGAGGTTTCCATGGAAGCAGCACAGCATAGTTCAGTGTCAAGGGTGCTGCATAAATAATGCTTTTAGAATACTCAAGCTGCAGATTATTAGAAAGACAGAAGAAAGTTCCCATCACAAATCATACTATACAGCAGGGAGGTAATCAAAAGACAAACTGCCGCCTCAATGCCAGCAAATTCACAAAGATTTCAAAATGTTAAATGTAAGTTTACAGCTGCAACTAAATTCATCTCTTCAGTGCAGAAGTACAAGAACAGAAAATACTCTCAAAAATGTTTAAGAGCACTCTAATTTAACAGTTTCAAAGGTTCCAACTATTCAGTGTTTTCGTCCGGATGAGAATTCATGTTTGAAGCCATCACCTTCACCTCTGGGCTCCAGCAGGCACAGGAGAGCAGCTGGACTCCTTGCCAACCAAGCCAAGGAGGGGCTGCACCTCCTGCACACTGACCATAGGTGACTGAGGGGCTCCTGGGGTGGTCCAGTGTAAAACTTCTGAGATGCCCACGGTGGGGACATCAGTACCTCTGCATCAACTCCACAGGCTGACCCCTACTGCTCCATGCGACTGCTCCACAACGTGGCTGATACAAACACAGCCAGAGGTGATGAACAGTTAAAACCAAATCTCAGAAGGAAACAGGGTTCCCCAAATGGGATCCAGGGATTAGTCTTTTTGGATCCTCAGAAATCTGGGGAACTTGAAGAATTCCCCTTTAGGCTGCTTGCTGATTACCAACAGTCTGGGAACTACCCCACTGATGCCCATGATCCTCACCCTGCTGCAAATCTCTGCATTGTGACCAGGGACAACAAACCCCACAAGCAGGACCCTTCTCTGCCAGTAGCTTGCAGCCAACTCCTCTTTATGAGGAGGGTGCTCATGATTCAAGGCACATTCCAGAAGTCACCCTATAATTGTCCTTTGTTGGCTTCGTCATACATACATATAAATGCACTGCTTGAGGGAATGAAGTGAAGAAAGAGAAGACCTGTGATTAATATTAATACAATCACTATGAGTTTCACTCAAATCAGTAAATTGAAGATGCTGAATGTTTGGGAAATTCTTCACCTTTCAATCTCCAATCACTTCTTCACCTGACTGTATTTATCAAGCTCCACAAAACAAAGTACAACAGATCCAGTAAACTCTGACAGCACTGAGGATCCGACAGAGGAAAGCAGAAAGGAAGTAGGACAGTCAGGGAAGTAAGAATTTACACATTCCTGGGGGCACTCAGATTTGGGCACTCCCTAAAGGAATCAGAAGAAGCCCAAAGCAAAGCCTGGGCCAGCTGACCCAGCTGACCCACAAAACGTCCTTTCTACCTCTACCCAAACTGCCAGTGAAAATGGAGCAATACTAATCAACACAGGATTACATGAACTGTTTAAGTCAACAGGATTTATCATTTCCCATCAACTCAAAGGTCCTCTTTCAATGTTCATTAAGTCAGCAGAGGCTGGGGGTGTTTACCATGTCTGACATTACAGCAACCTTCATCATAAGTGAAGGTTTAATGTCTGAAATGGTAATCTACAAATGTTTCAAGCAAATACTTAGAGGTCACTCATTTCATTCCATCTTGATTTTACCCTTCAGATTATTTTCACTTGTATTACCACCTCGCAAAAAGTTACTCTGAGTAGTGTGCAGCAAAATTGCAGCCAAAACATACAATTTAACACATAAAATGTTTAATTTTTGGAGGGAGTAAAGGTAGATGCACCAAAAAAAAAAATCAATTTCAGGACATGGAAATTATTTTCTTTTTCTAGGGCTAAGCATAAGTTTCATATACAGCAAAATAGTTAAATATCCCTTAAAAATACTAGGTAAAGCTGTATCTAGGCTGTTTTAGACTTACAGAAGAAATATAAAGTGCTATACTATTTTTTTGCAAGTATCAGTATGGATGATGACATTTGCCATCACAGACCTCAGTACCTCCGAACAAAAGACAGTTGTAAAACAAAATATCTTGCTAAAATTATAATTATTGACAAAAATATAATGGCTATGATTTCAGATCAAGAACATATAAGAAATGATCATATAAGAAATGTAAATTCCTGAACCAAGTCACAACAGGGATTGAGCCTGAATCTGCTAGTCCATTCTTGAATTCTCAAATGATCAGGCTAGCAACTACCCTCAGCTGATCTTCACTAATGTGCTCGAGCTTTCAGGGATAATTGCAGAGCATCTTAATTTCATTCTGCGATGGAAGGACTGTTCTTATTACTTCTAAAGAACTGGAAACGCTGTCTAACAGTCAGTTTCTTTTTTTCCCAAATAAATATCAGTGAGAGCTTGCTTTAGCTTGCTTTTAAGAGAGCTCTGCAGTGTTAAAGATTCAGCTGGAGAAGTTTAAAAGAAATATCATTGGTGGTGCAGAACTTTTTTTATGCTGTCATAAAGCCAGGAGAAGTCAATTAGGTCTAGTACTTCATTAACGATGTTCACAAATCACATTTATGGCAAGTCTCATATCTATTGCTCAGTTAGAATATGCCATTTGAAAAGACTGGTTTTGACACCCTTATATGATAGCACTGCAGCTACTGCTGGGGCAATTAATTTTTACTTGTGCTCTGGAGAAACCAAGCAAAACTTTCTAAGGCATTTGGCCAATTACACACTCTTTAGGGCAATGAAGCCTTTGTAGGAAGCTTGGCTTTATATTACCACTACACTCCAAGCCTTAATGAAATTTCTTCATGACAGAAGCCACTGGACTATTGAGAAAAAGCTACAAAAATAAATTAATGCACAATTGTGAATCTGCAAAGACATATCTTTCAGGTTTCTGACTTTTTATTAATGTGCTCCACCAAGCAGCCTCCCCCGTGTACAGTTCTAGCAGATATTACAAGAACACCTTTTCTTTTTGATAAATGATAAAGGCCATCCATGGGATCTTCATAATGGGAGTGTTGTATTCCCTTTGTTTTATTACAGTATTTCCAGAGGAAAGGTGTTACTCTGTTCTCATGGGGAAAACTTGGAAGATCTGGAGTTCCTTTATGGATGCACCGGCATAAAAATCTACAGAGGAAGCTGGGGAATTGCAGGCTGTTCTGCAGCTCTGATACAGCACATCCCCACTAATATATGTGTCAGAGCATTGTAAAAAAAATAGCAGTGAAGTTTAAACAGAGCAATAAAAACTGTAGTTTAGGAAGAGGAAAAACTTTGAAGATTCTTCCTGACTACAGCTCTGCTGCACACACAGCCCTGCGCCAATATGATCCCCTCATACACATGTACAGCACACGAAGTAGGGTGCTGATCTTGCACAATGTCTTGGCTGCAGCCTCATCTATGAAGTGTTTCTGAGTCACAGAGGATGTTAATGAGTTTCTTTGAAATGCAGGTTGAGGGAGCAAGGCACCTGCAGCAGACAGACACACTGCAGCATCCTCCCCTGGAGCCTCAGGCCACACCAGCACAGTGAGACGTTCCCAATTCTCTCACAGTGACTTGCACGACCCTGATCAAGCCAAGATACAAGCCCAGCCAGTGAGATTCCTTCACCACAGGACAAGCCCCTCCCTAGGCAGGAGACTGTAGTAAGCTTGGAAAGAGGAAGAACAGGGCGATAGAGAAAATCTGCAGGGACAAAACCTACAGGGGAGAGAAGAAAATTCTCTTAACAGAAAACACATCTTCACTGTTGCTTTTAACCCTGCTTTTTCTGAATTCACATTCATTTTTTTATTTTTTTAAGATCCTCAAAGACAAAATACAAGGGTAAAATATTTGCAAAAACATTTCCTCAACAGTATACAGAAGAACTAAAGTGCAAAGCCGTCACCTGGATGGAGTCTCCTGTACTATGTGCTGAGCAACAGAGTTATGTGTGAAGGCACTCAGGTGTGGCATAACTCAGAAAACACACCAGTGTCTACACAAGGAGCCCAGAGGCACCTTACCCCTTGTCTGACTTTCCTGAGGTCCTGATGGCAACTCTGGATAGGCAAGCTGTTGATCTGGATCTTGATATGAACCTTGCACTTTGGTGACAGCAGAAGCCACCTTGTCTGACTGTCAGCACAGATAACAAGTGGAGGAATTAATCATCTCAGGGACTGTAACTCCATGATAATTACATACAAATGCAAAAATAAATCACAGCTTGTGTGAATCAACACAGACAGGTGATTGAGAGCAACCAAAAAAACCACAGCTGAAATACAAAGAGTAAATTCATTCCATTGCCTTGCTGGATGAAGGAGCCCAAAGTGTTGGGCTGCAGAGACACGCTACACAGGGACACAGGTACTGTCAGGTTTCCACATTATTTTCCTTGGGGCCTTGGCATTCCTAGCTGCAAGGTCACCTGAGCAATCTACCATGTACCCCTATCCTCTCAACACAGCTCATGGTCAGTACTGTCAAATACAGATATAAAACTTCACCTTTTTTTTTTTTTTGTTTCATACAGGATCAAAAATACCCATATTCTCCTTCAGAGCTGTGTTTTTCTTGTACTTGACTGGTTTGCCTTTACCAAGCAGACTGCAGAAAGGTGTATGCGATTATTTTGAAATATTCCTTCTTTTGAAATATCCTTTTATGGTACTTTATTTAAAGAGTAACTTACACATAGTTTCATACTTGTTCCTATTATGCTTTTCATTTTCAGGACAGGAGAGGTTAAAGAGTAACTTACACATAGTTTCATACTTGTTCCTATTATGCTTTTCATTTTCAGGCCAGGAGAGGAGTGCAAGGAAGAAAGGGCAAGGTGGGATGGTGCAGAAATGGTTGCAAGTGGCAACTCCTGGGGACCTAGCATCTCATCAGGATACCAAGGCTTGTTACAGAGTAGAAATCAGGAATCAGAAGTTCAGCCCTCATGACGGATTGTGTTAAAAGATAAAAAGGCTGATTCCTGTACAACTAAGAGAGACAGCAGCCCAGGGATCAGGGAAGAGCTTTTGAAGTCTAGACAGGAGCTCTTATCCCTGCTCTGCCACTCTTGGGTGACCCTAGTGAAGTGTTGATTTGCTAATCTTCAGCTGGGCAAGCTTGCCGCAGTATTTACTGTTAAATATCTGCAGACAAGAAGAGCACAACATAGCAATAACTCCCAAATTAAACCCTGCAGTGTTCACAGGGGTTCATCCCTCAGCTTTGCACTGATTTTCAGAGATGAGCTGTCCCATGCTACAAGAGAGGCAGAACATGGGGCAAGACTCAGCAACACATATAGCACAGCCTGAGGGATGCTTATGCTATTAATCATGAGCTTGAGCCAAATAAGCCCCATTTTCACGAGGTGCATTTGCTGGAAAAGCAAAAGCCACTGCAGTAGCCAAGCAAGGTCACACGTTTCAGAATCTACTGCAGTGTCTGGGCTTCCTGGAAGACTCATAAAAGCCATCATCCAGATACAGAAAATATTGTTTAATGGAGCAAAAGGTTATCAGTGGTCCTCAGTGTGCAGTTGATAGGGAGCATGGCTTGTTGCAGGCCAGTGAGATGCCCCTAAGAGTGGACCACTGAGGCCTGGCGCAGGAGGGCTGCTGAAGTGACCACAGAGGTCAGTTCAGGCTCATCAGCTCCATGGTACCAGCCACACTGGGAGAGTAAGAAATCCCTCCCTTTTCTGGAGCTGGATCCTCTCCTAATGGTAATGGGACACTCAGAAAGAAAGCATTTACTTAGAAAAACATCATCATCTGTCTGAGCCATGGCAGTAATAAAGCTTCTGTTGCCAGAATTCACTTACATTGAGTGATGATTCTTAGAGCATTTTTCCTGTGAATTCCCCTGGTACGTTAACTTTACAGAGAGCAAATATCTGTCCCATCTCTTAGGAAATCCACATTAATCTTACAAATGTGCAGGACAGAAGAGAGGCAGCTACTGCTGCCTCAGACACACAGCATGGCCCCATTTCTGCAGACCTTTGCAGAAAGTGCAGGCACTGCCCCAAAACGCCCCCAGGGCAGGCAGGCAGGGAAGCCAAGGCACTGACTTCAGGATGTGTGAATCAGGCTGTC
The DNA here is from genome assembly GCF_028769735.1 of Zonotrichia leucophrys gambelii. NCBI lineage: Eukaryota > Metazoa > Chordata > Aves > Passeriformes > Passerellidae > Zonotrichia > Zonotrichia leucophrys. The sequence continues at coordinate 78,559,257 of NC_088169.1, forward strand.
CATTCAACACGCTGTTGCCACAAGCTTACTGATGGCAGTTTAAACGACAGGCTCTTCAATTATTTTCAATTTTATTTAAAATAAAAATAAATAAAAGGAAAATCCAGCCAGAGCATGCAGTGTTATTTTCATGAGACCAAGGCTGATGTGTGGCGTGGGTAAACAAGCCACAACATGCCTTCTAGCTGGTCAGGCTGTCTGGGATGGCTGAGATGACCCAGTGGTTAAAGGAGGAGCTACCTCTGGTCCCTGGGGTCACACATTAGTTCAGCGTGCCTGAACTAATGGGTATTGTCCTCCTAACCCTACCCAGGACAAGTCTGTGAGGAACCATCAAGAGGGAAGGAAGCCCTGGTGACAAAAGTTTTAAAAGACCCTCTAGGACCTGAAGTGCTTTACCTTTACGTGGAAATTCATATTTTACCACATTTCTAAGACATTTCCTGGGGATAAGAAACATTATTTTTTGCAGCCAGCTCTACAGAATTAATGAAAACCTTCAACTTCCCAGGACCCTGGGGTCCCCTAGGAGCAATCGTCCCAATTAACATGTTCTTGATTGCTTGTCATTAGGCTTTTAGAGTGTGAAAAAGTGTTGCAGAGAAATCACAGTTCAGCCACCTAGCTAATCCAGTGGAACATTTTTATTGTTGCATCTGAGTGAAGAAGCCATAAAACTGAGAGAGAGAAACTGTGCTCAATCTTTCCAGCTCTTTGAGCAAGTACCCCCCAAAGATTTTGCACAATTTCCCCTCTCCCAGCTGTAATTTAAATAGCCCAAAACCTATGGCTTGTGTAGGAGTTTGTTATATGCTTTATTCTCTCATAACTTACACTTGAGGCCTGGTGGTGCAGAAAGTGATGGCGAATTAAAGGCTCAAGGCACACCAGGGAGGCTCTTCCAATAATCCCAGGGTGAATGACAAGCTGAACACAATTGTTAATGGAGATAATAATTGTGAAGATGAGGCACAGTCTCTCTCTGCCTTTAGCCCCTCTGCCTGCAGAGCCTGCACACACACAGACCTTTGTCTCTGCCCAAGGGCTGCCTTAAGCATTCCTTAGCATGGATGTGATCATCAAACAGGCTCACAGGAATCTGCAGCACAACCTTCCCATTAAAAATCACAATGTGTTTTGAACCTTCTGTTATGTGGGCGCTGGCCCAGCCTCAGCTGTGACTAGCTCTCTCAGCTGAGGTAACCAGGTGTACAGGCCAAAATAAGAGTCACATGAGGAATAAATGGGTACATTCCAGGTTACTGGGGAGCCCAAAACCAGACACAGTGCCCCAAGCACCACTCGTAAATCCCAAATAGGGAAAAAGAATAATGGTCCTCAACCTGCTGCCTGTGTTTTCATTAAGGCAGTCCAGGATACAGTTCTGAATTGTTCTTCACCACAAGGACATGTTGCTGGCCCTTGTTCAACTTGTCCATCAGGACAAGTTCTGACTGTTCTACAAACAGAGCTGTACACACCACCCAGTCTACGCTGTCTGCTTTGTTTTGTAGATGTATGCTGGCAGGTTCAGGACTCAATCCTGCCTGTTACTGTGTTAGATAATCAAATGAAGCCCTTTTTGATACTGTGTCCGCCTCTGGGGTCACCAACATAAGAAGGATGGGGACCTCTTAAGTGGCTCCTGAGGAAGGTCATTAAGATGATAAAAGAGCTGTCTACGAAGAGAGGCTGAGAGAGCTGGGGTAGTTCAGCCCAGAGAAGGAAAGGCTCCAGGGACATCTTTTAGCACCTTACAGTACCTGAAGGGGCTACAAGAGAACTGACTTTTTACAAGGTGACTTTTTACAAGGCATGTAGTAGTAACAGGACAAGGGGGAAGGGCTTTAAACAGAATAGAGGGCAGGTTTAGATTAGATGTTACTGCAAGGGCAGTCAGACTGGCACAGGCTGCTCAGAGAAGTGATGGATGCATCATTCCTGGGAGTGTTCAATGCCAGGGTGGACGGGGTTTTGAGCAACCTGGTCTACTGGAATGCGTCCCTGCCCACTGCAGGGGGCTTGGAACTGGATGATCTTGGAGGTTCCTTCCAATCCAAAGAACTCTGTAATTGTATGACTGTATGATTCCATGATAGATGCTGCTATCCCCTGAAATTATAAGGGCAAGGTGGAAAGTGTGCTCCAAGAGCAAGGCTAACCAGGCTGCTTGAGGATATACACTGGAGAGAACTCCAGTGACTGGATGGACAGGGAACTTTCACCAGTGTGTTCCAGCTGCAGGTCCCTCTTGCCATTCCCAATGATCAGAACTGATGAGAAGAATCCTTCTAGATGTCACTGGGGCATTCTGAGTGGACTGTATGGAAACATCTGATTACTGCAGGCAGAGAAATCCTGAAATGTTGTGAGGGCCCACATCAGGTTTCCATGGCTTGTCTCTTATAAGGACCACTCTACTGACTGGGTGAAAGCCAGAAAAGGAGCCAGAGGATTACTTATTTCTACTCCTCTCTTAGTAATTGATGAACATCCATATTGCATATTGTCAGACCCTAATATTTCTAAAAATAAAAACTTGCAGTAAGGCTGATAAGGCAAAATGAAAAATCTTACATAAAGTATCTTGACTCTTTCTTGTGGATGCCTCAGCAGGGGAGTAGACTCCAGTCAAGAATGTCTGTATTTCTTTTCCAGCCACTTGGGTTAACATGGATAACAAAGAAGCAACCAACAATGCCAGACATGCTCCATGTTACACCTACCACACTGAATTCAGCTCTCCTCTGGACCCACTTTAGAGGTCTACATCCTTCTTACGGTGATGACCACAGAGGCTGACACAATATCAAAAAGTACTGCATTTGGAGGGTTATCTAACAGAGGCATGCACAGATTGCTGTGTCTGGCATCTGCCTGCAGTGAACAAAATGTCCAAACTGTGGTAGCCCCAGCTGTCCAATGACTCACCAACCCCACGCAGAAAGGTGACTGTGCAGCACAGAGCCAGGAAAAGCACCCTCTTGTTTCGCCTTTCTTCAGCTCTTCAGCCCCAACAGGTGAGGAGTAACAAAGACAATAACTTCTGATCCTTGTCTATTTTCAATGAAGTTTATCTAGACTAAGCAAAACCCATTATTAAAATGATCCTAAACTCTCCAAACAGAACTAAACATTTATGAACTGTTTCTTTGAGCTTTGCATTTTTACACAGTGTTTACTAAGCATGACACCCTGCAACACCTAGTGATTCACATTTACTGATTTGAGCACCATGCACACACCTTTTCCTAAAATTAAACCTCAGAAGACATTTATGTGTTCCTTTAGATATGTTCCTAATATAATACACTTGAGAATGCTGAATTACAAAATGACCATTAACATTCAGCTGGAGCACAACAAGGTTTTGATGTTAAGACCTCTGGCAAGCTTAAATTTATTTTTACTAGTGTAAACATAGCCTCAGAGCTCCCTGACATGGCATCTCAAATCTGCCTTTAAAATTGCACCTGGGACACAACAATCCTATATAACAAATCAGGCACAGTGAGAACTAGCTGGAAAGTAGTTTTGCAGAAAAGTACTTGTGGGTCCCAGTAGACAACAGCATGAATCAGCAATAAGTCATTGCAGCAACAAAGGTAAAAATTCTCCTGGTCAGATTGACAAGGGTGATCCTTCTCTATCAGCACTCATGAGATCACATCTAGAGCATTATGACCAGATTTGTACAAGAAATAATAAACTGGAGGATGTCCAATGAAGGGATGTAGCTCTTGCCTTGTGAGAGAATTAGATTAATTCAGGCTGGAAAAGAGAAGGCTCAGAGGGGATCTTGTTGTTGCCCTTAAAAGAAATACCTAATAAGAGGATGTGAGGAAGCCAGAGGCAGGCCCTTCTCAGAGGCTGAGGCTGACAGCAAAAGGGCTACAGGTAACAGTCATGAGACACAATATAGGGAATTGCAATCAGACATCAAGGAAACATTTTGAACAAAAAAGTGGTCAATCATCAGCACAGGCTGTACAGAGAGGTTGTGGGATCTTCGTGTTTGCAGATACTCACAACTTGACAAGATCCTGGACCTGCTGTTAGGAGGGACTTGGACTAGAGCAGCTACCTCCCAGCCTGTATCCTTCTACTAGTCCACAATTCTGTGACAAACCTTCCTAAAACAGGAAAACTACCATAAAGGAAACTGCTGTAAATCTAAGTACAACTAAATCATCTTTCATTAAGTATTTAGTGACTTACAGATAAAACCAGATTTTTTCATCCTTTCAGATTCCTTGCACCATTTCATCTAAGAAGATATTTCATTTACATGCTCCTTTTCCTATCTGTGCATCTGAAAAAAATTTTGGCTCTACAGTTGGCTTTCAAACAGCAGATTTCAGAATCAAGTCTTCAGTTATAACTATGCATGCTTTTTTAATTATTATTATTATTTATTTACTTTGGCTATTTTTGCCTTACTTCACAGAGAGTGTGCAGCTGCTTTAAGGAAAATAAAAGTTGTTACCCAGCAAAGGTGCATGACACTTTCTAGTCACTTCTACAGGGACCCACAGCTCTGCTGTAAAGAGCCCACTGATAGGTAGAAAGCCACATGGATGAAGCATCAGTGCATTTTAATCTCATTCCTGCATTTTAATTTCTACAAAAGTAGCATGAAGAGACCCAACTTGCTGTAACATAACTATATGCAGGGAGCTGTTCAGATTCAGACTTCCCAAACTCCCAGGACTACTGCATGAGTCTTTCCTCATCCTGTGAAGGCCCCGAGTGTAAGGTTTTTCACAGGCTCTTTTGAACATAGTGACTAATAACATTTAAACCCATCAACTTTTATGGAAGAGTTTATTCATTCTATATTACATCTTCTGCATAATATGTATGACAGTCCTAGGGGAAAGGGGGAGTTCTAAGTGGTCATCAGCTCCTACTGATGAGGAGCTTTCAGACAAGCTCAGCCAGCCTTAGACCACCTCTGAGAAACTAGGTCTTTCTTTAAAACTGGAAGTGGGCCCACACAGACTCCCGAGGCAATCTGTTCCAGTGCTTAAATATCTTTATAGTTAGAAAATTTCTCCTGATATCTAACCTAAATCTCCCTTGCTACAAATTAACCTGATTACTTCTCATCCTTTTCTCCACAGACATGGAGAACCATTGATCACCAGTGCCCTTACACCTCCATTATGATTGAAAACTCCAGTCCTGTTATCCACTTTTTCCTCTCTTTTATAGAAGAGGTGATTCTTCCAGCCTTTTTTCATAGGCCACATTTCTCCCTGTTGAGCATCTTTTAAGTTATTCTGCATTTTCCTAAAACATAACATCCAAAACATTCCTCCAACACAGATTTTGTAAATGTGAGGTAAACTAAATTAGCTAACATCATGTTTTACCTAGGACACGGCTGCCAATGCGTTCAGGAGAGACATAAGTGCTTTCTAAGTTAACATTACATTGTTGACCCATCTTCACTTTATGATCGAGTACCGCCACAAATATTTTTGCACAGAATTGTGGAATTACTACTTTCCCCTAAACTGTACTGGAGCTTTGTGATAACATACTACAACAGAGCTTTATTCCCTAAAACATGCTCTTCAGATTGGTCTTCATAAAATTCCCTTTTTGTGATTTTAAGCTATATCTATTGTCTGAAGCAGATTCAGACAGATCATCAGAAATATTTGTTGCAAATTTATGTGAGGTTCTTTGACTCTTGGATCTTTAAGAAGTTCTAATACATACCTGCTTTTCTTCCCAGATGCAAAATTGATTGGTGAGCTGCGTCTTTATCTTCTTTCCTTTAGGATTAGGAATTGCAAGGTTTTGGAATAACTTTCCCCACATACCTTCTGATTTTGATTCATGTTATATTAATTATTCTGCCCATTTCAATTAAAAAAAATGCATGAAAATCTGTTCCAGCAGATTTCCAGACTCACAGTTGGGTAGTGTGTGTCCCGCTAGGTTGCTTTATCCAGAGGACTTTTATTCCCTGGCTGTCACCATTACCAGTCTTGCCCTTGGAGTGCTCCCCAGGTTGTTAATACATTTCTCACACTTCAGGACCTGATCAAGTCATTTCCAATAAACCACTTCATGTGTTTATGCTTGCATTATTATTCCCTTCATCCAGATGTTTTCAAAACTCCTATCATTACTTCCTGGACATTTAAGTAAGCATGGGCAGGCCTCCCTTCTGTTTAATTGGTGTAATTATGATGTAAAGCACAGATGTTAGAGACTGTATCTTGTGTTTGTGTTTATGTAAGTAAACACACATATACAGAAAGGTTTGTGTGATTCTACCTCACTCAGTGGAATGAGCTATGAAAATCCTCAGCAGATGATGAACCAGTTCTTAAAAATCATTTCCAGCAAACTACAGCCCTCTCCCACTGCTAGCCTCCATCTCCTTCTTCTCCTCCCTGTCTATTCAAGATCCTTACTGAAAGAATAATTATTATTCTGGCTGAAAAACTACAGCCCAGCAATATTCATCTTACAGTCTATACCTGGTTTGCATTTTAGGGTGAAATACACTTTTCACAGCAGTCTTCATATACAGATATAGCATATAGTTTCAATAAACTTTTTTTTTTTATATTTTAAGTATACAGTCATACACTTACAAACAAAATTACTGTGATTTTTCTTCACTGCAATGGTGCTAAATATGCATTAATCACTGGTAACAGAGAAGAAGGGAGGGCTGGCTCGTGTTTAGCGCATGCCACTGCTGCTGAAGTAAGTTCAATGAGCTCTACTGGGCTTTCTAATGAAGTTACTGCTGCACATGAACAAAGGTACTACAGCCTTTCCTGAACAGCAAGAGCATTCAGCTTGTACAGAGCTTTTATCTAAGGAATATCAAATTGGTTACCCAAAGTTAATTAACTCTCAGGGCGTTTCTGTGTGATACATTGCTGTTATTCACAAACAAAATAAACTTTGCTCGTTTACAGCAAGCTGACTGAACTAATTAACATCACCTGTAAGTAGAATGCATGAAAACACTAATTCAAAGACACTCAGCTTTCAAAAAAAATCAAGATAGTCACATATTTATGGATTTCTTTTTAGTTAAGAGACAATATTAATTAAAAATGTTTGCTGATGACCCTGCCCCTCCATCCCAAGACCAAAGCCAGAGCTGTGATTTCTCATGTTCAAAGAATATTTTTCCCATCCTGCAGTGTGGAGACCCTGGGGGGCATCCCTTAGGTTAGGGGGACAGAAGAAGCTTCCCCCAAAAAGCTGTTTAAGACCCCATTGACTCCTTCTCCTGTTCCTATATGTGTTCCTATGTCCCTGAGCCGCTCCCTCCCTATTCCCTGATTGGCCCTCATCTTTGTGCTGCCCCAAGACCAGGCTCGCTCCCTGCAACTCAGGAAGACAGAAACCTGGATCTTCTGTGCGTGTGTGCCTGGGACCTGAACATCTTACCAGGCGTTGAATAAAACATCTGTGGATACCATGCTTCCTTGCCCTGGACTTTACTAGCAGCTACTCAGGCTGCAACACTGCAGAGCAGCTGCACACGATCTCTGTGCATCATGAAGGCCGTACCCTCCAGCTCTGCTGGGCTGCAGCCAGCACACAGGAGCTCACACTGCTGCAGGCACCAGCATGTGTTTCCCAGGCTCCCACCCCGCTGAGGCACTGGGAACAACCAAGGTCAGTAGATCAGGGACTTGTGGGGTGTCCTGTCTCCCCATGGTTCACAGACCCCAGTTACTCCAGCAGGGTAATGGCAAAATGTGCGGCCACTTGAAACTCAATCAGTCCAGCAGTGCCCACATGGACATGCTGAAGCAGAAGCCCTAAATAACGTTATTTTTGTTTGAAGCATAAATTATGAGCCCACAAGGAAGCTTGTCTCTACAACCAAAGATATGTAATAACTGCTGACAGTCTCACATGATGTATAGCTTTATTTTGACATCTAAAGGACTATTTTCAATTATTGCTTCCTGGACAATTATGCTTATTCTAGCCCCATAATGCATTGTGTCAGTCATCTCTGGACATAAAACACTTTAATAATGTACAGTAAGCTTTTTCCTTCCATACAAAATATCCTTGGACCTATAATTACATTTCATAAAACTTCAGTACCATAATTTAGCAGTCCCTTTCCTAATGTTAGGCCTGAGTTTGTACAAAATACAAAAAGGCTGTATATATGGTTTATCTCTAAAGCTTTAATTTATTTCTTGTCTATACAAAGTGTCAAAAAACTGGTTAAAGTGGTGTGTTACGAGGCAAGAATTAAGCTAATATAATACCTTGACAAGGTCATTCCACAACTGGCAGCAGTGCAGGATTAGCTTGAGTTTGAAATTAGTTAACTTCACCACATAACTTTCCTCAGGGTAGGTCAGTAATCTTGTCCAGTATTATCCTCCGTTATCCAGTGCCAAATTATTTCACAGCATTTTAGAAGAGAAAAACCTCATGATTATGGCTATGCCAGAATTGTGTGTTCTGATGCAGATTCTTTTTGTAAAGCCCAGCAAATTATCATGTGTCTCCAGGAGTGGGATAACAAAATGGGGTTTGTAAAGGCAGCCATAGCAAGGACTGGAGCAGGCTCAGATAGCTCAGAAGTGTTCCTATACAGCAATCAAAGAAGCAAAACTCAAGGCAAGACCACTCAGATAGGGAAGTAGACTTTTATATTTGAAGAAACAGATTTGCCTCACCCACACTCATTCTCTCAAAATTCCCTCATTCCTCTATGGTTATAAGAACTGAGATGTTTGTGTATTCTAGTACCTTGTCCTGGATGCCTTATGACGACATAGAGGGTGAGGGACACCAGCTGGAAAGTTCTTATTCCAGTATTCTGGATTCATCATGAGTAGTGATGAAATGCATGAACATCGGAGCCTTTGCAGCCTCTCTTGATGAAAAAAGCTCATATCCAGTGTGAGCTGTTTTGCACCAGCTTTGTATCTGTGATGAGGTCTGCGGTCATGGAACAATTATCACTACTTCCAACACTTGGAATTTTATTTACATCATCCCTCTACTTTATTTTCCTTTTCTCAGTCTTTTTGATCTACCATGTATACACCGTTACTTTAAATACTACTTTGCTTCTAATTTCAATGCCTTACACACACATGCTGTCATTCACACTCTGTAGATATGATTTAAAAGTTTATACACCTCAGAACGTCCTAGTGGCAGTAAGGGTCTTACCTTAACATGTAAGGCAAGAGCCCAATCTCACCCAAATGCCATCTTTCATAGCTTTCAGGTACAGGAACTGGAGACCCAGGATATGGAAGCCATTCATTGTAAGAACAAGCAAAGCCATACAGGTACAGTGGAATGAGTTTGAGATATATTGCTCTATCCATCACCTCAAAGGAAAAAATTTCATTCAGCCATGGCTCACACTGTGAATAGGGGTTAAATCAGAGATATGAGCCTAAATTTCCTACCAGACAGAATTTCATAGGAGGGCAAGTCACACTGGAATTATTGGTTCCACAGGTACACTGGATGTTGAAAAGGAACTTTCAGAATGTATGGTTAGGGACTCAAAATAAGCATGGCTTAGTTGATCTTGGTTCTGTTCATTTATTGACCCCAGATTACACTTTTGGGTACTTGGTAAACAATAATTCTTCTGGTACTCAGGAAATCAAGGGTATAATTATGATATGAAGTTTGTACAATCATTTTAGAACATTTCAAAAGCAAGCCATTTATAAGAAAAATGCTTCTTACTGTTTTAAGGAGTGTTACTAAGCAGCTCAGTCCCTCTTGCTCCACAATTCTCAATTATTTCCATGCACACTGGTAATAAGATTTGAGATCATTAACCTGTAAATCATTGGTTCAAATCTTGAAGAGTTCATTAGTGACTAGAAGGCATTAGTATCTAATGACTGGTCTCATTCCAGTGGACAATAATTGCTGCCACAGCTGGCATTAGTCAATTATTGCTTACAGACCTAGGAAAGGTACCAGGTCCAGATTTCTCTTCTGCCAATCTGATATCCCTGCCAGTTCAAATTATTAAGCTTTGAAAATAATTCTTTTCCTGTGTTTTCAAGAGAAGTCCTTAGAACATTTGTTGGGAAATTACAGAACACTATTAAAAAAACCCAAACCACAAAGCATCTTTTAATGTTTGCATCTATTTTTCTAGAGATTTCTGTCTTATAACTCAACCACAGTGAAAAAATCACTGTCTGAAAAAATGCAAAACAACAAGAAATGCATTTTCCACAGCTGGGACATTTTATAATGTCTCTCTCTCTCCCCTGTGTGTATTTCTCTGCTTCATCAAAATTTGGAAATCACAATGGTTCTGCTAACACGCTGAACCACTCCACAGAGTATTTACAGCAAGCCTCGTGCATCCTACAGCAAGCCTGTGATGATGGGACCCAAGGGCTACGAAGACTCTTGTATGCCACAGAGGTCAGACTCTTGTGATCCACACCAGTCCAACAGAAGTATTTCCAGACACATAACACTTCCAAAAGCATCCAGCAAATTTGAATTGGAAGTCAGGACAGATTTCTGAGTAAAAAATGCACCACTATTGTTCAGTTTCTTCTAATTTAAGCATTCACTACTAGGAACACAGAACTGTTTTAGAAGAACTTCTGCTCATTTTCTTTAGCAACACCAGAAGTAAAAAGACCAAAAATAACAAAAGATGCAATATATGAGCAAAGCAGATGAAATTAAATATATCATAAATGACCAAAGCACTGCTAAGAGGGGGGGTTTTCTAGATTAAAATAAGCAGCAGACCCTGGTGCCAGACCTTTATAGGCTGCCATCTGACTACACATGTACAGCCACTCTCATGTATTTACAATAAATTATTATATGAGTCATAAGCCACATTACTGACCTTTGTGGTCCATTAGTTTTATTCTTTCCTCCTGTTCAATTAGTGCAAGACCTTGAGTCATTGTAGGTAACCCCAGAAGAATTGTAACTAAAAATTAATATAAAGCCAACACATGGTGTGCAAAGCCCTGAACTATTTTTGACACCACGTGTTTATGATAATGAAACTGTGATGAAGATTTTATTGCTAAGTAAAATACTTTTGAATGCACAGTCACTGACCTGCAAAGTGTTTATATGGTGAACATATTACGACATTTGCCTAAAGATCATTCTCACAGCTGAGAAACAAGCCAGGCCACTTTTTAATAGGGTTTAACAGACTAATCACCACCTACAAGTTTTGCAAATTGCAAATCCTCACACCTCCTGCTGCAAACAAGGCTTAGATATTCAGCAGGTAAAATCCAATTAATAAATAATTTTAGGATGCATGTGTTTTAAGCTACTACATGGCAAATGCATTAAATCAGGTCTTCATTTATTCTGTGCTTGTAATGTAGGTCTGAGTTAGCAGACACTGAAAATACTACTCCAGCAAGGACTAGTTGTAGAAGTAACCAAGTTAACTGAAGCAGTTTTTGTATTTACCCCTCTTACCTATCCGCCTATCAACCACAATAACCCTGTGCTGGTAAGAACCATATCATGCAGCAATGCAATCAGAGAGAGGAAATAATTTAGTGTGGGCTCCATCCTGAAAATCCTCAACACACTCGGTTATGAAGATGCATAATCAAGTCTTGCTTATCTTCTGTGCAAAGGTTAAAAATATCCAATATAATAAAAAGGAAATTTAGTTATTTATTATTTACCATATGGCTGATCTGACTCACCTGACAAAACAGCAGCAGGAGAGAAGAGAGCCAGGGTAGAGTCGGAGATGTGTTCTACTCCTCATCACCAGGTAACACCCCCAAGTGGGAATTTTGTGCTGCTTGTGGGATTTGTCAGCTGTCCTTACAACCCTCCTGCCTGGGTGTTGGGCAAGAAGAGGTTTGTGAAGGCCACATGCCCACTGTGCAATGTGCCCTGAAGTTCTACAGACCAGCCAAAGCTCCTTCCGGGCCTGCTCCTACCTAGCTTTGCACCCTGACATCCTGGGCTCTGCCCATACCAGGCCAAGGGTTTGTGGGCCATATTGCTCTGAACCTGACAGAATTAGGTCCTGAAGGACATAAAAGGCATAAACAGTTGCTGTCCATATTTTGCATCACCTGCATAAAAATAGATCACTCCACTTTCCAAAGTAAGCAGTTAATCTTCATAAGCATAACCTATATTTTTTGAAGGAGGAAGAAAGAGTGCACTCAGCAAGTTTGTTATCTTTGGCATATTTTTCCTAAGCTGACTGATTGCATTAATAAGGCATAAGAAGACACATATATTAAAAATTCTGCATTTAAATCTTACTTTGTTTGATCTACTACAAAGTGACAAATCCAAAACTTTCAAAGTTATAGATGACATTTTATTTCAGGAAAGAAATAGGAATCTAAGACAGAGACTGAAGGTAGCTGAACTGTCTCTAGTGGAAATTCTTAAGTTGCATTAAATCAGGCAATTAACATTACAATCCAGAGGCATAAAGGCCGATTGTTTTCTCTGAATTTGTTTCCTTAGGGCTTGACAGTGACACTCAGAGACAGCTCTCAATAGAGGGTAACTTTTAGTTATGCCACATTAGGAAGGAGGGAGGCAATCACAGGTTCCTATTTTGTTTTGCTCAGAGGGGAAAGCATTTCACTGCATGATTGAAAAAACACTTGCTTATTCCTTTCTTCTCCACTCTCTTGCTTCTTCCACTTCTCCACTCCAGTTGTGTCCAATGTCAGACAGTTAAGCACTTCAGAGAAATGTTCATTCCCCCATAAGAACAAGGATTAACTTGTGTCAGGGACCTCGAGATGCCCTTTATAGATAGAAAATTATTTACAGACTTTCCATTTCTGCTATGAAAATAAAACCAATAAATGCGTTTGTACATGCCCATCCTAGAGCAGGTATTGTAGCCTGTACCTGAGCCACTACAACAAACCAGGGAAACAGTAGGTCTAGCAAATAAAAACATCAAACTGCTTTTAAAAAGCTATATAACAATCTTCTTCTGAGTAAAGGTATGCCTGATCACACCGAAAATAAAAATGGTAGATGATGCTAGTAGTGGGTTATCTGCAAAAGATGTTGTCAAAGCAAACCAGACAGAACAGCCAGCTCTTGCCCCTCTGACTTGACTTCAGATTGTCTGTGCAAGCTTATGAACCCTGTATAATGGGACCAGATTAGCTCCAATTCCTGTGCTTTCCCTGACCATAAACCCTTCAAGACACTACAAGAGAGAGAATTTGGGCATAATGTATATCAACCTCAAACATGGCATTTTCCCACACAGCCACCCAATTTTGTGATCTTTTAATGTCATATATTAACTTACATTTCATTCTTTGGTTAAAGCAAGAGCTTTAACCTTTATAGTGGTATTTATAAAGGAGAACAAAGGAAAGCTCCCCTCCCTCAAATTTTTATTCAAGCATGCATAGTCATACTGATGAAACTGCTTCCCCCAAAGTTAGCAAGAGCACTCACAGGTAACAATTTGCAGAATGAGGTCAGAAAAGATGCTAAGTGACACCAAAAATGAGTGTACACTGATCTTGAAAGGATGGTCCATTAAGACCAAGTGAATAGAGTTCTTTTGCATGTGCTCTGTTCAGAATCCCAATATGAACAACATAAAACATGTATGCCAAGAAAAACTGATCATTCAAGATCCCTTTTATCAAAGAGGGTAAATGGCCCACTTCAACCCCTAGCAAACTCTGCTGGGGGAAAAGAGGAATGGAAATTTTTAAATAAGCTATGAAATCATAAAATTTATGACCTGGAGGCCACAGTTCTTCAGTCAAGAGTCCAAACAGATATGTTGCTTTAACATTACATGTCTCTATCATATGGAAAATGCTCACAGCCACTAAGAATATAAGGGGTCTCCATGTCAGTTCTTGCTATGTAATGAAGCCTTTCTAGTGAAGTGCTCATAGCCAATAAAAGTAATAGCTGAATTTCACTTATTTCCCTATGCATCAGCAGACTTCTACACTTTTATATCTCCTGAATGTGTGCATTATTAGATCCTTCTATGTACCCATCACTGTGGTGTTCAAGTGCTGTTCATTTTGAATCAATGCACACTATCCAAAATTCCCAATATCCAGCTCTAATTTTGCAGTTTCAGTCCATTATTAATTGTGCCATATGCTTCAAAATTAGTCAGTGAAGGTTTCTTGGCTTTGCTCCCACTCCTCCCCATACTTGGATAAGTCATTTAATTATTTTAAATCAATTCAAATGTTTTCCTCAAGGTGGTGGGAAACCTTCTGTGCTTAAGACAGTAAAATTCATACTAATAGGTCTTTCTCATCTCTTTTAGTTATCAGGCTATGAATAACTTTGTTACCACTTAAAATTAATTTACACATCTCCCAACAATAACACACAGCCAGCAACACTGCATGAACCTTTCTTAATACAGGTGTGCTACCTGCACTGTGAATTTGGTACATTTTAGGATCTGATTGATTATTCCAAACTCATTCTCAAAGTCAGTAGGAACTGCACAGGATGTATGGAAGAGATTTGCCACAGGGATGGAAGATTCACAGACCAGAAGCAGGTACAGAATTATGCTCAAAATATTTATAAGACTCAGTTTATCAGAATCATCCACTCAGCTGACAACTGCTGCCCCTATATTCTCCAGTTTGTGCTTCTTCCTCTCCTCCTGTCACAGCTGTTTACTCCACAGATTGTCCCAAACATTCATCCCTGCAGAGAGAGACAGCAGCTTTTCAGATTTGCTCAGGAATCTGGCTTTGACCAGTTTCCCCCAAGGGGTCATTTCAGAACACAACCCTGCTTCTGTTTGGTGATTCTTTGTCCTTTGTGCAAGCTCTCATCTGCTTTACCCTGAGTATCCTTCTTTTTCACAATAGATGTCTTTGGCAAGGCACCACAGCAGTAAAGGCCCTTATCCACGGAAAAGGTGATTCAGGGCAACAACAGGGAAAGCTTCCTCCTATTGCCTCAATTTTAATCCTGCCCTGGAGAGTTTCCTGATGTTGTTGCACTCTTGTTAAAAACAGCAGTCAGCAGCTGATCACTTTCTAGCACAGATGGACCCCATGAATCTGTAGTCAAAAGTTATTGCTGAAACCATTCATTGGTATGTCTTCAATTTGCAATTCATGCTCAGACTCTTGCATTCCAGCAGCTTTTGCTCCATATCACTTGTATCAGCTAGTACCAACATCTGGCCTGAAGTTCAAAGCTCAGGTCCAGATGAATCAGTGCAGACTATGGCAATTTCTCTCCTACACACTGGAGCCTTGAACACTGGACTGAAATGAAACATTTCATCAATTTGCTTCCAGCATGTAACAGCATGTATTTGGACATTACACCAAATTTCCTGTGTACTTGCAGCAGTGCTGCAGCCTGACAGGGAGGCTCTGCTGAAATTGCATGGTCAGGAACAGACTGCGGAAGTCAGCTGAATGCATGGAGGGAAGGTGGGCTTGCAGGTCCCTGGGGATGGCAGGCAGCACAAACTTTCTCCACAGCAGTCCTGGTGACAATGCTTTACTGATGCTAACACAGGAAACAAACATCCATCTACCCGATGCTTTCTGACTGAAGATATTATTGTAAATCATTAGGGAGTGGTTTCTGCTCTGACAAAACAAGTCAGACCTCCAACATCACTTCTTCTTCCACATTAGCTGTACCCATAAGTGAGATCTAAGGAAGATGGTTCCTTGTTGGACTAAAGTAGCCCTAAGTGCTCTAGTGACTGACATGAGTAAAAGATCCTCATATTTATTTCACTTTGTTTACACAAGAAAAAAGGAAGGAAAGTCTGTTACATTTCTTAGAGAACAGGCTTATCTGGATTTGCTTTACTTCAGCTGCTGTGCATTAGAATAGCGCCATTTAGCTCTGTGGTGCTATCCCAAGGTAAATCTGCCATGAAATTGAAACCACGGACAGTACCTAGAATAAAGGTATCGAAGATCCCTCTCTTCACAGGAAGTACTGCTGAAAGTAAGATTTAACACAATGCTATACCTGGAGTTCTATGCAAATTTCAACAAAAGTCTTAGGAATATTTTCTTTTTTTCTTCTTGTATATTATGCATGTCCTTCATCTGTAATATCCCAAAATAATCAAAAAGTCTAAATACAAAATTAGAATTCTGAATACAAAGCAGTAATTAAAACCCAGCAAAACCAATGCTTAGACTAAACTGTGAATCCCAGAAATTAGGATGCTCAGTTTAAGTTCCCTTGACAACCCCATCCTGCCTTCATTCATAATGTGTGCATGGAAAAGGTGGATATGGAGTTAAAGTTGTCATGACAACTTTGGTTCTAAAGTATCTATCTTTTGTAAATTGGCTACTTTGGGCTACATGTTGTACAGCACAGCTCTTGACAGAGGATGAGTTTTTAGTAGCAGCTTGACAGATCAATAACTTGGTTTTAATTTTAACAAGAATGCATTTTCACATATATAGAGCCAGAGAGAATAAAGACTAAATATAGGATGAATCCAAGCATCAGCTAAACCAGAATATTTTGTGTCTTCAATCAATACAGCAGTGCTACAAGATTTTTATTTTACTTTTAGCATCGCTGAACCTTCTTATAAAAAACCCATTCAGGTAATGCCTGTACTGTCAAAAATGACATTCACCACTTCCTATCTACACTCACCATCATAATAATTTGTTTTGTTAGGAGAAAAACTACCTTTGTTTTGTTACAGAAACTGCCTCCTCTGGGAGGAAACAGATTCTCAAACCTGGAGGAAACTTGTTTAAACATGGAAACTTTGCTGCACTGGGAACTGCATGTCAAATCTCCCTGCATAATGTTAACTACTATTTCCACAAATGTGTTTAGCCTCTGGACTTCAAACAGAAAGAGAATCTTTCATAGACAACTCTGCTTGCCTTTTATTCTTACTGAGAGTACAGCTTTAACTACCACTACAATCTCCTTAAAGTTACAGAAAGCAAAACATAATGAAAAAAAGCATTCATATTTTGTCCTGATATGCTGAAAGCTCGTGGTAGAAAAGAAAACATGAACATTTCATCTTGTAAAACATTTCTCTTCCAAATAATGATTTCAAGAGATAAAGTGATCATTCCTTCTTTCAGTAGGAAGGAAATGAAGGAAAGGAAATGAAATCTTGAAAACAGAAAAAAAAGACTTAGAAACACTCTGAAAAAGAGATATGACCAAAACAAAATTTTAAAAAAAATTTTAAAAATGGGAAATTTACTGGCTACAAGAAAATGGTCAAGGAGGAAATGAGGTACAGTGAAAAGGACCAAAACATTCCAAAACTTACCTCACAGATGCTGAAAAAGTAAGGGAAAAAATCAAGGAGGAAGACAGAACATTGAGAGGACAGTATGAAAGATGTAAAATGGATACTAGGAAAAAAAAAAAAGCATTCACGGAATTGAAACATAGATAAAAGCTTGCCAAAATTGATCCCATTCAAATCCAGAATACAGAAAAGAAGGCCTTACAAAAACTCTGGAAAAGAGATATGAGCAGAAGAAATGCACTTAAAAGAAAAAAAGAAAATTTGAAAATTTAGTAAATAAAAGAAAAATGACCTGATGACCTGGATTACATGAAATGAAGGGACAAGTCCAAAAGAAGCCAAAACGAACCTAACAGATGTTGCAAAATCAGGGGAAAAAAATCAAGAAGGAACACAGAATATTGACAGGATATGGCTGGGATATTGAAACCAGAAAGGGAAACAAAAACTTGCGATGTCCATATCCCTGCATACACTTCATCACATCCAATGTCTTTTGATGGCTTTCACTTCTGCGAAGATTTTTTTTTCAGTATCTATGGTGTTTCATTCATATCTTCCTCTCAGTGTTCTGTCTTCCTTCTTGGTTTTTTTCCCCAGAATTTGTAGGTGTTTCCTGGAAAATACTTTCAAGATTCTTGTTTAACTCTGAGTCAAATGAGCTTAAATGCAGTATCTGTGCAGAGTGAAAAGCTCAAATTGATTTCTAATTTGACTTTTCCTATTGGCTCCTGATAATTTCACCAAGAGCTGATGATAAAAAAATCTCAGAGAAGAACTGCAAATCTACTTTTTTTTCCCCTCTTTTCACTTCAAGAACATAATCTTCATCCAGGAGAGCTTTTTTCAAAATAGGTGCTCAGCTTACCGACTGGTCTGTGTATCAAGTACAAATCATAGTCCATGACTGTTATATATGGGCACGGCAGTAATGTACTTAACAGGGAAATAACAAACACAACAGCACAATATTTACAAATGTTAGTGAATTCTGCATCCATTCCAGATTTTCTCCTTTAAATGAGAGAGTTTATTCTTTTCAAGTAGATCCATAGCCCAAGATCTCCACCTGCTCTGCATTAGACCTACTGAAGTTCCCTTTTTCACAGCTCCTCTCTGCTACTAAGCATATGCAGAGCTCCTTGGAATCAGAGTAAAGGACATTTCCCAAGTGCTGCTAAAAGGCTGAATCGCTTCCCCCAGGGGGTCCCTGTCACTTGATTAATATGTGTAGCTGTTAAAAGATGTTCAAATGACAGTGCTAAAAAACTGAACAAGCACCACAGAGAAAAGGCTGGCTAAAATCACCAAACCATGAAAATGAAATTAATAGAAGAATCACAAAAAGAAAACCAAATAAAAGCAGAGGAAATATAAAGAGGAAGGATATAGTCATAGCTGACAGTCATCTAAAATCAGCTTTATCTTCCCTCTTTACTTTTTCTTCCTCCCTCCCCCTCCCCATTTCCTAACTCCTTCACTCCACTTACACAATTCTTTGGCCTCTACTGAGAGTTTAGCATTACAAATCCTCATGCTGAATCTCATGAAGTCAAGCAGGCTCAGTGAAGATCACTGGGCTCAGTTTACTCCTGGTATAATCTCATCCAAATCCATGGAGTTACATGAGGGATGAGCTGGAACGAGTGATGTTTTCTGAGTTTTCTGACATTCAGCTTTGGAGCTCTGTAACTCCAGACTGATGATACACAGTGAAGGGTTCTCTGAACACAGCAGAGGAGAAAGAAAAAATATGAGTTCCTCGAATGTTTTTCATCACAGTAGCTGCACTACATCTGTCATATATCAGAACCGTTCCCATGTTTCCTGCACAAGATTCATAACAGCTCTAAAACCTAACCATACTTCACCAAGTTGGAAAACAAATTTCCCCACAGATGGAGAAATATATTTTTGAGGTAAAATGGCAAGGAACACAGTGTCCTTTAGAGCAACTTAACAAAAGGAATTATACTATTCCTGGAAAGCCCTTTGCAATATCTGCTTGTTTTGTCTGAAAAGTCTATACAGTTGTTTATTCATGAAGTGATAATTCTCTCTTTGTCTCAGTGAAAACTTTTTCCTGGGAGATAAAAAATATCTGCTGTATTGCTTTTGAGCAGTAATAACCAACTCACACCAAGGCTGTATTTTTTGTTTATTTGTATTGTAATAATGCTGGGAGCCTCTTGCTGGCACTAGATGTCACTGTTGAAATTGAGTATATACAGGATGAGATACACCCATTGATACGACCAATCAGATGCACTGCATTTTAAATGGAAAAAGGCAGGGAAAAAAAATCAGAAAATAAAACTGCCAAAGACCTCAAGAGGTCATCTGATCCATTTGGGGATGCATGGCAGACTCACTTATGGCTGATCAGCCATTGGTCTCAGTGGTTTCTTCCATTTTACAAATGGAAAATAAAAGTTTGCGTCATGCCCATAAAGCCTATTGCCCGGTTGTGGCATTTAAGTCAAAGTTTAGCCTAAAGCTCCCAAGTCCTGGTCGACAGAGACCATGAAAATATTTTATCTTACCTGAATTTGGGAGTGTCTAAGGAAAACAATCATTATCTGTACTTGCTACTATGAAACAGTGAGTTCAAATAAATCTAGCTACCAGTTACAATTTTTATTTGCTCTTCTGCACTCAGGAATACCTAAATAAAAGCACAAAACTCACAAATAACTGTATATCCACATATCCACATCATTTAGCACACTGCATTAGATATTTACTTTGCCTGCACTATCAGTAAAACACCCCATTCCATGCCATATATATGAAAGGCCCACTGCACAAAAATCCACACAAGATAAAAACCAAGATGAAAAGCACTCTATATCTGACAAAGACTTTTTGCATACTGCAATGCACCTCTCCCCATGTATTCTGTGAAGCAGCATACACAGGTAACATCAGACAAGACCATCCTTTCAGTCAGTGACTGCAGATACCGAGTTTTCTGTTTCAATGCAGAAGAAAAAAAATAGTTCCAAGTTACAGACAGTTCCTTTTCTATCTCCATGTTATCATCACTTCTCTATGCTGAAGTGTAATCACCATCGTTTGCAGGTTACTGTTTCTACCTTCTATTTCAAATAAGTTTCATACATTGGTACAACTGAGGCAAGATTAATATGACTTTCCTTTTTAATATAAATCTTTTGATTTGTTGCTGAATGGACTGTACTCAATATTGCTATCTAGCTGCAAGGGACAATGTTTTTTATCATTTCCCCTCGAAAGCAGACATCCAGATCTAGGTATTACAGTACTCTGAATTTAGAAACATGTAATATAAATGTGTTCCTACCATAGGATTTAAATGAATGTTTCTTTTACATCTCAAGTACCTTTTACATTTACTTCCCATCTATGACACCTAGATAAAAATCCCCACTAAAACAGCTAATGCTGAAAATATCCTCTGAATAAGATACATAGGAGTTCAGAATTAGTGAAATGCAGATCATAAGAAGTAAAAATGTAAGTAATTACACTTAGTTACAAAACTAATGGAGCATTTCACCCCTTTGGAAATGCTGGGGCTTTTTTAAGCCAGAATGTCTTGAGACAACTCCCTAACAAAGTCTAAATCTTGCTTGGAAGAAAAGAATGGAAAATCCTTTATAATACAGACAAGTATTGTTTGAAAATATTGCTTAAAAACATTTTTACATCACAAAAAAATATTGTCTAAACTGTAAATATGAAACAAATAAGCCAATGTGGTAGCTTTACTCATATTAAATTTCCGTTTTCAACCATGATTTTTTTCCATTTTGGAAATCAAAGGATATCCCATAACTTTTGCATTTCCTATCAGGTAAGGAAAACTGGTTCCAGTTTTCACAGAATACTTACTTTTTTCAGCTAGATGGTTCCTTCTGCTAGCCATACTCTCCTCAAGGCACACACTCCAACAGCAAAGCTGAGTATTAAAACACTCAACACACTTAAACACAGCAGTAGTTAATGAAGGAATGTTCTTTGTTGCTGAAAGCACACTGGGAGCATGAAGAACATAAAATCTTTCCCATGCCACAGAACTGAATTATCCCATACTTTTTGCACAGACTGGTATCATCCTAATGACTGAACAGGCCAAGCGTATTTATATCAGCTGAGATGTTGATGCTGTGCACATACCTACTTTAGCTTGAACCAGGCTACACTGCAGTAATGCTCTAAGATGGACTTTCCTCTCCTTTTCCTTAAAGAGAGGAGGTCCACGGGACTTGTAAATATTGAAATCAGATGACATTAGAGCATGCCTCAGAAGCCTAAAATTGCTAAAGTGGTAGAGAACATCCAGATTCATTGGGCAACACAATAAAACAGTGATGAGATCTCCTCCTTACCGCTTCAGCAAATGTCCTTAATGTCTACCAGAGGTTCTCAAATGTCAGTCAAACAAGTGTCACGTTTGCAAAAGGATAGGACAAATAAAAACCTCTACCTACAATCTAGAATCATCCTCACTATAGATCAATGCCAGCTGGGGCTGCTGCATCCCCAGCAGCATGGAGAGCAGCTCAAGGGTGGGGGTGATTCTCCCCTTCTACTCAGCTCTGCTGATACCCCACTTGTAGATCAGATGTTAGAGGAGGTTCAGCAAAGGACAGGAAGGTGAGGTTTAGCAGAGGGACAGGAGAGTCAGGAAGGGATAGAAGGTTCAGTTTGGTTGTCCTGGAGAAGACAGGACACAATGGCACACAAAGGGTCACACAAAGGCGAGGGAGGATGAAGCTGAGGCCTGTGCAGGTCAAAGGGAGGGAAGGAGATGCTGGGTCAAGGGAGAAAAGGGGAGGCTGAGGTACACAGCACCTCAGCTCAGCCCCTGGCCATCCCACCGACCAGCTGCTGCCCAATGCTGGTGCAGAGTACGGAGCCCAGAGCGCTTCCCCGCCAGGATGGACAAAGTGCTGGGACTGCTCCTTATCTCAGCACCCAGGGCCACTTCCCAGACAGTCCTCCAGCCACATCAACCCATCCCTATCATTAGAGCAAACTATCCTCCATGCCAGATCCTCCCTCAGCCTCTGACTACTGCGCAATTCCAATTGAAATTACCCCTTCTCATGTTCTCCGAAGCCCACCTATGAAACCAGCAGTGCCCCAAACTGCTGCCACTATTCCAGAGTGCCCGGCACCTGTCCCTGCTGGCCCAGAGGCGCGGTGCCCCACTTTGTCTTTCGGATGTGCTTGGCCAGGAGGAGCACTGCATGAAAGCAGCCACGGAAGGGAAAGCGATTCTGCAGCATCACACAGCTGGTGGTGGGCACACACCGTCCTGGGCAGCCCCGCACTGGGCGTCACCGGCAGCAGGCGGGCTCACCCCTTGGCAGCTCCCTGGCTCCAGCACACCCGCTGGGATACCAGAGGCTGCCCCGGGTCTGGGGGCACCAGCGGTGCGTGGTGCCAGCCCGCCCCCACTGTCGGGGGCACAGAGGCGAGGGGCTCAGGAGGGGCTCCCACATCACCACGGAAACCAGGGCTGCCACCTGATGGAAGCCCGCGGGACGGGGTCTTCCCCGGATGGTCTCTGTGGGACGGGGAGACTGACGGTGCTACAGACGGCAGGCAAGAGGAGGAGGATGATCTTCACACCCCGCTGGGCGCTGCCCAACCCGCGGCAGCGCCGCCTTGTATCAGAACAAGCGGGACCGGCAAGAGTAGCGGTGGCGCGCCCGCCCCCACGCCCACCTCGTCTGCAGGGCGGCGTGCTCTCAGCCCCCGCAGCCTGTGCGGACGCCGGGGTGCCGGGCAGGAGCCCCGCAGAGCCCGGCGCTCCTCTGCCGGGAGCAGCGCCCGCCGCGCCTCAGGCGGGCCCGGGCCCGGGCCCGGCCCCGCCGCCGCCCCGCGCGCGCCTCTCCTCCTTCCCGACGGCGCCACCCAGCGGCCGCGGCGCGTGCGGCACCTCCGGCGGCGGCGGGGCGGGGGCCCTCGGGCCTGTTCTGCATTTCTTCCTCATTACTGAGCTGGATTTAGCTCCAAGGCAATCGGTACGACCCGACCGGCCTCAGAATCCTAAAGGCGCCAGCAGGGTAGCCCGGGATGCCGGTCCCTCGAAGGCTCTCAGCTTCCAGGAGTTCCCTTGCGCGGTGTCTCCACCCAGGGGAAGCGCCCTCGGTCCACCGGGAGAGTAGGGTGCACTGGCACACACACACAGACATGGACACACACACGCACCCCGCCCCCGGCGGGGCTCCACTTTCTCCCTGGTCACACCCGATCCGCAGTCAAACATGGTCACACATTAGTCCTCACTTACTTGGGGGGGAGGGGGGGTTGCCTGCTGCCTCCCCACGGCAAAAGTGCCATGATCTCTATGGAACTTGTATCAATTTTTGCTCAAGACTCAAGTATCTTGAGTAAGTACTGATTTCCCCCCTCCCCCCCCAAGGTTCAGAATCACTATTTGGAAGGCTCATGGCTCTTGGAAAATTTGGTACATAGGTGGACAGTACAGAGTCAAAAGTGACACTTTAGCTTTTAAAAAAGGGCCGTTCAGCAGCACTTCCAAAAAACCACTGGTCTTGGAAGCTGTCTAATTTTCCCAAGAAATGTGACCACCACCCCACTCCTCTCATCCCAACCAAATCAGTTTAGTCAGTTTTTTCATACTTAAAACATGAAGCGTTCTGAGTAGACACACTAGTCACATGGAAAGCTGATTCACTCAGACAAGGAACTGTTGTGCAAACATAGTATTATGAAGAAGAACTGTATTTTGCAAAAGTTGTTTGCTATTTGATTTATATATTGTTTTGTCTTGCACCACTTACTAGCTATGGATTATTTGTTAGAGTACTGGAAGAAAGGTGTGACCAAAATCAAAGTGAACTTGCTAAGATTTTCTACTCTATTGACTGAATACATTTGTGCTGTCCTCACCAAAGCTTTGACATATCTCCTTCTAGCAAAACAAATTATGTCTGTCAGTAAAAACATTGGGTGTGCTGGCCCAATTTTATATTCTTTATTTTATTTTTAAGTGTGACGTCTTATTTTGTCGGAACACGAATCTTCCAGTTGATTTAAAAATGTGTAAAACTCTGGGAAATCTGTTTCAGCATTGATGAGAAATGGCACTATCCATTTATAGGATGCTCAGTGTTGATATGGGTATCTTTCTGAGTGCAAAGGAAAATGAAAAAGAGAGGCAGAACATCTTCTGATAGTTTGTCTTCCCTGCATCAATTATCCAAAGTTATTAGACGCAAATATTTCTCCAAGTGAGAAAATCATGCTGCAAAACCACCAGCAACTGACGGAGGCCTGGTTTGATTAGCAGGAGAATTACGCTTTTGATCCCGGATGCTGTAGCTTATGCACATTGCTGGCTCAAGTGTCAGCAGCTTCTGACCTCAAAGCCGTATCCAGCAAGCCATCTGGATCAGGCTCACAGCCCATTTAACATGAGCTAGGAACATTTATCAGATCAATAAAGCTTTCATAGTAGCAGCCATCTCAGAGTATGAAGCTTATTATGGAGCCAGTCTCAGCACTGGAAGATGCCAGAACATGTTAGCCCCATTCCTGACGTATCATGTGAAGGGAGCTCTCCTTGGGCTGAAAGACATGTCAGACAGCATGAAAAAGACTTAAGCAGGTGACTGGGATCAATGGACAGAAATATGTCTGCGCCTGATAAGGTTTATTCACTGCTCAAAATGGGGTCTGCCAGCACAGATCAGCACAGGAGACAAGCCAGATGGCAGATGTCATTGCTGAGACATAAAAACCCTTACAGAACAACCTTGGTTCCACCTTCATTGATATCATGCATTACCAAACAGTAGAAATTTGATCTGAGTCAAACAAGAGCATGTGACAAGAGCACGTGTACTTAAGTCATGTTAGAAAAAAAAAAAAGATAAGGTATTTGCATCAACTCCTTGCCACTTGGAAAAGATAGCCAATGCCCAGTCCACTGTAAAAGTAGAGTGACATGAGACAGTTTCTGCCCTGGAACAGAGTCCACTGGCACAAAGTCATCCCTTCAAAAGGGAAAAGCATTCCATTTGAATTGGCAGGATGAGCTTGCATCAGTTATGTTCCTGTCCCATGTGTCTGTGTTGTTTTCATCTGATTTAGCCTCTTAAAATAAAGCTGCATACTACAACTTCAGTGTCACGTGTGTCCAGAATTTTATAAAAGTCCTTATTCATCACTGGAAACTCTAGCTAGGAGGTATTGCCTTTAGGATGCATATGGAATTTATCTCATCTAACTTTAGATGTCAATGAAGTAGGCATCTACATCAAAGCTAGCCATCAGAGCCTAACATGGTTAGCAAAAAGAAGAAGGAACATGTGGAACAAGACTCCCTGGGTTTAGTTCAGAAGCCCCTTTTCACAACATGATTACTCCAGCCCTGGGAGCCACCATTCTTTACATTCACTTAAAAGAGAACAAGCTGAAATGTAGTCATCTCTATGATATTTATACAGTCAAGTGAATCCCACAAAATTAGAAAAAACTCACCAGTCCCTTTAGCATGTCTCTGGCTGTTAGCTGTCAGGTGGCTGCTACTTTTCCATGGTTGTTGAACTTAGCCATATTTTATCCCTTAAATGAAAGTCAACCTTTCTTCCCAGAAGCTTATAATTCACCTTAAAGGATTACCAGAAATATTTTATCACCTGCTCTGGTGTTTAAACACTTCTTAAAACAATCTGCTAGACAGGAAGAAATGAGAGGGGGAGATCATTCAGGGAACTCTATCAGGAGACTAAGTGGACTGTAAAATGCCCAAATATATGGTAATTGTCAACTTAATAGAGTATATATTCTGTTCTGATTGGTAGTGGGGAGTAATTTAAACAATTAGAAAGATTCTGGTTTGTCAGTAGAGTAATCCCACAATTACATTTAAAAAATGTCGTGCCAGGACATTGGAAATGATAATTACTAAAGAAGATGCCTAATTTTTTGAATGGATCCTCGATTTTTACTACTGAATAACTAGAGGCACAAATAAGCTTTTTTAAGGGACTAGTGATCTGTGTTTCATCAGTCAGCCAATGCCTGCTGAAACCACTTTCAAGGTGGTCAACGATCAGGACATCGGATGTTCCAAACATGATCCAAAAAGGCGTTCCAAATACCCAGGCATTTAGAAGTACTCAGATGGCTTTCCTAAACACTAAGCCATCACTGTAAGAAACAGTTCCAGGGTCTTTGTCCTCTTACTTGCTTGCATTTTTACAGGAGGCAGACGGACTGTGGACCTGCCTCTAAAAATGGCTGGAGACAGATGGAAGCTCTCTGTGTCCGTGTGCTGAGCTGGGCACACGCAAGCTAAACGCTGCTCAGCAGTCGTGGCTGTATTAGCACAGCAGTGTCAACACAGCTACACGACTTCTGGAGCACAACAGATGAGGCACAGCACTGTGCAAACACAGCCAAACAGCTCCTGGATGGTGTTTGGTGTAACCCAGTAAATGTTACGTTTTTTGCCATTCTTACTAAAAGGCCACATGTTTTTTATTGACCTGACAGAAAAGGGTGTTGGGGTTTGTTTGGGCTTGTCCTGGCCTAATCTGATAATGAGCTTGTTTTATTTAACTGGGGGAGGAAATGTTCAGCAGTTGGGTTTGCTTTGAGTTAGCTCTAGTTTATAGTGATAACAAGTAGATTTTCTGTGTAGATTATACTACCTGTGATCCTAGAATAAAATACAGCTTGCAAGAATGCAAACACAGGGTGTACTGGAGGTCCCAGACTGTAAACACAAATCCCAGTGGTCAGTCAGTTGTTCCTACAGGCAGGCAACTGTCTAAAACATTTTAGATGTAACAAAGAGATTGCAAAATTGAATAATTGAGGACTAAATAAAATAAAGTCCATGTAATGCAGGCTGTATTAAGTAAATAGTGAAATATAACCCAAAGTGACCCTAAAATAGATGAAGAAGAGATCTCCAGCCATCAAACCCTGCCAGTTAAGAACTGAGGACACTGGTGGCTGCTGACATTCCCACCAGCCCCACTGCTGTCAGCCCCAGGACTGAGAGGGACATGGGAAGGATGGAGCAACACCAGAGAAAACAGGAAAATACTCTAATTTTGAAGGTAATAAGATTCAGGGGTTAACATGGGACTTCTTTGCAACTGCCCCACAACCTGAGAAGGAGGACAATGGCTTTTTTCTTCGAAACATATTCACCCTAAGATTCATTTAACTTGACTTCACTTTAGATATTTACTATGAAGACATCTACATTTGATCTAGCCATTCTGGGCTCATTTTCTAGTCACTTGAGTAAACCAGGTATTTATCTAATGTGCTGTGCACTGACAGGAATTGCACCCTAGAATAATTCATCTTCCTACATTGACTATAAAACGGTTCAAGGCAGCTAATTCAGAGAGGGAGAGTTACCAGGACTTCTACCGGTAAGAATATGATTCCTACCTTCTGTATTCATGCCAGTCTGTTCATCCCTGTCTTCTTCATTTACAGATTATTTCACTGAGCAATTACTCATTGGACTGAAATCCCTTAGAAACCATGGCCCCAGGATTTAATTATAAAACAACACTGTCAGAAGTATGGATCACTCATTTGGAAGAATCTTGCATTGTACCCATAATAACAACAGAAGAACTAATAAACAAAGGCCATAATTTCAAAGGTATTGCTGGAAGAAATAGATAGAAACTATAGAAAAATCAATGTCTTCCCAGGAGGTAATTCAACATCTTCCTGAATTAGGGTCTTATTAGGAAAATAACATTTAAATTAGGGGCTGAGGAAGTTCAGCTACAAGCAAAGGTTAAGGCACAACTACATAGGTAGAAGGAGAACTTTGGCAGCAAGTCCCATAGGACACAAGGAGGATTTCATGCATCTCATCCCTATTTTACACTAACCAGCACATTATTAGGGCATCATAAAGGACAGGCCCATCCTGAGCTTGGGGCTTCCCAACAGAGAGTTCTTTCCTGTTCCCTCAGCAGTGGGGCTGCCTGAGAGGAACCAACCATGCGAGGCGCACGTTACCACACTGGCCTCTGGAGGAGACAGTTCGGCTCTGTGCACATTTATAGCCCCATAAACGACAATACTAACAATTTACTAACTTCTGATAAAGACCAGCTTCTTGGGAATTGCTGATACCTCTATTTCTATGGGAAACCAATCTCCCTGGAAGCTTTGCTCTGCTGCTTTCTGAGCACATCAAAGTGCTGCTGAAATTCCTAATTACAAATTAGACTTTTGACAGAGGAAGGCAGAGCAGACGGGTTGAAATAGCCTTAAAGTGCTTTTCTTTTCCGGATGACAGAAGAGTTCATAATCTAGACAAATTAACTGATTGGAACAAACAGCATTAAGGCAACACTGTGTGATGTTGTGGCTGGCAGCTGGTGGCCAGACACTAGAACATACTTAACCAATTAGAGCTGTCCCCTGCACCAGCCAAAATGCACATTTAGAACAACTGAGATGTGATCTGGGACATTTTGCGGTCCACATACAGCAGCTTTACCAGGTGGGCCAGAAAAGTGAGATTCTCAGTGGATGAGTTAACTGGGGCTGTAATAAACCTAAATCTGCTGGAAGTCAGTCTTTGAATATCTTAGTGGCTGAACCACTCCAGTTTAGCTGAAGCTGTCTTTTTTGGGTTTATAACACTTCAAGGAGATTTTGGAGGCATTTTGTGATTACTGATGCCTTTCCATACTCAAAAAAAAAATAGGCTAAAGATCTTTCAGAATATTCTTTCTCTGACACTGTGATAGTTACACTTACAGAATAATTATTCTTAGTACTTCCATTTGCTTTCATAGCAAGTTCAAAGAATTAACAAGCTAGAGGTTAATTTTCAAATTCAGCTTCACTGACTCAGCAATCCTAAAAAAAACCCATCATTTTTCTGTGTTCTCTGCCTAAGCTTTAGGTACTTAAGTCACTTATATCTGAAAAAGTGAGCTGTAGAGACTTGAGGGAGAGCTGGGAAGGGATCACAGATCCCTTAGTCGGAACACTTAGTCATGTCTTTGCCAAAAGACTGTGTTTCATCTTAAGCCTCAATGATATGAGGGAACTTTTTTTTTCCTAATACAGCATGGGAATGCTGGCTTGCTAATACCCTAGCAGTACAGTGTGCACAATGAAGAGTCCAGGGATCTGAGAGCAGCATTTTCTCTCCCTAATGGCTCATGGCTTGAGAAAATGATTTGCCTTGGGTTTCTACCTGTCCTCAAGGAAGAAACACAGAGTGGCAATGACATTGTTAAAATTAATTTGTCTATTCACTGAGTACATTAGTTTTTAATTTCAGTTCTGAGATTAATGAACCTCATTTTTGATGCAAAGACTCATGATTCATTCTGAATGTTTATACTGCCTAGATATCCCTATAGTTACCTACCCAGTTTGACCCTACTATCCAAACACGTCAGAAAAACTAATGAATTATGCTTTCAATATAGAGCCATAAGGAAGCAGTACTCAAATGTATTCCCCTTGCAGAAAGAAATCAAACTATAATGCTGAAATCCTAATTTCACTGATTCTTAATGCCTTGAACCTGAAACATTTTGCATTTCCTCTTAAATCAAAAGCACTCTACCTGCTTTTAGTTGTGTACATTACAATAAGGTGACTCATGCCTTAGAAATGCCTTTCCCTTGTTTGCATCAACTATGAAAGCCTGGACAGCTCAGCGGAGAAAAAAAAAATATCTCTGTAGGGTAGATGCTTGAAGTTAGGTTAAAAAAAATACTAGTCAGGTGCTGTCATATATATTGCAAGGGTTCCATATTGCCAGAGTTTCATACCGCCTTGATGTTTCTTGTAGTCAGCTCCTTTAGGCACTGACTCTTCCTTATCCTCACAGTAACCAACTGACTCCAGTTCCCACCAAGCCACTCTTTTATAACATCCTTCTTATTGGCTACAGGTGTGGCCTGTTAACATCAGGCTTGCTCCTAATCTTTAGTAATTGGTTCAGCTGCAACTCTTTTGGGGGTAAGATTGCTTTCTATACTACCTTTATTTACTTATGTGTAGTCAGGGAGTGGGAGAGAGGCTGTGGCAATGTGCAGCACATGCACTTACAGGCAGAGGGAATCAAAAGCGTGAGACATCACAAGTTTCAGGAGAACTCCCAAAAGAAACTCTCCAGAGTATTCTGGCCAATTTACATATTGTACCACCTGAAATTAAGGGGGAAAAAAGGCTCTGGTAACTTCACACATCATTGAAATAAACTCCCTTAGGATTCTGGCTTGGCTTTTCAGCACTGTGAAATCTGTTTTCACTTTCTAAACAAAATATTACAAAAAAATAGAAGTAGAGGTGGAAAAAGGTGAGGTTTGTGAATTCAGAGCTATCCATTTGACTCAGAAGACTGCACTCAATGGGTTTGCTAAAAATATATTCATTAAATATATTTAGCATTTTTGTTATTTTTGAAGTGTTTATCTACAAAGCAAAATATTTCAAGACTGTTTCTAATTTACCTTTTGAGCTAACTTTAAAGGAGTAGAAAACCTTTAAAGGAGTAGAAAACAATACTTAATAAATTGCTTTCCAATAATAAAACGAGTTTACTGATGTTTACCAGATGCCTGTCTCTGACTAAATTCAAGAGAATCCAATATAATCCTAGAGTCTAGTACTTGTGCTCCAGAATCCCTTATCAGCACTCCTGGGGTTGTGTTACCCTTCTTAATATTCCTCAGACTGCTCCTGTCTGTGTCACGTGAAACAACAGGTAATAGTCAGTGTCCTGTGCAAGGCTTGGTAGTCCCTCTATGACATCCCTGATGTGAGCCACCAGTGAGCAGCACGCCTCTCTAAGTAGAGTTCCTCAGGTCTCCAGATGGGTGTTTCCACACCTCTTCTCTTTCTAGTGTGAGGGGCCCAAAACAGCACACAGGATTCCAGGTGCAGCCTCTCCCAGTGCCCAGTACAGAGGGACAGTCCCTGCCCTGCTCCTGCTGGCCACACCAGTGTTGATCCAGGCCGGGATCCCACTGGCCTTCTTGGCCACCTGGGCACTGTGCTGGCTCATGTTCAGCTTTTGTCACCAGCACCCCCAGGTCCTTTTCTGCCTGACAGCTTTCCAGGCCCTGCCCCCAGCCTGTAGCACGGCCTGGGGTTGCTGTGACCCAGGCGGCCTTGGCCTTGTTGAACATCATGAACATGGCCTCAGTCCATCAATCCAGCCTGTCCAGATCCTTCTGCAGAGTCTTTCTGTCTTCCAGCAGATCAACACTCCTGCCCAACTTGGTGTCATCTGCAAGCTGACCGAGGGTGCACTTGATCCCCTTGTCCAATCCTTGGTACACATATTAAATAGGCCTGGCTCCACTACTGAGCCAATTAATTCTATTTCATTTAGCCTCTGTTTGACAGACCAGCCATTTGACTGGATTGAGTTAGACTGAGATAGGCATTATCTTACATACATAATGAACATATTTTCAGTTATTCCTGAAACTGCTAAAGTCCAAATAATAACTTTAAGTGACTGAGAAGGAACT
Source organism: Zonotrichia leucophrys gambelii (assembly GCF_028769735.1). Classification (NCBI taxonomy): domain Eukaryota; kingdom Metazoa; phylum Chordata; class Aves; order Passeriformes; family Passerellidae; genus Zonotrichia; species Zonotrichia leucophrys. The sequence continues at coordinate 78,591,027 of NC_088169.1, forward strand.
TCAGCCTACAATGACTCACTGCTCCAGCTGTCTAGCAGAGGACCTTCACATCCTGTCCACGTCTAAATCAGGGGGAAGCAGGCACTGCTTGCTCTTTCCCAACTTCTGCCTCTGCACTGTATTCATTACTGTGATGTTTAAAATCATATGTAAAATTCACTGTTATTCCTTGCATATTGTGTAGCCTTATTAATGATTCATTTCCTTTCCTCTCCTCTCTTCCCCTTCCTTTTCAACCTTCCCCCAAGTTTTGCTAGTCCTGACATCTCATCAGGATTTCAGCACATGAACAGCATATTTCAAGCCACTGCTTTGTAGAACTGATGATGCAGCCCTCATGTAGGCAGTGGTTGTTTATCCTGAGTGGGCTCAGTGCATGGCTGGGTTTAGATTTAGGCAAGACAAAGCCTGTGAGTGCCTCAGGAGTTAGTTTCACAGTGTATTCCCTGCTGGATTTTTTTAGTTCTTTCATATGCAGAGGTCAATACTTTTGTAGAGATTATCCTTTTAAATCAATGTCAGCTGACTTAAACTCAGATCAGCTTACACAAAGTCTGAGGTATTTGAAGCTGCAGGAGGAATGTGTGTAAGCAGGGAATTTCATGCTGAAAGTTGGCCATTAGTGTAGATCCAGGCTCTGTTAAAGCATTTTGCAGCTTCTTTAGTGTCTACATACGACATGACAGTGGATTTACAACATGCTGTGACAGCCCCTCCAGCAGGACAGTGCCATTAATCTTCAAGCAGACTACTGAGATCAGCACTGATTTCATGTTCAAATCCCCAAATCCAGGATCCTGTGCCCAGCAGGACTGTGACAAAATAAGCTTTTTCCAGAGCCACAGGCCTTGATCTCAGCCTGGACTACCCTACCTCATATTTAATCATAATACTTTTCACAGCTTTCTGCAGGCTGTGATGTGGTGAATGAAGACATAGTCAAGCATTTAAGCACATGATTAACCTCAAGTGCTTGAAGGGAATTGCTGAGTTCAGGAGAGCTGCTTGTATACTTGGAGTTAAAATGGACTCAGGTGCTCGCAGTTCAGTTAATTATCATTAAATACCTGCAACACAGCAACGTGCAGATGACACAACCACAGGTGTACTGCAGAATACATCTCCTGGAGCAGTAATAGCAAACCTGGGCTTTAGATGCAGCTTTAAAGTACATATTTCAACATTAAGCCGAGAGGATGTTTGACTATTATAGAAGACCACAATGGACTCAACATGCAAAACAGGAATATGCTTAACCTGCTTCCAAGATGTCCCTGCTTCCCACAGAATAACTGTAAAATAAATAAACTAATGAAATTAAACAGATGCTGGTAGTTAATTACAGAGTATTGAAAACTTTGTAAGGGAAGGGGCCAGTCATAAAAATTAAAATAAAATAAAATAAAATCTAGGTTTGGTTTGTGGGGGTTTTTTCCTGTGAAGTGTGGGCAGGAGCCCGTGCTGGGACACTCTCGCTGGACCCCTGCCCTTCGCGGGGAGTGGGATGAGGGGAATGCGGAGGATGCGGGGGCTCGGGCCAGCGGCTCCCGCGGGGCAGCAGCGGCCCCTGCCGGCCCCGACTCCCGTCCTCGTCCTGGGGTCACAAACATTTCTTTGTCAGTAGAAGCCCCCAGGCAGGCCGGGACTTTGCCAGGGTCCGGCCCTTCCTTCCCCCCCAGAAATGCCGCGGGTGGTGGCAGCGGTGCTTTTCTGTGTATTTGCCCCACTTATTCTCCTTGAAATATACCAAGAAATAGCAAATTTGGCTGACGGTTCCCTCACCAGTGCACTGACAACCATGATTTTCAGGATGGGTTAAATTATGCAGGGAAAGGCAGGAAGGGAGATGTGAAATGTGAGACACTTTCCGTGATTTGCATTTTAGTTTCTTGTATTGATTACTGCAAGAGCCAGGGGGTAAAAAAAAAGAAAGAAAAAAGCTGTTGACAGGTCTCCGACTCCAAATATTTCCAAAATGATTATACATTTTATTAATCGAGGTTAAAGTAACCTCTTTTGGCCAGTCTTAATGAAAACGTAGGGTGTGTGTTAACTGAAAATCACTTCAGCATAGCGAATTGAGATACATTGGAATTCAGGGCAAGCAGTTGTCAGTGTGTGGGTTCCAGGTGCCATCTACTGGGCATATCCCATGCTGGAAAGGGGCAGAGTTGCTATTGCAATGTATTAAAGGTTTAATGTAAAAACACACACAATCTTACAAAGCTCTCTGTAGACACTAAAGAGAGACAGGTGTTTTGGCACGTAAGTACGGCACAATAGCGCACAAACATGATTCACATCAGGAACATCACTCCCAAGCACCTAAAAACCATTGGTCACCTTGAAAAAGGATATACTGTGTAGCAAAGCCAAATAATTACTTGGGACTATAAAAAACATGCAAACAGAAAACATCAACATTACCCTACTCCTCCTGCCTCCCAAGCCCAAAAGTAGAAACCAAAAGAAGCCTAAAGGGAACACAAATGTGCCACAACTTTGGGTCACAGCATGAGCCATGCAAGGCAAGTTCACTGCAGTCAGCAGGGCTTTCTGTTCACTTCATGTTTTGGGCTGGAGTCAGTCTGGCAGTCCTGCCTGGCTTTTCTGAGTAAGCATCCTTCATGAGTGATGACTTGGAGTCTCTTTTTCAATGACTGTGTTTCAGCACTGCATGGGAACCAGAAGGGATGAATCCCTTAAACAGAGTCCCTGCCTGGGAGCTCACAGACTGAATTCCAGGAAGCAGGTCCCTTCAGGACAGTGTTAGCAGAACAGGATCTTTTTGGGGCCTGGATTAATAAAACCTCAGATTATTCTGCAAATTAAGCAGTCCTTTGTGAGCTACAGTTCTGGCTTTCAGGTCCCTTCTAAGTTTCTTTGATAAGATACAAAGCAAAGCTACCATGCAGCTTAAATTAATCTTCCATCACATCAGATTAAGAGTACACATATGGTAATTTCCTCTATCCTTCCCCTTCTCCATCCCTCTCTCCCACACACACATCTCCCAAGGCTGTAGATACACAGACAAAGAATCAGACTTTTTTTTTTTTGTTGGTTTCTTTTCAGTGTTTTTTCATTTTAATAGGACCTGTGGGAATTGGCCTACTTAATGAGAAAAGCTTTGAAACTTTTTGTTTAAATAAATCTTATTCTAAACTCTGAGGAATAGGTAGAACTGGGGAAAAAATTACAAACTCCCTTAAATATGAACAAAAAGGTTAACCAAAATGGCACACTAATGCAAGGTACCAACCATTTTATTTGAGTAAATTTAAGTGTGTGATTTCTAGTATGGACATATGTATAATTTACAAAAAGTTGTTATTAATTTATAGTTTAAACCAGAATTATTTTGTAATATGAGACAGGGATTTATCAATTTTGAAAATATTAATATATTCACAATTTTGAAAAATGCTTCAAGCAATCTTTAACTTCAGAGGGTAATTTCAACTAACCCATTGCTGTGACAAGGTTTGTACCAAAAAAAATTCATTTTTAATAAACTAGTTTCTCAAATAGTTACTAAATGACTACAGCTTTTTAGCAACTAGTGATTTTTCATCAGATCAGAATGAAAACAAACCCAGCAAGAAAGCAATTTCCTGAGACCATACTGGATAAATCCAGAAATCTGTGTCCCAAAATATAATCATCAGTGTTACATAATCTACAATCACCAGAAAAAGATAAATCAGCACCTGTCAACTAATGAGGAAAGGTTATCATTACATTATTCCATAGTAACAGCTCTTTTCCTTTCCTCAAAAATCACTTTTAAAAATCTGCTTTAAATGCCTATTTGAAAAGACTGCTGTTACAAAATATAAATCCCCATGCTAAAAAATCTCTTAAGATTCTTTCTCTAGAACCAGATTCTAACAAGAAAGCAGTAAAACTGCATACTTTATGAAAGATAAAAATACTTTACTTTGGCAGTTAAGAAAAGGGCTTGTTCCGGGTCAGTTATTCTGTTTCTGTTGACACAGCAGAGGCAGCATAAGCAAAGATCTGCCAGATGCTTCTGAACCACTGTCACAGGAGAGGAGAGCACATTCCCAAATTTTGAAGTTCACTAGAGGTCTGGCCCCAGTCCATGGGTCAGGTGTTTACTGCAAGTACACCTATCTATTTTTGCAACTTTGCTTTCAACTCAGGCAGCATCATCCTCTACCCTTGACCACACACCCTCAATCTTAGATAAATGTACAAGGGAACCATTGCATATTCCTCCTTACCATTCTCCATGGTTTCTTCTCTTTCTCCTCCTCCTTCTTCCTTTTGCACCCTGGTTTATGTGCGAGCAAGTGAGACCCGTGAGCCTTGCACCCAGAGCAGGCTGGAAGCCCTGCAGCACACAGCAACCTTACTATGCTGTATTTCTATAAAATATCCATCATTCCTGCTCCCACCTCCACCATGGGTCACCACGATCCTTCTGGAGGGCGCTCCACAGAATTTTGCTGTTTGCTTAAACATATCTTTGGATTGCAAGAGTGCTGTCAATTTTGACTAAGCAAAATACCCTAGGGCGTCTAAAGGAGGGCAGAAATTACAGCCAGTTTAGAGTGCAAATCTCTCCAGCTGCAAAACATTTCTCAGCACTAATCATTTAATCGTGCTCAGGTGGAGAAAGTGGTCATCCTGTGTTTGCCTGAATGCATATGTGAACAAAGCTTGTTTTGCCTGAATTTTTTTTTAAATAAGCACAGTAGTGGTCTCCTGTCTGTATTAAGTTTTTAGATGCTCTGACTTCTTTTACTTTCTTCAGCTTCCCAGCTAAAATGCTGAGATAGCTGCCCATGGTCCTACTTGCCTGGCACTGTCAGAGGAAGAAGGAAATGATTTAATAACTTAAGGCTACAGATATGTTTTCAGCCAAAAGAACAATCAAATTCCAAAGTTCTCTGAGATTTGATTCATGTTGTTTACAAAACTGTGGTTCTGTGACCTCCACTTGTCATTGCAATCATAAATAACTGGCTGTCTCCCTCTGTTCTTTTTTTGTTTCCCATTATCCACCCTCTGTCTCTTACTTCATCCTTAAATCATACGTTCAAAGGAACAGAAACCATCTTTTCACAATAATCAACAGTGCAGGACTATGTCTGAGCTGATAGGTTCTTCTCTAACACAAGTAATGACTACTCAGAACAGCAACAGTGAGTGGAAACTGAAACACCCCTTCCGTGCCTCCCCTGCGAGCATCAGGCCACTGTGGTTTGAGCTGCACAAGGTACGTTGGCAAAACAGAGACCCAGCAGTCATACAATTGCATTCCAGTGTTCTGCTCTGCACTCTTCTGTCTTCAAACAATATTAAGCAGTTTGCAAATGTGATGCTTGGAATTTAACATGCCATTTTAACCACCATTTTACCAGCTTCAAGTGTGGGGTACTTAGGTTTAATGGAAATGTAAAAAATGAATACTGTAAGAAAAGCATCATCTCAAAATATGTTATGCACTATTACTGAAGGAGGCACCTTATGTGAAGGCAAAATCTCTGTCATTGCATCTTTTTACATCCAAATGTAAGAAATTGCAAAGTGTTTGGTATAACCAATCACAGAAAGGTCAAGTCAATTTTTCATTGTGACCAGTTTTGCTCACAATTGGTTATATAACCAATATATTGGCAGGATAGATTTCAGACAGAAATAAGTTGTTTAAACCTTTTATTGGAATATAAAGAAAAATAATCATGTTTAAAAGAAAAATATAAAGAATAATAATCATGTTTTTTAATAAGCCAAATTACACAAAAGTCAAGAGGGGGAGGGGAATGCAAAATTCTTATAACAAATGAAAATTATAGTCAGCACTAGTTTTAAAGTTAAGCTACTTTAAAGTTAAGCAAACATCCATATCTAATAAAAGCAACTTTACCAACACTCCCTACCAAGACCTTTCTTTCCTTCCCCCAATATTCCCATGTGATTAAAAAGTACCCGTGGCAATCCTTAAGCACGTTGTATGGCTAAAGTATAAGACACCAGTTAGTGAACTATGTACCCCTAGATCTGAATGGGAAAGTATGTCACATATGCTTAGATAACATCAGAAATAGAAAAGTCATGGGAAAGGAACTGAGAAACTACATTAGCCTAAGAAATCTAAGATAAAAATCTAGCCCAGACCTCTAAGGGCACAGGTCTTTGAGGTCTTTCACATGACCAAATTATTTCATTATTCACAGTGTTCAGGGGCAATTCAGCCTGGGACTGCTTACTTAGTAAATGGTTTTCTTTCTTTCAGGCCCATTTCACCTTGCTGCAAATGCTGCTATTCTGGATTTAATACTCCTTGAATGTGTGGGGAAAGGTGGTAGAGGTTTGAATATTTCTGATCTATTATAATCTCAAAGGAAGTGGATGACCTCAGCAGCTGAGATGCTGTGCTCTATCTACTTGTCTGTGGTTTTGATAATTTCTAGGCAGAATTTCAAGACAGGAGGTTTGTGTAACACTCTTTCATTTGGCTTTTCCTTTTGGCTTATCAGAGACCACATCCCAACCTCAGCACCATGTAAGCTGGGCTTGTGTGAACTCAAAGGCTATTTCTGGAGGGACAGAACAAGCACAGAGTAGAGAGAATGGTAAACTTTAGATAAGAGTTAGGGTGAGGAAAAACCCCACTGCACCATCTGGCATCTACAAATACCATATCTATGCTAAGGACATTGGATGAACATCGCTTGTTAAGAAAACAAGAAGTTACTGTACTTACAAAGGACTTGTGCCTAGGAACACATTTGATTACTTACCAGGTACCAGCATTTGTGTCTGTCTTTTCTACCGTTTGCTTTTGGGTACTTTTGATACATAATACATGTTGTTAATACTGTTATTTTGTATATATGCCCCCAATTAGGCTGAAAGAGTCACAGATTTTAACAATGAAAAATAAACCCTCTAAATTCAGTATTGCTGTGCAACAGGCCAGTGGTAAGCAGATACAAAAGAGTATCAAGGAAGCCTGGGAGAATACTGAACCAAAGCAGATGTGCAAATTTCACAATAATAAGAAAAATTTAAGAATTTCAGAGATGAATATTTAAAGTGAAAATCCATCTTCTCTTTTAATTATTTTAACAATGAAAGAACTCTCCATGTGATCTACATTTTTCATATGGTTGAAACATGTAAATCATGTTTTAAAATATGTATCTATTTTAAAAAACACCCACTGAAATCTGCTTTCTCTTTTTCTCTTGTATATCTTTTCACATGTCTTTTTCCTGTGTTGATCTTCCAGGGTCTGAATCTGTGTGGCTGAAATCAGCTGAACTTCTGTTATTGGCTAAGCAAGTTAAGACTCTACACTCTAGCTGTCTGCAATTGTCCTGATACCTGTAACTCTTCTTTTTGCCAACAATCTGAACAGAAACAACACCTACACATGAAAGGTGCTTTACTCAAACAGAAATCTGGGAGAACCACCATCAGCCCTGAGACGAAACAATCCTTTATTTGGACTTTGCTGTTACACAAATAATTTAACAGATTTCTAACTTTTACAGATAGAATATGTAAACTGCACCTCCTCACAAGCAGGGTTATGTCACCTTCATTCCCTCAATTAAGTTAGAAATGTACACAGTAAGAAACGTAGGGATGTCAGTTTGTTTGTGTATATTTTGGTATCCTCTTTGTAGTACATGCAAGTTGGGTTAACCAGGCAGGTGTTCTCTTCAGTAGAGTTTAAATATCTACTTTTTATATCTATAATGCAATGCAAACACAAAGGAAGGCTTTTAATAGCCATTCATCAACCCAGGCCAAAAATGAAGGCTAAGTTAAAGCTGAAAGGCTTTTGCAGGTGCAGAGACTCTGGTATATAGCATGCACATGCACTAACAAGCAAATGAATGCTTTTGCCACTACAGTTCATTCTCTGAGTCTCTTGTTTCTGCTGCCACAGATCAAATCTACTCAAGCACCTAAGCACAGTTCTGTGGGTGGAACTCCATCAACTCGCAGCAATTTTAACAGCCCGGCTATTCCGGTCACACACCATGACTCATCACATTCCTTCCTCCAGGCAAAAGACCCTACTCCAGCTAGAGAAATGCTGCCAAGAGTTTGTGTTTGACTTGCGACCAAGAGAAAAGAAGCCACACAAAAGTCAAAGTAAACTCTCCAGGAAATATTAAAATGAAGGTGAAAAACTCTGAAAGTAGGATGAAATACCCCTCCCCTCAATGTACAAAGCTGCTGAGCTTCATTACATAGTTCTTGGAGATGCAAGTAAGTTATGCCTTGGTTTGCTCTTGCTCAAAATTCAGCACATCAACGTGATTGAGTTATAGCCAGCATTATCTAAATGTTGAGATCATTCACACAGTCTCTCCAGGATTTTGTAGGAATGCCTCACCCTTATATCAGCACCAGATAAACATCAAATCCTATTTATTCCCCAGTCTTTTACTTCAACACAGAAGGATGTAATTCATACTCTTATGTGACTCTGAAATACCAAGATATTTCTGACATCTTGAGGCAGTGAAAATAGAATAAACTGAGTTTCACTAGAGTGAAACTGATCAAAAGAGAGGTGATCTTCAAATAGTAATAACAATTTGGAATATGGAGCCTTGTACCCTCCTACCATTAGACTGTATGTACTTCAGGCACTGAAGATAAAAGATTTTACCTTACACATACAAAGGGCAAGGTAAACTACACATTTTATCAACTATTAGGTCTTTTATATAGCAGGGATGAGAGTTCCCAAAGGCACTGCTGACCACATCATGCAAGTCATCTAGTAATCATGATCCAGCCTACAAGACACAAAAGAAAACTTTTGTGTATGAAACATCATTTCAGAATCTCACAAGACCAGAAAGTTCTCAGTGTTTCAAAAAGAGATTAAATGTTAGCTCTGTTGGTCTCTTTTGTCTGAAATTCACTCTTTCTATGAAATTCAACACCACACAAAGAGCCAGAATCAGGATTAAGGATCTCATAAACCCCATTTAATTCCTTAAAAAGGCTTCTGTGCAGAAATGAATTCCAGTCTCTGAGAAAAGTTGTACTATTCACAAAAGCAGGAGTGATGAGGGTGCTTTAGAATTACTATGAAAACTGTGCTCCAGAAAAATTGTAAAACTTTTTTTGGAAATATACTTGTTCTAAATGGAAATGTATGTTCTTTAAAATAGGCATTGAAAATGGAATTTTAAAATGTTTTCACTTAAAATTTGTAATTATTAAAGTCAATTTCTTTGTTGCTACTGACTACAGAGTGATAACAAAAAATGACAAGAATCAGGTCAAAGTCAGCCAGCATCTAAAAGGGCTTTTGGGAGGCTTACCATTTACAGGGATTCTCCCTAAAATTCGGGAGATGATCTTCCATTGACAAGAAATAGGAGGCAGAGAAATGCAAGATAGTCAGTCCCCTGTAATATGCTCTTCATGTACTCTGCAGGAGGTTGAGTGCAAGAAAGAGAGAAAGAATTTAAGAAATGAAAAGAAGACAACCTTACATTCAATTTCTACACTTCAGGTACAGTTTTACTTGGGGACCTCCCTATGGGTGCTAGCAGCTCTTTCTGGTGATGAAACTGTTATTGTCTGGCTAATTTATGTCTCTATTTAATGCATTACATAAATGGACTGAACAGTGCATTTGGTGAAGGGACAGGGAGTCCCTGGTGATGTAAGCTGGTGACCAGTAAAAAATCCCTTCTAAGGAACTGCAATGCTGAAAATTTAGTTCAAAAGCATTAAAAAAGCTCAGTGTCATGGGTGCCATTGCTTAAACCCCTTGTCAAACTCAGAGGTGGTTTGCCACTTCTGCTTCAACACGCTGTTGAGCTATTGCAATCTGTCAGAGAGCAAGAGCAACTTTGGTGCCTGTGCCAGTCCCAGCCAGACTGAGCCTCTTCATAAGTCAAAACGAGCTTTTTAGGATGTTTTATTTGTTTTGGTTTTTTTCTTTTTTCCAGTTGGGCACGAGCCAGCCTAATGCTCAGTATGCCTGGGAGTCATGGGGTGTTTGCAAATGCTGCACTGCTGCAGGAAGCAGTCCCTGGGAACTGCGGGCTCTGAGCTTCCCATTGCTTACCTTAGGGAAAGGAGAATACCCCAAGCAGGAAGGGTCTGCTTTGTGGGAGGAATGTTCATATAACCCTGGACATCACTGAGCTCCAGAAGAGCTGAAGCTCCACAGAAACTGCAATGTGAGCACAGCAACAGCCAGACAACTAACAGCTGGGAAGCAGCAGAGCAAATACTCAGTGGCTAAAGCAGCCAACAACAGAAGGGGTTACTGGGCCTGCCACTTAAAATAAAGGTTTCAATATAATAATTTCTCTATTATCTAAAATCATAGGGGACTAGAATACCCTGGTAAAATATAAAACTCTGTACTGGAGAGATGCTGCTGCCATCACATGGCATAGTAACTGCACAAAGTCAGGAAAAATACTGTGGTACACAAGAAAATCAACTGCATTTATTTTCTATGAGACAAATGAGTTTGCTTAATGTGTACAGAACATATAAACATACTTAGGAGTTTTGATAAAAATTTGTCTGTATGGAAAAGTTCTGTCTTTTGACTGAATTTTGCTACTAAAATCTAAGGTAACACATGACCCCATGCTGTCAACTCCCCTGGGACTGGGGCTCACCTGAAAAATCATCAGCATATAAGTATTGTGAATAGTAAAAACTTGCTGTCCTTCAGATGTCTGTATTCATAAGTGAAACTCTTCATGTCATTGAAGTAGGAAAAAACCCCGTATTTACTAGATATTTTCTTTAGTTACATACAATATTTTCATTGTAATTACGTTATTTCCGTCTGCTGTACTACAGGAATAAAACCACCAGGATTCCTTTATGCCTTTTGTCACAAGGTGGCGACGTTGGAAGCAAGAAATATGATGGAGACGAGGGACAGAACAGTGCTCTAAAATGCTGACTTTCACCACACTTTGGAAAAAATAATAAATCATGGGTAAACTCTGATCCGTATATTTATGTGAAAATCCACGTACTGGCTTTACATGTAAAGCAATTAAAAGAAATGTCAGCCCAGGGCTATAAATCCCCTAATGCAATATAATCCTTGAATTATAACCATTATAATCCTTTCAATATAAACATTTTGGTGGGAATTCAACACACCTTTCACCATATCAAATTCATTATGTAAGTAAGATGAGAAATAACTGTCTTTCCTTTCTAGGATTTTCTCTCCTTATGGTTTTGTTAGCAGCTATTTTTAAATAAATATATGGAAGCAATTACAAGATCTTGTTAAAAGAGTAACAAAGTATATCAGCAGAATGAGTTCCAAGGTAACAGCAGTTTTCTGCCACAGAACAAGCACAGCAGAGAAAATTTAAGGCATGAATCTTGTTATTAAAATGCATCTCTAAGCTTATTAGCTGTGAACAGAATCCAGCATCCTATTGTTATGTTTGCCCAATTATCCCATCATAAAAAAACCCCAAACAATATTAAAAGTAGTAGCCATTTCAATTGAATAGTTAAAATTAAAAAAAAAATTAAAACTGGATACAATATAATTTGGTTAAAATAAGGGATAATTTGGTTCCAATAATAGTGCATAAGCAAACGATAACCACAGGGTACGGAGGCCAGAGTTCTGGGACCCTTGCCACCTCACATACAAGCTTGCCAAGTGAAAATCACCCCTTATATGCCATGTGCCAATGCCATCTCCTCCCATTTTTGGTTTGTCATATCTCTATCTCCACCCTCATTACCACCCTTATCACGCATGCGCCACCACTCGCTTTGGTGGTCACACAAGTCTTTGGAGGTCGTTTGGATGAAGACCTCTCCTCTTCCTCTTTGTCCTTTAATTCACCTTTGGGTTACACATGTGCACCAAGCCAGTACAATGTAAGCCAAGACTAACATATCACTGCAGCTACATATCAAGGCAATAAATCCCTTATAATTAGCATTTTCTGGGACCCAACCGGGTTCTTGTTCATTTTTAGCAACTGTATCTTCAGCTTCTTTCCTGTGGTCCTTGAGAACATCTGCTGGGGAGGGGGGGTTGGAGCCCCTCCTTTCCCTCTCTTCTTTGGCATTACAACTTTTAACTTATTTTATTATTCCCAAATATTAATTACTGTATCAATATTGATTACTGTTTCAATTTTTATCAGCATGAATCATTCCTATTTACCACACTATTCAAAGATGCTTTATGCAGAAAACCAGCTCATTATTCACAGAGCCATAGAATCATTAAGGCTGGAAAAGACCTTTAGGATAATCAAGCCCGACCACCGGCCTAGCACTACCACCATGTTCACCATTAAAACCTGCCCTCAAGTGCTGTATCCACATGTCTTATGAACATTTCCAGAGATGGTGAGTCCACCGCTTCCCTGGGCAGCCTGTTCCAATGGCTGGCCATCCTTTCAGAGAAGAATTTTATCCTAATGTATGACCTAAACCTACCCTGGCGCAATTTGAGGCCATTTCCTCTTGTCCCATCCTTGCTATGCCCTCCTTTCAGGCAGTGGTAGAAAACGATAAGGCCAAGATGCATGGATTGCCATCCCGAGCCCATTTTTCTCCAGGGCAAACACCCCCAGCTCCCTCAGGCGCCCCTCACAAACCCACCGGGCTTGCTCCCAGGGCTGCTGAGGGAAGCTCCTGTGGTGGGGAGCGCCTCAGACCACGCCGGCCCCTGCCAGCCCCGCTGCGGAGCTGCCGTAGTCCACACGCCCACGCAGACTTTTCTCGGGGATGCACCGAGGACGGGCACAGCCAACTAAACCACCACACGACAGCAATGCCTGAGGCCTCCGGGTGAGGCACGGGGAGAGCGCGGAGGCAGGACTCGAACTCGCCACCTCTACGTTACCAGCCACTGCGCGCCACCGCAAACAAACCCTCCTCCCGACTCCCTCCGCGGCGTGACCGCACTTCCGTAAACATCGCGGCGGGATGAGTGACAGGCGCGGCGGCCAATCGCGATGCGCGAAGCGGAGGAGGGGGCGGGAGCCCGCGCTGGGAGGCTGAGGCGGCGCGCGGCGGGAAACGGCGGCGCGCGAGCCGGGTTGTCCCGAGGCTCGGGAGCGGCCCCGAACGGCCCCGGAGCGGGAACGGGAGCCGGAGCCGGCCCTGGGAGCGGGACCGGTGCCCCAGACCCGAATCCTTCCTCTGTGCAGCCACGCCGAGCCGGGCGCTTCTGCGCGTCCTGAGCGAGGTGCAGCCTCTGGAGAAGTTGCTGTGCGCGCTGAGTGCTGTTCGGTGCCGGTTTACGAGTGAGTCTCTTAATGGTGCTGCTAAGTCATGAGCTTGCGGAGCAAAATGTTCTCCTTTTTTTTATTTTCTCCCCTCTGAGTAGCACAGTGTAACAAGTGCTTTGTTCTGCCGGTTGATATTTAGGTGTGTTGCTACAGCTTTCCGATGGGTGTAAAAACAGCTGTCAAAAGGTACGAAACAAGAAATAAGAAAGAAGTGGCATCACCCAGATCGCGAGTGGATTGGAGACGCACTAGAAGGGCGCTCATTCTGCCGGACAGCAATGACGAATCCTCAGCCGCCTCTGAGGAGGAGGAGGAGTCTGCCTCATCCGAAAGCGAAATCGATGAGAAAGATCCGGCGGCTGTGGAGCGCAGCCCTTCGGATCGGCAGGAGAAAGACCCCAGCGGGGAGGTAGCAGAAGATGGTGACGATGAGTGCGTTGTGCCTGGGAAGCGCAAGAGGCTGAGCGCCTCTGTCATGTACGACAGCGATGGAAGCGAGGGCAGTGACATACTTGTTAGAAAGGTTTCTTCCAAACGCCGCTGTATAATGGATGACGATGAGAGCTGCGAGCAGCAGCCTGATAAAACATGCCCTACAGAGAATGCTTCTGCTAGCAGGAAACAGAAAGTGCTCGCAAAATTGAAGGAGCTTGTAAGACAAAGCACAGCGCGGAGGTCCTGCAGCAGTGCAAGTTGTGAGGTCAGGGTTTTATCTTTGAAATTTAATTGGAGGAAATCCCCCCCCCTCCCAAAAAAAAAAAATCTTAGGAAAGGGTAAAGAGGTACAAATCAGTTGGATTTTTTGTGTTTGAATGCATGACAAATGAGTAATTCTGTAATATTTTAACAGCCACATTAACTGAATAACTATTGACTGCTGAAAATCTATCAAGTTCTTTTTATCAGGAAGCAGAATACTTGCTGAAGTATTAGAGTCTTAGAGTCAGTCTTATAGGTCTGTTAGCTTAATTCCTAGAAGTGGACTGAAGAGAGGTACATGGAAATGGCTAATTTAAAGCTGAAAGTACTTGTTGTCTAATACAGAATTATGTATTTTTTGGAAATGTGTGCTTTTTTGTTAATTGAAAACATGGTGGTTTTAGATGGTCAAAAATCTTAGCTGGTGTATGTAGCATTTTGTCTGTGCAAATACTGAAAATTCTTGTGTTTGAAGTACTTTTTAAAATTTAATTAGGATTCTAATGGTGAAGCAATAGAAGAGGAACCATTCTGTCAGTTGCCCCTCACACCATCAGAAGGCAGTGAAACTGATGGTGACAGCATGAAAGATTTTATAGTAGAGGAAGAGGAAAACGATGATGGTGATGACATTGACAACACAGAGCATGTGAAGAATGAAAATCAGCCACATCAAAAGCAACCAAATCCATCAAACAGCGAGCTGCTGGCACACTACATCCCACAGTGTAAGATCAAAATTAGTGATAATTTTTCATGTATAACTAGCTCGTAGTACTGTAATAAAAATTAATGGGCTAAATACAAATGCTAAAGAATAGGATAGGATATTTAAAAGCAGATACCTGAAAGCTTTCAATTTATTATGAAAGTATTCTGATTTCCACAGTAAACTTTTGCAGTCTTTAAATATTTAATTAAAGAGAGGGTATAAGTTGGAAGGAAGAAAGTGAAACCTTATTGCACAATTTTTTTTTCAGTTGGTCTGATTTAGGATGAAGTAGACTGCCTATGATGCATTAATTCCTGTGGAGACCTGAAGGCATCATCCTTCATCCTACAATCTTGTGCTTTATGCTAACAGCAGCTATGTTAATCTGTCCAAATGCTGTTCTTGCTACAGGTTTGAGGCTTGGGATTTTTTTTTTTGTTGTTGTTGTTTTTCTGTTTTGTTTTGGGGTTTTTTATGTATTTTTATTCTGTGGTGCCAAGACTTGGGACCAGAGCTCTAGTGGGGTTTCTGACTTCACTGGCCAATCTCTGCTGAATTACACAGAGCAAGAAAACTCTTCAAGTTGTTCCTTTATGAAAACCAGTTTCTGGATGGAGCAGAGAGATTTGAAGCAAAACCTTATGCAAGTTATTTTCTTCCATATTTTGTTGTTCAGAAGTAGGTTTGTAGTGACTGGACAGTCAACGATAGTTGTAGTTGTTACAAGCATTTGTTGTATTTCTTCCCCAGTGAAGACCTCAGCAGAATTGTATTTGAAAGAAAAAAATAACACAACAAACAAAGTGCAAGCAAAAAAACCCATGACCACAACATAAGCTTGGTCTTCTCTGATTTATATTATTTTCTGCTATTTGTAGAACAAATTCTGCACTTTTCTTAGTGTTTGTAGGTCTTACTGTGGACTCTTCTTGCTGGAAGCGCATGTGACTTTAGAATGCTAAAATTCTGTAGGAACAGTGGGATAAGAAGCACAATTTTAAGGCAAAATCCTGTGGATGTGTATGTTGTGCATTGAAATTATTTCTAAATTTATATTTAAATAACTTTAAAACTATAAACTTACAATACTGGAGAAGAATTCTTCTTACAGGACTTCTAACATGACTCTTTTTTTTTTCCTTTTGGTAAATTTTGGTTGTATTGCTTTCTTCACAGTATCTCGCTGTGATCATTATGTACACTTCAAAAGAATAGTAAAGGCTTTCCTCATAAATGCAATTGATGACACTTTTCTGAGCTCATTATATGGTAAGTAAACTTCTTTAAATAATATATTAATGCATTTGAAGTTATACAAAGCCATTTGTTCTAGGGAAGGGTGTTTTTCCTGATAATAGAACTGAGGGTCCTGAAATCTGTGATTTTCCTGCTATATAACTTTGGTGGGGGAGAGCAGAGGGGACTCTATCTGAAAATGATACAGTAATCTTGGAAAAATGTGTAGACTTAATTCTTGGGCACAGAAGGCTTGAAATGCCTTCTTGAGATGTAGGAATGTGTTTCTGTGTTCCTAATCAGTAATAGCCTTTCCAGCATGAAAACCAAATTAGTTTCAAAGCAGATACCTCAATGAAAACATTGCAAGGTCAGCTGGTTTGTCAAAATCTCTTGTACTTCACAGCTTTTTTTTAGGAATTTGATAGATTATAAAGGCTTTTAGTTATGGAGATGGCTCTATATAATTTTTCCTCCTTTTTTTAACACATCAGATAAAGAAGCTTCAGCTGCAGTCAGTACTTGTCTTATTCTTTCTGAGGAAGTGCTTCTTGGCATTTGGCCTAGTGGGGCTGAATAACACCTCATACATAGTTTTATAAACCCTGTAAAGACGGGATTAAGGAGAGGACTCTCAGTGTCAGATTATGGACGGAATTAGTGAAATGCCAAGAGTGGAGGTTTTGGTGTCATCAAGAATTTAGAGGGAATGGAGAAACTGAAGTACACCATGGACCTCAGAATAAAGGCTGTATACTCTTGGAGCTAAAAAATGTCTTTCATCTACCACTGCTAGTTCTTTCAGGTGTTTGGTTTGTTTTGTTTCAACAAGTAAAAACAGGCCTTTGAAAAGTAATAAGTAAGCACTGCCAGATTAATGTTGTAATAGCTTCCTTCTATTTCAAATGATATCTGCTCAATAAAATGTAACAATTTACTGCCAAGTTGCTGGAAGTAAATGAGCTCTCCGGGTGAGCTGGAGGTTGTACATGAACATTGTATGAACATAGCCTAGCATTGCAAAATGTATTTTTGTAACATAGAATGGATTGTTCTGAGTTAATGGAAGTGAATCTCTTCATTAGTTTTGACTCAAGAGCAGCTATGACTCCAGTACTATAGTATTGGAGTTCACACTTGCTTTTTATTGGGAGGGATTTTGTTTTGTGGTCTAGCACAGCCTCTTCAAGCTCATCCTGCAAATGCGTGTGTAAGTGAATATGGAAAAACAGTTAATTGCAATTATGGTGGCTATAATGATAATTAACTACATTTATATAGAGAGCTGGATAGCCAGTGGCCCTTCTCAGGTCTGCCTTTTTTTTTGGATAACAGCTTTGCTAGAAGGCATGGGAGGGTAGCCGAATTAAGTTTTGTGTCTGTACACACTGAGGTTCCAGGGCAGTGTGCATTGGCCTCCATCTAGGGAAGTCCTGTTTAATTCCTGGAGCCCAGCATGTATTTGGGAAACAGTAATAGTGGTAGTTTTACTCATCCTCATGCTTTTTTGTTTATTTTGCTTGAGTATTTGGAAGTACTTAGGCTAACTCAAGGCATCTGACTGGGCTAGTAAAGTAAAGATCAGTTTCTCTGTGATCTTTAAAAGCGACAAAGAGAGTTGTCAAAATTTCTGCCTAGAAGTAGCTCAAAGCAGTTTGTGTTTGTGGATTCCAACCTCTTTCCTATAACATTTCAAACAAATTAAACAGGTTGGTTGAAAAGCATGACATTCCCCCACATGCTTCCTCCTTTTCTGTTGTTTTAAATAGGATTGAGTGAATGGATCTCCATTTGGGATGAGAACTTTTGGCATGATTTTGGTAGAATTTGTGCTTGTACCCCTTTTAAATAATAAAATATATCCTTTTAGCAAGATGCATGGATTGCATTGATCACTTTTATGGGTAACAGTAGCAAATGTATTCAATAACAGTTTAGTAAAATCATTCATAATTCTTAGTATGCAGAAGCATAATGTCCGTGAAAATTTTATCTAAAGAGCTTGTACAACGTAGGGTGGTCAGCATATTAGTGATGATTCTCACTGAACAGATGGAACAAGACAGAAGAAGTATGCACAGGAGATGCTGCTCTCACTGCATTATTTGGATGACCGCTTCATTCAGCCTCGCCTGGAGAACTTGATCTGTAGAAGTCGCTGGAAGGATCGATACAAGGTATCTAGATTCTACTCTTAATGCTGAAATTCTCTGTAAAGGTGCAACAATCACTATAATTATATTTCCTTTTAAATAGCAAGTATTGTTCTTAACTTAAATAATTTGTTTTGGTGCTTATATAAATATCAAAAATATTTTACATGTTGATAACCAGACAAACATTCAGGTAGCAGAACAGAATCTGTTCTCAGCTACCTGAATGTGTCTCCTGCTAACTTCAGCAGTTGACATTTGAGGATTTTTTGTCACTTGCTAAATGTTCTAATAAGATTTTTTTCCTCCTCCCACTAAAAGGTAAACAGTATGTTAATCATGAACTTTCTACTACTACAAAAAATACGTCAGTATAGAGCAATTAGTTTTTGTATGTATGTTACTAGAAGAGAATTAATGTCATGGGTGTGATGATTTAATGATCACTGTAATAATGAAATTTTGTTTCATTTCTATTGGACTAGTTTTGTGTGAGTACAGAGCACTCAGTAGCCTGTTAGAAGCATCGTTCAGTTTACAGTGGTTCTTTAATGTTATTTGGAATCTGTTTTTCAGGAGCGTGTGGATTGTTACCCAGATGTTCGCATAAGCTTGCAAAATGCACAGAATATGTCTTGTCAGGCCTGTGAGCTGAAGCGGTGGTGCAAGTTCAGTGTACTGCTCTCTGGAAGGCTTTATAATAGTAAAACTTTGGAAGTGGATGACTTCATGTCAGGTGATAAACAGGTAATTTCAGCACTATATTTTCACTATATTTTTCAGTTTTATTTTTAAGTTTTTCTTTTAGCAGGAAAATAAATCAGATGTTTTTCGGTGACCTTTGGTTTTGGCTGCATCACAATGACCCTTGTGCTGTTTCCTCCCCACATCTACCCCTTAATGAAAAAGCCTTTCCTTTACCTTTGTGTGTGCCTATAATGTCCTTAAGACTTTCCCAGCAGGAATCTTGCATTGATTGGTGGTCAGAAATGCTGTAAAAGTAACTTTCTGTACGAGGGACACTCATTGCCATTGTATGATTGATTGTGTTTTCTATTTTGGTGCAGGTAAGGTTTGTTCAACATTGGGTTGCTAGGTTTACTAATTCTGTGCCTGCTCTGCCTCTAGCACTTGGAGGGTCCATGTGCACTCCAGCAGTTCTTATTTGCTCTAGGTTCAAACTCTGAGTGAAACAGTGCAATGGTCATTCTAGCAATCCAAGTGTGACCTTGTCAAAATTTATTGCTTCATTCTTCAGATGTTTTTCCCACATCTGGTATTTCCCATGTAGCTATTCAGTCAGGACAAATTATCTTGGCATCTCAGATGCATTTACACTTGCTGATCTCCTTTCAAGAAAACTTGTTCCTAGCTACATCAATATATTTTATTAGAGCCTTTTCCCCATTACTGCATTATCAGAATTACTTGTCCAAACTAGAGAACACTTCCATTTAGGTAGTCTTCCAGCTATTTCTCCCTCAGTTGTCAGTTCTATTGGATTAGATATTTTTTTTAACTAAAAGGCATCTTTCATGTTGTTACATAATGTTCCATTAGGCAGTCATTTTAGGTGATTTAATAAGTCATCTAAAATATTTTAATCATAGCCTAATACAATTTTATTTCACAGCTGAGCCTTTTGAAAACCTTGACTCTCAAGAATCTAGGTGCTTCTAATATGTAGAGACCTTCCCTTCAAAATTACAGCTACACAAAATTGTTATGATTTTTAGGTATGCATATGACCTTCAGTAATGCAATTCATGACCTCTTATGATAAATTCAATGCACTTGATTTGCCAAGAATAAAACATTGCTACAGTTGTTTTACCAAGCTGATATCCAAGTTCTGCCTTTCTTCCCTTTCAGGAGACACAGATGGTATTTTTTTTGTGAGTGTAAAAGAATTTTTGAACACAGCTGAAGTTCCTCACAGTATTTGTTGAAAATAAAAAAGTTTCAGAAGCAGAGGTTTTTTAAGTATATTTGGTAATGAGGTATAATAGGATTTCTTAAGTAAAAATAAAGTGAAGCCCTTGCCAAACAGGAAGTATACCTTACTGAAGCTCAAACCTGTGTTGTTTGGGTGTTTGCAAATTCTTTAATTTACAGATTTGAGAGCTGTCACCATGATTATCATTTTGTCATCCTACAGGCTCTGCATGTAATGCAGGAGCTTAAAAATATTTGACAGTTTTTCTTATATTACAGACCCTTTTGAGCTACAGTTGCTGATATTCTGTTTTGAGAAGTATGTATGTGCATGATAGTCAAGAAAGCTAGGCTTTTCCAGCAATGCTTTTCCCCTTTTTAATCCTGTTTATTGCAGTAAAGTAAGTCCTCTGCAATCATCCCAGCACCGATACTGCAGTCTGTCATAGGCATTCTTCCTTACATGCAGATCACTAATTTAAAAATACTCAGTTTTTCATGGAAAGTGTGTGCCTTACCTAACCTAACAGAAATAATTAGTGAACTAGCACAAGAATTTAATCTTTACATGACTTTCAGCTTAACTGTGGAAATAACAGTAGCACTTCCCTCACTCCTGACCAAATGTTGTCCTGCATAAAGTGTTGGCTATTTTTCACTTTGGAAAAAACTTGAAATATCCTGTGGAATACTGAACTAAATTGCTAGTTAATTTTTGTCCTCTTCAGCTTAGCAGCACAAAATGAGAGCTTTTTTTACCCTGTGTACACCAGCATCTGGGGATGTCTGCTATGTGCCTGCTCAGTATAGCTCAGTGGCTGTTAAGGAGGCTCAGGAGAGAGAGTAATTGAGCACTTTCCAGTCATTTTTGATAGTATCTTGTAATGCAACATTTGTGTTCTTATGGTGACCTGCAGTTTAGACTGCTGAAAGTACTGTTCTCAAGTTGTCTTTAAAGCTCTGCTGGCAATGCATTGAGAAACTTGTCCTGCCAATTTAGAAAAAATATAAAAGAAAAAGAGGCTCACGGAGCTGCATAAAACTGCCATTTCACAAGCCTAATTGACTGATAGAGAAGGCAGTTCAGCACTGACAGATCAGATTGAGCAGAAACATGTAGTTGGACTATTTTCTATAGATTTGTTTGAAAATACCTGAGAAAAGTGAATGTGAAGAGAACAAAAACAGACCTCCAACCTCTTTATTCTGCATAAAACTTTCCTTTTCTCTCATCTCTGAAGTATTCTGCTTTGCCAGTAGAAATAGAAGAGAAACAGCTGTTCCAGTTTTGCTTAGGCTTGCAGTGATTGTTCACTGTTTAGGTGCCAATTCTCATTTTCCCTTGATCAGGGAGAATCATAAGGTTTAGAGATATAAGTGTCCCCCACACTTCCTTCCTTCCTTCTTATGTCACCTATAAACTGTTTTCTACTCTCAGTCTTGGTGTTCTGTTTATAAACAGGCTTAGAGGACATGGATTTAGTCACTACATGTTGTGCTATTGTCCAACCATGCTCCTACATTCCATACAAAGTGATTTAACACGACTTTGGCTGATAGGGCCAGCTTGAGCAGATAAGTTAAGCATTAACACAGAGGGACTGAGAACTGTGAGAGGAAAAAATGAGAGTACAGTACTGAGATTCTTTCCAAAGCTGCATTCTGAAATAGCATTGTATTTTTAGACTCTTTCTTGCTTAAAAACACAATACATAGTTACATTTATACGATATTTAGCTATTTGCCTTTGGCATTTCTCCACGTCGCACATAAATAAGCAGTGAAACTCACTGCCACAGGATATTTTGGAAGGGAAAAACACTATTGGGTCCCAAAACAATTTAGGCAGGTTCTTGGGGAAGGTTCTTTCACGCTATGGAACATGATATCTGGGATGATACAGAGGATCTTAACTCTTGACTGCCAGGAAATGTGCAGTAGTCTTATGATCATTCTAATGTTTGTGCTGGATCTTATACTAACTTCCTACATATCTCCTGCTAGCTGTTGTCACAAGGGAGAAAACTGGGCCACCAGTTTGATGTAAGATGGTATCTCCTCTTTTATATCACATAATGTTCCAAATGCCACACCTCATTGCTTGGGATACTTGAAAAGTTGTGCAATGCTCTACAAAACACTGGCAGCTCAGTTCTGAAAGTATTTGAAATGGTGCTTCTGGAAATTTGAATTAACCAGCATTAGCTGGGAGGTCTTGCACTTAAGAAGCACCTGCAGCACCAAACAAGCCTTAGTTTTTCAGTTTTGGGGATATTAGAAAATTGAGCTGTATATAGGTATAACATTTACATGATCAGTAGAGACTTAAAATATAGTAATAGGCATTTTTATCTCAAAATGTTTAAAATTTCAGTTAATAACAATTTACTGTAGCTCAGATCAAATGTGCTTCTAAGTGAGTGTGTCTCTTTTGACTTAACTGATACTATGCCTGATGATATCCACTGAGCTGCTGATTAATATGTTTAAGAAATTGAGATATAATCATATAGTTAAGAGAATCTGTAACAAACACATATAAATTCCATTTACATAATCTTTAAAAATACACTTTTCTGTCACTTTCATTGTCAACAGATAGAACTAGTGCTAGGTTGCACAGGTAGGTCAGATGGTCTGGGGAACTGCTCACAGATGCAAACATTTGATCATGCATTCAGAAAAGCTCCCTGAAAATGTGAGTTGTAAGTATTAAATAAAGCATAACCTGCTTGTAATTTGAGAGTACTTGGATTATTAGCAATAAAAGGTATCGCGTTTGTGGCTCAGAAGAAATAGTCTTGCTTCAAATTTAGTTGATTCTTTTATATATATATATATATATATATATATATATATGCATGTGATGTAAAACAACAATATAATTGCGGGTAGCTTGCATTACTAATGCAGAGAACTTTAACCATTTACATACTTGTTATGGAAAGGTGTCACAAGACATCGGTTCAAAACAGGCACATTTTACCATTTGGTTACCTATAAATACTGCTGTGAAAAAACTGAAATAATTCAGTTCCATCTTTTCTGCATGAAAATCATAGAGGTAAAACTGGTAATAACTGGGAGATGCAGAGGTTTTATTTTCTGCATCATCATAGCTTAGCTATTCCTCCCAGATGGTTGCAGATGAATGTTTGTATTGTATAAAACTTCAAGTTCAGATTTCATTTTTTTGAAGTTCAGCCTCTTCATTTATTAAGTGCTGTGAGGTGTATGCCTATATATGTTTATATGTATTTCTTGAAGAAATATTGTATATTATTCAGTCTACAAAATGCTAAAACTGGTATTTCTTCTCCCTAGGAAGTACTTACATATTAAGCAAAAGTAAGCAAATAATTCCTCAGTAAGCAAATAATTTCTCTTCCCCTGCTTTCACAATATGATGGTTGTCTAAAGTGTTAGTGATTTTGTAACAAAGGTCCACCAGGAGATAGGAAAGATACAACCAATTACAAACATGATTGTGTTTGCAAGAAGACAGCACTGATAAGCTGCCATTGCTTGGATTTGCTGGCTGCCTGCTTGCTCAAAAATCTTTCTGCTGTGGCTGTGAAAACTACATGGGTTTGTACTAATTTTATGCATGTAGTGTCATTCTGTTTATTTCATTATTCCAAACAATTTCCTGGACTGACTGGTTAAATCTTAATAGATTAGCCCACCAATTCTGTAAAGATAAATATGGTTCTATCCAAGGGAATGTTTTGTTTGCTCTGGCCTAGGTTTTGAAGGTTGGTACGGTGTGTGCAAATCGTACAAGAGTTTATCACAACTTGAAACACTTCAAGTACAAGTTATACATGGATTGCAGCTCCATTGTGGAATTGGATGGTGTTGAGGATGAACCAGTCAAAGACACTGTGGAGCGGCTTTTCAGCCACTTGGAAGAGACTGAGTGGATTCAGAAGGTATGACTGTTATTCCCTGTATTCTTTTCCAAGCAGATGAAAGTAAGTTCAGATAAAATATCTGATTTAATGGATCAGTTCTGAGTTACTGTTCATCAATAATACAACTCAGTTCAACCATTCCCCCATTTCTCCTGACCGTGTGTTTCAAGCAGTGGTGTGCTGCTGTGCTGACAGAGTTTGTACCAGCTTTTGACATGAAGCTTTTTGACAGCTGCGTGATCTCTGGGCTGTGGTGGGCAGGCCCCTGTTTCATTTACAAGCAGCAACATAACAAACTTGAGCTGTAACTTGGAAAGATGGGAAAGATGTACATGAGGCACAGCAAGAGTATTTTAGAATTCTGTTTACACTGAAGAACTTTTAATTGTTTAGAACCACTTCGTGAACTATTTTAAGACAATTTGTAGTACAAATTGTATTTAGTATGCTTTTAGATATAGCCTCTAAATTGTTATTGGCAGGCTTGGTCATGTGTTAAACAAGAAAAGCAGTGTCTGCATAATTCAGTTATTAAATATGGATAAATTGTACAAATTTTATTTCATTCACAGAGATACAATGATCTTGAAGATTACCTGGAAGATGCAGACAATTTCCAAGAAGAGAAAATTGATTAAGAGGTCATATAGCTCTTTGAAAGACATCTTTAAAAATGTGAATGGCCTACTTCATCTGCATGCACTTTATCTCTGCCTGGACTTCAAGATTTCTATGTAGGCTGTTACACAGAAATTCATATGCCTTTAAATTACTGTTTGATAATGTGCTGTATCTTTTTTTCTCATCTGTGTCAATACAAATCCAAAGTTTTACCAAATCAGTCCTTCCAAGCTTACTGCATTAATCACTTTAAGTTTCCTACTGTTAGAAATATCAGTTCAATGTCTATTTACTTGTGGAATAAAATTTCCACCTGTTCAGATTGAGCTGCATTGTAGAGAACACAGGAGATCTGATATCTTTTGAAGTGGGTATATTTGGAAAGGTAAGGCTTTGTTATACCAGAACTTAGGACTTGCATCTTACCTTCCTTATTGCTCATTATGTACAAGTCAGTCCAGTCAGTTAGAATGATAGTTACAACAAACAGGACCCAAATGCAAAGATCTATTTCTCCTCTGACGAATCAGTATAGACAGTTGCAAGGCAACAGAGGAAATATTCTGCAGTCCTGACTGCATTTGCAGCACAGTAGTCATTCCTCTCTTGAGAAAGTAGGTGATGAGTCACAGTATGGGCGTCATACAGACTGAGTCTGGCTCAGCCATTTAAATGAGCACATGGGCCCACATGGCTGTCTCTGATAAGTAGCTGGGGCAATTTACTGAGATTTTAAACATCGGGTTACATTGTGCAAACATAATGGCAGCATTTGGAGTAACTGCAGTCCTAAGAGAATGGGTTAATATGCCCAAGGAAGATAAGCAAGAATTCTTCCAGTGTAACTTAAGAGAAAGTAGGAGTTAGTCAGAAACAGGATGCATGGCTTACCAGAATTGCATGAAACCCAAATCAGAGTAGATTTTCAAGGATTTTGGAAGGGTTTAAGTATGGTACTGCCCATTCTGAAAAATTGGACAAGAACTGCAAATGTGTACTCACAGCCCAGAAAGTCCACTGTGTCCTGGGCTGCATCCCAAACAGCATGGCCAGCAGGCTGAAAGAGGTGATTCTGCCTCTCTGCTCTTATGAAACCCTACCTGGAATGCTGCATCCAGTTCTAGGGTCCTGGCACAGGAAAGACAGGATGTCCTGCTTGCTGGAGCAAGTCCAGAGGAGGGTCACTAAATTGATGAGAGGGCTAGGTGTGGATTGGCTGGTAGAGTTGGGGTTGTTCAGTCTGGAGAAGGGAAGGCTCTGGGGGACCATATTGCAACCTTTAAGTATTTGAAGGGGGCCTACAAGGAAGATGGCGAAAGACTTTTTACCAAGGCCTGTAGTGATAGGGCAACAGGTTTTGAACTCAAAGAAGGTAGGTATAGATAGACATAGGGGAAGAAATTTTTTACTGTGAAGTTGGTGAGGTGTTGCAGACATCTTTTCATGAAAAATCCTTTCCTTAGGATTTTTCCTCCTGAGCAGCTTCTCAGGAACAAAATGTAAACAATGATTATCTGCTGCTGTGGAATGCAACAGGTGGATCTGTGATTGGCTCATGTTGGTTTGTTTGTAATTAATGGCCACACAGCTGGCTCGGGCTCTCTGTCCGAGACAGAAGCTTTGTTATCATTCTTTCTGATTCCATTCTTAGCTGGCCTTCTGATGAGATCCTTTTCTTCTATTCTTTTAGTATAGTTTTAATGTAATATATATCATAAAATAATAAGTCAAGCCTTCTGAAACATGGAGTCAGATCCTCGTCTCTCATCTAAGAAGCCCTGTGAACAGCGTCACAGTGAGGCACTGGCACAGGTTGCCCAGAGAAGGTGTGGATGCCCCACCCCTGGAAGGCTGTTAAGGTTAGGTCAGGATGGGGCTTTTAGAAACCTGGTATGTTGGAAGATATTCCTGGCCATTATAATCCTTAAAGGTCCCTTCCAACCCAACTTAATTAGTGTTTCTGTCTCTGTATTTTGGGCTGCATATAAAAAGAATCAGATGTAGCCTAAGAAAATTAAGAGCACAGTGTTTTGAAACCTACATCTTGCTGTATGCACATACTCTATTAGTCTTTTGTGGCTGAACAACTTAGTGAAAGATACTGTTAATACTCTGAATCATTTTAACATGTTACTCTCTCAGCAGCAGAACTAATGGAACCTGATTTCTCATAGATTTGTCCATAAGAAGTCACCACATTTATTTTGCCACTTTACTGGGAACAGATACCCAGATTGGGTAGGCAACTGCTGCCAGATGTATTGCTTAACAATGAACATCTGCTGCCTTTTTACATAGAGATTCTACCTTAGATTTATAATTCACTACTCTTTTTCTAGCATTCGTTGTGAGAAATTAACTGCTTTTACTTTTTTAAAGACTTGAAATTCAGCAATATTTTAAATGCTATTAGGCTAAGTTGGTAGCATCAGTACTCCTTTGTACCACATACAGATACAAGATATACAAAACCAAGATGAAAATTCCCAGTAAACAGGTTGAGACTTGCCATCAAGTAAACTTATGTTGAAGATATTCTTTCCATACCTTATATGTAAGTTAGACACATAAAATTCTGAGGTTTGGTATGTCTTATATCTATCTCCCTGGTTACCAAAGCTGAAGGTTTCCTTCTGTATTCCTTCTCCTCCCTCATCTCTGTTCTTCTGGGAATATTGGTGGGAACACACCCATCAATTTAAAAGTACTTGGGAATCCATCTTGAATATATCCGTTTTAGTTATTGAAACCTCACTTATTTCTGTTAACAAAATCTCTGTAAAGTTTGGTTCACTTCTCTAGAACATAACATACATTTGGTGTACCTTAATTCTTACAAAGGAAAACCATTATGAAATGAGTTCTGTACCATGTAATGGAATATGTCCTCTTAGAGCCTTCCTGACTGGTCCTAATTTTTGCTACTGTATGAGTTTTCTGAAAACTCTCAAGACTATGAATTTGCTTTAAAATTTTGTTGTCAGAATGAATGGTTGATCTCTCATTTTGCTACATTAAAACAATTCCCTATGAAAATAAAGAATAAATTTGTGAAACTCTGGCTTGCTGATTACAGGTAATATTTTAAGAACACATTCAGTTTGATTGGAAATGGAATTGGTCCATTCTGCTTGTTTTTTTATAGCCCAGACTTGTTCCTCACCTCCTCTTTATTCACCTAAGAAGCCTGTGCTATCTACAGCATTTTTTCCAGATCATTGTTTTTTTCTGTTGCTAGCAGGTATACAGAAGTATTCTGATGGAACTTCTGGGTAGAAAGTGCTTCCATAGGTTTACTAGTCTTGGCTGTAGTATCACCAGTGGTGTTGTAGTGTGTTGTTAAGTTTCTTGTGTTATTCCCCCAATTTATGTATTGTTCTCCCCTATTATGTGTAAAATGGTTTCGTTCCCCCAGTTTTTCCCGCCAGTGCTAGCCTGTCAGCTAAGTTGCTATAGTAACCGCTATTCATAGTTGCCGATATCTAATTGCTCCTCCCCTGGTTTCCCTTATAAGTGAAAGATGTTTCCTCCCTGGGTCCAGTCAATCACCCCCTTTCTCCTCCCAGGTTTCGAGAACCTTCTCCTCTCTGGAGATGGTGGTTGGCTGGGGTCCCAGGACACCTCCTTTACCTTTTGGTTATTGGTCTCCATGGAGTGTCAGTTCTGTGAAGTTCATCCCCTCACCTTTCCCGATTGGTTCCGCCTGTACCCACCCCCCTCCTTTATAATCCTGTTTCACCCCCTATGGAGAAACTTTTTCCCGGTTGGTTTCCCCGTGTTTGGATCCCGCAACACCTTCAATAAACCGATGTTTAACCCCCGGGAAATGGTCAGCTCCGTTCCTCCCCAATACCAGCGGTGTAAGCCAGTCCGCAGCCAGCACAGCCCAAGGCCATCAGACGCCGAAGGGTGCTGGCCAGGAATTGCAGAGGGGCGTCGGCCTTTCGCCCTCAGCTAGTCGGACTCTAAACTTCGGGCCACATATGCCCCCCTCCGCAAGACAGTGGGACTAAAAAAATGTTGTACATTGAAAGCACTCATTTCTGTTTCAGTAAGAAACAGATACTTGATTTGGCAGGAGCTGATGTTTTTGTGTGTGTTGTGTCTCTTAAACTGATATTCGCCTCACTGAGATGGGAGGAAGTGATAATACTTTTGTGGCTGTTGTTCTATCTGAAGTGTTTCTAAAAGACAGCAAATATGAAGTGTCATTACATCACTTTTACATTTGTCTTCACCACAGGAAGTTAAAAAATTCTTTGGTAAATAAGTAAAAATTTAGATCAAATTTTCCAGGTCTGTCTGCAAATGCTAGTACAGCATGAAGCACAAAGACTCTTACCCCTGAGACTTTCTATATATAGAATCAATCAGTAAGAATATTTCTAGCAGAAAAAAGATTGTGCAAATACCTAATGATGGGAGCAGTTAGAAATCTGACCAGTCTTTCATGCTTTTTTTTCCACCTCAAAGAAGCTGAATGGAGTTAGGAGGTGAGAGAATAAAATGTTTGTTCCAGTAGGACATTTTAAATTGTTTTTAGTGTTAATTTTGAAGGAGTAGCTCTAATTAAGATAAAGTACCTGTCTTAATGGAACAATGAAGAGAGCTCAGTATGCTATTAGACTTTGCACGGGTGATTAATGATCATACTTGGAAATTACTTTAGTTCCTGTAATGTTTTGATAATCTGCTCCAGTTTAAGTTCTGTAACTAGAGACGGTGATAATGATGAAGTTCACACAAGGTATTTATGCACAGGATCAGGCTGACTAACATGATGTACTTCAGGGACAGGAGGTTCTTTTTGGTCTATGTTCTGTCCAGTTCTTGCAGTGAAGTATGAAAAGAAACGATTTTTCTCCCTCTGTGTCCTTCAGTTTTTGGAAAGAAAGTTGTTTGCTAATAGTAGATAGCTGTTACTGCCACTTTTTCAACAGTGAAGGCTTCTCCTGTTTCCAAAAAGCAGCTATTTTTAGCACTTCAGCAGGCAATTACAGGCGATTCCCATGCTTAACTCCCCTAGTTTACATTTATTTGGATAAATAAAGGCTTCTAATTTTATCCATTTTTAAGTCTGTCTGGATAAACAGTGTGTGCTAGTGTGCATGTGTGCTACACAAACACTTGTAAATACAATACCATTCCAAGAGAAATATCCAGCACACACAAAGTAGTATTCAAAAAGTTGTCTTTCTGATTCTGCTTTAAGAAGAAAAATTTCCAATTTCTAATCTGAATTCAGAGATTAGACAAAAGAATGTAAAAAAGTATGATCTACCAACCAAAGAGTAATATGAGAAATATGTGAAATTATATTAAAAGAACCTGATAATAACCCCATCAGTGGTTCCACTTCCCTGAATAGTTGATGTGAATTTTGGTAATTGTCTAGGTAGTAAGTGTTGGCATGGGATTGTTTGGGGTTTCTTCCTCTATCGTTTATTAAATAAGACATAAACACAGTTTCTGTGGATGAATTATTATTAGTTAAAAAAACCCAAAAAACAACAAACAAAATCCCAACACAAACATAGATTTCTTACCTCACAGTTTAAATAAAGCAGCAATTGCAAGCAGCTTGTGCCCAAAATTTAAAGATGAGAAAACTGACTCAGGCACAGTCAGACTCGG
Organism: Zonotrichia leucophrys gambelii; assembly: GCF_028769735.1. Classification (NCBI taxonomy): domain Eukaryota; kingdom Metazoa; phylum Chordata; class Aves; order Passeriformes; family Passerellidae; genus Zonotrichia; species Zonotrichia leucophrys. Next base: position 78,621,190 of record NC_088169.1, read on the forward strand.
CTTCAAAGTTAAACAATTTGCCAGGTGAGCGGCATCGTACATGAGCCTAGCAGGGAATACCCCAGGAAATCAAAATGGCAAAGGGCAAAGAACTCTCACTGAAAACTAAATAATGGAAACAGCTGAAAATTGAAAGCTCCGAGTTCAGAAAGTCCCAGTAGGATTGATATTAAGTATATGCCATTCCATTGAAGTTAATGTAACTTTGAAGCAATTTGATATGTGATTTCGAAGCACAGAGGAACAAGGCATGTGCTGAGACTGAAGCATGCACTCAAGATTTTAGGTGACACAGGTTCAGCAAAATCTTTTTGTTCCATTTTGGAAAGTTATTAGCACGATGGGATGTCTATGGTGAGAATTCCTGGCTGTGAACCCAGCACAAATAAGTGCTTTTCTCATCTGGAGGGGGCTGCTGCTTTGGGAAACTCAGAGCTTCAACAGCAGTAGGGAATTCAAACAGAAAAAAATGCTCAAGCATGACAGTTCATGTGTTCATTACAATGTCAAGTGAAAAGGTCACAAATTAGTGTCAACAGAAGGAATAAAGTAATTAATTGTTCAAAGACCTCTTAGGTTGTTTTATCCTGAGTGTGCTTATGAGAATGCCACTAATCACAATGGATGTTACAATGTGTTACGTGTTAAGAACCGTTTGCTTTTAAGAAAATTGACAGCCGACCAGTCCAAGACTGATGGCAGTATCCAGGGGTTGGTGACATTCGCCAGGGTCTCCTGAGCAAAACTTGGGAAGCCGAGGGATGGCTGTGGGGTATTTCCTGCTCGGAAACACCAGGGGCAGCATTTGCTGCGGATTGAGCGAGCGGGACTCGCCGCGCAGCCCCGCAGCCGCTGGCTCTCGCCTCGGAAAGGAGAGATCACACGCAAACCGAACTCTCGAGATGCTGCTTGGCAAAAAGCGCATCTTCAACGTCTCAAGCTAAAATTAAAAAAAAAAAAAAAATCTTTGCTTGGAAAGATCACTCTCTCAGTTCTATGAAGTCTTGTAAGAGCGAGAGAGAGAATTCCTCCAGCCGTCTTGGTAGCTTCCGGAGCAGCACCATGGATTTCATATTCCCACAGCCACTTTGAAAAACAGATAAGCCATCATTTAAAACACTCTCACTTATTCTCCATGAGATTCGTGTGTTATTGTTGCATGTGTGTTCTGTGACTGACCCCCTTAAGCACAGTAATGACATCTGAGCTGTACAGAACAAATAAAAGCCCAAGCAAGGCCTGAAGTAAAGGTAACATTGTCTACTATTTTACAAACATTATAATTTCATTTTCCAGCTGCACCAACCCACTGTTCTCAACAGATTCAAGCTACTGTTACATATCAAATAATAACCCACTCTTCCTCAGTTGTTCAAGGTTAAACAACAACAAAAAAACTCTTTTCCTGTTAGCAATAATGCCTTCCTCTGAAGGCAGCACGGCCCCAAACCCTCTCCCACAGACCTTATCCCTCAGTGAAGTCTCAAAGCATTTGCTGAGACAAACGTGGGGCTGGAGGCTCTGGCTGATGTTCACCAAGCTAGAACCTGGAAACCCACATCTTGCAATAAACCCTGATGTTTGTTGCTGCATGAAGGAGATGGGGGTCAGGAAAGTGAGGGGTTTTATATTTCCCGTATGTCTAATGCTGCATACCTTTTATATTCTGGGGGATTTTCCAGGAATGTGTCACTTCATCACTGGCATTCAAAGTATTTATTTGCATGACCTTGGAAGGGGATAAAAACACCTGAGAGGGTTATTGTCAGCTCCTCCTCATCCTCAGCTTAATGGTCTCGGTATGCTGAGATGAAATTTGTGTATTTTTCTGACTGGACCCGTTGCAGAACTGAAAGAGATAATGCACCCATCTACTAAGGGCTGTACAGTCCCAAAAGACCTTGGAGGTTTTCCATCAGGGATGTGTCTCTGCGTGCTTGGGGGCCATTTTTATTATTACCAGAGGTATTTGGGAATTTGGCTAATGCATCCACAGTAGTACAACAGCATATTGCTTTAATAAAGCCGGCCAGCTCCCAGCTATTTCTGCATCCTCCTTTGCAGCTCACCTACACCAACACGCAGAACCTGACGGCTGCCAGTTCCAGCAAGGCCAGCTCCAGAGGCCAGATCTCGCAGTCTAAAATTGCCCTGCTCTAAATAGAGGAGCCGGGCGAGAGAAGCACTAAGCCTGCGGCTTTCCCGGGGAGGAACCACAGTACAGGCGCTACGTGACTTGCCCCGGACACCCAAGAAGCTCCTGTCAGCGCGGAGCTCTCACATCCCGAGCCTGACCTCGTATCGTGCACTCGTCCCGTGCATGCGAGCGCCCTAGAACGCGCTGCTTGTTTTTATACCGTCTGTTCCAGAGAAATCCAGCTGGTAGAGGAGCGCAGCGCCGTGATTTATTTGAGAACTCCCTCGTACTCGCCTGAAGGCTCGCCGCCGGGGGAGGAAGGAGAGCGCGGGAGGCTGCTCCGCGCCCGGCCCGGCACCCAGGTAGAGGGCGAGGAGGGGAGCGGGGATTTCCTTGGCTTCCTCCCATGCTCGTACCTCCCGGGGAGCAGCAGCGGCAGCGGCAGCCCGACTCCCCTCGGCGGCCGCTGGGAGGCTCCGCACCTCGCCCCGGCCTCGCGGGCGCCGCGTCCCCGGCCGCGCTGTGTGTCGGTGACACCCGCCTCCCGCCCCCGCTCCGCTCCGCTCCGCGCTGCTCCGCGCCGCACGGAGGGGCCGCGGGCAGCTCCGGCACCGGCAGCGCCGACAGCGCACCGCAAACACCCGCCCGCCGGCGCGGGCATGGAATATACAAAAACACAAAGGAAAAGTGGCAGCTGGACTGTTCTGGGGGCAAAATGCTGGAAGTTTGTAAGTGCAACTCTCCGTTTGTAATTACTGTCTGAAGAGGGGCTGGGTTGCTTGTTTGGGGTTTTTCCCCCCCTCTTCCCCTTCTCCCCCCTCCTCCGTGCTTTTCTTGAAACTGTACTTGAAACTGTTCGATATCTGGGAGTAAAAGGGAAAGTACGCGAGAGGAGTTCTTTGATTGTGTCCGTAGCTTGCTGCTTAATACTAAGCGGGGAGATGAGCACTGAAAGCAATACGGATTTATCCAGTGGCTGAATTAAGTGAAGGCGAATCGTGGTTTGGAAGTCCACTGACTGACATTGTTCCGGACCGGGGGATCCGTCTCTGATTTTTAGAGGAACTACAGTTTAGCGGCAGCCAGCCGGACACAGTCACCACGCCGCAGAGTGGCCAGCAACGAGCGGGCGAGAAAAGCGAGAAAGCACAAAGACTGAACTAACCCGACCCTCCTCCTCTTTCTCCTCCTTCCCCGGCTCTTTATTTGCACATTTACTAAAGACTTAAAAGAAAAAAAAAAAAAAGAAAAAAAAAAGAGAGAGAGAGAGAGAGAGAGAGAGAGAGAGAGAAACACTCCAACAAACCCACTCCAGCTAACCTACGAGATTTTCGGTCCGCCGGGGGTTTCTCCGCGCCGCCGACCACGGCAATGCCTTAAATTTGCACTTCAAGGAATAACACCACCCGCTCCCCCGAAATAAAATAAACCCAATAAACCTGCCAAGTCTCACTCATTCCCGACGGAGAGCTCCTTCGTCCAGGGATTCATTTTGAAGGCAGCGGCTCGCTTTATTTGGCTTTTTTTTTTCCCCCGTTCTCTTCCCCCGGCGGAGCCCCGCCGTCCCCCCCTCACCGGGCGCCCCTCGGCCGGGGCTGCCCGGGCCCGACCCCCGCCCCTCCCGCCGGCCGATGCTGGCGCAGCCCTAGCGACCCCCTCCCGCCCCCCGATCTGTCAACCCCCCGCGGGGCCGTCACCGCCCGGGGGCCGGGCGGGGGTGGGCTGGGGGCGCGGGGCTGACCGCCCTCCGCCCCGCCGCCAGCCCCCGGGCTCGGGCTCCCGCCGCTGCCCCCGCCTCCCCCCCCATCCCCCCCGCCCTCCTCCATGCGGCAGTGAGGACCGACCCATCCGGAGGGCCAGGACCGGCAGCCAGCGATGGGCGACACGGCTCCCCCCCAGGCCGCGGGGCTGGGGGCCGGGCTGCTGGGGGGGGGCCCGGCGGCGCCCCGGGTGCACAGCGCCATCGTGGAGCGGCTGCGGGCCCGCATCGCCGTCTGCCGCCAGCACCACCTCAGCTGCGAGGGGCGCTACGAGCGGGGCCGCGCCGAGAGCTCCGACCGCGAGCGGGAGAGCACCTTGCAGCTCCTCCACCTCGTGCAGCAGGGGCAGGGCGCCCGCAAGGCCGGCAAGCACCCCAAGGCGGCCGCCGCCCCCGCCGCCGCCGCAGCCGCCGGCACGGCGCCCCCGGACTACCACCAGCACCTCCTCGGCAACGGCGGCATCAACGGGGAGCAGCCGGCGGGGGAGCAGCGCGCCTCGGCGCTCCTGGCGGTGAGTCACAGCGCCCGCTGCCGGCGGGGAGGCGCCGCGCCGAGCCCCCGCTCGCCCCGCGGGGCGCCCGCGCTGCCCGCGCCGTCCCGCGGGCCCGGCCGCGTCCGTGGGCTCGGCCCGCTGCGCTGTGGGGCGGGCCCTGCCAGGCGCCGGGCCCCCGACGGCGTCGAGTGTGTGAGGGGCGGGGGGCGCCGAGCTCGGGGGGCTGAGGGCGTGTGTGTGTGCGCTCTTCGAAGGGATTTGGGAGTGCTTGAGGTGCTGCTTTGGGGTTTTTTACATCGTGCTGTGCACCTAAAAACGCGCCGCGCGCCTCTGCCGTCGCGCCTTGCCGAGGCGGTGACAGCGGCATCCCTGAGCAGGGCAGCGGCAGCCGACGCTGTCAGCGCGTCCCCGAGCGAGGGTCAAAAGTAGCGCTCGAGTATCACCCGCGTTCAGGATTGCTCCCCCTGCCCCGCTCCATCCCGTTCGCCAGGGCTTCAGGCACCTATTTTAGGTCGTTTCGCAGCCGTGCCCCTGGAGCTGGGGCACGGGCAGCGGGCACTGTCCGGAGCGGAGCGGAGCAGCTCCGAGCGCCGGCCTCGGCAGCGATGCCCAGGCTGTTATTGTCACCCCGAGGGTTGCGCGGAGCAGAGTTACGAGAGTTTTCCAGGCACTGCCGCTCTGTAAATGATACGCTGACCTTTTTCAACTGGAAATTGCTCTGAACTTGTCAAGGAGGCGAAGCCTTGTCTCCTGTTACTTTATTACGAGCAGGCAGTGCACCACGCTTTTGAAGGCGTTTGCTCCGCTGTGCTGCCTCCCAACTCTTAATTCTCGGCACACATGCGAAACACTGAGAGGAGTGACTGCATCCTGATAGGCCCGCGGCTGCTTTTCGAACAGCTGAAAATAGATCGCTCCCTCTGCTCCAGACATCAAACTTATCTTTCTTAGTGCCTGACGTATGCTAAAACGGGACCTTTGTGGTCGTTTCTCCCTTCTTACCCGTGCGGTGCGTGGATCGACGTTTGGGGCTGCGTTACTCAGCATCATTCGTGAGGGTGATGATGTAAGTGTTAAATGCGATAACATTGTGTCCGAGGGGAGTTTAGGCGCTTCCACCTGACTCAGTGTTCAGATTAAATCTCCCCACATTCCTCGTCACAATCAAGAAAGCCATTATCTTATTTTTCCAGTGTGTATTAATATAATGCTTTGCACTTGCCTTATGGGAAAAAAAAGGGCTTTTACCTAATAGTGTATGTCCCAGAAAAATTCACTTTCAGAAAACAGGCAACAGGCCTATGTGAGGGGGTTTTTTTGTTTGTTTTGTTTGTTTTGTTTGTTTGTTTTGAATTTTTTTTTTGCTAGTTGTTACTATTATTATGAAATAGCTGGAGACAGTTGTTTGGAAATGCTAAATGAAACAACTCCCAAGAAAATACTGAAAGATTTTCATCTTTTAAGTGCAGAGAGGTTGTTCTTGTTTCTGAGATATCATTAATGACTATTAGCCTGCTGCTTGCTGGAGATGCTATGCACAGCCCTCGCTCTATGTTGTGTGTTGCATTACCTCCCAGAAAACTACACACACACACGTGACCTTGAGAAGAAAAAGGTCTGACAAAATTCCCATCATTTTTCCACACCAGCCTTCGGTAATCATGCTGACGAGGTGTGTGACTTCAGTGAGCATGACATTTGGGGCCCTGAACCATGTTTTGACACCAAGTAAATGCTGGCTGATGGAACAGCATTGTTGTAAGGTGTCACTGCACATCCTCCCACTCTATGCTTGACACTGACATTTCCTCATTTGCTGCTCTGATTAGGAAACAGAGAAAGGCATTGGTTCAAAGTCACACCTCTGTGTTGTGGAGGTACAGCTTCTCCGTCCCAAGAGCTCCTTATAACAGTGTTGCAAATATTAACAAGGAATAGCCAAACGCAGTGTCTGAGTGGGGTGAATTCAAGTGGCTGAGGCTCATGCGGCTTTGAGGTAGTACAGCTTTGTTTTTCCTGTTCTTGAAAATTCAGAGGGCAGGGCTGGACCAGGAAAGAACAGAGTCTTGCTTTTCCTCCAATATTCCAATTCCAGCAATAGCTGGAAAAGGAGTTATCCCTGCCGGTTATTCCAAGGGTACTAGAAGAGGAAGGACGAGGCAGACTAGGCCTGTTGTCCTGTGCATTGTAAATGGATGGGAAGAGAACAATCTCTAAGCAGAATTCATCCTCTCTGTAGTGATTCTCAAGAGGGAATCCAGTGCATGCCTTATATGTGCTATTCCTCTAATTTCAGATTTATTCCTTGCAGCAGACAGGGTGCACAGGGTCCTGGAGCAATGGGCAGCTCTGAGTTTTGTGGCAGGTACAGCTCCAGTACAGGGAAGTACAAGACAGGAGCACAAGTTGGAGTCTCACTCTGAGCAAGTGAGACTGGACACACAGCTGACTCCAAGGGGAACGTAAAGCTCCATATGCCTTGCTGTAGATCCACCAGTTTAAAAAAAACCCCACAGCTCCGCACAGATAAGTGCAAAGGCAGTCATAACGCTCGCTGGGGAGCTCTGGCTACCAGGACGCTCTTTTGTCTGCAAAACCCAGCTGGGTTGTTTCCTCTGCTTTGCAGGTCCCACTGCTCTTGTTACACATGTGCCTGCAGTGTTTAGTGGCACTGGATGGGTCATTTACACAGTTGGACTCAAAAGTAAATATTTGACACTTGGTAACATTTGAAACAATGTTTCCTTGAACGTATCAAAGAACTTGCAGTGATTATCTGACATTGTTGGTGCTATTATTTGATAATTATCTTTTCCCAGTGGGCAGTTTAGAACTGGCAGAAGAGAGAGTTTTTAGAGGAGTTTAGTTTGGCCTCAATTTAACATTGTTACTTTGATTTTTGAGAAAGTATCTTTAGCAACAGCATTTTCTAATTGCTGACTGGAGATCAGTTTTTTTTTAGCTGGACCAATGAATGTAGGCGTGTGTGAATGAGAGATTTATTCTTCAGGACGCAGCTAGGGAAGCTTTTGTACTTTCTGCCTTCGTGCATTTCCCAAGAGCTGACATTTGTTTATTTATATGGTGTTGTTACTTTTCGTGGTGCAGAGTGGAACAGATAAAATATTCTGTCTTTCTTTTATACATACATCTATATGTATGTATATGTCCTTCGGCACTTAGCTGTTTATACTATTTACGTTATATGTAAACAGTTAGCTCTGGAGGGCATTCCTCAGTGCCTTGAGCACTGAACTGGTAATACTAAACTACTTGCATTGCAGTTTCAAGTCTCTGGCAGCCAATTCATTCCATCGTCCTTCTGACACAGGCTGAGCACTGCTCATTTTGCTCTGTGACAGCTGGGAACTCTGTCTCATAGGCATTAGTGGATTATTCTGGCCAGGTCATTTCATTGCAGCCATCACCCTGGTGGCTCTGTGTGCTAAGCGATGTTTGTCATCAGTCACAGGTGACTTGTTCTACTTTCACCCATCTCACAGTTGTGCTGGATTTATCGTCATGACAAGAATTCATTTTAAATAGCAATTAAATACATTAATATTTTCTGTACTTGAAAAGTGACTGTAAAAGTGGCCTGCTCCCCAGATATAGTCTGCAAGCAGGTGAAAAAAGAAAAGGGAAAGCCATCCCATAAAAGTGATATATCCAAGGAAGAAGGGAATGTGTTAATTCCTCCTGCTTCCTAAATTTTCATCAACAGCTGTACAAATCTAGAAGAGTCGGTGGGCTTGTCCGCTTGTCCCAGTTCCCAGAGGACCTCAGTGAAAACCAGGGTTGCCTGTCTGGTACCAAGAGCCAAGACTGACTTGTAAAACCTCAATTGAGGCAGTGTTATTTTATGTGGAGATCCTGAATTAATTTCCTTAGGACTTTTTTTTTTTTCTTTTTTTGATGATCCACACTGTGTTTGCTGAGGCTTGGCCTCCTCTGCGCTAGTGTTAAAAATCCTTGAGTATTGTAAAAGGAACGATTGTGCTCTGGTATCTTCGCCCAAGCTGACACTTATCCCCATCTCCCAAGTTCTTTGTTTTGTTTGCTGCTTGGCTGCCAGGGCACCCTGCAGAAATACCTGCATTTTTTGTGGATGCACATGACTTTTGGAAGTGGTCTGAAGCAAGCAGGATAAGGTGAGCAGCTGTGGGGTGAAGTGACATTGTGGTGTGGTGAGGACAGGTGGATTAAAGCACAAACCATTCTGCAAAGCTAGAGTGCAGTCTTTTCACTGACACAAAGTTTGGTGCCAAAACAATGAAAATGTTCTGTTTGTGAGATAAAGGACTGCTCTCTGCTCCTTGGGCTTCTGCAGGAGCAAAGCTCTGTTCTGACAATCACAATTTATGTAGCTGATTCAGGTAAAAGGAGTAAGTCACATTGTCTGTGTGGATGGAAAACATTGATCTGCTGTTATGGGCCCTCTGGCCTGCTGAGAGCCATTTGCTTTGCATGGACATGGGTGCCATTTAAAATTTTTTTTCCCCTTAACTGTGAGAATATTTTCCAGACCAAGGTGCATAGAAGCTGTTTTTAATGAGGATTTCAACAAATGAATTTGTTAAATTTATGCTGTCATGTAAGAGCCTTTTCAGGCCTAGCTCTCCCATCAAATCACTTGCACCCTTTAAAGCTTTTTCAGCTTTGAATACATTTAATGAAAGTCTTCTCCATTCTGAAACTGTTTAAGAGACTGCTTCCACCACTCTTTCTGTAGGCAGTGAGCAGAGGAACGTCTCTGCCTGGACTTGATGTGCTCTCCAAGGCCAACTCGTGGGCTTATTAACATCCATGGCTGTTATGGCATGTCCTCTGACAGAGTTCTTGCACCCCCTGCAGTACTCAAATTGAGTCCCTTTTCTGTAGCACCACAACAAAGGAAAGTGATATTCAGCTTTTGTTTGTTCTACTTTGAAAAGTGGGACTCCAGCAAAAATGTGAGCGGTTCTGAGGGGAAATCTGAACCTTAGACAGGGATGTCTGAGTCAGAGAAGCTGTTTTGCCGTAACTTTGACTCACATCACTATTGGTACTTCTCCCCTCTCAAAGAGCACTCCCTGCAGAAGGAGTATGTGGGGTTCAGTTAGGTTGCAGTGACCAAAAAAGCCCCAGTAGTTGGGTTAGTCAGCAGGTTAAGAAAGGCCACAGTGCCTCTCTTCCTAACTGCTGTCAGCAGTCCCTTCTACCAAGATATTGTCTTCAGAGGCCAGTTGTGGTCTGCTCTTCTTATTAAGTCTGCTGCCTTATAAAACTGAAACTTCACCACGGTCTCACTACTAGAAAAGAATTGCTCCATCCAGGTCCTTTTGACAACTTTGGGAAGGGTGGTATCTCCACTGCTTCATTCATATTGCACTCCCTGTGTGGTGTAGGAGGAGCTGGAAGCTGGCAAGCTGCTCCAGCTAACAAAGCACTGGCATAAAGGTGCCACCTCTGCCAGAAAGTGTCTCTGTGATCTTGCAAATGTCTGCTGCTGTGCCACTATTTCCCTTCTGTGCTTTAGCTTTTCTGGTGGTGCAGTCTCACCATCACACGGCACCTTGGGTTTTGCTCAACTCTACATGTCAATGACCTGACACAATCATATCCTGGAATTCAAGCAGGTGATTGAAGCAATCACTTACGTAACACCTTAGAGGGCATGAAATCAGCTGCATGGTGCCTACAAGAGCTTTGGCCACCTGGCTGCTCTGAAGAGAAGAATCAGGTCTTTGCTCTTTGACCTCTCTCTGGTGTCTGCATGTCAGCATTCCCGTGTATGAATTCCCAGTGGTGGTACTCCCAGCAGGAGTACGATGAGGCTGATGGGATTCTTGACAGGTCTGTATTTCCCACAAATCTTAATCACAGTCTGTAAACCTGAAAAAGGTCTTACCTATGTCGTGCTGCTTCAGTTTGGAACAGGTTTCAGCAGTGAAAGAGGCAGTATTCTTGGCTGCAGAAAAGAAGGAGCTGGTACAGAGTGAGATTTGGATCCAAGTTTCAACTTAGCAGTACTAAGATACAGATTTTTTCTGTGCTTTTTTTTCTTTTAAATAAAAGCATTAACTATTTATGCCCTAGATTACCATTAGAAAGCTTCCTATAGCCACTATAGAGCCAACTTGTAAATTTGTTATACCTTATCCAGTTCTTCCAAAGTATTTTTAGATGCAGGTAATCAGTCCATATATGTACTGTAGTGCCAACACTAGTACCTAAACCAAAATACCTGCAACTCTCAAGCAACTGCTTTTAGGTGAGCATGCTGTAAACTGAAATCTAAGTGTTTCCACTTTGACTCTAGGATCTATTCAACAGATCACTCCTGTTATTTCACTTCCATAAACCACAGTTTTCTTCTATGAAAGATACTATTTATCACTTCTGTAAAGTGAGTTGAGATGTGATGGTGAGTTTTATTGCTCAGAAGCCAAATTCATTATTGATGGAGCCTAAAACAGGAGTTTTGAATGTTTGCTTTGACAAAGGCTTGGAGAAGCTTCAAATCACCTTTTCAGCCTTTGACCCACAGATCTGAGTATAGGAAATACAAACCTGAATGGGTCTTTTACATAATCACATGACTCCAGACCTAGGTTTTCATGACACCATATTGCCAATATTCACAATAAAAGTGCAAGATTTGGCAGTGACCTTTGTTTTTAGCAGAGAAAAGTATTTTTTTAATATCTTTTCATATTCATGAATGTGTACGCTTTATATTTTCTTGATTTACTTACCCTGATTCTGCATCAGTATGTGCTCAAATTAATGTCCAATTAAGTCTTCCGTGTCCAAGTTTCATGTACTTGATGCTTCAGCTAACTGAGAGCAGAGTGGGACTGGAACTGAGAGTATATACACAAGTCATCAGGTCTCTCTGAGGCTGCAGCTGCTCCCCAGTGAAAGCAGGTGAGAGCCACCTTGCCCTGCATGTGTTGTCTCCCATCTGGTAGTAATGGAGGATGGTTCACATTTAGGTCTCAGGGTGAGAAAAACACTAAGAAATACTGCTTAATTGAATAATTTATGCAAAATTCCAATGCACTTACATAAAAATTATAATTTATTTTAGTTTTAATTTGAAAACACCCTCATGCCTGTGGTTTCACCTACAGGTGTTGGCATTTCCCTAAAGAAATTCCTTGTATTCAGAAATGGCTCCTGTAGCTATTTTTATCTATGTCACTCAGTTATAATTCTGATGTGCTTGCAAACCCAGCTGAATCAAGGTGGAGAGAAATTAGTACCAATTAGAAATCAATGTGAAAGTGCTTCTGACAAGTGAGGATATAGATCGTGCAAACCCATTTACCTGCTGCCTGAGCCTGAAGCTGGCTAAAAGACTCGGTAACATCCTGGACTGGCAGATGAAACCCTGAGAGCATTCATCATGGCCATTCTGTTTTGAAACAAAGCATGCTATTGTGCAAGAGTCATCCTGGTGGTACCCTGGCTTTATTGTAGATCTCTGCAGCCACCTCCCTAGAGTAGGTGTTATACAAACACCCAGTGAGAACTGTGCCCTTCCCTGCAGTAGCTCAGTGCCTCCAGAGACAAGATAGACAAAGAATGGAAGGAGGAACAGAAGCACAGAAAGGTCAAGTGTCTTGCCCAAGGCCAAAGAGCGGGTCAGTGGCAGAGCTGGGAACAGAGCCCAGATTTCCTGACTCCTAGTCCAGCACTCTATTAATCATCTCTTTGCTTTGTGTTCCTGGCCTGTTACTGATCATAGGAAATGTGAGGATGACTTTCCGACAGCTTCAGAATTGCTTCTTACTTTTGGAAACTATTGATCATCGCCATGTTATTGAGATAAAGAGGTTGTGTACTGGACTCTTGTACATGTATATGCACTAGAGGATTCAGAACTGAGTGTTCTGGGTATTGATTTCAATCCAGGACACTGAAAAGCCATATTTCATTATTCCAAATGTTTTTTCTAAGTCAAAATTTTAAAGTCTTTTTTTTTTCCCTTCCATTATGTACAAAGTGGTTTGTTTTTATAGCATTACCCATCACAGTTGAACTCCTATATTGGTGCTTGCCCTATAAATCAGTTGTAACAGTTATTTAATTAGCAGGGCTTTTCTTTTCAATGGAACTTACCCATGAAACAGTCAGAAAACCAGTAAGTCAACAGTCCTGAGACGCTGGTGATCCTTACTTATTTTCATTCCTCACTGTAGGATGTATTCAGTTTCCAAAGCCTTTCAATGGTTTATCTTGATCACAAAGTTAATTATACCTGTGAGATTATTTTTTTTCCCTCTGAAAAAATTTCACTTGAGGCAAAACTCTGGCTACTGTGGTAATGACTTACTGAGAGTCTCTTGTAAACAATAGTATAATCACTTTCTTATAGTCATGGCAACAGTGTTTAAGCAATGAGCTTACTGAACATAATGTGCACTGTCTCCACTGAATAGTATTATTGCAGCACTGAAGTGTATGCTGCTCATTTTCAGAAGACTCAGAGGCATAAATTATTCAGCAAAATAACACTGCTTCAGAAAGCATCTCTGAAATCATTGCATTCTGTACTAGCCAAAGAAGGGCGTTCATTGGTGCTGACAGGCTGTGTTTGGTTACTGCACAACAGTGAAGTCTTTGGTCCAGCCTTGCTCCCACAGGTTTTAAGGGTGTCTGTCTCAAACCACTTGAGGACTGTGCTACCTGTTGGCAGGGTTGTGCTTCTCCTGGTAATGTTTGCTGCTGTGGAGGGCAGAATGGATCAGGATGATGCATCCTGTACATATCCATGGTGTGAGAGGTGGCGACTAGGTGCAGAAGGAAGAATTTGGTTTAACAAACAGGACATTTACTCAATCCCTTCCCTGGCTCAGAGGATCACCTGGATGCCTACTCAGTAGATTGGGGAGGCACTTTGGAGACTGGGTGACTTCATGGGTAGCTTCAGAGTTGAACCCCAAGACAAGAAGCTACCCCTGATTTTTCTGTTTATTTTGGTTTTGTATCTCCCTTATTCAAATATCTAGACTTGAAGGAAAGACCTTGTTGGCAACAGTTGTTGTTCTGGGATGAGTCATTCCACCAGATTTTAGAAATACCACCTCAGTGACAGTTGGCAAAAATGCTGCATGGGCTGTTCAGTTTATGTTTTTCACTTTGGAAAATCAGACCATTTATTTAGGGTTCTGTTGCTTTAGAAACCATCTTCAGGTTCTTTGCCTTCCCTTTCCCCTTCCCCTTCCCCTTCCCCTTCCCTTCCCTTCCCTTCCCTTCCCTTCCCTTCCCTTCCCTTCCCTTCCCTTCCCTTCCCTTCCCTTCCCTTCCCTTCCCTTCCCTTCCCTTCCCTTCCCTTCCCTTCCCTTCCCTTCCCTTCCCTTCCCTTCCCTTCCCTTCCCTTCCCCTCCCCTCCCCAGACTCTTTTTTCCTTTTTTCCCCCTTTTCCTCATTGTTACGGCAGCTCAACATCTGCATTTTCAGTTCTGATTATGATCTGATTTGCCCTTCCTGAAACTGCCTATGAGAAATACTGTGGATGTGGCACTGTGGAATACCAGCCAAATGTAGGATCGGGCCTTTTATTTCTGATCATTATGCTAGTTTATAGACAATTGTTTTGTTTTCCAAAGAAATGCATTCTCTCTGCTTCTCTGAAAGCTTTTGGTTCGACATCCTTCCAAGCTAGATAGACTTGGTGTTCAGCAGGCGGCCGCTTACCTCCATGGCCCAGTTCCCGGAAACACTTATGCGTGTGCTTAATTGTGCACACATGGGTAATCGCACTGAAATCAAGATGTGTCGAATTAAGCAAGTCAAGAAATATTTGCAGGGTTTGGTCTTTGTTCAACAAACAGGCCTCAGCCTGGCTGAAGTCCACGACATGCTACAAAAAGAATCCAAATTCACAAGTAAGTAGTGTATTAATTATCGATTGACTTGTTTCCTTAAACCAGTTAATTCTGTACTTTTAAAAACTACTTGCCATTTTTCCTGCAAATCCAACTGCCCTTCATTTCACACTCATTTTTCCTCCTCACTGCTCAACTCCCAACAGACCTGAGCTGCCAGCCACATGATCCTCTTTTATAACGATTTGAGTTCTGACGTTTCTTTTTTCCTACCAACTTTGTGTATTACCATAATGGTTCCTAGGACATATTTTGGCCAGCTTTTAGGGAGAGAGAGAGTGTCACAGTGTTTCAGGCCTTCATTTCTAAGTGCAGTATTAAATATAATCCTTGTAATTATAGCACTGCCACTTGGACTACTGTAGTTCAGGCTATGTCAATATGTCATCAAAAGCTCTCTTTTTCAGGAGCTGGAACTCAGTCATGTTGATTGAATTGAAATTTGATGGCCAGCAGCTGCAAATGTACTCTGCCTCCATTCCCCACCCTTCCCCCCACTCCCCAGCTTCCTGCTTTTTTTCCCCCTTTACTACAAAATCTTCTTGCTTTCTGTCAAAGTCATAGTTTAGAAAACAGAGCTTATGGCTAATTCCAGGCTCTGTTAATTCCATCCCTCTGGGTAAGTCAAGACTGTCCTTCAAGGGGTGCCCTGAGGCAACCTGAAGGCACAATCCACAGTCTGTGTGTGGATGGTGAATCTGAGAGCACAGCTCAGGTGCAGTGTGAAGGCTATCCTCAAACCAGGCATGACCATCCTTCATGGAGGAGCTCCTAGAATGCCATCAGTGCCCCTCTCAGCAGCTAAGGAAGCTGTAGATGTGCGTGGGCTGATGTCTGTGAGGCTCCTGTGTAAGCAGGCCTGGGAGCACCACAGCCCTCTCCCCTCTCATCCCCCTGCTCAATCCCATACAGACCTGCCTATTCATCCAAGCAAGGGCTTGGATGAGGGCAATTGCCAGCAGCAGTTTGTACTACAAGTTTAACACACAACCTTTTCAGCCTTAGGGGACTGGTGGGAAAAAACCAGCTCTGAACTGGGGGAAAAAATAACTGCATCCAGTAGTTGTATAGCATGATCCTGTCATTTTTGGTACTTAGAAACCAAAACAAACCCCCAGCATTCATAACACAAGATATCCAGGTTTTAAAAGGTGCCACTTGGAAATACACAGTAACTACTTTTCATAAGGCCCCTTAGTCCATGTGTTTACAGGTGGACCAGAATAGCTCTGCAGAAGTTAATCCAGTCCCTTGAGTAAACAGTATGTACTTCTAAAACTTTCTGTATAAACCAACCATATGTAAGGCCTTTGGCATACATTTGTACCACACACAACAATACATCTGAGGGACCCTGCTAGAGCCAGGATGGCTAGTGAGGTTGATATCCCCCTTGCCAGTGTACTGAATGTGTGTTCATTCTGTCATGCCTCTGAAGGATAACAGCCTTTGGATGACAGCTGTACCAAAAGGGCTATTTACTGCAACACTTTATTATGTGGTTCTTGCAGCCCTCTCCCAGGACATACTGTCTGTGCTTGGGTCTCCCAGGCTGCCATCAAAGCACAGGCTCTTTGACGCGGGTCAGAAGGACTCCTCACCCCAGCCTTGCATTGCCACTTTTGGTCACTGAAGCCACACTCACCCCTTCCCCTGGTAAAGTTATTCTCTGCTGTCCCCCTCCTCCACTTCCTAAAGCTATAAGCCATGTCTCCTCCTCCACATGCAACCCCTCTCACCTGGGTTATTGCCCTCCCATCTCTCCTTTCATGCTTCTGACACTGCTGCTTCATAATGTTGTTTTTCTAGTTTGGAAAGGCCAGAGGGCCAGGCTGAGAGGGACATGCTGAACACGTTTTCCACACGTTCTCCTTATCTTCACTCACTGCTTCTCTAGCTGTCTTTAGCTTTTTTGCTTAAATGGGACATCTAATGACCTTGAGTGTATTCTCTTCTCTTACTAGTTTTATAAAGGATGAGCTCAAAGTTCCTGTGTCGCTGACATGAAACTTAGAGCAAAAGCTTCTGTGAGTTGACAAGGCACTTGTAGGTTCTTTGACCCTTCACCACAGGCCATGAGCACTCACAGGCTGGGCATACAGTTGAGAATGCTAGGCTCCAGTTCAGAAAAATACTAAAAGAAATGTGTGTGACAATAAACAGATGATTAAATACTTTTCTGTTTGAGTGCTGCTTCATTGTGGAAGTGGACCCCATTCTGGAGGAGGCATCTTTATTGGTCTGATTCAGAAAATGCTTAAGAGAATACCAAAGTTTTAAGAATAGTAGTTCATCCACTATCTTATATTTTTAGTGGCTCTTAAATAGGACTGAGTGGTGCAGGCAAGGCAGAAAATGTGGAGGATCTCCTGGTCACCTTTTACATTTTCACTCACTCTGGAATCTGAGTGTCTCTGAACTGTAAGCACATTTTGGGAGTGCTACCATCTATTTGCTGCCTGAATGTTCAATAATGTAACTGTGGTGCGTACCTAGGTGCAGTATATTTAAAGCAACTGCCATTAAATGAAGAGCAATTATATCTTAGAAAGGTAACTCTTCATACAGAGTTAGCATTATTTCCATGACTGGGAGTTGGACCCTTGGACTCTTGAATTCTTTTCCTGCATCCCAATGACCAGTCTGGGAACACTCAGGAGTCCAAATGTTTTTGACTTAAAACATGTAGGCATCAAATCTTCTCTGTACTGAACTAAAACCAAGGAGAACTGGACATCTAATTGTATTTTTAAATCTCAGCCTAAAATCTTGGGAGACTTTTGGAACATTTATCCGTAGGAGATTTTGCTGGAGTCAAGAATACAGGCTGGAGCCATGGCTGAAAAAAAAAAAAAGCCGACATGTGACATCAGTGCATCAGTCAATGAGTCATCCATCAGTGCCAGAGGACAAAGTATTCTTTGTATTTACCTAAGTAGTTACCTATTTACTTTCTGAAATTGTAGTACTAACTTGACATTTTGGTTTGCTGTACAGTGAAAACACTATTTTAAATGCCTTGTATAAACACAGGCTTTCTTATTTCTTGAACAGTTAGAAATACTAGAGAACAATGTAAAAGGCCCATTTCCTTCCTTGCTTGTAAGTGTGGTCTAGGAAAAATCCTGAATTTTGCTAGTAGGAGACAGTCCAATCTCTTTTCTTGCCAGTGTTGTAAGTGTTGGGCCTTTAGAGAAGGCTAAGTTATTATCATTGCCTTCTGATGTTTCACTGTTTCTGCTTTCCCTCTGTTTTGGCTTTTCATTCTGTAGATATATTACTAAAAATGTATTTTAAAAAATTAAAGGCAATAATTTATTGAAAAGGACTTTACCTGTAAAGGACTCTAGGCATACCACACACAGGCAGGTCCCAGCTGGGAAATGCGGTATTAAGGCTGAAACTCTGTATCTCAGACTCCCTGTTTGTCACGGTCCTTGCAGGGTGGTGAGGTGCCTGGACTTCCCAGCACACATGGTAACCATCGATCTCAGAACGGTGTTAAGAGCCAGTGCTAGGAGCCCAAGGCAGAAGAAGAGCTGAAGGGCCGAGGAAGAGAGCGAAATTTTGCTGTCAGTGCTTGAGTGTCTAGCTCTGTACAGTCCTATGACATGTAAGCAAAGGAAGCTTGAAAAAATTACCTTGGGACTAGAAAAGCAAATTGATGCAAAGCAGGATAGCCATTCTTTCAAGAAGCAGTAGAATTATTTTTTGTCATTTTCCAAGGAAGAAACTGATCCAATTTGACTGACTCTACTCTAGCTATGCAACAGGAGCCAGTGGCCAGACCTCCTGATTTATCAGGCCTATTACAAGACAATTGCACACCTAAAACTTGTGCTTTTCTGTCTCTTGGTATGCTTTGTATCCTCAGAGCAGGTTTTCTCCCTCAGCACTTAATCCCTCTTCAGCCATCACCTTTTCCTGCCTTACAAACCACTCTGTGTGTGCACTTTGAAGGTTGTGTGCACCAACTTAATGTGAGTGCTTTGCTGGGGAGGCCAGAGCTCTTGCCTCTCACAGGGGTAATGAACTACATATTAGGACCTGGCTTCTTTTGAAATGGTATTTAAAGGTGCAATATTACAGGAGCAATGGATCTGAAAGCAAAACAAAGCTGCTTAGAGCCAGAGACATTTAAGTCCTGCATGAACAACTCTGCTGGTCTTTTGTAACTATCTCTTATCTAATCTAATCTAACCTAACACATTAGTATCTTTACTGCATTTATTATCCTTTTATCAAGGAATGGCAGTAAAGAGACTGGGCCTTGGTAAAAGCATGAGGCAGAGAGGCATGAGACATAATGTTGAGCAAAGGTTAAAAGAGGTACGCTCTTCTGTTAGGCAATGAGCATTGCAAACATCAGACCTTCTTGTCCTTCCCCCATCCCACTGACTTTGAGGTGGTGAGGACCTGGTGGCAGATACTTGGTGTTGATAACTGAGATGCTATAGCACAGAAATGGATTGTTCAAAGGTTTCCTTAGAGAGTTTCTCTAGTGAAATTCAAATGCAAGGCCATGGATACCTCTGATCACCACTCAGAAACATTATTAATGAGACCATTTTTCTGAAGAGATCCTGTAGTTTCTACACCATCAGATTTCATTTGGTTTCCTTGATGGGAATGAGCTACAGCTACTGTCAGTGTTTATTTTCAGTTAGTTTTATTGGTGGCACTGCTCAGTAACACATGGTTAGGATAGTCCAGTTAATCAGTCCTCCTCCTCGCTGCCTCCCCCTTTAATTTTTTTGTCTGCTCTGGCATCACAGAAACATTTCCAGCAATTCCCTTTACATAACAGTTACTGAGGCAAAGGGCTGTCTAGTTATGCAGATACTCAGCATCCCAAAATGGATAAGGTTGAAAGGGACTACAGTGGGTCATCTGATCCAACCCCCTGTTCAAGCAGGACTGTTCTAGATGCAGGATTGTGTGTCCTATGGCGCAGGATTGCATCCAGATGGTTCTTGAATATCTCCAGTGAGACAGACTCCACAACCTCTCCAGGCTACCTGTTCCAGTGAGGAACTTGACTGATAAGAAAGACTCATCCTTCGCACAAGTTATTCCCAAACCAAGCACAACAGGGAGGCACCCAGCGGTGCTTATGAGGGCCCCTTAAGGCCCTTTAGTTTTAGCCAGGATGGGCTTAGCAGGAGACACAGTGAATGCCTTTCCCACTCACAGCAGGCAGAAGAAAGTCTGCTTATTTATGAAAACAGTCCTGAAAAGGAGAAAGCAAAGCTAAGCTGGAGTGTTTGGTTCCTATTGGAACACTTGCAGCTTGCGCTGATGATGATGCCCACTGGTGTGTCTGAAGGCTGCCAGCCAGCAGAAGACAGTCCACCCATGTGATGGGGGTGCAGGCTTGCAAACCACAGCAACTCCTACCTGGGGCTGCTCTGGCTGATGGCAAGGGACACTTCTGACTGGGCAGGGATGAACCATAATGTAGGATGGTGATATGAAGGGCTTCACATTTGCTTTCCTGGTGTGATTCCTCTGCTTGCAAGGAACACCAGGCAGATGGCTGAGAACTTCCACCCCATCTGTCTGTGATGGGAAGGAGTACCTGGCATGGCAGAATGAAAAGGTCTGAGCTACTGACAGACAGTGGCTTTGCAACTTGAGCAGCTGGATACAAAGCAGAAAATGAACATGTAGACCCTTGTCTAGGGCAGGACCCTTCAGTTTTTTACCCAATCTCATTAATTTCTTTTGATTAACAGCAGTGAGGGAAAGAAGAGAATCTGTACCAATAGCAACAAGGCTGTAATTTCACCTCTGGTTAATAAGTCATTTGAT
This sequence comes from Zonotrichia leucophrys gambelii, assembly GCF_028769735.1. Lineage (NCBI taxonomy): Eukaryota > Metazoa > Chordata > Aves > Passeriformes > Passerellidae > Zonotrichia > Zonotrichia leucophrys. Next base: position 78,641,266 of record NC_088169.1, read on the forward strand.
CTTTGCTTTACTGATCTTGCTGGAAGCAAATCTGACCTCCTCCAGCTGAGGCTGCCCCATGGGGCTAACATCCTAACCCACATCTGCAGCCATCACCAGTGGCACATGAGGGAGTGACAGAGGGAACGTCACGTTCATCCTAACCTCCCCAGCCTACTGAAAGGAATCTTATCACAGCTGAGGCAGACTAGTGCAAAGCTCTAGATTGCTTTTCTGGGTCTGTAGGTTCTGAGACTGCTGTGGCAGTACATCACAGAGTCCCAGGAAGAAGTTTTGTTGCTGTGTCTCAGTAGGAGCCACTAGGATTTTCCTAGTGAGCCTGTTCATACAGAAGACAAGTGTTAATGTTGCCACTGAAGAAAAAAGGACTGGCCCCAGCCCTAAAGTGCAAAGTTATTTTCTTAAGATAAGGAAAAATCAAATTTAAAATCATTTCCATAGAAGAATTCAGTTTGGGTTGACTGGCTTTGTTCAGGTCATCAGTACATAATCATAGGATTGCTTCTTGTTTTGTGTCCTAGCTCATGTTAACACACAGAAACTTGCATGCTAACCACTGTTTTCACCACTACCAAATTCTAGAGGTCAGGGACCTCTAGAATTAAACTTACAAGCTATCATAGTGTGGGTGGACAAACCTCTTTCAGGGTAGTAGCTGAGAGACTCATTTCCTCTGTGGATGAGCCACAGAAATGGATGCATAACACACACTGACCAGTGGGTTACATTTTGGCCTGCACTGCAGATGTAACCCAGCAGCCAGGGTGAAGCAATCTTAAAATGACATGGAACATACCATCATTAGGAGCTCATCACACTGTGGGTATCAAATGAAGTGCTTCTCTTGCCAATGAGAGTTCAGCTCAGTGTTAGGGTGTCAAGATTTGCGTTAGTTGCAACAAATCCTGCCTGAGCTATGTGTATTTCTATTGTGTAGAAAACTCACCCTCTTTCTTAAGCTATCCACATCAAAATGTCTCTAATGTAAGTCTGAACGAAATATTCTGGCTGGCATTATGGTTCAGAGTGGTTCTGCACTAACTTGGACTGAAACACATGTAACTGAAGTGCTCTTAGTCCCCCAGAATCCTTGTTTGTACCATTCATCCCAAAAGAAGGATGAATTCTCCCACAGGTTGTACTGGACCAAGACAAACTGCAGGGCTGAGTACAAGGGACTGTGACCCCACACTGCCTCAGTCACACGTGTGTCAGTGAAGAATGATGACTAGTGCTGGCAGGATTTTTCAGTGGGACTGACAGACACCCTAATGTCACTTGTCCTGCAGTAGAGGTTCACACCTTTCCACAGATTTACTCCAAGGCCAGGTACATTGAAAGCGTGGGACTATCTCAACCTACATTTAAGCTTGAATACTGGGAGTATTATTTCCATTTTGAACTTTTTCCAAATAAATAATTTTTTCAAATGTTACAAAAATAGTTAAGTAATTTTGTAAAGCCTGAAGAACATTCTTTCGTATGAGGATTTGAATTGGAAATGGCTGTTTGGGGACCAATTTACTTTAAAAACTACTTTGTCCACAAGGAGCTAGTTGGTCTATGGTATTTCCAGCCTACAAAGCTTTTTTTACTTTAACGAGGGCCTAAAAGCTCAACAAAAAATCTCAGTCCAAAGAAATTCCAATATTGCGTATGCCAAGAAAACGATATCCATTCTTGAGTTTACACTGCTGAGGTTTAGTGGCAGAGAACTGCCCATATGCTTATCCATGCTGTCACATGTACCCTCAAATTATCCAAAAACAAGGTAGCTTTTCTTGAACAGAGCAGGTTCTTACCATGTCTACAGGGGAGTATAAAGTCTGTGGGCATACCTGTCAATCTTTTATAAACTACAGATCCTCTAAAAGTTTTCCAATACATATGAAGGTTCATTTACAACTAATTTAAGCCTCATGGCAATTGACTTGCTTTTCTTACTTAGCTTTCACAGACCCTTCAGAAGTAGTCCTCAGACCCTCATGGGTCTGCAGACCAGAGCTTGAAAACCACTAGCTCTTAGTTTAAACAAGATACTTTGGGGCCTTTTGGGCCTAATTTTCTATAGCCTTGCAGCTTGTGAGGTCTTATATACCTATGCAAAGTGGGAGTAAAATGCTACCAGATGAGGATGGTGGTGTTCAGCTCTGGTGTTGGCTTTTATTTGGACAGGTGTGAAGGATGGCAGTGCAAAGCAGTGACAGATCAGGGCCCCAGCACTGTAGCTGCTGGAGCACCAGTAACTGCTCCCTCCTCCAAGATCACAGTAGAGCTGGGGAACAATTCTATTTGCAGAACCATCATTCTTCTGTTATCCCTGAAAGCCAGGCAGTGGCCCAGCACATCAATAGCTATGGCAAGGATCAGGCTATTACACACCTTGGAGTGACAGGTGACAAGGGGCTCTACTCAGGGTTAGACTCTTGCTTTGTGGTGCTGTTTGCACCCTCATTCAGTGTCAGTGTGCTTACTCTTTTTCGTGTTTCATGTCTTGAGCATGGAGCAGCAATCTTTTCATTTAAGCAAATACAGCGAGAAGTGTTAAGTGTTTCAGTGCCTCTTCTTTCCTTTGATCTCACATAAAGCTCCGTGCACAGGGTTACATGATCTCCATCACTGTCTCCTTTCATGCCCAATAATTAGCACAGGTCTATGGGCTGGGTGCAATGCTATCCTTCCCTGTGCTACAAGGGGAGAAGTAAAAGGGGTTGGAGTGATTGTTTGCTGTGTTGATGACTGTGGTGTTGCCATGGAAAAGCTGGAGACTTCAGGGGAGTTTGTGTTTTGTTGGGCAGGGAGCCAGCCTGCTCTGACTTATTACAACTGTGTGAGTGAGTGAGCCATGCAGAACTTTATCCCTCTGTAGCAATTCCAAGGCGGGGAGAAAAAGAAAAGGACAGGACTGCTTTAATAAGGAGTGCAGTTCACTTTTCTAAGGCTGATTGCATGAAATACAGAGATGCAGAAAAAATACTTTGCTATTTTCCACTTTTTTTTCCTCTTCTTCTTCTTTTTTTTTTTTTTTTTTGGCAGAATGTGTCCACTCTTTTCTAAGGACTGAATTTAGAGCAGTGCAAATAATAAAATCTCAAGTAATCCTCCTGAAAGCGAACAGAGCCATTTAATTGGCTGTATCTGTACTTGAAGGAGCATTTGGAGTTCTGCTGAGTCTGAGTCTATTAAAGTCTTTGATCTATTCCAGAAACAAAAGTGGAAGCAGACTATACTGTTTTCATTATCTATTCTGAATGAAGTGCAAAAAGTAAATACACAGAGTAAACAGGGAAAAAAAATAATCAAGGCCTAGGTCCAGCAAAAAGCTATCTTCATATTGAGCTTCCCATACTCTGAGTAGTACCATTATTCCCTGGAGATGGAATTAAAAGCGATGCATGCTTTCTACAAATCACTTTCTATGGGCAAATCTCAAAGCAATTTACAAAACCAGCCAGTTCCATTACTCCCACATTAGAGAGTGAATCACTGGGGCCACAGGACTCATCCAGGAGAGCAGGTCCTGCCTGAATCCCTGGCTAGCCCCTGCCTTCTCACCACACTCCCTCTGGGTGTACAGAAACTAACTGTGAGGTGTCAGGATTATTCTAAAGCATTAAAACACCACTGCATAGTATAATTTGTTGTAACTGACTATTTTTCTACAACTCTGCCATGTCATGTTCTTGTATTTTATTTAATTGAGATAGTGGCAACTGCCTCTTCCTGAAATGTATTTGAGAAGGTAGGAAATAACAGGATTTTGTTATGGACTGTTCTTGCTTTCAGGACTTCTGGATGTTTCAAAAAAATCCATTTTTATAGGAAAGAACTGATGCAGGGGTAATTTTCTGATTTTCTTTTTTGAATTAGAATTTCCTACCTGACTGTTCAGTGGTAGAATAGATGGACCTAGGTGTCCTATTTTAACATACACTTCTCAGGGAAAGGCGTTATAAATGCTCATCATAAATTGTCATCTAGCAAAGCTCTGATTTCTAAAAGAACAGAAGAAAGCAAAATTACTTCCTATAGGGGTTGGCCAGGGAACACACAGGGAAATCTTCACTCTGAATGAGTCAATGACAAACTTCTGGAGCTTGCAGCCCCCCTGTGATCATACTCAGAAGGTGAATCCTGCAAAACTTTTGACCATGTAAGACTCCCATGAACTGCAGCCAACAGCATCACCACCTATTTACTTCCAAAGGTAAAAAGCTGCCTGGGTACCATCACAGTGTCTGATGTTATGTTGGCTTGCAGTGTTCTGTGATTGAGTTGGGAGCTCCAGCTGAGGAGCTGGGGACAGATCTTGCCAATATGAGAGGTGACAGAAACTTCTTTTGGTTTCACTGTGATCAAGGTAAGGTCTAAAGGTTAGGTACTACCACAGGATCCACCTACAGTGTGTCAGTGAAGCCATTGCCTCTTTTATCTATCTGGTTGCATTTAACAGGATTTGTCTTTGGAGATGACTAGTTACTTGGTGGCTGTGATATCTCAAGAAGTTACAACACAAAGTAGATTAATTTTGTGTTCCAAATACAGCAGGACAAATGAATTAGTGTAAATAATGCGGCTTGATGATGGTGTGACAGCTTACACCAGCAGAGGACTTAGCCAGGGAGATGAAAGGTTGCTGCATTAAAGCTAAATGTCTGCTCAAAAGAGTTGCTTTTATCCTGCAAATTCTTTTTCTTACTTATTTCTGTGACATTACTGGTTCAGTACAGAAATTTCTGTCCTACCCACAGAATTGTAGTAGCTACATGTTCAGGGACACTCCAGATTAATGAGATCTGCAACATCTTTAATCTTTCCTTGCAGCATGCTGTGCTCGGGATGCACTGTGTGAGAAAGACCAAAAGTGAGGGATGCAAGAAATGTAGTCACACAGGAAACTGAAACTGCCCTGTCATTCATTCCTGTAGTACAAAAAACTCTTTCTGTAACCTCAGTTTCCTGATTCTCCTGTGGCTGGGGCCAGATTTGCCACTGGTACAAACCGGTGCAGCACTACTGACATCAGCTGACAGCACACCAGTTTACTCCAGGAGATAACTTGTTCCAAGTCTTTTCAGCAACAAAACCAAGAAGACAGCAGCTGTGAATGCATCCAAGGCCAGCAAGGTCTTATGAAGTGAAGGGATTGTTTTTAATAGTTGGTGTGCATGAAGGCTGGGCTTCTCAATGACACTTGAAGCCAGTTCTACCACTGTTTTTCCAAAGGAAAAGCTGCTGCTGAGTGCAGAGCAAAAGTATCCACAAAGTTGTTTATCATTCAGGGAGTCATCCTTAAACTGAACCTTGTTCTTGAAAATGGATGTTTTTTTGAATGCTGCTCCATCTGAGGAGCTACTGAAGATTCCTTCCTTAAGGATCCTAATGTTTCTCAGCTTTTTCTCCACTAGCCAGAGAGGAGCTGGCTGGTACACAGTGCAGCAGCAATTTTCTAGGGTCATGCATGCTGTGGTGTGAGAGAAATCTGGGAAGTCAGATTCCAGAGTTCCTGTTTTATTTTCCTCCCCTGAGGCAAAGATGATCTTAATAGTATTGAGGGAGACCCAGCTAAGGATATTTTGTACAGCAGGTCTATCCTACAGCTATGTGAGTGTATAATATTTTCAGGCCCCCAGATATGGGTGTCAATGGTGCTTATGTTCTTCTACAAATATCAGGGAAGTTAAACTGGCAGAACTGGGGTGAGGTGGGAAAAAAAGGGAAGGAAACCTCTGCACACTCCTTCCTGTGGCCCCAGGGGTTTTGCTCTATTTGCATTGGGCTTGTCTGAGCTTCAGGGCAGTGGGCAAAGAGTAAGTTGGAGTGGAGCTGCAAACTCACCTCAAACCTAAATGCATCCTCATCCCGATGCCTCTTTTTTATTAGGCAGTGTGTGCAAAGCTTCCCTGTATACAGTGAAGTTCCCTCCACTTGGCTTAGTGGTGTCTTCTCGCTAAAGTCATAACTTTTACCAGCTATCAGCATTTCAGGCTACCCAAATGAGAAGGAAAGGCTGTGGTTAGGCAGAGATAATTACAGGGACTAATCAAGGGTGCTGGCAATTGTGTGGGCAGTCTGGTGAAAAGAGGGATGAGGAGGTACCTGTGGCTCCCCAGCTTCCCGCTAACAGAGCCGCACTTCTTCACGTGGCTGTGAATTCCTGTGGTGTTTCTTTACCTCTGTCTCAGCCAGGTGGAAGCTTATGTAGAGGCAGAATGGCTCATACTACACATCAACACAGCTGTAAGAGAGCACCTTCCTTCTCCTACACGTCTCATCAAGCTGACCAAGGCTGATATTCAGCCTACTGATAATACCTAAATCACTCTAATGGGGAGGAGATAGCAAAGATAAGCTTGTGAAGTGGTGTGGTGGTTTGACCAGGAAGAAGTGGCCCAAACCATGACTAGTAGATATTATGAAGTCTGTGGATGCCTGGGAACTTCATTGTGCTATATGGAAGTGCTACTTCTTAGAGGTTAACCCGTATGTATACCAAAGCTCTTTGGATCCTGCCAAATTAATCACTCAGGGTATTGCAGAGACTGCTGAATTCAGGGATAGCAACAGCAGTCCTGCATTTCTTTATGCCATTTTTAAATAGGACATCAACCCAAAAGCATAATCTTAAATTTAATCTAGAAAGGATTTTGAGCCGTGCTAAAAAGCTCAGCTCAGTTAGGATCGCTCACAGCCACACTCATTAACCCCAAATGGGTTACTTTTTGTGAAGGGCTGGGTGCAGCAGCTGGCTGGGGGGGAAGGGGCAAGAGATGCTGCAAAGGACTGCAGCCACATGCCACATAGTGCAAATGTGCATGGCATACACAGCCATACATGAATGGGAGGGGAGAGGGGAAGGAGAAAAGATCAGACCCCTACTGTACCCTGGGCTTCCTTGGCAAAACTGTAGAGTTCTTATAAGGAGTGAGAGACTAGGTGGAAGCAGCATTAAAAATAATTGCATTCTGCTGCTTTGGTTATAACGTGTCCCTTGTTCATAACTCCATCCGTGACTCAAGTGCCCTGCAGAAGTCTGGACATGTGACAGCCAATAAATTCATTTATTGCGAGGGCTGTTTGTGTCAAATTCAGAACTGAAAGTTCATCTGCAGGTGCAGCAGAGCTGTGAAGGGAAGCACACGCAGATTTACAGCTGTTGTGGCTTATTCCACTCTGCTACAACAAATCATTTTGTTCAGGAAAGAGGCTCTGCTGTTGGCCAACCAAGACGTGGTCAGAAATTTGAAACACTGCTTTGTTAGTTTAAATGAAAACATTGCTGGACATATTAGGGTGGGCATTTTTTCTGACATTTAGTGAAATTTGTCATAAATCAAAGATTGATTGAAACTGAACAGAATGTGTGTTGCTTTCCACTGTCACTTCCTATCTTCTTCCCCTGCCATTGTGAGTGAATCAAGATCAGGATTTTAAAGTGTTCAGCTCCGAAGGCCAGTTATTACTTCCTCCTGTGATCCTGTTTGATTTTCTGAAAATGAGTCAGTCATTTTCTGCTAGAATTTGGTGCAGGCTGAGCCTTTTCTCTGAACTCCGCTCTGCAAGACAAAAAAACATATTGCTTCACAGGCAAAGCAAGTCTGCACAATAGAAGACTTCCTTACAACCGGGCTCTGCCAAGTCTGCTCTTAGCCCTGCAAGGAGTCATGTTACTCCTCAGCAAGGTCATACAGGCCTAAAATAATCACTGATGTTTATCTTTCCCAGAGGATATTAAGCACCTCCAAACACCACCACAAGTACATCTATTAAAAAAAAAAAAAGGAGAAAAGGACTCAAAATAGTTTGCACCTCAGCTATCAGTAGAAAAGCATTATGGCTTTGCCTTTTCCCATTAATATTTTGTGATCTCACATCTGAAGTGCTGAATTACTCCAGCAGTGGAGGAGGCTCAGCTTTGCTGTGTTCCATTGATATCTCCCTGTTTACTTAGAAGCAAGCTGTGTACTTTTCTCATCATTTTATTGCTGTACATTGGGCTGTGTGCTGTTTTTACACTACTTTTGCCATAGGGAGAACTGGAGGATAGCTTAGTTAGCGCAGTGCTGAGGCCATGTTGCAGCCTGGATACTTGCCTGAAGGTGCACTAGCTGAATGCTTCATGGATCTAGATCTTTGCAACAGCCTTGAAAAGGAGAAGAAAAGTCATGTCAGCCTGTTTCCATAGACAGAGAAGGAGGAGGCCTGGGAGGAGTGTGAACTGGCAGCTGAACTCTGCTCTTTGCCCGGCGCTGGTGGCTGTCACACCACAGCTCCATCACCTCGCCACTGCCTTGTGTGCTCCCCAGAGATCTGGAGCAGCTCCAGATCAGCAGAAAGGCTGCAGGATAAGCTGGTGATGAAGAAGGGAAGAGTGAGCAGGCCATGTAGGCCATGCCTTGAGTTAGGCTTCAAGAGAAGAAGCAGGGACTGCTAGATACACGGGATTTAAGCCTGTATCCTTGAGGTTCCCAAATCACAGGGATTTTATCCCAGTCAAGGGTGTCCAGCGCTGCTGTTAATGATTTGCAGTGCAGGAGAGAAAATATACAAATGCTTTGCAGGCCATACTCCCCTGCCTTTCATGTCTACCCCTGTGAGCACCCATTTACTTCAGTCTTCCCTTCCACACTCTGTATTTGGCACATCCTCTCATGCCTACATCCCCAAATTCACAAGCCTCCTCTGGCTGACTGGGGAGCGAGAGACATTTCCTTGCTGCAGTGGTGTTCGTGGGAAGATGTGTGCTCAGGGGGATGCTAAAAGCTTCAGGCAAGTTCTTTGTGTTTTGACAGACTCTGCTGAAGGATTTTGCTCTGACTTGAGCCAGACATGGTACTGGCAGATGCCGTGCAAGCTTCCCACGCAGCACTGGCAGTGCCTCTCGGCTCTGACCCGCGACCACCGCCCCTCCCTGACCCCCCTTCCCTCTCCCCTCTCGGCCCAGGCCAGCGTTTATCTTGAGCAGAGAGAGATCTCCCTGCCAGATTGCGTGGTGGTTCTCTGATGTGAACAGATGGGACTAGGGGGGCAGGCTACATCTGTTCCCTGAATTCTTCCACCTTCGCAATTGTTTGCAAATGGGTGAGAGCCCTGGGAGGCTGGGAAACTATGGGTTTCGGCTCAAAATGTTCTTTTCCTGTAACGTGCTCAAAAGTGAACCTGTGCTGTGTAATTAAGTTTGACACTGACGAGGAAAACACCTGCTGGTGCAAGCAGCCTGCGTCTTCACCCACAGAAGCACAGATCCTTTGCAGGACTAGTGCTAAAGCTCTCTTCAGTCCAGTTTGGAAAGGCCCAAGGGAAGAAGCATGCCTCGGGATACCATTCCACAGCTTCACAGCATCAGGGTGTCTTTTTCTGAGATTCAGCATGGATTTAATTCCTGTTTCAATTTCTTATTATGTTTATGTAATAGATTTTCAGATGGTCTGAGTTCTCATTTCTTTGCAAGTACTAGCCACGGACAAATGTAAATAGCAAAAGTCTGAATCCTTTGTGGGAAATGGGCCATAAACTCTTAGCTTTCAGATTTTTGCATCCTTTAAGCATTTTGAGTTTGTTGTCATCTGTGTTTGCTTCTCCTGATTATTTCTTGCCAGATTCTCCATACAGTGCATGAGTTTTCCTTATAAATCATGCTGTCTTGCCTCCTGGACTCAATTGCTTCTGTCCATCCTGTTCTTGCCAGGGAACAAACCGCCCCCATCTCTCTCACCTTGTCTTCTGTCCAAGACAGCATCACTTTATGGGCCACCCAAAGCCTTAAGGGCTAGAGGGGGTGCACATGCAGAGCCCTGGCAAACCCAGTGACACCAGCTCTGGGCAGGGCAGCCCTATTGGCTCTCCGTCAGCTGAGAATGCCCTCCGAGACACCTGACATCAGGGGCACTCAGCCACTTGGCCACTACTGCTGTGTGTCCATGCTCAGTCCCCTTGTGCCTGTCTCCTCCCAGCACAGCAATGCCAGGAGATGGGAGCCTGTGGTCCGTGCGTTGGGCTTACACGCCTGCAAACTCCCACCCTCTGGCTGGTGATGCTGTGCTGTCGGACTGATTTCTCAGGATGACAGGGGTACCTGTGAAAGTGTGAAATGAGAGCATGGATACCAGTGAGGCTCTGGTTGTGCATGTTTATGGCATTCATCTGCTCTTCCTCTGTATTCTCATCTGGACTTGGACTCCACCTTGCTGAGTGTGTGTGAGCCAAGTATTTTCCACAGGCAACAAGTTGCCATTTTTGTGCCTGAATTAAACATCAGCTTCTTGCACTTTTTAATTGCAGGTTTCTTTCCATTTGCAATATTCTGCTGTTTTCTTTGTTTCTTGATCTTTCTCCAGTTCTGTTAGCAGTTGGTGATTTCATTTCTGAACTGTTTATTTCTTCTTTCAGATGATTTGTAAGTACTAAAAAAAAATCCACTTTAATACACTGATTCATGCATTGCCTCACAGGGCAGAACTCATTACATTTACATGCGAATTAGCCTTTGGTTATGAACCTTCCATCAGTTTTCAAACCACATCACAGTGGCCCTATTCTGGCATACTGAATTATTTCTCTTTTAAGATTTTATCCACTGGTAATAGTGTGTGTTTTAAAATAAAAGGAAACACTAATTTTAAATCTATGCTGCTTATTATTTGGGTTTCCTTTTCCCTCTGGATGTTTAGCAAATTATTACATCTTGATATAGTTTTCATTATTTTACTGTGAAGAGCGACTAGATGTAAAAGATTACAATTACTACAATCACTCCAGGATCAAAAAGCACTACTATGCTTGCTTTTCTTTGGTCTTTCACTTCCTTCCCACCGAGCGGGGCAGTCAGCTCTGCGGTCGAGCCCAGTGTTAGGGGATTCAGAACAACTGCCTTTCATTCAAAGGCTTAGTGCTCCTGGCTTAACATTCTCCATGAGAATTGTGTTAGCTCCCTGTCTCAGGAAAACAGGAGTATCCGTATTTTGATCTTCCTGGTGATACAGATTCCCATTTTGGCCCCATGAGAATTAATTACTTACTCTTCATGTCAGCGTTAATTGTTGTGTTTATTCCTAGACCAGAAAGGGACTGAGGTGCAGAGGAAGGTAAGCTTATATTCTGAAGTGAAATGTGTTCACTAAGTTTCAAGCGCATCTTCTAAAACACTATTCCTAGTGAGTATCAAAAACCTTTCACCGAGCTCATTGCTGTTACATGTCACCAAATTGAACAGGAGTTCCTTTTGGGAAGTATAGTGAGAAATGTCCTCCCACGTAAGACACACATTATTTATTTCTGTAAGGAACTCCTATAGACCTTTACAAAGTCTCTACAAGAAGCAGAGGCTATGATCAAACAGGTTTTTGTCTTTTCATTAGGAAACAAACTATGGACCCACAATTCACACAGCTGTGGCCAAATTCTCACTGGCTTTAGTCAAATCTGGCTAAAAGCTGACTGGTGACAGTCATTTTCATGTTGTCCAAAGAGTCCAATAAGAAACATATGATGCCATTGACATTTTAGGTATAGTGTTGGGTTTTTGAGCACAGAAACAGTCTATATCTGAGCTGGATGCACAACATGCTTTATTAGTGGCTACAGGCTTAGTTTTCCCTGTGGTTGGGGGGACCATAGGGTTCAAACAGTGATCTGGGAAATGGTCATCTCTTCTTGTTTCTTAATAAGGCAGATGCCTGTCCTATCATAAAACCTTACAGGAGCTGTGGCTTTAATAAAGAAATCCTGTTTTATGTGCACCTATTGAGTTCTCCAGTGCCTTCCTCCAAAACAAATCTTAGACTTCTATAGCAGAACTGATCTTCCTGGATCCTGTTGTGTCTGTGGAGTAAAATAAGAATACTTATTTGATCTATGAATATCAAAATAGTTCAGAAAAATCATACCTTAAAAATGCTTACTCTTTTCCTTGAATAAAACCAAAAAAGTTTAAATGAACAACTCTTTCTTAGAGCTCTACAAATAGATGAAATATGGCCTGCCTGTTAGTGTTTGCCACAGGAGGAGAAAGGTAAATACGACCATTTAAGATAGAGGTGAAGGCTTTCAGAGTACTTCTATAATATAAGTGAAACTGGCCCTGGAGGCAGCCCTTGACAACTTTCAAAGCTTCTGGGCTGTCCCCTGCCTGTGCTTGCCCTGTGGCTCAGCATGCCACCATGCATGGCCAGACAAAGCTGTGTGCCAGCTGAAGGGTCAGGAGGTGGCTGTGGGGCACAGCACTACAAAGGGTGGTGCCAACATCTGGGACTGCGTGGAAGCACAGCCTGGAGCTACCAGGCTGAACTGCTGTTGGCCACAGGGATAGAAGACCACAGTAGGGACTGATTTGCCAGGTGCAAGGATACATATCAGCCTTTTCTGTGGCAATGTGGTGTGTCTTGGGACCCACTTGGGATTTATCCCAGTGCCTTGGTCTTGGGACTTGAATGCCCTCACATCCCTTTGACTCCTCTATAAAGACACTGATGATGTTGCAAATAGTGGTCTCCAGTGCAGCTCTTGCTGTAGATGACTGCTAGTCAGCAGTGATGGCTGGATAAAAAGAATTTGATCCCTATTGAATTTAATGCACAGAGCAGAAATTGAAAAAAAAAGATACTTTTTGATATGCAAAAGCAGAGTTTGTTTAGAGCCTTTTGAACGTCTCAGTGTTTTTCCTTTCTTGCCAGGCTTTTAAATGATGGGAGAAAAGTATCACACGAGCAGCACTGCCAGCTTTATGATTTTGTCATGAGACAGTGTTTTCTATTTTGCTTAAAATTCCAGCTCCTAGAAACAATGGATTATGTGAGAATCTCCCAGCTCTGTTTGAAAAGCAAAGAAAATTTTTAGTGCTTTTTTTGTCAGAAAAATGATTGAAACATGACCCCAATTATATACTAAGAAATCCAAAAACATGTTTGGAATTGATTACACTTTTTATGTGCATGGTTTGAAGTCAATTGTATGATTTTTCTTTTGGAATGAGACATCTGACTCATGATTTCTGAATGCTTGGGGAGTGGTGCTATTACATTGGGGGTACCACTGGTGTTTCCAAATCTGTTGAATTATTTCTTACACAAACTGCTTTAGCTCCTTAAAGCAAAGAAATGTTTTTATTTGGTAAGATGTATAGGACAGATCCTGTTTTAAAAATATATGGAACATGCTTTTGTTTTGTTTTTGCTGAGCAGCAGAAACATTTAGCAGATCCCATGCAAATCCCTAAAGATGAATTGTAATGCCTTTTGGTATGCACAGAGAGTATCTGAGTTCACCACAACATAGACTTAACCAAAAGGTCCAGTCCTGTGTATATTCAGTTCCTTTAGGGATACTGAGCTTGTGGGACTTTTCTACTTCTTAAAAAGCCCCTTCTGCCCCCTTCATAGTTAGAGCACCTCATAAAGACTGTGTAAATGCTCCTTTTGGGCATCATAATTCACTGCTGTCTCGGCGGTGCTGCCTGGGGAAGCAGCTTTGGTGTGAATTGCCATGATAGGATGCACTGGCTCATGTGTCCATAGCTTAGTTCTAACCGAAGCTGTGAGCCAAGCCTTTCCCCTTGGACCCCTGCCTCTAAATGTCTGTGGCCAGCCCAGAGGAGGCTCTGTGAGCACACAGTTAGTGTGGGACCTGGGCAGGCTGAGCACGTTGTGGTGGGTTAGGTGTTAGAAAGCAAAAGCTGGTGCCTTTGAGGGCAGTAGTAACCATCCTTTGTTAGAGAATAATTTTTCAGTTTCTGGGTTTAAACAAAGGCAGATGATAGCAATAGGAGACATGGCTAATGAATCTGCTCCCTCTGGGAGCCCTGTAACACACAGTGTCAGCACCTGGTAGATGATGCCATTCACTGTGATGCCAGTGTTTGTCCAGAACACATGGTAGGTCTGGCATTGCTGCCATGCATCCAAGCAGTACTAAAATATCTTCTGTTTTTTATTCATTGTTAGCATATTTTTACTTAAGCAAACTCCCTTCAGAATTACCTGTAAAATTGGATTAAGGAGCATTTTTCTTGCTGAGGCCTCCACAGTCCTTTCAGATTTTTTTTATGAACCGTGCATTTGCAAAAACACATCCTGCATGCTTGCCAGTAATAACATGAAAAATCACACACAGGCTTTAGCTGTTCCAAAGGCCTAGTGTTCTTTCCCCCAATATAATTGAAAGACACTGCCTGAGTCCATGAGCCAAACTATGTCCCCGATTACTTATTTGATGGGGTTGTGTATAGGGTCTCGTAATTAAATGAAACTGCCAAGACTGGTGTTTGGTATAGAATTCATTGCACTGTTGGAACAAGTATATCTAGGGGGAGTTTGAACTATGTTTTGCAGTCTCACTCCCTTCTTCGTGTACTTTTTTGTTACCCCTTTTTAACTTCGTTGTTTTGGATCAAAATTATCAGAAAATAATAAGAGCCACAAATTAGGAGGAAGATTGCATAATCCAAGATTGTGAGATTTAGGATGTTCAAATTTTGCTGTGTTGCTAACAGTAGAGGTGCTGGTTGCTTAGCACGCAGCAGAAGCAGATATGCTGAGATCTGCAGGAAATGATGCCTGAAGACAGTACGAGATGGATGAGGGTCCCAGCATGGTGCGAGGTACCTTTTCCTCCTCCACAGGAAAATCAGAAGAGAGGCGTGAGAGGAAGAAGCCCCTGCCCTCAATTGATGTATAGACTCACAGGTGTCACTGTGAAGGCAGATTAGGGCCAGATTAACACTGAAACAATAGATGCAGGGGAAGCATCCCCTTGAAACACATCGAGTTGTTCTGTGCAATGGGAGCAAGTGAGTTCTGGCTGCCTTGAGTGGATTCACTGATGTCTCTGTCATGAATATACTTCTGTTTTCTGTCTATTGTCAATAGTCATGTAGTTACCTAAAATGTTTTCAAATTCTTTTATATGTTCTTTAATATCTCAATGTTTGGTAGAATTGGCCAGCAAATATAAGAATTAGTGGTTAAGGCCAAGCAAATGCAAGTATTTTTGACTAATCTGATCTCCTGTTAAGATAAGCAGACCCACTTAGTTGATGAGGGAAATGCTGTGGATGTTATCTACATGGACTTAGCAAAGCCTTTGACACCATTTTCCACAATATTCTCCTGGAGAAACTGGCTGCTCATACTTGGATGTGTGCAGTGTCCACTGCATGAAAAACAGGGTGGATGGCTGGGCCCTGATAGTGGTACTGAATAGAGTGGTGAGCTGGAGTGAACTCCAGCTTGTGGCTGGTTATACATGGTGTTCCCCAGGGCTTAGTGCTGGGATCAGTTTTCTTTAATATCTTTATCCATAATCTGGGTAAGGGGATCGAGTGCAGCCTCCATCAGTTTGCAGGCAGTACCGATTTGGGCAGGAGTGTCAATGTACTGGAGGGTAGAAAGGCTCTGCAGAGGAATTGGACAGACTGGATCAGTGAGCCAAGTCCATTTGTGTGAGGTTCAGTGATGCCAGGTGCTGGCTGGGTCCTGCACTTGGGTCACAACAACCCCAGGCAGTGCTGCAGGCTGGGGGAAGGGGCTAGAAAACTGCCTGGTGGAAAAGGTCCTGGGAGTGCTGGTCTATAGCAGCTGAACATGAGCCAGGGTATGTCCAGGTAGCCAAGAAGGCCGATGGCATCCTGGCCTGGATCAGCACTGGTGTGGCCAGCAGGAGCAGGGCGGGGACTGTCCCTCTGTACCCAGCACTGCTGAGGCCGCAGCTCCAATCCTGTGCTCAGTTCTGGGCCCCTCACTGCAAGACAGTGCTGGAGGTGCTGCAGCATGTCCAGAGAAGGGCAGCAGAGCTGGAGAAGGGTCTGGAGCACAAGTCTGGTGAGGAGCATCTTGGAGAGCTGAAGTTGTTTAGCCTCAGAAAAAGAGGCTTTGGGGAAACCTTATCACTCTCTACAACTGCCTGAAAGGAGTGTGGGGCCAGGTGAGTGTTGGTCTCTTCACCCAGAGAACAAGGGTGAAGAACAAGAAGAAACTGCCTCAAACTGCACCAGGGGAGGCTTAGACCATACATTAGGAAACATTTCTTCCCTGAAAGGATTATAGGCATTGGAATAGGCTGCCCAGGGAAGTGGTGGAGTCATTGTCCCTGGAGTATTTAAAAGACATGTAGATGTGGCACTTAATGACATGATTTAAGTGGTGAACTTGGCAGTGTAGGTTAATGGTAGGTTGATGATCTTGGAGGATTTTTCCAACCTAAACAATTCTACAATTCTGTGATTCAGATGTGAGTACACATAGGACCACATGTCCTTCTTTTCCTTAGAAATCCAAGCAAGAAAAAAAACCACCCTAGTAAAAGAGAAGGCCAAGGAAAACTACAATGCCCTGTGTAGGCAAAGGAGAGCTTTGTGGTAGGTCCTTCTGGTTCCAGGGTGCATGAGGACCCTGACTTCATCCTGACTTCCTGCACACAACATAATCCCACAGAGGACCAGCAGTGACTCAGCTCCTTTACCACTTGCTGTGGGTACTACCTGTTGGTGAATCCTCCCCACCCAGGCTTTTCTAAATTACATTTTTCGTCCTTAGTATTTGCTATAAAGGAGTACAGCAGGCACTTTGGTATAGTAGTAGAAAATTACATTTTTTCTTCCTTAGTATTTGGTATAAAGGAGTACAGGAGGCACTTTGGTATAGTGTCCATTTTGAAACATGCCCAAGACCTCTTGAACACCACATTCCCTCACTAATACAGTCTTCATTCATTTAATAACCCAAAGTTACATTTTTACCTGATACAGCTTGAATAGTTCTTTTAGCAAGCTTGCTGCTTCCGTGTTATTGCTGATGGCTGATATCGGTAGTATAACTTCTTTCATTTCAGTACCCAAGAAGGAAATTGTACATGTGTTTGGGAGTGCAGTTAGCCTTTTTTGTAGGTATCAATGCAAAGCCTCTTCTTCAATTGCTGAATCTGAGCCAATATTTAAGAAGACAAGCTACTGTAAAGGACTTAGTGCATTAAAAACTATGGTCTTCAGTTTGCAAGTGAGTGCCAGCACTAATGAAAAGACCATGTTATTTGTCTTCACTGATTTCTGTCTTGAGAAAGACAAAAAATATTGAATAGAGATCCTGTAATAGGATCAGGGATAGGGAGAGTAGATTGGCATCCCATCCAAAGCAGAACATCCCTTCTAGTTAACAAAGTTTTTTTGTATATATTTAAGTAATTTTTAAAGATTTTACTGCTTAAGAATGGTTTTTGCTGAATCAGAGACTGGATCCTTTCGCTGTCTTTTGTGTGAGGAGCATATTCAGAACTGTAAATGAGAAAACTCTTTCCCTTGCTACTGGTTTTTGTCCTATTCTGACAACTTTTGCTAATTAACTGACAATTAGCAGCCCTAGAGTTTATTGTTTATCTTTTTGCCTTATTTTCCCCTTTGTTAAACAAATGATCCAAAGTTTTATGGATCACACCTCTTTGTTTGCCATTGTTGACGGATCATTTTCCACTCAGAATGGAAATGATTAAACCATATAAGAAAGGATCATGCTTGCCGATTATTCTCTGGCATCATATATGGAAAAATATTGCAGCTGGTTGAATTGTCTAGTTGAAATTAGCCTTTAAAGGAAAACAAAACAGAAGGGAATTGTGCAAGTGAGTTCATTAGGGCTTTATCATAACAAGGAGTGAGTGGTGAAGGGGAGAAAAGATGACGGAGTTCATGTTCCTGCAGATTAATTTATCAGTCTTTATGGGCACATGAAAAGAAAATTATGGCTACCTATAAAGGTCTAATTAGAGCATCTAGTGTAAATTCTCTGCAGCTAATCTGGTACAGTTCATAAAAAGCTAACAATAAAAACATAATGATGTGTTGCATTAAATGGGCAATCTTCAGCAAATGGGGCTAAATTAAAAAAGGTCTATTGGAAAAGTAGGCTCTTTATAGGCCTTAAATTGAGGATAACTCATTAAATACACAGCATGTTTTGCTGTTTAGTCCAATAGTGACTAATGTACCCTGGATGTGTACTCCTGGGAATGTTTCTGGTCTTGGGTGCAAGTCAGAACTTCTGGTAAAGTCCTTGTAAGTATCACCTTGAGCACTTGAGGATTACTTGCATTTTTTAATGCTTCTTCACAGTTCTGACCTTCACTACATAGCCTGGTCCTGCTGGTGAGAAGTTCTTGGTGTAAGCAATCAAAATGGGAGCAACTTTTCTGACCGAGCCTTCATATCCATGCCTGAAACGTGGACATATGAAAACTTGTCAAAGGCGTGAGTTAAAAATCTTGTGTAAAACCTCAGTTCTGTCTGAAAGGAGTAATTCATAATTACTATAATTGTAGAGTGCTGAGAATGCACTTTGAAAACTCACCTCTAGAAAGCCTCCAAATGTTAAGGCAGTGAGAATAGAAAAACAAATGAATTCATTAAAAATTGTGTCAAAAGGAGAATTTTCCTAAGGATTTTTTTGACTACACCATTGTCTTTCTGCCTCACGACTGATTTCCCCTTCTCACCTGCTCCAGACACAAGCTACTTGCCATTGCTTTGTGGACTCTCTGGTCACTCCCTATGTGCTCTGGTTCTGCTGCCACTAATTGATTTTTATAGAGGCCCCTTAGCCACCAGTAGAATTTTTGAGAAAGTCTGTCTGCACATTTGAGGAGGAATTTTTCAAATGAACCAAACATCAGGCAAATTTTCTGTCTTTATGTTCAAGCTCTCTGTAAAGCTGTCATGGGCAGATCCTTAAACACAGTTCAACAACCATGAAGGAGCTAAGACAGCTTTCCATTTTTCTGGCCATGGGGGTCTCCTTGTCTGGTGGTTTCCTCTGCTGTCCATTGTAGACAGTCCACCTTTAACAGACAGGAACAATTTTTGGGAGGCTGCTGCTCTGCCATCATCTTTCTCATATGGTTACAGTAACATAAAAAAAATAAAAATTACATAAAGAAAGGCAAGAGTTATGAGGGTTGGCGATGTTTGCAGGATGAGTAAGAACTGAATTCTGGGGTCTGATCAAAATCTCTGCAGAAAGTGGAGCTCCAGTGACCACTTCCTAGAAGTGCCTTTGAGACAAGCAGCTCTGTTCCCATGTCCCTGAGCTACAGAGAAAGAAAGTAAAAAGCTGCAGAGGCCAAACAGATCATATAGATCATAGTTTCCTCCCCAAACCTTTCAAATACAAATACAGTAATCAGATGGCTGTGTGCTCTAAAAATCTGTATGAGCATATTAAAGGGTAAAAAAGAGAAAGTAGCAGAGTTTTGTGTGTAAATTATCCTTTTCTATGTAAAAGAAACAGACTTAGCCATTATGTTTACCTCCACATCTTTGGAGGCCATTTTAGCAGAGGTCTCTACTTTCCTGGTGTCACTGCCAATTTTGAGAATTTTTAGGTTGTGGATTATTGGTCTAATTGGTTGTAAAATAAACTGTTTCAAAGAACTGGCACTCCTCACATCTGCCACTCTTGGCCTAATGTGTGTGTGATGTATTTGCTGGTAGAGAGAAATGTTGCTGGACGTGTGTGCATGGGAAAGCTGCAAATTGTTTTGCCTTTCTTTTGTTTCTGTTTATCTTGGTTTGCAAATATGAAGCAGACATAGTTCTCAATATGGACAAATGTGCTGCAAAATGCCACTCAGCTGAGGAGATCATAGCTGGTTTTCAATTATTAAAAACACATACAGAAGAATAAACTCACAGCTAATTTTGGAATGAAGGTTTGCAACAGATGCATAACCCTAATGAGGAAAGGTTTAGGTAACAGAAATGCTGATGTGTTTTAATTTATGTAGCAAAATCCCCAGAGACAAGGAGGATTGTACATTGGCACAATTACCATATACAGGTTATACCTGCATGTCTGAGAGAGTGCCTGTTAAATGTCACATAGCCCAGTTCTTCCAGGTACACTGGTGACAAGCATTGGAGTTTCTTGTGTGTTTAGGTTGGTCTGAAGAGAGAATATGTCTCTACAGGTCACAGATGGGCAAAAGCTATGGGCTCTTGTTAAAAAGAGGCTTTGCTCTTTCTCTCTGCATACTCCTAAAAGTGCTAGAGAGTTTTCTTAGTTGTTTTGGTTTTTTTGGGGGGGGCTTGATTTTTTTTTTGGTAGTTTTGTTTTGCTTGTTTTGGGTTTTTTTGTTTGGTTGGTTTTTGGTTCAGTTTGAGTTTCTTGTTTTGTTTTGTTTTTTTTTTTTTTTTTTAAAGCCACAGGAAATGCAAGCAATTCTGAGAACAAGGTTCATCCACCAAAACAAAGTTCTGGGAGAGGGGCTGAGAAAAGGGAGTAAGGAAGAATGAGGAAAGACGAGGCTGCATTATCACTTTCCATCCCTACAATTTCTATGTAACAGCCTTCCTGTGAGAAGGGAATGGGATAAACTTTGATAAACCATCTGACTCAAAACCTGCATATCCAGGAGCCCTTACCAAGGGGATATAGCTTAAGACAGAATTTTAGCCATCAGTTGGAATGATGTTCAGAGCAGCTTACCCTGCTACCTCTGCTCTGTGTGAAAATCCTGTCCTCAAGCCTGGGAGAATCTCACAGGTTCCATTGTGCAGTGAGAGCCCATGCAGCACTTACCCATCCTGCTCCCAGGTCCTGAATGGTAGAAGATGGCCAGGCTGTTCTTCCCACCACAGGAACAGCTGGACCACACACTTGGATGGAAAACCTGCCCCGTCTGTGTACATGCAGGCGCTCCATGGTTTGCTCATCAGCAGGCACGGGGAGTCTGAGGGCAGGGAGTTTGGGTTGTTTTGTTGTTTTGGGAATCAAAATATGCAAGTGACATCCTTCAGCTGCGTGTCACAGAGGACATGTTTGGGTTGGCTTTGTAGTGCAGCAACATCTATAAATTTTCTTTCTTTTGTCAGTTTGTGTTGCAACTTTCATGTTGTTTGAGTGTTCAGGAGGGACCATTGGTGTCGACCAGAGCCATTTGGAAGCATTTTTTTTTCCTCTACCCTGTCAAAAGTAAAACAATTTACGAATGGCCAAGTATCCAAAACCCCTGACTCCATGCAATGGACAAAATAAAATTTTCTGTACTTTATGAAATCAAGGGAGTCTCAGATCCTTCGTAGCTGACTATCTAGTGATATTCCCTTTGTGTGCTTTCTGCTTGTTTGTAAATGTGTCATCTACAGGAAATATTTCTAATACAGATCTCAAGGATTACTGTAGGGGCAAAATCCTTCCTTTTGTTTGTATGACTTTGTGTTCTCCTCTTATACAGTGGAGGGGGAGGATGAACAGTCCTCTGCAAGCTGCCCTTGCAGGGTAGCATCCCTTCTTTGAGACCAGCCCTCCTGCTTGCTCTGGACTGAGCACATTTGCTCCAGACAGACCTGGGCCAGACTTGCCTTCTGCTTGGTCTTCAACCTTTCCAGAAAAGCTTACAAAGCCTTGTTGTCTCAGGGCTACAACACCCTCAGGGAAACTACACAAACATCATTTCATGGCCTAGAAAAAAAGGTTATTTAGCTGTATTGTTCTAGAAACATTTTGAGTCCCAGCTAGACATTTAGGGCCAAATGCTGCTCAGAAGTTTATGCAGGCATAACTGCAAGTATTCAAGTCAGTGTTTCTCTCAGCAAGTACACATCTTTTCCCTCTTTATCCATCTTTGAATACCAATTGTACCAGAAATCTGTGGAGGCTTGAAGATCAATTTTGACATGAAAATAATCAGAATCAATAGTAAAATGGTCATCTCAAGTCTTTCTGCAACAGACATCTTTTAGGTGTGTAGAGGATAAGAGTTCTCTGACATGTGGACTGATGTTTTTGTTCAGCCCAATGAGAATTTATAGCAAACATTATGCCTGTTTTGGGGTTGTGACAAGGTAGAGTTGACTTTCTCCAGCTCCTTCTACAGTCTGCAGAAAGAGTAGGATAGCAGAAGGCCAGCTGTGGTTTGTGCCTTATTTAAATATTCCAATGGCTTGTGGGCAGCATTAAGCTTTCTCCACTCATATCCTTGGGCAATCCAAACAATACCTGGCCAAATCCTTACCACTCTGCAGGGAGGTTTCTCAGTGCAGACATGATGTCTGTAAGTACCATAGGAACAGATTGTGTGTTGATTTTGCCAAGAGCTAGGCGATGCAAGTAGTAAACAACATAAACCCCCTTTTTGATCTTAGTTGTCAAAGTGGTAGAGTGATACGTTAGATACCTAGAGGTGTATTTTCATAAATATTGAGAAAAAAATTTTTTTTTCAATATTTATGAAAAATTAGTAAGTTAGATATTCTGACTATAGTCCAAAATATTTATGAAAAATTAGTTGCCTTTGTAATGGGAATGCCATTTAAAAACACCTGAAGTTGCTTGCCTTTCCCAGAGAAACCACCACAAGCTCCTGACCGTGCTGTTCCACTTCCAGAAGTGAACAGGATTTGGTCAGCACAGTCCCCAGCAGACACTGGTGTTCCCAAAGCCACCCTGACCCTCACACAGTTCTGCCTCACAGCTGCTTTTGTATGGGATTCTCCTTAGCTCTCCTTTATCATTCTGAATCCTCCTCACGAAGACCGTTCTTTCACAGACTAAAGTTGTTCCAATAAATCTGGGTTTTATTGTCTCACTTACAGATTTTGTGGACAATTATTCACAGGGAAAATATTTATCTTGTTTTTCCCAATCTCATTTCTACACCTGCCAAATCGCCTCACCCTTTCCAACTCCTTCTAATGCCCATGAAGATCCCATTGTATCATTTTGGTCCATTTCGTAAGCTAAAGAATATATTGGATTGGGCAGGTCTGGATTTACTGCCAACTATAACAGCTAATTCAAATGTCTGCTAGTATCTCTGGGACAATATAAAGTTCCAATCTTAACCAAAATGGCATCAGACTTCTGGCATGGTTCCATCATAGTTATTGTCATTATTAGGAAAAAGATTTACTCCATAATGACCAACTTCATTTGTTTTTTGCAGTGAATTCATACATTTATGATGGCAAGTTCTAATAATACTATTTATCTGCTAAGCCAGCAGCCCTGAAAGAAAGTGAGAAAGTAGAAATCTCAAGTTTGTTCAAAAATATTTGACCCCATAATATTTGTGGGGAAAAAGTATTGTGAATGTTTAGTCAATGTGTTAGCTTCAGAAATGTGATAGTGAATGAATGTTCGATTCTTTTCATTATTGTTTTTCTTAAATCTCTTGGATAGTTTGGGTTTTTTAACCCAGTCTTATGATTTTGTGGTCCAAAACTTGCATTTTAAACTCTGGATATTTACACTAATATATGTAATGAATTTTATGGCTTATTTTAAAACAAGTTTTATAAACTATGAATCTTAGGCTACCTGCCAGAAATTAGGAATATATGGGTCTTCTTGATAAAAACTGGCTGTCACTGAAAAAGATTTATGGTTGCAACAAGATATGAGCTGATAGGGGTTTAAGTCCAGCCTCTGCAATAAAAGAATTTATGTGCAGTTTCCTCCTCTTTAATAAGTGATTAGAGTTGGAATGTGATGCATTTGAGCCAGTTGGTGCAAACTGTGCTTGTGGGAGTTACTTATTTGACATGACTAGGGCTAGTTATGACCTTCACCTAGAGATTTCAGCTCATTCCCCTGGGAATTGAATGAGGCCTTATGGTCTAATTGGTCCCCTCGCTTGGGGTACTACTGTTTCCCACATGCCTGTCTGTGCTGCCTAGGGATGCTGAACCTCTTGTTACCCACTGACTTTGACATGAGTTTCTAGCTCTGAGAAGTCAGGCCCCACAGGGACTTGTTGCATGAAAGCACCCTAAACTAGAGCATACTTTGATTATCCTCAGGGCACAAAGCAGTTTGAGCCATTTCCTGTGGTGCTCTAAGTAGCTGCTGCTCCCAGAACAGCTGGTAGGCTGGGAAGGAAAGGAGCTGAGCCAGCCAGAATGAAATAGCCAAGAGAGCTCTACAGGGAAGGGTCCAGTTTCCAAGCACTTCCACTGGGACAGTGGTATGAAAAATCTGGGGCTGCTGGCCAGGGAGGCTGGTCTGAAGGAAAGACTGAATGGCATAAATTAAACATGATCCAGCATTATAACACATGGGGTGAATTCACAGGAGAAGCTCACAAAACAAAAACTGTGAGTGGGTAGAAGTGAAGCCTTGCCTTATTTACAGAAAGCAGAGTTGATGAGTATGTTGAAAACACATGAAGGTGTGAGTTAAATCAACAAAAAAGGGGGAGAAGTACTGGCCCAGTTGCCTGTTCCTGAGTCTGTTTGTGCCTTGTGACTTGAACAAAGCAAGGCAGCTGGGGAGAGAGGAAAAGAAAGTTGCAAGAAGGACATTTCTGGAGGGATGTACAAGCAAAAGGAGGTAGTGACCTTTCATCTCTGTTGACTCATAAACTGGAAGGCAGGGCTAGCCATTACTACTCCATATTCTAAATCACAGTGTGGTGTACAACTATACACCAACTGTGCAAACTAGAGACTTCCCAGGCAGTGTTCTGAAGACCAAATTATCCTTTTACTATCTTTATTTTTTCCCTTCTCTTACACTTGCCTCCTATCCCTCTGTATCCTGTTACTGATTCTGCAAGAAGGAAAGACTCTAAGGGCATTATTCCCATCTGGGAAAATCTGGTGGCTCCCTGCTCCTGTTGTCCCATCCAGATGAGCAAAAAGGATTTTGATGGCAAGGAGAACACGTGAAAGGGAGGGTAGAAGAGAAAACTGCATCTGGAAGGTGGGAAAGATCCAGGAAAGCACAGTCATATGAAGAGAATACTTTGTCTTTAGCAGAGTGTGCATTTGCTCAGAGTATAATGGAAAGGAAATCTCTGAGCAACATTATAAACATATCTTCCAGCTCTGGTTATGCACACACACATAAATGGCTCAAATTTCACTCCTGTGGATTATTATTATATCAGCACAACCTTGAACTATATTTATAGTCTTGTAAGCTGCCAAGTTGCAACCTGCTTCTTGTTTTTTCCTGGTGGCAGCCAGCATGGCCTAAAGGGGTGATTGCAGCTGAGAGTGTCAGTGGAAGAGACTGGAGTCTGGCCACTCACTCTCTGTGTGGCCATGAGCAATTCCCTGCTTCTCTGTACCTCAGTTTCCCCACTGATAATAGCAGGAAGGGTTATTTTTCCCAAGGCAATTGTAAGCATTTTATTAGAGCTTCTTGTACCTTTGCTGTTGAGCACCTGGTTGAAACCTCGTGGTTACAGTAGCTGACTATGTGTGATAGCAGCAGCTTCTTGTGAGAACCCCCTTCAGCCCCTGCTGACTGTGAGACAGAGCTGCACAGGACTCTGGTGTAGGTGCCTGTGTCTCCATGAAACCACCACGGCCTCGTGTTCACTGGGATTTTTGCAGGGCAAACACAAAGGCTTAAAAGGCTCCACCATTTACAGAATGACAGATAGGATGCCATACCTGCATACTTGAGGAAAACTAATTTTCTTTCAGACAGGCACTCGGGAAGACTAATTACATTCACCTTTTCTTTTCTAACACACTTTATACCTAGCTAGGAAAGGCAAGAATGTGCTGAAAATGAGAGCAAAGGTCTCTCAGTGCTTGCCAGAGCTGCGGGTACCAACCAACAGGAGTGCAGGTCTGAGGAGGCGATGGCAGATGCCAGAGCTTGCCCTGGGGTGGGAAGCTGTGCTGATGAGGCCAGCTGCAGAGCTCACTGATTCTTATTTGTCCAATACAGAATTTTCTCACATCTCATGTGACATGACCCCATTGCCATTGTGCCTGGCCCTCTGGACAGAGTCTTGTTTTGCCAGGGTTCACTTGAAGTCTAAGGCCTGAAAGGTCACAACGTCGCATAGTTATAACTTCTAGCTCCCAGACTGTCCTTTCTGTTGCTGGCTCCTCTCTCTGGTTTCTAGGTTTCCTCTCTCCAAATGTGAAGCTTACAGAAACTCATTCTTTCTATTTTCTGTAACAATTTTTATCATGTTTGTGACGTGCAGTAGTGATCACTTTGCAACTTCCATCTGATGGCAACAGAAAAGTGTTCACAAAATTAGTTGATTATATGTGGTTATACTCATTTTTTCTTTTATTTTTTTATTTTCATTCCCCTTAAAGCCTCAGTCACATCTCTAACCTTAGGGGTACTCAGACATAGAGAGGGCTTTCCTTCTTCAGTGCATTCCATGGTGTAAGTCCACAAACCAAAGGATGATGTGGTCCTGGCAGCCCAGTTTTTGTGTTTGAAGTGTGCTTTGTGCTAAGGCTCTTCCCCCAGAGTCTTCTTTGTGCACTTCTCAAAATGATGAAATCAGGGATCATAACGCAGCAGCTAATTAGAATGATGAATGACACCTTATCCTTGGCAACTTGCCAGCTTGCCTGACTGCAGCAGTGGTTTTGCCTTGGACTTTGGTCTCATTTCAATCTCCAGATCTTTGAGTGCTGTGATTACTCCAAAGGTGTGGGTCTCCCACCATGGCCCATTCCACCCCCCCAGAGTTGGGGTGCTGTGGCCTTCCTCCCTCTCTGAGATCCCAACATCAAGTCCAGCTCACCACTGCTCCATGGTACTCTCAGGGATCACAAGCAAGAAGAGAAACTGTGAAGTTGCATTGCTGTAAGAGGGAATGCTTTAGGAGACACACAGACTGCACAGCCCTTCCCCATCACTGGAGGTACTGTGGATCCTCCTAGGTCACATCCTATACCTTACTTCTAGATCTGCATCAAGAGGAAGAAAAAATCAGGAGCAGAGAAGATCTGGGAAAGATGATCAATGACTTTAAACCTAGGAGTCCAATAAAATACTTCCTTTCTCCGTTACTACTCATAACGAAAAAAAAAAAAGGCACTCTTTCACTATTTGAGCCAGTTCCTGATTGTAGTTTTTTGGGGTGGGACAGGAGAGAGGAAAGGCTGAGTCACAATTTCTGAGCACTCAGCTCTTCCACAATGCTTCATCACCAAGGATTTTAAAGTGGTTTTGACATATGAATGAGTTAAATTTCCTAGTCAGGCCAGGAAAACCTTTGCTGAGTTCATTCACAGATGAAATGGAGCAAGTCTTTAGGTCAGAGTTTTCCAACCTGGATACTTCATGTTAGATACCAAAGCTAGAAATAACTTCAAAATGTAGTGGGTTTAAAGTGCATTTATCCATGCTTCTACTGCCACAGTAACAAAGAAGTATCTGCATTTATTTTTTATTTAATCAGACTGTGGGATTCAGTGGCAGTCTACTGATCAGGCAGTCTACTGAAGAGGAGGTATCTGGTGTTACCAGATCAGCCTACTTCTGATCTGGTAACACCAGATACCTCCTCTTCCTCCACCACCAGATACCTCCTCCCGCCTCCACCAGAATGAAAGGCTGAAGAGGGGGCAGATTTGCTATTTTCTGCTGAATATTCTCACTCTACAAAGTAGTAGCATCCTCCCTTCTTCCCTCTCATCTTCCCTCTCTCTGGTTTTCTGTGTCCAGGTTCATGGTAAAAGCATTAGAGGTACTGGAGCCTTTAGCACCTTCAGCTCCAGAGATGCCTCCCATCAGGTTCTCACTCCTACTTCTCAGAGCTCTTGCATTGAAGAAGCGAGCCCTATCCAGTCACCATCTGCACACAGAGGACAAGAAAATTGCCATGAATTTGCACAACAAAACAATGGCATTGCACTTGGTTAAGTGAGAGGAAATCTATGGGAAACCAGCCAAAGTTAAGTGAGTTACCTTGGAACCATTCTGGGCCCTGAGCCCCGAGTGAGACTTCAGGGACCTGGAGCACTCCTTGAGCTGCCTGTGTGGCAAGGCTGGGCTCTGCTAACCAACTGATCTTCACTGAACTGTCTCAGTGGGGCTGCTCACCTGGGCTGGAGTTCTCCAGAGAGCTGCCTCCTTTTATTCACCTCCAGCTTCCCTGCCTGGACCTGCCCCAGCTTGTCCTGGCACAAGCTAAGGTACCTCCATCGAAACCTGTGCTCAGTAGCTTCTGAGTAGTCACTCTGGGGTACACAGGGTCAGGCACAGACCTTTGGCAGAGTACAAGATCTGCTGAGATATCTGGGTTCTCTTCTTCAAGAGTGTGTCTTGCAGGCAGTGCTGCTTTAAGGGGACTTTTGTGACAGGGGAATATTGCAAGGCACTGTGAGTGTCCTCAAGGCTCTGGGCTAAAGTTTATTTTGCCTCTGTATCCTGACTGTCTGAGCAGAAAGGCTGGCTTAGCTTGTAAATGTGACTTCACAGAAACATGGCAAAAGACAGAGATACCTTAAGCCAGTAAATGCTTCCAGATGGGGGCATTTCTGGTGAACTTTTTACTTCTGCCTCTAAATGAGGCACTGTTAGCTTTTACAAAGATCGAAGATTTGAGCCTTAGGTAGAGTTAAGTGTGGTGGAACTTTTTTCTTTTTCTTTTTCTTTTTCTTTTTCTTTTTCTTTTTCTTTTTCTTTTTCTTTTTCTTTTTCTTTTTCTTTTTCTTTTTCTTTTTCTTTTCTCTTTCTTTCTTTCTTTCTTTCTTTCTTTCTTTCTTTCTTTCTTTCTTTCTTTCTTTCTTTCTTTCTTTCTTTCTTTCTTTCTTTTTCTCTCTCTCTCTCTCCTCTCTCTTTCTCTATTTTTCTTTCCTTTTTTGCTTTCTGAGTATTTTAAGTTTTCCTCCTTTCTCTCTCTTTTTTTTCTTTTGTGCAAAACAAAGCAGGGGTAAAAAGAGGGAAACACTGCTGTTTAAAAAAATGCAGCTTGATATATTCCTAGAAGCCTGTAAATAGAGAAAAAATAGGCAAAAGAGGGAGAACAAGCAAGCTTTGACAGTAATAGCAGTGAGCCAGTGGAATGTCTTGAAAGGAACTAGCCTTGTCTTAGGAAATTAAAAAGACATGTGTGTAGCTGTTAAAAAGCCTGAGAAAAGTGCCTGTGATTCTCAAGCAAGGCAGTCCTGCAGGAGGAAGTTTACAAGATCTAGGAGTAGTAGTATCCGTGACTTTAATCTGGTCTTGGAAATTACTAGTTCTAAGCATGCTGGAAGGAATTAAGACCAAACAAGGGGTTTGAGTTTAGAATCTGAGTCTTTGATGCTTTAGGAACGTAATTTGATTGCATCAAATGGATCCCAGGGATAGGAACCTTAGTCCATAAATATCACTGATCCACATCATTAAAAAAACTTCAATCTGCACTTTTTTTTCCCTTCTTCTTTTTGCAGTGCTTTGGATTCTTTGGACATAAGAGGCCCACAGCTGAATCAGCAGGGAGATTGATTTCTCTCTTTCCCTTTAAAAGAGGGAAAGAAGGTCCCTTTGGGTCAGGGTTAAGGGCTTGGAAGGGGCCTAATGGGAAAGTTCATCTCACAGCTGCCAGCAGTATATAGTACCAGGCCCATGGATAACAACAGGATGTGGGTTTTGAGCACTGTCAGCTCCTTCATGATATATTTCTTTTTAATTTTCTCCTTTTAAAATAATACACCAGCTAAGAACATTCTTTATTATCATAACAGAATCTCTGCTCCAGTGACTCTGAGACGTTCCTAATTGTTTTCAATCTGTCAGGAGCGCTTTCTGTTTGCATTTCTGCAACCACTCAAGAGATTGCTGTAAAGAAAACAAACAAAAAAAATTGCCTGGGCTAACTGAGGGGTTGGGTAATGGGTTACAGCACTTTCACCTTGCTCAGCACTGCTGAGCAGGAATCAAAAACTGAATTGGTTGGTAATAACTCGAGTATCATCTTTGTAACAGCCAATTTCGAGCTGTTGTTAGCACTTCAAGTCACCAAACAGGCACAGTGACAGCCAATGAGTTAAAAATAAACTCTGGTTATGGTGGAAGGTGCAGAGAAAACACCCCATTCACCCAAATGGGGATGGAAAGTGAAGGGGAAGACTGCACGTAGCTCTTTGCACTGTCATCGTGTGAATGACAAATAGCAGTGCATTTCCCACGGTGAAAAACACATCTGATCTAACTTTTCATGCTGTTTCGTAAAGAGGGGTCTCACTAACGTGAGAGCAGGGTGATTTCTGGGAACAGCGATATTCTGAGTGGCTGCTGCTGATCCTGCAGAAGCCAGTGGTGCGGGACAGCCTTGCACCACCACACGTGCATCCTCACCAGCATGCTGCACTGCTCTTGCTGTCTGGTGCAGAGAGGGGTGGGAGCACAGGGGCTGCATGCACAGGCAGCCCCAGGCCCCCTGCAGATATCTGCCGGCAGAGCTCGGACACACGGGCCATGGGAGGAGCGCCGAGGAATTTTCCCAGCGTCGTTCCCTGTGTGTGTGGGTGTTGCCTCCCACCACGGGCAGCGTCCTGTTATGAGTCTGAGCATTACAGCAGGAATGGTGGGCCCCAGCCCACAGGGAGTCCCTGCTGTACCACAGGCTGCAGGGGAGAGGTGCTGCCTTGAGGAGCTGCAGAAATAAGATGGAAGGAAGCTGCCCCACTGAGCAAGCGAGCTGAGAACGGAAGGCAGCATTCATGTTGCCTTCTAGAAATGCTCGTGAGATGTCAAACCTGTCCGTCTTCATTAGTGGTGCAGGGACCGGTGGTCTGTCTGCAGACAGCTTGGATCTCTTCTTGGGCTTGGTGAAAGGATGTAATGGTCATGATGACAGGGGCCCACAGCCAGAGAGAAACCTGAATTCAAACCTGGTAGACTTTGAAGGCAAAACCAGAAAAGAGAGGAGGTGAGGATTAAGTCCATTGAGGTTTATTCAGGACAACCCAGAAATGGTCACTGAGCTCCTAAATCACAGCTCGGTGTTGTTACCACACATTCCACCAGAACTGTCCTTCCATAGCTCTCCCTGGTCATCAGGGTTCCATATGTCCCTCAGTGCAGAAGTAGCTGAAGAATAGTCAGGGCTGGTTTTGCACACATTAACAAAAAAGCAGAACCACAGGAACTGTCAGTATGTTTAGAAGGAACTCATCACCCAGGCATCTGGTATGCCCTGAGCTGCTCTCAACTACCGGCACTGAGAAGTTCACAGCAAAACCCAGGAGCTCTGACCACCCCTGGAGAAGGGTCTGGGTGAAGAGTGGGTCGCTGCAGAGGCCCCAGAGCCATGGGCCTGAGTCAGGCTTTTGTTAGGAAGGGTGGAAAGAAGGGCCTATGTCAGAAAGGACTTATCCTGCTGGTTTGGAAGTCATGACTCCTTCTGCTCTGTCACAGAATTCCCCCATGTGCTTTAAGCACATCCTTCAGCTCTCTTTGGCTGCCTGTGTAAGATGGAAGGTGTTGCCTTACTCTGTCTCACCAGAAAGATGCAAGGAGCTCTCATAGTCACTTACCCAAGTAACTTTAAAAAGTTCAGCTTAAAGCAAACCATCTTTGGGAGCTCTTCTTTGTCTCAGTACTTGGGAGGACCCACAGTAAGAAAAAGACACGATGTTCCTGTTCCCCACTGCCGCACAGACATGGCTGAGAAGTCTTTTAGCGGGATATGGTTTCCCACCTGTTTTGCACCAGCATAAAAAGTCCTGCTGAATGCAAGGCAGCAGTTGGGTTCATGCTTTTCCACAGGAAATGCTGGACATAGAGATAAGCTCATCCAAGTTAGCACTGGGATAACAGCAAATCTTTAGCAAGTAGGAATGTGAAGCATGGCAGCCACCGTAGCCATGGGGTATGTGAGGGCTGTGAGGGCTCTGTCACATTTTTTGTGGAGAAGCAAAATTGCTTTTCCTCTCACCTTCCTGGGAAAGAGGAGGCAGATGGTTAGCTTGACTTGTAAGGAGTGTTGTTGCTACTACTTCTTGTCCTCCCTGTGCCCTTTGGCTGCCTTTGCTCTCTGCAGCAGCGTACAGACATACACGGAGTGGCTGTGGGCAGAGGAGGAGAAAACAAGCTCTAGAACAGAACAGAAAGTGTGTTCTCATGCAAACCTCATTAATAATGGAGAGCTAGTGAAGAGAAATGGTACAAAAAACAAGATATTTCTTGTTGGAAAGAGAGAGAACATGCTGCAAAGAGGGAATGTGAAAGGTGAAGGCTTTCAGAGTTTACATCACTCTCCATAAAACAAACTTCAGGCTATTTCACAGTTACTGCAACATTTAGCCAGGCAGTGGGATGACAAACATCACTTAAAAATAAACAAAGAAATCATTTTGTGTCAAGATTTTTGCTATCTCAGATTCTTTTGTTTTTGGTTTTTTTTTCTATTTCATTTCAACATTTTAAATTTTCTTTCTTACTGCTGGCACTCCAGAGAATTCAAAATCATACTGAAATGACAAGCCCTTTTCTCTGGTAAAACAAATAAGGCCCATATAGCACTGCTCAGCAAATGCATGTCTCTTGGAGACATCCTGCCAGCAGGGACTGTGGCTTAGCAAGTCATTCATTACCCAGGGCCATCACGCTTCTTTCTGGCATGGTGGTCCAGATAGATGCTTTAAAGATACAGTACCTGTAAATCTGCCCAAAGGTATCTGCCATAATATGACATAAAGTCCTCCTAAGATTGTGGTCCATGAGTTCTTTTTCTTTTATGCTGGTCATTACTCTCAGAAATGCATACGAAATTGATTTCCTTTTCATGACATTGTTTTCAAATGACTCTTCTGTTTTCTTCTGCTTGGTTTTTGGCAATCTCAGTGGCTTGGGAGCTACACAAAATATAATTCAGAGTGTCTCCAAATGCTTCACAGTCAAAGTTGTCAGTGCTTGCTCTCCACTCTGTGTTTTATTGGGTTTGGATGCAGCAAGGAAACTGCAAAGAATGGGGGCATCAGAGTGGTAAAATTAAAATGCGAGACTAGAGTAATCAGAAGAAATTAGATCCTTTTGAGCTTACAGAAGTAGAACCAAGAGCAGAACTTGGATGCTAAACCTGGTAGTCATTTGGGATGTTGGGTTTTCTAACTACAAAGTTCAGAAAGAGAACACAGAAGAGTCAGTTGCTTTAATATGTGCTGCACTTCTGAACAGCAAAGCTCCCAAATAGTAAAACTCTCCCAACAGCTCTCCCTTTGCCTGCAAACAGCAAGCTTACATGCAGGGAGGGGGAAAAATGCAGTCACATTCCTTTCGCACTCCCACTCGCCTCTGAGGTTCTTCCACTTCCTTCCTTTGGCTTTTTTTAGAACTGTAGTGTTTTTCTCACGTCCGGCAACAAAGGATGTTTTGTGCTGCTCCTGAGGTTGTTGGTTTCTTTTTTTTTTTTTTTTTTTACTTTAGATACATGTTTGAAAATATCACTCTTGTTTGTGTGGAAGCAAAATATTTTTCCCTCTGGTACTTTACAGATATGGTCAATTGCTGAGGACTTGTTTAATAGTTAAAATTCTCCCACCAGGATCAACATTTGTGTTTTCCTGCAACCTTATATTTACTTGTGAAAACCACCATGCTGTAACCCTAAAGGTAGAATGATATTGGGGAGTCAGTGATATTGCAGTGATTTCTCTGCCCTGTTAATGAATAAGAAATGCAATCACTCCAGAATTACCATGGTGCAGTTGAGAGAAGAGCACGGTGCCTAAATTGGTTCAGAAAATGCAGAACTTACAAAATCCATAAAGGTCTTGTTTTGTTCCCAGTAAAAATTCCAGTGAGGAGACAGGAGGAGCAGGTCAATAATGGAATCACAGTCTCCAGCCTGTAGAATCAGCTCTCCCATTTTACAATACTGTAACGTCATGAAATAAGAGTTGAGCTATGCATCAATGTAATGCAGGATTACATCTTTGGGGTTTGTTACATTCTTGTCCCCAATCACTATAGCTGGGTCTTTGGCAAAGTGATAAATTGACCGTGGTCACACACGTTGACATTATTCACTTTGAGAAGTAAAACTCTAAACATCAGTCATCAGTGTGTCAGGGACCCTGGATATTGGATATTCAGGCATTCAGTCTTTCCAATTTATTATAATTTGTAGACAAACAGACAAGGTAGGGAGAAAGCCCATAGACAGCCTAGAATTATATAATAAATCTCCAAAAGCTCTAACATAAACCTAAAGACTACATTCAGTTCCTCAGACAGGGAGCATGAGTGATACAGTGAACCTGATTTTAACCTTTTGCTCAGCAGTGCTGCACACGTATTTTTACACTTTTGGCTTTAGCTTCTGTGGGACTTGGTACATAAGTGTCTCAGAAAGGACGTGTTCAGTGGAAAAACATAAGGACTGCTACCTCAGTGCCTACTTCATCTTGGTAGCCAGGGTGAAGCAAAGAGAAAATCAGAGGCTGTGAGTCCCCCCTGCCTGGTGTGGGAATTGCTCCTGGGTTGTGCAGATGGGGCTGGAGAGAGGTACCACACACTGCCTTTGTGGACATCCTTTGTACTGCACATAAATTAAGGAATACCCATACCCCTGTTACTTGCTGGATGTTTTCTCCAGATTCCTGAGACATACCAATACCAGTTCTCCAAAACAGTCAGTAAAATGCAGGAACCTGCTGGAGCTCTTACAAAGTGAGCCCTGATTAAGAAAGCTATTTGATTGCTGCTTTTGTGGCATGTCTGGCTTCCTATGCCTGCTGCCAAACTTTCCAGAGTGGAAGGAAGAATTTTCCCCTGTTATATTGCCAAAGCCTTGCAATAATCTTGGAGCCTGCTTTGGTTGGTGTGAACCATTGGGCAGGTGCTGGGGAGTCATAATGCCATGTGCACAAAAGGGGGAGAACCTGTGCAGACCGTGGATGTCCCTGTGACTTCCTGATAGTCCAGCTATGGCTCTATTCCTTGTCTTCTCCCCTAGCACTAGGCTGAATGGAGGGATAAATGTCAGGTCTGAGTGGTTTGAGGCGCTCCTTGAGTACCACCCTCACTCTGAAAGTCTGGCTCTAGGAACTTGTGCTGTGGTGCCATAAATCCCCATTTTTCTGCTAGATTCTTTCTCTCCAGCCTTCCAGAAACCAGCACATACCTGAGCCACAGGCATCCCAGCATCCCAAGGCCGAGACAGACACATGGAGGCTGCTTCACACCAGGCAGTGAACTGAGATGCCCGAGGCATGTTTGCTTGTTTTATCCACCAGTTTGGATAAGGGCAGTGATTCTGACAGAGTCCAACACCCAGGGTGGTAAATATCTTAAACAAACACATCTGTTTACCAAAAGTGAGTCTGTCTTCCATTGGGTTTGGCTAACATGAGCTAGCAAACCTGATTTGACCTCAGCCTTTTATTCAGGGTAGACACAGCAAGTTGCAGCTGCTTCTGGAGAGGCATTTTCTGTAAATGGCTGGGTGAGGCTATCACTGGTGAAAGGTGGTGTCGTATGGCTGTCCATGGCAAGACCTGGCTGGCACTCTGACACCTTGCCAGGAGAAGCTGGTTTTCTCACTGCAGTGGGATGTGCCATAACAGCCCTATGAAAAATCCTGTCTGGCTTTTCTGTGACCCAAACAGACTCCCAAGCTGATGGTTTCTAACCCAGCAAGCACCATGGCTTATGCCAGCCCCACACTTCAGTGGGAGCAGTTGATATCCTGTGTCCGTAGCCAGTGTGCTGAGGTGCAGCAAAGTCAGTGCTCGTACAGACAGAGAAACAGCATTGTCAATGTAGCCTGGGTAAACAGCCTGCTAGTCTATGGTCAACTCACTTTACAAGTCAAGATAAATTAAAAAAAAAAAATTAATCAAGTTCAGCGTTTTTTTTTAATTTATACAGCAGGAATACCCTTAACTACTTGCCCAAGTAAAACTTCAATAAACAGCAACAGGGGGGAAGGTGTTGTGAAGGCTTTATCTTGCTTCTACACTGTCCTACTCATCCCTGTTGCAGCCTCCAGTCAAGCCAGGTCACACTGGTCTTGTTTTTTCCTTTTACTTTAAAGTTGCTGGCTTACATTTGTTTGGATCCCATTAGAAAAAAAATATAGAGCTACAGTTTAAACCACTGTCCCTAGAGGCAACTGTGATCCTGCTTCAATAAAGACAAGCAGGTGTTGCTGTGACACCAAGTGACACCTGTGCTGTTTCTCCACCACTGGGACATTTCCCAGATCAGGGTGGTGATGCTTCCATGGCCCTCACGAGTAGTCTGGCACAAAGAGATGAAATACACCTATGTTGCCTTTTCCAGAAAATGTGATTTATGATCAGGAGGGATCCACCTTTCAAGGTGGGCAAGCGCTGCAGGAAAGAGCTCCAGCAAGCTCAGCCAAGACAGCACCTGGGGCTGTGGCGCTCCATCCCAGCCATAATGCTGCAGAGAAAGGGAGGGTGAAACTGTGTGAGACTTGGAAATCTTCATGAAGCCATGGAGGAACTGTATTCAGGAGAGAACTGCAGCCCCTAGATCTACTCTACAAATCCCAAACAATCTCTGGATAAATTTCAGCTGAAAACTGGCTCTTTCATGCCTGCGATAACTACACTTGACAGCCAAACAGAGACTCTTTCATATTTAAAAATAGAAAAAGCAATTAATTATCAGAGTCAATATAAGCCAGGAGCTGGCAGAGTAGCAGAGCAGTGTCTGCAGTGATCTGACTGCAGCAGAGGCCACAGTGGCTTGAGAGTCCATGCGCCCGTCAGCCCAGGGGGACACGCCAGCACTCGGAATGCAAAGCTGCTCAAACACAGGCACAAAACAGAGTCATGCCCGAAAGCAGCAGGGTTGGTAGGCAGCAAAGACAGAAAGCAGCCTCTGAATCCCCTAAAGAGCTTAATGGAGTCAGTGCTACTTTGTCAAACCCAGCCTGGCTCAGATTTGGGCAACTCGAGCTGAAATGCTTGCCTGTCTGGTTTACTGTTCTCCAGTGGCTGTGCACAGCGAGTGCCAGTGTGTCAGAGGCAAGCCTTGGAGGTTAGTGGGCAAGCCCTGAGAGCCAGAGCCACTGATTTCTCTTTCTCATAGCTGGATTGTCTGGTTCAGTGAGGAATGAAGCACTGTGCACCAAAGCCAGGCTCAGTTTTTTTCTGTCTCAGTGTTTACCTGACTAGACCGTGATGTGCGGTGCTGATGGGGCTTAGGGACTCCTGGCTTTGTTGCCAGGGACTTGATAGCATTTCACCTTCTGTTGACTCTGCGTCCTTTGGACATTGGAGAATTCCCCAGAAGGGAGCTTTCCTTATCCTCCGGGAAAATCCTATTCGTTTTTTTTTACTATAAAGTCCAGTTCTTGAC
Source organism: Zonotrichia leucophrys gambelii (assembly GCF_028769735.1). NCBI lineage: Eukaryota > Metazoa > Chordata > Aves > Passeriformes > Passerellidae > Zonotrichia > Zonotrichia leucophrys. The sequence continues at coordinate 78,678,270 of NC_088169.1, forward strand.
ACTTGCTAGCTACAAGCTGTCCTCGTGGATTAGCAGCCCAATGAGGTAATGAAAGTCAGCTGCCTTAGACACTTCATTTTCTGCTGCATGATACTTGCACATGACTGAGTTTGGTGAGCCCAAGCCATGTAGAGATTTTCAAGGAGAAGCCGGTCCTGAGCTGAAGGAGACTGTGGCTAGGAAACCGAGGTCATGCTGCTGTGATGTGAGTTGAGGAGGGACCTTTGAAGTGCAGTCTTTGGGCAGTTGCCTAGGCCAAAAGCAAACACTGCACAGGAGTTCCACTTTGCTAACAATAATGAAAGCAGTTCCTGGAATGATTTGCTTGTCCTGACAGCAGCACAGTTTGGTTGAAATATGCACAAATTGGAAAAAAAAAAAATAAAAGAGGAATTTGTAAGAGAGGCCTTTCCTTGGACTGGTTGTTCTCACAGCCTCCTTTCCCTGTTCAAATTGGTAATTCCCAGCAAAGCCACGATTCAAGTGCACGGTGACTGCTCTTTCAACATGATCAAAGGAATAATTATATGCAGTGGAATTCTCCAAACACAACAATCGCGTGTGATCTGCCCGGCATGAGGAACTGGCTGCGTGTCTGGAGAAAGCTCCCATTTGCTCCACAGACAGGCAGTCCCAGGTTGCAGCCAGGGACTGTCCCTGCCTGCCACCACAGAGCTCTTCCTCAGCTGCCTTCCACTGTGTAAGCTTACTCCCTGCTTTTGGGCTGCCCAAGTGGCAGGGGGATGTGGAGGTCCTTTGTTTCTTTGTGTATTCAGGGGATGAAGGGGATATTTTCCTAAAAATCAACTACTGCTTGCTTAGTTTATCCTGGAATAGAAACTTTATTTATAGAAGCAGCAGCAGCAACCGGCACCCTGGGCCCTAGCAACAGCAAAGTGAGCTCTTCAGGTCCTGATGGGAAATACTGCAAGGTGCTGTGCTTCAGCAGCAGATTTTGCTCACGGTCTCCCACTTTTGTACCTGTCCCATCTCTTCTAGGAGCTGCAAATCAGAAATCAGCCTTTTCTTCCTCCACTGAACTGTTTTTTCTACCCCTCAGCAGTCAGCATAGTGTAGTGCGTCCAGGAAAGTGAAAAGGTTTCTCTGGTGGCCTGAAGTGGGCCAGCACCAGACCACCGGGGCATTTGAGCAATACGGGCTGAGCTGAAGGTCATTGAGCCCCTTGACTCCAACATTCTTCTGCTACATCCATGGCTGTTGTTCAAGCCCAAAGCTTCCAACTTGAAGGATTATTGCTGCAGCATCCAGCCACTCCATTGCAGTCTCCCTGCATCTGCTTTACCCAGACCACACAAGCTCTGTAGGAAATCCCTGCAGCTGTTCATAGAAAAAGCTCACCTGAAATCCCTGCTGAAGTGCATGCGTGGAGGCAGCAGTGCAGATGCTGGTCCAGTCTGCATTTCATTGTGCAGTGTGTCTTGTCCCATCCAAACTATTCCTGGCATGGTCGGGTCTCTTTTCAGTTAGGCACTTAGGATGAGCATCTGAAGCCAAGATTGCCCATGTAATTGATGTGTGGACATGGAGTTTTGGAGTGGTCTAAAACTCAAACAAATCACCCTCTATGCCCTGTGAAATGAGTCTCAGTTTGTCAATGTACATAGTTGGCCTCATCTATTCATTTTATCTCTTCTTCATTCAATTATTCCTTAAATTAGCCGCCAGGTCAGATGGGTACTGTTAAGATGCTGTTGACTGCTTGGTGGTCTGCATCACCTTCATCAGTTTTTCATATCTTTTTCCACATGAGACTGTAGATTATCTAGATTGTTTTTGTTAATAAGAGACAGATGGGAATTGGGTGTCAAGTTGCGATTCTGAAGCGTAGGATCTGTACAGCCTTTTTAAAAATGCATGGTATTAAAGATAATTTAAAACAAAATTAGTTTCTGGCATTTAACAATTAGTGAGGCAAAATAGATGCTTAATAGAGAAGGAGAGGAATTCTTTAGTCTGAATAGTAACCTCTGAACTCCAGGCTGACATACTTACATCTGGTACAAAAAGCCAGACTCTTGCTTGCTCTGAATCTGCCATGTTTGGCGCTGCACAGCTCTCCTTCCAGTGGATTGCATTGCCTTTTTCAATCAGATGATACACAACACAGGAACAATATGGGAGGAGAAACACTGGCATCACTTATATATCTAGGACCTTGTGCATTAGACAAATCATATTTTGGAGGGCTTACTTTGCCTGTGTTTGTTAGTCAAACCTTCAAAATTAAGAGCAAGAGACATTCTTTGGAGCACACACAATTGTAAAATGAGCAGCACACACAACTGTAAAATGAGGACTTTTGCACATGGCTGAAGAAAACTATACTGGATCTGAAGTGAGTATGTCAACTCCAGGATCCTGTCCTAGCTCTGGCCAGGAGTGCATGCTGGAGGACAGATGTATGAAAACAGGCAAACATAGCACAATCCTTTTCCTGATGCAGTTGTATGGCTGGGAGTTCCTCAGTATCTTTCTGTTTAGTAATTCCAATGGGCTTTCTTTCCCTCCACAGGTTTGTTTTAACTTCTGGCCTCAGCAACAGCTGATGGCAATGAGTCCCACAGTTTAATTTGCATTGGATGGAAACCTGCCTACTTTGGTTTGCTCAATAAACCTGATGCCTGCTAATTGCATTTAATGTCCTCCTTTGGAAAAAAAGAAGAGGAGGATGGGAGGCTCCAAACTCTCCCGGTGACAGGTGCCCCATCTGGCTCATGCTTTACCTCATACAGTCACTGCATGGCTCAGCCTCCTGCCCTGGCACTGTCTGGTGAACTGTGATCTTCTCACCAGCAGCTTCCAGCAGGCAAAGCCCTTGTGCAGGCCTGCTTGCTGCAGTTCAGCAGGTGAATGGACAGTGACCTGGGCTCCCCTCTTGCTCCATTATGTCTTTTATCATTTCTAGCTCAAAGTCAAGTTGATATTGCCCAGGATTTCTTCATAGGCAAGTTTTGCACTCAGTTAGCTATCCCACACCCCTTGGTTGCCAAATAATGCAGAGGGCAGGAAAATGGGATGCTCAAGTGCCCCAGCTTGGGTCAATTGGAACAAAAGGATTATGCAGATCTGAAGTAGCCAGTTTTCAGGTGTCATCCAGGTACCATCACAGAAATCTTAGTGTGGCCATGTGGGGATGTGCACCATAAGCTCTGACGCCAATTGTCTGCTTATTTATTTACAGAGAATAATTAATGCTCTAAAGCTCACTGTCAGCTTCATTTTTTTCTTTCTTAATTTATATCTCTGGAGAAGCTCTTTTCACATTGACTAGTAGAAACTGCCATCCTGATTTAAATCCCAAGCAAAGGTTAAATATCATGAGTTATGCTGTACCATGATATCACCCTGTTTAAACTGCCCTCCTCCTTTGGGAGGGATGCACTTCACCCACAGGTTTCATATACTGTGTCTGAAGGGTGCTTGTAAACTATATGAGAGGATTTTTTTTTTTTCTTTTCATTGGTACCAAAATACCATCAGCTTAATCTGGCAAAGTTCTCCTAGTGTGGACACATCTGGCAAAGCTGTACTGGTAGTGGAAAACCTCTTTTCACAAGCAAAACAAGTTCTACCAGCACAAGTGTGGGTTTGTCACTGTAACTGAGATGAGGGGAGAAATGGCTCCGGGCAGGACTGAAGATCTTATCTACCATAATCGGGAAAAGAGGATGGATAGTGAGGTGGCAATGATTGCTATTGGTAGTAACTTATTACGGGTAATAAAAATGAAAGTTGACTGCAAAGACTTGGAGAAGGCACTCACTGTAGTAAGGCAATAAAAAAGCAGATAATTTAGATAAACTTAGGCTAAAACTCTTAGATAAATTTAATGTTGTGCATGGGAAAAACTCCTAACTGTAGATGCCAGTTGTGATAGACTTTGAGTTAGCTGTGTCTGTTCAGGAATGAGATCCCTCAGTTGTAATAGCTCTGTGAAAACAGCCTCTTTTTCCTTGACAGCAGTGCAAAACAAATCAAACATCAGGAGTCATCAGGAAAAAGAGAAAAATGAGAGCTAGACAAATTTGCTAGTTCTAACTTTCCATCTCAGAAAGGATGTATTAGAAATAAAAAGGCAGCAAATTTGTGAGGATAACCTGAAGTATAGGACCATTTCTACGTATCTGGGGCTCCCTTGTCAGAAAAGAGAGTGAAAGAATAGTGTAGAGACGCTGACAACCATGAATGCCCTCCAGCGAGTCTGCTGGAAATTATTTGGGCTGTTTCTTTTCGCACAAGACCTATGGGATATCCAGTATGGTGATGGTGGTGCCGGGCTTTGGACGAACAGAAGGAACAGTTGCAGTTAAACTGTAGAACTCACTCCCACATGAGTCTGTGTTGCTAACAATTTGCAAGGTAAAAATTAAACGTTTCTCAGGAAGAAGAAAAAAATTGACAGCCATGATGTGTAAACACCGCAGCTCTGTCTCAGGAGATCCCTAAACTAGAAACATCTGGCAATGGGTGGAAAATAAAAGGGATTTGTTCCTATGTGTTTACCTCATTCCCATCCTCTTCCCTATGTACCTTCTGTCAGTCCGAGATGGAGATAGGACATTGAAACAGATTGACCTTTGGGCTGACTCATGACTAAAATTCTTAAGTTTGTCATAAGTTATTTATACCAATTTTATTCAGATCATGAGAGGAGTTGTAAAGAATCAGTGAAAGTGAGATTCTCTTGCAAGAAAAGTAACCTATGTTTCAGAAGGATTACATTTTTTTTTTTTTTGGAAGAAGAATCCAGTGAGAAAATTGAAATTTAAAAATCAGTCCTTTGAGCATTGGAAAAGCATCAAGCAAGTCTCCCTAATAATTTTCTGCTCCTGTCTGTCGTCAGCTTATTTCACATATGATCTTAGCTTTCAGTCATCTTTCACATTTTGAAAGTTCACATGATGCAAAAAACAATGAAAATATGTTGATTGGACTGGCTTGGTTTTTCCAGCACCTGAGAATGGGGAAGAACACTTTAATTCCACTTCCCATAGACAACCATCTGTCCCTACCCTCACCACTGCAGTCACTCAGGGCTTCCTTCCTTGGATAGCTTTAGGAAGAGGCACAGGGTTGGCACATAGGGTGAGCCACCTTGCAGGCTGACCCCTGTAGATTCTGGTTTTTTCTAATAGAGAAAAAAACTGCTGCCTCTTCTCCAACCCTAAACTTTCTAGCTTGATGCCTGCACTGACCGGTTTCTTGGCTGCTATTAAGGTTTGTTAGACAACTCTTAGGCTTTACCACACATTTAGCTTCATTTTGGTGCTGGTCAATGGATTATGAAGTTTAGAAGTGAACACCCAGAGTGCTTTCAGAAGAGCTGCAGGAAGCAGGTTCTTAATTATTAATAAGTAATTAGCACAGAAAGAGGTTTGCATCAAAGTAGGGACTTAAAACTTATCTGGAAGACTAGTGTTCCTCCTTGTAGATGCTTGTAAGGAAATGTGAAGCTGCTGATAGTGCCAAACGTGCACACAAATCCCAGTGTGTAGATTGTGGATTTTTGAGACACTTGAGGACAGCTGGAGGGGGCTGCACAACTGATGCTATCACTTGCACAAATAGCTCACTAAAGAGCCATGGTCCAAGCAGTCACTGCAATGACTGGAAATGGAAAGTTAAAGGAGGAGTTGCTTTGCGTTTCTCTTCTAGCCTGACCCTCTGGCCAGGAGGAGCTGTGGTACTCAGGTGCTAATGAGAAGGAACTGGTGACACTTTCCACCAGTGTATGCTCCTGCCCGCTGCAGCTTCACATGCAGGGGACAGCAAGCACCTTGGAGACACACCTCTCCCTGGGACACTAGATGGCTGCTTGTCCTTCTCAGGGAGGAAGTAGCTTCCATTTAAGGAGCTGGAGAGGTTCTTGGCACCGATTGCAGCAAAGCATCCCAAACTCTGGACTCTGTTGGCAGAAAGGCCAGGGGCAGCTTGAGCTCATGCTTTGGAAGTGCCATCTTTTGTCAGCTTGAGATTTTCCAGAATTTCCAAGCAGAGAGAAAGAGAGGGGTGTGAGGAAGCTATTAAAGATATATAAAATAAACTTGGAGCGGGGAGGAAAGCGTGTTTCATTGAGGAGCCGTGCACTTTATTAGAGAGAAGGATCGGTAAATGCTTATTATATTAACAAAGACTTCTTCTGTCGTGAACAAGAGAAGCAGATGTTTAAAAGACGGACAGGAAGCGGCTGTGACAAATGAAAGGATTTTTGATTGAATTCATGAGCTGTGTTTCCTGCCAGTAATTCATTCAGCTGTAGGCTAGATCAAAACATAATATTATGGTTTAATCAGCACGCTTTTTAACACGAAGCCAGGATATACAAGTTCTTGGTGCTACAGGTAAAAAGCCATTAGTGCATTTGGCTCAGAAGCTTCTTTTTAAAACATTATTCATTCTTTTTCTTTTAAGCAAGCAAACACCTGAGAGCTCTTAGAGAGCCGTGCTTTGGAGTATGCACGAGCAGGTGTAGAAAGAGTAAAGCACGCTCAGGGCATGGCAGATGAAATAGGCTGCCTGAAAACACAATCCCACTTGCACTGCAGTCAGAGAAAACTCCGTTTCCTACCAATTGCGGGAGCATTAGATCAAGCTGGTGAGTGTGTGTGTATGTGTATGCACGCTGCAAGTGTTAATTTTGATGTTTCCTGCTTCTCTCCCATCCTCCTAATGAATTCTATTTGTTTACAGCCTCAAGGAAAGCTTGTCACTAGAAATTTCCTTTTGAGTTTTCAGCTCAAGATTTCACAACCACAGAACCATTGCAACACAGTGATAAACAAGCTGAGGGAGGCAACTCTGGAGAATTGAGGCCTCTCTTTTTCACCATTTAGTTAAGTAAATAGTTACCAAATGTGCTGAGAGATAGAGAACTTTATCCCTAGCCGTAATGAGTATTAGCAAAAGTGGATTTTTTTCCTATCCAAAAAATTAGAGTAGGCACAGGAACTGCTTATCCTTACACCACTCCTTGTCAGAAAGGGTCAGATGCTGGGATGTACTTCTGGGACACAGCACTGGGCTGTAGGAGAGCAGGGAAAATGGAAAAGAGGGGTTGCAAAAGCTGCATAAGGCTTAGGGTCACAGAATGGATTTACATGTCTCAGGGCAAGCACAGGACCTGGCTGAAGCTGAGAAATAATACCGAGATGTGCCCCACGCACAGACACCAGCTGCCCTCCATCCCCCTTGGCCGGGCTCTCGAGGAGGTGAGGACACAGAGCGGCCTCTGCCAGGTTCCCTCCCCTGCAGGGCCGCAGTCAGCACGGCTCGCTGCTGCCTGGCCCAGGGCCCCTTCCTGCACCCAGTGTGTCCTGTGCCGGCCTTAGCCCTTGGCTCACAAGCACAATATCCACAGATCTGCTGTGGTTACCAGGCAGGCTTTCTCTGCCCCATTTAATCCTCTGTAAAGTTTCCGCAGATGACTCTCTCATTATATCAATGTATTGGGGGAAGCCCTGCAGTCATGACTTCCAGGCTGCTCTAGGACAATGTGGATAAAGGCTGCTTTCTGGACCTTGGGAAGAAATTGCACAGCACAGATTTTCTTTGCTGAAAAAAAAAAGTGCTTTGATGAACCAAAACTTCTTAACAATACTTGTGAAATTTAGCAAGTGGTTTTAGTGATGGCAGAACAGCATATCTTGACATTTTTGAAATAACTGGTTTTTGGTTGTTTTTTTCTTTCTGGGAAACAAAGTTTTGTTTTGCAGTTTGTCTCAACTTTGTAAATTTCTGTTCAATCAAGCTGAATAGATCTTTTAATTTCTTTGAATATTAACAAAAGTGGATTTTTCCACTGCCCAAGTAGTGGAAAGTAATAATTATATAACAACAACAGCAACACTACTACTACTACTACTACTACTACTACTACTACTACTACTACTACTACTAATTTAAAAATATTTCCCTATTTTTGTCTAATTCAATGTGCAGCATAATTACAGATAGGAGAAAGAAGATCAGATGGGGAAGACCATGTCCCTTACTCGTGCAGAGAAGACACAACACACATTTCTGGATTTACACACTAAACCAGTTGAGCTAAAGAATGAAGACAGGGAAACTAAATTACCTTTCCCCTCTTCCAGTAGCAGAAAACAGAGGGGCTGCCTCATCTCCCAGGGCACAACCTGATCCCACATCAGAAGAGCTAAAGAAGGTGTGGTGGGATCTGCTGCCAGCCAGCTGTTTGAAGCCACTCAAATCATAGAAGCACAGAATTATTTTGCTTGGAAGGGCCCTTTGAAGGTCATATAGCTCCAAACCAATGGCAAAAAGTGGGGACATCTTTCACTTGACCAGGCTGCTCAGAGCCCTGTCTAACATGGCCTTGAAGGTTTCCAGGGATGGGGCATGCAGAACTCTGGGGAACCTGTGCCAATGTTTCACTACTCTCATCATAAAAAATTTCTTCTTTATAGCTAGAGGTTTGAGAATGGTTTGAGTTTTCCAGTCTCCCAGCAGAGGCACAGCATGCACTAATCCTCTCTGTGGTGCAGTTGGGGAGGAGCGTCCCCAGGTCCTTTTGGCCCATAAAACATCTTCACTGCCAGAATTACGCCCAGTAAGTGGTGACTCCTTGGCAAGCAGTACAATCGTTAAATGTCAGCTACTGCTTACAGTTTAATTGCTTTTGAATTTTAGCAAGCAGCTCCTCATTCATAGCAAATTGGCATTTTGTACATTCAGGATTGTGCTATTAACTGCACAATAGAGAGGCTGGTTTTCTGTAAATATTGAGATTTGGTAATTATAACCCAACAGTTATTAACACTCCATGGCAGATAAATGCTTCAGCTGCTGAATGTGCTGTGAGCAAACCTCCTTCCGGAAGGAGCATCTTATCAGTGAGTGGAGGAAGGCTCTAGCTGCCATACTCCATTAACACCATGTTAATGAGCCAAGATCCCACGCACCACAATGAAAACATACCCTGAAGTGTAGCAGATGGGCTCAGAAGCCAAAGCCACACAATGGGGAAACCTAGAAAATCGTAGCTAAATTCAATAGACAACAAAAGCTGGGCAGCTTGGCCCTCCTTGTAGTAAATACCCTGGAGTAACAGACATTCCTGGATCCTACTGGGTGAAATTGTAGCTGTGCAGGACCTTCCAATGATTTCAGGAGGACTTGAGTCTCAGCTGGTTGTGGGCAGTATGTCAAAACTCATCTAGAAACCACTGCTGATTGCCTGAGCTCTGCACCCACCTCTCCAGTGAGATCCTTCAGCAATGCTCACAGAGGACTTGTGATTCAGTCCTTCAGATAACTGTGCTGCTTTGCACATCTTGTCGCTAGAGCTGCTTAAAATAAAATAAACAAAAGCAAGTTGACAAATGTGACTGAATCAGTGTGGGGGGAAGCACTAACATGTTAATCATGTAAATGATTAACAACTGTCTGTTAGTCATATGTGATTGACACTTCCCCACATACTAGTAAAAGTGCTACAGCATCATTTGTAATCTTAATGAAGTCATAGCAGAAAATGCCCTCACTCTTTGCTGGGAGGCAACGGCTGTTGTTTATGGTTCTAAAGAATTTGTTCTTTTACAGACTAGTGTAAGTCTGTTTGCCTCTCCACCAGTGCTACTTCACTGTGCCTCACTGTGATTAGGGAGGGTGTTATGTACGTGAAACACAAAATTAGAATTAAGTGGCTTTCAGTTGTATATCCCAGAGAGAGCAAATGCATCCTTGAAGCCCTTTGATGAAGCTGTGTGCAACTACTGTTTTTCCAGTGCTGTGGTTTGTAGGCAGCAGTGCTAGTATCAATACAAGTGTTCTACACACCAGCCTGTGACGGTGTTCACAGGGGTTTTGGTTGAGGGAAGAGACGAGGATCTGACTCCATGTTTCAGAAGGCTTGATTTATTATTTTATGATCTATGTTACATTAAAACGATACAAAAAGAATAGAAGAAAGGATTTCATCAGAAGGCCAGCTAAGAATAGAATAGGAAAGAATGATAACAAAAGCTTCTGTCTGGGACAGAGGGTCTGAGCCAGCTGACTGTGATTGGCCATTAATTACAAACAATCAACATGAGCCAGTCACAGATCCACCTGTTGCATTCCACAGCAGCAGATAACCACTGTTTACATTTTGTTCCTGAGGCCTCTCAGCTTCTCAGGAGGAAAAATCCTACAGAAAGGATTTTTCATGAAAAGATGTCTGCTACACGAGCCTGGCGAAACTTCCCCTATTGCTGCTTGCAAATGTAGAATGATCCCAAGTGGAGGAAGCCACTGCCTGTTTTCCAGGAGCTTTGATATGATCTATTACCTAGAATGTTGTGATACAGTGGTTATTGGGAAAAACTTTTTGGTCAAAAATGCCATTTCCAGTCATCCAGAGGGATGCTGTTCTCATCTTACATCCCTGTCCTGGTCCCTGGTGTCAGGTTGCCCAGGGAAGAGGAAACGGAGGCCTTCAGCTTTTACTGGTCAGTGATCTTTGTAAGATCCTCGACTCCATGTGTGCCTGCTCAGAAAAAGAGCAAGAACCATGGAGTAGTCATAAGAAAAGGTCTTATTAAAAACTGGGTAGGGAAGGGCTGAGGACTCCAATGCACACCTGACCCTCCAAAGGGGCCTCTTGCTCAGGGTCGGTCTGGAAAGTGAGGCGCTTGGTAGAGCAGAACTTGGCCAGAGTTCATAGTGCTGGGTCTGGCAAGATGGGAACACAGCCTCAAACACATGCTTCCAGTTTCCAGTGGCCAAAAAGAGATTTTGGTTAAGAATGCAGATGCTTGTATTAAAGTGATAGTTAGCTCTGTGATCTTCCATGTCAGATCTGTAGAGGACAAAGACGTCATGGCAGCTTCACCATGCCCTTCTGATACAGGATTCTTGCCAGAGCCAATTTTTCATTAGCAAAAACTTTCTTTCCCTCCCTCTGCTACAAACAGGGCTTGTCGCCTGTTTCCCATCTATTTTCACTATAGAGGAGCAGTAATTGGTACATCTGGGCGTTATTGGAGAAACGGCTCGGCTGAAGCCATAATGTGGTAATTACAGACTGAACTGAGCCATGCCAATGCATTGTAAATGCATTTGCCTCTGAGTGTGTCATACTGTCACGTGTCCTTTCACATAGATGGCTTTTTGAGGGAAGAGGGAGGAGAGAGGGGCAGTATGGAAAGCTGACCACGTCTGATCTATCTTGTGCAAGTGTGGTAAACCTCAAAGATACAAAACCACTGCTGTCACAGCAGAAAAACAACAGTGTGACCGCTGTAAAATGGACCTGTGGCTTGTGATCCAAGTGGCTTGTTTTCCTGGGAAATCAATTATCCCGTGCATGACACTTGCTTCTGGCCTTTTGTAACTGCAAGGAGCCACCAAACCAAAACAGCTCATTTTCACTGTTTTGGGGATGCTTGATGCTTTCTGCTGAATAGCAACACGTGACTGCTGGTCCACCACAGAAGCCATTAATCTAATGCAAAGAGGGACAGCAGGCTCTGGTAGCAGCCTGCTCTGCCTGAAGGACAGGGAACCAGAAACCTCCAATGGTCCTGTCTGTGTCTGTGCTTTCAGAAGGGATCCTAGACACATCTCCACAAACTCCCAGCACTCCTTCCCACACGTGACCCTTTCAGTGCAGGAGAAAGTGATGGAAGTCTCAGTGGTGTTTTACACCATTGGTTCATGGCACACCACAGAGCCACATAATCAGAGTAGCTGAGGTCAGCCAGGATCTCTGGAGGTCACCTGGTCCAACCCTCCTGCTCAAGCAGAGCCATCTGGAGTCAGCTGCCCAGGATAATGTCCAGGGGAATGGACCATGTCCCATTGCACCAAGCTGGTGTTGTCTGCTTTGGGCCTTGGGGTTTGGGTACAGTTCTGCACAGCCCAGGTAGAAGCTAAAGTTCAGAGGGTTTTGCCTTGAGGGAGATGCCAGTGTGAGATGCTGCTGCAGTAGCTGAGCTACCACCGTGCAAAACTGGATGGGTAATGATTTGGATCTTTGGCACTCTTGGCATGTCATTGGTATGCTATGGGTTTAGAGAGGTATGGGATTTCAGAATATAGGGAAAGATAAGCCCTATGGTGTCAGGCATGTTTCTGCATCACTCTGGCCTCCCACATGTGACATTTCCATAGTTCAGAGTACAGCCTTCACAGGAGGATACCACCATGAAGGGAGTTTTTCCATAGGGAGTCTCATTCTCTGCACCCTATGGGGTGCTAGCACACTGCAATTTCTCCAAATATAAAAAAACTTACGTGCATATTTTGGGGTAGTGACAGCTTGTGTTTATAATCTTTCCTGTTTTCCTTTCTCACACTAAATTGTCATACCTCTCATCTGTATTGAGCAAAATATTATCAAAAATGTCAAAATGGATGTGGTTAATCTTATCCTGTATGTATGGAAAAAATCCAGAATTTCCAGAAAAATCCAGCTCTAGGGTAGAGCCAGGTGTAACCCAGGTGAAAGTGGCATTTGCAGACAACAGAAGACAGAGAAGAGCAGGGTGGCTTTGCTGCTGGACCACTGCAAACTCCACACCAGTTGGCTATCCAGACAGAGACTGGATAGAACACTTTTATTTCTTTCCCTTATCCTTTTTCTCCAATCAGGGAAAAATCATGTCCTTTTGGGCTAGGCTAAAATGGAGCAATCTGTTCATTTAGCTGCTGAGAAGGGAAATTAACTTCATTCTTATCCGTCTAGCTTATTAGCACAAATATTGCAGCTGCATTATCCTATCCCACATAAAACCCTGTACAGTAGAGCCTTTTAATTGTCTGGCTAATTGTTTGGCCTCAGAGCTGTCTATTTCCGATTGTCTAATTCTCATTAGAATGCCAGCTGACACTGAGTCCTCCAAAGCTGCCTTTAGCTGCTTTTAACCACTTCTGGACTAATTTGGTGGTGTTGAAAGCACTTACAGAAAAGCAACCAACAATAAGAAACACAGTGCAAACGTTTCTCTTCTCTAATGCATTCAACATTTTAAATCCTACTCATAAAGGAGTTTTGATGCTGGTTTAAATGTGTGTATCCCGACAGAGTCACAGCATTGTTGTTAGCATTCAGAAGTGTGTAAAATACATGGACTGAAAATCTAGGCACAAATGCTTCAGTCTTTTGATCTGAAACATCTTCTGAAACCAAAGGGTGTTTTTCACCCTATGAATAAGAAATAAATCAGGATGGCAGGGTGCAGGGCCCCAGTAAGAGAAAGGATTGGTCTGTATTTCGGTGCTTTTTGTTAACTCTGTGCTATGCATTTCTGAGGACAGTGTACAAAACCTGAATGAGACAAAATCTTGGGTTCACACTCTGAATTTACTGTCATATTTTATTGCTGTGTAGCCCTTTATTCATGTTACAGTTCATGTTACATTTCAGCACCCATTTCAGAATTTTAGTCCATTGCCATAGTTAGAAAATTTTCATGTTGTCTGTTCCTTCAGTTGCCTTTTTTGCACAGCTCTCAGCAATCTAGTTAGAGTGATATGAGACTGGCCAAAGCTGCTTCTATGTTGCCATGAAGCTGAGCAAATGCAGGCAGGTAGGAAAACTCTGTGAGGCAGGACTCCGTCAGAGTCATGTTCCCTACTACCTCACTGCCCTGAGAGAAGATGAGGAAAAAATATGTTCTTGACAGGTTTCATGTGAAATTTTCTAACCTAAAAGCTAGAGAGGAATTAAAATGTGTCCAGCTACTGAAACTGGAGACTAGAGGTCTCCTCTGGGCTTATTGACAGATTTAGCACTAAATTTCTTGATCAGAAACATGGGAGAATAGCAGCAAAGGTGTCAGTGCTTCACTGGTGATGGATTTGCTGGCTTCCTGCAGATGGGATGCCTCTTGCCTGACGACAGAACCTTGGCCACTGGGACCCCCAAGGCTGCCTTTTGCTGCATCCTTCCAGTTTGTTGGGCAGAACGAAAGATTTCAGGGAGCATTACAGCTTGGGAATCTGTCCACAGGTTTTCCCAGCTTCTCTCTCCAATGCAGTGAGCAGGTGGGCAGAAATGAGAGAAGCCCCAGCAGCCTCCCTATAACAGCAGGCATGGCACCTCTCAGCCAGGGCACCCAGGACACCCATCCCCAGCAGCCACACCGTGTGCTTTGGAGGCATTGCATTTGGCAGCTGTCAAAAGGAAATGCTGCAAGATTTATGAAAATGTGCTCTTTGGTGAATTTCCTTCACAATTCTTGTAGCGAAGTGACTGGAAGTTGATTAAACCCCTGCATGTTATTCTAGCCCATCCTAGGACTTGCCTTGTGTTCCTCTCCTGACCCTCTCAGCACTGCCATCTCCCTGGCTGTGTGAACCTGCCCACTGCATCACTATCTGCGGCCAGAGGGGTTAATGATGTGTCCTGCCAGCAAGGGCAGCTGAGCTCTTATGGTTGGTGTGTGCAACTTCTGTTTGTGTCTTGTTACAAAGATGTAGTAGCAAAATTTTACAACCAATTTCTTCTTATGTGAAAGATAAAAGGGGAAGGAGAGTGAAATTTCTCCCATATTACAACTTGCTGGTCCTGGAGACTACATCCAGAGTTGTCACAGTTTAAAGAGCAACACAAGGCCATGGATTTAGCCTTGCAGCTCTTCCTCCCTGCCTGAGATGGAGCATTTCCTGTATTTTTCAATGAAGTTCCAATACCCTGACAAGCTTCATTTCCCAAGCATAATTAAAAAAAAATACTTGAAATACTACTCCTGCCATGTATTTCTCTTCCTCGTTTCATTGCTTTCTAGAAAATCACAGTGTTCTTCTGTGACATCTCCTATCTCATGGAAGGGAAGTTACTGGTGTCTCCTTCAGCTGTGAACACAGATGGAATTTATGGCTTTTGGGGCTGTATTTATAACTGTTTTAAAATCATAGCAAATGCCATCTACAAAGACTCCTGTTAGGCTGTTTCTTCCCCAGGCACCACGCACTTCGCAACTGCTGTGGCACCCAAGGCAGGGATCCTCAAGCTGCTTTTGTAGCTATTTCTGCATGTTGCTCAGAGATTTACCTGCATGTGATGCTTTCTTGAATTGTACACTTCATGTGAGCCACATGGTTTCCACCTAGAGGAACCACAAACACCACCACTCTCACCTATCTCACACAGGGACAGGTTAAAATGGAATAAAATGCTACATATTGTCCATTCTATGCCTTTTCTTCAGGTTTATGCTTACATTTAGACTTCTAATTGCCATCAGGTCTCACAGCCTTATAAACATTTTTGGCTCTGTCTTTTGTAGAATTTTTTTTTCTTTTTCATTTTGTCTAACTCATTTTTCCAGCCTGAATTTTTCAGATATCCACAAGTATCTGATTAATTTTTCCTTTTAGTCTACATTCCTAAGGAAACAAATCTCATCCAGTTGTGTTTCTTGTCTGTAATAAGTTCTGGGCAATTTTTCAACCAAATTTGATAGAAGGTCAAAGGTCTGCAACACATAAGTTCCTGCAGTTTCCATGAAAATTAGTCTGCTTAGAAGAAGGAGGAATAAATTAAGCTGGCACTGGAGGAAAGGCAGCTGTCACTCAGTTTTCAGCGGCAGCAGCCAACTGCACAGCCAGCTGTCAGGATCTGGCCACAGGAGTTTGTCCCACTAAACGGGCTGGCAGTATGAGAGGGAATTGTGCAGACTGCTTTTTGGTGGTGGGATTTTGAGGACACTGGGCATCATTCCTCAAGAAACTGGAGTTTACCAGAACCATTGCTCATGGAACGGCTTTATTAAATAGGAAGGCTAAACAAACATTTTCCTTCCTCCTGATTGTGTGTCATTTCTTTTCAAGCCAACGCTTTTGAAAACAAGAGTCTAATGTTAGCACAGCTTCCCTAGAAGAGTTTTCCAAGACTCTCTGCTCCCAGCAGCTCTTACTGAAATTAATGGGAGCTGCTGGGGCTCAGTGCTTCCAAAAATAAAAACGCTTTGCCAGTGGTACAGATGCAGATGTCTAAATTTAAGCTGTAGTTTTTGAGCATCTGGGGTCTAAATCCATGTCTGAGCACTTCAAAACAAGTGGCCTGATTCTTTTATAGGTACTGAACAGCCTTACTGAAATCAAAACTTATGGGCTGTATATGTTCAGCCCATATTTGGGAGTCAAGAAGTAGATATAGGTAGCTGAAATTTAGGCACACAAATTGGAGCACATGGACCCTGCACCTGAGAGCAGGGGTTTTCGAAGCATTCAGCCTTGGCATGAGTGATCTTATTGCAATCGCTGGAGGCCAGAGGGAAAGAGTTAAATCAACACAGAGCACTTCTGAAGGCTCCTGGCTCAGCACGTACATCTGTGTTTAAGAAAGATGGTGGAGTAAAAAATACTTTGCAGGTGCAACACAGCCAAATTAGCATGGTAGAAGAAACCATAGATTTTTAAAATCCTTGGACTGGAGCAGCAGCTCTTGCAGCTTAATGTACACACGTACGGGGGGCTTTTTGTATTTATTTTCCCTGTGTGCCTTGTTGTTTTAAGAAAAAGGAACAAACAGGGAGCAGTTGGCTGGCAGAGCCTACGAACTCGGCGGGAGCTGCCAATGGGGCTTGCTGGGTCTCTGCAGTGAAAAGAAGGGGCTTGTGGAGTTACAACTGCTCTGCACACCCCTCCTGCCCCATCCTGCCCCAGCTCAATGGGGCTTTGTGTAGAGGCAGGAGCTGCCCGGCAGAGCAGCCTCCTTTTTCCCTCCCGGAGATGTAGACAGGCTGCTTTTAACCCTTTCCTAGCTCTGTGGTAGGATTTTAATCCAAGAATGCCTTTTACGATTCTTTTCCTTCTTCCAAGCATATGAAAACAAGAAAAACTAGAAAAGACACCCAACCAAGAACCTCAAAATCACTCAAAAACCCTCACAAAACACCCTCCAAAAACCGCAGAGAAACCAAACAAAGCAAATCTCACTTTCTTCGGGCCCTTATTCAGCACAGATTAAGCAAACATTGTTTAGATGTTGCTGATGAGAGAGACGATTTTTAAGTTGAAAAGTTCAGTCCATAGCTATCAGAACCCAATCCAACACTCTATCCTCAGTAATGTGGGAGAAGTTTAATGGGTGAATGAAAAGAGTCAGGATTTATTTGATCAGAGGTAGATGATTTATCACCTTCTGTTTGACAGCTGCAGGATTAAATGTACTATTGAGTCAGAGGTGGCTGCCTGTAAGGAGATTTACCTACGAATGTGCCCCCTGAGTGAAACAGTCTGGATTTACTAAAGATACCAGATTTACCATAAGCAAATGAGAGGTTATAGAGGCCCACATGATTAAGTGACAAAACAGAGGTGGAAACTCAGAGGACCTGAGGTGAAACACAATGGAATGACAGTTTGAAAATATGGACTGAAAAGCAGAAGAGGATAAAGCATTTGGGCAGGAGGCTTGAAAGGCTCTTAGGTGCAAAGAGGCAGAAGAAACACTGTTCAGATACCCTTATATAGCTCTGGCCTTGAGTCTTTGCCTGTCCTCCACTGGAAAAATGTGGCAAAACATTGCCAAAGGTTCCTAGTGCTATTTATGGAAATGAGATAAAATTGAAGCCAGGTTTGGGGTAAGCAAAACCTCCTTATTACAGAGCTGTAAAACAAAAACCCTGGTTTGGATTAAGGACCTGCTGGATCTGCTTCTTCTGAGCTGGTGAGAGGGGAGCTGGTGGGCAAGGAATCCCATGAGTGTGTTGCTCTGCCTCAGAGAGCTGCTGGGAGCTGGCTGCCATGGTAATGCAATACTCCAGAGTTCTGGTGCTCTACATGTTTATTTAGACTTGACAAAAACTCGGGACCATAATCTGCAATAGTTTATTTGCACAGGCCGGGAAGACAAGGTCATTGTTGTAGTTTGAAAGCCCTGTAATTTAAAAGTTTGTACTAATGATTTGTGGATGTGTGCCCACCGAAATATGTAAGGGTCTGTGTGTGGAATATCCAATGTTGGGAAGTAAAAGCTGTGTTCATACAGAGAAGAGTTGGTGCCAAAGTCAGAGTTCTGGAGACAGACCCTGAGGAGTCACCTGTAGGAAGGGCTGTAAAGGAGTACACCAAACACAAAGCCCACAGGATATGCCCATCCCTGTGACCTGCGTGTATGTGTCCATTTACCCAGGCTCTTGGCAGGTTTGGAGTGACCTGTCCCTTTATTTGAGTTCACGTGCATGCATGCTGAAGGGACACATCCTCAGTGCTGCCTTCTAAAATCTGGCTCTAATTTCAGACCAATTTACTGTTCCGATGAAATGAACCTGCAAAACATATGGCCCAAATAGTGTTTGCCTAAGTGGCCTGCACGGTTCAGATTTGTGACTTCTCTTTACATTCCCTTTCACGTGGGAGTTCATGATAGTTCCTTACACAGAATAAACCAAAATCTGCCCACAGCTGCCTCTCATCAGGGCAAGGGCTGCAGACAGGCTCCAGGGTCCAGCCTTCGTCTGGGGCAATTGCTGCTACTGCTGCAGAGGATGGTGCACACACACCATGGGCCACAGAGGAGGCAGGCACTTGTTCAGCTTCTGCCTGTTTGTCCTCCAGACAGACATTGCAGCCACGTAGAAATCCAGAAATCCAGTCAGGGGGCAGGGAGAAAGAAGGGAGAGAGAGCAGAAAGAAAGAAATCATTAAAAAAACCCCACCATGATGGAGATTTGGTAGTGGTTTTTAAATCACATTTAGACATAAATCCTTTGAGTTCACAATTTCCATAGATTAGTGGCATCTGTGGACCCCAGATAGACTGTAATCACTAAGATTGTTCTAATCTTCCTATGGGAGGTTTTTCAAAGGAAGTATTGAATTACACCAATTCTTAGTAGAGCTGGGTTTTAACTTGCAAGAAAGTACTTTAAATCCAAATGCATACATTAGTGCCAGGCCTATAAAGTCAGGGTATAATGCTTGTGACTTTCATATATCCTGATGTGTAATTTGCTATCTGGACAATAAAACTTCACAAGAGACACATGTGTTCAGCTTCACCCACTGGTAAGTATATTACAAACCCATGTTGTCACCTTTGGACTTTCAGTGTGACAGTCTTTTGAAGCACATCTCTGCCCTTTGAAGAGAACAGTGCTTGACTCAGGTACCAAGGTTGCCCTAATTGAATCTTGCTGCAGCCTAGTGTTTCATGTCATTGTCTTTATGCCTACTCCCAACCTTGCTCCCATCACATTCTGAAAGTAAGCAGAGTTGAAAATTGTGTGGTTGAAAAGAGATCTATTTGGTATGGAAAACTGTGTACAGAGACAGCAAAGCTCTGGTCCCTGCTTGTGACCAGAGCATGCAGAGTAACATCAGTGAACATCAGCAGAGTAAACCTAATTCTGCTCTCACACATGTAAATGCAAGATGGAATCGCTTCTACTGAACACACTAGAGGGATGTGGGAAGCTGGTGTGAGATGGAAATACTGATTGCTGAGTCAGATTCATCACTGGTACATGAAAATGAAATGGAATTACACCAGAGATTATATTGTCCCCATATGGGTTTTTATGCCTGGTAAATTCTCAGTTTCAATGGGTATCAAATTTGCGCCTGCTGTACTGGGTTGCACAGCTGAATGCTTTTGCCCCACTGCTAAGGGATTAAATAGACAATTGAGGTTTCTCAGAAAGGATGTAGAAAATGTAAATCAAAAAGAGTGTCCCTGGAACTGGTTGCAGTGCTGACAGCCCTTACAATGCATGCTGCCTCCAACTGCTCGCAGTGACCGGCTGCAGTGGCACCCGTGCCGATGCGGAGCGGCGTCAGGGCCGTACTCAGGGTGATTGGAACATGGCACTGAAAGTCCCCACAAGTCCCCAGCAGCCTGCTCCAAGGGGTGCCATCTGCAAGCTGGAAAGCTGAATCCAATCTTCCCATGTGGCCAGTGTGGGGAGCTGCCAGGGGATATCCCTTCTCTGGAAGTGGGGCTGTGTTATGCAGGACTGTGCCCCTCAGCTCAAGTGGCTGCTTTGTTCATCATGCCAGACACCAGTGTGGGGAAGTGTTTGCCTTTGCATTACATTCAGATAACTGAAATATTAGGGGCCCATCAGGAAAGTCTTGAGGAGTCTAAGGCAATGCTGTTCCTGCCCTGAGCAGAAATATGCTGGAGGGAAGGCTCTGACCTTGAGAACAAGTTCATGCTGTGCTGTATTTCTCTATGATCAAAACAATTTGCTTTACCAGAGGGTAAACATTTTTGTTACCTTCTTGGGAACCAGTCAGCACTTCTTTTATGACAATGCAAGTTTCCAGTTCGGGGTTTATTTAGGGGGAAAAAACCATCTTTTTGGTTTCATTTGGTTTGAGGTTTTTGTTTGTTTTGGAAGAACACTGCTTCCTTACAAGGGACCACAGAAATTCATTCTCCACAGCTGTGTGAAAGCTAAGCTGTGCAGGGAAAACCTGTTCCAAGCACTTGTTGATGTTCATGCAGGCTCCACTTTGTGTGTGTGATGGGACAAGCAGTGACCATGACAGAAGGCTGCAATGAAAACTCCTTGCTATCAGTGTGATGTTGTCATCACCATGAGGTAGAGCTGATTGCCTTAAGTAGATGAAATAAAGATAAGGAGTTGGGAAAGACAATGCCAAGCTTCACCACACTGTGCTTAGTAACCCTTTGCTGTCTACCATGCCATGTTGGTGTGAAGTTAATCGCTGAATAGATCTGTGGAGTGGAAAGAATGGATTTAATTCACCCAACCTGCAGTGATGTCAAGGGTGTTAAGGGAAAGATGGTGAAACCATGGTGTGGTTTCATGACCCAAATCTGCAATTATACAGTTTTGGCAGCCACACTTAGTTATTTTACTTTCGTGTATGAAATTAACATGGTTACAACCCAACTGTGCCCCTGTGTTGGACTCCCCACAGTACTGCAGAATTTGGTGTGGGCTTTCTGTCCACCCTCCTTCCTGCCTAAGGATCTGAGTATTGGTGTGTATTTGAACAGAGAAAGGCAGCTGTTGATCGCATTGTGGACTTTGTGTTTGTCAGTGTGCTGTCCCCTCTATCTCCCAAGGGAAGCTTGTCCTGATTTTGTGTGCAGAGCTTATCCTGGTTTCAGTGACAGTGAGACATTTCCCAGGTTCCATTAAACTGCTTTGGCTCTGAGGGGGCTTTCTGCAGTGTTCAGCTTCTTGTTCATCATAAATGTCAGCTTGCACACACATCCTGGCTTAGGCGACTTGCCATGGTATAGCCTGTGCTGCAATGCCCATTTGGAATGGTTATCTGTGCTCCCTCCTAGCTGAAGCAGTGTGGCTTCTGTCCACAGGTCAGCCCTCTTGGGAACTGCTGAAGTGATTCTTGGAAGTGATGGTGAGCACAGGGCTCCTTAAAAAGCAGTCAAACATTTGAGGAGACATTGCACATCCTGGTTGCCTTTGGGTGGTAGCAGCCTGGAGGGCTGGTGGTGAGCTCCATGCCTCAGATAGATGGATCTCCATGGCTGTGCTGTGGAAGAGCACTGTGCTGCTTTTTCTGCACAAACACTTGACGTGTGGCTACTTCACCCTCATCTGTTATCAGCCAATCTGACAGCACTGGAAAAACCTGAGTGTGTAGGAACAGACAAGCTCTGTCCAGGTATTTTTTGTGGCTTGAGGAGAGGCTCAGTTCTCCATTCGTGTGTAACCAGTCTCAGAGGTTGAAGTGCTTCTCCAAGGCCTTCTTGCTCTGTGGGTCTTCTCTTTGTCACCTTGTTTTATTTCCTCCTTGCTGTCAGCAGATCAGCAGGACACATTAACTGAAGCATAATTCTGGACTAGAGCTGGCTCCCATCCACTGGGTTGGACTGGCCTCTCTTCACACAGCCATATACACATGTCCAAAAATATTCTTCGACTTCAGCAAAGACATATGGAAGAAGAGCAAAAATATATACATGCAATAAGAGTAGCAATAAGACTGACTGAGTTGTCAGAGTTGTTACAGGCTTTTTACAGACCTCTGTCTCTCCGGAGGAACTACATTCACCTCTTACATGGATCCTTTACCTTGATTTACTTGAGGTTCATTTACAAAAACAATATGATTATGAAATACAGGTATCCTCAAGTGGATTATTTTTCACAGAGGAGTTATTTTCTCTGTCTCTTGCCTTTCTGAGTCTAATACCAATGAATTAGTAGCTGAGAACTATTGGGGGAAATGGTGCTCCTGATTTTTCTCTGACATATGCTGCGTTGAATTAGAAATAATTCTGTGGAAGGCAATGAAGTGGTAATAAGTATGATAAATCTTGGTGAGTTAAGAAACATATGATTGCAAGGCCCATTTTATATTTCACAGCACTTAGGCAAAAACTTTACTCCTTGCAGTTTCTACTTGGATCTAGTTCAAAAGATGTTATGGTCAGATGTGGGCCCAAATTAGCATGTTTGAAGCCACAACACCTTAGCTGAGCTGTGGAGTTTTCCATGTGCATACAAGCTCTTAGCCTGGGGCCAGAGTAAAAGACTAATCTCAACCCCATCTAATTACAGGCTAAAATATGACAAATTACTTTGCTTCCATTTTCCAGTAAGTGCAAAGTGAGTTACCATGGCTCGGCTGACCCATGGTGTAGGATCCAGCTCCAGATTGTAAACACATTGTTGTAGTGTCTAAACCCCTTCTTTATTCAATGGAGACCTAGGTAATGCAATTAGTAGTCAGGAGCGTTTCACCTGATGTGACATTGCCTTTTCCTAAGTATGAATGAGCCTGTGTTCATCCATGTTAGCCCATGTGCATGTTGGAGCCTGTCCAATCTCTGAGACGTCAGTTCATATCACTTAACTGCCATTGGGACCATTTTGGAACAAGGCTCTATAGATCCTGGGTTAGGGTATGAAATGCACTGAAATAGTGAGATGTGAAGTACTCTTGTAAGGTACATTCATCTTGGATCTGTTTCCAAAGGGCTGCATTATCAGTGCTTTGCATCATTGGGGTCAAAACTGCAAGCAGGCTTTGTTGACTTACTGGATAAAATAAATCAGAGGCATATTGGAAAAATACAGCTTTTCATAAGATTATACTCACATTGATCTTTCCTACCTGTGATCTTTTCTGTTACACTGAGATGATGTATTATTGCGTCTTAACTCCATGTCATAGGGACAGAACTGATGTGATTGTTCATTGATAGATGGAGTGCAGAGAGCCATGGACCAAGCACCACAAAAAGCGAGGCAAGCTAGTGGGACATGATTGCCTGTACAAATGGGATCACCTGTTTAAATAGCCTGTGGTTGATTTCTTTCTCAAATCAAATTCTCAAATGTTTCACTTACACGGATCACCGTCCCCAACAGACAATGTGAACACATATTCAAATCCTACTTTGGAAGTTAGAAGAATGTAAGGACTTGAATGTGGGTTGTGGTGTGTTGGTGGTGGTGAACAATGGAGGATGACCGTAGTGGTATTCAATTTCCTAGCAGGAACACAAGTATATTGGTTCTCCATAAAGTTGCACGTGAATTAGCACAGCGCAAGAAAATGAACTCGGATCTTGTACCTTCTAAACCCTTGATTTAACAGCAGTTTAACATACCTGGCAACCAGATGAGAAGAAAGCAAAGCATGGCTTGTAAGGAGATGCAAAAATTACAGCACTTTCTCCTCTTAGAGAAGATTGCAGCAGTGGTGCTCAGGCTGGTGGTGATCTCTGCTGGTGAGTCGGCACAGCACAGCATAGAATAATGCTGGGAGCCATCTGAGAGTCATGAGAGTGTCAGGGGAAGCTAGTATGGAAAATGTGGTGGTTGAATCTTTCCATACATTATTTTCTAATTGAACATTACAATTATTTTACTGTCATGCAGCCTTGATGGCTACAGACTTTTCCCCTAGAACTCCCTGGAGGATCATTCTCTGAGTTTGTAATTTGTTTACCCACAGACAATATAGAACATTTCCCTATTTAACCTGGAGAAATTCAGCTAATATGTAGTATGTACATCACCAAAGAACTGTGTTGCTCCCTCACGTTTGATGACTATGAATAGAGTTCCTTAAACCTTATCCCTTAGTATCAGTTGGCTGTTTGACAACTCCACTCTCTCATGGGATGAGTAAATATCAGTCTGTTCCCAGGAAGATTAACCAGTAAAATGATTCAGGGGAAAGAGAAAAACCAACACAACAAACAACTTTTCAGCATCTTGCCCTCCAGACTTCCCTTAGACTTGGTAGCCTTTATTTTTAAGGTGCTTTAATGTGCCTCCATTCATAAAATCTTGGAGTATCTAAAAAAAGGGGTATTTTTCTCACCAAAACAGTTAATTTGAGGAAGGGTTTAGCACTTTGAATAAAAATCCTTGGTTTTCTAAGGAAGGAAATGGGTAAAAATGCAATCAATCTTTGCCTGCAACAGCATAGAATATATCTTGCTTGATTGAAGTAATGGATTCCTTCATAATCTGCTTTGCAAAAAGAGCTTGGGCAGCACTGGTCCTCAGGCAGGGAGAGACTGTGACAGGTCTCAGGGACCTCTTGCACACAGAAACATTTCAGTGACTTGGTCAACTTGATGTTGTCTCACCAGCCAGGTTTCTGCTCATATGATCTATCCAAAATCTCCTGTGTGTTTAGAAATGTGAGTGTTGGGCAGTGCTTCACTTGGCTTTAGAACCCAGCTCACTCACTGTTGCTGATACTAAGGAAACATGAAACAGTAGCAAAGTGCAGGGCTGTGTGGGATCTCAGCACCTCAGGACTGAGGTGCCGAGCCACCGAGACCACCCTTGGGGGGCTCGGGAGTCCTGGAATGTTGCCAGAAGTGTCTGGTGGCTGGACTTTGATCCTACACGGGAGATGACACCTGTATGAGGATAGGAGGACTTCACCGGGGTGAATGGTGAAGGGATTAGTTAATTAGAGGGTGAGACACAGGGTTCAGGATTTATGTACAGGGGGGTTTAGAGAAGTAAGATGGAGGAATTGGGGCGTGTCCTGTCCTTCTTCTTCTTCTTCTTCTCCTCCATCTTCTGTGGTGATGGTGGCACTTTGGGATTGGTCATTACTGAAAGTGCACCGGACAATAAGAATAAAAAGGATTGGGGAAAAATGATAAATATTGTACACGTAACTATGGGTATAAAGATAGGTGACTGTCCGGAGGGCAGGACAGAGTGTGCTCATGGCTGGCTGCTGAGCAGACCTCTGTTGGGCCGAAAGAAAATCTTTTAGATAAACAATTAATAAACATAAAGACCGAAAGAAGAACTGAAGCCTCTTCTCGTCCTTTGATACGCGGGCTGCCCCAAGGCCACTCCGGGCCTTTCCAGGCCCTTCAAACAGCCGGAAACCGGACAGGCTGTGCTTTACAGGCACTTGGTTTTCCTTTTGCACTTGCAGCCAAGACTCAGGATCCAGCCTTTTAAATTGTGTTTCCAAACTGCATTTCATTCTATGTGAATTAGAATACACATCTTGAATAGAGTGAAGTGATCCACGGCTTCTGACTCCATAGGCTTCTGAGAGCCAGTTTATGTAAAAATTGCTCTACATACAGCTACTAATCTCTGCCATTGACACCAGCTGAGGACTCTTTACTTCATTACCTAAACATGATAATGGCATGCTCCCACTTCCCCAGTCATTTTATCCAAGGAATACAAGGATCTCTCCTTATGTTAATGAGTCTATCAGCATGACACCCTCAGAGCAAGTTTGCCAAAATGTAAAATGAGGCATGGAGAAGCTAAATCTACCCACATTCACCCTGTGCAAACTGGGATTGAACTGGATATGCCACCTACCTTGTCTCTGGTTGTTAGGAACTGCCTCACCTAAAGTAACATAGCTACACACAAAAGTATAGCTCTTGTGGATTTTTTGTTTCTTTGCATTTCTTTTGTTGCTTGGTTTTTGGGGATGTAGTTCATTT
The DNA here is from genome assembly GCF_028769735.1 of Zonotrichia leucophrys gambelii. NCBI lineage: Eukaryota > Metazoa > Chordata > Aves > Passeriformes > Passerellidae > Zonotrichia > Zonotrichia leucophrys. The sequence continues at coordinate 78,704,137 of NC_088169.1, forward strand.
TGTTTGTTTGTTTGTTTGCTTGCTTGCTTGTTTTTATAGGAGTGCTACTAATGTTTAGAAGAACTGCTTTACAGCTACTAGGTCTTTTGCAGTTGTAGCTAGGAAGGAGTTGGCACACTGGAACACCAAGCTGAGTCATTTCTTCTTAGGTTTCTTCTCAGGATGACACAAGTAGTTTTGCTCCTGAAATGTGTAAACCAACCTGGGACTCAAGGGAGTGCTGGGTTTTGAAAGTAAAAGAAAGGAGAGAGAGGACTTGGGTTTTCTCTTGGGATGTAAGCTTTTGTCAGTTAGGAAACCATTTGTATGACTTCAGGAAATGCCCCAGTTTGAGAAAGTGAGAAAGAGAGGTTCAGGAGTTAAATCTGTACTTTTTGTTAATTAAATGGAGTGTGCACATCTGGCTTGGTGAGAGGGTCAGGAACATGGATGTTACCTCTCTCGTGCAACTGATGGTTAAAAATGTAGAGTCTAAACAAAACCACTCATGAGCACAGGTGATTTCCTTCTGGTCACAGCAAGGGTTTCCAACTCAGACTGAGAGAAAGCCAATACAATAGATGTAAACCTCTCTGTTCATTGCCTCTCCTGCCAGGGAAAGCCCTGTCTTATCTCAAGGCAAGATCACCAACTTCTATATCAGATATGTGTAGCCTGCTGCTGCAAACGTCCAACAAGATTCCTAATCTTCTGTAGGCAACCTGTCCTGTGGTACTTAACTGTGTTTCAGTTTCCTCTGGTGGCTTGGGACCAGATTAAAAGAAATTATAGGGTATTACATTACAGAGAGTAGGTTTACGTGTGGTTTAACTCATTCACCTACTTGACACTAAAACAAGTAGGTGTTTTTTTCTGGGTGTATGCATTTACCTTTATCAGAACATTAGAAAAATTTGCATTGATATCCAAAGTGATTATGATAAATATATGTGTAAACTTTGTAATGTGGTCTCTCCATGTCTGGTAATTTTCCACCAGCAGCTTCCTTGTCAGTACTGTGGACTTAAGTAAATTTGAGGCAATTTAAAAAATGTGCGCGTTTAGTAAGAGGATATCTAATGGCTTTTAATAAGTCTTTCATGCAATATATATATATTTGTTTTGATATGAAGCAGTTATGTGGAGAAGATAGCAAATGCCTTTTAAGGAGAAAGGGGTGTTACTTACTTCAAGTGAAATACTTTTCATGTTGTTCTGCTGCATTACACAGTTACTCTTAGGCACTCAAAAAATAGCAAGTATTTGCAAGAAAACATCTTCACACTGAGTTAGATTGTGAGTTAATTATTGATTGGAAATAACAGGAGGAAGACTGTGACCCCTCCAGGCAGATCTGCATCTTCAGATCTGTGTCTGTCATCAGGGATCGTCTCTGGCATGTGATGGTGGAGAACCAAAGCCAAGTCTCTGCCCTGCCTCAGTAGGACAGCGAGGCTAAAAACGCACAAATTCTCATCTGTGAGGATGAGCTGGCAGACCCTTGGTGCCATCACAGGTGATGGGACCAGTGCCTTTTTTATGGGATTTTGCCCTTCCTGAAGTGGTTTATGGTTACATTCCCCCTCTCTCAGGCTGAGCAAGGACATCAAGCAATTGATTTCAGCTTCAAATCACTCTCTAGCCTGGGTGGCTTGGATTTAGCTTTGATTGTAGACTCAAAAGAGGGAAATTTAACTCTTGCCCGTTCAAGGGTGCAGTGTTTATTGAAATTAAGAACTGAATTCTCTTTCCTTAACATTTTGGAGCAAACTTTCTGTTGTGAGGTGATGGATGCTGGTGCAGAAGGAGCTGGAAAGGACACTGACAGGCTGGTACCAGGATACTGTCCCACATGGGTGTTGTCTTGCTGGTGAGGACCACCCCAGTCCTGGTCCTTCTGACCAGAGGAGCAGGTCTGGCATATGAGGTGTAACAAGCACAGGTCTGGCATGTGAGGTGCAGCAAGCACAGCTGGCTGGGTTTATTGACTTCATTTAGGCTGTGGTGAGCAGAGGAATGCACCACAGGGACCTCCAGACAGCATTGCTCACGCAGCTTGCATGCCTTATGAAGCCTCCTCCCGTTTCTTGACCCTCCTCTTTATCACTGTTTCTCATCCTTGTTCTTCTCCCAAGTAAATCACCCAGCCCTAGTCATTTTTTCCTGTTCTTGGTTGCATCCCACAGGGACAGATGGGCTTTGCAGGCAGCATAAATCTGAAAATGGTACCAAGCTGCCAGCTGAGGAATAAAGCATCACCATTTTTTGATGCATGAAGCCAGACTTTGCTCACTTTGGTGTGTGTCAAAGCATCTAGAAAATGACTCATTTTTTTCCAGCTCTCTACAGAAGCCACTGTTGGACTACATCCCTGTATCAAGTATTGGCCAGATCTTTCACAATATTGTTTACAGCTCATTTTTAGGTTTGTTTCATCCAGTGAATCCTTGTGTTATTTCAGACAGCAGCAGGTGAAGTAGAGAAGAGAGGAAAGGATTAAAACTTCCGTAGAAGCACTCTCTGCATTGTTGCTCAGCCATGCATGTGGTACAACTAAAAATAACAGCTAATGGAAGCCAAGACAATCTGTTGATTTATAATGGGTTTTTTCCCTGGTTTATTGCTTGAGTGCCTTGCCCACTGAAATTTGACATTGCAGCCCAACTGCCATTAGAAAATCAAAGAATAGTCTTCTCTTTCTTGCTATACAGGCCTCTGGATTTTCTTTTCAAGAGACATTCTTTTCTAATATCATTCAGGCAAATTAGACAGATGACTTCTAAACCAATCAAAGCATTTAATTTTCTTCCAGTGATAGTTACAAGATGATGTATATAGGCTAAGGACCATTGTAAGGGATACACATTCTAATCTGACATGGACCTAAGAAATTTGCCTTGTCTGGATTTATAGTTTTTTTTTTTTTAATTTGAGTTTGTATCATTGGTCTGCATGAAGAAACTTGGATATAACAAATGTAGATGTTCAGGCTTTCTTTCTTTGTTTCTTTCCAGATTCAGAGTTAATCCTTATGTCTGCTTTAGAAAAGGATTTTCTTTTAGTAAAAGAAAAATAAAAGCAAGACTATTGATCTCTTTGCATATTTTTTACTTTTAAAAGCACAGTAGATCGTACACTGAGAAAGTAATATTTTACATGGTTTGTAGAAAATAAATCTGTTTTATCACTGCAATAAAAAAGAAGCCAGATGTTTAGAGGAACATGTTCCATATGGAAGAGGCTTAAAATTGTGGAACTTGCTAAAACCATGCAAAGCTGCAGTTATGGAGAAAACAGGAAGGCAGCTTCCTCCCTGAATGTACACCATTTCCCAAGGAGGAAGCAAGCCTTTTTTTCTCTGTTCTTTGTTGATTTTGAAGCACAGAGACAACTACTAAGTCATGACCATAAAAGGCTTATGCTGGCTGTGACATCAGGGGTAAAACCACCCTTCTTCCCTCCCCACAAGGACTCTAACGACACTATTGAGAGACTTCTGCTTCCCCTATAAAAGGGTGGAGGATGCATGGATTTCTTTGTTTAGTGGCCAGGACACAATCTAATCTAGGGATATTGGCACTGTCACTTTTATGGACATATTTCCAGCTTTGCAGAAAGATGAGGTGCCTCCTAAAGTTCCATGAAACGAAACAAAGAACCTCCTTAATTAGCTAGTTTGATTTCTCTTTATGACCCGAGCCTGTTGCGCTGAGGTCTGGCCTGCTACATCTCCAAGCATGCCTTGCTGCCTGCTCATCTAGGTGGAAGTGTACTGGCTCAGTGAGCACCACAGGTTTATTGCTTAAAATGTTGTTTAAGAGGAGGAAGAACAACATGGCGCTATACTATGGAGAGCCTATGGTAGCATTTACGTTTTTAATGGGAGCTGAAAGCAGCCTAAGTGCTGCTAGAAGAGAGCAGTGGTGATCCTTTGCTTTCAGAGGATCTGCGTGCTTCTTTGCTGAACACTCCTGAATGAGGCTGGATGCTGATGTTGTCAGCAGTTAGTGTTTAATCCAAAAGCCCACAGCATTTTGCACCAGTACCCAGGCTGAATCCATGAGAAACTGAGGCTTTGAATTCCCAAAGTGCACTGAACTTGTTATCATGCTGTGCTGGGTGCTGTAACATGGGCACTGCTGCATTTTCACCCTACCTGTAAAATCAGGCATAGTCTGCTGTTATCTAATTTGGTAGGTGTGAGGAGAGAAGGAAACCCACTAAATCTTGACTCTGTAAACCAGACTCGAATCTTGTATTTAAAAGCGTGCCATGAAGCATTTGATTTCTGCCTGTCATTGTAGTTTTATGTTTTGAGCATAAAAAAAGGAGGCCAAACATGATGCAAAGTTGATCTCTGTGCAAATATATCCCAGAGGGCCAGTAAAAAAATCCCAAATTGGTTGTACTGCAGCTATCTTTGGTCTTTGGTTTTCTCTGTATCGTTCTAACTTTGGGGACTTAATCCTTTGCCTTGTGAATACTTGCATTACCCCTTCATTTCCTCTATGACATCCTTGCTGGGCAGTTCTGACTACTGTGTTTGGAAGAGAGAATATTTTCCCACTTTTAACCTGTGCAGTGGATATCTTCCCTTATGATGGATTCTCTCATTTTCCTTCTAGGCACGGCTTGTTCTTGATTATGTGTTTTATTTCTAACCCTGCGTTTTACCTGTCTGCATGTTCCTGAGTGCTGCAGGGACCACCTTGCAAACTGGTGACCGTAAAGTGTATGTGACATTATAGCAGAGATGGCGAGATGAATGAAAGTAAGAACTTCCTGCTCACACTTGAGGAAGTGTAAGTGGCTTTTTGAATCATGCAGTCATGAGGCAAGGTGTCATTTCATGAGTCACCGCCAGCACCATTCTTCTGTCCTCCACCTGGGGCACCCGCTGGTCTCCCCTGAGGACATCCGTAAAGTGAAATCTTTGGGGTCAGTGTAGGAGGATTTGGGCAATGATAAACCAGAAGATCCAATTAGGTGATTCAAGAGTCATCTCTATAATCACTCGTGCTTGCAGGAAAGCGTGGTGTGGTAGTAGGAAGGGGACAATGTGAAGCATCATCAACCTCAGCTCAATTTAACTAAGAGCATTTCTGTTTCCAGCTTGTTTTATCACACCAAGCCAGCTACATTCATGGGATTTTGAGAATGTGATGCTGCACTGCACTGGAAGTTTTGACAGTTCTTATAGTGCCCATTAACAGGCTTAAGAGACAGGCTAGCAAGGAACCAGGATGACTGCCTCTGGAGCACAAGGCTTCCAAGCAAATGGCTTCCCTCTCCCTCTTCCCCCTCACCCCTTAAAGGGCAGCACCTCAGTGATTTTGGAGTTATAGATTTTGCAGCTGCAGTGAAAAAAAAAAGTGATTCTTGTTGTAAGGAAGCAAGAAGTATTTGTGAGATCAGAGCAGCATGATTTATGGAACAGTGAAAGGAAAAGATGTAGCAGCTTGAAATTCTCAGGCACACATTTCTAGATGATAAAGCTTTTTGGTGGGGGAAATAGTTTTTAAAATCCCTACCTTTTCTTCTTTCTTTGTGAGCTGGCTCTCTATACCATGCAAAAGAAGCAAAGGTCATGTAAACTCTTTTTTCTCCTTACCTCATCATCTCTGCTTTTCCCAAATGCATGTGGAAACATTATTTTCCCCTCTTCACCATTTTCAATTTTTAATCTTTAATATAGAATTAACTATAGCATTTTTATTCTTCATATATGCTCCAGTATTAACATAAATTCATTCCTTCAAGAATTCCCTTCACAGCCCGTGGTAGAAAGAAAGACACAACAATTTTAAGCTCGTGTTATTGGGGTTTTTTATAAATTCTGTCTTATGTATCTGCTGGCTGCCCTAGAAATTTTGCCTAAGGTTTGCCAATGTTAATATATATATTTTTATATATATATATATATATATTTAAGGCAGAATGAGTTAAAGTACTGGTCACAATTGTTATTGAAATCAACAAGTAAAAACTCTTAATTTTTTTTTCAAGTCTTGTTTTGCTTTGTCTAATTTAGATTTTCCAAATCCAAAATTGAAGTCTTTGTTTCACAACAGCTAAAATACATTGAAGCTAAAAATGGGTTTTGCATTAAAACTGAAGGGGTTTTAACAATTTGGAGGATGTATAATGCGTACAGATTGAAGCCATAGAATAGTTTACCACATATATATTCAGATTTCAATACTACTACTTTACATTATGAAATAAAACCATTTTTTTATTTATATATTTTTGGTGATTTGTATCAAATGGCACATGCACAGAGTTGGAATACAAAAATGCATTTAGAAAGCCATAATAAGTTACCTGTTATTAAGGGAATATGATAGGTAATTAAAAAATAAGTATGTCAAAACTAATCTATTTTTTAAAAAGTCCTTAATGTATTAAATGATAGAAAACATTTCTTGAGGGATGGGATTGGACAGATTATTTCAGGCTGTCCTATCCCTCAGTTTGGAACTCATGGGTGAAAATATCTTGTATATAGTTTTTATTTCTAGACTAGAGAGAGAAAATTGACTTGCTGGTTTTTTGTATTTCTCAAGTGGTGTCTTAGCATTGAGTGAAGTAATTACTGAACTGAACTAAGCTGAAGGAACTGAGAGGAAGAAGTGCTTTCTGCACCTGCAGAACAAGTTGCAGCTGTCAAGTGCTGGTTTATCACTTCAGCAAATTCTTGTTCCAGGTGCTAAGCAAGTGACTTCCCCGAAGCCTGTTGTTGTACTTTCTTAAAACTTCAGTAACAGCATGCACTGCCTGAAAGTTATTTGTGTTTAATTTAAATTATAGAAATAGGTTGGTTCAGTCTCACATAAAAGATTTCAAGATTTCAGCTTTTAAATTTAACACAAACTTGTTTATTCTTAATGAAAAGCACACTGTATTTAAATTGGATTTAAAAAGCAACGCTATCTGAATAAACTGAGTGATAAAGGTAACAAAATTCCCAATAACTCACACATTTCTTTTAAAGAGAATGAAAGAGAAATGAAAGAGAATTTCATTTTTCTTGAAAGTATTCTTTAAAATGTAGCTTAAGTCAATGAAAGGAATGTGTGAATTATTGAATAATTTTGTGTCTCCTTTACTTAGTTTATCAATAAATTATTAAAATTTTAAGTCAGTTTTTGGAGTACCCAGAGGCCTCTTGACTATGATTTATAGAAAAAAAAAAATTAAAAATGCTCTTATTTTGAGGAAATATATTGAGGGCATTCAGATGATAGTTTGAAAAACATTCCCCTCACTGCATGTGCTGAAAGTAAGCCCTAATTTCAGGTTTTTCTCTGAGTCTTTTTTCCTTCTAAGAAGTCATGAACTCATCTGACTACAGCAACATCCTGCTTGCTACCATGGGAGGTAGTAGGCAAAGTGTATCTGACCTGGTCCTCATGTCGAGTAATGAGCAGGAGTGAATATTTAGAGCAGAGTGCAGGAAATCAGATGATCATTCCCTTGGTGAACACTGCCAGTTTGCAGTAGTCACCAAGGTATCGAGACTGCCTGTGGACACCACCAGGTCAGTCCTGTGTGAACCTGGCTGTTTGCTTTTTGAACTCACTTCTTCTTTTGCTGGTAAGTTCCCATTCAGCCTGTGAGTGAGATGGTTTAAATGGTGCAAAAGAAACACTATAAATTTCTGATTTTCACAGTGTCACTGAGAGATTTTTGGATGCCACTGAAAAACTTGCATTAATTTTAATGGAAACCATAATACACAATCTGAGAAGGGCATTTGACTAGGAAGACAAGTATGTAATAACTTCAGTAAGCTTTGGTCACTTTGAGATTGTTGCATAGGTGATGCCCTTCTCTGGGTCTGGCTGGCAATTTTCCAGCATTATAGCAGCCTTCAGAAGCACTAATTGGCATGTGGAGCACAGAGTGCTCTTTCAGAAGGACTGAAGGGTGAATTTCCCACTTTGTCATCTCTGACAGAATTATGGTGAACCAACTCTTATTTCCCAGTGCTATGAAACACACAGACTATAGAGCAGTGCAAAGCACAAAGTTTTGGACTGCAGTCTGTAATTTCCTAAAATCTGAACCTTAACCAGAGCTTTGGTTTAGTTTTACACTCAAAGTGTGGGTCTCTTGCTCCAAGTACTGTCAACACCCAACCCAGTGAGCAAAGGCAGCAAGGAATTAGGGATCACCCAGCGTTTGTAGCACAGTTAATTACTTGTATAACATGTAATGACTTCCTGAGATCTAGTGAGAAGGCCAAGAGCAGTGACGACAGCGAGGCTCCCTGTATATCCAGCTGAGTGGAGGAATGCATTCTCCTCCCTAGGATTGCTGGAGCAAGCAGAATTTTATCTGAACTGACAGACAAAATAAAACCAAAGCAACTGGAGGTGCAAAAGTTGTATTTGATCACATTTTCTAAAGCACCTGAGGAGGCAACCTGCAGTGCTGGCTCTCCAGCCATCTGATGGGGAACCTCTTTGGGGACAGCCTATGGCCCTTGCAATGAAATCAGGGGATCGGCAGTAGAGTGGGCAGTAGTGTGTGCCTGGGCTTCATCTTTGTGCAGGGTCAGGAGAGGCCATGATGGTCATTTACACAGGCTTGGAAGCCCTCCTACAGCCTCAGCTGTGACCTCTGAGACTCCAGCCTCCCACTGAAGAAATTTTCCAAGTGTTCTAAAACTCCTGGAAGGGATGAGAAGGCAATTTGTCAGGCAGGTGCGCACACAGTTATATAAATATCATTGCAGTGGAAGACTGGGCTCAAAAAGTGGGTTTTAGATGTCCTTGACTTAGATGCACCAACTACATATATGCATGAGGACTAGCGGGAGTAAATTTAAACAAACAAATAAACAAATAAATTACCAGCTAATATAAAAGTGAAAGGTGAGACTAATTATCCTTGTACCAAAAAGTCCCAGGTACTCACAGGAAAATACAGGGCACAAAGGAAAATCAGCCTCAGAAAAAAGGGGAACATTTCGTTAAAATAATAACTGTTCTTTCTGTTGAAAGGTAGAATGTATTTTTCCAAAGGGTCCAAAAATTGCTTTTGCTGTTATATAGCAGTGAACACTGGGAATAGCTATCGAATGAGAGTTGGTGTTGGCCAGCTGAAGTCTGAAGGCCACGTTTTTTTAGCAGCTAAGGAAAATAAGTTTTATAGTCCAGGAACAGCTCAACAGTTTCTTCTCTGAAGCATAAAACATTCACAGGAATCAGTGGGGGTCCTGGCTGAGAAGGGAGTGGAATTCGTGGTTGAGGTTGCAGCCCCATGCAACACTGGTGTCTAACGTGCTGCAGATCTGCGGCCGGGCAGGCAAGGCCATGGATGGACTTCATGGCTCACATACAGATCCTCAACCATGGGATGTGGTGGGCTGTACAGACTAATGCTGTTGCACTTGGTCTGGACATGTGTTCCCACGCTGCTGCCCCATAGATCTGTCCACTGAAGAGCACTGGCTGATGGAAGAGCTGAGAGATGGCCTATAGACTCAAAAATTATTTACCATCCATGCCTGCCCATGGAGGGACACACAGATTTTGGGCACAGGTGTTCGCACACTGACCCTAAAGAGCCTGAAGAGCAAATTCACCCACTGCCTGCTTGAGGAGGGAATAAAGCCCAACCCACGTGCTGCTCCAGGCATCAAGCCTGCTTATGGGGAGCAATGAGAGCTCCCTCCCCCTTTAGCATCAGACAACCAATAAAAGGCTGTGAGCGTTGATTTGGAAAGGAGGAAGGAAATGAAAGAAAAGACAGACTGACAGTGAACACTGAGGAGGCTCACAGGACTTATGGAGAGGATTGGCTCCATCTTCTAGAGAGATGGAGGGAATTTCATGGTAGCAAAAGGTACCATGGGAACCCCTGCACAGTGCATGCTGTAGGATGAAAGGATGTGTCTGGATTCCAAAAGGAGTTTTCTTTGCAGCTGTCAATGTAGTCCCTTGATTCACAATTTGGTTTTGTTTCTCTCTTGACTTGTTGTTTGAAACACATGTGCAAACTGGCTGGAGTTTTGCTTTTCATACTGTTCAAGGATGATAGGAACACAAAGTGCTGTCTCATGAGTTTTGTCGACCCGATTCCCTTCCAGAAATTTGCTCACATCTGATTTTGTTTCCTCTGCCCACTCTCTGTAGACACTGAGTTTCCAGTGTCATTTGCCTCCTACACATGCTCATTAACCCATTTCCCTCCACCTCTGATCCTACAATGCCCATTTTATCCAATTAATGGTAGGAAATAAGTGGGGGTTTTATGACAAGGGTGTGAAGTTCCGTCTGACACTTTGCATCTTTCCAAAGAACAATGCTTTCTCAATAATTATGTTCAGATGACCATTAAGTTGGTGCTGCCACAGTTCTCCCTTCAGTTTTAATGAATATAATAAACAGGAATGAACTTCTGCTATCTGCAGCTGCTGCCATTGTCTGTGAGCTGCACGTTGCTTCAGAGAAGTTTATTTTAGCTTTAAACCTCTTTCAAACAATGTGCAAGAGTGAAAAAAAAAAAGAAAAAAATGTCAGTGAATTTTTGTCAGCTCTTGCCTTTCACAGATGTTTTTGGCATGAGAAATGCTGTAGGACAATTAAAAAGAAGCTTCATTTTCAGAAGTACTTGGGAAGCAAGACTCCAGTGAAGTCCCAGGGTTCTGAGAGCACTCAGAAATTTGTCAGAAATTTGTCACCTCTGGGGTGCAAAGTCTCTCCCTGGTTGTATGACCATGCAAATCCCAGAGTACGAGAGTATTGAGGTAGTGGAGTGCAGGTTTTTTAGTTATATTCAGATAAGGAGAAAATCTTGGCCTGATGATTTCCTTGTTTGGGAAAAATCTCTTAAGGTTTTTTAAAATATCAATCTACCTCAGTAATGCTTTGCACCTAGGACCCTTCGAGGAGGTGTTTAAAAGAATGCTATAGTAATTTCCAGCACTAAGAACAGACTTACGTGAGACAAAGACCCCGAGAGTTATGGTACACGGTCCTTGCTGTGAGCACTAACATTTAACCAACAGCATTGCAAATGGACAAATATTTATTCTCATCTCATCAGAATTGAATCCTTAGTCTGTGTATTTTGACCTTTGGGTTTTTTTGTGGGTTTTTGTTTGTTTGTTTGTTTTGTTTTGTTTTTAAGGGTTTTTTTGTGGTTTTTTTTTAATTTAAACAGATGTATTTTTTTAATTCAAGCAGATATACACAACCATTGCTGCATATACTACTTTTAGTCACCACAGTTAAATTGCTCTTCCCTAAATATTTTATTTCATATCCTGGTGTCTGTGGGAGTTCTGAAAAGTTCTGAACACTAGAAACATCATCATCATCATCATCATTATCATTATTATTATTGTTGTTGTTGTTGTTGTTGTTATAATGTACAGCCTTTGCAGCATGGTGATTAAGGTTGTGTCAGCAAGTAACATTTAAAAGCCAAATTTAGGGACTTATAACTAGCTGAAGAAATTCACTTGGGGTTTAAAGTTGGCTTTGCAAGCAGTTCTGTGGGTGTTAGCCAATATCTTTGAATTTTTTGGCTTCTCTTGGCTTTGAGTCGCAAAGTGACTGAGACATGAGTTTTTTATTTTCTCTGTTTAAAAACGGATCTATTGTCTTCCCTAATATAAGGTAGCCCCACGTGTTAATGCTTGACCTAAAAGTAGTTATATGTTTCTTATTCAGAGGCAGAAAACTGGTGAATTGCAGCCAGATTAACTGAATAACCAAATCCACATTGTGCACTGTTACTTACTATTGTTTTTCACGAAGGTGGCTGACACATCCCTTTGCCTGAGAGTTTGTAATACCATTTCTGCAGGACTGTCCATAAACACTGTAAGGTGTTTTGAGATTTAATAATTCCCTGAAGGGGAGCATGCATGCATAGTGTTATTTGTCTTGCGCATGCATGACAGATAAAAATCCAAACAGTTTCATCTCCAAATTAAAATCTTAGGTGGTGACCTGACTATTATTTGGTTGATTTGCGCAGTTGGTGGTTTTTGGGCTTTTCCACCACTTTTATGCCACATGGCTTAAAAGCACTGAAGTCTCTTTCCTCTGAGGCTTTTCAAGGATTATATTAAGGCTTGCAACTGTCTGGAAGGCAGATTCTCAAGTCATTGATTTTTATGAAACACATGTTGATATTATACTGTGGGCAGGTAGCTGTTCGCTGTCGTGCTACGTACATTAGTGTAGGGCTGCACATGCAGCCAAGTTACCATGGTGGTGTTGTCATTTGGAAACCTCACACCTTTTTTGTTTAGCACTTTCATGAAACTGATTAGGAATCTATAAAGTTACTTAATTTTGCTTCATGGAGGTATTTGAAATATCTTTGTATTTTGATAAGAAGGTGCACAGAGGTGCTCAGTCTTCTTGTGGTTATGATGAGATTTCAGATTTACCCAAAAACCCTGCAGCATCCTATGCCAGCTTCTACAGTTCTTTATCTTATAGTTCTCAGACTCACCCCCAGCTCTGCTATGGCAGTAAACTTGGAATTGAACAGTCTCCTTTTCAGGAAACAACCAGCTATGTGCTCAGGAAACTGAGGACACATCCTCAGTTGTGGCTGTTGTTCAATAGAATCCCATGATAATTGGTTTTGGTTTTATGTGAGTTCTGTGATAGTTATCTTAAGGCCTCCTACTTATCATGGGGGAAGATTTTAATGATCCAAAGTGGAAGTCTGGCATTGGGAAGAAATCTCTTGAGGGGACAGCTTGTCTTTAGGGAACAACTTGTCATTTGTTTGTGAGAACCAGCAGAGGTGGCTGGAGGAGGGAATTAGGAAGGCTGCACTTCCCAAAGAGTATGGTGCCAGGGAAGCTCCTGCAGAAGGAGGTGCTCACTTGGGCATTCAGAAATAACTCTATAAGTTTCAGCCTGTAGTGAGATTGGATGAAGCTTCAGCAGTTGTCAAACTCCAGAAAGAATGCTTTCTGCTGCTTTTAGATTTTACTTAAATGAACATATATCTTAAAGATTTATAGCCTTTATGCTGTAGCACTGTCTATGATATCCAATTCCAGATAGATGATGGGGTTTTTCTAGACAGATGATTTCTATCATCTGTCTAGAAATGATGACCTGTCCTGCCTTCCCCAGCTCCATTTGCTGTCATTGTTGGTAGACAGATCCCCCAGTCCTCTGTTCCCAAGCTGAAGAGCACCAGTCTCCTTCCTTTCTCTCCGCTTCATTGCCCTTTGTGTATATCCACGTCTGTTGGTTCAGGGGGTTGCGAGGGGCCAGCTGAGGTAGCTTATGGAAACCTAAATTCATCCTGTGCTGTTTGTGAAACATTTACCCGTGGCTGTTTCCTGGGCTTTAAGAGAAGGCGGGCAGAAGTGTTTGGTACCCACTAATTAAATGCAGTTTGAACTGTGTTGTTTGTGGTAATGTAGTGAAAATATGGCTCCTGCTGTGACATCTGCAGCTAGACAAGTGACACCACCGAGCCTCTGGTCAAAGAAATGTTTTCAATTCAGCAAATAACAGCTAAAACACTGTAAAGACCTCAGAAAAACAGAGACAAATGAAAGACCAATTCCTGTTATTTCCATAAAATGTTAAAAAGGGCTGAAAAATGAATTTTTTTCTTTTTTCCGGAAAGATGTTTCATGGACATTAAATATTCTTTGGTATTTCTTTACATTATAAAGAAATTTTACATTAATTATAAATTATTATATGTTTTTTTGAGAGAAAGGATTTTGCTATTCTGTTGAGTAGCTCCAATGTTTACAAAGGGAGAAGAAGCTTCCTTGTGGAAATTAGCAGATCTAAAGATTTGGAAATAATTTGTTTTGTGGTATATGAAGTTGTCTTCCTAGTGTACATGTTGCTTAATTTAAAAAGCCAGCATAAACTTTGCACATAATTCAGTAAGATGTTAGAAAATATAATTGAGGCTCACAAGTTAATTTTTAGTTTTTACAATGGGCAATGGTGCCACCTCCAAAAGCACAGTGGAGAGGATCTTGGATTCCTGTGCTCTCAAAAAGGAGGGCAATGCTGAAAAGAATACAGAATTTATGAATGTTGCAAAAATATCAGAGGAAGTGGAATGACCTTCCCCACTGTTCAAGCTTAAATGATTTTCTCCATGAGGGTTTAGAACTATAAAACAGCTGTATGTCTGGCTGAGAATGGTAATGCAACCAAATGGAAGCCATGCCATGTAGTGAAATCATACATTTGGTAAATGGGAGATCTATAAATAGTTTTTTAAGGCTTAAGAATTATTAAAGGAGAATTTATACCTGGATATGTGCTTCTTCAAGAGCTCCAGCTGCTCAATAGCTTGTTTTGGACTACAGCACAGAACCAAAGGCAGTGCATTTTACAGATGTGCTTTCACCCTTTGCAAACACACTACTAGAGGTCATTGAAGAAGGTTGCCAGCACACTGCCAGGACGCTGTGTGTTGTAGGTTTCCATGAGAGGCTGCTGCCAAGACAGGACACTCAGTCTGCTGTCTTAGAGCATAACTACCTCTCAGGTTCATCCACAGAGGTCTGTGCTCCTCAGTGTGCTGGCAAGGTGGCAGCTGCCACTGAAATGCCTGTTGCCCAGTCAGGTAACAGTCTGATCACTTTTCCTGACATTAGTGTTCATGTGCCTCTCTCCCACCCAGAGCATGATGTGGGGCAGAGCAGTGGTGCTGTCCCACAGCTGCTACCGCGGAGCGCGTTCCAGCATTGTTCATGCTGAAAACTGCCTCCAATTAGCCCAGCTGCACTTCCTTATTAGGAGCAAAAAGCCAGCTGCCAGTCAACGTGATGCTAACCACAGCATCCCGCCTGCCACCAGCCAGGGAATTTGGTGTGTCCTGGCCACATCGGCCCAACAGCCAATTGGAGCCCCCTTCCACAAGATTTAACCTCCTCCAGTCTACATCTGCAATGAGCTTTAATTTCCTAAAGGTGTAGAGAGCTGCTAGGATTTAAGAGGTCTTTAGTCAAATGTTGTTGATGCCAAGGGGTTTCAGGTGCCAGCTGGCACAGAGCTTTTGTAAAGACCCAGTCTGAAGGAGCCAGTGCACTCCAGACTAGAAGTGTAAAGCACCTCTTAGGCTGCAGTTGCCTATTTACATTGCAGATTCCCAGAACTTTTGGAAGGCTGACCCTGTGTACCTGAGGGTCTGACCTACCAGAAATGGTTGGAGAGCAGCAAAGCTGGGCATGGTCACCTGTTGAGCCATTCAGATTAAACCCAACCTGGACTGTGCACCAGCACCACCAGCTCCCTGCCCTTACATTAAGTGCCAAATGAAGTCCAGGTAGCTGAACACCCTGCACTGAGCAGGGAGCAGGGTCTGGTTGTAGGGCAGGCACACCAGTGCTGCTCCAGAGCCACAGCCCTTGACTCTGGGGCTTTGCACACACATGAATCTATTGAATCTCTTACCCCTGTACAAATTATTAGAGTTATCAGTCAAAGCTGAAAGGTCCTCTTGCAAACAGAACCCCAGCTCCTATAGCACTTGGTAGCTTTTGTAATGTCAAACTCAGGCTGCTTGGCTGGGTCTCACAAAAGGGGCCTTGCTCCCCTTGCACATGAGCTGGCTTCCTCCTGGAGCACAGCGAGCAGGGATGCTCCCATCACAGCAAGCACTGACAGCTCCCTCACTGGAAAACTCATCTGAAAGCAAGAGCAAAATGCTGCTGGCAGGCACTGCTGGAGAAACAGCTCAATTGTGCGCCTCTACTGGGCATTAGCTGGACCCTTTCAAGGAAATAAATGTTAGCAGCAGCATTCAACTTATGGGTTCCTTACCTCGAAAGGTTCTGCCACAAGACTGTCCCATAGCCTGGCTTTATCCTCTGCAAGAGCCATGCTAAGTCTCTGAAGAGGTACTTGGGAGTTCAGCACTCAGACAGAGCTCAGCATCCAAATCTACAGCAAGCTGGAAAGCACATGAAACCAAATTACTCAGATTTTCCCATCTGTGCACATGTGCTTAGCTGGTTTTAAATTATCAGTGTAAAGACCTAGTAGCTTCGTAATGTACACACAGAAAGATTCCCACAGATTTTTCCTTTCTTTTCCCTTTTTTTTTTTTTTATTGGAACCAGCTGAGTAAATTCATAGGAAGTTGTAACAGGACAAGTGAAATGTATACCCACATTCCCTGGGAATCCAAATGCCTTTAACACATACTGTATTTCATGTGAAATTTATTTTAGAAGACACCAGAACAGTGTAACTTTTTCATCATGGTGTTTTAAAGCTATCACTTTTGAATGAAATAAGGTGACAAGAAAAAAAAGAATATGTGAAAATCCCAGAACTTGATACCCCTCTCCCACATTCTAAGAGAAGAGATTAGTTTCTTCATTTTTCCAGGTCACTTTCAAATTTATAACTAATTACAGAATAGCTTTAAAATGCAGCCCTAATTTAAACAACCATGAGTGAGAAGCAGCTGGAATGACACTTAACTGTGGAGTTGAGTGTCTTGTGCTTACTCTCTATTTTGTCTCAGAAGTTTTTGCAATCCCATATCAGTTAAATGGAAACTATTTCTTCTGTGGCAGGAAAGTGATATCTGGGTACCACATGAGCAGGGACCATGCAGGCGGCTGGGGAAGCCCTCTGATAACCTGTGGGGTGATGAAGCCACTGAAGAACAATGTCCATGCTGATTCCTTGGGCTGAGCAGACCTGCTGTTGGTCCCAGCAGACATGTCCACCTGCATGGTCACACTGCTGAGCCGCCTGGTGGTCAGCAGCAGCTTGCCAGTCCCAGCATTGGAGAGGCAATGGTACCAGGGCATCCTTCACCCAATTCCTGTCCTGGCTCCACTGCCTTTTATATTTAGCCTTGTAAAAATCTGGGGGCCAGACCTCCAGCTTGAGTCAGGGGCTAATTTATGCTATCTGAGGGATCTGAACATCTCCACAGCCATTTCTTTATTTGTAAAATAAACTGAGCTGAGCTTAATGAGATTCTGTGTGATGACTTTGGTGAGCTCTGCCTATGGATGCAGTAACATTTAGACTACATTAGGGAGGGCTGATGCAACTGGCCAGGTAACCTCTACATGTAGAGATGGGGCAGTGGTCCCTGATGGGAGAAAAAACCAGAAAAAACAGCATGTCCTTGGGGCTGGCTCTGCCTGCTCACACAGTTTGTGATGGGGGATAAATGGTCAAAAAGGCATGATCCTTCTCCTCTTGAAGACAGTGTGATATCCTGCACCTGCATATGAGTCTGGGTTCTCCGGGACCAAATAGTTTTTGCATCCATTGTGAAATGAAATTATTTGTTACTCAGCTACATGATAGCTGTGTAAATGTAGATGCCACTTAATACTGCATGAGGTGCTTCTGCAATGTTTTGCCCATGAATTTGCTGGCTGCTGAGCTGTGAGAAATTCCGTGTCTGAGTAAAGTCTGCAGGGCTGGGCTTCGGGTGTTTTTTTGGTGGGATGGCACATTCCCAAAAGTGCTTGTACAACAGAGGGACTTGTCCCACTTGGTGTAGGCAGCTAGATCTGCTTTTGCTGGGCTCCCAACCCCTTCCTCTACTTACTGAAGCAGGAATGAACTTTAGCAGAGATGAGTTCAGGCTTTGAGCCCTGGATCTCTTCCTTAAACATAGCTTTATTTGGCATGTTCAGCAAACACAGATCTGACCCCTTCTCCCACACCTTGTCCTTCATCAATGCTATTGCATATTGCGGAGCCTGATTTTGAAATGGGCCCTGATTTCCAGATGAGCTCAGTCCCAGCATGCTGACCATCACACACACATCCAGCAAGGATTTCCTGCTGCCTTCTGAAAATAAATGCACCTAAATGAAGAGGAGACAAGGTAATGACACAAAGGCTTTAACTTATGAAACTATTTCTTTGCAGTAGTTGAGGACCATTTCTGAAGACTGTGATTGCAGTTAAGGCCCAAGTTGTGAGGATCTGCCCCACAGAAATGTGTTCTGATGTTGTATGGCTCTGAGTTTACTCAGAGGCTGGGGAAATTGGTCCTTCTGCTTCCACAGTGGTTCCCATGCTTGTTCAGCACAATGTGGGGTCTCCCTGCATGGCCACGCTCATGGCCGTGCATGGAATAGCACTTTGCTCTTTGTTTAATTATGAGTTTTGCTCACTTGGGCAACTTGTGGTGGTCATTAACATTGGTTGTGTTCTGTGTGCAGGGAAAGGACGAAGAAATGAACCAGGAGCAATGCCACAGTAATCTGATTTTTCAGCAGTACCACTCATCTGTTCTCTATAGCTTTACTCCCATGACAACTCTTTGCACAATGCCCATGCCCTCTTCTTTTCACACTACTGGTTGGGTTTGCTGTACTGCATTCCTGGCTCTAAGATCCATGTGGGACTTTCATCTTGGCTGAGGGAGCTCAGCACCAGGCCGGGTCAGAAGAAAACACAGGAAATGGTGCTTTTCTGTTGGAATTTGCTGACTCAGCAAAGCTGAGCAGCCTAAAGGAGAAGCTTTGATTTCGACATGGTTCTGCTGGAATTTGGTGGACTCACTGCCTTCTCCTGTTTCATTCCTCTACTTCAGCAGCAGGACTGACAGAACCACCTCTCCTGGGCTATCTGAGGCCATGAATCCCAGCTGGACCCACAGCCCAGCTTCGCCTCCTGGAGCGTTTTGAAAAGTGTAGACTTTGCTTCTAAATCCCTTATGAAAGTCCGAAGAGCGAAATCCTGCCTGAGGCTGCCCAGCTCCTCTCTGTGCTGTGCAAGATGGGGCCTTTCCCCTCTGACATGTGGGCTCTGGGCTCAGCCCAGCTTTCAGGGGCTTTGTGCCCTGGAGGGGCCGAGGTTTGGCAGGACTGGCATGCTGCTCAGCGCCTGCGGCTCTCACACAGCCCATGCGACAGCCAGAATCACACTGAGAGCCTGACAGGGGCCCAGACCTCCCCAAAGGGGGGCAGCTCTGGGTACAACCAGGGGATGCTGGCTCCTTCCTTCTCCTACCTCTTCTCTTACTGATTCCTCAGCTACCTTTGCAAACACTGCTCCAGAGGTCTTTTCCTCTCCTTATAAAAATTACGGTGGCTGCGGTCTCTCCCTGTTGGAAATAAGAAAAGTTTGGGGTTGGAAGCATGTGCCTCTCCTGTCCTCTGCAAGAGAGCCCTGAATCTTGGAAGTTCCTCTCCCCACTGTCTCCCTAAGCAAGGGGAGACATTCATTATCTTTCAGGAGCAGTAAAGTGGTCTAAATGACCTCAGTTTGGTGGCTATTGCCCCCCCTACCTTTTTTTTCTTTTAAGGAGATCACCCATCACCCCAGTGTCTGAGTGTGCATCCTTGAGAGAAACCATCTGGGGTGCCTGCTATCCCACCAAACAGAAGTACCTGGTCATGTGCACCCCAGGAAGAGAGTACTGGATTCTGCTTTTAGAGATTTGCTTTTCATGCAGTACTTTCATCCCCTTGTCAAGTGCTCAGAGCTGAGAAGGTCACAGGGCTTATTATATTGGCTATGTGCAGGCAGCATGCAGGCTTCCCAGCAGAGCTCTGTCAGTGCAGTTCAGGCCTGACCATAGCTCCCCTGAGCTAAATCTGTCATTTACGCTTAGTTTTCTATCCATGAAAAATATTTATTGGGGCTTGAGTTAAAGTTGCCAGATGAAGCCTTTGTCTGGTAGTTAAGGGAGCTTTCTAGGATGCAAACAGAGGTATTTATCCTAATACAGTCATGGCATTCAATAAAATAAAATCTCTCCTAATACTGCAGAGAAGCTGAAATCCTCAGGTGCTCCCTGTCTAGCTTAATAACATCATCATTGAGTTTTCTTGGCTTGTCTTCTTGAAGTGAAACATGCCAAAATGCTAATGACAAGGGATTTTTAAAGAGTCAGTGATTTGTTATGCTGGAAAATGCATGAGTGTGGAAAACAACGGTTTTGGAAAGCTCACACAGATTGCCAACCTCCCTCAAAGTTTTAGCTGAGACCTTGTAAAAATGGACTGTCAAGGTTATCAGCTCACCGACAATAAACAGTTGAGGAATGCAAGGTTTTGTTGGGAAGATACAGCTCTAAAATATTTGCTGGAAAGACACTGGAGGAGGTTAGCTTTGGAACCTTCCAAAGATAAGAAGCCATAGCAATATTTATTGTTTACATGTAACTACCATCATTCTGTCTTTTACAAGGGAGGAATCATTTTGCAAGAATTTGAAATAAAAAGCTCATGCATAGATGGTTCTGATTAGGGACTTACAGAAAATGCTGCACATTTAAGGTTACAGCCAAAATCTGTTTCAAAGCAAGACAGTCCAGTGTGATTGTTTCTCTGAGGGTACTGATCTTCAGTGAACCTTGTTGGGCTGATAAGCTGTTGCTGCCTCAGCCCCCTACCCCACTGCCCTGGGGAGGTTGCCCTTCATGGAGATGAGTTTGCAGAAGGGAGAGTCCTTTCCCACTCCTGCCCTCAAGAGCCTGATGGTGAGCTCAGCCCACAACAGCAGACAGTGAGGTAGCTGGCCAAGGCACTGACCCACACTCCCCTCCATCAGCTGCTAGAGGGAAAGGATGGGGTGCCAGCAAGATGCTTCTCTTGCCCCACCCCAGCAAGATTTTCCAGAGCCCATCTGCCAAAGCCCTTGGTGCCTGATGTTTACTGTATAAAAAGGATTAGAGATTTCTACCTTAAAACAATTTAATTTCAACCCTTGTAAACCTACACTTTGTATATCAATACCCCTTTAGGAACATGCAGAGATTTAGGAGTGTTTTTTCTCCTTTCTGTCTTTTGCTTTGTGGCATGTTTGTTCTGAGATCACCTTCTAGGCATCTTCTATTAAAATATATGTGACAAGCACCAGATCCACTTTCACGCAGCTGTGCTGTATGTTATTTTTCATGTTAATGCACTGTTACAATTCTACTGAGTGCAGTTATCTACAGATCAAATTTGCCACATGTGCTCTGTGTTTTTTGGCTACCAGGTCAAGAGCAGCAGGGACAAGGAAACGATGCTTGTGTGTTAACTGTTCGTGTAACCTTCATGAAACACAGGCAGTCAGAGGAACCCTTGCTTTGCCCCACCTGCCCTCTTGGTTTTTTGTTTTCTTCTGTCAGCACAGCTGACTGCTTCATTGAGATTTAAGACCAAACAGACTGTTATTACATGAGACAGAGTCACTGTCTGCCACCAGGAGATGATTTAATGTTATGTGATACACAACCTTACTCTATGCCCCCCTACTGTTTTCCACACAAAAATCATTCTCCAACTTGCTTTGCTGTCAGGTTTCACCTAGGAGAAAATTTGAGTCACTGACTACAGCAATGACAGCAACCAGAAGTAATGATTAAAGACCTCCTTGTCATCATTGTGCCAGATAGTTGTGGGTGAAAGGGGCTTTTGAAGACACATTCAAACCTTATTTACCCCAAGCCCAGCAGCTGAATTCTGCCTTAGATAAGATGCATGCAGTATGCAGCAGGATCGCACGCAGAAGTTGCTAACATAGCCTGGATCTCAAGCTATGCTATTAAAACAAGGAGGAAATACTAGCTTTGGTGAAATGCCGGATATCAGCATGGTTGGGGTTATGCTTCCAGATTGCTCCTAGAAATGCAGAGGGAGCTTTTAGGGTTCCAAAAAGGACTCAAAGCAGCAACATATAAGCAATGCAGCCCATCTCATATCAAATCTCTCTAATGTCCACTGCTTTTTTTGCTGCTGTCTGAGGTAAGACCTACCGTCATGTCTGATGTCCTTGCTCCATTGCAGAGTACTTATTTAGCTCCCCTAATTATAAACCAAAGTTGCACTTCCTTAGGGTGAGAGGTTTGAAGTGGTCTTCATCAGTTTTGGCCTTTAAAGTGAAATAATTTCTTCCCAGAGCCTGTTACATTGCCTTCTTCAAGGAAAAGGGCATCTGCAAGCTATCTCCATCTTCTGGAGATAGATTTCTCTTTTGCAGCTACCATTGCTCTGTTATTTCTTCAGGTACCAGGAGAGACCTTTCCTCTTTCTGTTTCCTCATTTTCTCATGGTCTCGGATCGACACACCAAAGCAGTGGACACTATTTCCCACATTTTTGAATGACTATGAATTGCTGAGTGTACAAGAAGATTCTTTTTCAGTTTACACTTGATAAAAAAATCATGTCTCATCCATAAGTTAATTATTTGCAAATGTCACAATAATAAACTTTGACTTCTTAACCTTTTCCAGAAATGATGCCAAGACTAAATCCTGAGGCTGCTTTCTAGCTACTGATTAGTAGCTAGAAATCTGACCTTTTCTGTCTGTGCAGAAAACAGAGGCAGTGATGCAGCTCTCCATGCTGCTAAAGTCAGCTTGATTACAGCTCCATCTTTCTTTCCAAGCACCATGAGCCCTTGGGTGTTTTGGTCTGTCTACCTTTTTCTTTTGAAGAAAGACACGGACCTGAGCTAGACTTGGAAAAACTTCAGAGCATCACTACTGCTCACAAATTAGTTAAGCTTTATCTTTGCCTCTGCTCACTTCTTACCAGGTGCCTGCTCACTGCTGTTACATCTAACCACCTTTGAGCAGTGTGTTGTGCAACAGGGACTGTCCCTTGGACACATGCTGTTTGTTCTGTTAGCCTCTTCCAGGAGAGAAATATCACTTATGGAGAGCTTAGAAGGGAGTTTAATTATGTGTTTGTTAAAAAACATGCCAACACATACCTTAAACATCCTTTCAAGATAGAGTTGAAGAGTGGCATTCTGCCTGTGGAGCAGACAGTGGTGAGGTCTGATATTCAATGATTGTTGGGGAGGTTTGTACCACCCTATGGACTGGACCTGGAGTACATGCTGTCTCCTGCTTTGATGTGTCTAAGGAGCCATGTCTTGCAGACAAATAAAGTGGTCAGAAGAACTCAATGTCACCCCAGTGTAAAACTGCTCTGCAGTGCAGAGCTGGCAGCAGCAACTGCACTGAAGAGCTTTGTTTATCACATTGTTGTGCTCTTATGATTACTCAGCCTCAAAATTATGTGTTCTTCGGGAGTGATGGGGTTTGGGACTGTCAGTCAAAATTTATAATAAGTGATGTTGTTTTTATCCCACTTCAGATAATGTAAGGGAGGATGTTCCAAAAATTGTTGTTTGTCATCTATGTTTTACAGTTTAAAGGTGATCTCTTTAAGCTATTATCCCCCTGTTGCAGAAATAGTGTCTTCTTTTTGAGGTGTTCAGAGTCATCTGCTTAGCACTGAGCTGATGACAGCCTTGTATTAGTCGCTGCAGGTTGCCTGGAAATTAACCCCTTCCTGTTTAGCTTGTCGTGCGCCTTGTCAAAGCCTCCTGGGGAGGTGGTCAGGTGATGCAGTGGCGCTTGGTGGGCCTCTGCTGGGGAGGATGAAACATCAGGGCTGTCTTGCCCAACATCAGCTTTTTCTCTAGGCTGATGTTTGCAAAAATCAAGGCGCTGACAGAAAAGGTCCTGACAAAATTCACTGCAAAAAGGAAAGCATCTCCCTCTTGCAGCTCTCTGCTGACTCTTGTCTCAGGATTACCAACCAGCCTTGGCTCAGCGCTGACAGGAGCCAGCTCTGGAGGCTCTGGCTCAGCCTCTGCCATGCACTGTTCAGCAGCTGCTTACGACCAGCTTTGCTCTGTCCTTTAGGCTGAACACTCCTCCTGTGGTCCTGTTTGCAGCTTTGGGCCAGAAACAGAGGTTTATTGCTGAGGAATAAGAAAAGCTGGTGGCAACACCTTGAAACTCCTGCCACCATGTGCCGAGAGGCTGTGACTCAAAGACTGTTGGCTCTAGAATTGCTCTTAACTGCACCTTGGGAAGCAGCATGATCTCTCAGAGTGCTGAGCAGCAACCCCTGATATCGGTGGAAACTTGTGGGGTTAGTATTTATCTGCACTAAAGCAAAGGGGAACAGAGGCCAGTCTCCGAGTGCCACAAATGTGAAATTACTCACCAGTTTCAGAATGCAATTACTTCTCAGTTAATCAAGGCCCTTGAAAAGGCTCTGGACACTTTTTACAGGCATAGCTAGTTAAGTGATTTTTGTGTTAACAACATTTATTTTGGTCTTTAACATGTTTAGATTGTGAGTAAACCCTTAGATGCTATGCAAAATAACAGCAATTTATGGAAAACCTTTGGAATTAAGACCCAAACCAGTTTTGCACTACAGGCATGATGGATTAATCACCATTTGGTTCTGCATATAAGCAAAAAGTCTTTTAAGTCAGTTCTGTGCTGCAGAGGAAGTCAGTGGAGCTTTGCCTGTAACGTGAGTAATGAATCTTGGCTGGGATGAGCATTTTGGAGCCACAGTTCTGCAAAAATTCAAATCCCTAAAGGAAGCACGGTAGCATGAAGACCTGCAAATAATGGATTACAGTAATCCCACCAGGAAGTGATAATGGCATGTATAAATATTTGCCTTAGTTGATTGCAAATTATATCCTCCTAAAAGATGTTTGTCACTGTCGTTAGTCATTAGAATTTTCTAAATGCTTTACCAGATGTTGGGTCCTGCATAATGAGGGCTCCATCTCTACCAAGCATGACCAAAGTGTCTGGATGGGATGAGATTAATTTTACTATGTGTTTTTATTTTGTTGATTATCTTATAATCATATAATAGTTTGGGTTGGAAGGGTCTTAAAGATCATCTAGATCAATTCCACTGCTATGGGCAGCAACAGCTTCCACTAGTCCCATCCAGCAAACCAGAAGCCTGTGGTGTAAATCTGGAGTATTTTGCACATTTTACGATTGCAATTTTGGTATTTTGTGACCGTGGAATGATATTGTGGCCATATAGAAGTCTGCATCTAACCAGAAGAGGAAAGTAGATTGTATTCATATGCAAAATAGGGGGATTCTTTTGCCCCATGCACTACCAGCCCATTTTTAGTGGCCTCAGCTCTGCGGAGTCCTGGCTGAAGATGGGCATGGCTCTGATGAATGGGAACAACCTGTAACAGCAAAAAGCACTGGCAATTTCCCAGTCAAAGTCCTACCAAGCCTGGCTAACTCACAGCCTTTTACATCTTGCAGATTCCAAGAGGGATTAAGTCTTCATTGTCAGTCTAGTGAAGTAAGTTGAAACTCAGCTGAAGTTTTAAATCAAAAAAGAAAGATCCTACAGTCTTCAACAGAAGCAGCAGACTAGGAGAGAATGGGATTTAGAACAGAAGCACAGCCAGAATTCAATGAAGCTTTTATGCCACCTCTCCTCATTTATCTATAAATCTCATTCTTTCAGCTGTTTAGATTTTATCTGAATTAGGTTTATTTTGTAAACTAGTTTAGGAAAACTAGTGTAAACCCTTGTAGAGATACCCACTTTTTGGTTTAAGACCAGCTACAGAGGGTAAGCTGGCACCTGAGACAAAATCTCAGTTAAAGTGGTACTGCTTTGGCTTATCTGCATGGAAGATAGAGTGAAATAACTAAAAGGTGAATTTAAAGTGTTTGAGGTAAAACCTATTAATCCCATGGGTACATGCTTTTGTTCATACATAAAGGAGCTTTCAGTTTGCTTAATTCAGTGTTAAAACAAGTTACAGTTACTTTATTTCAGAATTAAACCTTCCATATTAGTATTTAATGTCCTTTAACTGATCTACTTGAAATCCATGTCTGTAATTTGGCTTTGTTTCCAGTGTATGCAAACCCTTTGTGTGTAGTCCAGTTCAGGTTTGCTGGAAAAGGAATGCAGAAAAATATTCTCACTAAGCTATGTGAAAATTACTTATGAATTTTTCAGTAAAAGGAAGTATAAGCCCCAGGTAGCCTCAAAGCATCAGACAGCTGGGTTCTCTCAACCATAGCAATTTATACCACTTGCAGATCAATCCCTTTGCCTGTGGTTTATATTGATGGTTTTGCATTATTCCCTGCTGGGGATGGGTTCCAAGCATCAGAAAAGCATTTCTGTTGTGCTAAGTCTGAAGCATTTCTTGTCTTCTGCCACATTCAAGGGAAGTTGAGGGCAGATTTGCTGTCAAGGTAGCACCTTGTAACCTGCCTCATGCTCCTGAGAGGACTGTATTTTTTCCCGCTGCCTGTCAGGCAGGAGCTGGGTCAGATTCCTGCTCAGAGCTGTTAATGGGTGCACTGGGGCTCCTCTGCTCAGCAAACTTTCGCTTTCACCAGGTTCTCAATGACAGGATGTGGTTTGCTGTGTAAATGTAAAGGAGAGAGGAGGATCTGGCCCTGTAGACTTTCAACTCACTTCTAGAATACTCCAGGGTCCTTGGCCGTGCAGTTGATCTGGCTTTTTTTGCTACTGTCATTTGTTAGTGTGGTGATGACTGAATGCTCATCAGAACATTTCCTACTGCCTAGAAATTAACTTGCTAGTTCAGGGGAACACACATTTACCAAAACATCCTCTCCATGACAGTGACTATTGGAGGTATTACAGGAAAAGCTGCAAATAAACAAACTGAATAACCTTCAGGGCAGATAGTTGTGAGTGAGCTTGCCAAACATCCTTGTGTCGAATGCTTAAACACATACCCACATTTATTCACATTGTAGTGCCACAGCAGAATTAAATCACTGAATCAGTAGCTATAGAAGATGCCACATTCAGAGATACAAGACTCTGATTCTCTTCTTTAGAATTCAGAGGAGGAAGAATTAAAAGATAAAAAATAAAAGCTGGTGGAGAGGGGATTCGGGTCAGCATTTGGTGTTCTTGTTCTTGTGACAGGCATCAGACTTGATTGAAGACCACAAATGAAAACTGATGCTGATATTCCTGATTTCTTTTCCCTCTTGTGGGCTGCAATTGTATGCCTGCATTTGTTTCAAGACTATCAGCACAAAAATGGGTATAACTTTAAAATCTCCAAAGTATATAAAAATAGCCAAGTTTTGGCATTTCTTACCTCTCTCCTTCAGTCTTTCCTTTCTCCATCTTAGGTTTTTATGCTCTACTGTCTTCGTGGTACTCTGAGCACCATAAGCCATGGCATTAGCCCGTGGCAGAGGTGACTGTTTTCCTCCTTGAGCAATTAGTTATTGCAGCTGTTCTGCATTTTTAGAATTATGGTTTCGCAGCTTGTGTTGCACCCTTATTGTGTGAAAGAGTAATATGACAAAGCTTTGGACTCCAGAGCCATTCCAGAGAGCCAACTCCATAGACATGTTCTGTCCCACATCATGTCCTGCATCTGATCTGGCTTAGACAGGCCTTTCCTTTGCCATGGACACCTGCTGAGACTGTGTGAGACTGTGGTATTGACTTGCTGGTCTGTCATGGTTTGAGCCTGGCACAGAGCCAGTGCCCCCATGAAAATGCCTCACCCTGGTGTCTGCTGTGAGATGTGACCAGGAATAAGCAAAACAGGCTCCAACTTAAACATAAAGACCACTTTATTACTTAAACTACAGGAAAAATAGGGAGAGACTATAAGGAAAAAGAAGAAAAAGAATTGAAAACCTTACAAAAAAAACCATTTTCCTCCTCCCCACCACCTGACTTTCCCAATCTAATACATTCTCTCAAAAAACACCAACTGCCCAGCCCAGCACGACACTTTAGTATACTCAAACATCAGTTCGTGAAGAGGAAAAGGAGTCCTTCTTGTTCCATAGGCTTCTGGAAACACACTGAAAACCTCGGATGCTTCCTTGTCACTTCGGCACCGCCCGGGGAGAAAAAAAAGTCCTTCTGCCGCTTGTGACATGTTCCTTCCATGCCCAGTGCTCTCACCACCGAGACATGGATCAGAGCTGCTTTTAGGGTGGTCTTTCAAGGATGCCTTGTCTCACTCCAAAAAGGCACAGTCTCTGCTTTTGGGACAACTGTCCCCCCCATATTTTTCCAACCCCCTGGGGCCGGTGGGTCCTCACAAATGAACCCTCCTGGTTTTGAGGCACTGCCTCCCCCTAAATGCAGTCTGTGTCACAGGAACAACTGAGTCCATGGCTACAAGAAAAAGTCCAGCCAAAAGGCCACTCCAAATCATCTCTCCCCATCCAATCATCTCCACAATCTCCGGGCCAAGTCATCTCATCTCTCATCTCCCTTCTTATTCAGCTTCGAGGAGGATTAGCATTTTTGTAAGGCCCCAATCATGAAAGGAAAGGGTTAAAAGTTTCAGTCTCTGTCTATCTTAGAACGATGATACTCCCACACCTGCTGCCGCTGCGGCCGGGCAGTCTCCCTCCTTCTCCTCCCGGCTGGCTGCTCTCCTGGGGGGGGGGGGGGGGGGGGGCTGGCTGCCCGAGGGCTCGATGTCTCTTGGGGCTCCTCCACCCTTCCATCCTTGGAGCCCCCCCCCGAAGCCCCCTCTGTCCAGGCCCCAGGCCTTACCGCATGGCTGGCCCCTCCCCCGCCCAGCAGCAGCGGGCCGGGCGGGGGAGAGATCTGAACTCCTCGCCCGACGAGGTCCAAAGAGGAAGTGCCAGGGCAGTGCCTTGCTTTTAACCCCTGTGTATTCTCGGAGGTGTGTCCAAACCCCACTGGCTACACCAGGTGTCAGTATGAAACCCAAAACCTTCATTGGTTTGACCACAGCTTCCCAGAATTCCCACTCCTTCCGGGTCAAACCATGACATGGTCTCTAAAATCTTTCTTTCTTTCTTTCTTTCTTTCTTTCTTTCTTTCTTTCTTTCTTTCTTTCTGCCTGCCTGCCTGCCTTCCTGCCTTCCTGCCTCTTTCTTTCTATTTCTTTCTCATTCCTGACTCCCCCTGTGTGTGCCCACATGTCATCTCTGACAACTTGTTGCTGCAGCAAATGTAGTCAGTCCTCTAAATTTTTCCAGATAGCACAAAGGTCATCTGAATCTTACTGCCAGTGCAGTGGAGATGGGTGATGCAGAAAGTGTGAGCCTGATCCCTGTAGTGATTTGCACAAGTCTGACCTGGGAGAATGGATCTGGGCTCTTTCAAAGACTGAGGTAAAGTTGTCATACAACATTGCCAGATACTTTCCTAGCAAATGCTGCTGTTTGTATATGAACACATCAAGAGGATCCACCAGGAGTTTATGCCCAAACCTTTGACATGTGGGTATTGTCTCAGGGAAGAGCAGAGATGAAAGGTGTATCTGCTCTTCCACAGTGGTAACATGCCAATTTGTCACTGTCTCTCCTGGTCTGTGCTGCACAGGTCATCTAGACCTGTCCTTCCCACTGCCTGTCCGTGGTGCATCACTCTTCAGGCGTTTGGACAGATGCCCTGTTTTACCTCTGTAAAAATGGGTGGAACTCTTGTTCTCCACTCTCCAGTTCACTCGTGTGGAGAGGAGGGGCTGAAGTACAGGATCTGCAAAGCGGACTTCATTTTCAGAGAGAGCTTTCCCAGTTTTCCCAGTCCACCTGGACCAGGGAGGGGGGAACTCCCATTGAGATCTGGGGAGGGATCAAAGAGCAGGGGTTTTGCCTGAGGGGACCCATAGGGCAGCACTGCCGTGGGTGATCCAACACCTGCACATTCCCAGAGCTGGCAATCAAAGGCTGCATGGCCTCGAGCTGAGAGTGTCTACTTTTTGTTGTCAAACTTACAAGTTCAATTAGAATTGAGGGGTTTTGGTTTTTCTCAGATTTTTCTATTGATAACTTTTCCATTCATCTCAGTCTCAAGACTGACTCAGTCAGATCATGACCTTTTCATCTGCTAATAAAATTCAAATGAGGCAAAGTTTATTGGGCAGGATTTGCAGGTGGTCTGCATCAGGAGAAACCCATAGGGACAAGGAACAGATCAGTCCCATCATATTTCTAAAAAGTCAGATGCTTTCATATCAGGAAGTAAAACCTAAAATAAAACCTTATTTCCCATTCCCCTAGCTTTAAACCAGTAGTTACACTGGAATCACTTGTAACTAAATTACGACACTGTCATGCAATTAGTAACATGGATGTAAAGCAATTTTCTTCCCCATTGTTTTAAGTTTAATGATATCTTGGGCATTGTGGTTTGAGCCAAATAAAGCACTCTTGTCATATATTCTTTAGTCAATGCAAGTTTTCAACATCCTAGTCTTTATATTGCCATATTTTAACTATTGTTTACTTTATTTAATTGCTCTTTTCCTAAATATACATCCTTTCTCTTCACTTCAAGGCTTTTGGAATTTTTCCAATCAGTCCAGTATCAAAGAACACTTACAGTCTTGTATTTAAACTTCCCATGCTTGTAAACTAAAACCTGTACAAGCCCTAAGGCCAAGGCTTTGGCTCTATGTTGTTCATAGCTGATTTTTTTTAATGTATATGCTAATTTTTTAGGGAAAAGGGTCTCTTGCAAATATAAGAATCTTATCAGAAAGTTATGTTTACATTTTCAGATTGGGATGAAAAGAAAAAAGTGAAAAATCTGAAGCTGATAAATGAAATTTCTTCATCTTTTATTTTTCCCCCTTTCCCCCCCACTTTGTTCTTTTTTTTCCTCATGTCATCTCAATGAAAGGAATGTGAGAAAAAATACTGTGAAGACCAAAAGCCTTTCTATTTCACATTGAACAAAAAAAGAGCTTTGTTATTTTACTGAACATAAGAACATTTGGGAGATCACAGTTTCCTTTTGAAATTATATACATATATATATATTTATATATTTATGTAAAGAAAGATCATGAGACAAGATCCAAGCACTGAGGCACTTTAGTACTGATTAAAGCCTTTCTGTAATATTTTGCAGGATGTCTTTTGTTTGAAGAACTCAAGGCACTTTCCAGGAAGGTGATCTTTGAGACTCTGTCTGGTGGGACGCACCACACTCAGTGAAGTCCATGAAGTAAGACAGAGAGGAGTGGCATTAGCAAGATGCTTGCACGAGTAGAAATGCAAGTGATCATGTTCTTAGCAAGGATTAGCAAGAGATGTGGTGGGACAGAGGCTTCTGTGGGTGTCAAGGACGCAGCCTTCACCTGTGTGTGTTATGTGTGGTTTTGCTTTGGACCTTGCTATTCTTGCAACTGCTCAGTCCTGTGCCATGCACTCTGGCATGACCCTGCTTGAGCAGGGAGGTTGGACCAGACGACCCTCAGGGATCCCCTCCAACCTGACCTGTCCTGTGATGCTGTGAAATCTTGTGCAATTGTATGGGTTAAACCATGGCCTTCCATGCTGGGAAGGCAGGGCAGGACTGAGGGTGCTGTTCCCTGTTCCCTGCACTGAGCTCCCCACTGCCTTCCAGGGAAGAGCTCCTGCATCTCATACCCACACTGACACTGCCCATCAGCCTCAGTTCTTGCAGTTACACCTAATTGCAATATACCTACCTGTATTCTTGGTCATTATACCTAAAATTGCAGTGGTCACTGACAGCTTTCAGGAGAAACAAGCCTTAGAGTCAGTTTTGGCAGCAGTGTAGCATTGAGGAGAACATTGAAAGATGAGGTTGGAAATATCTTGATTATAAACTTTCTCATGAGATTTTTAGCAACCGTTGTGTCTTGTCCCAGCTGGAAATGCTACAAGAACATTTTTTCTTGGGGTATTTTGTCACTCTCAATTTCAGATAGTAAGTGGGAAAACATTTATTCTAATATCAGAGAGGTTGAAAAAGTGGTCTGTTAAACTGAATCCTGGGGGAAAAAAGGGAAATTGAGGGGCTTTTGGTTCTATTTAGACTCTTTCCCTTAGTATTCCACAGAAAGAAATCTGACAGTTGCAGAAATAAGAGGTGAAGAAAGCTGCCCAGACTTTTGGGACATCTAACCATTCTTCTTGCTGGTTCAGTTATTGTACACTTGTACTACACTGCCTTTTATTTTGTCAGTCTACTTTTAGGCAACCCAAGTAATAAGTTTTCCCCTTCTTCCTGAAGACAAAACAATAAAGTCAGTAGATTAAGTCAGAGTTAAGAATTTTTCCTGATATCCAGAATATTTATTTTTCTTTTTTCCTTAGCACTTGGCCTCATGAACGAGTTATCCCAGCTGAGATCAGCTCTGGTGGTAGCTTTGTTCTCCCTTGTAACACTCAAAAATTTCAGCCTGCTCTAACCAATTTCAGGGCAGTTCAGTGAAAATGAGCTTTTCGGCTTAAAGTGTGCAGGTAAAGAGTTACCATGGCTCTGCTTACACACAGTAACTTGTCAAGTTGATGTATGCCTTACATGTGTCCAAGTTTTTAAATCCATTCCTGATGTTCCCTGGTTTAACTGGTTGGCCCAGTTCTCTTCAACATCTTCATCAAGGACTTGATGTAGAACTCAAGGGAACACTGAAGTTTGCTGGCAATAATAAATTGGGAGGAACTGTTGACTCCCTTGAGGGCAGAGAGACCCTGCTGGGAGGACCTCAAAATATCAGAGGCCTGGGCAATCACTAACCATATTAAGTTTAACAAGGAGTCTGCACCTGGGACAGGGCAATCCTAGTGGGGTGCACAGACATGGGAATGAGATCCTGCCAACCAGTGCCGCAGAAAGAGACCTGGGGTCCTGGTCTGTGACAAGCTGAACATGAGCCAGCAGTGCCCTGGCAGCCAGGAGGGCCAGCCCTGTCCTGGGGGCATCAGGCACAGCATGGCCAGCTGGGCAAGGGAGGGGATTGTCCTGCTCTGCTCTGCTCTGGGGCAGCCTCACCTCCAGTGCTGGGGGCAGTTCTGGTGCCACAATAGAAAAAAGACATT
Organism: Zonotrichia leucophrys gambelii; assembly: GCF_028769735.1. Taxonomy (NCBI): domain Eukaryota; kingdom Metazoa; phylum Chordata; class Aves; order Passeriformes; family Passerellidae; genus Zonotrichia; species Zonotrichia leucophrys. Next base: position 78,736,656 of record NC_088169.1, read on the forward strand.
AAGCTATGGGAGAGGGTCCAAAGGAGGGCAACGATGATGGTGAAGGGCCTTAAGGGGAAACCATGTGAGGAGTGGCTGAGGTCACTTACTCTCTTCAGCCTGGAGGAGACTGAGGGGAGACCTCACTGCAGTCTGCAGCTTCCTTGTAAGGGAAAGAGGTGGGGCAGGCACTGATCTCTGCTCTGTGGTGACCAAGGACAGATCTTGAGGAAACAGCATGAAGCTGAGTCAGGGGAGGTTTAGGTTGGATAGCAGGAAAAGTTTATTCACTCAGAGGATGGTCAGGCACTGGAACAGGTTCCCCAGGGAAGTGGCCACAGCACCAGCCTGACAGAGTTCAAGGAGCATTTGGACAATGCTCTCAGGCACATGGTGTGATTCTTGGGGATGGTTTCCTGCAGGTCTCTTGCAAGACTTGATGATCCTGTTTGGCCCCTTGTAACTCATAATTTTCTGTGATATTATGATTAAAACATCCCTGTAAATAATAACTCTGTTCCCAAGGCATTTATATTAGCTGGGCACATTACTTCAGGGCTCAGGCAGGCTGTACAGTTAACTCTTAATCTTTTCTCATACCTTGGTCTTTCTGTCTTCCTCATCTCATTTGTGGCCATTTTCTGAATTCACTGAAATTTCCCTGCTCCTCTGGCTCTGGGGAGTGCTTTACTTCACATGTTCTCATCACAGCCCTTTCTGAGCACATCAAGAACAGCAGTTTAGTTTTAGGTATGAGCACACCTTTGTTCACAGCATTAGGTATGTTCACAACCTGAACAGTGCACTTTCCATACACCTCATACCAGTTCTGCTGTGGCCAGCTGTTAATTTCTAGACCAGTATATTGTGTATTGTTCTCCTAAGGTTTCCTATTATCCTTTTAACAACTGTCCTTTTCAGAAAGATACACATCTAGAGCTCTGTTGTTGTGTCTCAGTTATCTACAGATCACATATGATCAATGAAAAGCTCCTCTCTTTGCCCTGCCTGCTCTGCAAGCCTAACCTGGGATCTCACAATGAAACTAGGATCTTTCTTTGGTTATACATGATTCCTAGGAATCCTGTTTCAGCCTGAGCCTGAGCTCTATTATCAATACAATTAAGGTGAATTTGAGCTGCCGTGTAAAGTTTTCAAAAGGGCTTACATGACCTTAGAGGCTGGGGCTTATTTTCAAAAGTGACTTGGTGCACTCAGAAGCCTAAGGGAATTAGTTCTCTATTAAATTGGTCATCTTTACTATTTAAATGCTTTTGAAAAGGGAATTTAGAGTTCCTTTGGCATTTCAGGCATTTCTGACAAGATTCCTAATGTTATTTAGGTGCAAGTGTATCAGACCTCAGCTAGCACAGAAAAACTGGGAAGTACCAAGTTTAATTTTCAAACTGAATTCGAGTTTAGGGCTGTAATAGCCAGAAAATGTATGCTGGAAACTAAGTCAATTCAATCCTGAAAGTAGTGAGAATAAACATAAAACCGTTCAGTCCTGGCTTAAATGTAGTCACAGACTAAGCAACTAGGCGCACTGTGGTGGCTGCTGTAAATCCCCATTCAGGGACGCTCAGTGCAGCTGAAGGAAGTGACAGGACACAGCAACAAATAAGACACTCCATTATATTAGAGAACATTTTATTTGAGACTCTGGCATTTTTACTATGTATTTGCCTTTGCTGTAATGGGCTACTTCTCTTTGCATTTCTTAATGTTTTATAAGTATTTCTGGTAAATATGAAACATGTAAAATAGGCACATGTTTAAAAATATTAAAAATATGCAGAAAAATTCACCACAGACACAAAACAGCAATATTGCTTATGATTGCACCAATTTACTCCTGTTTGTCTGAGTTTTGCCTGGGAATATTATTAAATGTCCTGAAATTGAGGTCAAGAAAATTTTCTGCTCAAAAGTTTTGTACTATGTCAACTAAATGGACTATGTCCCTCAGTCCAAATGCAATTTTTAAATAATTTTCTGTTTCTCTGTCTTGCTCACTGTGGTTCTTCATTGCTTATATTCTCTTGTCAGACAATGTTGCTCACAAATAGCTACTGAAATGCTGATGGATGAGAGGTGCATTAGAAACAACCTTTAGCCCAAGTGGGCAAATTAATCTCCCACAGAACAGTACTAATTCCATTACAGAGTTCATGAGTGCTACTGATGCCTACTTATAGTTGTCATGGAATGAGATTCATATCTGAATTCGAAGTGCATACTATGCTACACTCTTAGAGAAAAGAAACAAGTCTGTTAGTGATCCAGTCTTACACTGGAGAAAGATATAAACAGCTAGTTCACTTTAAACAGATTTATCTTTTCATTTAGTTTCAAGGTTTTTATTGCACCCTCAGCTCTGCACCAATTCACACCAATGGAGAGAAAGTAGCAGAGATACTGAAGAAAAAGCACTGTCATACTTTTGTAGGCAAACCATCAGTTCACTGAATTTGTGGTTCAAGATGAGAAATTTATTTTCCGATTTCTTCCTCTGTGTGCTTAAACTTGCTTCTGATCTTACAGGATGCTCATCTTGGCATGGTTAGATGGCTCATAGGGGCCAGTGTGACTGCAGGAGCAGAAGCAGGCTGTCTTATGGCAGTGGATCTCTGCACTCTCAGGAAGGGCTTGATGGAGTCTTTTGTGTGTGGTGGGATGGCATAAGGAATAAACCAGGTGGGATCTTGGCTCTAGGTCTTTAGTGTTGATATATTTTTATTCCATGGGATTAGATGACACTAATTAGATGACTAAGGGGATGCCAGCCCCTCAGTTGTGATGTAGAGATCATTTGATTTTTTAGCAATGTGCATACTTCACAGTGGTTCTCAGTGTGTTTTTGTAATTAGGCATATTTAACTGTGCCTTGTTTTACTGCTGGAGGAAGAATCTCATTTGTCAGCAGTTTTAAGCTTTGCCAAATAAAGGCTTATTGGCAAACTGTGTTGAGCGCTCTGATAATAACCCAACTTTAGAAAACACACACCCTGCTGTGTTGTATTCAAGCCATGGTGCTGTTGAAATTAAAAGGGGAGACAATGCCTGCTTTCAAAAACTGGAGGTTCTTTGTATTCTAATAAAAGCCTAAATTAATGTTTTAAAAGGTTATTGCTATTTTTTACCAGCTAGCTGGCACTGTGTATAAATCTTATTTAGGCAAGGTCCTACATTATTTCACTGTTTTTAACACGTCAGCCAGTATCATACTGCCATGGATAATCAGTTCCTGAAATTCATTAGTCCAACCAGTTAAATCCCTTTTGTTTAGCTTTAATAGCAGGGTATTTCGGTGTATTCGGGAATCTAATATATGATGTACATTCTGACAACACCAGCAGGGACCACAAATATTTCTTACATAATCTAAAGGACATATGTTTGGCTTATGGCAAAAATAACCTCATCATTCCTGTGTTTTAGGTTGAGGTGTCCATGTGAGGTCCTTTTATAAGAGCAAAGTAATAGGAACTATGTATAATTTAATCTTGTTGGCTTTTAATACATTTCCTTCAGCTTTTAAAGAGTGCTCTAGGAAATGGAAAAACACACAGTCAGCTATGAAATTCTATGACACTGATGCAGTCAGGCTATAAAATATTCTTTGCATCTTAATTGCATTTTATATAGCAGTATAACCTTGTGTAATTCTTAACTCTATAAATCCTAGCTCTGCATCCCGCTCTGGCAGCTCGGCGAGAGCGGCAGAGGAATGTTTCCCACAGTTCATTGTTCACTTCGGCTGTGTGGGCAGCACACAAACGTCAGGACTAAGCAGGAAACTTGCACTGAACTTTGCAAGCTGCTTTTTGCAGACAAAGGATTCTCCTCATCCCTGTGGATGAACCTGATCTCGCATGATGAGATCCATATCTGAGCTCTTTCCAAAACCAGCCATGATGTGAGAGCCAGATGAATGACAGAGCCTGTTTTCTGTAGCTGCTTTACTTAAAGGTTTGAGGGGCAGTTTAGAGGAGAAGAGAAGGTGTTTTATTAGTGTATAACTGACAACAAAGCAGGGCAGGACAGAAGCTAAATACCTATCAGGTGAGAGATCAAGCCAGAGCCAGAATAATCTTTCAGGCACCACCAACCATGTGAAACACTGACATAATGCAAGTGTGCCCGCAGTGATGCTGGACACAGCAACACAGCAGATGCACTTACCAGTATTTTCTGCCCTCTTATCGTCCTCTTCCAGTATGAGCTGCATCCGCAGCCTGTGCCACACTCACAGCCTTGCACTTGCTTCTCCACTGTAAAACAGAGGCTGAAAAAAGAACACCCCTGTGCAGAGAGAGACAGGAGACTGTGGTTTAAAAGTGAGGAAAACAGTGGGAGGATCACAAAGCGATGATGGATGTGATCTGTTCAACTCTGTAGCATATTTCTAATAATAGAAGGTTTTTAGAATGGATAGACAGAGGCATAACAGGATCCAGTGGCTGAAAATTGAAGCTGGATAAATTTAGATGAGAAATAATGCTCTGTCTACACTGCAGATTACAGTGCAGTGTTGAGATACATGAGCATTAATTGAGCTAATTCAGAGAGCAAAAGCTATCCAACAGCAGTGGCAGGGAGATCACAGATTGATATTGCTCAAGGGAATAGAAGAGCCTGCTCAGAGGTCTGTGCAACTGCAGCCCGGCCATTCCCAGCTATCCAGTGAGCATTTAGCCTCACCAAGTACCCCAGATCTTGGCCCGTGATCTGTACTGGAGGTGCAGCCCATGTCACAGAATCACAGAAAGGTTTGGGTTGAAAAGGACCTCAAAGATCATTTAGTTGCAACCTCCCTGTCATGGGCTGGGACACCTTCCCCTAGTCCAGGTTGCTGAGACCCGTGTCCAACCTGGCCTTGTCAAGAGCAGGAATATTAGGATAGGAAATATTGCAACATCTCATCAAGGAATGCTGAAATTAGTGAGGGGCATGCTGTGTCTTGCTTTGGACATAAGATGTAGACAGATTTTACATGAAAAGCCCTTTCTGGTTTTGGGAATTCTGCGTGGTTGCATAGAATGGATGTTGTTGAGCACCTGTTGAGAAGGTACTCAACAGTTGGAGGTCATGCTATTTGCATAGTTGAAAATTTCTGCCACACCAACTGAAAATTGGAATTTTCATGTCATGGTAAATTTTTATATTTTGTCATTTGGTTTCATTTTACTTTGGAAGATTTTTTTGGTTTCCTATAGTGCTGAAATTCTGTAATTATTTTTTATTTTACTTTCCACAAAATATATTGCTTTTAACAAACCATTTCTGCTATGGAAAATCCTTTCTGACTGAAAAATTTCAAACTCCCCAACACTGGAGTTGAAACTCATGGGTTAATCTCCATGAAGTTCCACAGGACCACCGTCTGCAGGAGGGACTTTTACAGCCTCTTTTAGAGAACAAAAATAAAGAGGAACTGACTTTAGCCCAAAGGGATTAATTGGTACCCTTATTTCATTAGGTTATTTAAAGCAAAGATCTCATTAAACTTTCATTGGAATAACATTAGAAGAAGTCTGTAAGCTGCAGCTGTTGGGAAGAATTGAGAGGTCAGCAAATTACCAGTTGATAACAAAAAATAGTATTACAGTCAGAGAGAAGGAGAATAAAGGTGCAGAGTGGAGACTTGGGGCCTTTTAATTCTGGTTTTATATTTGTTGGCTATGTAGACACTGGTGTGCTGCTTACTCCATGTAAAGTTTGTTGAGCTAAGAAAGCTCAACAGAAGCTGAGGAGACCTCACAAGCCTGGAGTGTCACAATAAGACAAAGTTGTTTATGTGGTTCTTCACTGAGGTTGTTTGGCTCTCTCTGGCCTAATTAGCTGCTGTGTTAGGGATGATTTATGTTGTCTTAGTTTGCCCTGTTGAAACCACTCCACATGCACCAGGCAGCACTAATGGAATAGTCTTGGCACCCCCAAAGTGACTGTGTGCACGTTGGGGTGAAACCAGGACAGCATGGTAGAGTTGGGAAGAGAGCAGCATTAAACCTCAGCTCCAGATGCCTTACATCACTTACAGCCTCTGTGTTTCTGAAGCTGGAGTTCTGTATATTTTGTATTCGACATATGGGAATTCAATTAGAAAGCCTTGCCATTGTGTTAGATTGAGGAAGGGGTGAATGATGGTTGGGTTTGGTTAATTTTGGCCCACTTTCTCTGCTGTTTGGACCTGTGTAAAGCAGTATTTGAACCGAAGGGGGCAGGCCCCATACAAACAGCTTTCTGAGGTCACTGTGGCCATGAGATGACAGGTCCACAGCACAGATCCTCTGTAGTCAAGGAAATGCACAGTGTGTGCTGAAGCCATTGGACACCTTGGCCAGGCCATGTTGCCTGCAGTCAGGATGCCTGAGTTCCCATCTCAGTCCTGTGACTTCATGCTTCCCCTTCCCTGTGTCCTTCCTCCCCTCCTTGTCCTTCTCTGTAGTGGTTTGGGCTATGCTGATTATCTCAGAGGGTCAACAAAACCTGGGCCCACCTGCCCCGGACCAAGGCACCTACATGGATTCACACATGCATCCATGGCTGGTCTCTTCCCTACAACACTGTTCCCAGAGAGCTTGCACAAATGCAACCAGAAAGAGTTTGCATTTGTGAGGATTTGGGGAAAAGAAAGGTTTAAAATGCTGTCCTGTTGTAGCATCATTTGCCAGCTCTACTTGCAGTAAGCAATGGGAAGTAGCTTACAATCAAGCAAACTATTTGCTAGAAAAATCAGATTTGAAGCCCTAAGTGGAGTTGAATTGATTGTTCTTCCTTTATGGGACAGGAATGCTAATAGTGTCATACTTAGATGCCAGTAAATGGACTTAGTGCTCAGCTGCTGCAGCCAAGGAGGGCTCTGCTTCTCTCCCTTCCCCTGCCTGTCCCCCCACCACTCCCCTTCTGCTGGCACTGCGTGTTCTGCCCCCAGCAGCAAGCGTGTTCAGAAAGCTCGATCAGCAGAAAAGTAGCGCTGCAGAAAGGAGCTGAGAGCCGTCAGCTGGCTCAGATCTCCAACCCCACTCATCTGAGGCCAGAAAAATGCCAGAGCACAAGGAAAAGTGGGAGGAGAGGAGCAGGCACCATTTTCAGTAGTGGTTATTGTTTAAATCAGAATAGTTTCCCTACAGAGCCACAACCCAAGATTTTAAAATGCCAGAATGGGTACCCTGCCTCTATTAAGTCTCCCAGTCTGTCTGTCTCTTCCTGCTCCAGGAGTTCAGACATCCTATATGCTCTCTGCAAGCCCCTTGCCTGCAAGCCTCTGCAGCTGCTGGCACATCAGCAGATCCAGTCTAGAAGAATTCTTGGCTGTGGGAATACTCCTATTTATACTTGATTTTTTGTATACTTACATTGCTTTGCAAATGCTGATTGTGTTTTACTCTGGGGATTATAAATCCTAACAAAGTACACTGAAATCATTGAGCTATTTCAGTTAGCAGTTCCTGGCCAAAAGAATTCTGGAGGGTTTTTTTTCTGTAAGTGAGGATACAATCAGTGCTTGAAATTTGGCAACTGCTGAAGACCTGTGTAGTATCACTTAAAAAGGAATAAAGAAGTTATCAAGACAGGGAAATTTGACTTATATCGTCAAACACTTTTTCTGTGGCCTGTACCTATTGAGAATTTAGGCTCTCAAGCGGCACAACTTCAGTAATTGTGCTCTTCTGGTTGCCAATGGTAACAGTCCATGTGCACACACTCCCAGTTCCTGGCAGATACATGGAAATGTGACTTAGCATAACCCACTGCCACTGAAGTATAAGTTAGTGTACGGTGACTTGAGTTATACCCCGTTTGTGAGGGACTGTGAACACGTGCACTCATGCAAACACACACGTGCGGAGTGGCCGTGGCTGAGGCAACACACGTCATGCTGCAAGAGCTGTTGTATGAACTCCTATGGATATGTTCTACTGGAGGAGAACCAGTATATCCATGCTGGGTCTGAGAAAACTGAACTGCTCCTGAATTGAATTTTGGTGTCTCATTCTGTTTCTGTTATGAGAGAGATGGGTGAGCGCTGGCTTCGTTAGTCCTGTGTGTTGCTGCATGAGGTGCCACAGATGGGTAGAAAGCCCTGCAGCCACACAGGCAGAATTAGAATGGTCTGTAAAGGATGGAAGCTGTATTGAGACAGATCCATCTCCAGGCTGAGTGTGACATATATGTATATGAGTGTGATATATATGCATATATATATTGATCTTTATCAATCTACCATTGAACTTGTATTGACAGAGGGTCCAATTCTTAGTTGATTTATAGTGAAGTGTGATTTCATTTATTTCAGCTACTCCTTGGCATATCTGCATTTCTCTCACAGTTGTTAATGTCTTGGTCCTTCAGGAACAGACTTGCTTACTCTATTGGCATTAAAACACAATCCTTGTCCTTGATGTTAGCTCTGTTTCACCTAGGGTGAAGCAGTGGGATTTCCTGGCTAGTATACAGCCCCAGAAATGCATGTGCACAGTGAATATGTGTGTTTAAGGCTCGCACAGCTCTCAAAAAACTTCTACCACTGAATCTCACATGATCAATACATGCCTCTCCTCTAGGTTTTCACATTATGCAGAGAGGTAGTAAGAGATATTTTTAGCATGTTTGAATAAAAAGAGCTTGTTTCTGTTTTCCTGGTTTGGGTTTTATCTCAGAACACTTGTACATGAGACTTGAGATTGTCCAGCAGATAAGTGAGAATTTCTTTCTCCAGAGTTCCTCGTAGTTTGCTCCTCCAGTGGTTGCACGGCTGCAGTTGTCATCTGGTGGAGGCACATGCACAGACTTCAGTTTCCACCCAGGCAGTGAAGTGGCCGTCCTCTAAGGCCGCGTGTGCGCTGCGGCACCGCTGACCTGCCAGGGCTGCTCACTCTGCTCCCCTATGCACCACACAGCTCTGCCCACAGTGGGCAAGACAGCCAAAGGGCAGCTCTGACATTTCCCTCTGCCTCTTTTTCCCTTGATGGAGAAAGCAGAGCATTCATGAGTCAGTTCCTTAGTGTTGCCAAACTCCGTCACTCATAAATCATTAATTGGGCATGCAAAATCATGCCGTTTGGGGCTTTTAGGGCTCTCGTGTTTTTTAACTCTGTATCTTTTGCCTCCTAGGTTGAAGGAGCTCAGGGTGTCTTCTTTTTAAAACCTTCTTTTGTAGTTCCCAGTTTAAGCAGGTGGCAGTTCCATGTTCAGCATCAGTCTCAGCCAAACTGCATCTTCAAACATAAGGCAAGAAATTGCGGTAGGCTGGACTATGAGGTTTCCTCGGCCACTGTTTGATCTCTTGACTATATTTCAGCTCCCAAGTCTGGCCTTTGAAATGTTTGGGTTTATAAGAAACCTATAAACATTATAGAAAGACATCCTGAGGAGAGTTTATGTGGTCCCTTGTATATTACAGTAAGCCAGAATTTCAAATACACCAGAAAATCCTATTCACTGTGGTCTGAAAGAGCATTAGAATTGCCATTTTGCCATTCTACTACTATGAATCATTAGGCTCTAGCAATGTAATGCCCATTAGATCATCCAGTTCAGTTCCCAATCCCTGTCAGATTGTTCACTACAAATATTTTCCTCACAGATCTTGCATTCAGTTTACTACAGTGTAGACTTTCCACTGCTTCCCTTGGAAAAAAGTGGATCAAGAATACTAGGAAACATCAAATCACATTGAATATGTCATTTCAGATTGTAAACAAACAAAGCTAAAAATAATTTCAGGACCATGTACAGTGGAAAACTTCCACTTTCAAAAAAAACTACCAAAAAGCTACTCTGAGGAAGCCCTTTCAAATCTTTGTATAGTTGTAGGTTTTCCTTTGTCAGATATTTTTGTTTAAAATATAAGATAGGAAAGAATATGCTAGAAGCTCAGAACAGTGGTTTCTCATGGAGAGATAGAAAATGAAGCAGACTTGTGGTTCTGGTGCTTGTTTATGTGTCACCTCCCTTAATGGTAAATAGTTATAAGCAGAATCAAATGATAGATATCTGCTGTGCTGAATTCCACTGTTTTGATTTAGTTACAGTAAGCATGGAGGTTTTGAGTCTGATTTTTAGAACTCTCAGGCGCCAAATGGCATGCTTCACATTAGCCTGCAGTTCTGTACCTAATTTGCATTCAGTTATGCAAATTAAACATTTGACTTGAGTAATCACACACAAATCAGCATGTCTGATCATTTGCACACAAGCTTATTCACTTCATTTGCTCAAATAAAATATGTACTCAAACTAAGTAGACAGCTTAGTCTGTAACTGTTTTAGTAACCAGCTTCAGAATTTCTGAGGCTGATAATATTGTTTCTTAATGGGGCAGCTGCAAGCAGTTAATAGTATGGGCATCTTTTAATAAAACTTCCCTTGTGCAATTTTGCATGCCTTTAGAATCTGTTAGTGATGCACATAGGGTTGCCTGAATACAAGGAAAGTCAAATGCATGGAAGTCTGTTAAAGCTGACCTTCAGCTGTATTTTTGTCTGTTGGTATGCTAAAAGCAAGTAGAAGAAAATAACCCCAAGGACTAGTTAGGACATAACCTGGTTTGGGCAGCTTAAGCAAGAAGTGCATATCTACACATATGCTAGTTAGAAATGTGCAAATTTAGCCTTTTCCTGCAGTGAAAGAAGCAAAAAATGAAATTACTTCTGTACCCAAATATTCATTCTGTCAGTAGCATTCCACTGTTCCAGGAAGTTGCAATAATATGGATCTCTATCTGATGAAAGAATATCAGCTTTTGGAAAAAATGTGAAATTATTTAGCAAATGAAGCAGAAAGTGGGGGTTCAAAATATTTCAAATACATTCAGTTCTTGAGGGAGAAGTGGCTGTTGGCACAGGCACAGAAAACTGTCTGATACACTAATGCTCAACAAATCTATGAAAAATGCATTTGATAAGCAAGGTCTTTTGAAATTAAGATGGTTTTATTATTTCTTTGTATACAAAATTGGAATACAACCAGTTCTTGTAAATTAGATAAATAAGCAGTTTAGGAATTAATAATAAAAAAAGATTCAAAGAAAACAATATTATTCCTCTGAGATTGCTGTAGGACTCCCTGCAGGGTGGTGCAGTACCAAAGCTGCCTGCCTGCATGGTGAACTCTGAAGGCTGTTTGCTGTTTCTTCTATTGCACTCAGAACTGACCAGGTGGGTGAGGAAGGCCGGGACACATGAACTGAAGAGAAGTCTGTAGTGAATTACAGAAAGCTGAACTCTCTCTGAAATCATAATGCTGCTGAGATGTCTGCTTTTGTGTGTGCTCTAGGATTCTTTGGGGCATATTCACTGAGCCTTTGGTACACAAGGAAATGCATTCTCAGAAGCTTCAGCTCTTCAGCATCATCACGAGTCAGATGTCACTTGAGTTAACCCATCTGCATCCCTCTTTGTCAGGTACATTAAGCCCATGGTGGTCAACGTGACCTGATTCCTGCCAAAGTAACTCATGGTCAGGAGAGGAGCTGCTGATGCCTGTGTAAGGCATCTTTACTTAAAAATGGACTCTTGACCAAAAGGTCTGAGGTGGTCATGGTAGGGACAAAGAAACAGTGCTGTTTCCCCACCATCCACCATGCCCTGCCACACACCTGCACAGACAGCTGCAGGGAGTATCTGGAAGACTTCAAGTGATAGAATAAAAACATAATTGTAGTGTATAAAGTAAAGCTGTAAGGCAGTTTTGGTTGGCAGAGTCATGCAGGGCCTGAGCATGGCTTGACTTTGGGGGAGGCTGGGAAGGTGCCTGGCCCCGTGACCTCAGACTAAACAGCCCCTTTACAAACAATGGGGGGGTGAGAGATAAGTTTTGCTTTGTTTTGGTCTCCATATTAATTGTGATTAAAAATAGAGCCCTCAGCAATGGCAGAGAGCAAAACAAGTGTTTGGCATTGTTAGCTTTATCAGGAGAAACAGGGAGCATGAAGGATGAAAACATGAGGCAAGAGGAGAGACCAAGGACTGTGTCAGCCTGGACACCCTCTCCCCCCAGCTCAATCTACCTGCTCATTTTTAGTGCAGAACAATAATACTTTTTTCTCCATGCTTTGTGCTTAAAGGAAAGTTTTAACCTGACAGTAGTTAGTGCCTGGAGATGACAATTCTGTTCTTAGTTCATCCATTCCCTGCCTCAGTTCAGGATTGCACAACTACAACTAAGTAATTTGGTGTTCTCAAGACTTTAGCACTGGAAGTAAAATCTCAGTCCCACTGGATTTCCATAACAACATATCCATCAGTTTCAACAGATTTCACCCAAGGGAAATAACATTCCAGCTTATTCTGAAAGTCTTGGCTGAGTTGATCTCAGGAAGGTGAACACCGTAGACTCAGCCTTAGAACTGTGTAGGGGGATGTTTCTGACAGATGAGTGCTTACATTCTCTAGTGGTTTGTTTCTTGTGTGGATTAATTTGGGATAATGATGAGAGAGGAGTTTGGAAGCTTCATTTGAAACAGTATGGGACAGAAATACCCAGAAACAGATCCCATCAGCATTCATTAGTGTTTGTTTTATTACACCAGCAGCCAATGATACCTACCACATGAAAGCTCCATTTTCGTGGCTGTTATATGAACATAACTGTAACAAATGACATTTGCAGACGAGAAGACATGAGATCTTAAAAAAGTTTTTGTATTCCTGCCCAATGTATTTCTTAAGTGCTCACCCCCAAACAAAGAGCAGCTTGAGATGAACAGAGGGAGTGAAAAAAAAGCACAATTTTTCATTTCCTTACATAAACAACACAGATTTCAAGTCTGGACAGGCGGCGATCAAAAGTTTGTCTGATTCTGTATGTGATCACTCCTAGTGGTCATTATTATGAGCAAATAAGCAAACACTAGCCTTCTCCACAATGCTGTCCCAGCCTCCAACCATCTGGGACTAAGCATCAATAAATGGAGTATTTGCATTCAATAACTTGAGTGAATTTTTTGTCAATTATTTCATCCAGTTGCTTTCTGAACCCATTTAAACTTACAGCATGAATGACATCCTGCTAAAAATAGTTCTGTAGCTGTGTTTCCCATCAGAACCTCCTTGTCTGCTTTTACCTTGCTATGTGCCCATTTTACATTATGTCCTCCGACTCCTGAACTGGAAGATTCATCGATTTCTGTTCATATTTCTCTCTCAAATTTTCCTTTCCTGGTGAGCAAAAATCTTAGTCTATTTAACTTGTTCCTCTATGGATGGTGGTTTTCGGGTTTTTTTTTCCTTTGAGAGTCCTTTTTTTGCCCTTCTCTGTATATTTTTCTTTCTAGCATTTTTTTTCTGTGATGGGGGTGGTTTTAGACACTGCCAGCATGATGTGTCTTTGCTTTGCTCTCTGTTCCTTTCCTGGCATTCAGTTTGCTGTCTGAGCACTTGCATTTCTGAGCACTGAGATGCTGTTATACTGCAATCTATTCTGACCTTGGGATCTCATTCCCAAGGACTGAGTTCCCAAGGTCTCATCACTGTAAGCAGTGTAAGGACTGTTTTGTATATGCTGGATTTTATATTTGTCTATATTGAGTTTCTTCTGCTCTTCTATCACCTAGATGCTGGAGATCTTTTCTTGTGAGTTTTCAGTCATAATTTGCTCTTACCCTTCTGTTCTGCCTTTTAAGCAATGTGAAGAGCTTCCCTCTTACCCACAACAGCCTAATTTCTTTAAGCATCTCTAGCAAGTGATCTTGTTGAGTGCCTTTGGGCACAAGCTTTCCAGTTAAGCTATGTCAAATGGATACCTCTTGTTCACATGCTTGTTACCTACTTCAAAATCCTTACTAGAGTTGTGAAGTGCAATTTTCCTTTGCAGAAGCTGAGCTGGACCTCTCCAGTATATTCTACTTATCCCAGTGTCACCTAAAGCTATTCTTTAAAAAAATTTTCATATATACATTTTGCCTGCTATAAGCATTTTCCCTTGAACCTTTTTAAAAATGGTGCCGTATTTGCCACTTTCCAGTGTTCTGATGCCAAGATCATTTTCAGCCAACAGCTGCACATTAAAGTTAGCAGTTCAGCTAAAGAAAGATGGAAGCAGAAAAAATAGTGATTTTTTTTTAATTTATTTTTAGTTTCTTGGAAAAGAGTTTAGTTTTGCAAGTTTCTGAATGACCTGGCATTTTAGTTTGCTGCTAATGTCAACCCGTAACATTTAGTGATTATCTGCTAGTTTATCTTTTTCCTATTTGACAAATATTGTGATAAAGGACACTCAGCCAGTCACAGAGGAGAGTAGCTGACCTGTGCTGCAAGCACTGGGAAACCAAAAATGAAATGACAAAGACAAAAAACTAACAGTAATCTGGAAACAAAGCAAAATAAAACTCACATACAATAGAAAACTTGAAAAGAGGCAAAATAAAGTAGTCAATTTTACTTTGAGTTGTTCTCAATATTTTTCCATTTCAAAGTGGTTGCTGTTCTCAGTGAAAACCCAACTTTGCTGTAAATGTTTCTACCACTGTTAGAACTGAGCTTGGAGGAAAGCAGCTTGTTCAGCAGTATCTGTTACTCATCAGGGATGTTGTATATTTAAACTGACGTAGGACTGTGCTACAGAGGCTGGAAACATTAAATAACGTGCAAGTTTGTGTTTCCTTGTGAACATAATTGCCTGACCTCTACAGCAGATGCAATTTGCCAAGATTTTCTTAACAAAGGCAGTGACCTTAGTTTACTACATAGTATGAATGTGTTCTAGCTTTGGCACTGGTGTATACCACATTCCCTTTCTTTCCTTTGCAGTTCTCCCTATTGTTCAGCTCACTCTATTTACTTGGGGCCCAAAAGAACCAGCACAAACTACCTGCTCCACCACACGTATTGATCAGGCTGATATTGAATTACAGTTCCTTATTTTAAGAAGTTTTGTCAATGTGCAGCCCTGTGGAGCGTTGTTTATGAAATAAGGCTGTTACAAGGTCAGAGGACTAGCAACCCCGTGGGATGGTAAATGGCATTGCAAACTATATACTGTTAATTATTTAACATGTCTTCAGATGAGTGATTTGAACTGAACTGTCTCATCTTTCACAGCTAAATACTGAAGATGACTCAAAAGCTTTTATGGCCTAAATCATCCAGGGTAATTTACCTCTGAAAATTGAGATGGTAAAGAAACAGGGAAAAAAAAAAAAAAGCTGGTTTTTTTACAGATTTGAATTATTGTCCCTTTACATTCATTCTTTTTACCAAACACAACACACCCAGATCCTTCTCCTGTGTTCTAAAACACTCCCACCAGGCAAAAGACATTAGATGCCAGCTGGGTCATTTTGTACCTGTGCCAGCCTCTGGTGAACAAAAATGTGTGGGTTCAACCAGCACCTCCCTTATCTACTGGATATTGTCTTCCCAGCCACTAATTTTCATGAAAACTGTAAGAGTTTTGCTTTGCTGAGACTCCTGCCAGTCTTTCAGATCTGGCTGGAATGCACTCAGTGTTGGCAGGGAGAGGAGGAAAATGCAAAGACCCTCAGTAACCAAAATTCCAATGGCATGGTGCTCTTTTTATGTTTATTGTCTCTGGAAATCAAATGTCCCCTGTGTCAATCACCTGGCCAAGAACATGGTATTTGAATATAATCTTCTATTTAAAAGTAGATTGTAATATGGGTGCCTCCTGCAAAAGCTCAGTAATGACAATGACATATATTTCACAAATAAGCTGCCCCTTAAAGCTCATAGACAAGCTCTTCAATAGAGAGAAAAAAATATCCTTACTTCTTTGCTTCACTTTCTCTTTATTCTTTACTTCACCAGCATCTTGCTGATGAAGGACAGCTTGAGTTAAGTCCTCCATTATTCTTCAGACTAAATCATACACTGTTCGATCTTCCTTCCTCATTTTCTGAGATGGGTCATTCCCTCTTTTACTTCCATGTCCAACTTGGCCATCATCTCCTCTTTTCTCTCTGCTCTTCTACCCCTGTCACATTTCCTTCTCATCCTTATCTCCCTGCCTCATAATTTTTACTCTTTTATTCTCTGTCCCCTGATCCTCTTTGCTATCTTCTACTTGAATTGCACTGTGCCTGCATGAACTCATGCCTTCTGAGATGCATTTCATCCATTTTGGTCAGAAAGGGGAGTTGAGGCCAGCAGGACTGCTTGAGTGGGCACCATATTAACTCAGGCTCAAGTTTTCCAGTGGAGTTTAAACAGCTGCTCAGCTTTGACACTTAATCTCCATTAATTTTGAGTAGGATTAAGGGGTCTAAATCCCTCTGAGCCTCTGGTCCCAGGTCAGCAACATTATCCATCCCACATTGCAACACCTTAGCAAGACCCTCACAAAACTTTTGCTGTAAGTGACAGAAGTGGCCAATATATGCGACCACTTTTTGCTGTGCTTACACCATCTCACCTGCTTCCTAATTAAATTGCAGTTGTGCTGATTGGTGGGGATGTACTTGTGCCTGAAACCAAGATAAAAAGCTGCTGGGGGAAGAAGCTGAGAGGGGAAAAGGTCAGAGAAATGTGGAAACTTGGGCACTGTGGGGAGGTAAGACTGCCAGTTTGTGGATTGCCTGATTTTCATCAGGTTCTCAGGAGAATTCTGTCTCTATGCACATTCTTCTCCCTTTTGCTCTCTCCAGCACTACAACAAGGAGAACTGAAGGAAACTGTGAGTAAGCAGGCAGATTTTCCAGTTCCCTTTGTAGGAATGACCCACTTAACAGATACAATCAGGGTATTTGCTCTTTTTTGCTGCTTCCAGTAAGGGATGTTCAAAAGCAAAATGCCCATTCATTGGGATGCCCAGTGTCCAAATTGGCTTGCACAAAGGAGCTAATCTTGTCCTCAGCAATCCTATTTGTTCAGGTGCAAAACAAGTGTCTGCAGTAGCTACCAATCTAAATACAGATACTAGGGCCTTAAAAAGAAAGGAAATAAAAGAAAAAAATTAAAAAGAAAGAGAAAGAAAAAAAAGAAAGAAAGAAGACCATTTCAGACAAGCCATAGTGAACTCATGCAAATTTCAAGTAAATTAATTGTGGAACAACACAATGTATGATTTTGGCATCCTAAAATGGAACATATTCCCTATAAAATGGGCACACTGTGCAGCTCTCTGACATTTCCAAATGAAACAATAGGACCACTAGAATGGAAAGTCTGCAGGAACAGCAGACAAGGAAAGGAAGTTTAGGTTGAACAAAGGTTTTGTTCATTTTTACAGCCCCTAGAGGAGAGTAGTGCTGTACAGAAGCTGTTAATGATGGGCTGGATTGGATGGCTGAAACCAGTGCCAAGATCTAAATGTGTTTTTACTCCAAACTCCTCCCCAGCTGTCCAGATACCCTGCAGAATTTCCAGCTGGTGTGAACCCCATGGGCTTCTGGATCAGCACAGAAAGAAAGGGTGGGGGGCAATCCTATCCGTGGTTTGCACGTTACCTTCTTGCTTGATAAATGCAATTCACTTGCATGAAATAGCAAACCATTAAGCTTTGTCTGACAAACTTGCAAGTTGACCTAAAGTCTTGGGTTGTAGGAAGGAACTGTGCTGTGCTGAGGGCTTGCTCAGGTAACTATGGCAACTCTGCTTCTCTGTTAGGCTTTGAAAGAATTGTCCTTAAGTGAAAACAGCTCCAACCTACCATTGCTGTTTAATAAATAATCTGCCAGTGGAGGAGGATTCAGGTTCAGAGAAGCTGTGCTTCCTTTCAACTAGGCTGGAAAATAGAAAAGTAAAATTCAGCAAAGCCTTTTTCAGAATTTCCATGACAGGACTTTGTTCCCTGGGCATGTAAACAAATCCCTCATGCACTCCCAGGCCTCGTTGGAGAGGTACAGGCTTTGGGACCTGCTTCTCACAGCAGGTAAAAGCAGAATTAGAGCTCGTGAACTGCTTTCGCTCGTAATCTCCCTGCTGTACTTGAAGCTATATGTCATCATTTTAGATCTACATGAGCAAAATGAGATGGCTTTTTGTATTAGGCAGTGAGGGAAAGAAAAGGAGAGGAACCTTTTGAATTTTTTTCATTCAAGACCATCAGGGGGAGATTCAACCTGTGTAGTTCTGCAATATATCAAAGTGCATCAGGGTCAGAAAATAACAGTGCACAGTTCCTGAGTGGGAATGATGTTTACTGGCTTTTCTTTTACTAGTTTGGATTCTGCCAGGCACATTACATGAGAACTTACAATTTGTTCTTTGTAACTAAGAGCCGTTTTGAATGGTAGCCAGGCAGTCCAGGCCAGGTTCTTCTTTTAGGCTCCGATGCAGCAAGGACAGGCCTTGGGGCCTGTTACAAGTTTTCTGTTGGCTTCAGTCAGGGCTGGGTCACTTGGGCATCTCAGGGGCATAAAGGTGGGACACCTTGGTCAGCAACAGGCTTACTTCTCCCGCCTCTCCCTGCAGCAGAGGGAAGGAGGAATGGCCAAAGCAGCCCAGCTTTGCCCTGCTGCTCAGGCATGTCCATGTATTTTGAAGCCTGAGGTGTCTCTGTTCCAGCACACATTTTGTACTTGTCTGTATGACTTCTTCTTCACAAGATGGGGTGGGCAGCACGATGTATTCAGAAGTGTTGTCAGATAAACAGACAAAACCTTCTGGGGCCAGCTGAGTGACTTCCACAGAGGGGGTTTTACAGGCCTTACAAATACCTGACAGGATCTAAGGTACCTTAAATATCTAAGCATTTTAAAACATTTCCAGTCTCCTGAGCAGCTAGGAGAGCTCTCACCCCACCTGGTGACCTCCCTTCCCTCTGTCCATGGACATGCTCTCTGCAAAGGATGCAAAAGCACTGAGGGCCACAGTGTGCCCTTTCCTCCCTCCCTGCCCTCTCACTGTGTGAATCCCATCCAAGTTTGCCTGCCAATATCTACTGGTCTCTGCCAGCATAAACAGTGGCAGAGGGCCACGGGGGCTGCAATTCCACTTATGAGAAGAAGAACAATAAGAGATCAGTTTGGTCCAGAAAACATATGGAAGTGGACAAAATGGAGGCATGACAACAGCAAAGAGAGGATCTACAGAAATGGTACCTGTACGACCTCTCCAAAATACTGCAGAACCATGGTAGGGTCACCTCTGTCTTCCCCAGCTGCATAGCCTGGTGGGAGGACAGCAGTTCAGACCCTTTGAATGTGGTCCCAAAGGATGCGGGGTCCAGTGTCACCAAGGAGAGGCACGTGCCTCAGCTTTGTCCGTTGGGTGTCAAGATAATGAAGCCATTAGCAGCACCAGGCAGAAACAGGATCTGGTCACCACCCCAGGAGGAGGCAGGGGAAATGCCATGGACAATGCCAGGATGAGTGGGATGACTGAGGAAATGAAAGGAAATGTGTTCCCTGCTGAAACCTCCAAATTTGGAACATGCCTGCCTCCCTGTCATATTGCTGTTTTCCCGGGATTTGTTGGTTCCTGAGCTGAAGATTAAGACTTGCAGGCTCATAGACACTCTCTGGTTATTGTCTATGAGACCAAGACATGAAGTCATTAAAAGTAACTCCTCTTGCCACTACCCAAATAACTCAGTAGGGTTGAGTGACTGTAACCCAGTTTGACCTTTTGTCATTCCAAGTACTGCTATTGTGAGGCTGCAGTTTCATGATTTGTGGGGAGCAAATTCCCCTCCAAACAAAGGCAAAACCAGAGCCAGGGTGTTGTGCACATCTCTGGGAGAGCAGAGTGGAGTGGCCATGCCCAAGTTCTCTGTGAGCTGAGGCAGCCCCAAAATCACCACATTTCTGGGGAGGGCCTGCCGCTTCCATACTCCTCTAGAGTGAAGGTTTATCACTGCATTCTATCAAAATTTGCACAAAGTGTGCCTTTGTAGGTGAGATAAAGTTTCCACTCCTAACTGAAAAAAGGAGGGGGAGGAAAGGGAGAAAGGCTCAGAGCCTAAGAATCCTAACACTTAGATGTCTTAATTAAAAGTAAACTTTTCCTTTAGGGCGGCTGTGGTTAGAGCAGCAGGCAGAGAGACCTGACAGCACAGGCTAAATAGAAAAAAAGACTCTTTTTTTCTTATGTTTTCTTTTTTTCCCAAACATTCACTTTGGCCTCAGTCTGAAATGGCTTTGAAACTGCAGACACCTTCATGTAAATGTTCTTAATAAAGAAAAAAAAGTCCGCTGCAGGACATTTGTGATCCTTCTGATTTAGATGTTTTAATAATGTGCGAGTTTATCTTGGAGGATGGTGGCTGACCTAGAATTAATGTCTCTGCCAATGTAAGGCTAAAAGCTCAGACAGAAGACTTAAATATAATAATATAATATGTGTCTGTATGTGTGTATGTATATATATACACACACACATATATATAGACATATATATGCATGTGCTATATAAACACATCTTTAAGTAATCATAAACGCTCTTTAAAAATTATTTCAGCACAAATTAAGGTATAGACAGCATTTGATTGGCTCAGTCACTACAGAGTGGTGCCTCATGATATATTCATTTCCTATTCTGGTGTGGTTAATTAGGTATTTCAATTTAATTACTGCAGTCAATAGCACTTTCAGTTGAGTGTTTTAAGTGTTCATTTAATTTACTGTCGATTTAATAAGGCAGTGGTTGTATGTAAAGCTGTTAACCATCTGGATGGGCTGCAAAGCCCATCTTTTCTCTTGGGTAGCTGGAGCCTGATCCAAGACACACTGATGTCTACAGCAGTCTTTCTGTTAAATTCAGAAGCTCAAAACCTAGGCTCCTTGGGGAGCGAGGAGGTGGGCAAATTCCTCTGGCTGTGGGCTTCCTGGCTGGCCTGTGTGAGGGAGACTTTTTAAGGCGCCATTTCTCTTCTGTGGGCATTTCATATAGCAGGAAAGGCAGGAAGAGCAACCCATTACGCAGGGTTTGATAATTGTGAGCTATGAGACTGTGCCTTAGAGTTTTGAGCAAAATTTCAAGTGGTTTCTCACAGCCTGGGTAAGGAGGTGATGAGTTGGGTCACACCTAGGAAAAATTTAAAATAAACACACCAAATTGACAAACATCGTGCAACTGAATGATCTATTTCACCCCTGTCACAAGGTCTGGCAGAGCTGTTCATCCTCTCTCCACCTCCTATGAGTGAGTCACTGAGCTCATACTGTGGGTCAGGAAATATGCAGGTCTGCAGATTTTCAGATCACTAACCTTCTGGGAGAAAAAAGAGGCAACCACTAGATACAAGCATTGCCTCTCATTATTTCAGGGCCTCTCTTTAATAGGAACATGATTTGTTTAGGCAAAAGATGATATAGAAGAGGGCTGTGATTATAGGATCTGGACTTTATGGCCTGGAGACTTGGCCATCCTGTCTTCCTGCACAGCTCTACTTAAAAATCAGAGCAGTAGCAGAGATATACTGGTGCCTAATGATGCTGGCAGGTACCTGAGGGAATTTCCAGGAACACCTGGGTCAGGAGCAGCCAGACATTACATGTACATTTTTCCCTCCACACAGACCTCATAATTTAGATAGATGAGAAGAGGAACGAAGAAGGGGTTCTAGGCAGAGGATAAGTAGCCAGATTCCACATCTCTGCCATGGGACAAGGAGAGGGAGGGTGTTTTGATGTATCCTAGAGGAGGCCATGGTGACCCCATTGGTTGCTTCTCCCTCGAGCCAGTGAGAGAGGCAAATGACTGGGATTAGCCAGCAACCCCCACTCACACAGGGCCAGTTTTATGATGTTGCCCTGCCCAGAGCCGTCGCTGGCTGGCTGGCAAGCTGCATGTAACACAGGAGCCCCAGGTTCTTCAGGGCTGCGGGCTCCCATGCTCCCCAGGCTTGTAACCAGCCTGGGTTTAAAAACAAGCAGCAGGAACGTCGGCAGGAACTGGACTCCAGCACATGAAATCCAGTGAAGAGAAATTCTTCTGCTGCAGAAAGTAGGCAAAAGGCAACTGGAGATGAATAGGCTGCCTGACAGCTGGCAGACACGCAGCCTGTCTGCCATAGATGGTAATATAGGCACTGCAACTATTACAGCATCTAAAGGCAAAAAAAGCAATAAAAAGCTTTAACCTCTGCTAACCAGGAAAACTAGCAGTGCTTTCAGATACTCTCAGTGGAGAGGAGCCTTTGTGTTGCTGCGACAGGCAAATGGTCTAGAAATCTCTACTGAGCTGTGTTTGGGACTGAGGGCCAGGAGCGCCTGGGTTCATTCTCTATTTGTACTAGTTACACAGCCAGTTTTAAAAATTGTGTTAATGCTGTTATTATAATGATATTGCTATCACTACTGTTATTTTCTTTACACATCAATGGAGCCTGGACAGCCAGTCTTAATTTCTTACGTGAATGCAAATGGCATTTAGATTTTTGTGGAGATCAGACACCAGACACATTCCTACATTCTTGTCCAATGTTCAATATTTTTCCATGAGTCAAAGAGAACAAGAATGGGCATATTGTGTAAATGCAAAACTCTGCCTTTTTAAACAGACACGATGAATTTCAGCCCAGCCTCTTTGTCTCTAACCTCTGAGCAGGGGCTTTTCAGCCTGCCAGATTTTGTTACTTACTACCCTTGAAAACAGAGGGAGGGAAAAGTCAGTCCTTGTTAATTCATTGTCCCAGTTACCTAGCAGTGCTGTATCCTTAAGGACTGCTGCACTTTTTTCTTTTTTTTTTTGCCTTTTTTTTGCCTTTTCTGAGATGCTGAAGAGCTATGGCTTTCCTGCCAGCTCCATTGTATTCCCTCAGTAAAAGCCTGCAACACTAGAGGCACTTTAAAAAGGAGTGAGGAATCTGTTGCAATAGGCATCCAACGAAAGTTCCTGCTGCAATCCGTGCTTCCAGTAAATGCTGGTTCCTAATCCAGAGTTCAGGCTTCAGGGCTGGCTCTTAATAGAACACTGGTACAGGTCAGTGTAGCTGCATCTGTTTGCAGCTACAGAAGATTTTGGCTCGCTGTTGTATTGGGCTTCAGTACAGGTTCACAAACAAGGCCGTATATGCAGATAAATATCAGCACTGAGGGGGTCCCTTGAATTTGAATTTTGCTTGGGGAATGTACCTCTCTGTTTTACAGTGTGTGTGAAATGTACCTGATGGATGACTTAAAGACTGAATTCATCTGTGCCTGCCAGAGCAAGAGCTGCCCTGGAAGCTGCTCTGATTTGGTCCATATCCCAAGAAAGCCTTCCCAAAGGCTTCTCCCAGGTACAGACCAACATAGACAGAAGAGTCTATGAGAACAAAGACTTTATTTCTAGACAGAAATAACTTTGATTCTTTTTTTTAGATATTTTAATAGGCTATAAAATGCTTATTTCCACACCATAAATGAGAACAAATATGCATCTACCAAAACCAACCTAGTCTAAGTAATATGCAAGGAAAGTTTCACGGAAGTGCTTTGACAGCCCTGAGCTTTTGGTTGCTCTTTCTGACAGTGGAAAGTTGGTGAGTGCCCTCTGAGCACATTTGACCCAGAGCTTCCTAGCTAAGGATTATGCAGGAAAGAAAAGCATACAAAGAACAAAAGAAATTAATTAGCTTCAAGATTGATATGGCCATTTGTCCACTAGGAACCAGTCTGCTACCTCCAGAGTTTCAAATATAGTAGCTTGCTGTACAGCCTTTCATCTGTAATGATTTCTAGTCCCCATTAAATGGTACCATAAAGGTGAAAGGTTTCACATTAGTTATAAAATAGAAAATTATATGTATCCTGGCTAGTATTTTCAAAAGTATGCTGGGATCCATATTTTGACACCTAAAGAGATGTCTGCTTTTCAGAGGTGCTGAATGTGCATTGGTGTCTTTTGAAATTTAGCTGGAAAATAGGGCTTGTTATTAATGTGTTTGACAGTGTCTAAATGCATGAAGAGTATTTTTCAAAAAAATATATAAAGTCCTTGTCATGGAATCTTATAATCAGGAACAGAGAAACAAAGTCCAGCAAAGTCCATTTAAAGACCTGTATATCTCAATGAACTTTGGATCAGGCTTAAGCAAAAGCATTATTTAGCAACTCAGATTCATCTGGTGGAGCATCACTTTGCTCAGTCAACCCTTTGATTGTTTATGTCATTTAAAAACTACTGATCTGATGCCTTCCCTGAAGGAATCTCTGCAGAAACAGAGACTGACATTTCTCATGTACATTGTCATTTATTGCTTTCATCTCCTCCTCCCTCATCATATATGTCATTAACTTGGAGACAAGTCAAATTTATACATTCCCTCCATTTGCTCTACATTCAAAATTTTCCAGTTACATACCAGTTCTATCCTAGAAGTGAACAACAAAAGGATGAGAAGGAAGGAGCAGAAATTGCTGACTAGAGGTAAAGAAAAACAGGGGAGCTGGAAGGGGGCCCAGGTAGGCTGTGCAGTCTTTATCCTTGGAAGTAGTCAGCACTTGCCTGGACAATGTCCCGAGCAACCTGATGTAACTTTGTTGGTAGCTCTGCTGAAAGCAGAGCATGCAGTGATAGGACTAGGGAGAATGGCTTCAAGTTGAAAAAGAGTGGATTCACATTAGAAATTAGGAAAAAATTCCTTACTGCAAGGGTGGTGAGGCAGTGGGGCAGGCTGCTGGGAGAAGCTGTGGGTGCCCCAT
Organism: Zonotrichia leucophrys gambelii; assembly: GCF_028769735.1. Taxonomy (NCBI): domain Eukaryota; kingdom Metazoa; phylum Chordata; class Aves; order Passeriformes; family Passerellidae; genus Zonotrichia; species Zonotrichia leucophrys. The sequence continues at coordinate 78,761,167 of NC_088169.1, forward strand.
CCCTGAAAGTTTTTAAGGCCAGGTTGGGTGGAGCTCTGAACAACATGATCTAGTGAAAGGTGTCCCTGCCCATGGCAGGGGAGTTGAAATTAGATGATCTCTAAGGTCCCTTCCAACCCGAGCCATTCTATGATTCTCTGGTTCTATGTCCAGAGGTCCCTTCACAGCTCCATCATTTTATGGTGGATCCCAAAGGTCCACCATAAGGATCCCAAAGGTCTTCTAGGAAACTCTCCACTAAGGCCTCTGCCACAATACTTCTGTTTTCTTTTCTGTGAGTACTGTAAATTAAACAGTAGCTAGTGAACTCTTTCCTGTGTTAGTGGCCTGCAGAAATGAAGTTTAAGGGACACAGCATTGGAGCTGTACAACTGCAGAGGGTTTCTACTGCCTGACTCTCAGTGGGGACTTACTCCAGGGGCCTGGAGTCCCTTATCCAAGCCAGCAGAGCAGTGCACACATGATGTGTAGGCTACAAAAGTGATGCAACTCTGATGCAACAAAACTTGGTTGTACTTTAGAGATCCCTAAGAGTCCTTGGCTGAGAGATTTTCACTGCATAGCCGAAGGAATGCTGTTTCTTGGGATGGCTGTGGTACCTGTGACCATTCTTGTAGGCATGTGTGCCCTTGTCACAGTGTGTTGCATCAGGAAGGAGATGCTATTGCACTCAGTCATTTCCAAACAAGGAATTATTCTCATTTTGAATTTTCAAAGTCAACAATTACAATTGACCCTAGAAAAAGATTCAAGGCTGTTGTGGAGGAAAATATGACTTTGAGATAGGCTGTTATATTTGAGAGGCCTTGAACCCCTAACTTTTCAATGCTGTTTCTGTTTGCATGAGTTCACTCAACGAGTGATCGGCGCACGTAGGAAAATAAGCCATATAGAAAGCATCAGTTGTAATGAATCCACTCATGCCTCTTTCACAAAAAACTATCGTAGCAGCCAAAAATACCCGAATGTGTGGTGACTCTTTGTCACTTACTGCCACAGCTGGTGGGGATGGGCTGCTGACTGCAGCTATCCCGAGCACCGATGGTCGCTGGCATTGCTGCTCCAAGCACAAACCATAGTGGCTGCTCAGCAGCTGGGCTTTGCCTCAGGGGGCAGCACAAAGGACCTGAGGGCTGCAGTGTGCAAACAGCATTACCCCATCCCTGAGGAGGTTTGAAAGTCCTGTCTAGATGCAATCTCCTTGAATCCCTTTTGCCAAAGCAAATCTTTTTGCAAAAGCCAGGCTTTTGCTGGATGATCTGTACTATAAAATATTCTCATTGTTAACCAGAGAGAAAACTAGAAAACTTATTTTCACTTTCTTCGGAGATGTCTCCATGCATTTGACTTGTCTACTTGTGCAACCATCCTCTCATCCTCCTGTGCAAATTCACCCTCTCCACTCTGCTTGACATATCTCACGTTCCTTTTAAGGATGATCTTGGAAGCTTTTCAGTACCTGTATTGCTGGGGTTTCCTTTTAGCTTATAGGTGGCTTTTTCTTACCCTGGACTGCTCTGGCCCCCTCTATTCACACTGACCTTTTCCAGCTCCTGAAGCATTCATTCCTGAGTGATTCCTTGGTTCCAAACCTTTCCATTCAGTCTCTCTGGCCATGTTTATGGGTTTGGACACTTTCAACCTTCTCATCAAGGTGATACTTAAAGAAAGACCAAAAAACAAAAACTCACATGAACAGGTGCCAGTCAAAGACAACAAATTATTTGGGCTTCCTGTAACCTGCTAATGACCTTCCATAATGATCACAATTCCATATTGATCTTCATATTCCAGAATGACATAGAAACTGGTCAAATTAATCTAATTTTTACAGTTTTCCTCCAGACCCCTAAGGTGTTAGAAATAAAGGAGCTGTGAACTTGTATTCTTACTAAACCTGGAGGCATCTCATCAATATCAATGACAAATATATTGGGGGAAGATAACTCAATCACCTTGAGTACAAAATATCACCTACAAAAATGGCTACAAAATCACCACTCCACCCCATTACCTCTTTTTCCCCTGCACCACCAGTCCTCAGTGACCACAGACTAGTTTTAGCCTTGATGTTTAATATTTTTCATCCTCTTCTAAATATGTCATCATCACCTTATATAAGTTAGCATCTTCCCATTTCCTAAAAAATTATTAGTCCCTCTTTAGACCTTGATGAGCTCTGAATCTCTCATGCAGTTCCTCAGACTCTATCCACTCTGGATTAGAAAGTGTATCATTTCACTGGGATTGAATTTATTGCTGCTCAAGTTTGCTAAATAATGTCTTGATCTGCAGTTAATCAGTTAGAGTCTTAATATATAAACTTTCATCAATTTCTCTTTTATTTGTCCTTTCCATTATCCATTCTCTTCATAGGAGTACCTTAAAAGCTCTTTGATTGTTGTTTCAAAACCCTCCAAAGCCCTCGAAATTTTTGCCTGTTTTCCTCAAATTGATCCAAATCTCAGTGGGGTGCACTTGCCCTGTCCTGACACTGCATGTTTAAGCTGAAGATTTTGAAAAAGGCTCTTAAGTACTGCTCTTAGTTAATGTCCTTGATGGGGTGACCGTGCATGATGGGTGAGAGCCAGGAGGAAGAGGCTAATACAGGTCAAACCCAACCATCAAGAAAGTGCAGCAATCTTGTAGGAGACCTCTTACTGCAGGCCTGGATTTGATCCTAAACATCACTTCTCCACTAAAGTTTTGGCAGAGGGTCAGGACTCCTTCCTTCTAACAGGAAGCCATTTTGCCAGTTGCTCATAAAGTGTATGAGTTGATGCGTGATGGAAGGCGGCTCTCACTGACATGGGCCCTCCTTGTCATGGCTGATGGAGTCTGATGCCAGAAGCATGACTGGGCAATAAGCTGAAGGGATCTTTCTTTTCCAATTGACAAGTGGTGACTGGATCTCCTGTGAACTGTAACGTACCCTGAAGAAGACCTCAAGGCCAAACAGTTGACTTGAGTGTCCTGTGTGACGCATTGATTTGCGGAAGAGAGAAACAGTCTAGATATTTCCTTATCTTCCAAGTCTGGATGGAGGACTACTGTCTTCCTCTAATGATTGAACTTTTGATAACAGAGTGTCGCAGAGGGGATGGGTGCTTAGACAGGTAATAAAAGCCCACATGTGGCCATGGATATGTGCTCTAATGAGCCTACAGAGTGACAATTTGGGAGCAGCGCTAAGCAGAATACCAGGACCAAACAGCTCTCAGCATCTTTCTTTAGGTGAAATCTGCTGTGCTATTGATCTCTAAGAGGCAAATCAAATAACAGCAGCCACATTTTTAAGGATTAGGAGCTTCCTGTGCAAGACAGTATGTGTTTTTAATACCTTAAGCTGACTTATGAAACTGGTAAACAGTGTGGAGGGTGGTATTGGATGACCTCTTTTACATGCCTGATCATCCTGTCAGCATTTATAATGCATTTGATATTTCCTTCTCATCAGGGTAGGATCAGTTAAGCAGTCCTATTTCCCAAAGCTCAGGTTGCATTATGCTTTGTTCCACATTTCATGGTAATAAATGTTGACATAAATTTCTGTAGATTTCACACAAAGTGATTGTTAATTTATTCATGGTTGAAAAGGAAAAGAAAGAAAGAAAGAAAGAAGGAAAGAAAGAAAGAAAGAAAGAAAGAGCAAGCAGAAAAGACTCCTCCAGAAGACAGATACACAGCTTGCAAGATAAAAAAAATACAGATCTTTTATGCCTATTTGTTTTGCACACAGTAATGACTGCTACACTCTGATTAGCAATCTTGACCTAGTTAAAATGCTATTGTTTTTCTGTGTTCCTATTTTTCTAAAAGACTGTGACTAGACATGATATTTTATAATTCATCAGATGTAAAATCTGCATAAAAAATATAATTATTGTGCTTCAGCAACTTGGACCAAAGCCCTGACATTATGTTTCTAGGCAGTACACTGTGAATAATATAGATGCATTTTTAGGTTGGTATGTTCAGTTGGCAAGAGACATAATTTTTCCATAAGCAAAGGTAAATTGTGGGATTTCTAACATACTGATTGCTATTCCAGCCTTGTCCCAGCTAATGAAAATTAAGTGGGTACTTGTCAGCCAAGAAACATCCTTATTTGTTACTATAAATTCAGTTTTAGTGGCACTAAACATTACAGTAAACAGGGAGGAAAATTGTGTTACCTCTCAGTCAGCTTTATTATTGCCTGTGGTTCTTACATGTAAGGACCAGCCAGAGTCAGGAGACCACTGCAAGAGTTCTGTATGGACACCTGGATCAGGAGGACAGGCATGGGCAGTGAGGAGTGCTGGAATGGGTAGAGCAAAATTCTCATGGCAGTAAACCCTGCTCATCCAAGTGGTGCCTGGAGCTGGTTAGCTAAACAGGAGGAGAGTGAGGCAGAGTGTGGGAGTGCTGTCTCACACTGCTGTGCTCACCAACAGTGTGAGGCTGAAGGCACCTGTGCTTCCTCCTCCTCCTCAGGCTCAGAGAGAACAGTTGATCCCCTTCTTATGAACACAGGGTGGGTGGCAGAGGACACCTGGAGCTGAGCATCTGCAACCTGACTGGAGCAAGAAACAGCTCCTGCTACCCCTGCACAGCTCTTTGCACCCGTGGAGGAGCCGCCTTGTCCTTGAGAGGACACGCCAGCTCCCAGGGCTGCTCTCCATTGTGCACAGTGCCCAGGCCTCCACTCTGTCACTCAGTGCTGCATGAAAAATTAATGGTCCTTACCAGATCAGCATCATCCAGCAGATTGGACTTGGTCAACTCAGAGTGCTAAAATCTCTCTGAACACTACTGTCATGCTTGCATCCTCAAACATATCAGGTAGATACTGCAGTGAAGACAAAAGATTAAAAATAAATGTACTTGAGCAGTGCAGAGAAAGTGAGGAGCAGAAGGGCTGGGGGAGGTCTTCAGAAGAGGATCACACTACTGAGATTTTCAGGAGGGACACCAGGGTGAACGTGATTCTCCTGGGTGTGGGAAGGAAGGGGAACAATCAGAGCCAAAGGATTTCAGATGTGTAGAAGTAGTGGTGATGGAACCTTCAAAACTGAGTCTGTAGTGAGAAATGGGCCTTGAGGGTATCTGTGTGATTGTGGCATTAGTTGCTGTGGTGGCCCCAGAGAAGGCATCTCAGAGATGGCCCCTTGTCATCCCTGTGTCAGCCCCAGGGTGCCTCTGTGGCTTCGGAGCTGGCCATGGTGTGAGTCGCCACCACCACCCTGTCTGGCTGAAGGGGTAAGAAGGAAAGGAGAGAGGCATCTGCTCCTCCTGCATGCTGGGAGATTCCTGCAGCAGGGAGGCTCTGCCCTGGTGTGCCCTGGTCCCTGCCTGGAAAGGTGCTCCCCAGCTTGGCACAGCTCTGAACACCACAGGAGGTGATACTGCTGGCAGCAAACACTGCCAGCCACTATTTTAAAGTTGAGAGTTGCTGTCATTCAGAATCAGGCTCTAAGCCTCAAGAGTGGTTGCTGGGTCCAGCCCTGTGATGCAAAGGTGCTTTCACAGCATAAATAAGTATCATTCAGCATCTTTTCCTCCTTTGAAAGGAATTTTTTCCCCAATTTTCATTGTTTGAATATTTTTCATATTTTTCCTGTAATTCTTTACATTTTTGCTTCCCCGGCTACATGGGGCATTTTGTTTACAGTGTAGCCATTGTTTCCAGTGCAGTGAACGTATATTGTGAGAAAGTCTAGGTAATCCAAAATGGACCTTTTAAAGTGGATTTGTTTGCTGCTTCTACATTAAAAGCCCAAAATCCAGAGCTGCTTTTTCTATCATCAGAGATCCCGTTCCACAGGAACTGCTGACACTGCCACACTGCCTGCTTCACAGTGTGGGGTTTCAGCCAGTAGCACCTTGGGAGTTCCATCCCTGTTGTTCCACCACACAATGTAAGAACACTGCAAACCTTTGTTGGAAATTGTGAGAGTGGGGAGAACAAAGGTGGGAGGATTCTTCCTTTTATGTCTTCCATTGAAAGGTTTAGTGGGAACTTAAGGCTATCAAACTGTGGCATTCTCTCTGTAGTTTCCTTGAGGTATTTTTGGTGTTTTGGCCCAGTCTTAAGTGTCCAGCTATAAACATTTCAAAATGAATCTGATACAGTACTAAAATCTCTGTACAAAGGTTTGATCTGCAGGCACTATGGAGTTACTCAGGCAAGTCAGAGGGACAGCTTGTGTTTTACTTGTCCTGAGAGATGTGAAACTCAAGGTGCTGAATGGTTAGTCTAGGAGCTTTGTCAAGCACTGTGCTCCTTCCTACACAGTGTTAAATGACATAAAGAGCAATTTCTAAAGCCCAACTGCTGAATCTATATGAAATGCAAAAAAATAAGATTTTTATTGAAAGAGAAACCTGATAGGCTATTATTTCCTGCTGACACAGACAATTCTTTTCTTGGCTATATCGGATAGACCCTGTGGAAAGAAATACAAGGTGAATACATATGAGTAATATCAGAAATGCATCAATGATGTGATAAAAATATTGTTCAATATGGATATTTTGGAGAAAACAATCTCTAAAATTTCTCATTGACAAGCTGTGCTTTTGCACCAAAACATTTTTTTGTTTCCACTTTCTGGAAACATAAAATGAGCCAAAAAAACACCTCAGCAAAATCCTCTAGTTTTATATTTAGTAAAAAAATTCAACTAAAAGAAAGGTGAAGCAAAAGCCTTTTTGTTTTTGCAAAAGAGAAGTTATTTGGTACCAGATTTGATGAGCCCTAATTATTAGTTCAGTGGATTTCCTGCTGATTTGGCCTGGTGTCAGAGAGCATTAGAGAAAAAGCTGCCTCTCTTAAATTCCTTTAAGTCTCTGAATAAGTTTTAAATATAAAACTTATAAATATTATATATGTCCCTCTGCACAGGACATGGTATCACACCGGGTCGTTTAGATCAAGTCATCTCTAGAGTTTGCCCTCTGCTGTCCCCAAGCATTTTGTCCAGGAACAGCACTGGGCTGTCTCATAGAAATTATCTCAGTTCTGACTTCAGGAGATCAATCATCCAGCAGTGCCTTGCTGTAAGTGCATGACCTCACGCTGACTCACCAGAGCCTGCTCAGCAAAAGGTCCCACAGTAACACATGCTGCCAGGAAATGCCTGTGCTCCGTGATGGTTCATCCAGTGCTGCCCACCTACCTGTGGGATGGAGCTGGGCATGGAGGGCTTCCTCCTCTCCCACTTACTGTCATGTCACTCGTTTCCCATCACAGGGTCTTTCAGTATTACACAGTTCAAGCAGTTTGAGATGTGTAACCACAAGCCTCTTTGATCTGAGGAATGTGCCTGGGTATGTTATAGGAACTTTTGCTTTATGTTTACTGACCCAAATCAATCCTAGCTTGCAAATTGAAAGAGATGGAGCCTGAAATCTGGCAAGTTGGTTGGTTTTTATTTCCTTCTGAAGAGTTTGTGCTTTGCTTGGGTAAAAAGGGCTTGAGTACTGACTTTTAGACAGTAATTGAAAAGTGTGATTGCTAGAAAAATGCAAAGATTTCAGTGATGGAATCCTGGTCCTTTTCCTTCTAAACAAAAGAGGCATAATGCTGGGGCAGCAGTGCCCTGCAAAAGGCAGCATTCAGAGAGGCTTGTGATGGACACTGCTCATCTTCCTGAACAAACACAGACCAGTCCCCTGAAGCCCCCGCGACATATAATTAGTAACAGCTCAGTGCAAGGAGGTAGAGGGGGCTTCATCCCTGTGGGCTGCTCACATCTTCCCATGCCCTCTCCCTCCATATCCTGAACTCATGGGGGATGTGAAATCAGGACCTTTGTGGCAGCCTCAGTGAAGTCCCCTGAGTTCCCTGCACCTTTGCAGCCTGACTTGCTCTCATTTTTGCTTTATGGTGTGGACATCTATTGACTGATGGTGTTGTCAGCATTCCAAGGGTTATGTGTGCAAGGTTTTGGGGAGATGTAATAAGTTGTTCTTGTTATTCTTTAGAAATGTACAGTCCCCTTTTTGGTGGGCAGATGTCATGAAACCAGGAGTCCTCCAGGCCATGCTAAGGGAGGGGTGCTTGGTTAAGGGATGTGTCTGGAGATCATGGTGCTCTGCCTGGCTCTGCTGCTGACTTGTATGTGGCAAACCACTTCCCAGCTCACCCACCTCGCCCTGCTATCTGCCAGAAGCTACTTCAAATGCAGGTGAAAAGCAGATACTACATGCAGCACAATGTAACACCTGCATTTTTACTTGTGTCAGAAAGCTTGGTGCAGGTGCCCTGAAAATGTGGAGTTTTCTAAACAGCTCCCTCTGCTTCAAAATGTCAAGCAAACCCAAATTAACTCAGAAAGCCATATTAACCACATAAAACGTATACATATGCAGGGGATGTACTCTGTTCAGCCTTTCTGTCAGCAACACATCTGAAAGCAAAATGTGCTGCCAAGTCATGTATTCTAATGACCTGTGGACTTCCCCATTTCCCAGGAAGATGAATTTGAGTGTACGAGCATGGTTTCTAATAAACACACTGACAGCAAAGATGATGGTAAAAGGAAGTGCAACTTACCTTTTTTTTGTTCCAAAGGAAAGTACAGTGACTCATGTGTCAGAAGGAACATACTAATCCAAGACAGTCTGTGCTCTTTGCAGTGACCACCAAAACCCCTCCCCAGTGAGGGACACCTAGTGACAATTAATTACTCTTGCATACACTCAGTCTGTAGACTTATACAAGTAGGCATCAACATGTTTGTCCTTATGAAAACATGAATCTGTGATTTAAAACCTATGCTGGAAAGTTCACTTGAAATATGAAATTGGATTTTCAGTGTCAGAGGGAGAAATTACAAACTTTATTTTTAAGGGCTAAACTCAGTGACCGGATGATGCAATGGAAGAGTGGAATGGAAAAGTGGGTTTGGAGGAAATATGTATTTCTCAGTTAAACTCTTTTCAAGCAATTAAATTATATTCAGAGTAGAATTTTTCACATCTGGAGTTAACTGAGAAGAGCTTTTACCTATAGGTAAGCCTGAAACTGAAGAGCATAGAGGCCACAGTAGAGTATTACATGCCCATGGACTTCTGTACATGAAACAGCATGATGCAAATAACATGACTGGAAGATCTCATAAATCATTCTTTCTCACTTAACTGGAGAATTAGAGTTCTCAATTCTCTCTGCCCTTTGTAGCTTCCCAAGGTATCACAGTGTGTACAGGCATTATTTATTATTTTCTCACAGGCACAAACAGGTATTTCTCAGATGGCATTGTCTTGATGCCTCCAGGGCCATTGCACTTCTGCCCAAGTGCAGAAGGGCAGAAGGTGAGCTGTATTTCGCTGCTTATTTTCCTGGCTGAAACAGGGACAGTGTGTGCTGGCTCTGCAAAGGCTGCATGTGCATGCTCCTCGCTGTGTGCCCCTTTGTAATGATTCTTTGGAATCATAGAATCATTAAGGTTGGAAAAGACCTCTAAGATGAAATGTACAGGGCTAAATATAGGACAGCTGCTCTTGTTTTAAAAAGTGATCTGTTCTTTTATGAACTGTGTGCAAAGCAACTCTTCTTGAGGGCATCTGCATCTTACTTGAGGGCATATGTACCAAGTCCAGGCTTTTCAGCTCATGGGACTGACATCTCTGTTTTCTGTGCATGGGGTGGGAATTTGTGTGCACAGCCACAGCAGATGAGTAGATCAGGCAGACAGAGCCATGAACCTCTTTTCCTTCAGTAGGCCCACAGGGCTAGCAAGCAAATGGAAGTATCGCTGTAAATAGTCAAGGAAAAGAAAACAGAGTTACAATTCTCAGAGCAGTGTTGAGTGGACTGTATGTTTTATAAGAGATGTTTCAGAACATAAACAACAAGGGCTTAATGTATTAATGTTCATCTTTGGGAAATAATCTGGCAGTAAGTACATCATGGGCCAGACCCTTGGCTGACATAACCGGATATGGCTCCAGTGAACTCATTCTCAGTTTTCAACAGGTTAATATCTAACATTTTTAATCATACACATCTCTGGCCAGTATAAACCTACATAAGCTAAGGATGCCTTGATCTTGTGTGTGCCATTATAATGTGTTCAAGGACTTTTGGACTCTACAGGTGTCAAAAATATTTTTTGGATCCTATACCAAAATTGGGAAAATGAAAACTGCACCACCGTGTAGGCACAAGGGCAGATTTCATGACTGCATTTGTCTCTGCTGTCTAAAATACTTTAGATCTGTCTGGCACAGCTAGATTGGAGTAGATCTGGAGCAAAGGGGCTTTACCAACTACAGTTCTGGCTACCTCCCTCCCTCATCACACCTGTGAGGGGGAAGGGGGTCTGTAATGAACAGGAGGCAGCAGTGCTTGAAAAATGCTGTGGTGGCAGGCAGAGTCACCACTTAAAGCCTATTTGCCTACAGTTCTGCACAGCTTCATTGACCAAAAAAAGCCCGGAGGACCTTTCTGAACTAAGCAATGCTTACCTGCCTGTTGCCTTTCAAGCAATTAAATTATTTCTTTGGTATTCATCTAATGATTTTTCTTTTTGTCTCTGTTTCTTTCAGCTTCAAGGCTCCTTGAAGAGAAAGTTGGTGGTAAATCTGTCACCTGTCAACAAAAGGCCCAATGGTGTTTCAGAGAACTCTTTCCTTGACATTAAGAGGATAAGAGTGGGTGACAGTATCCCAGTGGGACAAGGTGGACAACATGTTAACAATTGCCAAAGCCAGTCAATGTCAGGAACTATGACTGTGGGGCAAGGATCACAAAGAAAGGCCAGCAGCCTAGCAAACAATACCCATGCTAGTGGGAATGACATGTTTAATATGACTTTGAAAGAGGTAAAGAAAGAACCAGGAGAAACAATGTCCTGCAGCAAACACTTAGATGGCCAGACATCCCATGAGAACATGTTCCCTAACAGATACTTGGAAGACCCATGGGACCAAATGATGGATCTTGAGCTTCAGGAACTGTTTAATGAACTGACTAACATATCGGTGCCACCAATGAGTGATGTTGAGCTAGAGAATATGATAAATGCCACGATAAAGCAAGATGAGCCATTCAACATTGACCTTGGGCAGCAGAGCCAGAGGGGCCCTGCGAGATCTCTGCAGATGGATAAGATGGTGATAAAAAGTGAGTATGCAGCAGGCATGAATCAGGCTCCTGTGGGCTCCCCACAGATGAGGCCTTCTTCTACAGGTCCGGCCTTCACGATGGCTCCCACTGCCATGTCTGCCTCTTCACCCATCCCCTCGGTGCCTCAAACACAGGTGTCACAGGTTTCTTCTGCATCCACTCGGCCATTGCCTAACTGGCAAGGTGAGGTGTCTCACGCACAGCAGCTCAAACAGATCGCAGCCAACCGGCAGCAGCATGCCTTGATTCAGCAGCAACAGCAGCAGCAGAACCAGACAGCCAACTGGTCCACTCTGTCTCCATCAGGACCTTCACCTGGACCCTTTGTGCAAGAGAAAATCCCCAGTCCCTCTTTTCGCCAGCAGCAGTTCAGCCCACAAAGCTCAGCAATGCTTGGGGTGCCAGTGAATGGAAACCAGACAAAAGGGATGAACAACTATGTTTATAAACCAACCACTCCCCAGAGCAATCCCATGGACATAATCATGCAACAGAAGCCTCAGGACCTCAACAGAAACTTTATCAACAGTGCTCAGCCACCTCTAGAGCAGCATCATGGCAACACAAAGCCTTTGTTTCACTTTAACTCAGAGCAAACAAACCAGCAGATGCCTTCGGTTTTGGGTTCCCAAAACAAGCCTGCCCTTCTGCACTACACCCAGCAGGCACAGGGTTCAGCTCCTGTGCAGCAGCCACAGCAACAGCAGCAACAACAGCCACAGCCACAAACTGCTCAGCCTCTCCCAAACCAGTCCCTCCAGAGGCCACCTAATGTAACCCTAGCAATGCAGCAAAAAATGATGCTTCAGAAAATGCAGCAAAGCCAGCAAATCTCAGGTTTGCAGTATCCAGTCTCTCAGCAGCACAGACAGGTAAGACAAATTCCTCCTTCTTTGTTACAGAATTGTTCTGGTCCAAGTAATAAAAAGGCTTTTCCTGGCCTCATTCCTGCAGGAGATGTGTCCTAGTGGCACTTAATGATCCTCTCAGCATGCACTTCTGCAGAGCTGGTGATGGCACGTTTAGAACCCATTCAGGTGTTGTGCATTCATGGATGCACATTTAGAAGAATTTCAAGAAGCACATGCTCATAACACTTTTCTCTTCATGCAATGGAGTGAATATGTCACTGCTATATATTATGTAGATTCTTGTCAGAAAGGTGAGATAGTAGGGCAGATGCAAGTGTATTTTGGATTCCCATCTAAGTTTTCTAGCTTACAAAAATTTAGGCTCTTTTGAAAGTCAGAATTTTAATGAATTTCTATGTTATCTTAGATAATGTGTTTTACAATGTTAATTTTTATGCCATCATTTTTCTCAGGGAGGCAGGGTTAGGAAATTCTGTTTTTAGATATCTTTTGACTGATATGACAGAAAATACTGTTTGCACATTTGCTATCGCTTTGGCAAAGAAAAACTAAGATTTATCTGTGAGCTTTCTAAACACCCATCGCACTTCTGGGAATATTCTGTGGAAAAGTACATGCTGAGAGATGAAGGAGAAGGTTGCCACAGATATGTCTACAACTATATTCCATGTAGCCAGCTCCCACTGTGTTATCATGAGACAGTACCCTGACAAGATCTGCTGTTTTAGCTTAGTTGTGCTATGCCAAGTCCCTGTGCACTCAGGTCTCAGATCCCAAGTTTCAGACCTGCCAATCAAAGTGAAAATGTGCAAACTTGCTGTACCCCAGAGTCTGGAAACCAGGTGCAAAACAAGTAAAACATATTTGACCTTGGAATGTTTAGGCAACTCTGAGTAGTTTAGGTGGGATTTCATCTCAGTGTATTTGAAGATATGGAATTGCAGTATAGGTGTGGAGATGGGAAAAAAGCTATAAGAAGCTGCTTAAAAATGAAAGCCTGTTTTCCATGGACTCCCAGAAAGTAGCACTGTGAACGAATCCTTCTAAGGTAGAGTTTCTTCACCAAACTGGATGAACAGACTGATGCTTTAAAAAGAGTAAATACAGTTGTATGCCTGCACACCTTTCTCCTTTTAACTCTCTTAAATTTCCTGAGCAACTAACCATGACCTACTCCAAAAGTCCCTTAGCAAGAGGTACCAGGTGAAACCTATGGGCAGATGTGAGAAATTGCTTTGTGGAAAGATGCTGTAGAATGAGCATTTGCAGGATGTAAGCACAGTTTTGCTGTTTTATGGGAGGTGTCTGCAAGCTGTTCTTCTTGAGCCACTGTGTGCTCTCTTCTTAGGTGCATTTCCCCATTCTCCTAATAGACTGGCAGACAGATGAATTTTAACAGTTCCTTCATTCAGCCATCATGAACCTTCCAGCAATCTGTCATCACAGGGGAGACAGGCAAGACTTCTGCAAACACTACTGTTTTTCTGAAAAAATTGCAAGGTCACATTCTGGTGAGGCATAAGAACATGAGAGCAGCTCTGCTTGAAGTCATGTTAACTGCTTGCTCTGTGCCCTCTTGGGCTGCTGCTTAGGGAGGTCAGCCAACAAGATGGGATTGGGCACCTCAGCCCCAGTAGTACTTGCAAGATTTACCATGAGTGTAGCAGGATTTCTCACCTGTGTGGACACAAGATCTTTGCTTTAGGAAACTTGTCCTAAGTGATATTGTAACTTTAGATATTACACCAAGGAAGGGGTTTTGGCTATCATCACAGATTGCTTTCTGCCAACTAATTTTCCAATGCTTCATGTCATCTGACCACTTCCCACAGCTGTTTCTGCAAGATGTGGCTACCTGACCCACAGCACAGCTGAGAAGCTTGGAAGATTTTTAGACACAGATTACAGGGCCTTTGCAGTAAAGATGCTGTTTTTTCTATGCTCTGGAGAGATAACTGGCTTTTTTTTACAGATCCCTAGCAGTTGTTCCAAAGTGCTGAGGAAGCTCAGAATATTAATTATGTTTCTCTCAATTAGAGTATTTTGTAGTTGCTGGAACAATACTTAGAAATATAATTGGTCCATGAATTACAGAGTTTTTAAAAGGTTTGAACATAACCATTTACCTGGCAGTATTTATGAGTCCTGTCGACCCTTTAGCACTTGCCTGCACTGCTGCAAGAGCCCACCAACCCCTTGGATAGCTTGCCACATAAATTCAGATATTAAATTGAGGGGGAGGAGACGCTGCTAGTATTATCTTCCAGTAAAGACAACAAAGGTCAAAGCGACCTTGTGGGTCGACTGCTGCTGATTTTAGCAATGGGGACATTACCTCATTTAGGCTGCACAGCCTGCTTTCCTGAAGGATCATCTCCCACCTCTGAGTATTTCTACTCATCATTAAAAGTAATGCATGATTAATTACCAGCATTTACTAATTAACTTCATGATTAATATTTATTTTACTCATGCTCTATTTCTGCTTGAGGAATCAAGATTTGATTCTGCTTGGTATCATTCAGCTCCTCCTCAGATCATTACAGGACCATGTCACAACTCACTGCAATGCTTTGTAGCTGGTAGTGTGAGAGCACATTCACAAAGGGCTGCTGTGACACTGCCATCAGAAATCACTGACTGCAACACCGTAAGTTCACATTTTTAGCAGAACTAACTCACCCTCTGGATTATTTGTTCCCCAAGCTTTAAGAACCCCAAAACCCATCTGAGCTTGGTTTTATCAGTCCAAACTGGTTAACTGGAAATGTAAGGCTTATAATTTCTCTGCTTGTCACATTCCCTTTGTGTCAATTGAAACAAACTTACAGAGGGATTTGCTAATTAGATGTCTTTTGCCTCTAGGGAAAAGTCATAAAAATGATGGAAATCATCTTGGTTTCTGGAAGGTTGATCTGAATGAAGGGTTTGTTTGCCTCTCTCTTTTATTCTCCATTGTTCTGGGAAAGATTCCTTTCTATTGTCTATCTGAATGCAACATACACATAGTAATGAAAAACCTCATAGAAACTCAACACTCTCTTTGTTTAGGAAGTACTTAGAAGCTCCAAATTCTATACAAGTTTAATCAGGTTTGTGATACTTCTACAGAGCCTCAGCTGAAAATCTGTAACTGGGCCTGGGTAACAGTCTAACATTACCCTATTGAAGGAATGTAGTCCAGTCAATGAGAGATGCTTCTGAAGTAAGAATTAAGATTTTTGAACTAAAGACTTGATGTTTTTAACTAGTCCAAGAAATGCCTCACACATTTTCCAAGTTTTGATCAGCCTTTGATCTTATTTGTTGAATAAGATCTATTACTTTTCCGTAATACTTCCGAAGAAGTAAAAAAAATAAAAACAAAACAAAAAACCGCCCACAAAAACAACAACAAAAAAAGCTTGTATCTACTAAATAAAACATTATTCATCCCCTTCTGGTTTTGACCTAAAGCCAAATTAAACTCAAGGATTTCAAGTTGAATTTTTCTCCAATTGTTTTCATTCAACTTCATTTGCTCAAGGGAGGGGAGAATAGAAGGCTGAGCTCATGAGAACAGGAGCCCTAAGAGAGCAAGGCCACTTCATCTGCTACATGTGGGCATGTGTCCTATTTAGTCTTGGCTTTGGAGGCAAGGATAACACAAGGGATCGTGAGAGCTTCACCCTCCACTTTACATGAACAACCAGTAGTCCATATTTTTAAGGCTCTGGATACATCAGTGTAGATACAACCCACAGTAGTGTCTGCTTGTGGAAACCTCAGGGCCTTGTTAGTCCTTGTTCTTTAAGAATTGCTTTGAGGATGGGATCACCTTCTCCTTTTTCACGTCTCTACACTCTTTTTCAATAATCCAAGAATTGTGATTAGTTACAATTTAAGGGGAGGTGGTGGTATTTGCCCTTACTTGTCCTAATTGGAGCACACCTTAGATCGTTTTCTTCACTGGAACTTAAGAGGCTCCTTTTATGTCTGACTAGTCTTCCTTCCTACTGAATACTGAGCAGTCCCTTCTCCAGTACCAGCTCCTAGCATGTTTTCCCTGTAGGATTACTGATCATCACTGCACCAAGGGATGTGCCACCACAGAGGAGCTCCAGGTGCTGATGTGACTGCTCCCTTGCAAGCCATTCCATTACACCAGCCCTTCCAATGCCTACAGCTTAATATGCATTCGTCATCTGAAATATCTCCGAGGGA
This sequence comes from Zonotrichia leucophrys gambelii, assembly GCF_028769735.1. Classification (NCBI taxonomy): domain Eukaryota; kingdom Metazoa; phylum Chordata; class Aves; order Passeriformes; family Passerellidae; genus Zonotrichia; species Zonotrichia leucophrys. The sequence goes on from NC_088169.1 coordinate 78,777,358, forward strand.
CAGAGGTGGTATTTCAACTAACCTGGCAGCTCTGCATGCAGAGATCCTGAAACATATTCTCCTCCCATTTTCTCCAGTGTGAGCCCAGAGAAATTTCATTTATTTTCAGGAGGGTATAACTGAACTTACAGCAGCACAGTTAGAAGCAGGATATGACCTTCTACCTTTTTTTTTTTTTAAAGCATGGGCACCATGTGGATTCAATAAAAAGTACATGTTAAACTTTCAGATAGAGTGCTATATGAGAAAGAAGCACCAGGACCAAAAGAACTAATGTCTTTTTTGACATTAGTTATAAAAAACTCTTATTACCATTCACTGCTGAGTGAGTAACTCACAAATCTAATTTAGCCGCTGAAATTTCTCAAAGAAAATGTGACTTCTTTATTAAAAGAGTATTTTCCTAAACCTCTATGTTTACCGCTATGGAAGAAAAGAAGAACACATTTTGGTGAGGCAACTTCTCTCTTTTCAAGTGTGAAGGAAGTATTTTACAAATGTTTGTGAAATGAAGACAGAAAACCTAGAGTAGCTTTTGGTAATGGGTACAAACCAGGACTTGAATTTTACTTAGATTATAAATGACAACGATTCCAGGCTTTTGGAATCTGTAATAATAGAAACTCTTCCATAGTGTAAGAAAATAACAATGTGACCTTTCTCTCAAAGCTCTCTATAAAAATAATATTTGGATGACAGCTTTTCTTGATATCTCCATTTTGCTCACATTCCCTCATACAAGGACTTCTGAATTAAATATTCTGGATACAAACTTGAGTATGTCCCAATAACCACCATCAATTGCAGAGTGATAGCTGATTTATGAGCATGAAACCAGAGAGAAAATGTTGTAAGTTCCTGTATTGTCATTATGGACAGTTTTCTTGATGGTGCCTTATATCATTCATGCTCAGTTTGCTGAACAAAATACACACACGGTCCCACTGTGGACAGTCAGTCCCTGAGGATGTGGTAATTCCATGTCTCAGAGAAACCCCAAGTTCCATAAGGTTTCTTGAACTCTTTGCATAAAGCATTTACACTGGAAGAATAGTAGGTTATTATCCATGGTCAAAGGCTTCTTAGTTGGGGGATTTGAGAGGTAGATGAGACAGTTCCTGACGTCTCTGTTGAGCTGCTTTTTGAAGGTAGTTCCACGAAGTTACCAATGAAAAACATCATTGAGCTTCCCTGGATGAGTTCTTTGCTAATGTCAGCACACTTAAGTCTCATTCATTATCTATCACCATTGTCAAAATTCCTGGGAGGTCCACTGAGAGGGCAAAATGTAATTCTGTGAAGAACTGTATAAACTCAGACTAAAAATGTCACCTGCTTCAAAGGGATAACATTGATCTGACTTCTATAAGATCAAAGATAAGATGGGTATTATGGAAAGAACTTGATAGGTATGAATTTTCCCTACCTGCAGGTCTTAAGATGTTGGTTTGAGAACTGCAGTGATCCAAGAGACCCTTCATAACTCACTCAGTTGTCTTGGGTGTGGGGGGAAAACCTGCTGTTGGAGACAGAGGGTACAGTAAAGCTGTTAGCTGCTTCAGCCCTCTGATTATACTCCACCACCACCTGGAAGGCATGGGCTGGGGAAGGAAAGCAGAGGCACAGCCAAGGTACTGAGTGTGTACACGGGACATGAAGATGGCTGCAAGGAACAAATGGCAACTAAGAAGATGCACAGTGCTGGTGGTGAGATTAGAGTTTACAGGCCTGGGGTGGTAGCGTAAAGTGAGGAATCATCATCAAAAACAGGACGTGAGTTTGTGCTTATTAGATTAACTGGAAAGGAAGTGTAACAGGACAAGTCTGAGATAAGGAACTGTGAAGACAGCATGCTGGCCACAAGAAAAGGGGCCAAGGATGCTTCAGGTCTGATTCTCTGCTAGGGAACAAGTTAGCCTATCTTGATCTGTGAACTTGTCCATAAAGTTATGGTGTCCACCAGGGCTTCTTACCTGGCTGAAGTGAGGATTCTTGCTATTGCTATGCATGCATCTGAGGCCAGAGTCAAGCCCTGAGTCAACTTCCTGCAGGGATTTTGGAAAGGCAGCCTGGAAAAACAATATAATTCCACAACCATTTGGAGCTGGCATGGTGAAAAACCCTTTCCTGTAAATTTTTACTTGTTTGCAGGCAATTTATGAATACCTCAAGAAGTCAAGGAACAAAAAAAAATTAACAAGCCCCAGTTCTCCCTAGAGTCTTCCTATTATTTTAATTCCCCTAAGTGCTCAAGAGTGCTTAGTCCCAGTAATTTGTCTCTCTAGGGGTTCAAAATGAAGGAATATTTTAATGGCAAATATTTATTCCTCTACCCAGCCACTTTTACTGCTGGTGTTTTTATGGTGAAGACCTGCCCCAGGCCACAGATGACTGTTGTTAAGACAGCAACAGACCTAGTAATGTTCCTTTAATGTGAGTTTTCACGGGTGAGTTTACCATTTGAATGTGATGCTGTTCCAGAAAATCAGCCAGATGCTCCAACAGAACTATTCCAGAACCATCTGCCTGCTTCATTTGCTGCATGCATTTCTGGTAATGTACACATACAGTGTAAGAGACAGGTTTTGCCCTGAAGAATTTATAATCTAAATAAGCAAGCCAGCCAAACCTTGAGATGAAGGAAATCTTACTGTATATTTTATATATTCTTGTGTATTTGGGGAAAGAAATAAAGAAGGAAGATGTCATTCAAAGCTGTTACAATCAATCCACTGGAGTTGTTGGATACGCTTACCATTGCAGAAAGATCCTCTGACAGATTCTGGAGTTGAACCAGAGAGTGAATCAGTAGAAAGCACAAGAACTGAGTAAAAGGAGGGATATTTATCCCTCTCTTACCTACCAGATACCTGTATTTCATGTGAACCCCCTAAGCCTCCTAAGTAACCAGTGAGGAGGGCGCTCTCAGAGTACCCAAGAGAGGCACACGTGGTGGGAATAACCTCTCTGCAGAAGACTCTCAGTGCCCATGGGCCCAGCTCTGCTGCTCTGCCTGAAAGACGTGTGCAGACTGAAACTTGCTTTCTCACATTGAGTTATGTGGCAATATGTCAAAAGAAGGGGAGCACAGACTCTCTTATGTGAGGTTTCACAGGATGGAAGAGCTGATCTAAAGACTAGAAGCTTCAGAAAGGGGCAAGAAGTCCTTCCTCACCCTACCCTTGTGTCACTTCTTCTCTGGCACCACCTCTGGCACTTGTCCAAGCTCTCATAAGGCCAGCAGAGAGCTATCCTTTTTCTCTCTATGTAGGTTTCCTTTGGCTTGTGGGGTCAGGCAAAGCCAGCAGCTGCACAAGGAGGCAGGAGCACCCAGGTGGAAGCAGAAGCAGAGATGGAATTGCCAGAAGCAGAGATGGGATTGCCTCTGCCAGCAGCAGCAAGCTGCTAACCTCACCTCAGGTGGCTGGTGGTGGGGAACCTCACCTAAGGGGGTGTATGGAGAAGGAGTGAAAGGTGAACAGCTGGCTGCAAGAGGGAGACTGGGTGTGGAGGGACAGGACAGAGAGAGTCACAGAGGAGAAAGCAAGGGAAAGAAATAGCCAGATGGGACTGGATCCAGAGTAGGGCAATTGGATGGGATTGACAGAGCTGTAAGAGCAGGTGGTAAAGGAGTGAAGCACAGAAAGAGTCAGGGTCTGAAGGTAGGAAGAAGCCTGGAAGGCAGTAATACAGTGCAAACTGGGTTTGGATGAGAGGGAATGAGTGAGAAGGATTGGGAGCTCTGGAGGAGAAAGCTGAGAGTGAGTCTGGGTGCAGGTGGAGGAAGACAGGACATCCAAGGGAAATAGTGTGAGAGAAAATGGAGCAGAATAGGAACTACTGATACACATGGGACAAGAACCTACAGTCTTTGCAATGGGGAAGTGGAAGATTGGTAACACTTAAGAACGGCTTCTGTATCCTATGCCACAAATAAGTAAGGCCTTTGTGTCCAGTAGTTCCCCAAGTGTTTGCAGGAAGTCTTCAGAACAGGGCAGGAAATGCAGCCCTGAGCCTTTCAAATTGCCAGCTGAAAGGACACAGTACACATTTCCGGCCGTGCTGTTCGTCCTGTCAGTCAGGGAGACAGAATAAGCAGCGTATTTGCCTCACTGGGAAGCAACTAATACAACCCTTTCTCTGATTTTCTTCCTTCAGAGGACCCTACAGCTCCTCCACCATGTTCAGCTGCAAGTGTAGCCAGTGCATAACCAACTTACAGAACAGAACAGAATAGAATATATAGAACAGTTCAGTTGGAAGGGAGCTACAATGATCATGTAGTTCAATTGCCTCACCAAATCAGGGCTGACCAACATTTTTATAAGGTTTAAATACCTCTTAAACACTGACAGGCTTGGGCCATGAACCACCTCTCTGAGAAGGCTGTTTCAGGGTTTGAAGTTTCTTCCTACCTTGCCAAAGATATACACAAGGAGGAATGAGGGAGATTGGCCTTCTCAGGCCTTCTTAAGAAGCTGTGTAATCCACCTTGGTTGAAAAGCTCCCTGTGATTGACTGATGCCAAAATATTTGCAATAACCAAGGTGTGAAAATGAGGAAAGATGGTATTTTTGTGGATCCAATTTGTTATGTAACTTGTATGAGGGAGAGGGACTGTGAGGGCTTTCTGTAATTCTGTGAAGATGGTTTAGATGTACTCTCACAGACTTTTCTTTTTCCAGTCTTTTCTATAATTTGCAGTGGTTACAAGCCGGGCCACAGCCTGGCTCCAACTGAGTGATGAATTACTAAGGGATTTAGTGCTTTGGTTTTAGTTAGAAAAGCATCCAATTTTATCCATTGCAGAACTAGATTTCTCTGAAGGACTGTTAACTGCAATCCCAGCTAAAGCAGGTTTTGCTGGGGTGACTCCAGTCTTGTCTGGTTTCAGCTAGAATGGGGGAAAAAAAAAAAAATTACTTTTTTCTTTCCTACTGGAACTGGTAAAAGACATGGGAAGACAGAGGGATTAGCAGAAGTATTGGGAGCTTCACAGCCTAAGTGCAAAACAGAGTGGGAGGAGGGAGGGTGGGAGCAAATTCTGGCTATCCATCCTTAATCCAAAGCCGCCTGCTCCTTCCCAGGCTGTACTTCACTGTCATACACTTGCAAATTCACTCCAGGAATGAAAACAGACTAACTTTAAGCTTGTTCCCAAAGCTGCAAATTTGTCCCTGCTGAGTGTTAATTTAACTGCTTCCAGGGCACCAGGATGTCTACTGGTGCTCACTGGGCTTGCTTTCTTCTTTTTTTTTTCACACATCTGGTGTTGTGAAAACTTCCAAGGCACCACACAGGAGAGTGATGAACTGACCACTTTTAACCCTTTCTGCAGCATGCTAAGCACGCTACCTGTCTCTCTTCATTGTTTTCTCCCTACAACAGACTCCATGGGCCTCATTATGCATGGGATACATGAACATTAAAGTGGGTCTTATGAGTATTTCACGGGCTGAGAATTGAGAATTTCTCCAGCTCCATCATTCTCTGTTTTTCCTGTGAACAAACCCAGCTTAACAGTAATAACTGGACTTCAAAAATTTCCAGCAGGAAGAAATTTATTTGGGGCAGGGAGAGGTTTTTTCCAAAATATTTCTTTTTCCGTTTGCTTTTATCTAGTGTTGCCACCTCCCAGCAGGGAGGGCGTTCAGAGCAATAGTTTCGCTCGCATTATGGCAAGTGGTGGCCTTTTCCTGTTGGTTTTTGATCGCTGCCATTTGTTCACTAATGGCATTAACTGTTTATCTGCTGCATCAAAAGAACCAGAGCAAATCCAGAACAATCTGGGTGTCTCATTTCCAGGCTTAGCTGTTGAATTCTGCCTGGCTTTTGACACTTGGTTTGCTTACTGTCAAACAAGTTGTTTGCATGACCAGCTCACTTGTTTCACTAACATATTCCTAGCAAAGGCATGCAAACTGATTTTTTTTTATCTTTGGCAAGGGCTTCCTAAAAAAAAAAAGCCAAAGGTACTCTTCCGTTTTGGCCTGTTGTGCCATGCCAGCCTCATGGCACAAGGAGAGTGCAAAGTCCTGTTTTGCTGTCTTCCTCTCAGCCCTATCATTACTGTGAATCCTGCAGCTCCCTTCCTGTTTTTCCAGCCCACTGACTGTCCCTTTTCAGCCCTTCTTCCTCTTCAACACCCAGCTCTTGGGAGCTGAAACAGCATCGAGAAATATCTCACAGCCATGTGGGCTGCTGAGCACAGTGAGAAAGCAGCAGCACTATCCTACGGGTCTATGCAGGAGACCCAAGTGTGCCACAGTCCTTGATTTTGGCATCTTCTCTTCTTCATGTAGGGCTTGCACTGCTGAGTTTATTTTTAAGAGAAGTAAATAACTCTTGGTCCACAAATTACAGGCTTCCTTGGTAAATGTGAAAGCTAGTTCATGGGCTAAGTACAGCTGTGTTGTCAAAATCTTGTTTTGTATTTGAAATTCTATCAAGGCCACCCGTCCTTTTCAGAAGCACTTCTTGGTGGGCCAAACTCCAGGGCCCCAGGCTTTTAATGCTCCAGAAATGCTACCTGGAGTGCTGGAGTCACCATCTGAAAATATGAAGGAAATTGGGCTTTTGGAGGTACAAACATTCATCTCTCTATTCAAGCCTGATATTTTTAAAGCTGCAAAGTAGGACTTACGTGTCCATAGCCAAATTATTTATGCAGATCTAGAGAATGTTCATCCAAAAACCATATAGTTTTAACATATCCACCTCTGTTTTTCTTCTGACAAGTTTTCCAACCAGTGCACCTAGTAACCACTTTTGATATTGGCCATAAGTAAACTCAGGCTGGAAATTACCAGCACATTCCCAATCGTTTGGCTTTCCTGAGGAGTGTGCTGGTGGCCAAAAATCTTTCTGCTTTTAAGATAAAATTTAAAATAAATGTTAGATATGTCATGGTCAGGCACTCAGTTTAATAATGGGATTCTTTTCTACTCCTCTGCTTTCACAGCAAAATACAGACTAGTCCTGTGACTGGCACCTCATATGTCCCCTTCTTTGTTGGAACCAAGTGGGGATCTGTGGAGACCACCTCCAAGTGAAGAGGAGTAGATGTCCCATGGGACACCATATAGACTTACAGGCATTTATTTATTCATTTAAATATACCGTCTGTTGTGAGGATATCTTCCCTCTCCTCTTCCAAAAGAATCCAAATAAAATCAAAAGCTAGTCAGTTGGTACAGTAACTGTATCTAAATTTGCACATGAAACATTAATTAAAGTCAAGCTGTGGAAAAATTGAAAAACCTAAAAGAGCTTTGGACATTTCTGTGAAGATCACTGTGCTTGATACCAGGAAATATAAAAATGTTTGGACTGTTTGCTCAAATGGGCACAATGTTAATAAATCATTTTAATCACCTTCATTATGTTCTTTCAAACGAGGAGACCACTATACAAAACCAACCCTGACAAAAGCAACATAAAACCCAGAGGCAGTTGTGAGGCTGCTAATTAGATAACTTTGTCTTGATATTTGCATTTGAGCCTATGGATCTGGACAACACAGTGAATTACTCTCAGGGCAACAAGCAAACAAAGGGCTGCTGCCCCATATCCTCTCCAATGACGTTTCCAAGGTGCCTTTTGCTCTCTCTGTCCCCTAGGGTAGATATTTGGAATAGTCATTATTGTGCTTTTCCCAAATTTTTCTTACATCTCTGGTATTTTTGTGGCAACAAAACAATGCAGAGGCTGGAATTATGCTGTAAATGTTACTTAATTAAAAAAAAAAAAAAAAGACAGAATGCCCAGATTTTGTGTTATTTTAGCCATGCAAATGCTACAAGCAAAAACTAAACCAAATTGAGTTCATGCACAAATATCAGTCCAAACAGAGATAGTAGTGATAGCAGAAATAATAATATTATGTAATATATGCTAATTGTTTTCTACACACTAATTCATCCATAAAGTATCTGTGAAGTGAATAGCTATTAACTGTTCTTTAAAGGTTAAAAATTGAGATGGTGAGATCCATGCTTTTTTTCTAACACAGCTGGTGAAGTGAAAGCATTTACTAAACATGTGGTGCTTCTAAAAAGGTGTCTTCATACAAGGTGGCTGAGTTGAGGAGAGATGAAGTAGATCAGTATTTGTGAAAACAGGTCATCAATTTAAATGCATAAGTATGGCTCTACTTTTAGTCTTCAAAACAGGGCTGGATTCAGAATTAGCATAAACTTGGCAGGTTTTATAAAAATTTTTTAATTTATAAAATGTTTTGGCCAAGTGCTCCCCTGTTCAAACCTCAGACAGGCAAAGATTTCTACAAATGTCAAAATATTTTGAAGAAACTTCCTTTTAAAGATTTAGAGGTTTCAGCAGCCAAAGTGGTCAGAATTTAATTTCATTAATATTTAAATATGTATGGCTTAAACCATTTAAAAAATTCATAGGTTTGCATTCTATGCTGAGGGAGGCTGTATCTGTTGATATTCATCTATGATGGAAATGAGCTCATGCACACTACAGTAGAACCTTAGCACTTCACAAATGACAAATAGATGCAAGGTAAGAGCTACACTTCAGAGGTAGAGCGCAGCAAAAATTGATTTCACACCAATGCTTCTGAATTTACCTCTCAACTACTTCATATATGTCTTTTTACACAAAAGTAAAAGTATTTTCATGTGTGATGATGAAGAGGGCAACTCTGTCTTTATTGAAATATTAATCAAAATATTATTCATAATTGCTGTATTCCATAAGCAACAGTTTAAAATAAAAGGTACATTTAAATATTTTGATTACCTAGCCAATTCTCTCAAATATTGGGAGGAAATCTGGTTTTTATTCCTTGTTCAGGCCCAGGTCTGCCTTTTATTTTTGCCATCGGTTCAGGGTGTTACTGAGTTCCTGTAAAAAATGTCCTGTAGTGAATGAGAAGGAAACAAAGCCTGTACTCATCTCAAATTCCCTCCCCAGGTTTGTTCAAAACAGTGCTGTAAAGAGCAGGAGTCAGTGTGGCAGAAGTGGGAAGTGTGCACACAAACACACGTGTACATATGAAGACATCCTGCACCTCTAGGTGTTTGCATCCCAAACAACCAGTGGGTCCATCTCAGGCAACACTGGCAGGGAAGAAACATCTTCCTGCAATTAATCTGAGACTTTTCAGACAATGAGTATGAAAGAGGACATGTGGCCAAAGATCATGAGTGACTTGGGGAAGACAAAATGGGAAGAAATAATCACTGTCTCCCAGCAGGAAAGTTGTAGGCACCTATTGATATCATCAGGCAACAAAACAAGCAGGAGGAAGGCATCTTATCCCTAATATCAGGGACCACTTCCTGTAGGAATCTTTGCTACACAACATTGTGGATACCAAAAGTCAGCATGGATTGAAACCTGGAGTTGGACAAATTCAGAAGAAATATTTGTAGAGGGCAGTCAGACAGTGTGATGCAGAGGCAAAGCCACACTCAAAATGCCTACATGGCAGAATCTAGAAGATATATTGGATACAGTCCCAGCATATAGTGGCTCTGTTCCTATAGTCCATCTTTGAACATCTCTTGATGACTCTGAGGGTAATCACTATCACACAGAGTTCTGTTTGGAGCCACAGAAGTAAGGCTGCTTGATCACAACAGAAAAGGTTACTGATAAAAAGTGTGCCAGAAATGGTGCCTGATCTGGGGGAAATCCCTCTTAGCCATGTCTCCCCCAAAGAAGTTTACAATCACCCGACCTACAGACCCTCACTGTGGCAGTATTTTCTTTTTTTCCCTTGATTTGTCTCAAGTTGACCTGGCCCATTTCGGCCCAGCAGCCCCAGACCCTCTGAACGTGGATGTACTGTTGGCTTTTCAGCTGTGGAGCAGGCGCAGCGATGTGATTGGGAGCTGCACCTTTTGGAAAATTTTTCCAAAGATGGCAGCTCTAGGAGAGCTCAGCAGCCCCAAAGGTATGTGCACACTGATATATGTGCTCTTTTCTGCTGCTGTCTTCAGGATTCTTAATGACTGCTTCAGGTTCTTAATGACTGCTTTCACGGGGTGACATAAATATCCTAAGGAGCACAAGGAACAGAAGGGAAATGGTGATTTTCAGCCATTTATACCTTATCCAAACTGGAATGGCATTTCGTGGAGAAGCCAAAAGCAGTAGTGTCAAGGCCTTGCTTGCTTCCATATGTTTCTTGCAAGAAATGAAGGAAATTAGATTTATAAACGAATTATTGCAGGATCCTCTTCAAGGAGAGTATGTAAAGCCACCATAATACTAATGTCTGCTTTTTGCATTATGTTTAAAAGATTTCTGTTGGTCACTAAGGTGGTGTGTAGAAATAGTGACAACAAAACTATTTACTCCTCCCTGCCATCTCAAGTTTTTAAGCAAAACTTTTGTCTCTGATTCTAATTCAGGTGGAGATCCCCTTTATATCATTATGACCATAGGAAAGAATTTTTAGTTGAAGAAAGCTTTAATTACATCTTCAGACCACTTCGCTCTAACGAGGACTTAGTGTTAATAAGAATCAGGCTTTAGGTGTTCCGAATGCTCTTTAAAAATAACATAACAATGTGCAAAGTAAACTCCAAGTTATTAATTCAAGAGTAGTATGAGCAGCAGCAGCAGTAAAGAAACCCAATATATCCATCAATCAACACTGTGGAAGCATGTTTGTTTGCACTAGTTAGAGAGTGATGAATAGGTCCTCTGTGTAAAACATTAAGCTTCAGTGTGAGAGGGCAATAAATTATGTTTGTTAATTTTATACTCCATACATATAAAAATCACTAAAAATTGTCACTACACTGTGATGGTGACTGAAAGGTTTGGTGCTGTAGAACCGTTATGCAGTGCTTTTTCATCTGCACAAATGAAGGTCTCTGGTATTTCCTGCATTTCAGGAATATGATATAAAAGACTTGGAGGAAGAATTTTACCTACTAATCACTCAGGTTCCCAGCTGCCTCACTGAACTATACTTACTTAAATATGATGCTTATAATCCCTGTTGCCTCAGCAGTCGTAGGAGAGACAGGGACCTGCAGGGAATGAGCGACTCGGTCCCCCAGGAGGTGCCAAGAGGCTTACCCTGCTCTGGAGAGCTGAGGCAGGTGAGCTGGATGGCCCATCAGGGAGGTGAACAGAGAGGCATGATCTCAGCCATGGGGCCAGCCTGTGAGCACAGTTCTGGCCTCTGAGCAACCAGAAAGGAGCATTGCCAGTTTGGTCCCTAGCTAAGGTGGAGAAGAAATTTAGACCTGTGCAGCCAGCATAGGCTATGCAACCACATCTGCCTGGTATTTCACAGGCTGCTTTTCAAACTGCTCTCAAACCTGGGGTCAGTGGGCACAGCCTTTTAAGCCCAAGTTAGACTCCTGCCGTTTGTCTTTATCTGTGTGAGTTCTTTCCTCTTCTGGCTGTATGCTTTGGCCAGCACAAAACTTTGCACACACACACTTCTGCTTCTCAGAAATTTTTCCCCTCTAGCTAAGCTGGTTGACATTGTGTAGTGTATATTGAAGAAAGGTGTGAAGTCTGCAATAGCACTAAATAGTGCAGGCAGAAGTATGTTTGAGTATTTTTTAAACCATTGCCACAGAGGAGAAGGCAAGTTTGACAAACCACTTTTTGGAAGCTTGCTTTGCAGCAGTGTGTATTTCCCAAGTCATGGCAGCAAGAAAATGAGTCTAATGCATGAGATTGTTGCCATGTTATTAAATGGCAGTGTAAAAACTGTGCTTACTTTCATGGGAATGAGGTTCTTTGCCAAAAACGAGATGCCTCAGCTCCCCATGGGACTTCATCCTAGTATGGAAGGAATGGAGGGAGCTGCTGTGAGCCATCAGAGCAGATAGCAGGAATGATCGTGTGCATTTGTGCAGCCTGTTTGTAAGGATGGGGGAGCAGCTCCACCCTTGGCAGCAGATGCAGCAAGCCTGGCACCAGGTGAGGCTGACAGATCTGCCTGGCGTCCCTGCCCTCACATGCCAGCAAATATTCCCCAAACTGCTGCTTGCTCTTTCCAGAGCTTGGGTGTTGCTCCCACTTACACCTAGGTGCAGATCCAAAGTAATCCCACCGAAACTCACTCTCACTTGCACTTTGCAGGCTGCTGTGACAGGGTAGAGTTCAACCTGCGCACAAAGGCAGCCCAGCACAGCACGGCACACTGGACAGTCCCTACGGGGGAAAACCGGGAAGGCAGCACTGTTGGCAGCACTGAGCTTCATCCCCCAAGCTACATAGTAAAAATGAATGTAGAAAAACAAAACTAGTTTTGTTTGATTTGTTAAACACAATTCATTTCAACCCCCCCTGTCAGCAAAAAGTAATTTTTTCCCTAGCTATTTTTATTTTATCAGAAATGGGGAAAACTCATTAACACTCGTGTTTTGAACTGTAGTTTAATAGAAGGCAGACTAACACAGTTCATTAAAATATGCATGTTTGATGTTTGAGGCAATGTTTGCAGAAATCCTTGGGGAAAGGATACTGTGGAGCTAAAATGATGTTTTTCACAGCCAAATGGCATAATCTCATTACCAAAGTTTTGTGATGAAGATGAAAGCTACACTTAGTAATTGCAAGGGATAAACAGTTTTCTCTCCATAACTGCCTTTATTACTCATGGATAACAGATCCAGTGTGGACTGTTACATTCCCTTCCCTTCCCTTCCCTTCCCTTCCCTTCCCTTCCCTTCCCTTCCCTTCCCTTCCCTTCCCTTCCTCTTCCTTCCTTCCCTTCCCTTCCCTTCCTTCCTTCCCTTCCCTTCCCTTCCCTTCCCTTCCCTTCCCTTCCCTTCCCTTCCCTTCCCTTCCCTTCCCTTCCCTTCCCTTCCCTTCCCTTCCCTTCCCTTCCCTTCCCTTCCCTTCCCTTCCCTTCTCTCTGTCTTCTTTCCTTTACCACTCACTTTGCTTATGATTCACCAGCAGTTTCTATGGACTGGATGTAAGGAATGAGGGAAATTTCCATTCTCCTATTTCATGGCAGAGGAACATCCTGAAGAGATATATTTGCAAACATTTAGCCCGGTGATGCAGATGTTGCCCGGGGGGATAAAATTTTAAAAACTGAAATTCTTTTCCGTAACTTTTCTATTGTAGCTTTCTGTCAGGCTACTCAGCACACTGTTCTGCAACCTCTTCCAGCTGGTGAGCCCACATTATTTCAAGGAAATCCACTGACCCAGTACAGCAGATAGAAACCTTGTTTTCTTTAGTTACCTTTTGACCCCCAGAAGTAATCTGTGGGCTCCTGGGCATCTGATCTTATGCTGAAAAGGATTTAGAAGATCTGAAGGAGAAAGGGTACATCTGCCGGAAAAGTACAGCTCTTATAACAATTTCTCTGACCACATTGTCTTTGGAGAGGGAAAAAAGGGTCTTTATCTTGCTTGCAGGATATGGGAAAAATCCTTTTTTGCCTCTAGTGCTGCTGTAGCAGCCACTGTAGTAGTCTTGGGCTGTGTTCTTACACAGAACTGAAATGAAACCACACAGTCAAAGCACTGGACCCAGTGTGATCTGGCTGACATGAATTTTACATGTCCTGGTGGACATTTTGTTGGGTACCTACTGGCAGCTTTGGTTCAGAAAGAAAGATTGATCACACTGTGGGCTTTTTTCCTGCTACTTTTCAGCTAGCTTGTCATATCTGTAACTGAGGCCCTTAAATCAGGAACTGACACCATTCCCATGTCCTAAATGATTATATGACCCTGTAGGACTGAGTGATGTGTTAATCTTTCCTAATTATACTATAGTGTATCTCTTGTGTTCAAACACGGTCACGAACAGGGCTGGTTCTGCTCCCATGGATGTGGATGGCAGGCAGCCAGCTGGAGCTGCACCAGGTCCCATTTGCAGCCCAGTGACCACGTGTCTGGGGGGAAATCAAAAAGCTTAGGTTCATGGAAGATGCAAGAAAAAAGATGCTAGAGCAGGATGAGATCTAAAATGATGTTTTGAATGTTCTGTCTCTTTTGCAACATGATTCCTCATTCATCATGCAAATTTATAATTTTAATGCAATTAAAAAATAATTTCTGTTATGAAAGTGTGTTTGATTAGCTTGTACAGTTGACAGCTAATAAAGCTGTGTGGAATACTCACACACAAAACCTCTCCTCCTAGTGGGAAATTTCACTTTCTACTGAAGAAAAGGCATATTTCCCTTATTATAACCAGAGAGGGAGGATGAGAATTTGTTCTTATTCATCTTGTCAGTGGCTGTAACCCAAGAACTTTACATAGGTGATCCAAATGTGTTGTGTCATGACATAAAGCCATGACTCAGAAATGTACCCAGCTGTATCCTCACTGATGAAATCCAAATACACAGTGGCCTGCTCCACGGTTCCACATGGGCCAGCACAGCAGTCCCAGCTGCAGGAGTGGGTGGTTGCTGCCATTCCCTCTCCTTCTTGCTGGTCACAGAGCTGGCTAAAGCCCTGGGGTGCACACATCTCTGCTGTCAGACAAGCACTATCAGCTTAGTTTCTGTCATTCAGCAGCAGCAGTGCTGCCATTAGAGTGACTCCTGTCAGCATACAGTGATTCTCCACTGGACACATTGCTGGCGTGTCTGCTGCAAGAGAAACATCCTGCTGTGGGCAAGCCTGGGAGTCCTTCTGCCATCCTGAAGGAGCTTTGGGGCATTCCCTGCTTGTATCACCCTCTCCTTTACACAACAGAGGGATTTAAAGGCATCTTAACATGTGTTCAAGTCAGCAAAAGTGCAAGTAGTCTTCCCATGCCCTCAGCATGCATGGTGGCAGCCAGATCTCCAGAAGTGATTAGCAGCTTCTGAGGCTGTGCAGTGGAACTGACAAATGCCTGTCTAGGACCTAATGCTGCTCAGACTCCTCACTGGAACAATGCAGGCCCAGCAGCTGCAGCATCTCATCACTGTCACAGAGATGCCCAGATTTAGCCCTCACCAGTCTCATGAGCTTCTGTGTCATGCCTTCCTGGAGGCAGACCTCCATTTCAGGGACTGTGGTGCCTCTGCCATATCTCAGAAGGGCCCATGCTTGGCAGAGTTTCTTGGATGGATTTGTAATCCCTCAGGGCCTGTCTGCACAGTGGGCCAGAGGGTCTGGGACAGAAAACAAGCCCCAGGGAAGCTGTGCCAATAGGGATGCACCACCCTGTGTGCTTGCATCCTCCAGCAGCCTGGGCAGAGCCATGTCATGGCCTGAGCTGGTGCTGTGAGCCATCTCTGTGACCTGGGTCACTGCTTTGAGCCTCCTCCCTCCATGTGACTCAGGCACATGACCAATACACTGGATGAGTCCTGCATGATTCAGCTCAGCAGGGCTGCTAATGATGGAAGGGGCACCACATGAGAGCTGTTGTGTGTTAAAAGGTTGCAAAAATGATAACTCAGACAGTACATTTTTTTCATTAAATTGCTTAGGCAAGCTGGAGGTCAGGTATTCTAGAGCTCTTCACTTGACAGGTGTCTGTCAGATGCATGCAAATTGATTTTAGCAGTCAGCATGCACCTGCCATCTCCACCTTTTCCAAAGACTTCAGTGCCAAGTGTCAAAAATGGGGGATTTTGAGAATCTGCTCCAGAGCTGCTGGTGGTTGTCATCCCAGGTTTGATGTTGAGTAGCTACACTTTGAAGGGGTGGATGAATGATTGGTTCATGTAACTGAGAACTGCCTCAGAGGCATTAGCTACAGACTGCTTGCTGCTGCCTAAGCACCCAGTTTGGACTGCACTGAAGTCCCTTCAGAGAAAGGTTTGGACTATTGACTGATTCCTTCAGCTAGAAAAGTCCTGTGATCCAAGTTGACAGGAATCTTGAAGCTGAAACATAAATCAATCCCAGCCCTTGGCAGCAGGTCTCTATCAGAACATGATACCGTCACCTCTGGAAGGAGGAGTGACTCTCTCCATTCTAGTTAGACTGACATCTGTCAGAAGCATAGGAGGAGAAAAGTAGGTAAAATAATGGAGCACGAGAATAAAATGAATGTCTGTTTTGTCTGAATTTCCATTTCTTTTCCAACTACTAAAGTTTTTGGGGGAAACCATCAAAGATAAGCCTTTGGCTCTATGTAACATTATGGTGATACTCATTTTGAGGCCGAGTGTCACTGGTTATGGAAAGAAAAGAAGAGAATGAAAAAGATACCTTCTTACTCAACTGATCAGTCCCTGGTGTGCATTGAGTCATAGCTGCTTATTTCACTAACAGAAACAAGTTTTTACTCTTTTTTTTCCCTTCCTATTAGCAACACATAGCACTGACAGCTAAGGGAGGACTGGATGGCTCACACTCTGGCTCTCGGGTCACTAGCAGCAGAGTTAACTGTGTTTTTATTGCTGCAATGATGCACAGCCTAGAAGAACACTTTCAGACCACAGGTAGTGTTCACATTCCTGGCAGCTGGAAGAAACAAATGAGGGATCTTGCAGTGGAAAGAAAATGTGAGCCCAGCCCTCTGAGTGTCCATGTTCACAGCAAATGCTATACAAAAGTGTGGCTCTGGAAAACCCCATGGACAGATCAACAGGCTATTTGGAAAAAGAAAGCTGTGGAACAAGTCTGACCCTTCACAAACCCTAAGCCAGCCCAAGCCCTTTTTGAGAACAGAGATGTGGTCTTGGGGGACAGAAATAAAGCTGAAAGGGAAGGCAGTGGGACACACCAAGAGGACATATAGAAAGCAGGGAGTTTTACTGCCCCAAGACCAGGTGTTCATTCACCCCACCAGGCATCACTAGCCTGCACATGCTGTGGGAGGGTACCCTGTGCTCCCTTCCCAAGAAAATGTCCCTGGCTGAATTTGGGCTGTGTAAATCATTTTGTTAATGATAAAATAACTGGTTGGTTGATTTGTCAGTTGAGGAAGTTCATGCCAAGGAAATCCTGGTCAGTCTCCTACATGTGCCATGACTCTGCATTAAAAGCCTAAGGGTCAAATAGTCCAGTCTGTTTCCAGTGTCAGAAAACAAGATTTAACCCAACAGGCTTGCTAAAATGGGATTATGGCAATGCATTTCACACTGTTGTATCTGTCTCTAGTATTTGTTGCTAACCAAAACAGATTTCATTTAACCAGGGAATTAAGCCGGTCTAGTAGGTGCCAATTTTGCATGGACCTTTTATACTCCTATACTCATTTTCCTACTTCTATCATTTCAGCTTTCTGTAAGTTTATTACATGTAGATGGATACTGGTGCCAGCAGTGTTTTTTCCCTCCAGTTTCTGCAGAGCTTTTCATGTGCATGCTATGTACACTTACTCACACACACAAGGAAGCACTCCCAGTGGAGCTGCTCTGAGCGCGCTGCCAGCACATAGCAGAGGTAAAACCACCAGGCTGCAATAAAAAGTTTTGCCCTTGAGGCAAAAACAGGGATGGAGACAAAAAGCATTTATCATTTCCTGTCACTGTTATTGTCTCATGGTTCCTCCTCAGCTAATGCCAGACCTCTGGCAGCAGAGTGGGGAGGGATGGGAGAGCTCATGCTGTGCATCCATTGAATTAACAGTTTGAAGGAAGGGGCTTCCAGTAGTTCTTTTAAGAATCAGTTAGAAGTGAAGCTCAGGCAAATGTACTCTTTAGGTAGGTCCCTTTGCAGGATAGGATTTGACCTGTCAGTTATTTAATTTAGTTTAACAAAAAGGTTTTAATTCATTCAATTAAATGTGCCTAAATCTGCATTATAGTCCTGCAGACCCATTGGAGTCAATTGGAACCCTTACAGTGACTTCAATTATTTTGGTTCTATAAAACACCTTTTCTAATTATATTTATTTCATTTATTTAGTTGCAGTAAAGGTTTCTGGCACAGGAAAAAAAATCTCATAATTTCTGAATTTAAATCTAATGCTCACTCAAAGCCTAAAAGCCATATTTCAGTGAAAGACTTCATTCTATCAACAAACCAAATGAAGCATCCATGATGTCTCAGCTCTTTTAATGCTTATCAAACGTAGGTGCAATTTGAACAAACAATAGAAATGGAATAAAAATTCCTTTCTATCAGGACTAGAATTTTAAGTCTCTCTCTGCATTTTTTCTGCATTTAAATAACAAGCATTTAATCTAGTCCTGCCAAAACCACTAAAGAAAAACCCCCAACAAAAAAAAAAATTTGAAATATCAGTGTCACCACAAAACACTGATAATTTGAAAACAATATGCTTGACCCTCTCTAAATGTGCAACCTCACTCCTACGCTTTTATTTTTGTAGCATCCCAAAATCTGGCAAGACACTTATCTCTCCCATTGACATCACTGAATCATGGATCAGTGCACATAGGCTGGAAGCTTGTGATTAATATCTTCATGCTAGTATTTTTACACTTAGCTAACTTTCCCCTAAGAATAATCTAACTACTATCAGAATCTTTTTGTTCACAGTATAACTTGAAGTAATTATTGCAAGTTATTTCACACTTGTGTTGTAAAAGCAGATAAAGGCAAGCCAGATCGCAGATGTGCTGACCTCAGTGCACTCAGTGGCAAAGTGAATGGCACTCTGTGCCTAAAAATGGTACATGTTCTTTTCTCATTTGTAAACTGTGACATGCTATTGTGATATTTCATATGTATGTAATAACTAGAACTATTAATGCATATATTTCTTTAGTGGAAAGTGCCTTAAAAACACTTGTTTGGGGCAAAAAAAATGATGTTACTTTTTATCTATAGAAATCTGAAAGCCAAGTCAGAACAGTTCCAAAGATTGCTCTTCATCAACTTTAACTTATTTGTTCTTCAACCAGATTTCAAGGCTTTTCCATTTTGAAATAGCACTTTTACATCTTCATCCTGACCTCTTGGCTTGTATTTGGTAACCACAGGAGTCCAGGATCTCTGCTTTGAATGGCAAATAGAATCATCTCATTAAAACTAACACTGAGGTGACATCAAGTTGAGGGGACAATAATTTCTTAAATAGCAGCAAGTTGATCTCTTGCTATCTGTTGTCTGCCCATGGCCTGACCAGATGCTCTTGTTGGGCACTGCTCTGCTATTGCCATGCCCTCTCTGGCATCTGTGTGTTTCCCAAGCTATGGGAAATAGCTTAAACTACTTGATTTTTCTTACCCTCGTTTTGCACTCCTGCTTTTAAGTAGCAGAAGTGGTCCCAGGCACTCTGCAGTTCTCAGTGTTTTGCATTTTTTTTTACTTCTGTTCTTTCATATTCTTGCTGTGATGAGGGAGCAGGGTCTACCTGCCAGCCATGTATGCCTAAGCAAAACTATTTTGGGCTTTGAAGGTTGAGCCAAAGACAAAGCACTCCCAGTAAGATCTGTTTCATATATATCATGTCTTAAGTATCCTTTAAATGCTTCATTAATTCTGAGGCATTAGTACAGCAAGGAATAACTTTTCACTTAATCATTCATGACCAAGAGGTTTCTTATAAACTGGATTCACCCTCTCATCTCCAGACTTTTTATTCTTCTATCTCACTCCTCATTTGAAGTAGCAATCAGCTACTTACCCTGAAAGCAGTTCTTTCCAGGCCAAAGGAAATGGTATGAAGCTGCCTTTTCCTTCTCCCCAGCCTGCAGCCAGGACAAGCAAGTCCAGAAACTCACTGCTGAGTGTCAGACACAAAGTCCCAACAGGCACAGATGTGTTCAAGCCCATGACAAGAACTGAGGAGATGAAGTCTTTCCCAGGCTGCAAATGTCTTGTTGCTTAAGAAGAAGAACTGATCTCCCCTTTTGCTGTCAAAACAGAAGAGAAATCTAGTGAATTATTTTCCATGAAGTTTGTTTTATTACTTAGTTTGCTGGCTGGGTCAGAAAATTTTTATGAAGCTCACAACTTTTTTTTTCAGTTGCTTTTTGGGGTGATGGGACCCCATTGAGTTACTAGATCTCCTTCATCACCCTTGAGCTAGAAATGCAAGGAAGAAAAGAAAGAATTAAAATTCTGTACAAAGGTCAGAGAAAGCTTAAAGCCTGCAACTTGAAACCACTGGCACGAAGCTGCGGCACTTCATATTTCTGCTGGGAAGGAATCCTGCTTGTGGAATCAGAATAAAAGAAGTTCTTGTGAATCTCACCAGTGAATGTAGTGATATATACAGGCAAAAGTATATGTATATGTGTATGCATTATTCGTGCATATTTGTTACATATATGTACATGAATATAAAGAGAGAAATCCTTAGGCACAGTTTTCATTTGAAATCCTTGCTTACTCCTGGATGATTAGAAAGGATAATAATAACAATAAAAAAACCCTCAAATGGGGATTAAATCCACAAGAGAAGAAGTGTTCCATTTATTGGAGCCTTGCTTATCTCGCACAGAGTAAGGGGATTATGCGATTGCTTTTGTGTTCTGAACTATTGTGGCTAGACAGTTTCTGACATAATAGACTTGCCTACTGAAATAGAAACATTACTGTGAGATGGATTTGCAGCTGGCTGCAGAAACGCGTTTGTCTGAACAGAAATGTCCCTTGTAACTCACTGAAACCCTTGCTCTGAGCGTGGAAGTCAGCCTTTTGGGGAGGATATACAGTGACACACTTGTGTTAGGATCACAAGACGCCAGAGCCTCTGGGGTGGTGCTCTTGGAGAAGGGACCTGTGTTCATGAGCCCTTTTCAATTGACAATGCAATGCCACTCTCCCGAACCAGAGGCAGGGTGTGTGAGGAAAGCTGACTCTTGGCATGTTTCTAGCTGAGGTAATGGGCACTGAGCAAGGAGCTGGATTTGCAGAAGCACAGTGGAGTTATGTGGTCAGCTGTCCCCAAGAGCAGGCTTTGGAAATATTTCTATGCCAGGGCTCCATCTCTGTGGACACACAGAGTACAGATTCCTTTCTGATAACCGTCATTAGCTTCAAATACTGCTTGGAATGATTAGGGCTACAGAGCTCCCTGAAGACCCTACAGCTTTGCTCTGCATATTCAGACCGACTGGTGTGCTGTCCTCCAGGGCTGCTGTCAGCGTTTTTGGGATGGTAGTGTGTTCCTTGGAAGTCTTCAGTCCTGCTTTGCTCTGGTGTTATGATCACAAAGGGCCTTTGAGTGTTAGACACAATTTTTAGCACAGCAGAAGAGAGCCTTTGAATTCTTTTTCAACCAAGGATACAATTTCCCTAGGTGATACTGCAGAAAGCAGAGCAGGGGCCAATTCCTCTTCCTCTATGGCCCTGCTTTTCCTGGGGTCACCTCTTTCCCCACCTTAGTAGCTCAGCAAATCCCATGTGACAGAGGAGGTGCTCCCATCCAGCATGGCTGGGCAACAAGAGAACCAAAAGCCCAAGTTGGGGCTTTTGAAGCTCTCAGTGTGGAGTGGGGGCAGTTGGCTCCAGAGGAGCAGTGTAAAGCCAGTAGAGAGAGCACATGGGAAAAATCCTCCCCTCTAAATCTGAAACACTGCACCCAGGCACAGTGCCAAGTCAGATCTTTGGGCTATGCTTTGCTCTCCCTCCTACCAAATCTCACTATGTCCTTTCTAAACGTTTCATCAAAATAAAGCACAATCCCAGGGCCTCCGCTGTGTTCATGACTGGCAGTCCCCAAGAAAGGGACAGCCTTGGAGGGATCTGCTCCAGGATGTAGCTCCTGGGGGGGTGATTGAGCCTGTCTGTTCTTCTCATGGATGGGGTGCACTCATGGGTCTGACCATTTTGTTAGACAAAGCAGCCCAAGCCACAGGAGTGTCAGAAAGGGACAACAAAGGGTTAAAGTGTTCAGGCCATCACAGCCACATCAGAGTTTACTCTCCTTTCCTGTTTTCATTAATCTCTGGCCACTTCCACCAACCCATCCACTCCCACCCCTTCCCATAACCTGGCCACTTTGTTTGGGGAAGACATTAACTTTCTGCAGTGTTGCTCTTAGCGTGGTGTGGGGCTTTTTTCCCCTTTAAGATTATGTCACTTTAAAATCATTTCACTTCTAAAAATGACAATAAACTTTACACTTTCCTGCTGTAAAACAGGCCAGTGCTGTCAATAGTTTGCCCGTTCTGGGGGATTTATGGCCCCAAGTCTGATGTGATGCAATCCTCTCAAATGAAAAATCATCACGACTGAGCCTGTAGCACAAAGAGACGATTTAAGAGGAATGGGAATAATTAAGGCTGCCCCTTAAAAGCCCAGCACAAAGGCATTTCTCAGAGCAGCCTGTACTCTTAGGGAATAGGCAGAAGGGGATCTTACTTGTCCAAGACTGAAATCCCCCATGGTCTCTACCACATCTGCGAATGAAGGCGAACCAGTGTCTTTGGATTTTAGCCAATGCCTGGGGGGAAAAGAGATGGAGATTCTGGTGGTTTTCTTCCTTCCTGAGCCCTCCAGACCTTGCCAACCCTGTCTTGGTGAGGGCTGGGTGCTGAACCTGTGCCGGTAGCAGCACACACACATATCCACACATGCATAGCCCACATAGCTCTGGATTACCCTGCTCTCAGTTGTTTCCTCAGTAGGGAACTGAGAGCCCCACATATTTGCATAAATAGCAGATAGAGCTTCGGTGCGGCCATGGCTGTCATCTCTTGCTCAGCAACTGCTCTCATGTGAGCCCCTGCCTTGAGCTGGGCATCCCTTGGATTTAGGGTCTCCTGCTACCACATCTCCTGCATGAGCCGCTCACCTTGTGCTAGTCTAGGGCAGGAGTCTTCTCGATGTCACAGAAAGCCCAACCCAAGGGCTGTTGAAAACCTGTGGTTTCCCAGCGTCCAGGGGACTGAAGCCTTCTGTGTTAAACCTCCCAGACATGTCTCTTCTCGAAGGTCCCTGCTGCAGCCTGCCTTTCTCTCAGAGACCCAGGCACCAGGTCACCACCTCCTGCTGGTCTGCTGGGGGATGAAAAAGGGTCCTGTGGTGCTCTAATCTTCCCCTCTGTCTTTTGCCTAAGGCACAAAACTGCCTATGGAGGGGAAAATTGCCCAGCAAATGAATGTCCTGCCCATTTACTGTTGGTTTGAAATCTGAAATTTGAGACCAATTACAATTCAAACTGGGCATTAAAGAAAGAGAAAAAGCCATGTTTTACTAAAATAATAATTTAAGTTATGTTTTGAAAGTCCTCCCTGAAACCGTTTCCCCAGAAATGCAGGGGATTTTAGAGTACTACTTTAAATGAGGGTGCTTTGAAACTGGCACGTGTTGCATTAGCAGCCCTTGCCGCTGGGCTGCTCTCTCTTTGAGAATGAAATTAATGTCCAAAATGTTAAAGGAAATTGCCACTCCAGCTAAATGACAAGGTGGTAGTGTCAAAAATACCAAACTTCAGTTTATCGGCCCCCCTTCAACTAAAAAAATGATCAGTGATTGCAGCAGGAACAGATTCTGGCTGTTTCAAGCTTTTACTAAATCTCACTTTTTACCTATGTGACTGAACAGAAAACCAACAAGCATGCTATAGAGACCCAACTTTCATTTTTGCAGGATGATACTTACAGTTTTCATCTTCAATTTCTGTCTTGGCTCTCTCTGTCTTTCCATGAAGGAGACTTCTGATTGTAAAAGCCTTAGGTCAACTTGCAGCTGAAAGCACTCTAAGATCGCCATCTCTGCAGCATTGTGAACACAAGTGGTGTAGTTTACTAACAATAATAAATACAAAAATACGATAACATTTCATATGAGCAGGCTTCCTAAGCTTTAATGCAAGGAAAAAATTGTCTTTGATTCAGCTCCTCATTTACTATAATTTCTGTATTTGTTGTTTTATCTGCTTCTTAAATCCATTTCTGAATGTGACTCACTGGTATTCTCAGCAGACTGCATTCAGGGGGACCATCTTGTCAAAAGTTACATCTGAGAAAGTGGCTCATTTGCTCTACATGCTTATCTCATTTTCTGTTTGCAGGGCATCGATGCAAATCCCGATACCAGATAATTGCCTTGCTTTATTTTACCTGGAGGCATGTTTTTGAACTTTGGACTATTAATGTAGAATTCTCAGCAGCTCACAGATAAGTTGGGAGAGTTAATTCATGTGTGATCACATGAGCCCAGTAGCAAAATTTCTGTTTGTCCATTTGGTAGCCATTTCAGGTTTTCACTGGTCAGCAAAGCAATGCCAAGAGAAAGAATAGAGCTGGACTTAGCCAGCATGGTGTCCCAAGAAGAGGTATTGTCCTACATTCTTCTTGCAGTGCATTCCATCAGTACATCCTTCACATTTTTCCTGAAACCTCTCCCACCATCCTCATCCAAACCTCTCCTCCTCAGCTTTCTGTCACCTGTCCCTCCCTGTTTATTTCACAGCCTACAAAGGAATTGGGCTCTGAGGAGCATTTGGAACAGGACCTGCAGATGTGCAGAGGTGACCATGCTGCTATGTCTGTACCAGTCAAAGCTTTATCCAAATCCTGCCTATCTAAACTTAACAAACCACTGGGACAAAGGTCTTGGTGTCACTCAGTCATGCTCACGTTGTCCTCAGAGGTGAAATGGAAATGCACTATGCTGCTGTATAGGGAAGGACAAGGAAGTGTTCTTCTACTGCATGTGTTCATGCAGTGTCTGGCTGAGGGCTGAGGGTTGCAACCATTCCAGTTTTCCAGCATCTGCTTAAGAAGGGAAGGTCTTGTACATCAGACTCATTGGCCTTGTAATTGTAGCTTCCATTTGGTTTTGCCAAGTAAAAGATCATACTCCATTTTAGAGTTCCTGTTGTAATAGATGCCAATTATTTGCACTCTTTTGTTGCTTTTCATAGATGGCCTACAAATAAACATTGGGTCTTCTCCAGTGGTGAAAAATCCATAATTGTCTGAACATTGAGAGAAACATAAGTAGCTTGAGCTGCAAAACCAATGTGTAATGATGCAGATTAATTTCTGTTTGCACTTCCCTTGGTCATGTTTCCCGCACAGATAGAATGTAAAACTGATCGTTCCAAAAGCAAGCGGGTGCAGGCTGTGCCTTTGGGCACATGGTGAGCTCAGGTAGAAGTTGGGAGGAGATGCCATCTGCTGGGAAGTGCCGACATTGTCAGAAGGAACAGCCTCGTTGGAAGCAGCTGTGAGCAAATGATACGGAAGATTAAATTAATGCTCTGTGTCTAGCCACTAGCTAGGGGTGAATCCCACCTCCCACTTTCTCCGCAGCTTGGAGCACTGAGGCGCTTTCCTCCCAGTGGGATGGCTGTCCAGCCCTTGTTGGCCCAGCAACTGCTGAATCACAGCCTCCACGCTGTGCGTGGCTCCATGGGGCTGGGAAGGAGCGTGTGAGGGGGAAGAGAGAAAGAGGTCAAACAGGAAGTTTTAAGGCAATCAGTAGGAGTTGGTATAAAGGAAAAGAGAAGGTTAAAAATCTAGAAATTTAAGTAAGTGGAAAGATAAATAAGCCTAAAGAAGCTCTGGAAGGGAAAGCTTTTAATAGCAGGAACCACAATAACAATAACTGTCATCATTGGGGACTGAAAAATGCATGTCCCTAATCCAGTCAAATGTTGAACTTCCTTGAGTAATGCCACTAACACCTTAGTTAAACAGTTATGCAAATGCTTGAATGATAAAGATAAATTTAAACCAAAAGCAGGAAACAGCATGTCAAGAATAAAACTGTTAATTGTTTTTTGATTTAATCCTCTGATTCTCATTACTGCTCCACTTACAACCCACTGCGTTTCCACTGTAACTTCCAAACTTTCAAGGTGGTTGTAGAGAGGAAGGTAGAGTTTAGTGCTTTTTTCATTTCTCCCCAGTGCGTGATTGCACTAAATGTGTTTTTAATATTGCTTTTTACCACTTTGATTCTTTATTTTGTTGTTGCTGTTGTTCACATCAGAAAACCACAAGATAGACATTAGATATAATTTATCAGGAACTATCTGGAGCTATGCCAGATGATTAAAAAAGAAAAAGAAAACAAGCAGAACACACATGGGGGCCCATCTAAATAAGAGTCATTGAGCTGCAGTCATTAAAAAGAAGTTCTCTGTAAACTGGTGTTGGATGAGCTGACAGTAACAAAGATATCTCATCATTTTGTCACAGGAAAGGAGGAATGCACATATTGATGAGAATTTCTTCCAGTATTTGAAGGGGGCCGACAGGAAGTCAGTCAGGGACACAGTAATCACTTGCAAGACCATAAATCACTTGTATGGTTCAAGTTCTTCAAAGATCATTTCTCAAAGATCTAGGGGAGATAAGGTGATGAAAAATAATAGGCAGTCACAGAGGTGGATGGGTAGAAGGGTGCATAGATGGCTACCAGGCAGCCAGTTGGCCAGGGATTTAAGATTATGACCTCTGGATAACATATGTTTAATTTGCTTGAAAGTTCAAATCTATTCTCCCTTACCTGGGTCCTGAAACTGGCCACGGAAGGATTTGCATCTTGCTGGGGCTTTTGTGCTGCTCTCCATCAGGGGTCACTGCATGAAGCACCTCACCTTCGGGCAGGGGCACACCTACTCCTCTGCTTGAGGTGAGGGGTGCACCTGCTCCTGCACAGGGAATCTGTGCCATCAGAAGCACCATTGCCAGATGCACCATTGCCATTGATGGATTATTTATTCCAAAAATATGCAGATGGGAAAGTAAGATCATTTTCACCATCCTTGCCACCATAAATTTCACAGGAGCTGCAGATAACAGAACTCTGGGAAACTAAGGGATTGTTCCACTTCAGAGAAAGGAAGTAGATTTCTGGGAAGAAGAGGGAGGACAAATTTGTGTCTCTTGAGATTTAACTACTACTGAAACTCAAAGCTCTCCAAGCTTCCTGCATTTAGTTTTCATATCTGTAAAGTTTTCTTTGTGCTTGTCCCCACACTTTAACACCATAGAAGACAAAAACACCCAAGGACTTCTTTGTCAGAATGTAATAATACAGCTAATGTAATTAAATTAAACTATTACAATACTAATTACAGCTTAAATAATAATAGTAGCCAAAAGAAGAAGTAAGGCTGTAAATGCTACTATTTGAAGAATTCTGTGGGTACTCAGAGCCATGATCAATATTGCTGTTTACAGTGCTGCAACGCTTCATCACCCTCCTAGTGAAAAATAAGGTACCCTCTACAAAATGTGCTAAGTGACATGTGAGTCAGTCCAAGAGCCCTGAAATCCTGTCTGGAATGCCAGGGGAGTAGTTAAGCAGCTGCCTTCTTGTTGTCATAAAACTTGATAGCTTTTTGCAAATACGTACAAATAATGTTTTGTTTACTTTCACTGTGAGCACACATACTGCCAAAATGCTCCAACAAAGTTTGGTGCTAATTCTTTCCCATCTTCATTTCATTGCTCGTCAATTTTGCAGGAGATGGAATAGACAGCATTTAGGACAAAACAAAGTAGTCACAATCACATTGACAAACTTGATAGTTTTTAAAAATAACAGAGTCAACATCTGAAAGTAAAATAAAAGGGATTTTGTGGGACTGGAATAAAAAAGGGGGAAGGGTACTGAAATACCTTCATTCACTATTTAAAACAATTGCTCCAAGCAGGAAACTTGGCACTAGAACCTTTTATTAAATCAGTTCAGAGGGATCTGTTTTCAACAAATGAAATAAATGTCAAGTCGAAGTCTTTAGGCACTCAAAGTGCATCACATTTTCCTTCCCCAAGAAAGCAGAACAAAAATGTGCACAAATGAAATTACTTACATATGTAAAAATCACATTAAGTTTAAATAATCTTTTCTTCCTGGCTGAATGTAACAGTATCAGAGCTTAGTGTAATCTTTTAAGAGTGTGATTATTTGAGAATGTTTTGATGCCCTCTACTTGTTATTGTTAACCTACATCACAACAAACATGTAAACATGTATTTATCTGTAATGCATCTTTATTTTGGTCACTGTAGTTCTGGGTGTTTCCCATGTGTATATGGACAGGGACATTAGGGAAATCAATAGTAATTCTTTACAAATTTTTTGTTTTGGTCCATTTAGTAATCTCTCTCTTTTTGCTCAGTCTCTCATCTCCCATTATGTTCTTTTCCACCTCCTGGATATCTGCTTTTCTGCTGCCTACTCTCTGTTAGTGCAGCCTAATGCTGCCATGTGTATTCACTGTGGTGGGCAGGAGGGAGGACCTGGCATGGAGACAAGGGCATGCTGCTCCCGTCTGCAGATTTCAAACTTCCATTGCTGGTTAGTCCAGGGCTTTTCTGGCACTTCAGTTCTTTGCATTTTAGTAGAAATATGGCAACAATTTTAGAAGCATATATTCTTTTTTCTTGGAGAAAACAGACTGAGGAGTTGCAGTTTTAGAAAATGCTAAAACACTTCTAAATTTTGTGAGGCCAGAAACTGTGGGGTAACATCAATCTCTTCATGCTAGTTTAGTTCCCTGAGGATCCCAAAGTGATACCTAAGCAGCCACAGGAAATTAGAAAGTTTTTATTTCCACTGTTTTTATTGCTGTTCTACCTGATTATGGCTTTGCAAGACAAGGAGGGAGGGTACAAACAACTTAAAGAGGCATAAGGGTGCTGAGGGAATCTTTCAATCCCAAAGCACTGAGATTTGTAATCCTTACTCAAGCTAGGGAAGGCTATTGACAATAGTCCCTTGATATTTAAGCTCTCCAAGCCACTGAGTCACTGGGCCTACTCATCTGAGTCATTACAGAAAGGGGGAGTGCTGCTGTTGCACAGCGGACTTTAGCAAAGGCCAGTTTTCAGGGAATATCCCACTGAACAAATCCTCTCCCACCTAAATGTGGAGAATGTTCAAAACTCAACAGGGTCAAGCAAGAGAGAATTGGGGAGGGGATAGCAGGGGGGTGATGGAAAGCAAGGGTGAGCACAGTGGATCGGATGACTTCTGTCTTCTCCAGGGGATGCTCAGCCAGTTTTCCATTCTTTTTTCATATGATTCACACTTTGCTCTCCCAGCATTACTGATGGGAATCTCAAAATATCAGAGAAATGATGAAAAGAAAGCTTTTTCCTTGCCAGGTCAAAACATCAGCTATGGACAGCACAACTCCAGGAAAAGCCACAGAAAAGTATAGTTCTGGTGCCTTGCATTCCTGATTACAGAATTTGATAGGGCCATTCAGTAAATCTTCCTAAATGAGCTGTCAGGCAACCAGTAAAAAGGTCCTGCCCTCTTCCATGCTGGGAATGTCTGGCACAGGTGTTTGTTAGGTTGACCTTGCCCTCTGGTACAACAATGTTAGGTCTTGTGATGGCCTTGAAATATGGAACTCTGTCTTTTGAGGAAAAGATTATGGAGGTCTTAGCAAATCAAGTTTTCCTTTCTATTACTATCACTGAATGCTTTCTTTGAAAGATTATTTCTCCAAGAGGCAGAAGCTTGCCTTCCAAATCTTTCAATTTCTTCTATAAATCTGTAATCTCTTGTTTCACCTCTTCCTCGGAATGATATATCCACGGAGGGAAAAAAGCCTATGTCAGTCTTTACCTTTTCAGAGATTATGAAAGTGACCCTGCTTCAGTCTCCAGTCCATGTCTTCCCTGCACAGATACCAGCTGTATGCTTGGTTTGGTCCCCAGAAGATTACAGGAAAGGTCATGATAACAGGAATTTCTCTATTATCCTTTTATTTTCCTCTCTTCCTAAAACATGCCTGTGATAATAAGGAACCTTAAGGTAATATATCAAGGGTGGTAGCTTTGTTTTTCCCCAGGATACGAACATTAGGATTGTGGTGTCCATTGTGTCAGCACCTCACATGTTGGCTTCCAAGTAGAAGATGAGGAGAGAGAGTATTAAATGTCTTGCTCCAATCATACAAAAGATATTGGCATTTGTCCTCAAAGGGCAACTGAGAATTTTCAAGCACAGGCATCTCCAAGCAGGCAGAAAGCAAAGCCAGCATCACCAGGTTTATGGTGATGTGTACACACAGGGCTGGTTCTTGGACACGGTCATACAAGGAGGGGTTTGGGCAGACCCAGTAGGTCCCTGCAGGACCATTCCAGCTGGTGTAGGATTGTTTTGGCATTTCTAAGGACCAGAACATAGGATGTTGGCATCCTTGGGTCTTTTCCCTCTGTTTTGGATGTGGTCTGCTGGTTGGTTAGAGAATGTACAGCCAGGAATGTTAGTTGGAAGAGTCGGTGTGGGTGGATTTTGGGTCTGTTTTAGCATACACCTGTTTTCTGCTCCCCATCTTGCTTAAAAGGAGCTTCCATTTCCTTTTGGCTTCTATATGAATATGGAAATGTAGAGACTCTTATCTAAAAAAGTTCAGACTATCAATGGGCTAAGAGACAGTCAAATCAACGTAGGAAAAAAACTGTGTGAATAAATGGTCAGATTCTTAATAAAGGAGTTTTATCATTTGGATTAAAGCCAAGATTTTTGATGTGTAACAGACAAATACATCTATTAAAAGTGGTAACAGACTGAAAAATTTGCTCATAGGAGAAATTGCTCAGTGTAAAACTAAAAGCCAGCTGTAAAAAAAATAAAAGGTTCCTGTCAAGGAAATGACTGTAAAATGCCTAATGTCTAGAAATACAGAGTAACAGATATGGTTAAAAGAAACTATCCTGTGTCAATGTACACAATCCTGAGATCTGACTTAGCTGCCACTGCTCAGAGATATATTGGGTTGTTATGGATAATTCTCTGAAAATATCAGGTCAACAGTTAGTGGAAAGGCAAATAGCAGGTACAAAATATTGGCAAGGGACTAGAAAGCAGACTACAAAACATTATTACCCCAATATTTCAACCCATGATTCACAATTCACTCCCATTTTAACTGCTGCAGTGCAGTTCCATTCTCTCTAGTAGAGGATCAGAGAAAGGCAGCAAAGGTGATCAAGAGAAATCTGGGAGGGCCTGATGAAGGCATGCAGGTATGAAGAAGTTATATGAGGGGGACAAGCACTCTATTTGCCCTCTGTTTCCAGCTATTTATTGCCAGCTGCTGTTGGAAACAGGATACTCAGGTCACTGGAGCTGTTTGCTAGCCCTTATGCTCACTAGAATAGAATAGAATAGAATAGAATAGAATAGAATAGAATAGAATAGAATAGAATAGAATAGAATAGAATAGAATAGAATAGAATAGAATAGAATAGAATAGAATAGAATAGAAGCTGGGATAGGAGAAAGCTGTTGCAAGCCACTATTACTCATATGGGGAAATTTGTACTAGATCTTGCTGTGTTGTGGATGGATCACTGATTTTTGCACAGAATTAAGGGCAGCAGAGTAGGTGAGACCACAGTTTCTGCTGAGGCACCAGTTACAATGAAGAAAAACACGATGAAGTTTAGCTTGTGGGCAGAAATTTTCCAGAATACATTGGCAACTGGGCAGAATCAGTGCTTTGGCATGGCTCTCAAACATTGCTGGCTCTCCATTCCAGCAAAGGAACAAACCTAGACTGTGTTTCATAAGATAGATCAAATTCCTCAAATTGGACATGGTTCAAAAGTATCTCCTAGTCCATGACTATGCCACATCTAAGGATTGTAGCACCTCTGCTAGACAGGAATACAGGGAATCACATTCTGATGCTTAGTGAAGGCAATTCAGTTTTGTAAAATTGCCAGCTACATATCAGTAATTCAGAGTAAAGCAGAATTTACAGCATTTTCGTACACTGTATTTGTCACTGTCAGTGATAACACTCAGGCAGAGCTAAGGAGCACCATGAATAACTGCTTTATCAAGCCAATATTACTAATAAAAATGAACAAATTTTGGATGATCACAACCACTGTTGAGCCATGTCCTCAGCTGAGTATTTCAGGTGTCTGAATTGCAGCTGCTGTGATCACCAATGATGGGTGATCCGGAGGGACATCAGTGGAGATGAGGCTCCCACTGTTTTATCCCAGTACCATGACACTGAGAGGCCTCACTCTACTGGGGCGTCACGGTTGCCATGTGCATCATGGTTGCACGTGGTAGGATGAGACACAGTATGCACAGCAAGGCTTTCATTGGTGTTGGTTTTGGATTTGGGGTAGATGTGCTCACTCACAGCACAGTAACACTGCAAGAGTGGCTCTGATGCTGGTGGGTGTGGTTTGCTAAGCAGGGAGGTTCACCTCCAGGCACCTTAGGGTTAACTTGTGGCACCACTTGAGGCTGGCAGCAAAGAAACTCCGGCAGAAGCTGAGAAGCTAATCTACGTGCTGGAAATGGTGTTCTGGGAACATTATCTCTACCCAAACTAATTTTCTGTGTTTCTGAGCCTGCTCAGAGGTACCACAGCATCTCTCCAAGGCATAACATTGTGTAGCTCTCTGATAGTACCTCGAGAAATCACATGGATGTTCTCTGTAAAAAATGGGAAGGAACTAAGGGTCCTTGCCAACACACTTTAGAACTGACTATGTCTTAATTTATCCATGACAGAGTGTCTTACTCAGTAGGTGAGAATTTAGCTATGAGTATATTGAGTGGCAGCCAGCTTGGAGCATGAGTCTAATTTACTGTAACTCTTGCTACATTCTGTCTGATCATTATCGTGCTGAACAAAATGTTTTTAAAGTGCTTTTATAGAGTTGAGTGACTTGTTCAATAATTTATACCATTTTGGAGGGATTAGAGGATGAATTTAAGTCATCAAATAATGCCATTATGGCTCAATGACTACATTCTTTATCAGGGAAAAAAAAATCAGTTGTAATTATGCTCAAAAAGACAGAGACCCTTTATTCAGCAGTTCCCCCAAGAACAATGATATCAAAGATGCTGATAGGTCTCTCAGCTGTAAAGAGGGCTGTCCTTCTTTGTTAGGAAGGAATAGATCAGCTGCTGTCTGCTTATCTGTGTATCCATTGTGCCATTTATGCCACAGATTTTCAGCGTGCCGTGCCTTCAGACGTCTGCTCCTTGCAGAAGCCGGATATCCTTCTGCATGCAGAGCTGTGCAAACTCTTGGGGAGCCCATGGCCCCACTTAAGCTGCTGGGAGTTTTGCCCCTAATTTCAGCAGAGAATTTCTGTTTGAGTTCATGGAGCAAAGAAAAGGCAAAGTCCTTTTGGTGGCTATCTGGAACCTTTACTTACACTAGATTGCAAGGTGTCTGCCTGACCCTTATCATTAATTTAATGTTTCTTTTCCATTTTGTTTGCTTTTATTTATTTAAACTGATAGCTGCCCTGGCTAGAGAACCACTGGTATTTCAAGGAGTTGTGTTTTCCACCAGTGCAGTGAGCACTGCAAGATTTCTTTGGACCCAGATTATGTCTAATGCTGTCAGACTAGCAGTGTAACGCAAAGTTTTCATTTTTTTCCTTTAAGATATCCAGTGAAATGATGAAATCCTGCTCACTTGACCTCTGAGCTGGCTTTTCAGACAAGCTTTTAGCAGCTTAGGAAGACTTATCTCAGAGAGGAAAATCAGGTCATGCAGTGTGTGTGGACAAAGACTAGATAACTGATTTGAGCAAGGGAGAATACATTAAATCATCCCTTGTCCTTGCAAAAGGACTGTGTGTACAAGGTGAGCACTGGCTGCAGTAATTCCCCCAGAGGATTTGAGAGGTGCAGGCCAGAAGTAAATATGTCTAACCATGAGGGTGTTTGGATTTGTAGTTCTCTGCACGTTGCTCTCCATGTCCCACACTTTATTAACTTGTCTGTGTGACAGAGCCTGGTCCAAAGCCCAGTGGGATCCTTCCAATGCATTTGCATTTGGCTCCTAACTCTGCTACTACAGACTTGGTGCCCGTGTGCTTTCTTAGTCAGATTTCTTAACATCAGATGAGAATTGTCGCCTTTCAGTGTATGCCCAAATTAGCCCCCCACACTCCTCCAGTCAGCAGGAGAAGAGAGGCACCTCCAGACTCATCCCACTCCTTTCAGAGGCCAGACTTGGCCAGTAACCCTCTGGAGACAACTATTTGCCTTCACTCCATGAACAGCCGGGAGAGCCCTGGTGACTGGATTCGGTACCAAACTTTCTGATGGAAACAAGCCTTTTTCTGGCTCCTAGATGGGATAACAGAGTAAGTCCTGTCTACTGCATGTCTGGGAAAGCAAGGACTGGTGGGCTCACTGTAAAGATGGCTGTCGGAATCACTCAGCACTCTCCTGAATTCAGATGCCATAGTTGTTGTGACACCTAATTATCCATGTATAGTAGGTGGTCCAAATAGGAGCACACAGCAGAGCAGCAGATGTGGGTTGCTGCTGTCAGATTAGATTGAGATTAGATAAAGCTTAATTAACACTTTATTTTTGTAAGATTCAACTCTGATTAGTCACACAAAAAATATTACAGAGAAGAGGGGCAGAAATCAAGAGGCATAACTAACATTATTAAAAATCAAGGAAGCATTTTTATAGAGCAAGACCTTGCTAGCAAGGCATTATTCCCTAAATTTGACACCTCTTTTGTCTGGAGAACAAGATGTACGTGGAAAGAGTTCTTTGCCCACCAACCAACTACTGTACAACCCTGCCCTTTCTAGCTCAAGCAATCTAATTTACATTATCATACATATTTCAACACCCATTTGAGGTACTTTATGTCATTGGTTAAAATTCTCATTATTTTCCATCACTTCTAGATTTGTAAAAACAAGAGGGACACAGTATTTTTGAGGTGTTTTATCAAGACCCCTACTAACCTCCATACAATTTATCAAGAGTTTTGGTGTCAAGCCCCACAAATGTCATCTCACAACTCCTTGCTATCCAGTATGAAACTTCTGTCATAAAATTTTGAATATTCTGAACCCATGGCTTGACCCATCAAAAGATTTTTTGACCTTCCCCTAATTAACAAAGGTATGTGAATTCTTCTGTGTCAGTCTCCTTCTATTGTTGGAATCCACATAGTGTCCTGGTAGGCTTCTCCTCCCTGTGAGTTCTAAAAACTTACCAGAAACTTTTGTGTGGCCCACAGGGAAGGTTGCTTGCAGGAATAGCCTGCAAAGCACTCATTGGACAAAATGTTTTCTGTGCCAGATAGTACAAACCAGTGAGCCAAGTAAATCCCATTTAAACGGGTTTTTTTTAAGTTAAAGGAGACGTGTGCTGTCTATGGTCCAAGAATTAATCCAACTTTTGCTTTTTAGGATGGGAAAAGGATGTCACAGATTTAGATAGTTTTGCTGTAGAGCAAATATACAGGTTTAGAATATCTAAAATCCAAAATAATCCAAGCTTACAATAAATGAGCACTTCTCCCTTGCCCTGTATTGTTGTCCAACTGCCAGGACTGCAAAAGGATGACCTCTACAGGGAATTCAAATCAAACCAAGCCAATTCCTTTTTTTTTTTTTTTTACCTCTGTGGTGTCTAACCAACTATTTGCAGAATGTAGTACAACTTATGTAGCTCATTTAGTTCAGCTGGTTTCTCCTTTTGCTTTCTCTCCTTGTAAGCACAATTAAGTGGTCAGCTGGGTGCTTCTATTGCAGTGTTTTGTCTGAGCTGTCTGGTCCAACACAGCTCAATGGGCATTGCAGATGGCAGTGAAAGCTCCTTACTGTACTTTTTATCACTTCAGCTCTGCCACCAGACAGTGAGAAGGATACACCTTGGCCACTAAAAAGTCTGATGCCAATAAACAGGGTCTTTTCTTAGTTTATGTGTTTATTTAACTGTGTAGCTGTGACCAACCATGTGAAGATGAGGGCAGAACTTAGATCTCCCCAATGTCTCTTCAAAGCATTGCCAGAAGACAGCACGCTGTCCCCCCTCAGCAAAGCCCAGGGCTTGTCTGGCAGGGCAGACAGTGTGAGTATAAAAGGCTATCCAGAGCCCCCTACCCCTTGCTCTTTGGGGTATTTACCTTTGCCATATCCCAAATGCGGGAAATACTACAGAAAAATATGTGAGTGATTTGGCAAAGGCAATTGCATTTGTGCTTTCCCTTGCTCAGAGAAAGAAAACAGGACAGTGATACCCTGTCCACCTGTTCTTTTTCATAAGAGAGTCAGTCTATTTAAAAACAGGGATGCAAAACAGGTTTTTACTGCTCTTGCACAAGAATAATACAAAATGAGCAGAAGTCATCCAAGAAAGTTTTTGTTGGCACCAACCTTCCCATTCTCCAGAGTCACGCGTTATCTGATAGCTGGCATACGGCAGGCTCTGGATAGTCTGTTATTCTTTCCCACGCTGCAAGATTTGGGCAGTAAATAGCTTAAATAAATGCCAGAAGTATAATTCACTTTTTACTTCATCTGATTTAAGGAAGACTTTCCTCAGATAATTCCTCCCAAGCATGCTGTCCAAGGCAGGACTGGTCCCTGGTGGATCGCGCTCTCTTGACCTCTCTAGCTGGCTCCATTTCAGCTTTTTAAAGGTTGGAGATAAAGAACAGAGGAAACAACTTGCTACATCCGAGCACTGTTGCACTTCTCTGTGAGCTCAGTGAGATGCCAGGTGCTCCTTGAGGGGCCTGTGCCATTATACAGCATTAGTGGCCCTATGTCACCTCTGAAATAACCTCTTACTCCTGCAGCAGGTAACCACCATGCCTGGTAATTCTACCAGAGGGGCAAAGAGGCAGCAAATCAATTCCCATGATGGGGATCCTGGCCAGGCAAAGGGCTAAATTCTGCAGGGCTGAAAGCAGAAGTGGAGGAGCTCTGTCTAGCTCTGCTACCCCTCCAAGAAAAAGTCTTAGTACCATAAAATTGTTTGAGTTGGAAGGTACCTTTCAAGATCATCTAGTGCAACTCCCCTGCAATGGGCAGGGACACTTTCCACTAGATCTCATTGCTCAGAGCCCCACCCAACCTGACAGTTAACATTTCCAGGCCTGGGGCATTCACAGCTTCCCTGGGGAACCTGTTCCAGTGATTCACCAATTTCATTAAAAAATCTCCTAATTATATCTAGACTGAATCTGCACTCTTTTAGTTTAAAACTAGAAGTAGGAATGGAGATTGCCAGTGAAGACTGAGGCAAAAGGTTGCTGAGTATCTCATAATCCATTCTTAGCAGTTTGCTGGTCATGTTCATTGAGGGGGTAAAGATTTCCTTATCTTTCCTATTCTGGCTGACATAGCTGCACAAGCCCTTCTTGTTACACTTGACATCCCTTGCCAAGTTCAGCTCCAGCCACATTGGCCTTCCTCATCCCATCCCTGCACAGCTGGGAACCATTCCTCTACTTTTCCTGGGATCCCTGTTCTTGCTTCCACTACCTGTGCAATTCTTTCCTGCCCTTTAATTTGACCAGCAGATCCTGATCCATCCATGCTGGTCTCCTGCCTCCCTTTCCTGATTTCTTACATCTGGGGATTGAGAGTTCTTGTACTCTATGGAAAGCCTTCTTAAAGATCTGCCAGCTCTGTTGTGCTCCCTTGTCCCTCAGGGCAGATTATCATGGGGTCCTATTGACCAACCCTTTGAATGACTGGAATTTTGCTTTCCTAAAATTCAGGGTCCTAAGTTTACTGTTTGCCTGACCCAGAGAAGTATTTGGAACCGCTGGGATTCCTGGGAAAATGACACTGCTTCCTACATCTTGAGATCATAATGAAAAATTAGTCAAATCCCAGGAGTGCTTTTTAGGAAACATAGTATTTTCACATGTTAATGAAACTGCTGTTGGCACAGAGAGATGAGGGATAGGTAGATTTGTCAAACCCTCAGGGTGCTGCAGCCACTGGCACTATTTTATCACACTCATCAAGACAGTGTGAGGGGATGGCAGGAGCTTAGGTTTATGTCAATTCCTGCAAATTAACTCCCATCAAATTAAGTTGTTTTATAACAAAGACAGTGTTATATAGGAAGGAGAGGAAAGACCACAGTTGGGGTTGTGTGATAGAGACTCATTTAAAACTGCATAGATGGGCAGGCAAAGCTGCTCTATTGAACCGTGTGTTGTGCACTTGCACCAGTGCCATGGGATGTCCCAGTTGGAAACCATTTGGTTTTGTCCCACTCCCTGCTTCTGTGCCCAGTGACACTTGGCTACCAGCCCCAGATGCAGATTTTGGTTAGCACCAGCCATTGTCCTGGGAAAGGTAAGGGGGAGCAAAGAGATCCAGTCCCACCTGAGGCACCTCCCTTCTGCAGCTGCACTCAGTGCAGGGAGACGCAGGTCAGAGCCATTTTTCACACAGTGCTTTTCAGTGTTGGCCATTGTTTGCCATCAGAGTTCAGAGCTGTTGGTGTTAGAAGGCTGATCCCAGGAGGCTCCAGTTTAAGGATGCTCATGTTCTTGCTGTGTATTCTCAGCAGGAGAGCTTTGATCTTAGTATGTGTCTGACAGTCATGTCACCCATGTTGCACTCATTTGAATTAAGTGTTTAACTCCAGTGTTGTGGTTTTTCTGTTGCTGTTATTGTTCTGCGTGTTTAGTAATTTTTTCTTTTTTCAATAAATATTTTGTTCAGGTTGCCTGCTCCCTTCTCCTGCAGAAAATTGGCATTTATGGTATTTGTTTTGCTTTTTCTACTGCTTGAGGAAAATTTCCATGTTATATCATCATTTTTTCTCTCTTCTTTTTTTTTTTTTGTGTGCTTGTTAATTAGAAGTGACACAAATGTGTTTAAACTACAGACGATTAATAGGGAGGGTGAATCATATATGATGTACCTCATTCACTTGGCTCCATGGAATCCCAGCAGTCCAGGTCTCCACAGCAATCTCTGGAGCACGCCTCCCTGTACGGTGCCCACACACCCTTTGGTTTACTGTGGCTGTCACAGTCACAGCCAGGGGGAAACATGAGGATAAGGCAAGGTGCCAGAAGAGATACATTATACCTCTGCCTGCTACCAGTGTCCTTAGTGCTGCTTTGTAAACTGAATGTTGAAATATAAACATGTATTTATGAGAGTCACCTATTACTGAATTACCTGCTGCTTCCCCTTGCAAGACTCTCATTTCCATTGATTATGGCTTTTCTAAGTGGGCTGAAATTTTCTGTGTTTACCTCAGGCTAGATGATTTTTGTGAGAGATAATAAACATATGGCAGTGAGACAAGAACATTTATTAGGTGAATTAAGTATACGTATACACAGATAACATATAGTAAAGATACAGACAGATAATCACAAATGTCTAATTCAACCAGTTCAGGAAGTTTTCACTGCCTCAGCTGGAAATTACCACTCTAGTTGAAGCACAGAGCCTGCAAGTATGCACGTACCTTGTCTTGCAGTACTAGGCAAAACAGGTCCCTTCACACACCAGCTCTTGTTCCAGCTGGAGTAGGGCAGTTTCTTAAACCTCTCTCATTTGGTTTCCTGCAATTGTGTGATGATAAACTAAAGGGCTTGACTTGTTGTAGTGTAGATATTGCATATTGCAGCCATCGCAAATTGTAATGCTGAAGTAGAACAAATCATTATGTGTTTGGTTTTGTCCAAAACCAGATAGGAGTCTTCATCATTCATGCTCATTGGCAAACTTATTTCAGAATAAGAACTCATGAAGCATTCAAAAACAGAGCTCCATACAGAGCGTGGGATAGTCTCTGCACAAGTCCATCAATGGAGGCTCTCTAGTGGTCTCTCTGAACCAGGTATTTTGTCCAAAAAGTGTAAGATGAAGTCACTGCAAGCCAAGAGTGCCACTGTGCCCCTGTGGCTGGATGGAGATCTGGGAGGAAATTCTAGCCCCGTTGAAGTCAGCTGGAGTTTTGCCATTGGCTTTGATGGAGCCAACATTCCTCTTCTGATGCAGACATTTCACAATAACCTCCTCTGTTGAACTTTCAACACATGCATGTTATTTTCATTACAAATAAACAAAATATTTCTAAAATGGACACCTTCATATATACAGTATGCCAGAAGATTACATTAAAAGTTCATCACGGTGCACATGGCAAAACACTAGTAATCCATCCTTGATGTCTCTGGGAAAAATTCTGACATGAACAAATCTCTTTTAGGTCATTTTGCCTGAATATACAGCAATCAAATTTACAGCTGAGGGTTTATTATTTTTGCAGAATGCACACGCATTCCGAATTTGCCGTGCTCAGAAATGGAGACAAGACATTCATCTGTGCGCTTGGCTTTGGGAAAAGACATCCCTGTGTGTGCGGCCATGGGCCCTGGTATAGAGCAGACAGGAAATCTGCCAGACTGCCTCGGCAGGAGGCTGCCTTCAACACGTGCAGCAAGGAACAAGAAATGTCTTAATGATTAATCACTGTCAACCTTTGTTCTCATTAAAGACTTGATTGTCAGACAAGGCTGGTAATGAGGCGCTGTTCCTGGGCCTGTTGCTATGTGATTGTGCAAGGGCTGAATCTGAGCCTTACACCCTGCAAGATGCAGCTCCCACTTTGCCCAAGTTTAAGGAGTTGGGGTCAGGAACATTGTTCTAAGAGTGCCTGCTAGTGGCTATGGGGCTGTGCAGCTCTCTGTCAAGGGATTATGGCAGGGCTGCAAATAAATCTGAAAATATGTTCGCAAGGATCTTGGCTATAAGCAGCTTCCCTATTGGTGTTGAACAGGCAAAGTGCTATAAGAGGTTTCTATTAAGAATTGTACAAATAATTAACTATCTGTCAAAGTGAGGATTGGCTCCTTTCAGGGATTTGTTCACTCATTTTTATGTTTGAGATTGTGCACAATTCTACCTATTTCTGAAAATGGTTCTGGGGTGCACTGAAATTTCAGTGTGCAAAAAAATGCATTTTTGAAAACCTGAACTCCCTGGATCTTCCAGTGAGAGGTGCATCAGTTGGGTTTGCTGAAATACTTATCCCTTGACATGCTGAATACCTGCTGCATCACTTGATGTCCAAACATACCACTCCAATGGGTGACTTACCCCATGAGGATGCAGAAATCAGGTGTGTGCTCCCTACTGTCAGGAGCAGTTCCAGTTTCAGTGTCTGAAGGGATTAGTCCACATTTCCTGTTTGGGCTCTACAATTCAGTCTGTTGAAGGAGTGACACAGCATTTGCTTCTTTTCCCTGACTGGATGAAGGCACAAGTATTTCTGGCAGACAGCCTGGGCTTGTGAAATTGCAATGCTAGTCGATGTTTCCTTGTGTATGTGCCTTGGAAACATGGTTGGCCCTGAAATTTTTTTGTCCTGAGAGCTCAGATGTTCTCAGGAGAAAAACATAGGAGATAGTCCCATGAGGCTGAGCCAACTTCTTATAAACACTCCACAAAATTACTGAAAGGAGCTATTTTGCAGCCTTCACACAGCTGTACCTTTGGATATTAGACACAGAAAAACCAGCTCTTGGGATCTTGCAATGTTCAAGTTTTTGAAATGCTGTTTGTACATATAAAAGCAATCTTCCTGGAATGCATAAAAATATTCTCTGACAGATATTAGGGGAAATTCAGCCTATGATAGTATCTTCCACCTGGTTAATTTGGGAGGCTTTTAGATCACTCTATGCAACACCCTTAGAAAGTCATCCACTTTTGCTTGACACATCATAGGGTGTTCACACTCACTCTTCCAGGCATCTTACTCCAGTGTGACTAGAAGCATCCAAGATGAGGAGTGTAAGGGAATGTTCTTATCATCTAATCTGGGTTCCTAATTCAGTTGTCTAAATTAAACATCTGAAGCCTAATTATACAGCCCCATCTCCCTGTATAGTGAAGGGAGACCTGCAGCAGGCAGTTTAGAGAGAATCTGCTCTAAGTTTTTTGTTAGAGACCTAAACTTCAAGGAGACTAACTTTTATGCTGTGCATTCCAGATATGAAAAAAGGTTGAATGAGTTTGAGTTGCTCAGGAAGATACTGTTTTCCACTCCCATCAAGCTGAACAAGCAGTAAGGCAAGGGAGAATCTGCTTGGCTGTGTTTCTCCCCAGTCTGTCTTATTTCCTTATACACAGATCATATCCTCAGCTGTTGCAGATGAGTTTAACCTCAGGAAATTCTTGGTATACAGTGGCATAGAAAGCAGCCCTCTGCACTCCAGTCAAGAGTGGGAGTTATTCCTAAAAGTATGAAAGTATGAAAACTCTAGCTTTTTCACTAGAGCTGAAAGAGTTCTTATTTGACAGGCACTCTGCTGTGGTCCTGCTGGAGTTTTGTTTTCTTGTCTGAGGCAAGGACACAAGCAGGCAATGCTTGGAGTTCAGACGACCATGAAAAGGCCAGTATTTAGCAGAAAGGGGTGCATCTTCTTCAGAAAAAAAGAGGGGGCTCAGAAGAGGGCTGGCAGGTACTGAGATTGGCTGTTCAGCAAAGCACCCTGTGCTCAGCTTCCTAAAGTTGCATCAGTCAGGCCAGCTCTTCTCAATAAGCCTGAGTGCTTGGCCCAGCAGCTGCAGGAGAGCCTCAGTTTGTGCTTGTGGGAAGGAGCATGCCAGCTGGGGCTGTGGAGGCTCCCATCAGGGCTCACAGGGCTTTGCTACCAGCCTTGCACTGCTCTGAAACACTGCAAGACTCTGTTGAGTCTTCCCCTTCTCCTCCTCCTCATCCTTCTCTTGTCCCCTCTTCCTCCTTCTCCTTTCCCAAGTGCTCAGTTGTCCAGGGTGGTTTGCAGTCAAACCAGAAAGGCCCTGAGAAGCTCACACTGTGGGGACAGCCACTGGTCCCTTGAAGAAATCCACAGAGGAGCCTTTTCCTTCATCATCCTCACTCTAAGCCTGCAGTGAAGAGCTGCACAAGCCCATGATGCCAATTAACACAACCTGCTTATGAGTGAGGACATCATGCATAGGTTCAGTCACCAGATGAACATGACTTTGCACATCTTTTCCCCTGGAAGCAGCTTTTTGTAAGGCAGGCATCTGTCACTGAGCAGACTTCCATAAATTGATCTGAAGACTTTTCCTTTCTTCTTTTAATTTTTTGTTTCTTTAAGCCATAACTGATGCAAGAGAAGAGCAAAGGTCAGAGCTGCCACTCCCAGTCTGATGCAGGGCACAGAATGAGTTGCCCCACAGAGGAACAGAAAGGTGGAAAAATTCCCCATCTCCTTCTGAGGAAAAAATCTGCAAGAAGCAGAAGCTCATCTTGTGGCACAGATGTCAGGGCTCCTGGCTGGGAAGCAAACAGCCTCTGCGGGCATTGTGGTTTCGTACAAAATTGACCATTGTTTCCCTTCTGTCCCATCAAAATTATTCATCAATTCAAAGCATTTCCAGGAGAAAGAGGGGAAAGGTTTGCACATCCTCTTCCAGCCAACTGTCCTTAAACCACATCTGAACTAAGAATGCAGAGACATAAGCTTGCAAGAGGCTTTCAGAGCTCCTGACAAGCTGTGTGGGAAAGAGGAGAGGAGAGGAGAGGAGAGGAGAGGAGAGGAGAGGAGAGGAGAGGAGAGGAGAGGAGAGGAGAGGAGAGGAGAGGAGAGGAGAGGAGAGGAGAGGAGAGGAGAGGAGAGGAGAGGAGAGGAGAGGAGAGGAGAGGAGAGGAGAGGAGAGGAGAGGAGAGGAGAGGAGAGGAGAGGAGAGGAGAGGAGAGGAGAGGAGAGGAGAGGAGAGGAGAGGAGAGGAGAGGAGAGGAGAGGAGAGGAGAGGAGAGGAGAGGAGAGGAGAGGAGAGGAGAGGAGAGGAGAGGAGAGGAGAGGAGAGGAGAGGAGAGGAGAGGAGAGGAGAGGAGAGGAGAGGAGAGGAGAGGAGAGGAGAGGAGAGGAGAGGAGAGAAAAAAGGGTGAAAAATAAAAGTCTATTTTTAAAAGTTCATATATATGTGTTAGAAGCCAAGAGATCCCTTCATTTGTATGAACACAAATCAGCTGCAGCAGGGATAGTGAAAGGCAAACTTGGTCTTAAATGCTTTGTTTTACTGCTAATTTAAACATTTGAACGTAATGTTCTTTGTGGTGCTTAAGAACAAAACCGCAGTTGTGCTCCCAGCTCTGATGAACTCTCAGTGTCTGCCTTTCTGCATCTCAGAGGTTTTATGTGGCACTGTAACATCAGATAATGTGGTGCAACACATCTGCTTTGTATGTGGAGCATCACCATGCTGAAGGTTCAGCTCTGGCAG
The DNA here is from genome assembly GCF_028769735.1 of Zonotrichia leucophrys gambelii. Classification (NCBI taxonomy): domain Eukaryota; kingdom Metazoa; phylum Chordata; class Aves; order Passeriformes; family Passerellidae; genus Zonotrichia; species Zonotrichia leucophrys. The sequence continues at coordinate 78,821,081 of NC_088169.1, forward strand.
GGCAGATGGAGTTTTGTGGTGGTTGGTGAACACTAACCCAGCCCCAGCTGGCACCAGGGATGGCCGTAAAAGAGCTGTAGGTCATTGCAGGGCTGGAGGAATGTGGAACATGCACGAGCAGTGCCAAAAAGTAGGGCAGAAACTGGGGAAAAACCCAGGTGGATATTTGTACCTGTTGGGGGTGTGATGCTTCCAGCCTGTTCTGACACCTAGCTGGCTGCAGGGATGTGCTCCCCATCATGCCACCTCCTTGGGGGCAAAGAGGACAGGTTACCTTCCTCATGCAGGTGGTGACACCGTGCAGGCAAGCACTCAGGGCTCCCCAGCTGGAGGGATCCTGGCTGCCTCTGTAGCCTGCTGGGTGGAGGTGCCCCTGGGCAAGAGGACAGGCATGTCCCACTCGAGATTTTCTTTGGTCAGGGCTTTCTAAAGCTAAACCACATGAACTGCAGCATGAGAACCCAGGAATGACATTATAAAGCAGCAGTTCTAGATGTGTGGGGTTGTAGTAAATCTGCTGCAGTAAAGCTGGGCTTAGAGCAGGATGAGTCAGTTTTGCAGAAGCAGGTTAACTCCAGCCAAACCTGCCCTTCCTCTCAGGGATGTCAGAAGGCACACTTTGTCCTGCACAGGGGCAGAGCCTCATGTCCCTGACAGCAGTGTAGCCCTTCTGCTGTCTGATTTGCAGTGATGGAAGCGCAGGGTGAGAGCAGGGCTCGATAGCACTGGTTCATGAAGGGTCAAACTGCTGTGCAGCCAGTCTCCTGATTTATTAGGAAACTGTTCTTCCTTCTCCCATTGCACGGGGAAGATCAGCAGGCAGGAGAAGTAACACATCGTAGATTCATAGGCTCACACTGACATTTCATGAACAGCAGAGAAAGGACCAAATGCAAAATCCCCCAACCTGGCTCCAAGTTGATGATTTACACTGTTTTCTCAGGGTCTATTTGCCAAGCAGCTGGTGCTTTGTGCCAATGGCTATTACAGAAGAGCTTTCTTTGATAGATACTGTGAATGAACACTACACAGTTTATCTTAAGACAAAATCCCCCCCACTGCTTATATGGGTTGGTAGGGAATGAGGGAAAGAAAAACTTAGGCTTTGTTGGTTTTTTTACGCAGGACTGAAAGCACATTCGGGGGAGCCTGCACTATCTGTGCAAAAACACAACAGATGAATTCTATTAATGGATGGAACATGTGGCTGGGTTCAAGCTAGAGTTGTCATTTGAATATAGAAGTCAAAGCCAATTTATTGTAACATATTTTTCTTTTCAAAATATTTTAGGAAAGACAAAAAAGTTTGCGCAACAACTTGGCAAGCGGGTCTGTTGAGAGGAGGTATTTTCTATCTTGCAGCTAACATAAGGGCTGAAAAATGTGGCAGTGCCGAGCAATCCTAGATTCCTTCTGGAACTGAAAGAAAGTGTGCAGGATATAATTGTGTAAGAGCCCAATAAATTTGAAGGGTGGGTTTGTAACACTGCCTTGGGGGCTACAGGTGGCTCCAGAACAAAGTCAAGGTTTTTATTTCAGTAACAGTCTTCAAATACTTTATCTAACTAGCTACAAACTCATGTGGCCCCATCTAGAAGCCAGGGAGTTATTTTAAAATAGAAATACCCATACAATCATTGTGCTTCTTCCATGCCAGATGGTAGAAAGATAAGTGGGATTAGTCTGCACGGAGTGTGTTACTGGGGAGGGGAGGGATGCAAAAGCTAAGGCGCAGGAATGAGCTTTCCTGGAATTTGCAAAGTGCTAAACATCAGTGCTCCGTGGGGCATGGGTAGGCTACATATGACCAATTCTTGTTTCGGTGTCAGCCCATGTTTGCCCAAATGCCCCAGGGCACAATGGCCATGGAGCAGAGCTTTACCAGGACAGCAGCCCAGATCCTGGCCACTCGAGAGAGTATACGCCCCCCTGCACAACAGGGAGCATCAGACTCCTGCTGTGGGGTCTGGTGTTGCAAGGCACAAATGCTGCTGCCTCTTAGGTTATACAGAGTTATGTGGTAGGTTCTTATGGTGAATTGCAGTCAAGTGGGGTCAGAGAATGGATGTGTCTCCTGGCTGTTGTGACCTCTTCAGTGTATCCCGTTTTCTTTGTAGCTGTGCATAGACTAAGTATTTTTGTGTGTGTACTGAGAAAGCTGCATTTGGTAAAGGCCCAAGTACCAAACACTGCTGGAGCAAGTAGGCAAAAATCACATTGCTGCCAAGGGAAATAATGGCCAAGAGAAAAGGAGCAGCATAATGTAATCCCATGTACATTCTCATCTTGTATGAACATGGTTTGAGTCCTCACGTTCCTTCTCCACTGCCCTCGAAGATGACTTTTTGCCATCCCTTCATTATGGAGCTGCACAATGGGAACAGGAAGCAGATCTAGGTCCCTCACAAAGACCAGAGAGACTCTTCAAGGTCCTTGCCAGTTACACATTTATTTTACTGAGGAAGTTGATACACTCTAAGCCTATTTAATCGTGGTGCTAATGGGATTCAATTAGCAGTCTCTCAGAGACTGCTCTTGTCAGGGAGATGACGGGACAAATGAAAGCAGCACCATTCACCCCACTGTGAAGTATTAACTTCCCACCTCTGTATTTTCTAAGAATAGATGCCACTTCTACCAATAAGTCTGCAGCTTCTCACTGCTGTTCACCAGATGGTAGGAACCAGCAGACACTGAGTTTGTTCCCTTGTGGTCAAACAAACTGCTGTACAGCCCAATGCACGTTTCCTGAAAGATCCCCAGGACAGCTCTGTTACTTCTGTTAATATTTCCCAAGCTCCTGGTACAATATTGAGACTTTCCACTGGAACCACCTGGTACATTTTCAGAGTCTTTCCTGAGGGATGAAGTTACTCAATCTTCTTCTTACTTTGTCATAGCCTTTGTATTGGTCACTTGTCCTGAGAGTCTGTGAGCTGTGTCCTGAGTTTCAGCAAATTACATAAAAAGGATTATTTCCTTTTCTTGATGCCTGTTATTATTTTCATCCTTCACGAGCCTTTTCTTCTGTTTCAGGAACAACACTCTGTGGTAGGCCAGGGAGCTGGCCCCACTCCAAGCTCCAGCTCTTGCTCAAATCCAAACACTGGAAGTGGTTACATGAACTCATCCCAGCAATCATTGTTGAATCAGCAGCTGATGGAAAAGAAACAGGCTCTGCAACGGCAAATGATGGAGCAAAAACAACTCCTTCTACAGCAGCAGATGTTGGCAGAAGCTGTAAGTTTACTAATTTCTTATTTTACGTAGAAAATATTGTCGTAAAACAATAGAAAAGAAAGCTAAGACAGGGAGAAGAAAGCCCCCTAAAACTCCAAGGTAGCTTTGGCAGTGCCTAGATTGTCAAGAGTGCACCTTGTATTTTTCAGCACTTTTCTAAGCCTTTTTGAAACCTTCTTCAATCTATATGAAACAATTTTCCAAGCTACTGCAGTTTCATTACAAGAACAATCCAAGCATACGCTTGTTTTTGAGACATGAATATTGTCAGTGGTTTTCTTTGCAAGATAAGCCAAGGTGCACTGCCATGCTACTTCCACCTCAGAGGAAAGTTTACTTCCAGGAGCTGTCACCCAAGCAGCACAGTGTGTAAAATGCCTGTGTGTGAACAAGGATCACATACCTTGATTTTGGGGTTCAACACAAGTTTGTGCGCTTCGCTGGGATTGTGTATGGGTCCTACTTTCTCTGGTTTTATTTTTGCATTTCTATGTATCTGTAGCTACTTCTCTGTCCTTTGGTATCTGAGAGACTGGTTGGGAGTTTCTGGTCATTTTAGGAGACATGGGAGATTCTATAAAGGAAATATTTCTTGACTTTTCAATTCATGCAGAAGAAAAAAGAAGTTCAAAATCAGCTCTCTGTGCTGCAGTTTTCTATCAGAATTTTTACCAGAGCGAAAACTTAATTGTTCAAATAGCTTATCTTAAATAAAATGGAAATTTAATCAGCTTGGCTTTGCTTTTGTTTTGTGTACATAGAAAACAGTTTTTACATGAATTGCAGGGATTTCATGGGAGTCTGTCTTATTCACAAGGATTCAGGTTGAGCAGGATATAAAAACAAACCTTACAAATCTTAATCAGACCCCTCCCTCCCATCATGAATTGTGGAAATGCTCTAAATAACACAAGAAGGGCTCTTCTCCCAGTCTTTTTAAGTGCTCCTGGGAGAAGAAAATAGAATTTTTCCAATAGAAGGTCCATATGCATGCTGTTTTCAGGCAGATTATCCCCAAATTACTCCGATGGACTTGCATCATCAGGCAGGGCCTGACTCTTTCACACTGACAAGCTGATTTGCCATTCTGGCAGCTGAGCACAAAACCTGTGCACATTGCACGAGAGGTGTGATGCTGTCCCAGCAGCTGTCCAGTAAAGGCACATGTGCACCAAACTCACAATTTCCTGCCATGGGGGCACATATCCCAAGGAACCATGTCTCATGGGTGAGCAGGAGCACTCTGGAGGCATCAAATCACACTGATGCTGATGAGAGATTTGGCATTGACTCTGGTGCCTGCTCTTTCCAGATCTTTATGAGCACAGGGCAGTTAGTCAGATTTCAGTTCAAGGACTTGGCTCTTTCACCAGAGACATGTCCCTGCAAGCTCAAAAAACAAAATAAAATCTCCCCAGATAATATTTTTTTCCTGCAATCTTTCCTTGCTGTCCTTGCCCCAATTCTTGTACTCCCAATGTAAGAGGAAGGACAGCAACTCATACAGGGAAGCACAGGGCAATGCTGAGTGGCAGGAAAACAGCCAGCCCAGCACCATCCTTGTCCTTGTCCTAAACCAGGTGTATATCCCCACTGCTGGTGTCCCTAGTAAGGAGAGCTGGGGAGAGAAAAAACAAGGATTTTACTGGGTTTTGTGGTCACTCCTACAGTGTAGGATGACAGAGTGAGGGAGGGCATGGCTGTGGATGGGTTTGACAAGCTGAAATAGAATTACACTTTGTACTTCAGTGGAGACATGGACATTGTTCTCAGAGGCTGAGAGGAAAGTTGAACCAGGCTCAAACACAATGCAACCAGCAAAAAGATTTCCATATAGACTTCAGTAGGTGATGGCACCGTTTCACAAGTGCCACCCGAGTGAAAGGAAGGAATACTTCAGCTTTTACATAACTGAGAAAAGAAAGAGATTGGCAAAACACAGAGCCAGGAAAGCATAAAGAAAAGCAAATTAATGTACTTCTACTCTAATCCTCTAGGAGAAAATAACTCCACAAGACCAGCTGAACAGACACTTGACAAGACCACCACCAGATTATAAAGACCAAAGAAGAAATGTGGTCAACATGCAACAAGCAAACCAATATCCTGGTAAGTACCCATGGGCTCAAAGCAACCCCTTCATTTCTTCCTTCCTTCCAGCTGGAAGACCATCCATAAGAGGCATGCATGCATGGGATGACTGGGGCATGATTTTCTGGATATCTGCTTCGATCCCTGCAGAGGCAGTTGGGTGGTGGCTGTGCCCTCCTGTGCTATCTACCTCACTGTCCTGCACCACTGAGAAGGGCTGGTGTATGATCTGGTGCTTCATCCAGGCTGATACTGCCTCTCTCAGACATGGGGAAGGAGGAGTTGGTACCTGTCCCATTAGCACTGTCTGGGGCAGATGTGCACCCACATACCTGATGCAGAGATGTCTTCTTGGCTATGCAAACTCACTGTGCTCAGGTGCTTCTCTCACGTATGTGGTGCACCTTGGTTGAGAGAATGAGATGAGAACCATCCCTCGCTTCAAATGGCAGTTCATGTACAGTGTGAGGACCCTCACACAGGTTTTTAAGTACCCCACACAGCACCATCATGGATGGCACTTTTGGTGTGTTTAATAGGTCATAGTCATGGCCTTAGAGCTGCTCTACATGCAGCATTTCAACAGATCAGTCAAACAGTAGAATAAAAGCCCTTGTTTTCTGCCAGAGCTGCCCAGGGCAGGAAATGCCCAACACTTCAGGACTAGTCCTTTGTTTCAGCTCTTGTGCCCTGACCTCCTGGGAGAGTCTAGTTGTTGGAGCACAGGATTGTTTGTTTGGCTTTTCATACTGTTCACCTTGCTGATTGGCTGAAGGCCACTCAGAGCAAAGGCAGAGTAAGGAAAAAATGCTGAGGGAAGAGGAGGTGCGGGAAATGCAGCAGATGGGACCAAAGGATGTTTTCTATACTGCAAAAACGTCTGTGCATATAAGTATAAAAAGAATTCTTTGCCTTCTAGTATATTTTTGTATGCAACATGCTAAAGAAAAAGAAGAGGGTTTTTTTCATTGTTTTTCCATAATTGTTGGCTCTGCAGATTCAGCCAGTGATCTGAGTCTTTCCTTCTTACCTGTCCTTCATAGCACATTTTCCGCTTCTATTACAATTTTAATGAGCTCTGAAGTGCAGCTTACTCACATGCCACCCCTCTGCCCCATCTGCTGGCTATGTAGGGATGGGCCAGGTTGGGCTGCTCAAGCACCATTCATGCACTCCTGTGCTCTGTTTACAAGTTCCAGCAGTGATAACCTTGCTGCAGCCTGGAAACTGCTGCTGGGAACTGCTGATTTCTAATCTTTCTAATGGACCTGGGCATTAATCTTCTCCAGTAAAGTGACTCAAGCATCCCAGTGTAATATCCCATGGTGAGGGCCCTGCTCGCTGGCTTGGTACCTCCTGTACTCCCAAAATAAATGCTTTGGCAAGCCCAGCATTCTGCTGAGGAATCTTGTGATTTGGTGTGTTGTTTAAAGGTTTGTTCCTGGAACCAAATTATTAACTGAGACTTGGCTTTTACTTAAAAACAATCCATTTCTAGCCTGAGACAGAAAATGGAAGTGAGTGCAGCCACATGTGTGAAAGGCTCCAAAGTGAGTAGATCACCATTGTTATGTGGCAGCTCTTGTTGTTGTTAATCTGATGGACTCTCTGCCAGTCTTGTGGTATTTGGAGTCGCATCTCCTTGTTTTGAGACACGTGGGAATGGCAGCACTTGTCCATTCAAATCCCAAGTCCCTGCTGAGTGAGCCCCAGGAGGACAGCAGGGCTGTGCTGGGAGCTTCCAGCAAAGCTACCCGAGGCAGCGATTAGGAAACTCTTGCATAAGGGAGTAACAGTAGGGAAACTGTTTCCTTTTTCTGGGAATAGCTTTGCTCAGATCAGGGAAGAAGAAACAAAAAGCTAAATAAAACCGCACAGGCTGGAGAAACTTGGTTGAGTATTTTATTTCTCTATGCTTTTCCCCGCAGTGCCATGCCATGGCAAGAGACCCCCAAGAAAGGAGCAGGTGAATTGGGTAGGGGAGCTGTTTCTCTGAATTGCTGTAGCCTGGGGTGCCCAGCTGCTGTACAGAGTCCTTCTGGGGAAGGCATTTCTTCCCATCTGGAAGAAATAAGAATGGAAAATACTTGTGTTAAAAATAAAAGCATAAAAATAGCAAAACAAAGAAAGAGGAAGCTTCGTCTTTTGGCAACAAGTACAACCCCTTCCCAAATACTTGTGTTCTTCAAAAAGTGTAGCATTTGCAGGAGCAGTGTGATGGTAGCCCTGAGGTCTGCTCAACAGCTGGCAGGGTCACCCCAGGAGGGGCTTCATCCCAGTGGCAATGAAGTGACTGTACAAACTTGTAGTTCTGCTGGAGGGAGAAAACCATCTCTTGAAATGCCACTGAATTCTCTCTTTATTATGGGCTCACAGGAGCAAAAAATCAGGGACCCATCCCTATCATCCCTGCAAAAAAAAAAAGTCACAGAATCACAGAAAGGTTTGGGTTGGAAGGGACTTTAAAGATCATCTAGTTCCAAACCTTCACTAGACCAGGTTAGTCAGAGCCAAATCCAGCCTGGCCTTGCATACTTTCAGGGATGGGACATTCACAACCCTTTCACTAGTCCAGTGTTTCACCACCCCTGAGTAAATTTCTTCCCTGTGTCTAATCTAAACCTATCCTGTCTTAATTTAAAGTCATTCCCCCTTGTCCTGTCACTGCATATCCTTGTAAAAAGTCCCTCTCTCTCCCTCTCGTAGCCACCTTCAGGTACAAGAAATTACTAGATCACCTCAGAACCTTCTCTTCTCCCACCTTAACAACTCCACCTCTCTCAGCCTGTCTTCATAGGAGATGTTACAGTAGTTCCAAAACTGCACAGCCCACCAGCAAAGCCAAAGATGGGGCTAATCATGTGCTTGCCAGCTGAGCACTGATTGTGGGAATGTGATCGTTCCTGTTGGGCTAAAAACAGGTGGATTCCCCACAGCATATCCTGTCCCAGGGGCAGCCCAGCTCAGGGACTGAATTTAGGTGCTTAAGTTAAGACAACACAATTCTTAGGATAATTAGATCCTCTACAGTCCCACTTGGAGCCTGTTTGTGGAAGAGGCTGCCTTCCAAGCTAGTGGGAGCTTCTTAATTTAGGTATCTATGTCTATATTGATTTGAAACAAGCACTTGATTTGAAACAAGCACTCTGGCTGTGGAGTCACACTCAGTGTTAATAATGATTTGAGAAGAGTTATTTTTTAAGTCCTTAAGGAAAGAAATGAATTCTTTACATCCATTACTAAATGGAAATAGCATATGTATAAAAATAATGCAGAAAAAGCAGAAATATACAATTTTTCTTTGGTTCCAGACTGTGGGAGCTGAACATCATTATGGTAAAATTTCAACAGGAACAGTATATTAAATAGCTGTTCCTAAACATAGAATTTTAAAATATGTATGTCCATGATTTGTCTAAAAGAGTTTTAAAAGTGCTGGCTGAGAGGTTCTCCAAATTCTTAATGTCACCTTTTATTTAGTCTTGAAACACCGAGGGAGACTGCTAATGCCATGATCAAAATTAAAAGACTAAGTAGGCAATTCCAGCCCTAGTAGCCTAATGCAGAGTTCAGCAAAGCTACTGGGGAGCAGATACAGCCCAAATAATAAATAATTAAGGAAGGGGAAGATTTAATTTATTTCAAGCAACATGGGCTGATGTTAGAAGAATCTTTTCAAACTTGCATGGTATCTCTTTCAATGAAACCACAACTTAAAGGCAATAGTTGTTCAGGTTATGTCCCTTAAAGCATCTGACTTCTTACTGCCTGTTTTGGTTAAGAAACCTGAGTGGCACAGAATTAGCATAGCTCAAAAGGAAATGGCTGACAGGTCTCCAGATATCACCGTGAGCAGGTTGTGTGATTGAAACTGGATAGGTAAACATTGTCCCAGATGATGTTGAACTGGAAAAACAGAGCTTACTTTACATCCACATTGGAGCAAAAGTTATTGCTGTGACCAGCTATGATGTATAGCTCTGAAATCAACATCAAAAACTGCCACATTCTGAAGGGACTTCCAAAGGACCAAGGGACTGGAAAACATGCCACACACTGAGACTGAAGTATCTGGAGAGTGCTGCAGGCATGACACAGTCTCGAAGCACTGTGTAGTATGAAGGAATTTTTGATGGACCAACTAATAAAATTAGTCACACAGACCAATATATAATAAGATTTGGTGATGAAGCTGAAGTTAGTCAAATTCCATCTGGTTTTGCCAATGTACAAAGAATCAAGCCAAGGCAATGTGTCATGCCCAAAAATTGCTATTAGTTGCACCCTATGAAATAGCAAATCTCCTCGTTCCTCCTCTGGGAAAGGCTCAGAGAATTCCTGAAATGCAGTGGTACCTTGGTAGCAAGCTCATTTGACAGCTTTTCTCACACTTTGGGGGCCACCTAAAGAGGTGTGAGAATTTAGCTTGTACCGTGCCATGTGGCACAGATTTCCTCGGCTGACCCACACATTGTGTGAAGAAACATCTCCTTTCATTTGCCTTGAGCCTGACTTTTTTGAGCTGTGCTTCTTGTAGGGTTTGTACTGGAAGCAACAGTAGCAAAGGGAATTACAATGTGGAGCAGCTGATTGTGTGCAGAGAGGTTCTCCACAGTGCCATCTACCCTGGCTGAGTGGTTTAAAAAGTGGTTGGTCTTTTTCAACCAGTCTCTCAGGGATTAATTCAGTCCTGCCCTGCATAAGCACTCAGCCTTCATAGTATAAATGACCTACTGTGGCCTCAAACTAGAGTCTATGTAGCCAAAAAACTGAACTTGTGTTGAGGTTTGGTGGCTGGAGGCAAGGAAATCCTCTCTTCTTGTCATCCATTGGCAGATGTTAAGTACAGGAAAACCCTCCATTGGGCAGAATCAGCCAGGAGTGATAAATTCTGCCAACTCATAACTTGTAGTTTTCTGATGCACAAAAGGGGATGTTCAGGTGCAGCAAGCGCTGGCACATCATGTGTGGCTCCTTCACTGGCAAGTCTGTTTCTGCAGGGGCAAATAGCCATAGCCCAGCTGGGAAGAGAGTTTAGAAAGGGCACGTGTGGGGCTCACCAGGCACAGCACCGGCTCATGTCCCCATGCCTGCTCAGCCACCACGTGGGACGACAGGCACGGCACAGACTGGACTGAGCTCCTGCCCCAGCATACGGCTGCAAATGTGGGAGATGCACTCTTGGCTCCTGCTGTCATCTGGGACAGGCATTCCCAATCAAAGGATGGATACTGCTGCTGTAGCTGTCTAAGAAAGGTAGAAAAGAAGCCTGATGAAACTGCCTCTCACTCCCCATTGTCTCTAGAGGGAGCCAGGATAAGCCATGCCCTGTAAGGAAAAGTTTTTGATCTCTGATCAATTAGAGAGGCTTTGTCCTGTTTGACGTGTCTAGTGCTTCTGTAAAGGAAGGCAGGGAACTCTTCTCTCCTGCCCAGTGGTTCTGTCTGTCCTTCCCTGCTCCAATATTTCTCTTACAATGAGCATCAGTTTTGGCTCATGTGCTCTCCTCTGAAGGGATGGAAAAACCACAGGTGGCCTAGTACAGACCAAACCACCCTTTGGATGACAGGCATCTTCAAGGCCTTGAGCAAGTTCATGTAAGTCCTCTTAAGAGCAAGTATCTTCTTCAAGAAACTCTGCTCATAGAAAACTGGATTTTTGAGCTGTTGGTATTTGAATGACACCACATATTGATACACCCACGCTTGTTGTAACACTTCTGTTTTCTTCTTTCCAGGTGGTTCACCAGCTGTGAGCATGAGCTCCAACAACATGTCCTTATCCAACCCAATTTCAACTCACAGCATCATGCCCCAGAGCTCCAGCCTCATGTCCACCCCTGCTGGAACCCGAATGCCTTCTGTTCCTGCTGCTCGGAGTTTGGGCTGCTACGGGAACCTTCCTTGCAACCAACCAAGCACATACAATGTGACTTCAGGAATGAACCAAATGCAGCCACACAGAAACCAAAATCAAGTTCTGCCCAGTCAGAATAACCCCATGGTGTCCCGACAGCAAACCATGACCCAGGGGAACAATGGGGCAGCTTTTGGGACGGGGTCAGTGGTCAACACTCAGCAAATAAGGCCAGGCTTGACCCATGGAGTGACAGCTATCCCTGCTCAACGGCCGGCCAATGTGATGATCACAGCCACTGCCAATGCCCAGAACTGGGCCCCGCAAGAGGCTGCAGTGAAGCAGCAGGATGCACTGAAGCCTGCAGGGGTGCGTTTCCCCACGGGCACTCCATATCCCAACCAGTCTTTGCAGCGCAGCGTAGGCAACCAGCATTTTCCTCAGCGTGCATTGGCACCTCCTAACCAGTTACCGGCGGGAGTCCAAATGAGGGCCCCTCTGAACCAAATGCACCAGACTCTAAATGGACAATCTGCTGGCTCGCTACGAGGGCTCAGCATAAGACCCAATCAGCTGAGAGGACAGACTGTGCCTGCCTTGAATCAGCCAGGAACAAGTATGACACCGCCGTCATCTCTGCCATCAACTGGTTTCACAAGCACCAACCAAACCTCCCGGGCTTACCAAGGAAGTGAGCATGGCAGTGACCTAGCGTTTGACTTTCTGAACCAGCAAGGGGACAGTATAGGACCTGCACTCAACAGTGACTCGGATTTTATAGATTCTTTACTGAAAACAGAACCTGGTAATGATGACTGGATGAAAGACATCAACCTCGATGAAATTTTAGGGAACCACTCGTAAGTGACAGTACCAAGAGGGAACCAGATGAAGAGGCAGCAAGGACATTAGCTTTCTCTTTAGATGCCAACAACCTGCTTCATTAATTTACACTCCAGTAACTGGGCTGTCCTTTAAAATGCAACATAGAGCAACTGCCCTATTTGAAGACTAGCTCTAGGAACAAAACTGAAGTGACAGTCTAAGTGATATTCCTGCCTGCCACAAAGGAGTGAAAACATGTGGAGGGTCTGTTCCCCAGACCTGTGCCCAGCCCATTGCAAACTCATTGGTTCTTCTCAGAGGGGCTCCGGGAAAAAAACACATGCAGCTTCCCACACATGGAAGCACCAGTCAGTGGTATAGGCTGTGGAACATCATTTCTCTGAGTGCAAGTAAGACCCCAAGTGGTCCACAGCTCTTCAGTCATCTTGTTCACAGCCATTTACTTCCTTGGGACTGCTTAGCCCTGACAGCATCAAGCCCTGTGTAAATCTCATGGCATTACAAAAACTGTTTACTTCTGCACAGTACAAACCTACATTTGCTTTCCCAATGATTTTGTTATAAACCTTTTGTAGCACATAGCAGGGTAAGTGGTCTCATCCAAGGGAGGAAGGAAACAGATCATCCAGCGTGCTATTCGGTATGCTCTAGCATTTGTGCTCTCCCTTTCATCAGTGTTTGCAGTGAGTATTAGAGGATGCTGCTGTTCTGCCAGCAGCACAGTCATTCTGGGCACTGAGGGAAACATGAGGGAACTACTTCCAAAGCTCAGGATCCTCACTTTGCCACCTTGCCCTTCCCCAGGGACTCCAGTGACTTAATAGAAACTTGAGTGAGAAGGGTGCTCATGATTTGTCCCTGACTACTCTCCCAGTCCAGCTTAGAGGAGGCCAGATACCCAAAGTGGCTCAGCTAAGCCACTGTCCTTGTTTTCATCTCAAATCATGGCAAGTATCCATCAGGTAGTTCAGCCTGATCTTCTTCTCTCAAACAGGTTTAGCCCAGGTGAAATGCCATCATCTACCTGCCCGGGGGGGAAGGTGCCATTTTGATTGCACAGCATTTTGGTTCCATCCTGTTTTCTCCTTCGCCATATGAGGGGGAGTTGAAAGAGTCCTGCTGATGGCCCAGGTCCCCACAGCCTCTGTCTGGAGTACAGGAGGCTCTGCCCCTGAAACTAGCATGCACATCAATTATAACTCACAGCAGGAGGCTCCATCGGCCATATCTGTGCTTGTACATGAAACAGTTCTGGGGATTATTTCTGGGCACTGGACTCAATCATCTGTTCTGGTTTTGGGGATGGACCAGCTAATTTTGTCCTGTGCAATTTCTGTGCATAGAAAGAAGATATACTGGGGCAAGGACCATTCCCATGAGCAGTTTGCAGCCACCTTCCTTGAAGGCTAACAGAGCAGAGCAGTAAGGATACAGGCTGTCCCACACCTGCCAGGAAATAGTCTTGACTATATTAAATTCTTTGCTATAGACTTGGTCGGTAATGGCATCAGAAGGATATGCTATGTCACAATAAAGCAGCTGCACAGTGATTCAGGCAGGATTCATGGACAGGAACAGATCTTGCAATTCAAATGAAAGTGCTGTTCCTTCAAATGATGGGGTGCAGTGTGTTTCACAGCCTTCTCTGAATTAGCTACAACTAGATGTGGCAAAGGAATACAATGCCTACGTTCCGATGCCTTGGTGCCAAGAGGCATTGCTCAGCCCGTGCAAGTGCTTTATTCATCCTTGTTAGTGGCAGTGGGATGAGTAGACTATTTGACAATAGCCTCTGCACTTATCTGACCTACTTCTTGTGAGAGGTTTTAATCAGGCTTTTCCAGTTATTTCACCCTGTCATTTCAAATGGGCACCATTTTTCAGGATGTTTCAAGAAGCATCATCACACAAATGAGCACCAGCACCTCCACAAAAGGTGTAACATGGGCATTTAGTTAGATATGCCAGTAGAGGCTGTTCATTCCCAGAGAAATAAGAGGGATAAGAAAGCCTACTGAAGAGTCCCTTCTGCCAGCCCAGCCAGTGATCCCTGCACAGCTCTGCCTTGTGTAACTTGGTGACTCAGCTGCCCAGAAAGCTCCCTCTTCTCCCCAGGTTTGGTCGAGGTGCATGTGTGATATGTCAGTACAAGTTTTTCCAAACCTTTGAAGAGCTTTTGAGTTCAGGCCACTGGGGTCCCACCTAAGCTTGGAGAGATACAGATCCGATACAACAAATGTGTCCCATGTAAATCGTGCAAAACTAGACTGAAGCAGCAGCTGCACGAGTTTGAAGTGAAAGGAAGATTGCCTTCTCTGCCTCAGTGCTGGCAGTGACTGCCAGCACACTGGGAGGGACAGACAGCTGCCATGGATGCCACTGAGGCCAAGGCTGAGTTAGCATCACCACGAGCAATGGGCACTGTAGTCTGGTGACTTCAACTACCCTCACATGCCATTGAAAAAGCCACCACTGGTTTCTGTATTAGGGCCAGACTGATTTCAAGGTCCTCAAATAAGGCAAAAAAAAATTGTTCAGCTGAGGAGCTGGTCCCACGGAGTCAGGAGTTGGACTCAATGATTCTCGTGGGTCCCTTCCAGCTCAGGATATTCTGTGATTCCATGGTTCTGTGATGTGGTGGACTCAATGCTGAGTGTTGTCCTGTTGGCCTCAGCCTGGAGTGCAAAAGACTGAGGCCAACACTCGCATGGGCTGTGAGTGCCATCCCTGGGAGCAAAATTACATCCTGTCTTAAGTAAATTCAAAAAAGGTAGAGGCCATTTCCTGTCCTGTATATGTATACCTGATGCATTTGAAATGAGAGCTTGTGAAAGACTCTTGCAACTAAAACTTGAATCCAGTATCATTTCTTCAGAACACTTGCATCTGAATGGAGCTAGTGTCTTTTTTTTTTTCTTTCTTTGCAACGGTTAAGTGCACTACCCTTAAAATCTATTTTTCATCATTGACTGGGCACTCTTCACAGTATTGGGTTGTAAATATAAAGAATTATTTGTTTTGTAAACTTTTGTAAAAACAACAACAAAAAGTAATAATATTTTGGTAGGAATAATAAAAATCATATTATTTGGGTTATATTTATACATATGTGAAATAAATATACTATCAAAAAGTTGTATTTTATACAAAAAGTCAACTGTTACCTTTTGTATTCTATATACAAAGTTTTGTATGATATGATTGTTTATTTTTATCTGCAGATTTCAACTTTGGGTTTTAGGGGAGGGCAGAATGGGATCGTGGTTAAATAGCTGGGTCTGACCCCAAGCTCACTGAAACCAATGGAGTTTTTCCATTGCCTTCACAGGGCTTTGAATCAAGCCTTTAAATCACCTTCAGATATGTTTCACATCTGAAGCTCTCTGGAAACCTCAACATGTAAACATTCCAGGTTTCAAATTTTTTCCCCTAAAAAGGCTTTTATTATTATAATTATTGTTGTTATTGTTATTTCAGCTGTTGGGAGGCAGGTGGGACCTATGTAACTGTCATGTCCTTGTTGCATGTATGTCTGCTTTATATTTTCCCCATATTATAAACCAGTGTTTCTCTATACAGACTGAAAAAAGGTTGCTGTACAGAAATGTTTGTGTTTATGCATTTTTACATGTGGCTGTATATACCTCCTAGTACTATGCAGTGACACTTATTTGACTCCATTTATTTTTCACCTAAACATGAATAGTATGTTTTTCAGTAGCTATCAAAACTCTGCCAAGTAAATCAATCAAAATTATCCCAAGTGTCTCTTTTCTTACTATGAATTTTATATTGAATGTCTGTTTAGTCAACTGCTCATTCATCTGAGTAAATTAAAATTTTGATATTTTAGGAGGGGGGAGAGAAAAATGAACATCTGGCAGCTTCGAGGAGCTCAGCCTGCCTCCTTGCCAGAGAGCTGTGATATTTTCCTACTGACTAAAGATATGGTTTCACTACCAGAAAAGGTTAACAAATAATGGTTAATAAAAATTCTATCTATTGAAAGGGTTGATAGAATCTTGCAACAGAGCAGTTTGCCCTGGGATTCTGCAAAAACTGAAGCTGAGAAATGTGTACCCCCAAAAGTCAGCTATCCCAAGAGGGCCAGCTGAGTCCCCAAGGCTGTGCCCTGCCCTGGATCATACCCTGGAGATATTTGGCCCACTCCCCTCACTATCAGAGACCCCTAATGAGAAGCAGAAATCAAACAACTGGCTTCTCCTTTCCTCCTTGCCTCCTTCATATTACACGTCGTTCTAGCCTAAAGAGATTCCAGCCTACAGAGATTCCAGCATGTACAACATCACACTGGGCTGCAGGCTGTTTCACACAAGCATTCATCCCTACCGGGCTATTTTTAGCAGGTCAGGCCTGAGGAAGTGTCCTGTTCCTTGAGAGGCTTTCCGGGTTCCATCTCCAAGGGGGCGGCTCTTCCTGCCCCATGGACTAAGCAGAAGGGCTGGTGGAGGGGATGTTTCCAAGGGACAAATGTCAGCACATCACTGCCCGTGCTCAAAGGCTGCCTTGTGCTATTTTGAGATGTAGGGGGAAAAAAGGGCTCTCCACATCTTAACTGCTTCACTGCTGGTGGTGATGATGAGGGACTGCCATGCAGCACATCCACCCTTTTAGTCCCTGTCTGCTCACCTTCCCCTACAGGATAAGGGGGAAGGCACCCCCCTTGGCTGCCCCTCACAACACCAGCTCTACTGGCTGCTGCCCTCAGGTTTTTTGCTAATGTTGCTCGGTCCCTCCATTGTATCTGACTCCATTGTATCTGACTCCTACCCACAAATGGCTCCTTTGTCCTGCCCTGGAACCTGGTGCTTTCACAGGAGGGATGGGGGAGGATGCTGGCAGATGCTCAGTGTCCCACTGCAGAGGCTATGCCCATACTCCTGATCCTGGGTGGACATGCTGAAGTGAGGAGGTGCCAAGGAGGTGTGTGGCTCTCTCCTCACTTCAGCATTTCCAGCACAGATGACAGAAGGTGCTTCCCTTGCACTCTAGGAGGAAAATAAGGCACAGTCCCACTCATCCAAAGGTAAATCTGAAACAAATCAAGAAACACATGTCCTAAAAGTGTGTCTTTTCTATCTCAGCTGTAAAGGCAAAAGGCAAGGCAGGCAGGATGGGGGAGCACCAGGCAGGGCTGCTGCCCACCAGCAGAAGGTTCATCTTTGCCAGGGAGCTGAAAATCAGCCTGGGACCCCTGCCTGTCCCTGGAGCCTGGTTGTCTGTGCCACCAGGCTCTGAGTCCCTGGCAGTGCCTGGGGACCACGACCACCCTCCTGCAATCTCACAATCAAAAGCCATTCCAGCTGTGAGTGCAGGACAAGAGGGATAAGACAGTATAAAATACAAGTCACCCTGCGCCACACGGTTTCCATGCCAGAAAATGTCCCCAGGCCTGTCTCCTGTGCCCAGGGAGATGTAGCCAGTGAGGCAACATGGAGGAGGTGTGAGACATGAGTGGCAGTGAGTACTTTCCCTGCCTGGCTAGATGCAGCACAGCAGGAATTGCACCAGGCCCAGGCAAGGGCTGACCTTTCCCATTGCATCCAAATCACTTGGTGGGAAACACTACCAGCTCGGGCAGCACAGCCAAGAGTGCTGCTCCCTCCCACGGCAGCAGGGAGGTCTGGCAGCTGCAGGGACAGGGATGACATGGACAGGATTCCTCCTGCCACAATAAAAGTTTCAACTATGGTAAAAGCTTACTTCAGTCTCATTTTTAAATTAGGCATTCTGGGTGCAGAAAAGGTCAGGCAAGCTGAAAAAAGCAGGTTGATTAAGACTTAGAAATTTTGTCTTTAAAAAACCAAAAACAAAGCCAAACAAAATGGAACAAAAAACAAATAAACAAACACAACAAACACAAAAACCTACAAAAACAAAAGAAAGCAAAACAAAACAAAACCAAGTCAAAACCAAAACAAACAAAAGAAACTCAACACAAAACAGCATTTGGCAAGCTGGCATTTTCATTACAAGAAGCTCCTTTAAAAGAGCCAAAGTTAGATGATTGTTTCTCCTGTAGTGAGCCAGCCTCCTGTTGCTGTGAGTGAACACCCAGCGAGCGATGGCCCCTGTGGGTGCCCAGACGGGTGCTGCTGCTGGGCTGTGTGCCTGGGCACCAAGGCTGCAGGAGCTGCCCCAGCAGCCCCAGGACAAGCAGGGGCAGAGGACGCCCGAGGCTCCCAGGGCAGAAGGGACAAAGCCCCACCTGGCTGCGCTGCCACATGCCTGGGGAGCTCTCCCCACACTTCTCCTGCATTCCTGTACATGGCTTCAGACAACAAAGATGCTCTATCTCCATTTATTTTGGAGGGCTGCCTGACATGTTTTCACTCTGGTTGACAGGTCTGCCTTGTTTGACAGGACACAGTTGCTTTGTTTTATCCTTCTTGTCCAGGAACATGGGGAAAATCCTGTGGTGCTGTTCAGTGTTTGGGTGAAATGCTGAGTATAGGTGCATCCATGCACTTCCTGTTGAAGTTAGCAGTTCTGATGGCAAACCCTATCCCTCAATATCAATTTGAGATGAAAGGTAAAGTTCCTGGTTGTTGTGAAGTTCTATGAACATCATATAAGGGCAGGGTTTATCCTTGATACCATTATATTGGAGTGTCATGGTGAAAATAAAAGCAGGCAATGTATTCAAATCAACTTTAGTGCTTAGCTGGCCTCTAAGTACAACAGGTAAGTTCCAATCTAGAGGCCTAATGTTTTTTAAAATTAGTTTTGGAAGAGGTCCTAGCATACCAGCTGCTGAGAAATATTTATTAAAAATTATTGTAGTATTGTTTAAGGATCTTATATGGAAAGCTCCTTCTTGTAGATGTGGCCTATGGGGTTAGCTCCATAAGCTGGACAAGTGGGCACATATAACAGTCAGGTTAATATATGAGTATAATTTGTACCAAAGAAATTTCCATCAGTGAAAGATATCTAACTTTTTCAAGGAAAAATGTATGGGGACTCCATAATTTGTCTGCATCTCTTCAAATTTATTTGAGAAGGAAGCTGATGAGTTTTCCCAAATTGCAGTTTTTAAAAAGAGAGATGTGTCAGAACCCACATGACATATTATTTGATTCCTTAAATTTATCATTGTCTTTACTATTCAGTAAGCATACTGAATGTAGAAAAATGCATGCACTGAGCAATATAATCCTTTGTGAATCTACACAACTGCTTTGTCAATGAATGTTTATTCTGTTTTTGAGTTTCTTCTTCTCTTAAGGATTTCTTCTTCTCTTAAGGACTGTGCTTTTTTTCCATGTTACTTGTCCTTGAGCAAGACTTCTAGCTAGCATAATGTTATTCATGTATCTCTATGAATAACCTAACTCTACAGCAAATTAGAATTGGTGTAAAGAAACCCATTGTACTCTCACTGATTTCCTCAGTGTGAACACGTTAGCCTTGGCCTGTTGGATAACCAGGCTCACAGGATGTGTACAGCAGAGGCAAGAACCCCATGTGTGTTTCCAAAAGGCTGATCAAAGCTGCAGGGCTATGTGCTGTCCCCACTCACACGTGAGCCACAGGTTAACTGCATTAGTACAGCTAAAATCAGGCTTTCATGCATAACATGCCCTGAAAGACAACTCTTCCCTTCATTTAAGTAGCAAATCCACTAACCAAAGACTTTGCTCATAGTTACATGGCATCTTTATGTTATTATAGCCACAATGGTCTTGATTAATTGTGTGGATCTTACTAGAGTAAAGCCATCACATGAAAATCTTATTCATTAACTTTTCCTCCAATGCCAAAGACTTAATCTAGAGTGTTTTACCATATAAACTGCTGGCTTCTGACATACAAATAGCAATAGACCATATGTTTATACTGGGGGGTTTAAAATCTTCTCACAGAAAATACATGGAGTGCTTTAGAAGGTTGCAAAGAGAAGCTTGCAACAGATAACAAGATAGTGCTGGTTAAAGAAGTAAACTATTAAAAATGTAATTAAAAAACCCTTCATGAAGAACATTTCATTAGTTTCTCAACATTGAATATAGTCTTTTATAAGTGACTCAAGAGCACAAATCAGCACAAAATCTCAGAAATATTCTTTTGTTACATCTGTCTTTTTTACCCTCAGTAGTGGCCTATTTTGGCTTCCCCTTTTGGTTTTCTTTTATAAAAAAATTTAGAATTGAGTCTTTTTTGTACACTTTTTTGTGTCTCCAAAGCCTCCTGCTATTAGATTGTTTTTAGCTTTCAGCAAGTGAGAGTGTGCAATAAAGAAAAATTTCCCAATGGCCACCAACACCGCAGCACAGCGTAGCTGTGCACTTGGATGACAGATTAGCTCCAGAAATGCTACTTTTTATTAAATTATCTAAGCTTTCATCAGAGAATGCTTTCACCAGGCTTTTACAGCCTTTGATAAAAGGCAAGATTTTCGATAAGAAGCCCAAAGCCCAGCTCCCATGCCTACATTGATCTAAATAATGATGTCTGGCCCTCAGGTTTTAGCTTGTAGAACAGTGCCACCCTGGGAATATGATGTCGTCCAGGCAGAAATAATCAATGCAAATGAACAGAAATCTGGAAAATATATAGAGAAGAATGAAGGTTCTTTAGCCTGAAGAAGAGCAGATTTGAGTGGGAATAGAAAAGAGATTCTTTGAATGGATAGATCATTGCTGCCAGGGTAAAAGATTGGTTATTTTCCATAATAATCTCTACAGGCCAAGAAACCGTGGCTTCAGGTTAGATGCCAGGTGGAATTTTGTAACAGGAAGGATAACATGAGGATGGACTCTCTGAGGAGGGTGTGGGGTCTGAAGCTCCTCAGGACCTGCTTTAGGCAGCTGTCAGAAATGATACTGGTGTGGTTATCTGTCTCCAGCCAGCGGAACAGACTAAATGTCTTTGTGGGTGCTCACAGAAAGGCAGCAAAAATATTGAAAACAAGTGAAAAGTTTTCATGCTGAGGAAGGAAAGGGGAAAAAATTGTTTTGTGGGGCTTAAGTCAATGAATACTTACCAATTCATATGAACAGAAATGCATCCCAGCCCACTTCCCATCCTGTAAGGCAACTATTCAAATCCCACTCTGCTTCTACACCATAAAAAGCCAGCAGGAGGCTTGAGAGAGATGGGTTTGTCCCAGCTGTCATGTCTGGTCCTTCAGATGTTTTCCTGGGGAGTGAAGTTAAAGAAATTTTCTATTTCAGCTCCCTTTCCTGAAGAAAAAGATTTTGATCCTGTGCTTGCAGGATGGCTGGCTAATCACAGGAATGATCAGAAGCTCTCAGAGGTACCCAAACCCAGCCCGGAACATGTCTAAGTTATGTCTTTGTTCACTTGACAAAACTAAACAGAAGTACCTTGTGAGAGGATTAGCTATCTGCAATTCAATCCAGATGATTGCTTTTTTATGGAAAACCATCCCTCTGCATACCACCCAGAAGGACAGCCACCACAGGGTGAGGGGTACCGCGGGCTCCTGTTCCACCCCAGCTGAAGCTGCAGGCTTTAGAAGCAGAGCTAAAAGAAGATGCACTGCTGCTGCAGGAGAGGGGCTTAGCAGCGTGTGAACGCCATGTGCTCGTAAAGGCATTTAAAAGATTAGGGGAGAATTAAATGTTCGCCTGTCTTTGTTGTTCAGCACAGCTTCAAAGCTGGAAGATAGAAAATATTTTCCTGTCTTTAAATACCGGAAGGGGACTCCTAAAACAATAGCAGGGAAATGCAGGCATGACCTAACAGATTTATACACAAAGATGCTGGACAATTCTTACCGGATGGGTGAAGAGCATGCTATTCTGCAGTATAAAACAGTGATATTCAGTTCACCATTTTGAACAATGGAGAGTTTTTCTCAGAGAGGTTATGACATTAAATCAGATTTTTACTGAACTGAGAAACTTGCAGCTCCACAAATAGGGCTAAAGGGGTCTTAAGATACCTTGGCATGCCCCTGCTACCGAGCTATTCTGCACAGCTTAGCCAGCTTTGGGGACACGGCCGAGCTGTGGCTCCCAGCCTGCAGTCAGTGCCCTCCGGCACCACAGCTCTGCCCGGGGCAGCCACTCTGCCCCGCACTGCGGCTGCGGCTGCACTCTGGCTCCAGGCCCTGCTGTCCCCAGCATCATCCTCTCAAAATACCAGGTCCAGTGCTTCTGAAAGCATCTTTATAAGGCAGACCCATGGCTGTTTTCTGCATGAGGGAACATCTCTTCCGACTACATTTGGGAGTTTTATGGATTATTCTTCTTCACTACTCATTTGATTCATTATAGAAAGGGCAGAGCAGAGGCGAAAACCTCACTCATTATATATTTCTCCTCTCCCATTCCAGCCTATATCTCTGAAATATGTCATCACTGAAACAGTTAATTGGGACTAGTAGCAATTTATATCATCCTTAGAGAATAAAGGAAAATTCTTTGTAACAGCAAATCTCATTCTGAGCAAACACAGCCCTGACTTCCTAGGCTGCCCATCACCTGAAACAGCTGCATTATTTGTGTTTCAGAGGCCTCACAGTGAAGTGAACTTTATTCATATTCATTGTCATCATAGTATAAATTTGAAATGTATTTGGGTTTGTGTTATGTTTAATGAGAGTGGGAATGTGCTCCCTAGAACAATGTACAAGTAGTTTTACAATCTGTTAGCACTGAGCTAAAAGATATTCAGGTTATTGAGCAACATGTTCCTACAGTCAAGGGCTTATATCTTGTCCATGAAGAATGCTGGAGCAGAATAAGGGCATTTCTCTCCTTTCCTTCTTTTCCTTTGTAAAAGTGAATTAATATCTCTTACTGGGGACACTGGTCCATCCTACATTAGGGTTACTTAACCCTTGCCTTTGCAATGGACTCTTGTGATCCTTTCCTGTGAAGGGATCAGACTTCTATTTTTTTTGGAAGCAGGTATTCATACTCTGCACTCTGGGGTAAAAATGTATCTTTGACTTGGAAACTCCTCTCTGCTTTGGTTGAGACATTGAATGTTAAACCTCTGTAATTTCACTTCTCGGTTTCTTTAGGTTGGAAAGCAT
The DNA here is from genome assembly GCF_028769735.1 of Zonotrichia leucophrys gambelii. Lineage (NCBI taxonomy): Eukaryota > Metazoa > Chordata > Aves > Passeriformes > Passerellidae > Zonotrichia > Zonotrichia leucophrys. Next base: position 78,844,143 of record NC_088169.1, read on the forward strand.
GTTGGCAACACTCCAGAATGACTGAAGCATTGAGGGAGCTATGAGGCACGTGCTGATGGTTCAAGTCAGGGCTCATTCTGAATTCCTGCTGACACCAGGCACTGCCAACACCTCTGCTCTCTGCAGTTGCTTTTGTAGCAGAGTTGGCCAAAGCAAACATGTCCCAGCCAAAGCATCAGCCTCCAAACTGTCTCTGCTCCTGAACCACCTGGGCCTGTCTGTCAGCATGCCGAGGATGGGCTGAACCTGTTGGCAGAGCAGCAGCAGGTATTACACAGAGACACAGCTGAGCTGCCAGAGCGGCTGCACCTGGGAGATGGTGGAGGACTGTGCATCATGTCACCATCCTGTCACACCACCCTGGGGCCCCCACGACAGGCTGAGGGATGCCATCCCTGAGCACGATGGCATCCCTCAAAAGGAAAAAAAGAGAACAGTTGCCTCAGCCTTCTTTGCTCTCCCTCCACAGCAGTGCCAGCATATCCAGCACTAAACTCACTTCTCATCCTGCTCCTTCCTTGTTAGGGCCAAAAATCCCCCAGCTAAGAAATGAGGGGTAGCATCTTCCTTCATACACTCACCACTAGCAGTGTATGTCCCTCTTAATCTCCCAAACTGCAGGGACATGAGTCCCCTGTCCATCAAAGGCAGGGAAGAGGATACTGGGTTCTGCTCCTTCGCCTCTTTTGAGCCCAACTCATGAGACAGCAATCCTTCTCAAACATCCCACACCCCAATCATAAAGATGTGCACAAGCAAAATGAGGGTATCAAGATCATCAAAGTTTCTGAGTTTCTGTACTGAAGGTACAGAAGTGACTGACTGCAGATAACAGCAAGGTAACTTATTGCATTCATATAAGATAATTAATGCTTAATTTTGGCCTTCAAAAACTGCAGAAGCTTATAATTGAGCACAGGGTAAAAGCAGTTGATATCCAAATGCTGAATCATGACCAGAAGCAGCATATTTGGAGTTGCTTGTGAAGCCTGCCCTTATGTGCAGACATAAAACTGGCTTCTAACTGCCCAGTTCCTTTATAATTTTTGCCCTGAACCTTCCCTGCATCCAGGGCTGAGATGGGATGTCTGAGTGGGATCCCTTTAGGTTATATTGGAAATTTGAGAACCAGGCATTTCCTAATTTTTGGTACATGTGGCATTGCATCCTAAATATTTCTTTAATGCATTACTTTGGTGAATACAACACAGATTGATGTATTCATCAATCAAACAAGTGGCAGAATGGATAAAAGCTGTCTGCTCCTTTTATGAGCTAAAGCCAGCTTCAAGAGGAGGGCAGTGCTGTTCATGCCTAGGAGAACAGTAACAGCAATGTCAAAATTAGAGTCTGAGATCACTTGTAGGACACTGCAGGCTCCTGCAGTTGTGCACTTCCCTGACTAGTCCCTCACTACCACCTTCCTGGGAAGAGAAGCACACACTCTCCAGCTGTCTGGTGCTCTGAGAAACATTGCCCAGCATCCTCACACTGGGTGTGTGATGGTCCTGGAGCCAAAGAGAAACGATTCCATGGGAGGTCCACATTGCTAAAATAAAAAGTGGTCAGGGGGATACTGGCCATGAAGCCAGGTGGAGCAAATTGGCTTCTGCTCACACCAGAACCAGTTCCTCCTGGAGCAGTCTTGCCTCACCCCTGCAATACTCAGCCTGGTTCTCCTCCAGCTCCATTAAAACCCTGTGATCTGCCTTTTCCAAACTTTAGTTCCATTGGCAATGGCAATAAGCTTCTTCCCTCATTGTATCCATGGGCTAAATGTGTCTTCAGTAGCTTCCTGAACATTTTCTACAGTTCACACACTGCAGACAGGTAACTTACACAGACCAGACAACTCTCAAATACTTCATTTTTATTGCACTCACTGTTAAGCTTGCAACTCCCCAGCCCTTTCATCACTAGAGCATAACATCCTGTTGCTTTTAAAAGAAAGTATGAGCTTTCCACATGGAAATTTGAGCCATCAAGGTAAATAAAAGGGAAACTGACAGGAATTAATTTCTACTGTTTTATATTCTAGAAATGTCCTTCTCATTTTAATATCATCTCCAGATCTTACCATCAACATTTTATTGTGTTTCATTAAAACACTACCACAAATGTACATCTTCCTTAACAGAAAAGGAAGTGTAAATGCAATAAAGTCAAGTATTCTTAACCATTTCCCTAATTGTAGCTATTAAACATAGCAGCTGCAGATTAAAATCTCACTTTAAGTAGTCTGTGTGCACATAGGCAATATAGACAGTACTATTTCAGACAATGTAGACATAAAATTACTAAATTTTAAATGAATATTTGCTTGAAAATTGGTGTATAAATCAGGACTGTAAAACACAAATTTGAGATCTAAGAGGTACAGAGACTTTTCTCCTCCGTATGAACATCTTTTCCCAACTCAGGGACTGCAAGTGCTGAGACTTCAGACACCTTCCTAATGTCTGACAGTATCAAACCAATTCTTACCCCCACATAATTCCTTCCTGCCTGATCACCCTACAGCTTCTGGAAATGCATTTATTTCCAGCAGTAGTGGTTTAACAAGCGTCAGAATTTTCAAATTTAACTCCTGTGAGTAATTCTTTCTTTCTTCATGTTTGCCAGATTGAAGACCATTACACAGATGCCAAGGAGCTGCTGGAGCGCAACAGCCCAAACAGCCAGACAGCTGCTGTGATGCATTTAGTCCTTCAGGAGAAAAGATGCTTTATTTGAATTGACACACAAAATGGATCTGTGTGTTCTGCAGCATGCAGTGGAAGTCCTGCCCCTAGAGCCCAAGGCCTGCAGCTCTCCAGGTGCCCACAGCCCTCAGGCTCCCTGTCTGGGCCTTGGACTGTGCCGGTGCCATCACGTAGCTGTGAGCAAACACAGGCCATGGAGCTCTGCAGTAATGCACAGGCCATGGAGAATTAAAAGCACCAGGCAATAAAAACCCAGGCGAATTGCATGGTGACTCCAGAAGACTGTGCACACTGTGCACACACGGATGGAACCTGATGTACTCATTAGCCTGTGGCATATTTCATGCCTGACTGTTCTGTGGGCAGCCATAATAACCTGGTGTCGGGAGTGAGGACAAGAAAGCAGTACACTGACAGAGCAGCAGGAAGAACAAAACAGTGTGCCCATCAAAAGTGCTTCAAAACAGGTAACAAGCTATAGTGTACAGAATTAGGTCCAGGTTGAGTCCAGAGCCCCATGTCTGTAGCACCGTGCATCAATATGTGCATGACTGCATAAAGAAAAAAAAAAAAAAAAAAGTGACCATAAAAAGTGTTAAAGGGTTATTGATCATTAGCTTCTGTGTCTATCAAACACAGAGGGGGTGCAAGGCAAAAGCACTGTCAGGGTGCCATCATAGCCAGTCCAGAACCAAACTGTGGGTGAGCTGAGGTGACCACTCCGATCAGGTTTACCAGAATTATAGTAACTTTGGAGGCACAGTGACAATTTCACTGTAGATGTAAGTCCTAAGTCCCTCTCTTTGTTTTGACTAGTTTCCAGCTTCAACAGCACAGGCATTATGCATCAGCAGGACCAAATCTGTGCATGTTCCCTATGACCATCTTGTAACAGATGTTCTTGCAACCACAAGCAGCTCTAGCTCCAAATCACAGCCACAGTGAGTTGTTCTTCATCAGCCTCTCTCCCTGTGCCAAAGCTCTTGCTGTTTCTGACCTCATACTTTATCAGCTGATGGGGCTTGACAAAGGGAACATATGCCACCTCCAGTGTGATTTGATGATCATACATCACAGTGGGATCTCACCAGTGACAATCCTCCCTTCCCAAGGCACTGAGAATCTTTTATCGCCTGCCCACTGCCCTGAAGCTGTAGATCAAGAAGACAAGAAAATGTAATAAATCTCAGAACCATTTTAGTGAATCAAAGGAGAGACAAGGGTGTCTCTGGCTGTGTGGTTTTCAGAACAATTATGGGACTGAGTCATGCTGCAAATTTTTTGGACTCATTGATGGGGACTAGACTAGAGAAGGCACAGTGTGTGAAGCTGACTTTGCCATGAACCATTTAATGTGCTGTCTAAGAGGGCACAGGAATATATGAGTATAGTGGCAAAAATATGGGAGATCCATAGAGCTGCAGCAAAGAGGTTTAGGATGGATGAGATTTTAATGTTGGGATTGGAGCAAAAGGGAAAGGTGATCATTTTCAGAAGGGATTAGGGCTCTGATTCCCTTATTGTTCATAGGCCTTTCAACCATGGGATGAGCTGTGAGATGGCAAGAGGGAGAGGGAGGGGAATGCTGTACCATGCAATGACAGGTTATGATAAAGACTGCAGCAGGGGAGCAGGTTTTTTCAGAGTGGACCATTTGAGTACACGATCCTGCTTCATGGTCTACCCTTTGACCACTGTATAAACATGATTCCTCCTCTGCTCCAGGGACATTTAGTCAAGCAGCCACAGACCACCAGCCAAACATCCTCACGAGACCCCTGCGAAATCTGTGCCAGGATGTCCGGGCTGTGTGACTGTCCCTAGCTTTGGTGAGCCCCATGCTCAAAGTGTGAGATACAACAGACCTGTGTTTGGCTGTGCAGCAGCAAAGCTGAGGAGCTAATCCAGGAATGAGAGCATCTGGATTCATAACATCTGGCACATTGATATAGCAGATGTATGGACCACACATACGTACAGAGCTAGAAAGCCCTTAATTCAACAGACACACAATTTAAATACAATGGATACAAAATAGAATCTCACTTTTCACCCACAAGGACTGAAGTAAAAGCCTTACTTCCCCTCACTTAATCATGTTTTACATGTACATAATATTATCCTCTTTGTGCTGTGTTCACCACAGCTTTGACAGCCTCTAAACACCTAAGAAAGCCTGGGGCTATGTATTTTTCACTTTGTATATGCTACAACCACATACAAGTTGAGGAAGTATTGGAGGATGTCTGCTTGTCTTTTAGTTGAAATGAATCTTATACACCTTTGATTCAAGGAAGCTTCTTGTCATTCTTTCTTTCAGATATCACTGTGTCAGCCACATAGCATTAAAGATGAACACAGATAATTCTATTACTTATCCATTACGTTAATTTTATTTTACTGTTTCCTGTGTTGAAATCACAAAATGACAGAACATTCCCTCATTAAAAAAAAAAAAAAAAAGAAAAAACACCCAAATCTAAATGATGGTACTTGTAAGATAATGGTAGGGGATGTGGCAAGCAAAAGTAGGTTAACAGACTGAACGACACTTATTTTGCATCAGTTATACAACAGTCTTGTGAATTGTCCTTAATTGGTTTTGGTTATGTCAGGCCTTTATTTAATTCTCCATCACTTTTAAGAGCCCTGAGGAAACACACTTCACAGAGAGAATATTCTGACTGACTTTGAAAGTGTGGCATTGTTGAGCAGAAAGACTCACTGAGCAGACTGCTAGTTTCTTTCAGCAGCAGGAGAGATGCAGGAGGTGATTAGCTTTGTTCTCATTTACAAAGCACCAGTGGGAATTTCTAAAGGGTTTCACAGGCCCTGGGGATAAGGCCAAGAACAAAACAGGGCAGTGAAAAGCAAAGAGAGCACTTCATCAATAAACTACTTAGAGATGCCACATCAATAGCAAATTAGGAAGAAAGGAAGGCATTCTAATACTTCCACATAGCAATGGAGGTTTACATATTGTTTTTATTCCTACTTGACTTTTTTAAACAACTGCACCTCTATCAAACCAAGCTTAGCAGAGGGAACAGAGGTAGTACCAACTCACCACAAGGCAATTTGATAAGATTTGAAAGGGAGACATGCACTGCTTTGTGCTAGTTCTACAGCGCTGACCTCTCCCAAGGGTTACTACCGCCAGGAACTCCATCCCCGGAAGGGCTGGGAAGAGAGCACAGCAGTGGGAAAAGGCTGCCAGGACCTGCCTGACTGCTCAGCAGTGGTGCTGAAGGACTGCTGCCACAGCACCCCCTGCCAGCATGTCCCCACAGAGGACACCATCTGCTCGCTGGACACACGTGTGCATGAAAAGCTAAACAGAAGAGGCAGAGAGACAGTTTGCCATTCATACCTTGGTTTTTATTAATAAATGGTGCTTCTAAAATGTTCATTGCCCCTAACCAGAGGGGAGGAAAAAATATGAACATGTTTTAAATAATTTTATAGCTGGTACAAAATCAGTACAGGCCTATGTATTTTTCAATTGTAATGATTTTCAACTGTAATGTCAAGGCATTTTGTTTGGATTTTAACTCTGGAATAAACCACTATCAATTAGCTTATTTTTCGAACAAGGATCTCACTTTTAACCATAAAACAGTTTTCATTCTAGAAAAGCCTCCAGGAACTCAATTTCCTAGGCTGAAACCTTCCCTCCCCTAAAACTCATTTGCTAATTTGGCTACTTTTGCTCAGAAGATCAAATGAAAAATACGAAAATAAACCTGCCTCAACTAAACTGCATTTTCAAGTTTAAACAAAACCAAAACATTCAAAACCATCCCACATACACTTTGCTCAACAGCAGCTGACAGAGACTAAAGGAAAGAGCAACAGAGGCAGTTTCACAGCTGGATCATGCAGTCTCAGATGGGGATGCTACAAACCTGCTTCAGCATCCTGCATGACATCTGACAACAGGAACAAAATGGGAAACAACAGAGAGAAACACAGCTAATTTACTCCTTGGAGCATGAAGTGGGATGATGTTTTGGTAACCATTCTACAGCCATACAGTATACAAATGTTTAAAAGACACAAGGTTTATCCTATTTTGAGGCAGTATTTTAACCGGAAGGTCCATCTGGATGGATACTCCTGACATCAGATGGTGTTTGCCAACACACAAGTCTTTCTGGAAACCCATCAACCTCCTAACACATCCCCATTGGTTCATTCTTTTTGCCTCATGAGATTCTTGTCAAAATAGCTAAACATTTGAAAGACATCTGCATCCTTGATATGGGAGGTTTAAGATTCAGCCCCTCAGTCTTTGTAAGCAACGCCAAGAGCTTTTCTCCCTCTCTTCGATTGCTTCAAGGAACTGGGCATACCATGGCTCTTCCTGCAGAACACTTGATACCTAACTGTGCCTGCAAAGCCCTCGGGACACGGATCGCCATGGATGCATTGGCGCTGTCCGTCGGGTAACTTCGCAGAGAATGTGACTGTGACCTGCCACCTTCCACAGCCCCTGCTCCATCCTCTCGAGGGACAGACTCAGTGGGGATCCTGGAGCAGACAGGGGCAATTACAAATGTGAGCAGCGCAACTGTTTTAACTGTGGGTGCACAAGCCAGCTGGAAAGCCTAACGCAGGTGAGCTGACTTCAAGAGCGATGCTTGAGACAGACCACTTCCTTGCCCTTAGGAACGACCACCGTGCTCCGAGGATGGAACCCGGCAGCTGACATCTTCCCTCGCTTCTCAAGAGGACATAAAGGGGATCGCGGCCCACCCCGCACCCTCACGCTCCAAGCCCCGCTCCCGCAGCCGGTGGCGGCTCGGCCCCCTCAGCGCCCCGCCTCGGCCCGCCCCCCGCGCGGCACGCCGGGCCAGCATGGCCGCTTCCCGCCCCGCCGGGCGCCGGGGCTGAGGGACGCGGGGACAGCGCCCGCCGCGGGGCCGCCCGCCATGGAGGGCAGCTCCAGCTGCGAGAGCCTGGGCGCCGGGCGGGCGGCGGCGGCGCGGCCGCCCAGCGGCGATTCCCTGTCCAGGTACCGCCCGCCGCAGAGCCATCGCCCCCGCCCGCGGGGCTCGGCGGCCGGGGAGCACCGCGGGGCGTGGGGCAGAGGGAGGGAGCGGGAGGGGCCGCCAGGAGGGATGGAGGGAGGGAGCTGGTGCTGTTTGCTCCCTCCGTGGGCAGGAGGAGCCTGCGCTTCCTCGCGGTCGGGTCCGTCCTGTAAGGGTGTACCTGCGCTGGGGGTGGCCGTGGGGTGACGGAGCTGGAAGGCAGGCGTGGACTCTGCTCGGCTGCGGCACAGGCGCTCTCTCTTTGAGGCCTTTAAGCAGGGCAGGAGATGCTACCTGCACCGGGCTCTCGGTAAATCCCTGCATAGGCAGAGCGCTGCCCCTGCCCTTGGTACCTGCGGTGGAGGGGTTTGGGAGATGGGCGCACAGGTGAGCGGTGCTGGCAGGGCAGGCGCGGCACCCGCCTGGGAGCTGCCTTTCAGCCCGCTGCCATGCTCTCGCCAGGCCTTGTCCTCTTCAGGAGCAAATTTCCTGTGATGTCTTGAGCTTCTGTGATTTTGCCGTCATGGTTTTGTCTGAGAGCCTGACTTTGCGGTCTGAATGGCTTTAATGCCATGTGGGTAATATTCTAGGTCCTTAATTCATGGAAGCTGGAAGGAGACTTGTGTTCTTCTCACTGTCTATGAGCTACCAGTGAAATTTGAATTTAGTGACTGAAAGCACATCCTGCTTGGGCCTTGTGTTTGATGGAGAGGGTTGCAGTAGGGTAGCAAGGGCAGGCACTGAGAGACGGATAGGGCTGGTGGAGTGGGAAGCCCTGGTGTTGTGCTAGAGCCCAGGAGCAGGATATCCTGATGGCTGCTGACGGTGGTTCTGGCTGCCCTTGCCGTGCCCAGTTTGTAGGATCACTGGATAACTCTGGATGAAGAGATCTCAGCATCCCTGAGTCCAGCTTCCCACTCATACCAGAGACAGCTTTAAGATCAGATCTTTTACCCAGTTTGATCTTGAAAACCTACAAAGGTGAAGTGCACACAGACTCTCTGCACAACCCATTGGCATCTTGCTGTGTATCTTCCAGTGGCACTGGGCTTGCCTTTTTGGTCCCCCTAAAGCAGTCTCTCCCCAGTCTTTCCCCACAGGCAGGGTGCTCCAGCCCTGCTATCCCAGAGGTGCTTCCCTGTACTCCCTCTAGCTCCCTAGTGACTTTCCTGCACTGTGAGGCTAATACCTGGATGAAGCATTCCAGAAATGCTCTATTGAAAGCTGGGCAGAGGGCGTTCCTTCCCTGGATCTCCTGGATCTGCCTCTGTTCTTAGAGCCCAAGGTGCTGGTGGCCACTTTGTTGCCAGCATCTCAAAACTCCCATGCTTGGCTGTTACCCAGCTGCTCCTCAGACAGGCAATGCCCAGTTTGCACTCGAGTTTCTTCATTCTTGCATCCTTCATGACTCCTGACCCTCATTTCACCCTTCTTCATCAAATTCTTCTGTTCCTTGCTCTCTATACTGGTTGCCTTGTGCAGTTCTACCAGTGCCCTGCCAGAACCTGCAGGCTTTTTTCCCCCTTACCTAACTGACCCAATATATTCTTCTTTTTATCTCTGCATCAGCTCAGGCAACTTGGACCCATCTGGAGGTCATTCACTGTAAGAGGCCTGTGGACACTAAAGAGAGCTTAACTCAGAAGAGCCAGTGGCTACAAGGAAGCTCCTGTTGAGCCTCTCGGCAGCGTGCCCTGCACAAATGGAACCGTGGGGAAATTGAGATGATAAATCTGTTGCTGTCGAGCATGCACAAGGCTGTATCCTCCAAGCCCAGACTCTTAACAGATTCCTTGGGATGTAAAAAAGGCTTATTCAAAAGCTTTCAGAATCTCAAGTCTCTGCTTGAACATCTAGAGCCTGTAGAAGAAAGCTAGCCACTTGGGAGGGTTTAATGTACTCCAAACAAAATACAGATATTTGAAATAGATTGATGCTTTTTATCTGTAATTATTAATAAAAATACCCTCATCTTGAGTTGAGTACTCTGTGAAACTTTTTAGTTGAAATGGTTCAAGGTTAGGGCAAAATTACAAGAAAATAAAACCAGGGTCTTGTAATGAGAGATGGCTAGTGACCTTCAGAATGTTTATTATCAGCTTCCCTTGCAGTGATGCATATGCACAAATAAATATTTGTATATGAATTGGACAGTAGATTGATTATCATCAGGCTTTTTTTTCATTACAGCTGTACTGGTATTTGATTTTATACATCCGAATAATTCTGAAGCTAATTGGACTATTTGTATGCATTGAAATGTTTTAATCTCTATGACTGTGATCTAACAGCTAGACCAGCTTCAAATTGTAACCTATGACACATTTTCACCAAATGATTTTGTTTAAAAAGAAGAAGTTAGCTTTGGGGATGATGTGAGGAACACAATGAATCATGAGGATGCTGTCATCAGTTTTGATAATTCATTTTATTTAAAAGGAACAAAAATCAAAAAATTACTCAGAGGTCACTCATCCCCGAATCACCATTACCTAGCCATGTGAAGCTGTACTGAGTTGTAGTTACTGAATTGTTTTATGCAAGATTTAGAAGACTTGGAAAGGTGCTAATATGAAATACAGCAGTGCGTTCTTTAGGTTGTCTCAGGTCCTGGTTGGAAGTGTTATTATTTCTGGAGGTATTTAAGATCTAGCTCCTCAACGAGACATGCTTGATAGAGTTTACTTATACATAGGGCTGCTCACAATTGAATAAGTGTCCTGAAGAACGTTGTAGGTTTGTCTTTTAATAAAGCACTAGATATGGCAATAAGGGCATTTGACAGTGAAAGTTGCTTTGATATTTTAGTAGACCCTAGTAATGTGCAGTACTTGTGGTCCTTGAGGAAGATGCAGGAATAATTAAACAAATGTTACCTGCTTTCTGTCCCAACTAGAAAAACATTTGAAAAACTCCTAATAAGACTTAGAGTGTAGTTGTTTGTACAGGGTAAAAAATGGCCAGCTCTCTGTGAAAATACCGAGTTAGTTTCAGATGAGCAGGTCACAGCTAATTAACTCAGCTGCCCTCATGGTTGTGCTGAAGCAGCTGTTCTGCTTTTCAAGGCTCAGCCGTCTCACCCAGAGCTGGCTTTGTGTGGCACAGCACCGTGTTCTGCAGCTCTCTGTGGTTTCCAGAGGTCAGCACTTAGGGTGGGCATTCCCCTTCCATCCTGTCCTCATGGAAGACACATGACTATGAGCCAGTTACTCATAAAGACCTGTGGTGGTATTTGACCAGCAGCTTGGAAGGAGTGCTTGTGTGTCTGCAGTGTCTGTCCAGGAACAACCCGTGAGACAGAAGGAGTGAGGTAAAGCACTGATTCAAATGTTTGATGGGCTACAGTATGGTTATGTCCAGAAGAGCAAGCTTTTCTCAATGTTATGGATATCTCTAGAATGGCCTGAGGATCTTCGGTGAGTGAGTGATAAACACAGTTCAGCTGTGCTTGTTATTCCGATTTCTTCCAAGACCATTCTTAAAATGAATTTGTGGGTGGGTTTGTTATTTTGTTGTTTTTGCACATTTGAGGTTGCATACGGACCGTCTGACCTCTGGAATTCAAAGGGACAGCCAACAAAATTCTACCATGATCTTTTCCTTTTGTGAAAGGACAGCCAGATAGAGTTGTGTATGACTTTAGCAGAACACATGACTTTAGGCAAAAAAGTGGTAGCAAACTTCTTATATTTACTTTCCATGAGAAGTGATTAGGCATTTTGTTCGTGCAGTCCATGTGGTTATGTTCTGTAGTTTCTAAATGAGCATACATCTCTCTGTATTCCTCAGAAAAAGCATATTAGAGTTCATTCTGAACAATGGTCTAGTAAGATACTAAGAGGCTTTCTCTTAGGTCTGCTGAAGATAAATTTGTATTGCCTGTGCAAAAGTATGGAGGTGATGGTACGGTTAAAAAACTGCTATAGGCGATGTCAGTGATATTTCAACATCAGTATAAAATTAGAGGAAGATAAGGCAGTGGGTAGATATTTCCCAGCAGCATGACTGTGGCAATGCTTGATGTCACGGCTCTCTTGGTTGCTTGTTATCACCTTTGTTCTGGTGTTTATCATCCACAGAGGTCTGCAGACGCGGTGGATCCGATGCACTGCACGTTTGCTGAGGCATATGAGAGCAATCATGCTCCTTTGGCTTTATGTTTGCAGGAATAAGTCTGAAAACATAAACTCGGTGTAAATCAGTGCAGCAAGGTCTGTTGAACCAGTAACTCCATGAGGTATGAACTCCCCCCTTGTCTCAAATAAGGCTCTGTCAATACCTGCTCTGATTTAAGGCTGTGTTGAAGGAATTCTTTCCCCATGGAAGGAGTAGGGTCTGTGAGCTGTTGGCTGAGGAGGGCTTTAGCTGTAGCACCACATTGCTACCAGATGTGTGAGCTTTGCTGATTGAGTTGTTCTGTGATGAGTCATTGAAGTTAGAGTTTGAAAGGGAAGATTTTTGCCAGTTCTGGTGTTTGGTGAAATGCGAGTAGCTGTCTTTTTCCTCATGGGCTTTGAGAGCATTTCTTGCATTTGATTTCTTATAAGTGCAAAGCAAGGTTGTTATGTTAAAGACAAGTACATTGCTGGCTGAGTGTTGAACTGGTTTTGCATCTCAGGAACTTGACACTAAGCCTACAGACAATTAGTGACTCCAGATGGGCTCATTATTATTGATTTTAATAAATGAGTGATAATTTCTAACATTTACTTGCAACTGAAGTCCATTCTGAGACAGGGGTGTTTTTTCTGGTGTACTGTGTATTGTGAAGAGAAATAGCAGTTCTGCCTGCATATAGATCTGTAAAATGAGGAGAATCTTTTTAATAGTCTCAGGGTTTGGTGCAGAAAATAATGAAAATAACATTTAGTGAAAAGGACTTTAGAGCTTTTAATTTATAGCAGTGAAGAGAAACCATTACCTCTAAAGAATTCACAAATTATTTTTACTAGGAGTCTTTGCCATGCACATTTCTGCTTCTGCATTCAGCAGAAACCATTTCTACTGGTCCCGGAGTGCGAGACCTTCAGCTTAAAAGTTTTCCTCTGTCTGGCACATGCACATCTCTTGGTCCCAGTTCTGACTGTTCAATAAAATGCTTTTTATTGATGACAAAAATATTTGGGTTTAAGCATATTTTCCATTTGAGAATATAAAATACAAATGACACCCACCTGTTCATTGTGTTGTAATTAAGGTTGCGCTGGTGTTTAAAAGCCTCACAGGAACTTGCAGTATTGTAGTTCTAGCTGCTGTACAGATGGTGATGCTTTCTGTGTTGAGGAGATGTGGACCAGCTATTTAATTTATTTTGTGCCTTAGCCAGGACTACTCTATTTTTAATAATGCCTGGTGGGTAATTTTACCAGTTTTACTAAGCTCTTGGAAGTGCAGTTGAGTACTGAGACTCCTTGCTAGGAGATTGGGCACAGAGTGAGAATGTCTAAGGATGAGATGGGAAGCTGCAGTGGAGACACGAGGCAGGATCTGACAACTGGCAAGGAGCGAAGCTGGGCTCAGAACACGACTCTCCTGGGTCCCATCAAGCACTGCCTTCTCTGAAGAGAGATGGTAATGCTGTGCTGACTGGCAGTCTCTTTGCTAGACAGCGCGGAGTTGTACACGTACTTCCTTAACTACAGGCTATTTACAGCAGGGCTGCAATCACAGAACCTGAATTTGAAGATTGTGGATGACCTGACAGTGTCAAGTTACACAATTCCTATCTGTTGCATGATTGTGCTCCTGATAGGTTAACACCTGTCTCGAACATATTTTGTTACCTATTTCTGATGTTTTATCATCTCCCTTCCTTTGCTAATTCTTTTACACCTCGTGTGTACAGGCAAGAACTGCATTTGGAAAGGTCATAATACCTCTTTAATGGCTCAGCAGATCAATTGCCCACATCTTCTTTTTCATTAATCTTTTCCTGATGACCTGCTTTACTGTTATTGGTGTTTCAGTTCCGAGGGTATCAGCAGTGTAAAACGAGACCTGATCCATACACCAAAGGGCTTTTGTTGGCTCAGGAGCTGGACTTGGTCCTTGTGGGTCCCTTCCAGTTCAGGATATTCTGTGTTACCAGAAAGCTCAATCAAGGAAAACAAACAACAGGCCTTCATAAAAAATGAAGGAAACAGTCCAGAGGTCACCTTGATATATGGGTGTTATGTATAAGTGCACTTGTAATACAGCACATGAAAAAGTCTTTTTAATTGTCCGTGGGAACCCCATTCCACCATGGGGGAAGAGTGTGACAGGAAGGGAATTAAGTGTTTGGTTTCTGGAGATGTCTGGGATAACCCAGGGAAGTGAGAATATAGGAGAGACACTGTCACAGTAATTACCCTGTCTTCATTTTTAACTGAAAGAACATCTTGCTTTTTTATTGCCCCAGTACAGGGAGCTAATTGAAGAAAAAAATCAGTGAAAGACAACAACAAAAAAATCAGTGGAACTTTTCAAGTATTTGCTTTTCCCTTTCCTACCATCTGTAGTTACTTTTGCCAGAGAATGTTCTCACTCAGTAATTTTCCATTGATTTCAAGGTAGCTCCTTTTTTTTGTTTCTCTCTTGCTTCTCTGCTACGTGAATTCTTTGCCATTGCTTTCTAAACCCTGATAGATTCAATGAAGAGAAAGTGTTAGCAGTTTTTGAGTCCATAACCCCTTCAAGGTGATTTTCTAGTAATTTTGTTAGCTCCTTACAAATGCTCCCACTTTACAGATCTGGCTTCTGTAGTCTTCTGGCCATGGCTCCAGAGCCATTAATGCTGGGTCACCCAATGATTCAAATCTGGTCTGGGTCAGGTATGGGTGTGTGATTGTATTTCTGCTGAAATATTTGGAAAACCAGCAGTTTATGTTTTTTTTTTTTTTTTCCTTTGTTCTGGGAAGACTGGCAACACCTGTTTAGAATAAAACAACATTTTTATCTGGAGTTATTTACTGTCATGTGAAGACTGCATGTCCAGACAGAGTGTTACACTCAAAACCTTGTTCACAGCCAAAAAGGCAGTGTGTTTTTATATTGCAAAGAATTTATTCTTAGCGTAACTGAATTTTTGGAAGTCTAATCACGATTAATCCAGATGCAATTATTACAGAAAAAGAAAAAAAAAAAAGCGGTTAAAACTGTTGTCCCTTTAGTTCTTGGTTTCTATCCCTCTTCCTGATGTTAGGTTCACCCCTGTTCTGCTCCTCTGGGTTCCAAGGCTGCTGATTTTATTGTGGTAGTAGTGGGTGTTAGAGCAAATTGTCAGCATCTGGAATGCTTTCTTGGGAAAGGTATGAGGTTCATCATGTTGCTTTCTCTCTTTTCTTTTCTCTCTTTCTCTCTCTCTCTTTTTCTCTCTTTCTCTTTCCTGTACGACCCACCTGAGGTCATTTTAGTATGTTTGGTAAAACAACTTTACACCTGATTCTTTTCTTCATTGGTCTGCAGTTCCACATTGCATCTGAGTTTTTGCTATGCATAGTTGCTTTTTTGTTATTAGATGCAATTCCTGTGTTCGCTTTGTTATCTCTGAGGCCAGTTTTGTCCAGCTCCAGGTCTGCATTTCTTTGGCTGACCATTGGTGATTTGTTTATGGCCATGGTCTCAGGTGCCAAGCCTGTGCCCCGTTTCTCATCCTGTGCCTCTACTCTTCCATGCCACACCCTGTGTCTCCACTTCTCAAGTCCTCTGCTGTGATACCTCTCTCTCTACAAAGTTACATTAGTGGTAAATATTCTGTATAGAATAGCTGTTTTTTACTGTTGTCTGTGCAAAACTGTGGTTGTACCACACACAAACAAAAATAAAACAGAGGGGATATACATGCCTGACCAGTTACAGGAATTGTAGTCACACCTAAACCAGTTAAACCAAACAAGCAGGCCAAGAAAAGGCAAAGCAAAAGTGACACGTCCCAAGGCCTTGAAAATTCACTACAAAGCTTATGGCCTATGAAAAACAATGGCAGTACTGAATGGCAGGGCTAAAGGTTAACCCAGCCATTTTTTTCTGTACAAAATCTAATTGCTGGAGTGAATATACCTGTGATCATTGCTTGGTGTTTTGTGATCAAAGTGTTTGTTGTGTTTCTACCCCAGTACAAAATGAACTGATATATGAATTACTGAGCTGAACCACACCCTCATTCATACCTTCTGCCTTTAGTGAAAATAAAGCAGGTGTGCTGCTTTTATTGCTTTTTTAATAAATCCCATTGTTGACTTCAGTTGATATCACTGCTCAGTGATCTACTCAAAGAGAAAGATTGCACACATTGGTAGTAGGATCGCCTTCATGAACAGATTGAGCTAAATCTGCCCAGGAAAGGACTGGAGGCTGGGAATGAGTTCGGTGCAGCTGTGAGATTGAAGGGCCTGCCTGCTGTGGAGAGCAGATGCTGAAGGTAAAGGCAGGTCACTGGGACCTGTAGTACCAGAGATGAACTGTCAAAATCAGTTGAATAACCAGCAGATAGATACTTTTAACAAATCAAAACTGATCAGCATCTCACTTGTAAGTAGTACTTCTCTGAAAATAAATTAAAAATGTGGGATCTTCTGTTCATATTTTACCCAAGTTGACTTTTGGAGTAGACTGTTCCTGAAAATTCAGGCTGTGTCTTCCAGTCTTAGAACTGGTATCTCACTCCCACACAGCAAATGAGCCCCCACACCTTATGAGGGAGTGCTTCCCAAGTCTTTTTCCTCAAAGGTGAAGCAGCATGCTAACAGAGTAGTCATTAAACACTGGGGTGTGAGAAGGAGGATGTGGGGGGACTGTTGTGGATGTGTCCAGGGTTTGTGCCAGCAGAGCAGTCTTGGGTTTTCAGTATTCCCACCTGTTTGGGTACGGCCTGTGCTCATCACTGTCTCTAGCACAACAGAAAGACAGAGTTCACCTTTTTTTGTTAAGACATACTCTGATTCTAGATTACACATTCGGATTCCACTTTCTGCTTCCACCTTTCATAGAGAAAAATACAGGCATCCTGCATGAGATTTTTCTCATCTGATTGGATCAATACAGAGTTCTGGTAGTCTCTGGGTTGGTGTTTTTTTTTTTTTTCCTTAATTTTTTTATTTTTGAAGACAATGAGAAAGAATCAATTTTGTAGACAATGAGTCATCTCAGTTTCTCCACAGTGACTCTAAGTAGAGCCTACAGTGAGTAATTCAGATGTGACCACCTACACAGAACTCCCTCCCCATCATTGTGGTAAGGGCAAAGAGAGCATTGAATTTGGGTTGTTCTCAACTCCAAAAAAGGAAGGAGCTATTTCTTAACTCACAGCATCCCTCTTTTTTGCATGTTAACTAAATATATTCGTAACTGAGAAGAGAGCAGAGATTTGTAGTCTGATTTCCTAAACCCCATTTCTCCATGTATGTGTATATATTTGTCTAGTTTGTCCACTGATAATTTTTCTAACATTTAGACAGTTTTAGCCCTGTGTTACAGAGGAGTGAAAATAGTAACTTGTGACAAGTTTTGCATTTAAGCAAAAATGGATATAGGAAGGGAGAGCACAGCAGTTTTTGCTTTACAAAAAAAGTTAGTTTGATTTGCAACACAAGGGAATACCTAGATGAGAAGGATATCATGAATATGTGCAGATTGTCTTGGACAAGGCTTCTCTCAAGTTGGAGAAATACATTATATTCTGTTAATTTTGCATTTTCCTCTTCCCATTTGCTTTCTCTGGTGTCTGCAAAAGGCTGTGTTCAGTTAAACACACAGAAAATATAAACTACTCTGCCATAAGACACTGATCTTCAGGAAACCAGGGTAGGATCTGGTTCAGATTGCTATATCTCCATTGGAAGAAGGTATCTAAAACCTCTCTACCCTCAGCAGAATCAATAAACTCCACAAGTAATTCAGTAGAGCAAAGGTGAGGATCCCCTCCAGGAAGGCTGAATAGCTGTCTAAACTCCTCTGCCTGGGTTCCCCTTGGCTTAGTAGAAGCAAACACACCCATGTTATCCACAAGCCAGAGGCAAACTATTCTGACCTCATTGATCCTACTCCCTTTGAGTTACTTGTTTTTTCACATACACTGATTTCTGCTTGAGGAAGCAGAAGTGGCAGGAGGAAGTGGCTGTGGGTGATCTTAGTTTAGCCCTCATTTCAGATGAATGAGAACCTGATGAACAGAAAATCCTCAGATGAGTTTGCATAGTTTATATTCCTCATTTCACTGCAAGGCAGAAGAATTAAAAGACTTTCGTTTTCAACATGTACCCTAGAAGTTCTTCCTCGTGTTGGGATGGAGCTTCTTGTATTTTAGTTTATGGCCCTTGCCCCTCATCCTGTTGCTCAGCACTACCAAAGTGAGTCTGGCGCCATCCCCTTGGCAGCCACCTTGAGATGCTGCTGAGATCCCTTCTCAGTCTTCACTCCTCACACAAGTTCTCTGTGTTTCTGGAAACATCTTGTGTTGGCCTAGGTGGAATTTCGGGAAACAAAGCTGCTAAATTACTGAATACTTGTCTGACTTGAGCTTTGAGATTTTGCTAGGGACTAATTTCATGCAGGGGCTGAACTGTCAACAGAATAAAGTGTTCCCACTCCTTTTTTCTGAGCTGAATGTGGCAGAGCACATGGCTGTGTAGTGTCTGTGAAAGCTTAGCAAGGTGTTACAGTTTTGCTAGGTGATACAAGACTCTTCACATTGGCTATATTTATACATTCTTTCCTTCTTCTTTTGATTTTTCCCAGGATGGAACAAGTAATGTCATTGATTAGTAAATCACTGGTATTTTTAATTCCTGTGGGTGTTAGGTTTATTGGAGTGAGGGGTTGTGTGGTATGTGTTTTAAAGAAAATCAGAAAGTTTAACAATATGTGTTATATTCTAACTAAGGTGTTTCTTAAATAGGAACATAGGAAGGAAGCTAAAGAAAAAACTGAGACAGCACATGAACTGTGAGAAGTACACATATATTTGGTTAATCTAAACACAACTGGTTCTTAGTACATAGCTAGAAATTGAGGTGCTGCCAGACTACAAATTGTAAAAGAGAAGTTACATCTGTCTTTTTATTGAGTTCTTGTTTCTGTCTTAAGGTAAGTACTCATTAATGTAATTCTTGTTTCTCTTTCTTTCCTTTAACAAGTTAATAGACTTTTCCTAAAAAATAAAAATTAACAAGAAAACGAAAGATTTGTTGTTCGTGTTTCCATTTTTTTCTTTCTCCTTGCTAATTTTTGCAACTTGGCATGGGAATGTCTGTATTTGCATCAAAATCCTGATAGTT
Source organism: Zonotrichia leucophrys gambelii (assembly GCF_028769735.1). Taxonomy (NCBI): domain Eukaryota; kingdom Metazoa; phylum Chordata; class Aves; order Passeriformes; family Passerellidae; genus Zonotrichia; species Zonotrichia leucophrys. The sequence continues at coordinate 78,863,130 of NC_088169.1, forward strand.
TTTTACTTGTGCGTCTTTCTCTGGCTTGATAAGTTTTTAAAGCAAGGATGTCAATGTTTATAAGGTAGATATAAATATTGATTAACTGCAAGGGTGATTTTGAATTGTATGTAGGATTTCCATCATGGCTTTTGTCTTTATTCAAAGTACTTGTGGAGACAGTTAGATGTTGCCAGCTCTCTTTCTTCTGTGGGATGCAGTGGGAAATGCAAATTTGCTCTGATATTGGAGAAAGCAGCACCACCCAGGTATCTTAGTTCTCTGCCACAGGATGTCCTGAGCTCTGGAATCAGTGTTTTCCACAGGCAGGGCTAGCAGACAGTGGGTGTTCTTGTACCACCAGGGGACACCTGAAGCTGGGTTAGTGAGGTCCCGTTCTGCCAGAGCAGTCATGTGGCATGGAGATTCCCTTGGCTGAGGCAACTGCCTGGGCTGTCTGAGGGAGAAAGCTGCAGGTCAGGACATGTGCTGGTTCATCACAGCCCAGGAGATCTCTTGCCAGACGTCTTGTCAATCAGCCATCTCCCTGATGGCAGTCTGTCTGTCCCTGTGCAGCACTGCTTCAGCCATCTGAAGCCTGAGGTGCTGGAATGTCTCCACCTCAGCCATATGTTTTTGACCTAGAAATAGTTTTCTCAGGGCAGGCAAGATCTTCATTTCTAGTTTAGTCCTGCCCTCTGTAGCATGTGATATTTGAAAACAAAGGCTCTGGCTTCTTCTGAACAATACCAGAGATGCTAAAAAGAAGCATAGCAATAACCCAGTGTGCAGGAAGCCACAGAGAAGAGCAGGTGAGAGTGCTGTTCTCGTAGACAACCTTGTTTATGTTGGCAGTAAACAGGGTTGTGTTTTGAACCTCTCTTCATCTTATATCTTGATTTATCTTCAATGCTGAGGGCCTGTGCTGGTGGTTGGAAACCCATAAGCTTTGGAGCAGAGACCCAGATGTGTGCAGCATCTCTAGGATGCTGTCAGACCTTCCTCCCTAAGAAGGCCCAGGGCAGAGGCAGATGGACAGGGCTGCCTTTGCATTGTGTGTCACCTGGGAACGTGGGATGCCTGCCTTGCCTGCCACTCCCTGCCCAGAGTCCCAGTGCTGCAAGCAAAAGGGCTTGTGCTGGGCTGGATTTTGCAATCCAAACATTTCCATTAGGAACTGGAATCAGACCAAAATACTGGATTATCAGCCTGCTTTCAGAAGGTAGGAACTAACTTTGCACTCCCTGGATATGGGCTGAAATTAAATTGGTAGAGCAGAGTCAAAATGTCAGTTCCCTGTGGAAGTCTAACAATTTCTTGAATATTTTTTTTCTTCTTTTCTCTTGTAGCTCAGGATCATCCCATACCAGCTGGGAGCTTGTTAGAAACTGAACTTCCCTTTTGTTCCTCTCATGAATACAGATCATTTTGTAGTTATCTTTCTTGTGCTGATCAGAGAATATTGATCCAGGGGTCTCATAGCTCTTGTCCTTCCTGGTTTTTACCTTCTGGACTTTTGACTCATGAGAGCATGATACTGTGGGCTCCTTGCTGTTATTAATTACATGGTGCATATTGGTTTGTCTTTGGGCGTTGGTCTTTATTCTTGGAATCTTGCAAATATTTTAAACAATTAGCCTATTGTTCAGCAAGTGCTCTACACACACTGTGGGCCTTTTGTGAATTTCAGTTTTAAAAAAACCAAAAGAATGACTAATGGAGCACGAACGGTTCTTGTGACACTGTAGTCCATTGTGTAACTATTGAGAGCAAAATTTGCATTCCTAGAAAAGCTTGTTCACAGTCAAAATATAGGGCATTTTCTTTATGGCTCCTGGAAAAAGATGTACTGTGTATTCAGCTCAGGATGCTACTTGGAAGGATCAACTTTTAAAAAATGTAATTTTCCTCCCTTGGAACATTGAAGTCAGACTGAGACCCGGCTTTGCTTGACAACAGAAGTGACTTTTTCATTCAGGCAAGTGACATGGGGGGCTATTTTTGGTCTGTCACATACATGCACCATGATTTGTTTGCTAAAATGGCTTCTCTTTTAGATGATGGTCAACTTTGACATTGGTGGCCCTTTTAAATAGTGAGAGTGCAATATTATATAATATAAATATATATGCCAGAGGCAGCCTGGCAGTCTGTGCTTTTCTTTCCTTCAAAAGCATATTTGTTTATGGCTTTTAGTTCTTCCCCTCTGAGGTTGTCACAGGTCAAGCAGAGGTTGAACTGGGATCTTTAAATGTTTAGAAAAATTGTGAGTTCCAGTCAACTCACCTGAAACTAATAGCTGTCTGTCCTGCATGTGTCTAAAAGATGGTACTGGCTGCTCAGAGGGGTAAGCATCTTACATATGCTATAGGTAGTTTCCTGTGGCATTTGTTGTCTAGGTAGAATTAGTCTGTTTTGACTTTTTATTTCACTGTGAAAAACTAAGATCCAGTCACTGCTCACTGGAGATACCACTTCTTTGTCAGTCAGTGAAATCTCTGAGAAAGGCATTGCCTTTTATAATGGGCACACGTGGTGCCAGTCACTGTGGGATTCCTGTTCTGGGAGGGATGGTGTTAAAATGTTAAACTTAGTTTACAGCAGCAGAGTGGAGGCCAGCAGAGAGTGCCCAGCTCCTGCTGCAAGGCCCTGGTTCCGGCAAGATGCCAACAGAGCTTTCAAGTGCTTGCCTGGAGAGGGGTGTATGAGGGACTTCTGAGGACCCTTAGCAGTATGTGTGTATACACAGATAAGGTCTGTGGGGGCCACTTGGCCTTAGCACAGATCCACAGAGAGCTGCTGCAAATGGGAGAGTCTCATGTGGGCAACAGCTGGGTGTTCCAGCCAGTTCAGCCAGTGCTGGCTGGGACAGAGTCACATTCATGGGGAACAAGCACTGGTTTGTCTCCCTCTGCTCTGATGTGACCCAGGAGGTTTTTCAGTATTAGCTTTTCTTCTCTTGAAGGAAAAGGAGTGTTGGAAGTGTTGGGGAGGAAGTGTTGTCAGTCTGAGTTTGGGAAGTGAGTGAGGAGTGCTCAATACCTCTGGAGCATTACACATGTAAGAGAACTGCCCAAGTGCTACAAATGCTTCTATTCATGGCCCTGCTGTAAATTCAGATCAATTGGACCCAGCCCTCTTGGCATCTGAAGCTTCAAATTAAATTGTATTTGCCGCTCGTCGTCATTAATTTGCAGTTTTCACCTTGATTAATTTTTAGGAATGTACATAATGAGAAAATTTTAAAAAACAGGAAGAGAGGAAATGGAAATTTGCCTTCTACAGTGTTTTTCTCATTTATGACCTCTGAGTCTGAAACGGTATTGCTCAGTGGTGCATTTTTTCACCTGTTTTCTGTGTCAGTTCAGTGACTGTTGAAACAAAATATTCTGTTTGATACAGAAGAAATGGTGTGAGCAGCTCGTGCCCATTAGTGTCTGAGTAATTGGCACATCTTTGTGAGCAATGAAGCAGCTGCTTGTTGTACTGACAGAGATAGAATATTCATAAAGAAGGTGCTGGAAGAGTGGCTTTTTCATCACTGACTACTGATTTTGGTTGTGTTATTTATAGGAGTGAGCCAGGTTAGTTTTTATGACCTTGGTACAAAAAATAGGTGTCCTCATGCCCTGTGCATATACTGCAACTCAAAGCGGGCATATTATCCAGAGATGTGTGTCCCTTCTGTTCCATGAATTTTTTGGAGTGTTCTGGGTGTTAAATTCATATTAACACCAGCATATTCCTGCTCCTGGATTTAGGAAGGGAACTTTAGGGATCAGAACCTAATCTTACCTTCTTCCTTTTTATGTTCTCTGGTTTTGGGGTTTGGTTTTTTTTTTCTTTTTTTTTTTTTTTTTTTGTTTGTTTGTTTTTTTTTTATTTAGACAGTGTCTTACTTTGAAGCAAGACAAAAGTCTCTTTTTAACTTTTCAGTCTGAACAAGTGTCATAGAACCATAGAATGGTTTGGGTTGAAAGGGACCTTAAAGATCCCCCCTGCCATGGGCAGAGACATCTTCCCCTTGACCAGGTTGCTCAAAGCCCCGTCCAACCTGGCCTTGCACACTTCCAGGAATGGGACATCCACAATTTCTCTGGGCAACCTGTGCCAGTGTCTCACCACCCTCATCATATCCAGTCCCTTTCTGCACAGGATTTACTTGTCTTTGGCAAGTGTATAGAATTTATGTTCTTGCTGATCAGGAGTATAGTAGAATGACTATATGTATACTTCATGTTTTTGCTGACCAGAATGAGGCACACTTCTAAGAGCTTGCTCAGCAATGACCATTCTCAGTAATTACAGGCTGAGATGGTTTAGGCAGATCACACCTCATATTCATTTTGTGACTTCTGTCAAAGATTTTGCCAGAAGTTGTTGTTTGGTTTTAAGTGACACATGAAAGTGGTTTTTGTGACTTTTCTTCTTGAGTCATACCATATAAGAGAAGACATCATCCTTAGGCTGATGTTCACAGAAAGCTTTTCACAGAGATCACAGAGTAGGAGTTTTTCTTTCCTCTGGAGTGTGAAGACAGCTAACTAAAATATCCCGGCTTTGTAGTATGAAGAATGTTGTATTAAGTTCCCAACAACAGGGGTAAAGATACAGCTAGAAGAGCTCAGTCCTTCAGAAATGGTGCATTGGTCTGCATCAAGTTAAAGTTTCAGGGCTTCATGGTTTGATTCTGGCATTTCTTTGCATCTTTGTGCTTATCTTCTACCTGGCTTGGGCTCACTGTCGTGCTCAGATCCTCACAAGATCAAAGCACCCTCTTCAGAAGCTTGTTACTTGTGCTTTCTACTTCCAGGGAAAACTATTGCTTCTCTATGCTAGGAAAGAAAAAACTTCATATTCAGACTCCTAGTGTAACAGTTGCCAGAGCAAATGGCAACTATGAATTTTATTTCTCTTCCTGGGCTTTCTTATACATCACTTTTTTTACATTGCAGGGAGATTACCTTGTATCATTAATGGCAAATGCCATTTAATGTTACTTTTTGAAGTGGCTTAAGACTTTACCACAGATTTCCCCTGCATGTTCTTAGTTTAACAGGTCAGGTTTGTGCATCACAGACACTTCTGTTTGCAGCTCTTTTCCATCTTTGTTGACACTTTAAGCTCAGCATGCTGGCATGCCTTCAATTCTGCTACGGGTGCAGTAATACCTTTCAATTGCCTGAACAGGAACCACCGGAGGGCATCTGTCTGAGTCTGAATTATGTTTGAAAACCACCTGGCATATTGTGAGATAGTCCTTATAATAACAATGAACACTTTATCAGGAGTTGAGTCACTGTGCTCAGTTTCCAGTTTTTACTCTGACTAGTTGCTTGTATGTATTCCTTATAGCCAAAGGGTTACTACTGCGTGCAGACGTTGTATAAGACCATTGTGCCGACAGCTCGCGTTTGGACCATTTATCAATCAAAATCTGGCTATAAAGACAAACATCTAAATAATAAAAATAATTACCAAGAGGAAAGATAGATCAGTGTTAGTTGCACCCTAGACCTGTTTCCTGCTTCTGCATGGGGGAGGAATGAGGAGAGGAGCAAATAGGGATGGCAGTCACAAGAGTAAGGTCCTTTCCCTGAAGGTGCTTTTGACCTGCTTAAGGGGTCTCTTTTCATGCTTAACACAGACATCCATCAACATGGACAAGGAAAAGCTGTCTGGGCCTGAAGCATGGGGAAGAGAAAAGCTCCAGGAGGTCCTTGGTCATCCCTGGTTCCTCACAGGAGCTCACTTATTTTTCTATAGGCAGATTCAAAGTATTTTGTGATCTGAGTATATGCTGTTTTCCAGAACCTTAATGAAGTTCAGAGCCAATACCATAATTTTGCATGTTTAAGTAGTATTGCAGATCGCAGTGACTGGCACAGCCCTAGTGGTTTCTAACCCTGGCTCAGATCTGTCCAAACTTACCTGTGTTCTCACATGTTTGTCAGGTGCCCCCCAACCCAGCACTTAAATGTGTCCATCATGCCCTGGCCATCCCTCAGTCTACTCTGTGTTGCCTTACTGGTGAGATGCAGCTGTTGGGGGCTTGTGCCTGTGAGAACAGAATGTCCTCAGTGGGGTCTTCAGCACATTAAGCTGCTGCCAGACATACCCATCAGGCTGCCAAAAGCACTGCACGAGACAGCTTTAACTTCAAATTGGCAAAAGCTGGGATAATGTGCAGAAGCCATGGCAGAGGCACAAGTAAGTGATTTGCTTGCAGAGGGGCTGGTGGCAAAGCATGGAGGGAGCTCTTGTGTCCTCACTCTGAGTTTGTGTGCCGGTCCCAGGATGCTCTCCTGTTCTCCCTTATCCAAAGGCATATGAAACTCTGTGGTTTGAGGATCTTTGCTGTTGTATTGGCAGCAAAGGGGAGCTAAGATTGACTAAACCACTGAAACTAATAAACTTCCCATGTGCATGCAGGGACATCAGATTAATTAGTTTGCTAAGCAGTGGAGCTGGAGCTGTGCAGCTGCCTGACAACGATAAGAGGAGGGAGCCACAAACCAGTGGCCTTTCTGCTGTCTGCTCCTTCCTTCCATCTCAGCTCCCTGGAAATGGCAGATGAGGAGAATAGAGGTAGCGAGCCAAACATATGCAACCTATGCATCCTGTGCTGAGCTGCATAATCCAGGGGTATTGTTTGCTGTGTCTGCAGGCATTGCTTCCCCAAGGCTCCCACTGCTGTCACTGGAGGGAGGCTTCACTGGTGGTTTCTGCAGGAACACAGGGACATTGGTGTGGGGAGCTTTTGAAAATCTACTTCTAAAATGCAAATGCTTTTGTTCTTTAACAGCCACTTGAAGCCAAGCATGATCAATAAACAGAAAACACAGTCACAGCTCAGACATGCTGTGTATTATTGTTCTCCCCCTTTTCTTTTTCTTTTCCCCCTGCATACTGTTTGGCCCTTAGTTTGAAAGTGAAATTAATTAACAATTTCATAAAAATCTTTGGTTTATAATGATTAGAAAATCGCTGCTTGTGTATTAAGCAGTCACTGGAAATGCATCTGGGCAGACAAGTTGTGTCAGCAGGAAACCTGGTGAAATGTTGATCCTTTTGTTAGCACTCTCCCTCCCTGGGAGCTGTTCAGAGCAAGTTAGGCAGACAGCTCTTGGGAACTGTTTGGCTCTAGCTTGTCCTCACTTTGGGGCAGAGACTAGCACGCTCCACTAAACCTGTCTGGTCTTTCCAGCCCCCTTTTCTGTCTCTAAAGGACATTAAATTTTTGATGGAAATGGTTCTGCCAGTAGGTTACTGTGATTTTGCTGTGGTTGCTTGGTTGAGTAAGCTGTCCTGCATGGGCCACAGGGCCAGGTCAGCTGCTGGTGTGCCCTGGCTTGGGTACTTACACCTGTGCTAAAGGATTCGTAAACTCAGCAGAGCTGCTGACCTTTAAAATGCATTTAAATACACAAAAGAGTGGGCCCTGAAAGGGGAGGGAGCTAGAAGGCTTCTGGAGGCTTACCCTCAGTCTCTGGCTCCCTCGGCTGGAGCTGATTTGGGAGAAGGCATGGCGGGGACTCAGGGACAGGAGTCAGGCTTGTCACCCAACAATAACAGCATCTGCAGTGTCTGCTTGGTCTTCATTGATGACTTTTGAGTACCTTAAAGTACACTGTAAGTGCCATATCCTTATAAGTTGCTGTACAGTAAATGGGTGCTGCTCTGTGGAATGATTAAATTAAGTGCTTTTTTTTTTTTTTTTTAACATGCTTTTAAAAATAAGGATAATTAAATGGGTGCAAAGACAAAGGTGAAGACTGACCGTGCAGAAACCAGGCTGAAAGAAGTTTCAAGGGAGCACATAAGGGGTCTGAGCTCATTTAAGGAGAGTAATGTAAAAATGTGGTTTAGTGTTAAGCCTAATTTAGCATGCCTGCAGGCTGCTGTGCGCAAAGTGTTCTCAGCCTTCCTCATCATCTCCAGATACAGATTCCTTCCCTCTCTTGTTCTGCATCTGATGATTTATATAGCCATGTAATGAATCCAATCAGCCTTGTTACCCAACAGCAGACTCTCTTCATGTTTATTAATAGTTTACTGCCCTGTCAGATGGGCAGATTGAGCCGTGCATCCCATGATGCCTGTCCAGCACAATGGAGATGGCAGCAATGTGCACTCTGGGTCCAGAGGAGAGAGGAATGTGAGCAGTCCAGCAGCAGCAGCAGAAACTTTATATCAGATTTGTTGTAATGTGAAACTATACCCAGATACAGTGCTTATATGAGGCCTTTTCTTTCACAAGAATTGGAGGTTTTACAGATTTGGTTCTTGCTGTTTTGGTGTAAGATGATTTTCTGCCTGAACAGAGGCTGTAGGGTGGCTGGGGCATGAGTTGTATGCACAAGTCACTCTGGTCATCCAGAATTGTGTGAGTTTACCTGGCAACACCACTGGAGCTGAGCACATTGGAAAGCTGAGTGATTGGCTGTTGAACCTTGTACAACAAGTGAATTCTGTGGAATTGTGCTAATCGATTGGCACACCAGTGTAATTTGTTTTAAATAACTTTTTACTGTTCCTAAAGGTTCCATTTTGAAGTTTCTGCTTCTCAGGATGAAAGAGGTGACAGTGCTCTTTAATTCTTGAACAGACAGGACTAACTCCCAGCAAGAGCCCAATTTTTCTGTGGTCCTTTTTAACACTCCCTGTGCAATACTTTGCCAAACTCTAAAGAATAGAAATAAAAATGGAACATTTTGGCCTTTTGGTGGCTGTTTATCAGGAGCAAAACAATTTTCAGACAATAACCAAATCTCCAGGCCCTTTGGAAGCTCAGATACAGCTATTTCTAGGTTGTCACATGTCTAATTAACATAAGTAGTAACAGTTAATACTCCTGGTGGTATTCTGCTTCAGCCAAGGCTTCCAAGTCTGATAGCTGATCCTTAAGAGTATCTTTACACCCAGCTAATACCTTTGTGGGGTTGGTAAGAATTAATTGGCACAGGTAGTATTTATCTCTGTACAGTGACTTCAGGAAGTAACATTGTACCTCATAGGATCTTTATTTGCAGCCATCTGGGGTTTTAAAAGCCTTGGTATCAAATACTCATTTTAAGCAATTAGGGTTCTAGGAGAGGTTGCAGCATAAAAATGCTGTAAAATATAAGCTTATTTTAATTGTTTACAGCTATATTAGGAAAACTGTATAGAAAAGGAAAATTTTTGTTTTGCTTTGTTATTTAGAGAATTGTATTTTATATCACCAGAGACATATGCTGGGAGAGTCTTTTTATTCTCCTCAGCTTTGCATGCATCCTTGAAGAAGAAAAGTTGTGTGCAATGAAAAGAGTTTTAATTCTGAATTTCTTCCCTGCTGTACAGCTGCGGTCCGGGCTGTACTGGCGCGCATTCAGGAGTCTGTCTGTTTTCATCCCCTTGCAGCACACTAATATCTCCCATCTGAAGGGCTGAAATGGAGGCCCTTAGCTCTGTAATTTAGGATTTGTTCCAGTGCTAAGGAAACTTCCCCATCCAACCATCCAGGAGCCAGTCTGACAGTCGCTCTCTCAGCACCTGAGCGGGGAGTAAAGCCCCCTTGCAGCTGCGCACCCCGCGCTCACAGACAGACCAAGATGCGTTACCATCTCCACCCCGGATTTCCCGCAGCAGGGCCTAAGATGAGTCCATCCTTAAAACAACTTAATCTTGGTGCAGTAACTAAATAACAAAATAGCAGCTCAAGCTGGTGCCTCTGAGGAGGGACCCCAAACAAAGGAAGCCCTGGGCTCTTATACCCTGCCAGTGTAAATGCAGGAAGGTCTGGGGTCACTGGCTCCTGCCGTGTCTCTGGGTGTCCGGTCACCTGGCCGGGCTGCAGGTCCCCAGGCCCTTGGCTGTGCAGTGGGTTGGCAGTTCTGGCCTCTTGGCTCAGGCTCTCATCACACACAGCCCAACCTGCAGCTCCACTGCAGCTGCTCACCCAGCTTTGGGCACTGAGTGGGTTCCTCTGCTCAAGGTGGTGGTTGTGGTTAATGTTGGCTCAGTCAGAGCTGAGTTTTAGTAGAGAGTTGTGTACGCTTTGGTAATCACTGGTAATGGCAAGTAGAACAGATTCTCTTAAAGCACTGCTGAGGGCTGAATAACTGAGAGTGGAAAGGGAGGAACAGTGGGAAATGCCTGATATGACTGTAAGAGAGTGGCTGGGCTTGTCAGCTTTTGAACTTTCTCGAGCACAGTTTTGATACGCTCTGGTGTTTCTCTTTGTAGCGCTTCCACGTCGCAGTCGGACCATTCCACTCACACCAAATCTGCTTCTGCTTTGTCGTCTGACTCCATCTCCACCTCAGCAGACAACTTCTCTCCAGATTTAAGGGTATGTTTTGTTTAAAAAAAAAAATACAAAAATGTGGCCTCCTTCAGAGAACATCTTGCTTCTGTGAGTTTGCTATGGTAAAATAATGTCAATTTTCAGTAATGCCAAAATGTATTTAGCCAGGTTATTGAAAGGACCTGAAGTCAAACAGGTGAAATTGAAGTTTAATCTCTACCATATGATATGCTTCTTTATAAAGTTGTTTAATCTTGAAAAAGCTAACTCTGCAATCCTCACTTGGAGGTGAATTTTCAAAGTTGCTCCATTTTCTTTTAGATGCTTTAAGTAAGTGAAATCCTCAACCTGTCAGTTGTATATACGTTATCCTCCTTATGTATGTATGTATGTATGTATGTTATGTGTATGTATATATACATGAGGTGTTCAGTCTTGAGAGCTTCTGCCTGTTTGTAAACACTGAGTCCTTGGAAGTATCTTCTTTCAGAGCAAGATTGTAATCTCTGAGCTAATAAAAATATTCTTCTGTCACAATGAATTGCTCTGACATAAGAAAGGTCCAAACAGAGCTCTTTTAGGTCTGCTATTAGATTAGTTAATTATAAATTCAGAGTTCTAGTTCGGTGTCACAGGAGTTTTGAAAGCTCTTTGTATGTTTCTCTTATGAAGCCAAGGGTTTTTTTGATATATCTTAGCTCTAAAAAAAAGTCCCTGAGTATAAAACTGTTGGTAGTGGTACATTGTACTAACAACTTCTGCATTTCTCAGCTGTGGTTGAGAATCTTTGTAAAATGTAAGCACAGTAAAATTGCATAAAAATCTCTGAGTACAAAGCTAATTCCTTTGACAAGCATGGTGATTTTTCATCCCATGAGTGCTTTCTCAGTCATCCATAATTAATAACTGAGAGTCCACCTGTTCATGACAAGTATATGAATTTTTCTTTCTAAAGGCAGCTTATTAGCCAATTTTAAGCTAAGATTTGGAAATTAATCAGTAGTTTATGTGCATTCTGTGATAGTTTGCACCTTTTGCCTATGGATACAAATAGTTATCTTCTGAACACGCCTGGGTGTAGAAACATGTAGTATGTCTGAAGTTGTCCCTCTGTGAAGTTAGGGTATTCAGTCACTCTAACATACAGGAAATATCATTTTTAGCCTGAGGCTAAGTGGCTTGTTGATATGAATAAAATTGCAAATTCTGCTACAGCTGTAACTGTATAATCTTATGTTATATATATGATATTATAAAAAAAAATAAACTTACTTCTTACTTAACTTTCTTTTTTTTTATTGAAGTTTGCATATGTGGAATTCTTTTTTCAGTTTTGATGTCCAACTCGTCTTCTCACAGTTTTTGTGACACTTGAGGACTACCTTTAGAAGTAGAGGCCAAGCCAATATTTCCTTTTTAGAACTGAAGTTGTCTTCCCTTCTGGTGGTTAAGATGGTTCAACATGTTTTCTTTGCAATCCCAATTGTGTCTTGTGACTCTTTCCTCCCTTTTGTCACCTTATCTGTGTGAACTGTAAGCTGTCTGGGCAGGGATTCCAGCTCTCCTCAGCTTGTTTGGTTTCCCATTCAACAGAGCATCTGTACTCACTAGCAATCAAAAACAGTGTCCTCAGAGGAATGTTCACTTAGCTGCACGAGAGATTTTTTTTTTGAGCAGAAGATGCCTGTGTGTTCCTGGAGGCCATTAGGAGGCCATCATTTCATGCTGTGCCACAGTTCCTATAATATTCAGGAGAGATTTTTTCACAGCCTGCCTGCTTTTTTATTTCTAAGCAATCTAAAGTTCTGCCTTGGTTGGAACAAATGCAGCTCCTCTTTCATTTTAGAGTAGTTTTTCAGGAGAGATGGTAAAGCAGAGGATTACTTATTTACAATAGTGTCACTGCAGGCTAAGTGTGAGCACCTGCTTCTGCTGGCTTCTTGCTCCTCACCTGCATCAATACTGTGTGAACACAATTTGGCACATGTCTTCTGTGCTTCACCTGAAGCTCACTCTTGCAGAGGTGCTGTGAGTGGCTGCAGTGCACCTGTGTGTAGCTGTAAACCTGGGCCATTCCTTTACACTCCAGTGGCTGCTTGTCAGTGGTAGGCAGACCTAGAGAAATTGCATTCCCATGCTCCTACTTGTATTAGAGTATAGGGAAAAAGAGACAGTTTCTACTGCTGCAGATTGACTTAATTCTCCTCGAGGAACTCACGCATTCATCATTTCACTCCTCATTCCTGGGAGTGTCTTATGCTGGAGAGCAGTTCTTGGGGGTCAGATGATCTCTTCTGTACCTGTGTACAGCCTGTCGTGCTGGTATTGCCAGTGCAACTGCAGACCCACCAGCTGCCCTCTAATCATTGCTGTCGGTGCTGGTGTGTTACCGTTTGCTCCCTGGGCTTCCTCTTGCAGCCTGGTGCCAGCTCCCAAAGGGAACAGTTGTTATGTGTGATGGCCAGCTAATGCTGGTTTCTTTCAGGTCTTAAGTTGAGGACAATGGAGATCCTTTCCCTTGTCATTCTTTGTCTGAGTTTCTTTGAATTGACATCTCTGTGATTGTTCCACAAATTTTGAAAGTCAGTTCTATGAGAGATCTTTTTAAGGTCCTGATTATTTTTGCTGTTTTCTTTGAAATTTCTGAGATGTGGCCTTGCCTTGGATATTGCAGATGAGGCAGTACCATTAATTGATATAGTGGCACGAGCATGTTCTCTGCTCTAGCTCTTTCCTTACATGCCTGAGTATCTTGTGCAGCTTTCATTGGCACAAGACAGCCTGAACTCCCAAGTGTTACTTGGACTTGAGTACTCAGGTACTGAGATTTGAGCTAAGCGTCTCACTACTGTGGGACAGAGAGGTCCCATTTTGTTCCTGAAAGACTGTAAGAGAACAAGCCCTAAAGAGGGAACTGATGCATTTTGTGGTAACTCTGTGGTATGGGTGGCAAATGCCTGGGCTGTGCAATGTTCTCACAGGAGGGTGTGGAATAAGTTAGATTTAAGAGGCTGAAAATAAGCTTTTCAAGATTTTAATGTGGATATGCCAGTTATGGGATTATTCTCTTGTTGTGTGTTTAAATTTTCCCTGCACAGAATTGCTATGTGGATTCATCACCACTCCTACCTCTATTTGGTCTCTGCCTCTGCGTGTGCATTGGCTCAAATTTAGGAATTAAATTTCTGTGACGATGGAAAAACACTTTGTGATAGCTACAATTAGCACTCTCTTTTTCTGTGGGGAATTTTTAGAAGAATAGTGGGCGTCCATTGGGAGGAGGGAACCAGGGGAAAGACCCACCTAATTTCTTGCAGTCTGTGCCTGCAGTTTTCTTTTGGAGTGCAATTAGCACTCTGTATGTGCACGCACATGTGTGTAATGAGGTAAATGAGACAGCCACTAGGGATTCCTACTGAATGCATGTGCAGTATTTTTCCTAAATCTTTCTCCAAAGTATTTAATAATAACCTTTATGAAGGTTTGTTGTTGTTGTTGTTTTTTTGGTTTTTTTTTTTAATGTATATTGAGCATGTCAGTATCTGGAATGGAGAGTAAATTGCCTTTCCAGTAGAAAGTTTACAGAATTTTCACTTCATAAACTAACTCTAAATAACTTTTGGCTGCTTCAGTTAGTTTCATAGGGGAAAAAAAAAAAAAAAAAGAAAAAAAAACAGCAAAGCAAAACCCCAAAAGAAACGCAACAAAGCACTCTTAGGTTCTCCTTCCACCCCCTTCCTGGTCTTAAATCCAAAACTGTTTAGAATTGATTTAGGGTATATATATCTTGGAGGGATTTTTTAGCAAATACCCTGCCATATGTTTTAACATAAGTTATAGGTCAGGCAAGAACAGAATTGAAGTAGTTGGAAGTGAAAATGGATTTGGAAATCCATAGATACTTTGTAATTTGGGTTGAGATGTTAAAAACACCTTAAAGCCAACTTTACCAAAGGGATTGGAGTGTATAAATAGCAGTTACAGATCTGGGAAGTTGGTGGTTAATAAAATACAGTCAGTTTCTTGCTCCTAAGTCCTGTAGGCAGTATTTTCTCCTGTGCATATGAGGAGACATGTCTGTGCATTTTATAGTACTTAAGTCTTCTTGCTGATGCTCTATCTCTTATCAGTAGGGATTTTCATTTTTAGGTAGCTGTTGCTTTATAGGGTAATGCCTGAAGCTTACCATGTTCAAAGCTTTGAAATGGCCCTTATAAAAGGGTTGGATCCTGTTCATTTGCAGTTGAGAAGCAGTGGATAAAGCCCTAGAGCCTGCTACCACTTCCCTTAAGAGCAGTACCTTTGCCTGATCATTTGTTAAGGCCTATTGTGTTTGCTTTTGGATTGCATGCAGCAAAAGCTTAAGCCAAAGGATGGAAACTCATATGTTGTTTTCTTTATATTGCTTCTTGCACCTAGAAGGAAAGAAACTACAGCAGATCCATGTCACCTGCATAGTTGTGCAGCCTTCAGAAAAAGTGGTTTAAATCTTTGTTGTTAGCATTGCTGTTGCAACCACTGAACTGTTCTCCCCTTTGAGAACAAAGAGATCCACAATCCTGATACTCCTCTGGCTCCAGACAAAATACTATACAAGCATATAACCATTCATGACTGTTTGTTCCCTACATAATGATTTTCTTCTTTAATAAACGAGGAGTTGGTGGATTTACAGTAAGTAGGTTTATGCATGAGGTGCAAGAATATTGTTGTAGCATTCCCAGGACTTGAAGGTTAGAAATGGGAAGAAACAGAGTGGCTTGTAACTTTAATTTGTTCTCTATTATGTGTATGGTTAAAGACTGTAGACAAGCCCATGTGGTTCATTTTGTAAGATACATAACTGGTGCATGACAAAAGGTGTATGAAGGAGTATTTCCTTCCAAGACAGTAAATGGATACTGTTGCTGTCTCCTTAGGTTTCCTGGATTAAATCTGTTTGGGCAAGTCTGCATTGAAGCTAGCCAACCACAATTCTTTTGCATTCAGTAGAAGGACATAGATCATTTATGATCTATCTATCTCAGCTTTAAGGATATGTCCATGTTAGGTGAGAATGTAGTGGAGTTGAGCTAGAGAAGTCCTTGGTGCAGATGTTGGGAGCATACTTTGAGGGGCAGCAAGTGATTTGTGTGGATCCCAGCTTTAACTGGACTCAAGTAAATGTGCAGTTTTATCTGCTTTGAGGACCTAATGTATTTCTCTTCTGACTGTGGAGAGAGTGCAGAGTAGTATCTCCAGATACAGATTTGTAAAATAGAGGTAAATCCTGTCCCTCAGATGATATTGGGCAGGATTGATTGAAATGCCAGTCACTGACTTTGCCACCTACCTTTGCTTTCCTCTAGCTTTAGTGCAAAGTAGCTTAGACTAGCTTTTTGTAGGACACGTATATTGTTAGTAGAAAAACATATTGAAGAAAGATGTGATTCCCCCCCTCCATGCTTTGCTGTAAATCACTAAAACTAGCCTCAGTGAGCTTTTCCATTACTATCTCCCTGCCAATGCAGGAAGTGTGTCAGGCTTTGGTTATGTGTAACACATGTTCAACAAGAGCTGGGTTTAGAGAGTGACATAACGTTTTAAACTCTGAGCACTCATTTAAGCAATGTTTTTCAGTTTTGATTTTAAGGGACTTTTCAGTCAGTGAGTGATGCTAGCTTGGAAGCTCTAAATCATGACAAAATCTCTGCCTAAGCTCCTCCATACTGTTTGGAGACCTTCGGCCCTGCCAGTCAGCTCCGTGATAATATATGGAGATAAATATTCCTGTTTCAGACTAGCCCTTGACTCTTTCCATGAGGCTGCCTGCAAGCAGCAGTTGTTCATAGAAATGCAAAGATGTCTTCCATGCTGGGAGCTTTCCTTCCCGGTGCACTGGACTGTGACTGCTATTAAGTTACAGACTGTATTGCACAAGCCACCAGATGGTGAACATAATTGACCTGTGGTCACAAAACACTTGGCTAGATGTGAGCTGGTGATGCAGCAGGGAAATTGAATAAACTGTTCATCTTTTTACTGTCACTGTATGAAGACTTGACCGTGTATTTCTCTGCATCATTGCTTTGTTCTGTTCTCACATGGAGGTGCACTTCATGTTTTCATGTGTCTGTACAGGAGCAGAAGCTATGCAGGCAGACGTGGCCTTCACCTGACCTGCCAGTTGTATTTCCGTAAGTCCCTTTGTACACAGGGACAAAGTCCAAGGGCCAAATCCAAGAACAGGCAGTGCTTTCTGTTATCAAAGGTGTCAAACAGAGGGACTTTAAGAGCAGCGGAAGAGAAGTAAGGAAGTGTTACAGGGAAACATATTTTAACTATCTCGAAATTCTGATTTTGACCATACGAATTGCATTTGTGTGCCTGGGGAAAATGGGCTTCCTTTCTTTGGAGCATTAAGCTGTTGATGAACAAAGGCACAAAGGACTGGCTCTGGAGAATGAATGATGCTCTTGTCCATAAGCACGGTCATATCAGGACAACCCTGTCAGTGACTGGAATTTAGCCCCTGCCACATTTTTCGAGGACTCCAGTTTATAGTAAGTGCTGCATATTTCATAAGAATTATAGTAATTTTCATTTTGAAATATCCCAAGAGATGGAAGATCTCGATTCCCTCCTTGCACCTCTCCCCAGTAAGTCCTTTTTGCACCTCCCCCTTTCAAGGAAACAAACCCACAGAGTAGCCAACCTCTGGGTTGCAAAATATTGATTTCATGCAAATTAGATAGGGAAAAAAGCCAGATGCAGTCAGTTTTCTGTCTCTTTTACATGGAAATAATACTCCCCAAGTGCTCATCTAGTTAGAAAAGAGCAAAGACAGCAAACATTGCTAATTTTTCCTATATAGAGGTACCTAAAGGCTTGAATGTGGAGTAACGCACAGAAATCTCTGGAAGCATTTATGATTGCCATCTATTAAGAGTGGAAAGCTAAGGAGAATGAGCAAATGGCCTTCATATGTTCTCAAAAATATTTTCATCTCTTCCTAATTGCCATATTTCTCCTAGCTACAAAGTGCAAGAATGTTCTTTTTGTTGAGTAAAACCAGGTAAGAGGTGGCTTCCCCCCCTGCCCCCTGTTAGTTATAGTTTTGTAAACTGAAGGACAGATCAGGCAGGAATGAACAAGCATGGTATTTAAAGGGAGTACATGGATTTGTGATTGCATGCAGTGCCTGCCAAGATTTGATTTTCTGTAGATGTTTTTGCATGGAATGAAACATCTTTGTTCCCTTCTGTATGATTGTTTGCTCATTATAAATATATAATTATCTGTATCAAACTCAAAAGTGAAATTCTCAGTAATGGAGGCAGTATTCTGTGACTTATTTTAGTTGGTAGAATTTATAACCCTGGTTTTGTTCAGCATTTTTCTGTCACTTAAGACTATTGATATGAAATTCACTGAACTAGTTTAATGGTTTCCTTGAAACTTTTAATCTTTTTGCATGTAAGTTGTTTGTTAAACAAAATTCAGTAAAAATAAAGGATAGAGTCAAGCTAATGTGCTGTCCAAAGTTTTTGAGCAGCCCATGGAGAACAGAGGCGTTGTGGTTTGAGACGTATGTGGAACCCTTGGCAGTGAAGAAGGTTCTGTATTAAAAAATGTTGGACTTGTCTGAATAGATAATATCTGCAACCTTCTGTGCCAGGGAGCGTTGCTGAGTTGAGTCAATGATGACTTTCTGTCAGAGCCTAATGAGAGAATTGTCTTGAGGCACCAAGCCATACAAACTTGAAGAGACAAGCCAGCCGTGGTTGAACGAGTGGCCCTCAACAATGTTTTCCTTTGAGCTTCTAAGCTTTGCCTTGCAGTTGTGCAGCGAGGGCCCAGGAGATTCACCAGCCCAGGGAATCTAGAGAGGCTGTTCTTTGTCACTGGACATTCGGGTCTGAGTGGAGAAGAGCATCGTGGAAAAAACAAAGCAGAAAACCCCAGGGAAGCACTGCATGGTGGCTGCTTCCTCCTGCAGAAGAGTCTCTTTATAGTACTTTAGGGACTGTATTTCTTTTTTTTAAATACAATAACCTTCAGCTTCTTTTTAAAGATTTTCAAGACAGTGGTAAGTAAGCAAGTGATTTCTCAAGGACTTTTATGCTTTCTCAAAACATATATGGTAGGCAGAGATCACAGTTTGTGATTTGTTTTTTTTAGTTGTGTCGGGAAGGAGTAGTTAAAAGTAGTTGCGGTGTACTTTGTATGTTATTACTGTCTTTAGAGTAGTGTAATACGTGATCTGTTGTCAGAACATTTTTGATAACTTAAGAACTTCTTGTGTTTTGTTTTTTTAACAAGCTAGGAGGCTGCCTTTGGCCAAGTGCTCTCTTAGGAGCTGAATGGGCTTGGTGTGGTCTTTTGACGGTATATTTGATTCTTTGTGTACTCTTCTGAAATGATCCATGTGTCCATGGTGTTTTGTCTTTTACCGTATGAACTTTTAATATCCCAAAGGAATAAGACACAAACATTTCCCTTCAATTAATATCTTGCAGCTCTGAAGGTCTCTAACATAGTTTTTCAAGCCATCTGGTCATAATCCTCAGAAAAGTCCCTGTGCCTCAGTCAGGCAGAGATATTTCTGTTCTTTCCCATAGTCTTTCTCCTGTGGTATTCTTGATGATTCAAAAATAATCAACAAAGTCCATTTACTTGCTTGATTTATGTTTTATTGCATTTCCAGTAGGATTCTTAGCACACAAATCTTTTCTAAGTACACTTGAAATAGCCATAAATGGCAGCTGAAATTCTCCTCAGAGTAGTGCAGTGTTTGCAGTCATGTAAGCATGGCTTCTGTTCCATGGTCCTGATGGTTGAGCGCTGAAAGGACAGAAGCACCTTAGCAGTGAAATGCTGGGGAAAATGTGCCCTTTTTCCTGTTGTAAGAAATGTCTCATTTAGAGAAGAAACCTATCCACCTGTGAAAAACTGTCCTACAGAAGCATATTCATCTTGTTTCTGCACAGATCTGTGTCAGTTCTGCATCCTCTGTCAATGTCAGCTGGACAGAATTAGACCACTGTGGGGATTTTTTTCTGACATGAATGGAAAGAGCTTCTCTGTCTGTTTTGTTTCAGACATTTTTACACCATCGCTGGAATAATGATAAATCTTGATGCACCTGCTGTAGTGTCACTGTCCTTCATTGATTGACGGGTGGGAACGGCCATGAAACAGGAAAGGGATGGAGTGGTAGGGCAGTTCAGGGGAAGGAATAGGTGAACATGGTTTGCAACCCTCCAAAAGGCATTTAAAGCAGAGAAGTATTAGTTTTGTAAGTGTATATGTTTTGCTATTAATTTACAAATAAAGTAACTAAGTTAATCAAATATGTAAAAGTAATCCTATGGCTAAGTCTTTGCAGGAAGGCTGACTTCCCTTATGCGGTTCTTTGTGACAGCAGACAAGAGCCAGCTCTGACACAAAAGCTGTCTTTTATACCTCAGCTAAGACAACCTGTCTTACAGGCTTTGGAGTCATGCTGTTTTAAATTAAATCCATGCAATATTTGTATCTGATTCAGGTTCATTCCCTGCTGCCTCTCAGCACACAGCACATTTGTACTTCTCTGAAAACATAGGATATGACTGCTCAGTTGTTTGGGGATGTCCAGGAGATTGGGTTTTGCTATGCTGACCACAAGGAAGGACCAGAATTGGGATTTGCCCTTCCAGATCTGCGCTGACATTCCTTTACCCTAGTTCTTAGCCTTCAGTGGGAGGAAGGGTACTTATCCTAAAGGTGCATCTCCTAGGTATCCTGCTTTCCACTGACTGCTACACAGTGCCTAGGGGGACCAGCACAGATCTCCAGTTTCAGGTGAAATCGTATTTCTGCAGCTTACTGACTACACTGCCTGTAAAGTTGCAAAAATGGTGATTAAGGAGGGCATTTAATCATTTTCCATTTCTTGAGACAAAGACATTAAAAAAAAAGGGAGCAAAGGAAAGTTTAGATGTGTTAAGTACAACCGGAATATTCCCAGGTAGTCCTTTAAGTGTAAAGTATCAGAGAGATATTTTCCTATAGGAGATTAAACCTCTTACTTGGCTTTTGAGTTTCAATTCCATATTTGAAAAGATAGATTTTTTTAAACACTACTCATTCTCTCTGTGTGTTTTTGTACACGTACAACATGTGCATTCTTGTCCCTTCAGCATGTCTTTCAGCTGTTGCTGCTGACCAGTGTGTGCTCACAAGGTAGACAGAGACATGCCAAATCTGAGTTCAGGGGCTGCAGAAGCAAGGGGTGTGTGTATAACATTTGTCTGTACAGGCAGGTTATATGTGTTTATGTCAAGGGACCAGTTAAGTGACCGCCCTCCTGCTGTAGGAAACAAAACAGGACTGTGTAGCTGGAACAAAAGCAGTTCCTAGCTTGGAGAGCTTGTCTTCTCAGTAGATGGAGCAGACATGGGGAGAGGTTTTGGGGAAAGGAGTAATGCAGGAGCAAGGTGTTCATGCTGTCGGATTGAACGTGTCAAACCAGTGCTGTGGCTTTATGCACAACAACTCTGTTCAAAATGTGCAAAGTGACTTGGAGTGTGTAGGAGGTTACCAAGGAGAGATTAACTCAGAGGAAAGGAAAAAAATTACAAAAAAGGGTACATTTTAATATTGTCTAAGCCAAAAAAGATTCCTTTTGCTCATTTTTATTGTGATTCAGGACAGAATAATCTTTGCAGACTTATGAAAACTGTTACACAACAATTTGGTAGCATACGCCTCTCTCCCCTTCAGTTGTGTAAAGCCAAACAATCTGACCTTTGTGGGTTTCAGGACTCAAACATTCAGGAGAAAGTTACAAAAGAATAATTGGTAGATGGCTAGAAGAGACCTCAGGTGCTCTCCTCATGCATCTTCATTATCAGGAGGCTTGTGCAGTGTCCGGGGATAAAATGACTCTCTCCCTGGTTGGTTCAAGCTGCTCCCTCTCTCCTGCCTGGGTTTTGCTTGCCTTCACTCCTGCAGTCACACTCTAAGCTAGTCCTGGCAAAATGATCCAGGTTATGGGAAAACTTCCATTATAAAAGTCATAAAGCGGGCCCTGGGCATCTTGGGTGAGCTGGACACTAAGGCAGTGACAGGAGGAGGCAGTCCTGGCTTGGCCTCAGGCAGCCCAGGACAGGATTGTCAGCCAGGCTGTGCTGCATCGCTGGCTGGCAACCGCCTCCCCAGGCAGTACAACAGGAAAGCACATCGGCTCTTTCCTTCATGGTCAGAAAGCAAACTCAGAATTTAGGGTGTCATGTACCCTCTCAGATCTTTCTAGAACAGTGTTCAGTGGTGCACAGAGCTCTAAGACCTGTGCATAGAGTGTGCTTGCAATTCCACTCTGTACCACCCCTGTTGGCAGCAGCTGCTCAGGATGAGCTGTGTGCACAAATTGTGCAGGAACATCGTCCAGAAGAGGGATTTTTGTAGCAGCATGCTGGCTGCTGTGTTAGGAGGCAGTGTGAACATGTGGTTGGAGACACTTGCCAGAACTGCAGTACCCTGAAGTACAGCAGTCTTACCTTTTTAGCAGATCCTAAATATCTTTCCCTGACCTCATACAGGCAAGCAAAGGAGATCATTATTTTGTTGCTTAGATCTTGAGGTTGCCTCAACAGAACTGCAGTTTCCCTGCGTTGGGGGCAGTAGTTGGGAGGGCATGAGAGAGCTCTGCACCTTCAGCTGGGCATGACTGCTGGAGCTTACACAAGGTGGGATCCTGGAGTAGAGAAGTGGTTGTTGAATGTAGCAGTGTGGGTTTGTTCTGCCAAGTTGCTGCTTGAGCAGAGGACAAAGGTAGGTGGTGGCACAAAGTCCTCACACCCTCTGAGCTGAGCCAGGACATGTGTTTAGGTTCTAAGGTACTCCCATTCTCAGTCTCTTAGCTGTTTCATCTAGAGGGAGAGCTGCTGACAGGTGGGTTGGGTACATGATGTTACTTGGTAAAAGAAGACAGAAATAAAGGCTGTTCTGGTGTGTAACAGGACTTCATTCCTCCAGAGATTCAGTTACCAAGCATAACATTTTTGTGGGGAGAAGATAATGAAGACCTGGTTCAGCTTAGAGGCAAGGCAGAGTATTCCACTGTTTTTGGTCATTGTATATGTTTCTTACAGAAACCATCTTAGTGATGACTGTGACAGAAAGAGCCATGTGAAACTCTGTCATTGTGGTCCTTTTCCTAAGTAATAATGATTTGCCCAGCTCTGGTGTCTTCTGCATTGCAGATACCGAAGAATTCTTTGGTTTTAGTCCCACTGAACAATTTCAAAGGCTGAGGCACATGGAGGTGGCACATTTCAGCTGCAGGCATATGTGGTACCTGCCTGAGTAGCATTTATGTATCAGCAGCTGCTGTCCCCCCCTGCAGCCAGGCTGCCACAGTCATGTCCCTGGCTCCATTCCCTGCTTCCTCGCCTTATTGGTGCTCTTAATTTAATTTTGTAAGGTTTGCAGAGGGCTAAATTTGGGCCCAAGAGTGTTATTTTTAGAGTCTTGAAAATAGGCTAATGTACAAAAAAAGATTTTTCTCACAGTTTAATGAACCGTTTTTGGATTTTGAGGGGGAGAGGAGGATTGGCAGTAAGATGGAAGGGCTTTTCATGTCACCTCCTTAGTCACGTAAGGCGCAAAGGGCCCATTTATGACACTGACGTCATCTCAGAGCTTCATGTGCTTTGTCCCATACCATTCTTTCTCCTTGATCTGTTTCCAAAACTCCTCTTCTCTTATCCACCCACTTTTCTTACCTGCTGGTGGTCACTGTCCTTGGCTGGTGCTGCATATGTCTTCTCCTGTCTGCTGCTTGCATTTTCAGCCCCACACAGATTGTATTTCTCTGAATCAATTTTAAGGAGCCATTGATGGAAGTGTGTTTCAGGAAAATGCCTACCATTCATTTCTTGGTTTCTGCCAGGTTGGGTTTCAAGTGCCCAACTAGAGGCTCATTCAAAATCTGCTGCTGAGCAGACAGTGCAACGACTGGCACAACAGAGAGAAGTGTTTGTCCTGGGCTTTCTGACCATGTTTGTCTCGGCCTTGTGGAAAGGATGGCAGTTTTCCAGGGGTTATATGCTTGTACCTTTGAAATCACCATGGAGTCAGTGCTTTGTTACCTGAGACAGGTACTGTGCTGAAGTCACTTGAGGGGTGGTGAAAATTAGTTTAGTCCTCAAGACTGTAGCAAAAACCCCCCAAAATAGTAAGAGGGGAGGCAAGGAGGCCGACCTTGAGGTGCTGTGCTTCCAGGAAGCTGGCCATCTGCTGCCCTGGGTTAAAGTGAGCACAGGTTTGGATTGCTAACCCTTTCCTCTGATCCTGGGGACATTTCAGAGAAGTGTGAGTGAGCAGATGGATTTTATTAGACCTAGAGGAGACACTTTTTAAATTGAAAAGGCTTTCAACCTTGTCTTCAGAGAATGATGTTGACATGGAGGTCTTTGTCTTTCATACTGCTATTCTATTCCCTCCTTCTCTCCCTCACTTGCAGGACAGGGTTTAAAACCCACCTGAGCAGCACCCACCTCTGCCACCTCAGCAGATGTCTGTCATACCAAGTGCTTTCTATGTGTCTTACTTCATATTTGTTTTGGCTCGAGATAGAGCCCAGTTTCCCAAATGTTTACTGCTGGACGTGCTCCCGCTGACATCTGCAGGAGAGCAGTGAGTCCAGCTGTTGACCGAAGTGATCCTGGCAGCAGCTGCTGCCCGTGTGGGGTACGGACCTTCTCAAAGAAGCTGTGATCATGTTCTGAATGCAGAGTGTATTTTCACTCATGTCCTTCCAAGATAAAAGGCCAAAAAGATGACCACCACTTATGGGCTAATTAGCCAGAAGCTTCCATCTCATTTATCATAATCCAGATGTTACCCTGCTAATTTCAGGGCTGTTACTCAAGCGCAAAATTGGACGCACAGGAGTTGAGAGTGGGTCTACATCACAGGCTTTTGTCAGGGAGGCCCTTAATCAGGGCTTTGATGGGGTGTGTGATCTTTGGCCAACACAGCTGTGCTGAAAATAAGTCCTCAACATCGATTTCTGCTCATTATACCAGCAAAACCTTATTTTTACTGATGTTGCTGATGTGGGGGAAGAGAAGCTTCCTGGCAAGTTGCTACCAGGGTAAGTTCTGTCAGTGGTGACCTCTCCTTACTCATCCTGTGGACCCCAGCCCAACTGCTCTGACAGCCTCCCTGGTAAGACCTGATCTAAGTGGGTGCAGTTGGGAGGTTTCTGTTAGGGAGCCAGGACTGTACTTGCTTTTATTATTAATTTTTTTAAAGAGTCTTTTGAATGCATTTTTTAAAATGTACATCTTGTTCTCAAGAAGGCTTTGATCTTGTTAATCTTTTCATCTATGCATCAATCTGTTGTGTGAAAATGCTGGAATGTGCTCTTATTGTGGCAAGGGCTTTCTTTGGGTTTGTTTCCAATTTTTTTGCATAGTTTAGGGAATTTTTCTTCCCTGAGGCTCTCCCTCTGGCTTGATCCTACATGAAAGTTGACCACAGACGTGTCAGGTTCTAGAATGCCACTTTAGGCTATGTCTTTGAATTTTCTTTGCAGGGATTTCCTGATACCAATTTGAAGCAATTTTTCCCCCTTTCCTTGCATTATGATAAAAAAAACATTTTTGGGTGAGCCTGCACATTCAGCTGTGAGCAGCAGCGAGCTCCCTCTGCCTGTCTTCATCAGGTGGGACACACACCAACCCTGAACTCAAAGTTTTGTGGTTGCTGTAGCATGAAGCAGAGTCTGGACTAACTTACCTGCTCTCTGTCTGTTTTAAGAGGTTGAGCAAACTCTACTGCTGAGGTTGTGGTTATTTGTCCAGTTCGAGACAGGGACAACATGATTAAATCCATCTACATTTGGCCACACAGACTTAGCCTTAACCTTGATCACTTATATTTGCATTTCTCTCCTAGTTCTTATAGATTTAGACCCCAGGTTATGCTTTCCTAGTTACAGCCATGCTTTCCTAAAATGTCCATCTGCTCATGATAGCAGCTGTTCTTGTGAAAACCTTTGTGTAAATGCAGTCAAAGGTCTGAGAAGTCATGCTCTGTGGTATAACATGAACCCAAAGGAAAGTGAAGAAGGGGTCGTTTGGCAGCCAAAATAAAGAAATCAAAACTGTACCTCCTATACATACCTGTCAAAATAGTACCTTTGTAACTGAGTCAAGTCAGGACTTTTGCAGCTGTGGGACCCTCACTGTGAGCGGAGTGGAGTGACCAAGGTGTCCTTTTCAGTTTTCCTCTGTGTAAACTAGAAATTGCTCTGCTGAATATTGATGTCATTGTAGTAATCAGTGAGCACTTCAGCTGGGAGAGGAACGGATTCCTTTGGCTCTGTCCATAACTGTGCGGGAATTTGACTTGTGAAAGTGGCCTGGGCAATAGGAGTTTGGAGCATGAAAGGACACCTTGGAAGTGTGCTGCCAAAGAACAGACCCTGGTGTTGTCCTCTGAAGAGACCCTAGGCAGTACTTCAAGATCTTTGAATATTTGTTGTCCTTGATACTGTTGACCTGTAAGTGTAAACTTCTTGGTTTATGAAAACGTAATGAATTTCTGTTTGTACTTGTATCTGTTGCCCAGGTGCTGAGGGAGGCAAATAAATTGGCTGAAATGGAAGAGCCACCTTTGCTGCCAGGGGAAACCATCAAAGACATGGGTACGTGAAGAGGAAATTCCTTATTGTTTGCTGACAGTAGAATATCCATAGAGCAAAATATCCTGGTGTTAACTGACCAACAACAGCACATTGCAGATGTTTTGGGAACCACGATGAGATTGTTTCATTAATTGAGCAATTGCACAGCACATGGGCCAAGGTAACTGTGTCTTCTTTTAGCAGTAGCAAGTACAAAGCAATTCAACGCTTTGCCCTGAGTGATGGGGTGTGAGTTGTAGAGCTCTGCATTTGCTGCCTCCTGAGAGGACATGGATCAACTGTTTCAGTTTGTCCTTGCCACAGGGTAACTTTCTAGGCTGACACAGCACAATTATGTGTCAAATCTCTGTCATGGGCTCTAGGAAAGGATACACTGCTTCTGCAGGGACTTTACTGTGATGGGGGATGGGTTTTTTTCTTTTTTTATCTGGACGTTCTGACGTGCATCAGATTTGCTGATGCACTCCATTCTGAAGGCTTGAGTAAGCCTCTTGATTAACTTTCTGTGAAAGATTTTGCATTTGCTTTTTAACATGTTGCCTTCCTCTTAAAATGGTAAGGAAGAGTGCAACTTCAGTCCTAAACATAAAAAAATCAAAAAATGAAAACTGAAAATACTTCACAAAAAAAATACACCCATCAACAGCAATATAAAAACAAGGAAGAAAACCTCCAAGCAACCTGCCTCCATAATTAATCTTTTTCTCAACCGCTTTCCTCAGAGTCCAAAGGACTTTGAACTCGTACTCTCACCATACACTGCAGACTGATCTCTAACTCCCTCCACAGATGCTATTAGCTCTAACAGTGAGGCAGTATTTTGAAGGGTTCCTAGGGAATGGTTTAATAGGTCAGAGTTACCAGTGCTTTATCTGTTGGCAAATGGTGTGATGGGCCACATAAATCTATAAGACTGGATGGCTTTTGGAGTAGCCCAGACAGCAGCTGCCTGTTCCAGCAAGAAGCTAAAGGCAGCAAAAAGGAAATCTTTATTATTCATCAGCAATAATTGTTTCCTGTTAAAAGTGTGAAGAAAGGCAAATGTAATTCTCCTTGTATTTTACAGGGAAGGGAAGAAAAAATATTTTCAGCCAACCCAATAATCTAGGGCAATATTGGCCTGTAAAAGACAGGAATTCCACAAGCAGGAGAATTAGTAAATGTGGTTTCCAGTTTCTTTCTCCCATATGTATTCTCTTATACATACCAAAGGCCGAGCTCATTAGGCTTTCCCGTGGTGATAGCACCACTACAACCTCTCTATTATACCTGGCATTCATTCTCACAAACAGTGAAGCACTTTAATGCCTTGGAGATCCCTGTTTATCAAATAGAGGCTGCTGAAATCATGCAGCAGTGGCAGGGTTAAGGTCAGACAAGCCATGTGTGTAGGTACATTTGTACATGCGCAGTGTAATTAAGTAAAATTGTTTCCTTAGGAAACCAGGCTAATAAAATGCAAATGTGAAAGGTGGTGTGGCTTACATGCTGGCAAGGGCAGTGTTTGAGATCGTGCCTGGGGTTCCTTACCTGGAAAACATTTTTCTAGCACCTTTCCTTTTTACCCAGAAATCCTATTCCTTTTCAGATGTAAATGCATGCTTTTCTTATTAGTGGATTTTGCTGGGTTTTTTTTAAACATTTCAAAATTGCATTTTGAATAATGGGAAAAACTAGGCAGGCTGCCCTCACCCTTGTTATGCTTCCTGAGTCTGCTTTCAAACCTCTGTCAAACTAGCCTTTGAAAAGAAGTGATTAATAATCGGACACTAATGAAACACTTGGTTTAATTAGAAATGGCTATAAGCATTTTGTGTTTAATTGTCCTTCAAACAAATACATATAAATTTGTATAAATAAATAAATAATGGAATTACTAGCTTGTTTATTATAGATATGTATATTTTATTTCTTTTTAACCAGGTATTTTTTACTACATATTTTGCTGCAATTAGTCACTTCTGATGTTTTAAGGATCTTACTCCACATCCAGATCTTGAGAGTCAATGAAGACAATGCAGAAGCAGAGCTGACTTGAGGATGATTTAGTTATATGAGTTGCCAGTGCCCTGGAATAAGGCAGACTTCTTCTCTCTCCCCCTCTGGGCTAAATCTCATGGGATAAAGGTAGAAGAAATTTAGGTTCCAATTCTGACCCCCTGGCAGCCTCACACCTCATGCTCATGGTGGCTGTCTCCTGGGTGGGAGGAGAGCCGTCCTCCTGACACAGCCCTTGCAAAATGAGTCCCCTAGGGCTTGGAGTCTTGAGGTTATTCAGATGATCAAGGGAGTTTTTTCATGGATCTGGCACCTCAGTAGGTCTCCTCTTGTTTTTGAGGGATGTTATTACTTCTTGGTGATAGTGCAAACCATTGCCACAACACAACTGCTTCAGTGGCAGAAGAAGTGATAGGCAGCAGAGGTGGGGAGGCAACAACCTAAATCTTGGCATTTTTAAGTGATATAAAACAGAAGGGCAGTTAGAGGTGTTTGCTGTGGAAAGCCAGCAGCACCTCTTTCCCTTTGCTGGAACAAGTGAGAAATGTTTGAGGCCATTTAAGAAGGGGACTGTTTTGAGTCACCGTCACTCAGGCTCAAAAATAATTGAATTGTGCAGAGTAACTTGATCGCTGACTTCAGACCTAAGATCACCAGCAGCTGGCTGCTACACAGATTCATGGCTCCTGCAAATCACTGTAGCTCTGCTGGCTTTTAGCATGAGGGCCTTCATCCCAGGGCTGACTCCACATGCAAAGGTGTACAGAAGGACCCAAGCATCTGAAAAGCCACATGTATGATGTATGAGAACTGCCTTCTCCTGCCCCTGGTGGCACAAACCATCTTGGGCACACAATCCTTAGCTTCTATGCACATTGTTGTCAGCTTCAAATGTGTGCATCCAGGCACGAGTGGTCTCCTCTTTTCATGCATGACATTCTCAGCTACTGGCAGTAAGAGCAAACACTTTGCACTGAACACTGGCCTGTTGACAGGGGTAGCAGTTTTGTGCAAATGTAGAATTCTGGGTGATGGTACTGTCTCTACCCAAACTCTTAGCTTCTCCACGGAATTGAAAATTGCAAGTTGGCTCTAGGCTAGAACCACAGATTAAGCTTTTTTTAATTTTATCATCTGCAAGGTACATCCCACAAATATTGTTGCTGGCATAATTTTTCTCCCATAAATTAACTGTGAAATTTACATTTTCTTTCCTTTTTTTTTTTTTTTTCTTAAGCTAAGGATGTTACTTACATCTGCCCCTTCACTGGAGCAATCAGAGGAACCCTTACTGTTACCAATTATAGACTGTATTTTAAAAGCATGGAACGGGTAAGCTTTTGAAATAATCTGCTTTTGCTACCTTTTCAATCTTTAGATCTGGGTGTTGTTTGAGAGTATTTCTGTGTGAAATGTGGCTCTTTGTTTGGGAATATAGACATAAGGGAGCAGGAGCTGGGGATTTTTCCCCCTCCCCTTTTCAAACTCACAAATTTCAACTGTCTACAGGACCCTCCTTTTGTCCTAGATGCATCTTTAGGTGTAATCAACAGAGTGGAGAAAATTGGAGGTGCTTCCAGTCGTGGTGAAAATTCCTATGGCCTGGAGATTGTGTGCAAGGTAAACTTTTATCTGTGTTTTACAATAGGGGAAAGGGAACATATATTTTTAAAGGTTGTCTCTGTGGTAATGCAGGAAGTTCTGCAAAATGTTTCAGGCAGTATGACTTCACTGGTGTCAAAAACCATTATTTTAAAAGTAGTTTTCAGTATTCTCCAGCTCCACTCATTTGAGAAGAGATCCAAACCTTTTTTCAGGCTTTGTGCTGGGCAATAGTTTTCTTTGATCATGGAAGTATAGATCTGCATCCTCATTTCTCAGGGTTGCCCACCTGACTTATTCTAGGTAGACTCCAGTTACTGTGGATTTCAGTAGGCTTTATTTGCATTTCAAGAGCAAGAAAGGGGCACTCTTTCCCCTGAATCATTAACTCATGTCCTGCTGCAGTGCTTTGCCATGAGAGACTGGTGAGTAGCCATCAGTCCTCATCAGGGCTGTTCTTTCATTTCTTTCAAGGCAGTACATATTTCACATGTGCCTCTCAAGAACCCTTGGAATAACTGCAAATACAAAAATTAACAATTTGCCTCCTCATGTCTGCTTACTGTAGACCCACAAAGTAGATAAAACCACCATCTCTCCTCCTAAATCCCTATCTCTGGATGGCATGGCCCTTCTGCTTCCTTCAGTGAGCACATAGGAAGAGCTGGATTCAGAAACTTGTAAGTCTTGGGCTGTTTAGAGCTTGTCAGAGCCCCTCAATGCTAAAAGGATGCTGGATAAGAGCAGATGGAGGAATGAATAGGAATCCCAAAGTGCTCTGGTCACTGCTGTGATTTTGAGGCAGCAGGAAGCTAAGCAGACTCTCAAGCTGTGGGTGTGCTGAGTCAAGACCAGTTACTGCAATCTGTACCAAATAATCCAGCTGCTCCCTTGTCCTGTGAGAGTCATAATCCGCCCTGGCTAATACAGGGTGGGGTGCTTGTGCTGGCAAGCTAATTTGTCCCCTGTTTTGATCTGGATTCCTGGTCCTTAGCCATTTTGTCTGTAAGCACACTTGGTCAGGTTTGGAGTGAACTGTATCATTTCCCTTTATGGGAAACTCAGGCACAAACTAGGATGACCCTTTATAGCCTATTTATATATTTTAGCCGCTTCACCAGGATATGCACAGCAGCTTAGTGTAATAACAAAGTGGTACAGGTGCATCTTATCCATCCTGAAAAGTTCTCTGTCTGAGACCAGCCATGTAATCCCTGTGAGGAAGCAAAGTCTTCATCTTGTTCTCTGACTTGCTCTACTATCTTCATGTACTTGAACTTGATAGCTCATTTCCTGTTGATGAGTTTTAGACTCTTTACTGCAAGCATTTAACTTGCAGGCTTGGCTGGAAAAACTTAGAAATGTTTTATTTACTTTCCAAATTTGGTTTTGTAGATGACTATGGAAAGGAGGTCCTGAATGACCCCTTTTTGTCTAAACTGTGCTGCTGTGCAAAGTGGAGGAGTTCTTGGTTTCAAGACATCCCCTTGAGTGCTCTGAGAGGTGGAAGCTTTAAAGGGAGATGGCATTGGATGCTTTGCACCCAGACGGCTGTTCTTGGGGCCTCTATGTGCAGTAGCTCTGTGGAGGTACTTTGTTAGGCCACCCCTCCAGTGTCTTATGGCACTGCTTGGCATGAGAGCTCAGTGAGAGCCAAGGATGTCTGTCTCACAAAGTCCTGCTGGTCAAACATAGCTTTTTCCTGAGCAGGGCTCTCCCAAAGACTTTCAGCAGGTGGAGAGCTTCATGTGAAGGCAAGATGCTGTCGTCAGACACAGCTGTGCCCTCCCTCAGCTGCTCTGCTGTTGTTGGAGGCTGCAGACAACCCCCTCAACCAAACCCAACATTGCAGCACAACATTGTTCAAAGTATTAAATCAGTGCTAGAAGGAGCATTGTCATGTGACCCCATTTTGGATTCTGGCTTTTGGATTTTCTTTGGATTTTGAAGTGCTTCAGAAATTTGCAACATGATTTCCCTCTTTTTTCCCCTAGGATATTCGAAACTTGCGGTTTGCTCATAAGCCTGAAGGGAGAACTAGACGATCCATATTTGAGAACCTAATGAAATATGCTTTTCCAGTTTCAAATAATCTGGTGAGTGTTTTCTCTTCAGCTTTTGCCAAAAGACACAGAGTAGCAGTAAACTCTTTTGTTCTGTCCCATCTACTTAATACAGCATTTTCTTGAGGGATGAGATGTGCTGGTTTTCAAATCTGTTTTAAACTTAATTCTATAGGAGTTTAGATCATATAGGAAACAGGAAAAATCTACTACAGTGCCTTCTTTCATGCATGGGGGATGACCTACTGATAAAGCCTTGTAACAGAGAGAAAGTACTCAAATAGAGGGAAAGTACTCAATTCACAGTGACATCCATCAGGGGTTCACAGCTAATGGTGACTGCAGTGCCCCAAATCTGGAATGCAGCCCCCATGTTCTCTAGTGTTATGACATTGCAATTGTTTCAAATGCTGGTTGAAAGGCTCTGGTTGTTAATCTGTAAGAGCATTCTTGCCTAAGTAGTTTTATCTTCTCTCCTTAATAACAAACTTCTTTTGTCTGTGAAGTGCTAGCTAATAGCCAAGCAAGATCAGGGACATATTGGAAGGTATATTGTTGTACTAATTACCTGCTACAGTAAGAGTGTTAATCTTTTTTTATAAAACCCTGAAAGAAAAGTGATGGTGGGGAAAAAGAAGGGTCAGTCATGAATTACTATTTGAGATATCAAACATTGTATAAATGGGCTCTGAGTGGGCTCTTAAAGGTAAATTTTCTTTCTTTCAGCCACTTTTTGCCTTTGAGTACAAAGAGGTTTTCCCAGAAAATGGATGGAAAGTGTATGACCCAACTTGGGAGTACAGAAGACAGGTGGGTATTGTGCTACATCCTTCCTCATCCTCTACTCTTCAGAAACAAGGGTCTGTGCAGTGATAAAATGACAGATTACGTGGAGCAGAGACTGATTCTGCTGAAAAATGCTGTGCAGGCTTGGTTGGGATGTTGTTTTTCACACTGCAGTGCTTGTTGAGAACAGTACAGCTTTAGAGATAGAGGCATCCACTGCTGGACATCAGCTCAGGTGGCAGAGAGCTGACTTCAGGCTCTGCTAGAAAGCACTAATGCTCTGGCTTGGTGATCAGGTACTGCTGGCAGTGGGGAATGGAGGGTGCATGTTCCAGGTACACGCATCCCATTGTTGAGTTTCACACCTCAGTGCTTGCTTGTATTGGTTTTAATTCTTTTCCTGTCTGAAATGGCAACTTGGGAGGAAAAAAATTAGGTGTGGAATGCCTTCACTATCTTAGGCATGGGCAAGGCATCCCTTCTCAGCATAGGGATCAGCCTACAGAGTACTGTTATTTACAGTTTAGTGTGTCCAGAGTAGATGGATCAAAGGTATTAATGATTATGTAGTGACAGGCTGTGGATTAGGAATACTGTGGTGAAAACTTGAGTAGTCCTCTTTGGAGTAGACGATGGGTGAATTTTGATTTTTTATAATGAAATCACTCCTGTCATAAAATTCTCAAGTAGAAAAAGGAGCATGATTTAGTGGCATGTTTGCCCTGGATACAATAAGCTTCTGTCTCTTCCAGATCCCTCAGGGTAAAACCAATTTTCTATTGTAAAATTAAGAAATGTTAAACCATTTCTTAAAAATCAAATCAAACAAAACCAGACCTCTGTCCCAGCCTAGTTATTCATCTGATTCCTGGAATCCAAAATCTAAGGATTCATTTTTCTAGTTCTAGCCTTCTAAAAGCTGGGCATGCCTTCTAAATTGGTTATCGAGGCCTGTCATTAACAGATGGGAGAGAGTGCTTCACTGTTGGGGGTGATTTGTTCTCTCCTAAAATAGCTGCCTAAGATAGATTGCTGGCTTCTAGACTGCTAATGGGAAGCAAAATGTATCTTACTGTATCCTACTGAATGCTGCCTTCAGTGCAAAATCCTGGTCAAGACAAACTCCAATCGTTTGTAATCACTTTTTGACTAAGGTCAACTTGAGTATAAGATCAGATAATGCAGCAATTATTGCTTTGTTTAGACTTTACCTCCTTCTTGGTAGTTATTTTATGGGAAGATCTGCTTGTAGAGAAGGATTTGCAGCCCAAGCTATTTGAACAAGACACTTCTTTGTAGGGCTGAAAATTTTGGAGTAATAACTGAAAGAATACCTGTGCTATCAAAATAATCTCCCCTGGAAAGCACAGCAGTCACTTTGTACAAGTGAAGTACAAAAGACATTTTTACAACACCTGGAAAGAGGAAATTAGATCATTTCAATGTAGATTATTCCACTTTCTAATTCCTGGCATGTCAGTTTTTATGATAGAAGCTTTTCTGTCCATATTAGGTTTTTTTCTGTCCATATTGGTTTTTTTTTAAGGTGCAACAGATCACCATATTGTGATTTGGTGCACCTTAAATTTGTCAGGAATTTGGTGACATGGTGAAAGAATACATGTGTTTGCATACCTGTGATTTGCAGCTCTTCGTGGCCTTTCTGGAAAGAAAATGGGTGTAAGATGTGACACAGCTGAGGCACTGCTGCAGTGTGTACTTGTGCTGTGGCCTGCTTTTTTGTTGTTTAATTTTTTGTGAGTGGGAAGGACAAACTTCCCTGAGTGCTTCTGTGTCAAGAAACCAGTGTCCATGTGCCGAAGCCCGTGGTCATTTCCTTACAGTGTTAACTGCAAAAGCAAATCCAAAGCAGGAGTTTTTGCAGCCACAGCCTTTCTGAGTTTTATCCATGATGCACCACAATCACTACCATTCCAGATCACACAATCCATCTGCTCCAGTTCCTTATCTCCAAAAGTGACCAACACCAGCTGCTGAAGAAGAAGCAAGCCATACTGCAGTAGATGTTTATGTTGTGATCTGGCCAGGAGGAGAATTTCATCCCTTTTGTCGGATTGATTTAGGTCCTGCAGCACGATGCTTTATGTCCACTCCAAAACTTTTAGGTATTTCAGTCTGTTTATTTAATTCCAGTGTTTGTAACTATGGATGTTCAATTTATCTGTGTGAGTGTCGTAGCCTTTTTTCTTAATCCAACCAGGTTCTGCTAAAGCAATAACAAATACTACAGTAAATCAGGATTATGTCTTGAAATGGCAGCAGGGATTCGTTAACAGTGAAACAAAACTGGCATCATCAAATCAGATAATGGGATTACCTGTCTCTGACTCTATGAATTGTGATCAGAAATAGAAAAGCAGGACATATGCACTGTCAGCAGGACCTTCTGGAATTGGTTTAGAAACTGTTAGAGAAGGGCTGGCCTAGGGCATCAGCAGCCCAGCAGGATGGCCAGGCTTTAACTTGCTGTATCTTAGGCCAGGTCAGTCTTTTCCCTATGGGAGCAGGAACACGTGGGGAGGGGAGTGGAGCAAAAGTAAGCTCCAACTACCAGGCATCCAGAAAAGACTTTTAGACCAGGATCCATGGTAATTTCTATGTCTACACTGGTGGACATGTCAAGTTTGAGGGTGCTATTGTTTATTTATTACAGTTTTTATTAAAATTAATAGAAATATGTTGAGATGATAGCAATTGTAGCAATTAGGAAAGATAGTCAGTAAACCCCTAACTTCCCCGTTAGCATTCTTGGGAAGGATGGAAATATGTAACTTATTAAAAATCTGTGATTGTGTAAAACTATGGGGAGTAATAAACAACCTGTAGAGAACAAAAGGAACTCAGAGAGGTTTGAGATTTAGTTGGTAAATGGAATCACATGTGGCAAATGAAATTTAAAACTGAAATTGCTCCCTGATTTTTATTACACATGGGCTGGCAGAATATAAAACAGAATTGCAAAGTGAATAAGACTCACTTGAAACCAAAAGTCCTTAAGATGCCTTTGGAGTAACTTAAAGCTTTATTTTCCTTAATAAGGTGGGGAGCATTTGGAAAATATTACGAGAGGTTGTGAAGTTGTGTGATGTTTCCCTACGAAAGTCATTCTTGTCTAATATCCTTTGCTCTGGTCATATCTACTGGGGAGCCACAGAGTAGGGCTGTGGTTGTTGCTTTTGGAGAAAACATGTAGAAACTAATAACTCAGAAGAACTGACCTGTTTTCAGGATTAAAGAAGTGCCCAGCATTAGTATACAAGCAGAGTGAGAAAGGTAGAGCTTGGTAACATCATCCTTCAGAGGATTGTTGGGTGTAACTTAGGGGAACAAAGTGAGGATTTAATGTTAAATGTCCCGTGGTTTAACTGAGATCCTGCTTATGCTGTGTATGTCTCTGCTGCAGAACAGATCCCAGCTCTCTGCGGCTGAGTGGGCACAGCCTGGGCTCAGTAAATGGCAGAGGGACCAGCTTGGCTCTGCAGCTGCATCCTGTGCTGCCTGCTGCAGATCAAGGTGCGCTTACATGTGTAAGCTCAGAGTGGATCTCTGAGATCCACAGAGAGATGGACTCTCTCTCCGTAGAGAGGTGTGACTGCGTGTAACTACAGCAAGGAATTTATTTTCCTGTCAGTGAAGGATCTTCTTGTGCTTAACCTTAACCATGTGCTTTGCAAGGTGGTGATGTTGGTGCTGTGCTGGTGTGGCTTCAACAGATTTTCCCTGCAAACAAATCTTCTGCAACATCAAGTGTAAATCAAGTGATAACCAAACCCAAGTCATTACAGTAAGGCATGAAGGTTGTACCTAGAGGGAAACCAAGTGTAGTTTGTGTGTGGGGAGGGCACAAAGGCTGTGTCCCTATGGTTAGATGATAGAGTTGTAAGGAGTGTTCCCAAGCACAGGGGCAAGTTTCAGACATAGCTACAGACCAGGCTGTTACCGTCCATCTTTTGAGTGAGTGTGTTAGAGCATCTTCAGCCATGCACAAAGGTCCTGTGGTGCAAGTTAAAGATCACTAGGGGCATTTTGGACAAAACATCCTGTTTGGAGGATAAATGAGTTTATTAGTGCAGATGTGAGGTGTGCTGGTTCACCTGGGCTCAGTGAGAATGGTCATGGGTATATTTAATTTATGACTATACATGTGGCTTTGCTGCCTTCCTTAGTTTGCTCTCTGGCAGCCACCAGACATATGAATTCTCCTAGAATTGGGGGCTGCTAGCAGCATTAATTTACCTGAAGAAGACAGACCTAGAAGTATCTGATCACTAATGTGGACATGCCATGTGCCCTGGCAGCTTCAGGATGATCACAGCCTGCTTCTAGGGAGTCTTGCCTGAGTTCCTCCTGCAGGTGCACAGGCAGGTAGCACCCCGAGCCACTCCTTACCCTGCAGAGGCCAATTTGAGTTACATCTGTAACAGTTTTGTTTCATAGTGGGCTTTTGGGTGCTTACAACTTACCGGGAAGCAGTGAAATGCATCTCAGATGAGGAAATACCAGTGTGCTTTATATCACGTTTAGCTTTTTCTATTGATTCCAGCTGGAGAAAGGGCAAATCTGAAGGAGCACGAATAAATGCAGAAACTACACTGCATTATGGCAAACATCCAAGGAAGATGCAAATTCAGCTTCTCTTTTAGCCCACTTGGCTTATTTCTGTTAGCTTCCAGTCCTTAGAGAAAGTCACGATCCGAATCCAAAGCGTACTGGGTGGTGCTGTGATTCAGGGCTCCTGGGCCAGGGAAAAGCAGACATTCCCCACGAGACAGAAGAAATTTGAATGCTGACACACAGCGTCTTTTCTTTCTTTGGGGGCTCGTCATGGACTTTTTAGGTCTGGGCTATTGCAGAGAAAAGATTTCTTTCAAATTTGTCAGTGTGGCAGCTGAAAGACCTAGAGCTTTGGAGAGCTTTAGAGCTCAGTTCTGGCCCAAGCAGTGTGTTCTGAAGCCACAATACCCAGCACTGTGAAGGGGCTGCTTTCCAGTGCCCGCTCCATGGTCTTCTCCATAAGCATTGGTAGAGCTGCTGGGTAAAATGAAAAGGAGCCTTTCTTTTGTGTAGCTGCTTGTTAGTTCCCATTTTTCTTGCCAAGACTGTGCTAAAAGTGTAATTTTCATTCAGATTTGGGGGAGGTGAAATTTTCAGGAATTCCTTATGGATCATGTGCTTCTTAGGACAGGACTGAGAAGTAATTAGCCATTGGTCCACTTGCAGGTAGTAAACAGATTGGTCACTGGCAAGAGTCTAGCTATTCCCTGGCTGGCAGCAGAGCTGGTGGGCCCAGCAGACTCCATCCTTGCTGTGTACAGCAGGTAGACCTCTGAGCATGTTTTACCCATCAGTAAGCTTGAACTGTGCATACACACTGCTTGACGTCTGGTTCTGCCAATTCTCCGGCTTCAGACTGGGCCAAAAATAGCTTTCCTTCAGGCTTTTGGGGAGATCCTTGCAGTAACATTGCCTTCCCAGGGAGGGCCAAAGGACAGCAGTGGTTCACAGAGCAGAGTGTTTGACTGATACTAGACAGAAGGTCTGGCCTCCCCTCTGATTTCTAACCATGACCTCTTTTGGCAGTGTGACTCACCACTGGGATGGGAGACCGGCCGCAGTCTGTGTGGGTCAGCTGTAATTATCACAGCTCGTCTGACCCGTGTTAGATGTGCTGTTGGTTTCCTGTGGGAGCTGTGACAGTGGTGATCAGTGTCCCACCACCCTGCTTTAAAATGGAGTAGTGTTTATTAGAACAGAGGCATGTATTGTGTAAGGAGTTGGTGTTCCCCTAAAACACACTCGGTGCTTCAGAGCCTGGCCATGTTGGCTGTAGCAGATGTGTCTGCCCCACAGAGATGCTTTGTGTCACTGCTCACCCCTGCTGCAGTAGGGGTCTGTTTAAATCTCTCCTTGCAAGCAGCTGCACCAACCACTCTCTGTTGGTCTGTTCTCTCCCAGCTTCAGCCACACCACGTCTGCAGGTTGTCAGGGTCATCCCCATTGTGCCTTAGGTGTTACTTGGAGATTGTTGTCTGGGAAGCTGTTGAGTGGCTTCCCCATGTGTGGAGATTCCTTGCTCTCCCAGCCCAAGTCTTCAGTTCAACCAGAGAGCTTAGTGTGATGGAAACATGGGAGTTGCACGTCACATACAGTCATGCAGACAGAGACACACAATTGTTAAGCTTTTGGTGTTTTTAGAGGTTTCCACGGTTGTGCCACATACACTGAGCTAAGCCCAAATCAGGCTCATTTTTTGGGGTGTTTTACTGCCTGTTCTCCCTTCTCCCCCTTCCCTCCATCCTGTCTGGTAGCTTCACTTTGTATCCCCAGTTTCCACTCAACACATTTGAACTAAGTGTCATGAGGGGACTGAGTTGGTCACCCATTCTGTCCTGCTCCTGCCCTTCCTGTAAGCCCATAATGAGACCGGGAGGTATCTTAAAGTTGGGCTCAGAGTGACCATCTGTGTTGCTACATTTGTAGCCTCCATAATTCCTTTGCCATAGGTGACCCTGCCTGAAGCCCAGTTTCCCTGCTCTTCAGTGACTTGAGCAAAACATCCACCTCTCTGGGGAGAGACATGAAATGCAAGTTACCAAGATAATGCATTCCCAGGTGCTAGTCCTGAATGACCTTCATTAACAAAAGTTGCCTTGAATTTCAGGTCTGGGGATTTGTCTGTGCCGAGGTCTCAGAGCAACTCGTTTGCTAAGCTGCATTTTCCTCTTTAGGGAATTCCCAATGAGAGCTGGAGGCTGACCAAGATTAACGAGCGCTACGAGCTGTGCGATACGTACCCTGCCATTCTAGCCGTGCCTGTAAACATTCCCGACGAGGAGTTAAAGAGAGTGGCATCCTTCAGGTCCAGAGGACGCATACCAGTGAGTGGGACAGAACAAGCCACTTTGATGTGGTTTTGTTACACATAGCTTTGGGCAATAAGTAATACCAAGATCAGGCTGAGTCAATTCCAGGGAGCAAATAAATGGTCAGAAGATAATAAAAGTGACAACAACGTGTTTGAGGACATGGAAAACAACAGTATCTGCTGAAACTACTGTTGAGAAAGAGATGTAGACTAAACCAAAACTAGAAGATAAGATAATTTAGCACAACTCAGACCAAATCTCAGTTCAGTTCCTGGGAAACACAAGGCAGCCCTGTTTGGCTGTTTACAATTGTCTGGCCTATTCTGACTTTCAGGGCAGAGAAATATGTAGTGATAGTCTTGATGAGAGCATTTATTTAATGAAATTAAGACAAAATAGATTGTTATGATGATTATTTCAGAGGTAACTGAGAAGGTACTGGTTTACTCCTCAAGTCTATAGGAAATTCAGTCTGTTCCTAAAGTGCTTAACTTTTACATGGTGTAACATAAAGACATAGCCCACATACTGACTCACACAACAGCCAGAAAAAACAGTCTGCATCATATTTAAAAGTCAGACTCAAATAATTTGATCACCTTTTGTTTGTTCAAACTTTGGGAATGCCACCAGAATGAATAAAGACAGAAGGGTTCTTTCTTTCATTCAGTTGTGATGTAACAGAATCCAGCCTTCTGGACCCCCCTGATAGAGAATCCCAGAGCAAGCCATTACAGGTAATTCACTCCATTGGTTTAATGAATCCCATTTTTCCTTTATTTATTTCCCATTTGTTTCTGAAGGTCTTGTCATGGATTCACCCAGAAAGCCAAGCAACGATCACGCGCTGCAGCCAGCCCATGGTGGGAGTGAGTGGCAAGCGGAGCAAGGAAGATGAAAAGTACCTTCAAGCCATCATGGATTCCAATGCCCAGTCCCATAAAATCTTCATATTTGATGCAAGGCCTAGTGTGAATGCTGTAGCCAATAAGGTTGGGTACTTCTTCCTCTGTCTAACACCAGGAATGTAATAATTTAGAGCACATTTCTCACCACTATTTCATATTATTCTTAAGGATCACAAGGAATTACCAGTGTAGAAGAAGTCTGAATGCAGTGATCTGATTCTCTATACAGACTTCTATACCTTCACTGGTATCTGTAAGGTATCAAGTGTGACTGCTGATGATCCATTATATTAATTTACAATGGAAAATTACATTGGAAAGGAAAAAAATTGAAGTAGTACTGAGGTCAGACTCTAGCACCCTAGACCTTGTGTATCACCATTTTTCAATTCACATGGTTGAAAGACTGCTTCCTCTAACAGGGCTCAGAACCCTGTCCAATCTGACCTTGAATGTTTCCAGGAATGAGGCATCTACCACTGTTCTGGAAAACCTGCTCCAGTGCTTTACCACCCTTATTTTGAAAAAATTCTTCT
This sequence comes from Zonotrichia leucophrys gambelii, assembly GCF_028769735.1. Classification (NCBI taxonomy): domain Eukaryota; kingdom Metazoa; phylum Chordata; class Aves; order Passeriformes; family Passerellidae; genus Zonotrichia; species Zonotrichia leucophrys. The sequence goes on from NC_088169.1 coordinate 78,903,853, forward strand.
TTATGTCTAAAGTCTGAAGCTACCCTCTATTACTTTCAAACCGTTACCCCTTGTCCTATCACAACAGGCCCAACTAAAACATCTGTCCCCATCTTTCTTATAAGCTTCTTTTAAGTACTGGAAGGCTGCTATAAGGTCTCTCCAGGGCCTTCCCTTCTCAGCCTTTCCTCACTGGAGAGGTGCTCCAGACCTCTGATCATCTTTGTGGATTTGATCCAACAGGACCTTGTCTTTCCTGTGCTGGTTCCCCAGAGCTGGACACAGCCCTGCAGGTGGGCTCTTAGCAGAGCAGAGGGGCAGAATCCCCTCCCTGGCCCTGCTGCCCACGGGGCTTTGGATGCAGCCCAGGACAGGATTGGCTGCCTGGGCTGTGAGTGCCCACGGCTGGGCCGTGTCCAGCCTCTCAGCCACCAGCACCCCCAAATCCTTCTGGGCAGGGCTGCTCTGGCCTGTTCATCCCCAGCCTGAGCTGATGCAAGGGGGTGCCCCAGGTGCAGCACCTTGCACTTGGTCTTGTTAAACTTCATGGGGTTCCCATGGACCCACTTCCTGAGCTTGTCCAGGTCCCTCTGGATGGCACCCCATCCTTCAGGAGTGTCAGCTCCTGTACCACTCAGCTTGGTGTCATCTGCACGCCCGATGAGAGTGCATTTGATCCTTTTGTTTCTGTCACTGATGAGGATATTAAAGAGCACTTGTCCCAGTACAGACTCCTCAGGGATGCCACTTGTCACTGCCTGGGCATTGAGCAATTGGCCACTACCCTCTGGATGTGATTATCCAATTTCTCATCCATCAAACTGTCTGTCCATCATCTCCAGTCTAGAAAGAAGGATGTTGTGGGGAGCTGAGGCTTTACAGAAGTCCAGGTAGATGAGCCCTGACAAGCCCTTCCCTTGTCTGCTGCTGTAGTCTCTCCATCGTAAAGGCCACTGAGCTGCTCAGGCAGGATTTGCCCTTGGTGAAGCTGTGCTGGCTATCCTGAATCAGCTCCCTGTCCTCCACATGCCCTAGCATATCTTCTAGAAGGATCTGTTCCATGATCCTGCCAGGCACAGAGGTGAGGCTGACATTTCAGTAGTTCCCAGGGTCCATCATTCTACCCTTCTAAAATGGTGTTCCATGCCATCACTTTAAGCTTTGTTTTAATGGTGGAGCTGCTTTGTTGCAGTAAAGATCTTTTTTTTTTCTTTCTTTTTTTTTTAATCTGCCTTTCCCACTTAGGGAAGGCAATTAGTGTGTGGGTTATCCTCCTCTGTAATAGTATGGTAAATTTTTAAATGATAGATTAGCAAATGTAATGAGTTAACAGCTTGAATGGGGATAAATTATAATTACAGAGGAAAAGAAGGCTTGTAATGTGATATTCTTTGGTAAAAATTACAGCATTCATTAGGTATTGCAGAAGAGAGACACAAAGTGTGTGCCTGTACATGTTTGCTCCCAGCTGTAAGATAAAGCCAATGGTTTTTGCCCGCTTTAGATAGCCCAGCCACTGTAGTATTTTGTCAGCTGCTATTTGCTCAGAACAAATGACTGGGATAAAGTACAAAATATGGTTTTCCTTAATGATTTGTTTGTGAATTTTGTTCTTCAGGCTAAAGGAGGGGGCTATGAGAGTGAGGATGCCTATCAGAATGCAGAATTAGTGTTCCTGGACATTCACAACATTCATGTTATGAGAGAGTCGCTGAGAAAACTGAAAGAAATTGTGTATCCCAATATCGAGGAGACTCATTGGCTGTCTAATTTAGAGTCAACTCACTGGCTGGAGCATATCAAGGTATGCAGGTCTGCATCCCCTCCATGTGGCTGAGCAACCACAAGTCCTTACCAGTCTGGGAAAGATATCCAGAGTCAGCTCCAGGATTTTCAGTTCCTTGTAAATGTAAAGACTTATCATTTGTTTTCTATTTATAAGCATTTAAAACTGTGGTTCTTGGAGTGAGGAATCTTAAGGAGATGAAAAGAGGGACAAGGGAGGGGGCTGAAATACTGAAAGATGGTGTTTTGGAAGTGAAGGATGTTCCTGGGTGACATGTAACTGTGAAAGCTCTGCTTAGAACTCAGGAGTCACAGAGTTTCCAAGTTCTTGGCTCAGCTCCTTGACATCCTGGCATTATTGTGTGGGCCAGAGAAGCAAATGCTGGGAGTCTGGGGCCTCTCAGCCTTTCAGGAATCCAAGCAGAGTCAGAATAAGGAGGCTAAATGCTTTGGCTTCTCCAGATGCTGGTTTTCAAATCATGTTCTTTTCTAAAAATGTCCAGCTTACTTTGTTGCTCTGCTGATGCAGGCAGGGGGAGATCTGCACCTGGGGCAGCTGCAAGGTGATGGCCTTTCCTATCAGACACAACACGCTCCTGCATTTAAATATTGACTTGTCCAAGGACTGAGTTTCATGCAAGGGTTCTTCTACAGTTGTGCCTACACTACAGTTTAGATGTGCTGTCATCTTGCTGGAACAGAAAATGTGTTCACCAGTTTTGCCATCCTAGTTATAAAGTTGTTGGAACTGATTTACCATTCTCCTTGAGGCAAGCGGAGCCCTTGGTTTGTCCTGTGCTGTCAGTAGCCATTTTTCATTTCTAGTTTCTGTTCCAAAGAGATTTTGTAATTTTGTTCTTCCCTTGTCCTAGCTCATTCTTGCTGGAGCCCTTCGGATTGCTGACAAAGTGGAGTCGGGGAAGACGTCGGTGGTGGTGCACTGCAGCGACGGCTGGGACCGCACGGCGCAGCTCACCTCGCTGGCCCTGCTCATGCTGGACGGCTACTACCGCACCATCCGCGGCTTCGAGGTGCTCGTGGAGAAGGAGTGGCTCAGCTTCGGCCACAGATTCCAGCTGGTGAGTCCCCAGCCCATGGAGGGCACGGGACAGAAAGTTCTTGTCCCTCTTGAAGGATTTCAGAGTTTAACAATTCCTGTGAGAAGTTTCCTGGCTGAACTTACTGAAGAGAGGTGAATGCTGATGTTATTGTTTTCTACCTATAAATTCATTCGCCTCTTAACCACCTTTGGACTGTATTGGTTAGATACAGGGAACAGGTGGTATTTAAATGTCTCAGGTGTCTGACTGATAATGTCATGTTCCCATGCTTAGGCTTGAACTAGCAGTGTGCTTTGGGTTCAGTGCTGGCATTTCTGCAGGCAGTGACCACTGGGCATTTTTTGTCTTTATTTCCAGTTCAGTCCATTTTCTCAGGGTACTTGGGCACCATCATCTAAGAAGTACTTTTGTATTGAAGAGGCTTGGGAATTTGTTTATAGCCTTGACCTCACATTTTCTTCAAGCACATTTTATTTTTGGAGAGGCTTCTAATTACTTAGGTGAAAGAGCAGCAGCTTGAGCCTGGACCAAGAGTAGTTTGTGGTTGTGCCCTAGCAGTTGGCAGAGAGGCAGCTTTGTGGGCTTGTGACACAGCAGTTTGTTATGGTTTGCACTAATGGGAATTGAGAGAGCCTTTCAGTAGTATCCTTTCAGTCTTGTTCCCATTGTGTTTTGCTCGTAGCTGTTCTCTAGTGGTTGTTAATTTTGCAAGGGCTAGAACAAGGTCTGTGTGCAGCACTTGCAGTGGTGGGCTGCACTGTCAAATGCTCTGAGGAAGGTGGGGAAACTGAGGCACTAATGTGAGACTGAGGTTCTGCTGCAGCAAAACTTGTTATCTGGTATTTGAGCAATGAGTGCTTTAGCTTCTTCACTGTCTAGGCAAGGAAGATACCAACAGCAATTTCCTTTGGTGAGGGAGAACAGTTTTAGGGATGTCTGTTACTTACACGTTCTTGTTCTTTGTGCAGTACTTGGGCTCCCAGGTAATATATAATCATTAACGAGTACTGTGCTAGTTCTGAGGAGTCGTGCCTCACATGTGTTGGCCACACAGCATGGTCAGGGCTGGAGGCTGCCTCTGGGAGTGCTGTCATTGCTGCCTCTCTGGAGGTGGCAGGAGATGGGCTGGGCTGGTGTTTGTACAGCTCTTGGAAGCTGCGAGGTGTTGCGTGACGGGTATCGCCGCATGCCGTGCCTGTAGGTAGTGTTTGCATCCAGCACCCTCCACTACTGAAGTAGCCAGGACAACAGCTGCAACTGAAGCAAAAAGCATCCTCATTTTTCTTCCTTCTGAACTTTAGCTATTAACTGAAATCAGTGCCAGCATAGCATCTGGAGCCTCTACTCAAACAACTCTTGTTTTAACTTAGCATGAAAATATCCCCATAAAGAATTTTCACTTCAAAGACAAAGAGAGTAGCTGTCCTTTACTCCTTTACCCACTGATATGGACAAAGCAGTATCAGGACTCATTTGAAGTTTTTTAAAGCTTTTGGTAAAGGTTTAGGTGCCTGAGAGCAGGCCCCACGAAGCCCTGTGTGACTCGTGTTCTTTGTCCTGCTGTTTCAGAGGGTCGGCCACGGGGACAAGAACCACGCGGACGCGGATCGCTCTCCCGTCTTCCTGCAGTTCATCGACTGCGTCTGGCAAATGACGAGACAGGTACACTGCTGGGTGGCACCCGTGTCCCCAGAGCCATGCACAGACATTATCTGGTGTCTGGACGCTGGAATGGTTTCCAAACTGACCTGTGCAGGCTCTCCTTCCTGGGCTTGTACTCTTGCTTCGATTGTGGCAGCAGGCTTTTTGGGAGTCTGTTTAGCACAGAGAAAGCACTTGCTAATGCAAGTCCCTAGCACAGTGGGTGTAACAGATCCCTGTTGCCCCTGCTCAAGCTGATCCTGTAACATGTTCCATTTTAACTTCTTCTGAAGGCAAATGTACTGCTCCCAATTCATAATGTGAGGTGCAGAGCTGAGTGCCTCACTTCAGACCTGGCATGGCAAAGGTACAGTCCAGGAGAGATCCCCTGTGTCTGTGAGATTTTTCCCCAGGCACGTGGAACCGGGAAGATTTTTTTTGATCTTCCGTGACACAAAAGTCAGCTATGATCAGGCAATTCATTGAAAAAAAGCTAGGCTCACCCTGGGTTAAACCAGGAGGAGTGGAAGAGAAGGATGGCACTATATATGGAAGAAAAGGATGCCACTGCATATGGCACTGTACCACATCGATGCAGAGAGAAGAGGAGGCTTTACCATCATCAAAAGTCACTTTCATTGTGGTGTCCTTGGATTGCTTCTACAGCTGGGCATCCTGACCTGCAGCTGATGAGGTCAGGATGTCACAACTGGGGCAGCCTGGGAAGAGGAGTGTGGTTGTGAGGGAGGAAGGCCTCCTGCTCTCCTCTCCATCACCCCTGCATGTCTTTGCAGTTCACTGCATTTATTCTTATTGGCCCTCTGAGGAGCTTCAGTTGTCCCTGTCTCAGGTCAGATTGATTCTGCACAGAACTCAGCAACAAACATGGCCTGTGCCCATAGACCTTCTGCTCCTGCTGACCTCTGTCACCAGGTGCCTCCCTGCTGTTCCTCTGGGAAGTGCTGTGTTAGGCACCCAGGTCATTTCCATTTGGCCCTGGGAAATTTCCACTTTTTGAATGTATTTATTTCACGTGTGCCTTTTGTTCACAGTCTGGCTGCATGGCTTGTCATGAGGGACAGGCATAGCAGAGCAAGCTTCAATTTTAAGCAGCACTGAGTGTACATAAACACAGTGCTCCAACCCGTCAGACCTCTGGCTTTTGCTCAAAATTCCTCTCTGAACATGCAAAGCAGCTTTCCAAGAGGGAAACTCTTGCTCCTGGAAGGAGCAAATATGACCCTGAATATCCAGCCAGGCAGGGAACAGGGACAGATCCACTTCTACAAATCAAGAAGCCAACTCCTTACCAAGACCACAGCGTGAGAGAAAGTTTGTTTTCCTGTTTTAAATCCTAAAGTAATTTTCTATTTCTGTCTAAAGTTTCCTACAGCATTTGAGTTCAACGAGTACTTCCTGATCACCATCCTAGATCACCTGTACAGCTGTTTGTTTGGGACCTTCCTGTGCAGCAGTGAGCAGCAGAGAGTGAAGGAGGTAAGACAGCTTCTCCCTGAGATAAAAGCCTGTTCCTGATTGCTTTAGCAGGCCAGATATTGCTACAGAAGCTGGTTCCTCACTCAGAGATAGTTGTAGATGTGAGGCTGGAAATGCCAAGCCCCCTTCTCAATAGCTGGGACTTGGGGGATTTTCCTCTTTGCATAAACTGCTGTCTCTTGGAGGCTTCATGTTTCAGAGCAGTACCATCTCCTTTGTGGACACACGGTCTACTTCCAGTCACTAGTGATTGAATAGCTCCTGGTACTCCCAGCTAGTGGAAATGCAGCTTTGCTTTGAACTTCAGTTTACTGTGACCTTCTCTGTGGGAACTGGTGCTTTTTTGTCATGCCTTGTCTTGAGGTGGTCCCTTTAGGGTGCTTTTAACTAGCTAGTGTGTGCTGTCATTCTGCACACGGAGGTTACAGCAAGTAACTGGTCCTTAGGTGTGTTCTTGCTGTGCTTGCATCTTCCCAGGAGAGGACAACTCTCCTACTATTATTAAGGACGTGCCTCTCTGTCCTGCCACAAGCCAGCTCTGCCCTGCAGTCTGGCCAAGGTTTGTTTGCCCAGGGAGGAGCGTAGAGAAGTGTTCATCCAGACCCAGTCTGGAATTAGAAGGAAAACAGTGGCACTCATTCTGTCTCACCTACCTAAAGATGAAGCATTCTGTCACCAAAGGCTGCAGCCTAACAGCATGAAGGTACATGACAGCAGTGCTGTGTGGACCTGATGTGATTATACATGATAGAAAATCAGTTAAAAAGAATCATAAAAACTAGATGGAAAATAAAAGTGATAGCATTTTACTACAGTGAAATCAGTGTCCCTCTTTCTCTGGAGTCCACAGTGATTCAATAATTGTCATTTCAATGAAATAAAATCTGCATGCTGTTTGCACATGAGTTTTGGTTTTTTTTTAAAGGCCTCAGCCTAGTGAAGTACTTAATCTAGAAAGTACTTCAGCACTGGTTTCAGTGGGAGTATTCACAGGCATAATTATTCCACTAGATCAGGGCCTAAGTCAAATGGTTTCTTTTTTTCCTTTGCAATTAAATACTCCAGCAAGTCCTCCAGGAGCACTTCAGAGAAGTGAAGTTTAACTAAAGCACCAGGAGTTCACATGCCAGTGTCCCCTCGCTGTAGCAGTGGTGATTCCTGATCTGTGTTGACAGCTGGGTGGGTCAGAGGGGTTGTTCCGTGCCAGGGCGTGTGTGCCTGCCTGCATCCATGTGCTCTGAGTACAAGAACCACACCAAAAGAACAGTTTTGGGGTTGTTTTTTTAAAGCTACAAAAAACAACCAGCTCCATATTAATGACAGACATATGTCTATGCTGCTACAGTTTGTAGATAGCTGGGATTTGTACCGCAAATAAAGCCTCCTCCACCCCCTTTCCCTTACAGAGCCTTCCAAAAAAGACTGTATCACTTTGGTCTTACATCAACAGCCAACTGGAAGACTTTACTAACCCCTTGTACGTGAGCTACTCCAACCACGTCCTGTATCCCGTGGCCAGCATGCGCCACCTCGAGCTGTGGGTCGGCTACTACATCCGCTGGAACCCCAGGATGAAGCCTCAGGTACGCCTCTTCCCGCTCCTGCTTCCCTCTCTGCTAGTGCCAGTACTGTTTCTTTGGAGGTCAAGAGCTTCAGGTAATGTACAAACTTATGCTTAAATCTGAAAACAAACACCTAAATTCAAATGCCAGTAAGAGCAAGCACCACCTTGAGCTGCCTAATGCAGGTGCCCAGCTGGACATCACCACCTTGTGAAATCTGCAGGAGCTGAAGATTCTCAGCAATCTGGGAGATTTCTCACTTAGAATGTGGGAAAAATTATCTGAGTTCTCTTTACAAAAGATCTTAAAACCCCCAAGACTTCTCTGAATGTGGGGTTCTATATAGGAATTTTGGGGCTATATTTAAATTACTGGTGATGGGAACCTGCTGCTTGCTCTGGCTGCCTGAGGGACCCCAGCCAGCAGGGAAGGTGACCAGCAAGGAAGCTGGCTTGCCCAGGGCAGGCACCTCAGACTAGCAGTCTGAGCAAGACCCTGAATGCTGACATCACTTTTTAGTAGAAAGGGACAAAAAATCCCAATTGCTTCAGTGCGTCTGCAGGTAGCAGTTTTGCAGATCTGCAGCGTTAAAGACAGGAACCCAGCAAACACTTTGCAGTACTGACTGTTCAACAGTCAGAACTATGTGAAAATATTTAGAAGAATCTGGCTGGGTTTTTTCTTCCCAAGCCGCTGAAATTATGTCCAGGCTGAGATGCCATGGCCAGTGCCCCCCAGAAATGTCAGAGATCAGAGTCTGGCAACTGTCATCTTTCAAAATATGTACAGACTGTTGTTTAGCCACCATTGCACTGTGCATGTTGGAGCCAAATGAGCAGCCAAGAGCCAGAGCAAGCACTCGGGTACCTGCAGGCTGGAGACTGATGACACTCACCTGCCTCCTTCCGCCATCGCTGTCTGTAAGGTCAGCAGCAGCTTTGTGCTTCAGGCTCCCTTTTCCATGCTGACCTCCCAGTGCTCACCCACACGTTTCCTTGCAGGAACCGGTTCACAATCGCTACAAGGAGCTTCTGGCCAAGCGGGCTGAGCTGCAGAAGAAAGTGGAGGAGCTGCAGAGAGAGATCACCAACCGTTCCACCTCATCCTCGGAGCGCGCCGGCTCTCCCGCGCAGTGCGTCGCTCCCGTACAGACAGTCGTATAATAGGGACTTTTTCCTGCTGACAACCTTCCCAGGACCATGGGGGGCAGCTTTTCTGAAACCTCCTGGATTTCCAACATGGTGCCTGGGAGATGCCAACTTATTTATTTATTTCTCTCCAGGGTAATTTATTAGTACTGTAGCACTAGAGAAAGCTTAAAGCAAAAGCCAACACAGACAAGACCCCCTATGCAATTACCCTTCTCAGTGGCTATCTTATATTGCACTTGCCACCTGCAAGAAGCCTGGAGCTTGCTCTTTGTTCACTGATGTGCTGGAAATCACTTGGCTTGAAAGAGTCTGTGCACGAGCATGAAGTACTGTGGAGGAAAAACATCTGCTCAGAAGTTTGAAAGGCCAAACCTGACTTTGTATTGGAGCCTCAGATGCAGCTGTGCCATCACACACCCTCCTGCACAGCAGAGTCAATGACGGCGTTTGCCAGCACGCCTGGAAAGAAGCAACAGCAGTGTCTGAAACAAGTCATTCCCTTCACGTCAACCTAGGTCATAGGAAGCCATGCAAATGATGCCTTATTTAAAGAAAGGGCAGCTTCTCCCAATAAAACACTGCGGTAGAGGAATAACAATATAGGACATGATTCTGTGGGACAACGTTTACTTCCACCTCTGCAACTTTAGAATCTCATTTATGGTTTACAGTGGGTGTGCCAGGATGCAACTTAAGCACCTTTATTTCAGAGGGGGAGCAGAGTGGGCTCCCCTGGCTTTCCACAGCTCCTGTGGCCTCCAGTGCCTCATAGTCATCAGGGGAAAGGTAATGGAATACCAAGGGGCACATGTGAACTTATGGGATCAGCCATTACATTTGCTTGTGTAAGCATAATCAGCAATTTTAATGCTTCTGTGCAGGGTTATTGTGGTGTACTTATGGTATTTCAGCTTTCTGCTAACTAATGGAAGCAACTGTGCATCAGCCAAAGACGCCTTTCTGCCTGCATTGCAACTGCTGCTTTAGGTTTTTCTGGCAGACTGAACAGCTTAGCCATTTTCTAAACCCTACCTTTTTCCTCATAGTCTGCTTCAAGAATTGGTGTCACTCAACTAAACTCAAGCTGAAACTGAATTTTAATACAAAAATTTACTGTAGGGGATACAACACATACTTGGTGAAACCATGACTGCCCCTTTGCTCTTCCAAACAGGTAAGCACAGGGTTGCAGAGGAGGGCTCTTGGAGCAAAGGCAGTTCAGTATGTGCAAGGCTGCTTCTCCCCCTCTCTGCTGAGGAGCAAGGGTACTGCTTGGTGTGGGTGCCTGTGATGCTCTCTTAGGATTGGATCCCAGACTGCTCACCTGCTTCATACACCTGTCAGCTGCTTCACTCAGCTGCTATTCCAATAGAGAGGGATTTTTGGAGGGAGCATAAGAGCAGACCTATTCCCACCTAAGAAATGGCCTTTCAAAAGCCACATTCCTTCCAAGGCAGTTAGCAGTCACTTCCTCCTGCAGTCTCCAGTTCTGCCTGCTCTACTGCTGCAATCACCACTCCGTGCTTACAGAGAAATCCAGAGCCACCTTGTGACAGGGTGAGTAACAGGCTGCACAGCATCACCACGGCTCTTAAGGGGTGGCCTGTCACAGTATGGTTCAAAACTGCAAGAATCCACACAAAACACTTCCTAAGGACTCATTTGCTGTGAGGGCAGGCCTGCTCTTACCTACAATCACTATATAAGATGGTTTAAAGCATTATTCTGTATTAGCAAATTGACTATGTGTGTATATTTTGTTTCTTGATGAAGGCTGTTTGGTTTCCTTAATGCTAATAAAAACAGAAAAATGGATGAAGTTCCTGTGCTCTTGTTTTCAACTATGTGGTTTTTCAAAGGACTTGCAAGACACACAGACATGAAATAAATAGCACTGCAAGTTCAGTGTGTGAAATCCAAATCTCCCTCATTCGCCTGCAGAGGGTCTTTCAAGATGTTAATATTCAAACTCTGAGGCCTAGAATGACAGAAAACCAAGATTCATCTTTGGACAAGTTTCATTTATCCTGTACAGACCAGCACTTAGCTGTCAGCATCATAAAAAGAGAATCACAGAACGGTTTGAGTTGGAAAGGACCTTCAAAGATCATGCAGGTCCAACCCCCCTGATTGGCAGAGACACCTTCCACTAGACCAGTGCTCAAAGCCCCATCAAACCTGGCCTTGAATACTTTCAAGGACAGGGCTCTCTCCAGAGGTCCTTCCCAAGTAAAATGACCAAGTGTAAGTTTCAGCTACTGATTTTTCAGGGCTCCCAGCATGAGCTACTCTTTTACTGTCACTATACCTGGTTAGCAGCATCTAACAGCAGCTAACCCCTTATGTGCAAGGAGACAAGCTGGCTGGATCCCCCAAGGCAACAAACTCAACTCCTTTCTGCCTGTGTTGACCCTGCAGAGTTCCTTGCCTGCTCAGCTACAGGACTACTCTGACTCTGCCCTTCCCTGCAGCTCTCATTCATCACCCTGACCAGGGAGAAGTCTCCTTGCCATAAAAAGCCCACTGGCTGTGGCACAGTGCTGCAGCAAACACCCAGCTAATACAGAGGAAGTGCAGCTTTCCCACAAGTCATTCAACAGGCAAGCTGGCTTTATTATTTTTCAACTGTATATACAGGTGATCTGGGTCTTCTATACATTCCATTGACAGGAAACTCTTTACATTATTAACATAATAAATAACATTTAATCAGCTGTGCAAGTCAGAGCACAAACTTCATTGCACTACTACCAAAGCTGATAGCTCATCAAAGCACATACTTAAGTTAAAAGCAAGATGCCAGGACCAAATGGCACGATTGAGGCACTTGCAGTTTAAAACACCTGTGTGGTTTCTCTCACTCCTCTACCACTCAAAGCTGTCAGCTAGAGACAGGGTATTGCCCTCTACCTTACAGCATTTTCCTAAGGCAGGATTTCTGTAGAAAAATTTTCACTTAATCATTAAGCAATGTAATTCATAAGCTACTTTGCTCCTTTTCTAAGCACTCCAACATCCACCCCCGCTGATGCTGACTAATGCAATGTGGCAGATCAAGAACCAGGGATGCATTTTGAAGAGAGCCCCACAGAACACATTTGAAGGGGTTGACCTGTTCTCCCTCAGACACTCCCAGAGATGGAGCCATTGAAGCTGCACACAGAACAGAACTGACAAAAGCCCTCTACACCCAGGACTGCAGCACTAGTTTCACACAAGATGCATCCTGAGAGGCGTCCCAGATCAACAGCAGCAAATGGCATTGGCACATCACACACACCCCAAACCACGTACACGTGCAGTGCTTGGTGTGCTGGAACAAAACAGAAGGACTGCTGGAACCATAACATAGGGAACTGGGGGAACCCTACTGTTAAGATTCACTGGCCATGTACCTTGAAAATAGAATGTGATTTAAACTAGACCACAATATATACAATCAAATGCAGGGATGGAGAGCCAAGAGCCTGTAAGCCTATATTTCAAAAGTGTGCTTAGCATACAGTAGTCTCTTCCACACAGCAGGAAAGGCAGAATGTAAGTTTGGCCAGGATGCTTCAGGAACATCTCCTGCAGAAGAGTCAGTAGTCCCAGCTGACATCATCTTTCTGTAGAGAAGTCTGTATGGTCTGCATGTCTCTCAGCAACTGAAGATTTTTCCGACTCTTTTCTCCAGGCTTCACTTTGATGGGACCTGCATTCTTTCCTTTCGTGCTTACTGTAGTTGTTACTTTAACCTCACTGACTGGGAACCTGCTGTCTTTTATTTGTTTAGCAGAAGTCTTTCTGGGCTTGCATTCTCTCTTAAGTCTCTCTAGCTGAAAGAGAAACCCAAAGAAAAACATTAAGAAGTGATCTTCAGTTTTATGTTCAGCAATTCCTCCAATCAGCTGAAATATCCCACCACATATCTCACCCAGGTAAGCAAATGGTTGTTTCCAAGTCCCACTGAACAATAAATACTTTACTTTCCTTACAAAGCATTGTTATATTTGCATCTTTAGAGCTGTGTTTAGCTTACAGTGATATACCTCCTCTCTAAAAATTGACATGTTCATTATGGGGGAACATTGCCATCAGGAATGTAACATAAAAAGATGCAGATGAAGAAAGTTGATTTATCACTGTTACCATCCAGTGATCACAAAAGAAAGCAAGAGCTTTTTACATACATACTAGTAATTGTAATAGCTAGTCACTGTCAGAGATGTGGGTTTGAAAGAATACCAGAGCTCTGCTGGGGTGAAAAGGTGGTACCCACACACAGCTCTGTAACATCACAGCATGTGAGTCAGTCTCAGTACTCCCCAGCAAAGACTGAAAGGAGAACTGGACAGTCTGAGGCTCAGGCACATTCATACACCCAAACCACAACACAGGTGGCTTCTGTAGCTCCCTCTCTGCAGGTGGTCATGCTCTCTTCTTCTAGCTGACAGCATGCAACAATTTTCCTAAACCCCAGCTCCTAAAACTTTTGCCAACAGCACTTCAGCATCATTACTGCTGAGAACTACAGTACATCTGTACAGCACATCTCTGCAGCAGTACCTCTGAAGATCATAGGATATCAAAAGTGAGTAATGCTTTTAACAGCAAGCATTTCACAGGTCCATTCTGGATGTCAGGTCTCAGCATGTGTTTTGCGTATAAGTTACATCAGGTGAGGGTGAATCGTGGTTTGTATGAACTGAACCAGATTAAATACATGGGGTTAAGCTCTTTGGAAGAAATTCACTAAAATTAATGAAGGCAAAAGAAAACAGGGAATCAGTATGTTTTATAGCTTTGAATGAAAAGGCTACACAATCCAAAACATTCTGAAAGTTATAAAATAGGCAAAACAGGTATTTTGAGTCTTAAAAGATGCAAATCCAAATATAAATAGGTAATTTAGTCCAAGTAAAGGAAAACTGTTCAGCAATGTTCAAGAGACAAGAGCAGTGTAAAATGCAATGTGAGAACAGATGCAAAAGCCCTGTCCAGGACAGTGAAGACTGTGCACAAGGGTGAGAGAAAGAATGATTCTGCAAAAATACTGGGATGGATGGAGGTATGCAGACTAACTTTGGGACATCAAAGGTAGAATTAACTCTAGTTATTTCTGCTTTATGCAATTGCTGCTAGATTAGGATATAACATAAAAAACCCTTACTTAAGTCAGCAACTCTACATAAGTATGATCAAAGGCTAAAGAAACCCACCTGCAAACGATGCTTCCGAACTTTGCTGATTTGGTCTGCCTTTGCTTCCATCCTTTCCACTAGCGCATCCAGCTCCTTCTCCAGCTCTTCCCTCACTGCAGCACTTGGGGCCTCCAGGATGAGCTTTGACAGCTGCTGGTGATCACTAGCACACAATTCAGACAGAACAAGCTTGCATCAGTTTCCACTGGCTTCTATATCGTGTACCCGGTTCAGAAACAACACTTCTAGGAAACCATAGCACCAGCAGCCAGACATGTTCAGCACACCATAACAAACCAGTAAGAACAGTTTTGCTGGTTTGCAGCATTATTACAGTAGCACATCATAGTGACAGGCTGCTGCAACACTGAGTCTCAATAATTTAAGTAGCTTCCAACTACAAGATGCATATTCAAAATGACCAAATAACCATTTCAGAGCTTGATCTCAGCACTCACTGAGTTAATATTTTGTGTATTTGTACTTACTGCAGCTGTGCAGTACAGTAACAATTCATGTTCTGTTAACCAGGACAAGCAAAACACCCAGCAAAGCTATCCTCTAATGGACTATTTGTCCAGATCCTGTTTTTGGCTAGGGTAGAGTTTTCATTTTTAGTAGCTGTTACATTGTTGCATTTTGGATTCAGTACAAAAATAATGTTGATAACAATGATGTTTTCATTGTTGCTCAGCAGTACTTACCCTAAGCCAAGGGCTTTTCAGTGTCTCCTGCTATGCCAGGGAGCAGGGGCACAAGAAGCTGAGACAGGGAGATACCTGGGATATCTGATTCAAACTGGCCAAAGGGATATTCCCTACCACAGAACATCATGCCCAGTATTATAAGCCAGGGGGAGTTAGCCATGAGGGGACAATTGCTGCTGGGGATGAGCATCCATCAGCAGGTGGTGAACAACTGTACCGTGCTCCACGTGATTTTTTACCTTCGCTTTTATCCCTCTCCCTTTTTCATTACATTTTACTTTATTTCAGTTACTCACCTGTCCTTGTTTCAGTCCATGGGTTTTTCCTTTTCCTAATTTCCCTCCCCATCCCACCAGAGCAGAGGACAGGAAAGCAGCTGCATGGTGCTTAGCCACCAGCCAGGGTTAAACCAAGACCGTATTTTCTGGCACCCAACATGGCCCGTGAGGAGTGAATGGCAGGTCTGACCAGAGTGTGTGAAGACAAATCTTTTCTAGGCACTGTTGTATTGGTTTAGTAGTGGCAGGTGGCAATGCTGGTTCATGGTGCTGTGGAATCCCTGGCCATGACATTCCCGGGGAACGGGAGCCATCTCCTGGGGAATCCGTGTAACTACACCGTGCTCCTTCCCGGCTCGGCAGCCAAGCACAGGGGAGATCCGGTCCCACACCTTCCCTGCTGCTCCGGGCTATTTACAGCAGCCTTGGAGACCCCCCAATATCCAGCCCCAGCTCAAACCAGCGTGGTCCCAGTGCTAGGATCAGCATGGTGCTGAAGGGGGTGCAAATCAGGGCAGGATTTGTGTCTGGGGGCAGTGAGTGAGCAGCTCATGGGACTGAGTTGCTGGTCAAACCACAGCAGAGAAAGCTACCTTCTACACAAAAGACAGGATAGTGAGGGTACACACCACAGGGAATCCCAAGTTTCTCCTCTGGGACCACAGGGAGAACATCAAGTGGGATGGAAAACCTGTGCCTCAACCCTAGAGGCACGGGTATGTGAATTGCAGGCAAAAAACAAGCACAAACAGGAATTCTTCCAGGGAAGTTGCTGCTTAAGTCTTCAGTGGGCAGCTCCCCAGACAGAGTGGCAGGGCTGATGTTATTCCTGATCCTATGGAAAGGAATTCTAATTCTTTTTTACAGGAAATGGAGAATGCTATGACCAGTACTAGAGGAGCCCTGTCTCAGGCAGGTGCAGGAGAGGGACAACCAGGTTACTGGGCTGTGTGGCTCAGATGGCCTGGGCACATCAGCCCCACGGGAGCACAAGGCTTTAGCAGACCCTGGTGCAGTGCACCCTAATGCCATCAAGCTATACAGGGGCAGCACCCACTTGTATTTCTGGAGTGACAGGGGCATCCCAACAGCTGATGGTCTTGGAGGCTGAAACCAGCCTGACAAATGACTGGCAGAAGCACCCCACTGTGACTGGCCCAGAGGCTCTGTGCACCCTTGGCAGAGACTGTCTTGGCCATTTTAAGGACTCAGGAGGGTGGGCTCTCCACATAGCTGCCTTGGAGACAAAGGAAATGAAGCATCTGTGTACTCTGCCCTGTCTCTCAGAGAACCCTTCTGATGTGGTGCTGCTGAAGGTCAAAGAACAAGAGGTGATAGAATGATTTGGGTTGGAAGGGACCTTAAAAATCATTGAGTTCCAAACTCCCTAGCATAGGCAGGGCCATTTCAACTAGAACAGGCTACCCAGAGCCCCATCCAACCTGACCTTGAATGTTTCCAGGAATGAGAATCCACACCTTCCCTGAACAACCTGTTCCAGTGCCTCACCATCCTCACAGTAAAGAATTTTTTCCTATATCTCATCTAGGTCTACCCTCTTTCAGTTTAAAGCCATTACCCCTCAGGCAAACACTATATACCCTTGTAAAAAGTCTCTCTATTGTGGCTTCCTCTGAAAGGCCCCCAGTGAGGTCTCTCTGGAGCCTTCTCTTCTCCAGGCTGAACAAGCCCAGCTCTCAGCCTGTCTTCAAAGGAAAGGTGCCTTCTGATTGTCTTTGTTGGCCTCCTCTGGACTCACTCAAGCAGGCCCACATCCTTCTTGTGCTGGTTCTCCAGAGCTGGACACAGCCCTGCAGGTGGGGTCTCAGCAGAGCAGAGCAGAGCAGAGGGGCAGAATCCCATCCCACGGGGCTTTGGATGCAGCCCAGGACAGGATTGGCTGCCTGGGCTGTGAGTGCCCACGGCTGGGCCGTGTCCAGCCTCACAGCCACCAGCACTCCCAAGTCACTTCAGCCATTAGCTACTCACCCACCACCTTTTCCTGCCCTGAAAGACTGCCCTGACAGCTGAGTCCAAAGTCATGGACTACATTAACTCAATGGACTAGTAATGGGATAGTCCATGACTACAGAATGGTATCTGTGTGTACCTACATCAAAAGGCTGGAAAGGTGATGGTCGTTATCTAGGGCATACTGGAAAGTGCAGGGCTTGGGCAGGATGTAACTGGTACAGTGTAAGGGGTGAATCCTGCCCATCCCGACATGAGGGAGGGCTGGGTGTGGGGTGGGAGTGGCAGCAGGGTCCTGTGCTGGCTGGCTCCACACCACAACAGTCCCCTGCACTGGGGCTATGAGCACACTTCTCCCTCACCTCTTCTGACATCAGTACTGCTGCACATAAGCACAGGTCTGGTGTTCAGACTGTCTAGCAGAGACTCTAACTGCAAGGACAATTGACAGCCTCTGCAGCCAGCAAAACAAAAGATTACATTCTAGAGATTTCCTAAACTAAGAACTTTCTCAGGCAAAACCCTCCAAGTTCAAAGCAACAAGGGAAAAATATGAGACATCCGCATTCATAATCTGCAGAAGAAAATATGCCACACTCACAAACTCATCTGTCCAAATTCATCTTGCAAAGTCATCAACACTTCTGAGAGCTCTTCCTGAGATGAGGACGAGTCCATTCCTGGGGATGGCCTTCTGCTTTTGCAGGCAGGATGACCAGAGCTGGTGGGTCTGGTTGGAGGATCGTTCACCACATATCTGTTACACAAAGCTTTGCTGTGATGTTTCATCAGGTGCAGCACGTGCTGCACATTGGCACAAACCGAATGACTGGGACTGGTAGACTGAAAAGAAAGAGATTTCTTTTAGATAGGATTATCAACAACTTGATAATACTGGAGAGCATTCAAAAGCAGTGCCACTTTTATTTTGCTGACAAGAATGTAATTTTTATTTGAATTAATATGCAGTAACAAGAACATCTTGTCAAGCAGCATAGTGCAGGCCTATTTTTGGTAATACCAGCTCAGCTAGTTGTCAATATCCAACAAGTATTTCAAAGACAATCTGTATGAAAAGTGTAAAAGAAAATTAAGTGATCTGACCACTGGGTGTCAGAAGTGCACCAACCCAAAGTCCCTTAAGGAGCTGCACCTACTGGGCTCTAAGCTTTGGAATTAATCAGCTCACCTTCCCAGCCACAAAGGGTACATCATCCAGACACAACCTGTAATGGGGCTGCACAGTGGAATGTCTGACAAAGCATTTCTGGAAAGAAAGAAGAGAAAGTATTTAGCAAAAATTATAATACAGCCAAAACACTTTCCCTTTACTTTGTCGTAAAAGAGGCAATCAGCTGCCTGATCACATGCACACAACCTTATTTAACTCCTCAGTAATTGCCCTTCTCTTCCCCACATCTTACCTTCTCTGGCTGCTTAGCTTTTTTCCTGGGTTGTCTTACTTTTGGAGAAAGCAGTGGTGATGCTGCTTGAATCAGTAGTCTGTTGGTTTCCAGGCCTGTCTGAAGCTACAATTGAGGGAATAAGGGGAGTTACTGAAAATATATTAATAAATAATCAGAGACAGTGCAAGCAGAGCACTGCAAGAATTTTTAAAACATAGGCTTTCCAGAAGAAAGGACTGCAAATTTTTAGGGTATTTTTGCACTCAAAGGCCAACAAACATTAAATACTTCCTCTGTTAGCACTACTCATCAGTAATCCTAGTAAATTAGAGAATTAGCCTTAGTCCATGAGTCCCATGCAGGCAAGTGCCAAAACATCAGCTGTGCTTTATACTTGGCAAGGAATTGGGGAGCTCAAGCCACCCAACCGTGATCAATTGATCCCATGACATACAGTTACTAGGCAACTACTCCTTCTGTTCTATTAAATATGACAGTAAGGGAAACCTACAAACAAACAAACAAAAACACAATAATAAACAAACTAACCACCAAACCAGCTGTTGAAAGAGTTAAGGTTAGAACTTCCTGTCCACACTGAGAATCCTAACACACTTTGCTGTTCAAGAGGCAGATACTGCATGGCTTTAGAAATCGTGCCCTGAAGAAGCATTCACAGCACAGTTTTCCATTATTAATTTGAGGTACCCCTTTCCCCATCACACCAGACTTATGGCCAAGGTTAATGTTAGAGCCTGACACATTACCTCCATAATCCTCCAGCATACAATGAATGCTTAGTGAACAGCACACTTTCAGGTTAGAAGATCCAGCATCCTTAAGGGCTCATAATCAAGAGTATGTTGCCTCTTTTTTGCTTTCCTGTACAGCATTTTAATTACAATTACGAACAAGGGGGCCCATTTGTTGACTTTAATATATTGAAAGGTTGCCATGCATACTCAATTATGGATTAGTCTGAATTTCGACTCCTCCAACTTTTAGTAAAGAAGTTGCAGTGCACATGTGGTGATGGGTTTCCAAAAAGCTTGGAGAACTTCAGAACATTTAGTACCTCAGACAGAAGGAAAAACAAAAAAAGAAGGAAAAAAAAGACTAAAACCAGGATTCACAAGTCTGTGAGGCATATGGGGGGCACTTTCAGTAAGCTTAGCTGGAAAGTTGATAAAAAGGAAAAGAGCTAATTACAGTGCATACCAGTACAAAAGAAATTTCCTGTTGGTTACCTCAGCTGCTTTTTCCTGAACAAGCTTCCTTGCATGTTCTTCCTCATAAAGCTTCTGTTCCAGCTCTTTCATTTTTTTCTAGTCAAAGTTAAATCAAAATAATAGTGTTACTAATGAAACCATTATTTTTTCTCCCTGAAGCCTACAATATTGAGCTTGCACAAAACCGTGAGTTCATCTTACAACTTAAGGATAAATGGAGACTTGAGTATTAGAATGATTGCTGATGCTCTGCCTGTACAGGCATAAATCCAGCAGTCAAAAGCTTATGCTTATCATTTAAATTGATCTTGCCATTCTTACTTTGACAATGGGTATCTGAACTCAGGTCACAGCCAAACACACACAGCAATACACAAGGCCCTTTCTCTTCAATTGTAAAAACACCCTAGACAGTAGGTTGCTTTGTGTACATGATCCTCCAAGATTCTGCACTACAAAAGAGCTAACAAAGACAGGTCATTATAAGGCAACTGAAGACTTGCTTCATTTAGACCACTAATGGTATTTTTGCTAAAATCTGTAACTTACACTCTTACAAGACAAGAATTTTTGAACATCTAGCCACCTTCCTAATAAAGGAGGAAAGGTTGTATGATGCCCCTGAGATACCTTTAAATAAAACTGAAGTAATTTCATCTTTTAATCACAAAAACTTTAAGACCACTTTTGAAACTCTTTTTCAAAGGAAAAGGTTAACAGGGAAAGCACACATCTCTTTGTAAACCTCCAACAAGATGAAAACATTGTTTAAACAAGATACACTGAAATTCCCAATGTGAAAGTTATTTGATAACTTTCTGGCTTTATACAGCAGTGAAAAAACAACCCGGAGCTCCAGTCTCCAAAACAATTTCCCTTCTCTTCCCCCAAAGACTGATAATTCACAGAGCCATTAACCAAACTCAAGGCAGAAAAGCATGTTATACAGAGTGACAGCTGTGTTTGCACACTTGTGTGCTTATAAACCCACTACATAGAGGTACTAAATATTTCAGTTCTGCTTTACTTAAGCATTAACTGCAAGAATAATGTAATGAGCTCTTATACAAAGGTGTTAAAAGGCAAAAGCCTGGATAAACATTGAGGACAAAGGCACTATATATAGGAACCAACTTTTTCTTTTGAGTGAAAGAATTATTCTGATTAATTTTTTTCATTCAAAACAAACGTATTCCAGGTAACTTAAAATCATCTTCTGCCCTTTACAGTTATTGGCACAACTCTTTGTATCTATATGGTCAGTCTCAAAGCCCTTTTATTAACCTTTTAAGTCTGACAGAATTTTTAGTATGAAAATACTAAGGAAAATATTCTGTTTAAACTAAAGATTGACATGAAGCTGGGCCAAGGCTTTTATTCTGAAATGAATATTCCCTCAGCTACCTGTTCAGCTGCAGGGTGCAGCTCAAGCTACACAGCAAGAATGTATCTTACTGTATCATCTGTGACAAATCCTGTTAGAAATTATATATCCAACTAAGATTCCATAAATGTTTTTTCTTGTTTATAGCAGAAGGTATAATGCAGATTACTGGACTGTCACTAAGAGAGAGGCCACAGAGCCAAGCAAACAGCCCCTGCCCAGCAGTGCTGCCTATCATGTAAGACAGCACTGCAAGGGGCAGCAGGTCAGCACTGGGCTGCCTGAACATCCACTCAAGCACCAGAGCCACTGCAAAAAACTTTACTGACAAAATAGAAAAAAATTATTTCAATGTCTATTTTTGACCTGTTTTCTAACAGAAAATGAATTTCATGCAACCACCTACCCAGAGAATCCCAGAATCAGGTTGGTTTAGGTTGAAAGGGACCTTTAGAGGTCACTTAAGTCCAAGGGACAATTTCCACTAAACCAGGTGGTTGCTCAGAGCCTTCTCCAAACTCATCACGAATGTTTCCAGGAACAGGGCATCTGCCACCTCTGCAGACAATCTGTTCCAGTGTTTTGCCCAATCCACAGAATTGGGGGAGTGTGGTTTTAATCTCACTGTCAGCACTAAGATCAATTACTATAAACTACAGTTCTTGAAAATGTCATCCACACACACATTCAAACTCTGGCCACAAACAAGACCACAGCCCATACTGTACTTTTAGGAAACATTTCTTACTCTTATCTCCAGACACAGACATGTTCAGATCTTCTCAGTCAACTGTCCAGAGAGTGCACTGCAGGACTACAGTTGAACTAAAGATGCCTCAAAAGCATTTCCCGGGTAAGTACTCCACATAAAAAGCAATCTCAGCATTTCTTTTTCACAGCCACTACTGACATTAGTGAATTACTTGAAGACAATACTTGTAGGGCCAGATAGTGTCTCTGGGGAGATTAAATGCTCTCAGTAAGACCCCCCACACAACCTGTGCTTGGCAGCGTCTGAAAGAGGCAGGATGCATCTCTGCTCACTCATGAGCCATCACCTCACCACTTTCCATCCATTTCAGCACACCATGTATGAAACAGTCTCTTATTTCTTGCTTCAAATTCAACTTGAAAATGTTCCTACAATCTTGCCACAACTACAGCAAAGATCAAAGAGGGAACAGATGCAACACTTTGAGTAGAGAGTGCAGGCACTCTTTGAAGATATTCAGCTAATACCTATCACATAGATGCTCACATACAAACACAGCTTATAACCACAGAGGCAGGCAGACCTGACAACCAGAAAATGGCTCATAACTACATAACGACGACAAGAAAAATGAATTCACATCACAGCTTAATCCACATTTATTTTAGGTCCTGGAATTGATTCAAAATTGTGTGAATTTAACACTCAAATCCTCTAAAACATATTTAATTGTGGCAGCTACTAATTCCTAAACATAAAGAATCAAAGACCTCTGGTTTGATCCAGAAGAGAACACAAAAAGAACCGTAAGGTTGAAATTATTTTTGCTAGCCAAGCACAAAAAGACAAGCAACCCAGTCTCACCAA
The DNA here is from genome assembly GCF_028769735.1 of Zonotrichia leucophrys gambelii. Lineage (NCBI taxonomy): Eukaryota > Metazoa > Chordata > Aves > Passeriformes > Passerellidae > Zonotrichia > Zonotrichia leucophrys. Next base: position 78,926,266 of record NC_088169.1, read on the forward strand.
ACTTCAGCTACTACCAGTCAAAAACTGATAGTTTTGACTAGTTTGATAGTTTTTGATAGCTTGATAGTAAAAGCCTTTCAAGAGGGAATGCCAGCTGCTGAACATGTTATTTCAACTCCAATCCTGGAGGAAATCACTGCTACTTTCAGAGTACAAGACCCAGGAGACTCCTATTTTTTTTTAACGAGTGTTTGGCCTAAGTAAACAATGCAACCACTTGTACTCTAAAACTGCAGCTCACCACAACAGGGTGTCAAGACCTTAAAAAGCCTGTTGCAGCTGCTTTGGGTCAGGGACTTCCAAGAAGAGTTGCAGCATCTAAATTTCCTGCAGCAAGCCAAGCAGCTAAAGATTTACTACCAAACATCATATGTACTTCTGGAGAAACACCATCTATTTCACCACCTAAGGTAAGGGCTGGTGTACAAAGTGGCAAGCCCGTGATTTTGACAGAATCCAGAACTGCCATCCTCAATATTACAATCTGATCACGGGGTATCCGGTCCTTTTTGGGGGAATAGGGGAGAAATTTGCAGAAGGAAGCCTCTCCCTGGTCAAGCCCTCAGTAGTTTCCAGGCTTGGGAGACTTGTGGTGTCTCTTACAGTATCAGCAAGAGGTATGTGGATGAGCATCAGAGGCCAGCACCACGGAAGGTGCACAGAGATGTATGGGGTTTGTGTGGTAGCTATGGGGCTACAGGGGTGGCTTCTCTGAGGAGCTGTCAGACACTTGCCCATATCAAATGAACCAATGCCAACAGAGCCAATGCCAGCTGGCTCCAAGACAGACCCACCACTGGCCAAGGCTGAGCCCAACAGCAGGAGCACCTCTGGGATTACAGACAGGGAGGGGAAAAAAACCTGTGGGGAACTGCTGCCAGAAGCAAGGAGTGAGAATGTTTGAAAGCAGAAGCCTTGCAGACCCTAAGGTCAACAAGGGAGGGGGAGAAGGTACTCCAGGTGCCAGAGCAGAGATTCCCCTGCAGCCCATGGTGAGACTGAGTTTTATTTCTCACCATAAAATTCGAAAAATTATAAAAATTCCAGGGTGAATCCACCACAACAGAATACGACCAAACACAGTAACATTGAGTTTGTAGAAGCTACTGATTCAAACAGAGTCCAGAAAAGGCAGACTGACTCAAACCCACAGGGAGTCACCCAGTGCTAGAGGCCTTGCAACATGAGAGCACAGCAGTCTGCACACAAAGTAACTAGTAATAATTGTGTTTCTTAAGAAGGAGGGGCTAAGAGGAAAAAATCCCATCAAATTCACACAAGTCAGGGTGAATCTCAATAATAACAGGAAATAACTATCAGCATTCAGTAGGATGGAAAGCAAGTCAAGATCTTAGGAATGGCTGCAACCTTACAATGCCTAGGCATCAACTAAGTACAAAAGAGGAACACCAAAAGACTATTAAGGCATAATTAAACTCCAACTCTTGCAATGCAGTGCCCAAAGCCTAACTGGACATGCACACTTGCAGCAATAACTTCAAGTTTCCACAACCCATCAGTTTAAAACAAAGTTTAGTTGCTGTCTTACTCTAAAGCACTAAGTTTTGCTCAGCTCTGCTATTACCATAAGCTATGAAGTACAGATTACAATAAACAAGATAAATATGATACAGTATCCAAGACAAATGCCAGACCTCTGCTGTGGACTGCATTGCAGTTAGTCTGTTGTACTCCTTTTCCAGCATATCCAGCTTTTCCAATTTCGACTGAACATGCGATTGGTCAAGAAGCCGATCTCTCGTCAAGGAGGCCTCGAATGGAGAAGTGAAAAGAAAAACAATTATAAGCACAAGAAAACAAGACCATCTATAGCAAGCATCTGTGTAACATCTTTGTGTCTGGAGCACTAAGGAGATCCAGAAACAGTCCAAAGGAACTACTAATTCCTCTGTGCAATTTTAGATGGTGGGACAATCAGGAAAAAAACTGCATCACTGGTCCACCAATGTTGGGAAGCCAGACATTTAACCACATCTGAGAGAGGATTCTGCAGTCTCTCCTTCCTCCCAGCTCAAAATATTAAAAAAAAATTATGCAGAAATTAGAAATTACTTTCTTGGGGTTTTTTTTTTCCCTTCTATTTAACAGACTGAAATAGAATAGCCACAGAGACCAGTGAGCAGACAGCTCTAGGTGACACATATGCCTATAAAACAAAATTCAAGTTCATTTTAGATATAGGCAAAATCATCATCACTGATGATTAGGAATAATTGGGTGATGATGAGAAATAGAAATTTTACTGCTATTTCTACAGAATCAGTACTTCAGGCCCAGTCTAACAAGAGCAGTGCTAGTAAAGACAATCCCCAAAGGCCTGAAGACTGTAAACACAAAAGGGAGGTTGTTTCCCAGTGGCACACAGGTATATAACTGGAGGATAAGGATGAGCCACTGCAGTGAGCCAATCATGCAGCAGCAAACAATTCATATTAATGCCAGAGCCTGCTACTGCCTTAGAAACAGGTGCACAAAGAAAATACCAGTGTCATGAGAAGACTGGGAAATTTAAGCAGGGAAGCTATCCATACCTAAGAATATGAAGGCAAGCTGAAGTAGACACCCACACTTAAAGGTATAAAAATTACAGTAACTATGAAAAATCATGACATAATTAATTGACTTTTATGATTTAACCCTGAGATAGTTTTGGGAACACACCTGTTTCTCCAAGAGATGCGACTTCTCATTTTCTGCATGCTGGATCATATGTCTCATGTAGTCCAGCTGTTTCTCTAGAAGTCTGCATCGAGACTCAGCAGCTGCCAGCTGAGAAGTCAGTTCTGAAGATAACAGAAGGCAGAAAGTAGAAATCATGCATTGCTTGTTTCTGGGATTTTTTTTGTTGTTGTTTTCAGGACAGTTTCAAAACAAACAAGAAAAGGACCATCTAAGAAACTTACATATTATGCTGAATGAACTTTTGTATAAAAACCCCTAAAATTAAGAATGCCTTAGAATTCTTTCTTTGTAACTCCCCAAGTCACCCCATTAAAAGATACTGAACAACGTAAATTAAAATCAGTTTATGCATTTATAGGAATAAAGCTTCATCCACATCAATGTTCTATAGTATCTATAAACGCTTTGCAAACAACCTTGATTTTTCTTTGACACTTCAGTCTTGTCCCGTTCTTTGTGCTGCATTTGTTCACTCAGCATTTTTTTAAAGTTTGCTGTTTCCCTGCTGAGGTGTTTTACATTCTCCTCTGCCTCAAACCGCTCCAACTCCAGTTGGTGAATTTTTTCCTGCAGATTCTTCAGAGCGGAAAATATTGCTGCAATTGAACAAATACCTTTTGTTAGATACCATTAAATCATCACTTCAATACAACATTAAACTTGAAATGTTATTATAAAAGCATGTTATGTAAGAAGGTCAGAGTGTTCCTTAGCAGCATCCAAGAGTCCTTCCAGGAATTAGGACCTATTTCCCTTTAAACCATAACTGATTCTAAAGCTAGTCTCAAATAGATGCCATTAGTGCACACCCTTCACCTGACACATTTAGGAAAGATACAACTATTTCCCAGAACAAGGCATATAAATATTGTGTCAACTGAGAACAAACTATCAGAGAGTATCCTCTGACCCTTTATCAAAAGGAAGTGAAAAGTCTCAATTAGATAGTGAAAACAGCAGCAACTCTCCATTTTAATATTATTCCTACCACAACAAATACACGAACAGCGTTCCCACAAATGGCCACACAGCACTATAAAGGTTAACAATGAGAAGAGCTATAAAAGTGCCTATAAATAAGCAGACTTCTCCTTTTATTCTTCTGGCTTTTGTGTTCCCCTCCTTCATCTACAAACATACATCTCTTTAGTGCTGAACCATTTTGCCTTCCTGCTGCACTCCCAGCATTAGCAGTCAGTAAACAAAGCCTTTCTATATTCTTCAACACAAAAAGAAAAGCAGCTATAATAGAACACACATCACCTTGCAATTAGACCATCTGCTGGTAATCTGATGTATTACCTGTCTCTTAGCTGGCTGTTTAATTCCATTAAGGGAACCATAACCATAAGCCCTTTCCCCTGTACAGTGCTGCTGAAGTTAAACATAAGAACATCTGTACACACAGCTCAAATAGCAGACTAATCTGCAAGGTCACATTAGCCTACTCTTTTGTGCTTAAATCCACTCCAGAGAAAGAATGTACCTGTAATACAGCATGCTTGAGGACTTAAAGAGTTGGGACTGCATATTGGTTTATCCATCAGATAACAGAAAAAAAATTAAAAATGTTATCAAACCTTGAAGTGAGTAACAGCACATGAGAGTATCACATCAATGCAAGTCTGTTAAGTACATAAGAAGTAGCAGGAGCAGTCACAGTTAAGGGGAAGTTATTGATAATTTGGCCCTATTTGCAATATCAGAATCACCAATTGCACCCTCTTCTGTATTTACTGTTCCTTGGATTCACTTGAAATGGGCATAGCTGAAACAATGAACAGGTTTGTTACTATTATTGTTAAAGGCTACATTGAAATCTCAGTATATACACAATAATGACTAGCAAAACACAGCAATGAAGCAACTTAAGCAGTGAATAGATGAAGGTGAAATCCAACAGAGCAATTATTATTCAATCACATTGGAGTATTAAAGCCAACTGTGCATGCTGACACACATATACAACACAAAGACATTAAACCCAAAATAAACAGAATTTACTATACTCAATTTCAGGATTTTTCAATAAGATTTATTTAATATGGGGAATGGGAAGATCAATGAGGACCCTCAAGAACAACCAAATCAATTTTGCCACTTGAAATTAATTCCCACATCCTTCAATTTACTAAAATATACACCACAGAACATTTCTGCATTTTTAAAAGCTATGCAAAAAGAGAAACATATTGGATCATCCATGTGTTGGATTAAATATTCAGTACATACCCACATTCACTTGCACTTCATTTGAGCATATTTTGGAAATAAAAAATTTGCTAGTTTATAAAACAGGATATAATTTATCAGATTGTCTTCCACCCTCCATCCTTACTTCAGAGTAGGCAGAGTCATTGTTAAAAAAAAAATTGCCAAATGAAAACTTGGAAGTCAAAACTTTATTGCTAATGCAACATGCAGCACACTCTACAAAAATACACCTGCATCAGTAATTCATAAGGAAGCTCTTTCCTGCACATCCAATTTTCATCTCTAAAGATTGTTTTAGTTTTGTGTCAACAGCACTCTCAAAACTGATGGCCTTGAGAGTACACTCTGTATTTTAAATAGTGCTGCAAGAACGGAGATTTCATCTTTAAGGTCATTAACACACAAGTCTCTTGTAACTCAGACACGAATTGTGTTATGGGAACAGACACTTGAGGCTATCCTCCTGATTTTTTACTTAGTTTTGGGTAATATTAGGATTCATCCTAAGCATTTCTCACTTTTCTCCATAAGGGAAAAATATCAAGCAGTTCATAGTTTTATTCTCCATAACACTCCAGTCCTACAGGGAGCATTTCTGCAATGACCCTGAGCCAAACAGCTCTTCAAAGGATCAGTCCTGCTCTGTCTCCCAACTCCTCATGATGCACCCTGCATGTACCCCAAGGCAGCTCTGCAGTAAGTCTCACTACATGACAAGCTAATTCACTAAAACAACAGAAAACTAACCAAGAATAGTTCTATTGTTCATGTCCAGCATGGAAAGGAGAGAGAAGGAATGGCCTAGAAACAAGAAGAATAAATGGGAGTAAAATTGCCTCCATTTTTGGTGTTGTGAGCTCTCAGTTCAGCACCTTGCTGAAGCCTTCTCTGTATCCTTTAAGTCTTCACTGAAAAGATAAATACAACACCTCCTTCATCCATGACAAGCCTTCCAACTTTACAGGACCAAACCTCTTCCTTTTCTCCAAGCCATTCTGGGGACTAAAATCTCCTTATTTCTAACTCAGCTAGGAACTCAGGAGTGGAAAAGTTGAAGGAGAGGAAGACTGAAGAAGGGACAAAAGACCTGAGTAGTTCATGAGTTTTTACTGACAGACAATTTTACAGATCTCTGCTACCAAAGAGGAGAGTATTTCTCCATTTGTAAGGTGACCTTCATCAACAGGTGCTCTTTGGAAAGAGAAGTGCCAAGGACCTACAAAACATCACTGGACATCACTGGGAATTGATAAAAGCATAAAAAGACTGCAACCTTCATAGGTGTGGAAGACATACAGTATTCTACCACGATTTGGAAACATGTAGGAAAACAACTTTGCTGAACTATTACCTCTGCTGTGGCTTTCAGGATATGGAACTACTGGTTTCTGTGAGGAACGCTGCAGATCTGAATTAATAAATGGCTTGTGCTTTGGATATTCTATAAATGAAGCTGAGGAGAGTCCATCTGTGGCTGATGTAGAGCTCTGAGTGTTACGCAGATCATCCTGAAAACAAAAGAAAGCTGTTATTCAGCACATTTGTTTCTTTGTCACGACAACAAAAATAAAGAAAAGTAAGTGTCACTATAGGACACAAAACAACACGACGCAAACGCACAGCTCTTTCCAAGGTGAAAAAAGGACCTCTATTTTTCTGACTCCAACATTTATATTTTTCCAAAAGTGACAGTGGATTGGAGGGTGAAAGTGCCACCTCTCCAATGACACTGGACAAACCAACAGTCCATCAAATTTCTCCTCCTCCATAAAAGGATGCAAAACAATGAGTTATTTACATAGAGCATGTGAGAAAGTTCATTACAAGAATGTAAACATCAGAAGGCTTAGAAAATCTTAAAAAATGAGGGTGACAAGTAAGATTCTACCAGATGATGTGTAGAAGGACTCCTACAGGAGACTCGTGTCTCAAAAGCTGTACTTCCTTCTTTATAGACTAAGGATGTATCATTTTACATGCAACTCCCCTCCACTAAAAACAGTATCAAACAGAAGAATGTCTTTCCTATACTAGTTTCTGATTTACCTTTTTTTTCCCCATTTACTTGTACTGCCTACTACATATTAGAAGAAGGCAACCCACAATCAGTTGGAAAACAACCACCTTCTTAATTACTGGCTCCATTTACTGCACAAGACACTGCACTAAGGTAGCCAAACCTGATAAGGCACACCCAGGACTGTGGTCCTGCACCCCTGATGTAACACAAGGGCTCACTGACTGCACATGGGGCACAGGACACTGCAGCTGGGAAGGTGAGCTCAGAGTCCCAATCCTTCCAACTCCACTTGCTTATATTCATTCTCCTTATCTTTCCATTCGCAGGTGGAACTTCACAAGACACATCCAGATGACTTTATGCTACAGCTGATCAGTGGTATCAGCAGTGGAAAACCAGGAGATCACAGCCAGGAAAGAATTCCCGCCTCTAAGCAGTGATGGACTCTTAAATCAGCTTCAGACTGTTCTGGAAAACGTGGCTATAGAGATCACGGATTTCCCAGCAGTCTGCACCAATTTTGCAAAAACCTGCTGTGCTCTGGATGTTGCAATGAACTGAAAGGAAAACCTAGCTGGGAAGATGCCCTTCTAAATAGAGGAGACATGGCAGAATTGTGTGTTTATGGTTTTCACTCAAAAACTGGCCTATGCTTTACAATCTGTATATAAAAATTAAACATTTCAGTGATAGAATTGGACAGCACCCTAAGAGAGGTGGGCTGCAGGCAGATGTAAAGCTCCCACAGCTTCCCTGTTCATAAGTAAAAGGAGCAATTGCAGATCTTGGCAGTGTTTTTATGCTTTTGCATACCAATCACTAGGAGAATATCATGACCAAAATTAAAATACAGAAAGTATTAGGTATCTCTAGCGAATTACACAAATGCATTACAAGGAGCCAAATATGGGGAAAAAATTAAGAATAAATTTAAAGTTATTTAAAGCCCATACATAGCTGATTTCCTCTTACAAACACAGTGATTCATTGTGAGCAAGAAAATTAGGATCCTAACTACTCTGAGTGTATCAATTGGTGTTTCTAAGCACAGTTTTATGACTGCTTTGCAGTTTGTTTATAACATTTTCCTACACAACATAATGGCTTTTCTCAAAATAACTGCATTTGCACATGCATTTTCTACCACAGAAAGCAAATTGAAACACTAACCCCTAATTAAGAATATTTTAATAAAACTATTTTTACAGCTGTTTTATGCATAAACACACTGCTTCACACTCACCCTCACAGGTCTAACCAGAGCACATGAACCCATTGATCAAAAGCCTGTTAGGTGCTAACATCAAAAATGCCATCAGCATTACAGGATATGGCATTGATGAGCACAGAACACCAAGACCAAATGATGGAGTGAAAATGAACCAAGCAAAACACAGCACTTGTGCAGCAGGCAGTACAGGAACCCAAAGAGCAACTATCGATTCAATATCAATATCCTGTCTGCTACTGATTCAAACCAAAGGTGCCCCATCAAACAGCCAAAACAAAAAGGGAATCAGCTTGAAGCCAAAGTAGGGCTGACAGAATCACAATCCTTCTAGATGTCACTATCATCTTTTATGTCTTTACAGATAAACTCTTGTCTGAAAATTAAATGTAACTGCATAAAAACACCAAAGTAAAGGAATTCTCCCGTTTGTTTTTGCTGCCATTAGTAACATTTTTCTAGCCAACAGCAGACTAGCTGAAAGAAAAACCTGGTGTACTCAAAGCCCTGGAGCACCAAAGTCGCACAAAGCAAAGCAAATTGAGGCTTTTGCCTATTACATGTCCCCTAAATTCCACCTGGACGCAGGCAATAGGCACTAATTTGAACAGTCAGTAATAGCAACTTGTAATAATAATTTGATTAGTGTAGTCAGTACAGATATCCGCTTCAAATAGCTACTGAGAAAAACTGTGCTGGAATATGATCTATTACATAGGCAATCATTCTTTTTTCAGTCTAAATAATAATTTGCTACCACATATATTTTTCTTACCTATTTTTAAGCAAAAGAGTGGCTTATATTCAGTTTTATAAATAGCAACTTTAAATAATTTGACTGAATACTTTGGGAAAGTTTACGAAACAGCATCAAGGAATTTCCCTTCACAAAGCTCAAACATCACAGTGATTCTCTGCTCTTCTCCCCTATCTCTCAAGTCATTAAAAATCATTTAATTGTTGCTGCTCTTGGAAGGTATCACAGGGAATATCATGCTCTGATGCCCAGGAAAATTGTGAAAAATAAAAGAAAAAATCAGGAAACTCTATATAGTTGTTCTGAATCTCAGCTAGGTCATGTTTGCTAACTACATCTCCTCTCTTTCAGGGCACTCCTCATAGCCTTCTTTAATCCACGCTAAAGCCTCAGAGTAGCAAATGAAGAAGCTTAACAGTCCCACAAGGGGCCAAGTGCACCCTGTTATATAACAGTGAGCTGAGTGTGTTTTATCGGCACAGGTCAGAGAACACTGCCTTCCAAAACTCATGGCTTTCACCCCTGCATATCAGCTGCCTACTCACGCAGAGAGAAGGGAATATGGAAAACACAGACCAGAGATAACACAACACATCACCAGCACAGGGACTTCCCAAAGCTCTCAAAGGCTAAACACAGCAGGAGGGGGAAAAAAGACACAAACTCATACAGAAAGTTTTTTAAAAAGGGATTAAATTAGAATGGGTGCTACTGTAAGTTCTCGTCTGGGTGCTTACAACCAAAAAACAAAGAGGAAAAAAAAGACTAATACCTGGCAATGCTTTACGTGACACACAGTAGTCTTTGCACATGGTTAAAAAAAAAAGCCAGGAAAACTACATAGGGAATGAGAAAAAATATCCCAAAATAATGAGATACTGAATGTAGTGATTATAGAACATTTGAGTACCCAGTTATTCAAACTTTCATAGTCATTTTGGAGGGATAGTCTCAATTGGCAGCACACCCTCCCTCCTTGCTGCAGTACTAGCAAAGTGGGGAAGGAAGGACAGCCCCTATCACCCACAGGCCAAATTAAGTGCTGGCTGTGCCTCCCTGATACAGGCTGAGTCAGGAGCACTCTACATTTCAATTACATCCCTAGTTAAAAGCAGACATAAAAGAAGCTAACTTAGTTAAGCAACTACATCAAATGCGGAGGAAAAGGTGTCTGCCATAGAGTGCCAGACATATTAAAAGCAACTACTTTCAAAGTTCAAAAAAGTATAAAGTTAGAGTTTGCTTGTTTTTTTTGAACACATAGAGAAAAGTCTACAGTGGGCAACTTTTATCCCCAAAAAGTTTTTTTTTTTTTGCTAACTAAATTGATTAAACAGCCTACATTTACCTACTGAAGACTAAAATGAATCTTCTGACAGTTTTCCAGGCATGCTAGAAACAAGAGTAGAAATAAGGGTTCCCAAATTCCCCTTGCTAGCCCAGGTGTAAGTATGGCAGCACACAGCAGGAGGGCAGGAGACACAAAAGAGAGAGCCCCACGATGGGTGCTCACCACCCCAACCATGAACCCCCAAGAGTGACCTCGCACTCCCTGCAGCCTTCTCCCCATCTCTGCTCCTCCAAAGCACGCGTAAGACACCGTTTCTCATGCAAAAAAAAGCCAAGACAATGAAAAGCAACTAAAAACACAACTTATTCCAGAAAGGTGCAAACATCACGCCAAAACTCCAAACAAGAACCCCGACTGGGATCTGTTTGAGGTGCCAACCTGGCGGGCACAGGGAGCACTCCATGAGCCCAGCCCAGGCTCCCTCCCCGTGTCGCCTGCCGCCAGCCGAGCCACGTGTCCCAGGCTCCTCCACACCCAGCGCCCTCCCGGGAGCAACGCGGGCACGGGAATCCCGCTTCCCGGCGGGAATGTGGGTGCTGACCTGTCCCGGCCCGCCAGGCGCTCCGCACTCGCCCAAGGGCACAGGCATCAACTACAGCTAAAGCTCGGCTTAAGGCAGCCAAGAGAAACACCCAAGGCGCGGGCACCGCCAGCTCTGCCCCGGGAGCTCCGGGCTGGCCCGGCACGGCACGGACTACACCCGCCTGCAGCTGTGTCCAAAGCCAGGGCATGCCTGGGAGCATACCAAAACCAGCATTTCATTCCCATTCCCTTACAAACAGCATCTCCAGACACCGGTACGGGGACAGCAAGATACACAATAGTAGAGCATCTTTTTTTCCGCCGCTTAAGACAACACGTGTGAAATGCATCATAGGTTTACACGCACATATATATAGATATCTACACACACACACATGACATGTGTATACACACATACATACGTAAACGCACATATAAATAAATACATATATACACACACAGACAAGTACATACACGCATATAAACACCTATATACACGTATAGATACACACACACACACGCACACACATCATCTAACAGACAACCCAGCTTCCACAGCCTGTACAGCTCCCGGCACGCAAGCCACCGGCCCCGCACTGCCCGGCCGCTACCCCTCGGATCTCACAAGCTGCCCGCCCGTGCAGCTCCTCACCGCGGGGACGCCCTGCGAGCCTCACCGTGAGCGGATAGCCGCTCCCAGCTGCCGCCATGTCGGCCATAAGGGAGCCCGCTCAGCCCATGTCACTTTAAGGCTCGGCACTCGCGCGGCGGCTCGCTGGCTCGTTTGACTGCTATCCCAGCCTGCCAATGAGAAGGGAGGACTGGGTGTAAGGCCCGCCCCCTCTTCCTCTCAGAAGTGATTGACATGGCAATTGTCCAATAAAAGATGAGCGAGGGCGCAGCTCAGCCAATCGAGAGGTACCGGCGGCGGGCGGGCCCCTGAAGCCAGCAGCGCAGGCGGGGGGCGGCGCGTGGGCACGCGCGGAGGGAGGAGGGCGGAAGAGGCCGGCCTTTGTCAGAGGGAGCCCCCGCGCCTCGGCCAATCGCAGCGCAGGGGCGCCGCCGCCGCCCGGCGCAGGGCAGGGCGCCCGCGGCGGGATTGGCGGCGGCGGGGCCGGCGGGGGCGGCGATTGGGCGGCGGCGTTCGAAGGCAGGTTTGGCGCGGGGCGGCGATTGGCTGCGCGGGCGCAGCGCGAGCCCGGGCCCGGGGCGGAGGGAGGGAAGGGCGGGGGGCGCGCGCGGGGTGACGCCGCTGCCGCCGACACAAGGGGGACGCGGGCGGGCGGCGCGCGGGGCCCAGGGCGGCACCGGCGGCAGCGGCACCGGGACGGCGGCGGCGGCGGCCCCGGCTCCTCCTCGGCGGCCCCGGCGGCCGCTCCGTCCCTCGCCCCGGCGGCACCTCCCCATTCCCCTCCCTCGGCCCGCCCGTGTCCGCCCCGCCGGATGGCGGCGGCGGGCGCGGCGGCCGCCCCGGCGCTTTATGCGTGCACCAAGTGCAACCAGCGGTACCCGTTCGAGGAGCTCTCGCAGGGCCAGCAGCTGTGCAAGGTGCGGCGGCGGCGGCGGGGCGGCCCCGGCCGGGGCTGTTGGCGGGGCGGCGGGCGGGGGCGGAGCGCGGGCCGGGGCCCGGCCGGGCAGTAACGCGGCGCTTCCCCCGCAGGAGTGCCGCATCGCCCACCCCATCGTGAAGTGCACCTACTGCCGCTCCGAGTTCCAGCAGGAGAGGTACGGAGAGCGCTGCTCGGGGCCCCGCGGCTGCGAGAGCTGGGCCTGGCCGCTCCGGGAGAGCGGGCTGAGGGGGATCTCATCAATGCTTATAAATATCTCCGAGGCCGGTGCCAAGGGGATGGCGCCAGGCTCTTTTCGCTGGTGCCCAGTGACGGGACGGGGAGCCGTGGCCATAAACTAAACCAGGAGAAGTTTCACCTCCACATGAGGAAGAACTTACTTACACTGAGGGTACAGAGCACATGAACAGGCTGCCCAGGGAGGTGGTGGGGTCTCCCCCTCTGGAGACACTCAGGATCTGCGTGGACATATTCCTGTGTCACCTGCTCTAGGTGACTCTGCCTTGGCAGGGAGATTGGACCGGAGGTCCCTTCCAACCCAGCTCTTCTCTGATTCTGTTTGCAAGTAATTGCATGGGGAAGAATATCAAAGTGCGTGTTCATCACCTAATTCAACATCGTGCCATTTTATCTCTTTAGCAAAACCAACACAATATGCAAGAAATGTGCCCAAAACGTGAAGCAGTTTGGAACGGTAAGTAGTTACTTGGTTCTTTATGCTGAAGTTGAGCTTGTTTGTGCTTCAAACCAAAAACAAAGTTCTCTTGCAACTAATCCTCTTATTTTCTTTTGAGAAAAAAAACCCCAAAGACAAGCCCACGCTATAGATTGCCATCCAGAAAGGTGATGGAAAAGCCTGAGATCTCTTGATTTCCTCTGTGGGTTACCATTTCTTTTCCCAAATTGAAATCCCTTTGGGTTATATATAGCTTAACAGTTAAGAATGATTTCAATATAGCTACTTGTGACAAAGCAATGTTATTTCAGGCCATGCATGGTAAGTTATTCGCTGCATATTCTCATAAGCACATGCTTCGTGGCAGGAACACCATTAGCTCTTCTTTTTCTTAATGAGTGGTAAATATGAAAATCTAGTAATACCACATACTTCATATTATATAAGTCTTAAAAAATGCGTGTTAATCATGTTGACCTAATAAGTAGAAAAGATTTTGAGTATTATCTGCATCCATGTTTCTTTGCATTTTCTCCTATTGAATTTTAGCTTCAGTTCTGTTGGAAAAATGAATTTTTCTATTGTGTGAATGCACACATTGTATCTGAGCTGTCCTGCAGATAGGGGTTTTGGGAGGTATCAAGATAATCTTGTTGTGAAACAAAGAAGCCATAACTTTCTATACTTGACATAAAGCATATTTGTTGAAATTCAACTTATTTGAGAAACATAATAGCTGTTGGTATGTAGTCAGGCACTCTGTGAATGTGTATGTAAACTGAACAAAGAAATGCTTTCAAAAGCTTAAAATGTAGCAAAATGAATTGCAGAACAGAGCCATCAATGATTTTATCAGTAGTTCATCAAAAACCAGAACTGCACTGAAGATAATCAGCCACGTTTAACCTATGAAAACTGACATCAGTTTTCTTTTTCAGCACTCTATAAGTCTAGTTGAGTGTATGATATAAAAGTTGATAACCTGGCTGATAGTTCAGACCAAATAGACCTGAACTTGGCTTTTGTTTGGTGGTGGGACTTTTTTGGTTTGTTTTAAGTTTCCTGCAGAATTGCAGAGATTAGTATACTAGTCTTGGAACTGTAGGGTTATTGAATCCCTGAACTGTGCAAAGGAGAGGGATGCCATCAGAAACTTCCAATCTAAAAAAAAAAAATCACTTGGTTACTCTTCTTTCAAAGTTCTGTAAGTAATTTCTTATGTAGCATAGTAAAACTGGGAGAAATTGTCAATATATTTAAAAACATAAAAAGCAGTAAGTGTTGAGATTAGTAACCAGATAGATGTGTGTGTTTCTTTGATTGTGTTTGGGTTTTCATGGAAAGTCCAGGCTGGTTTTAACCCTTGAAGAAGCATCATTTTAGAGGAAAGGTTTGGCACTGAAGATAAAAATGGTAGGAAAAAGGTTCTTTAAGGTAGGTTGTTTGAAGCCCTACTGGTTTTGAGGCATCATTGTGCGAATTGAAATACCCGTGTTCATTACTGCAAATACAAATGTATTGACTTCAGTTCAACTTTTTTTTTCCAGCCCAAGCCTTGTCAGTATTGTAACATTATTGCAGCATTTATTGGCACAAAATGCCAGCGTTGCACCAACTCAGAGAAGAAGTATGGCCCGCCCCAGACCTGTGAGCAGTGCAAACAGCAATGTGCTTTTGATCGAAAAGAGGAGGGAAGAAGGAAGGTAGGCTTTGTTCCACATCTCTCATGGCTTTGTCTGACAATAGTGTTCCTCTTTCAGAAGAGAAAGATTAACAGGAATGTATCTGAAGTTCTCTAATACTGGATTAAAGTTGCTTATCTGTGCTTTATAATATTTGAATTATTTCTTGTAACTTGCAATTGTTATTTTAGCTACTGAGCTAACTTTTAATTAAATCACTCTTTCTGAAAATAGGCATTAGTGTTAACAGACAATTGTAGCTGGGGAACAGCAGTTAAGCAGCTCAACAGTTTCTTGTGTTTTGATATTTATTTTACTTTTATTTTCCTATGCATTGGATCTCATGTATGTTCATAACTTGAATCTGTCACTTTACCCCTTATTTGCCTGCCTTGCCTTTAAGTAGAGCACCAGAGAGGTAGACTGCTCTGAGCAGCCCTTTGTGTTCTGTTTTGTTAAATAGCTTTGGTGAGTGCCACTTTCTCATTCCAGGAGGTGCTGAGAAAATGACCTCAAAAGCCTCTTGACTGAACACAAGAATAATGGTGTTTTTACAGAAGAATTTACTTGTTACAAGTAGCACGTTGTAAAAAAGACTCGTCCTTTTTTAAAGTTATTGTTATTTCTGCAATGTAGAGCAGGTCCAAAAATTGCTAGGACTCTTTGTAGCATAACTTTAAATGACAAGAGGAATAAGATTCACTTTACTAAAAGAAACTTGCATATATTGGAGATACAATAGTGATGTTTCATACCAAAGATGTCTGTTTTTCCAAAGATAATGGATGAAGTGAAATAAAATCTCCTTGTAAATATTGAGTGCATCTCTCTAGTGCAATGTACTTGGGAATAAAACCTGAATTATTTCTCAAAAGGTTGATGGAAAGTTGTTGTGTTGGCTCTGCACACTGTCCTACAAGAGAGTGCTACAGAAGACAAAAGAACAGAGAAAGAGCCTGGGATCTTCACATTCTAACTCCTCATCCTCATCTCTTACTGAGAAAGACCAGCATCATTCAAAACACCACCACCATCACCACCATCATCATCGTCACAGCAGCAGTCATCATAAGTAAGTATTTCAAAAATTGAAATGGGTGTTGGTAGCTCTTCGTCCTCTGTGTTCTGTTTGTACTGAGATAGTAAGAAAAACTATTTAAAACATGGTGTCAAAAGCAGTAGCAGAACATTGTTCTTCGTGGTCTTTCAAAATCCTTGGATTCTTAAAGTTTGAGTGAAGGTGGTTCATTAAAAAAAAAAAGGAATTCTTGGTGATTGTCAACCTAGTTGATGTTAGAATTGGTAACAGGTCTAGGAAAAAGGCTTATGGAATGGCTACAGAAATGAGTTTCTTGAGGGCAAACTTGTATTTGGTTTCTATGCAGCAACTGCTGAGTGGTACCTGCATTTGCCAAAGTTGTGTATTAGCAGTGAGAATCCTCATCCTGACTTGCTTCAGCCTGACTTATTTGTGTACAAATAGTCAAAATGAAGAGGAGAAGCAGAAGTGACAGTATGGGATTGCCTTCAGTCTAGGACCAGTTTGTACCTCTTTGCCAGCTTTTATAACCAGGTCTTGCTGGAGAAGGCAGTTTGGGAGTTATGATACAGACATAGAACATAAGACTGTCGGTTCAGTTACTGTCACCTTAATAATATTTCACAGTTTTATCCCATTTTCTGCAGCTTTTCTCAACACATCATCTCTTACCATGGCATAAACCAACCTTAATGTACATATCAAATTTATTTAGTCATAAACTCCAGAATTCATTTGAGATTTTGTGCTGCTATAATAGTAGTCATGATTCTTATTTTCATTGATAGATTTGTGGCAGCATAACTTCAGAACTGCTTACTTTTTGTGTTTCATGGTAAATACTGTGTCTGCAATGATGATGACTCTGATCCCAGACACACATACACTTTCCTTCTAAACTTGACATTTCTAGTGCTTATAATTTTTCATCTTGTCTGAAACTTGCCCAAGTGTGACTTAAAGATAGAGGCAAAGTAAGATGGAATTATATTGGTAGTGAGTAAAAGAGAAAGACCCATACTTTCACTTTAAAAAAGTGAAAATATTTGGCATTTTAGGAATTTGAAGAAAAAAAATTTTCTCATTTATGCATTGAGTTATTGTACTGTTCCCGTTCTTTCAAATCTCTGAGGAAAATTGAATTGCAGAAAGTTAAATCTAATTTGATGCATTTGGCACAGGTACAGTAGGGATTAAATTAAAAAAAATAAGCTATTAACTACTGGAAAGAGCTTCTGATATACTCAAGACTTATAGCAGTACTCATATCAATACAAATGACAATGCTCCTGGTTTCCCACCTTTTTTTTCTGTAGACTGCCATAGGTCCCTTGCTTCTGGTCCAATTAATATGACTCCTTTTCTCTGTCCATTTCAGTTATTGTTAAGATCAGACAGTAGCGACAATGAGGTAGAAATTCAGTTTCTTGCAGCTATTTCACTCAGTGCAATCTTCTTCATTCTACCATTGCTATATCAGTGTTCATTATTAGTTCCTTTTGAAATGATTGAAAGCAATTGGTTACAACTGAGAAGGAGTTATTTTCAGGGTTCCAAATTTGACTTTACTCTTCTGGCACCAAATGAGCACCATTTCAGGCAGTGTTCTTATGGCAGTATGGGAATTCCAGGAGAGCTGCTTTAGACTAGCTGGCTGAGTACAAGATTAGCAAGACAAAGTTCACACAAATTGGGAGGTATCAGCAAAAACGTTTGGCCATCAGTCTTGAGGTCTACCCTTGTGACTTGTAATAGTGTAGATATTTAGGCAAGAAGTAATTTTATAGCATCCTGACATACTAAAGAATGGTCAGGAACTCTAGTGTCCAACTGAAAATTCATAAATGCTCACCATATTGGGAAAAAAGAAGTGGGGAAGGATTTTTCTCAAGTAGAGATACCATTCACATAAACTTACAAATAATGGCGTGTTTGATCAGTTACCAAGTACATTTCACATATTTCAGAATCAGCAATCTGAGTCCAGAACAAGATCAGGGACTATGGAAACAGAGGTAAATATGATATTATTTATTAATTTTCTTTTAATTTGTCTTGCAGTTTTCATTTAAAGAATTTCT
Source organism: Zonotrichia leucophrys gambelii (assembly GCF_028769735.1). Classification (NCBI taxonomy): domain Eukaryota; kingdom Metazoa; phylum Chordata; class Aves; order Passeriformes; family Passerellidae; genus Zonotrichia; species Zonotrichia leucophrys. The sequence goes on from NC_088169.1 coordinate 78,944,107, forward strand.
TTTTTCTTGCATTTCTGGCTAGTCTCTAGCATTCCACTTAGGAGCATGAGTTAGTTTTTTTACATGTACCAAATGGTGATACTAGAGAGTTGCATAGTATGAGGCTTTAGGTTTACATTTTGTTTGATTTCAGCCATAAATCCTCTGCAGCTATTCAGAATGAAACTCCAAAGAAAAAACCCAAACTGGAATCCAAGCCATCAAATGGAGATAGGTAAAGTTACATTTTTGTAAAGCTGAGCCATTTTAACCAAAGAGAGCACCGATTTGTGGCCAGTTGCCTTTCTTTGTTTGTCTGAAGAATGAGGGATGTGAAACTTGTGTCCTGCCAGATGGATTATTGGGTGGCATCTGAGTGCTGTCAGTCAATTAAGTTACTTTATTAGCAGAAAAGTAGCACTCTTTTCCTGCTTTTGTTGGGGGCAAAATTAAAGGTTATGTACAAGGTAACAGTTATCAACCCAATGGTGTTCCCTCACATTGGGAAATTGTTCTGTCAGTTAGATGCAGGGTAGAACCCGCTGCTTTAAGCTGACCCAGTACCTAGACAATTCTGTTGAACTTTAATGTGGGAGACCGAATCTTTATTCTGTCTCTGGCCAAATGGTCAGAATAGTTAAAAGTTAAAAGTGGCTGCTTCAGTCAAAAGGTATTTGTCCCCCTCAAAGCTAATACTGAATTATATTTCTGCAGGTGTATGTAATGTGTGCCATTAGTAAGGTAATTTGCCAGTTGCATCCATTTCTGTCAGGTACATACTTTTTTTGCATTAGTCCTTAAGGATGTTTATGGAATTATTTATTATCAAATTTATCAAAGTTTTTTAAAAGTGTTTTTCTTTTTTCTTTTGATGCTGTAAGTAACTATTGGTTTTCATTTTTAGTAGCTCTATAAATCAGTCTGCAGACAGTGGAGGAACTGACAACTTTGTCCTCATAAGTCAGCTGAAAGAAGAAGTAATGTCACTTAAACGTCTTCTGCAGCAAAGAGATCAGACTATTTTAGAGAAAGATAAAAAGGTAAAAATTACACCTGCTTAATCAGAACTTTATGATTTTGTTTTCTGATTTGTTGTCTCCTAAAAATGTCAAAACAATAAGATAAAACAACAGTCAGATACAACTGTTTTGTATAGCAACTAATCAGATCTTAACATCTAAAGAAGAACTTATGCACTCCTGTATCATGAATATATTTTGTCTCCTAAGTCAAAGAGTAATTCATCTTACCTCACTTCAGCCATGAAGACGTTAGCCTGTTACTCAGGCTGCGTGCCACAGGTCATGGATAAAGTGCCAGGCAGTTTGAACATGTTTTACATGCTCTTAACTGAGTCATGGCAAAGAGTAGTAGCCATTCTGAGTTTAGCATAGTTTTTATTTAGTTTTAAACTGAAGCAATGCTAGCCATAATAAGTTGATGTCCAAATTTCCATTTGCAGTGTATGAAAATTTAGTGGTTTGTTTTTATAGGATTGGTAAGTATGTGTACTATGAGTTGTCAAGTCTTTGTGGGTAGTCAGAGACTAGAAGAAAAGCTTGGATTAAGTGCCTGTCAGTCAACGAAAGTTAAGTGAAATTGTCAGACCCAAGTGGCTTCAGCAGAACTCTTACAGAAGATATTCACCCTTCCAACAAACTAATGACTAGCAAGAAAAGAGGAATAACAACAAATACACACTTTGATTTGCATTTGCTTTATTTCTCTGTCATCTGAATAACTAGATGCTTTTAGGACACTGTAACAGTGGCTCTAGAATGTCTGTTCAGGATTGAGTAGGTTATGGAATTGTATTCCAGACAAATGTATTATATTTTCAAGTAAAATTTTGATTGTGAATGCATGATGGCCTACCAAACATTGATGGTTAAGAAAGACTCATTCGTACTGAAAGGAAAATACTTACACTTTTAAACCATAGTTCAGTATCTTCATTTCTACACATAGTTGTGTTTTGTAAAGGATATTGATCCTATTTTCATTTATGTCACTGTTAAAATATACCTAGTGTTGGAAGTACTTGCTATTTCAAGCCTTTAAGCGTTTAATGTGAAAGAGCTGAACAGTCTGTCCTGGATTCTCTTTAGGTATTTTCTTCAAAGGACAGACATTAGGCCCTGATCTTTCTCTTATATAGCTAGGAGAAGACCATGGGTTAGTAGGAAGTTCACTTATCAGTTTTTATTTTTCAATCTACTGGGCAAAGCTAACAAAAGTGGTAGTTAAGGAAATGTCCCCTATTTCTGCATAACCACTGCAGTGACATGTTTTGTGCAGTTTCCATAGGGAGAGCATCTATTGAATTTAATATCCCCACTGCTAAAACTATTTCACTTCAGGGTCTTTGAGCTTAGTCTCCTTCAGACACAAAGTCCTCACTTTCAGAATGTCACTTTTTCAGCTGCTGCAGGGAGGACAAAAGCTGAACACATTATGCAGTGTTTGCATTGCAGAAAAATTACAACAAATGAACATACTGTAGGTTTTTTTCACTGTGAGATAGGAGACGTGTGCTGGGTGAAAAGCCTGAGCCATACCTGTGGGAGATTGCTGTTAAGGGTGTGTCTCAAGATTTGTGAAGGGACAGCATTTGAACGGTTTTGAATGCTCCAGAAGTAAAACCTGTGAATTGTATTGTGTGGCAACAAAAACAACTCAGTACACCATCTTTACAGATAATACTTATTCATCACTTTCTGTTATGAGTCAAGGTATCAGCCACATCATTATCAGTGCTTATTGTGTGTAGTAGTAGCCTTGTTTGTCTTTCTGCACAAAATGGTAACGAGAAACCACAGCGTTACTGTGGGGCCCTGAGACTTCGTTATTAGGACAGGACCACAGTTTGCTGCATGTTCACAGGTAGTTTGCTCACCCAGTTGCATATTTCACTGTGGTGCAGCACTACACTAGTTTTTTGTATGTATCGTGAGAGATGTGGGTTTGCACTGGATGCCCTGTAGGCTACACCAGCCATGCCTGGAGCAGCAGTGTGTGTTCAGTGAGTTATGTACCATCATAGCAACATACCTACACTTGGCCTTTTATTGACTGTTCTTTTGAACAATATCTATTTCACTACATGTGATTTACCGCATACTAAGGCTGGCAATTGCAGTTTTGGTAGTCACTTTAGGAGGATATGCTCTGGTTTGTTATGGCAGGCATCTTTGCTAGCAAAAAGGCTTCATTTCCTAATAAATCTGGAATGTATGCATTGTACATATTTTTCCTTCTGCTTAGGACAAAATGTAGCATAAAAGGACACAAAAACACCCTTTTTATTGTCTTTGTAGTAAAGATTTTTTGGGTGTTACCACACCTTATAACTGAGAGATGTAACTGAAGATGGTGGTAAGCATCTCACAGCTAAAAGAACAGCAGACTATAAATCACCAGTCTTGTATCTGAATTTTTTTCTTGAGGTTTAGCCTATTTTATACAAAATTCTGAGCCAATAGTATGGTTCTATGACTACACTTGCTTTCTGCATATAAAATAGGTATACAGATTTTTCAAACTGCTTCTCAAGTGCTGAACTGTCAATACTGCAGTAGTAAATAAATACAGCATTTCCTGGGATTCCTGAGCCTTTGCTAAAGATTTCGTGTATTGCCTAGATGTATCCTGTTGCAGTTCAGGGAATTTTCATAGGATCTGTGTTTTTCAGTTGACAGAATTGAAGGCAGATTTCCAGTACCAAGAGTCTAACTTGAGGACAAAGATGAACAGTATGGAGAAAGCTCACAAGGAAACTGTGGAACAGTTGCAGGTGCGTAATTGTTTATCAATGCTTGGGAAATACTTCAGATGGGATCATATATTTAGGCTGTTCAGTGTGTTCACTCCAATACAGTAGTACCAAATTCATGAATGGTCATTGCTATGCTTAACTTTGGATGCATTGTGGAGCAATTCTGGAGTCAACAGTTTCCATATGAGTTAAACTCACTCTTTGAACTTAAAAAGGTAAAGCCTTACCTCATGTGCTTTCTCAAAGTTTAGTTTTTGTGTCTGTTCTCTGACAATTTATCAGTTATCATTGGGCTATGGATCTGGTTTAAGCACCTCAGCATTAACACATTGGCAGCTAGATGTCTCTAGTTAAAGTATAATTTATCAGGAGGAAAGCCTGAATTAGTTGCCTTACAAATCACAGACTGAGCAGGCAATCAGTGCAATAGTGGATATACTAAATGTTGCAGTATAGGGAGTGTGATTACTTTCTCTGTTGAAGACAGAATATGCGTATCAAGAAACATCTACACTTCTTTGAAAAGTGATCATTACCTTCTCTGAATGTTCCTAGCCTGTACATTTTCAGAATTTGTTCATAAATGCAAAGCACATGACACTACTATTTCAGTAACATACTTTTTTTAATCTGTGTTGCAGGCCAAAAACAGAGAACTGCTCAAACAGGTCGCAGCATTGTCCAAGGGTAAAAAGTTTGATAAAAGTGGGAGTATCCTTACATCTCCTTGAGGAACTGGTTCTTTGTGGGGTTTGCTACTCAATGTACATTTGAGTAATTCTGTGAAGCCCTTAAAATCCTGTGTAGTGGAAAAAATATTTTTGCACACCAGATTAGTTGGCATGTTTCCTACATGTTTTTATAATTAATATGCAGCATTTTTTAGTTACTGTTCAGATGAAATACTTCAACTGGCTTGAAGAATGTTTTTATTTTTTTGATATTGCAAACCTTTTGCCAGCAATAGTATTAAACAATTGCATAGAGAACATAGCAGTGCTCTCTCTGAAAGGACAACATGCAATAACAAACTAGGTGTACTTTTTACAAAGTAGCAACTGAGTCTTTTAAACTACAATGATGTCAGCCAAAAGTTCATGAATCTGCAGTGACTCTGAACACTGGTTTCTGGCAACCGTTCTTTTACTTTGTATGAAAATATAAATTTGGAATGGAAATCATGGTGCTCTCAAGTGGAACTAAAAAGAGGCATATATGTATGTGTAAATACGACTGTAACGGTTATATTCTTAGTTATAACAAGTAATTAGTGTTTTACCTTCTTGTGATAGGGACTGACTGAAAGATTATCTATTGTACAGTAACAGAGACAGTGTGGTTTTTGTAAGATTTACTGTAGACTTTTCTTGCAAGTGCCTTTCTCCAACTGTTTATTTATAGGAATGTTGGTATTTTGTACATAAGGTTTTTATGTTTTAAAAATCATGTTTAATAAATGTTTTATGTAAATATAAATGTGTGTACAGAGGAATCTAAAACAAAGATCAAAGTGGCTAGTGCAGTGCTCGAGGCAGCATTAAGAGCTGGCTAGCTGATTGATGGACAGTGAGTATTGGCTTTAGATAACCTTTGTAGCTTGTGTCTGTGAGGTGTAGAATTTTATTAGTGCTGCTTATGCCAAACACTTCCTGAACAAAAAAACAATTTTTTTTTTTTTTGCCACACTGGAGTTTTGTGGTTTGTTTATACATTTTTCCCATTTGGCACAGCACTAATTTTAATTCCATAGCAGACATTGTACTCCAATGTTACATCCTTAGCTAGTGATACACAGTCAAAGTTTTAATTGCATTTATTTCCCATTGTCTGATTTAATGTACTTGGTTGTAACTTATGGTGATTCTTCTTAATGAATTACAAGATTCACATCCCCCACTTAAGATGCACACTGAGAAAAGAGTAGCCAAAACTGAAATTAATTAAGGGAAGTCTTGAAATGAATTAAGGGAATGGATGTGGTGTCGTAGGGTGGGTTTTAATGTTTTGGGTGGATTTGCATTCTAAATTACATCAGTTTAAGGTTAGCTCTGCTCCTAATGGACATGAGTCATATTCAGAAATTTCTATTAAACAATAATTTAGTATACCCCAAGGTGTCTGTTCAGGAAGGTAAGTTATGAATCAGCATAAAAGGAAGTAGACTTACATGGGTAAAGGTTTAAGTCAGCTCTGGATACTGACTGGTAACAGGGTAGCTGTTGATATTTCAGCAAGCTTAATTGTGTAGAAACAGCTACACATTTTTAATTGAAGAACAAAAGTCTATAGACCCTTGGCTGTTCACCCAGGTACTGAACTATGAACACTTTCTCAATAGTTCAAATGAGCTCCAGCAGCGACAGACTACTGAAAAATATGAAAAATTTAATCTATCTTGTTTCATATAGTATATGTGTATTTTTATACCCTAAAATCAACTTTGTAAGTTTATGAAAACTCCTCTTTAAACATTAAACTAGGGTAGAGAATGCTGCTATCTTTGGGGTTGTTATTAATTTTTTTAGTATACAAATTTATGACTTTTATTAATGCAGATTTAATATTTGGGTCATTTTTTTCCATTTTGATGGTGACCCATACTCACTGAAATTAGTTTTAAAATACAGAAATGCATAGCAAAATTAAGTGTTTGAATTAAGATTACTTAATGATATCAGTTCAAGCTGCAGTCAGGACATTTTAAAGAAACAAGCAGAAGTTCTGTATTAGAGGTAATTGACTTCATAAATCCCAGTCAGAAGAATTTTTAGGGGTTTCAGAGTGTTTAATTAAATACCTGTGGGTTTTCTTACATAATCTCATTTTTAACATTAATTTTTTAAAGTCCTTAATTAGCAGACTGAATCCCAGTCCTGCGAATCGTGTTCTGGAGCAGTAGATGATTGACATAATAAACTGATGTTCTTTAAACGTGGATCTGCGAGGAGATTGTTGTACTGTATTGTGCTTTTTAGCCTGTTTCCAGATGTTGATTAGCATTGACCAGTAATGGCCATTTTGGCTCAAGTTATTTATGTATTTTAATCCTGTGAATATTGCAGCCCCTTTTTAGATAGTTTGTCCAAATCCACGTTCTGCAGTGAAGCTGTTCAGCTGTCCACATGTATAGATAATTGAAATCCTGTACTGGCACACATCTGACCGTTGACATTTTGTACCTTTTCTAAATCCAATGTTTCACAATAAAATCTTGTCAAAACATTCATCTGTCTTTTAAAATTTATTCAAAAATCCATATTTTGTGTTAATCTTTCATGCTACATTACTCACTAAAACTGCGGTCAAAAAATGGGCAGAATTTAATATTTCAATTTCTGTTAAGATTAGGCACCTTAGGCTGCCTACAGATTGTAACAAGCTACAGCTACAGATTACTTTGTCTCATGAAAATAATTATAATATATAGAAATATTTTCCTATTGAGAAGAAAAACACATGAAGTGACATTGATAATTTCTTTGTTTCCTTTCTTGTGTCTGCAGGAGTTAGGTGCCCACAGCAGCATCCTGCTGGCTGTCAGTCACAGTGTCTCCTAGTGTTTAGAGCACTGGTGCTGCAGATTGTAAATCTCATTTTCTATTTTTCTCAGCAATCAGTCTTCGTCCTTCCCCTATCCAGAAGAATACTTCTCATTCAAGAATTAAAGTTCAAAACAAAAACAAACAAAAAAACCACAACCCCCCCCCCAAAAAAAAAAAAAAAAAAACAAAAAACCAAAACAACCAAAAAAAACAGGTCCAACAAGAGAGTAAGATTCCCTGTCTGGTCAAGGCAATTACTGAGAGAATCTTTGAATTTCAGAGCATCTCAAAACTGTTGATACTGTGTGTTAGGTATATTAATGATCTAATGCATGATTGCTCTCAGGCTCATTTTAATGCAAACTGGCAGCAGCAGCTTTGAAGCCATTTATTTTTAAAGCTGAGAGCAAGTCAAAATTAGGTGTGGTGTACATATTTTAGGTGTGGCTTTCATGTGACACATGGAAAATGTGTGTAACCAGCCATGTAACCAATTGTCTCCTGAAAAGATATTTGCATCATTTGAAGCAAATTTCCTTAAAGAAGATTTAAACTGATACAACCTGTGTATAGGTATTCAGGCAGTTCTTTATGGTCTTTAGTACCTTCAAAAGTTCAGAATCCACACTGATTTTTTATGAAAACACTGATGTTTATGATTATAAACTATAGCTTTTGAAATTGAGTAACAGCTTTTTATGTCATTTTATTCATTCAAATGATTACTAAAATATTGGTACTACAATAGAATACACATTTTATGATATATTATGTGCATTTGCTTTAGCTTTCCTAGTGGAAGAGGTACTGATACTGCTGAGGTACAGAAATTACCTCTGTTGAATCTCACAGAAGAAGTAGGGGGTATTGGACAGGGGGATTGTTGAGGTGAATGGAGATGTTTGTGCTGCTCTTGGAGAAAGGAGGAGGGTAATGGAGATGTCAGTGCTAATGGGGAAGAGAGACCTCTGAGAAACCATGTTAGTTGTTTATTGAATGTAGTGAATCACACAGCTGGGTTTTTTAAGAGATACATATTTTCTATATCTGTAAAATGCAGCATTGCTTACGGGAGATTTTTGGTTTTGTTGGGATTTGCTTTTAGCAATACTAGAGCCCAGGTTTTAGAAATGAACAGAACAAACTGCTTGATTAAATTGAGATACAAGGGTGTAACATCCACCTTTTAAGCAGTTACTCATAACTGTGTAAATCAAAAAAAAACAGGTAAAACTACAACAGACCACTGCATACCATAACCCCTGCTGGGTAATGGTGCAAGTTTCACTATACAACTCCAAGTGACTGTCTCTCTATTCTCACACATTAGACAGAAATTGCCCTTGAAGGTATGTCACTCAGCAGCACATGAATCATTGACATTTTCCCTTGCTTTAACCTAAACAGAAAACAAGTCTGGAGTTGTCTGTTTGCCTTTGGAAATGTTCATTGTAGTACACTGACACTGTTATAACTGACCCTGTTGCTCCTGGCAATTTCTCTTCAGTATATCTCCCGGTGAGTAAAGGTAATTTTGCGTTTTGACTGAAGTCAGTCATGTGCCATGGATGCTGATGTGCTAGGCAAGCCAGGGGACAGTAGATATTCATTTGTGAAGTGTTCATTTTCCTTCTGTCTGCTAAGGGTTTCCGACTTTGGAGTACTTGGTAAGTACATTCATTTTTAATTTTCAGTTGTAAAACAGGCCTTCCAGCTGCAGAATACTGAAGGCTAAAGTTAAACCCGCATCACCTTTGCATACAAAAGGTCAGTACTGGAGGTGTAAGCAGCAGACTACTTTTATAGGGTCTTCTTTTGACTGCAGAAGGCTTGTGGACAAACAAAAATAGATTGGACTAACAAATAGGTGAGAGTTTAGACCCCCAGGCAATCTTACTACGGGTTGGGTCAGAGGAATGTGGTGTATTCCTCCTATGGCTTCTGTGGGCATTAGAATTTGCAAATTGATTTTTCTCAAATTGATTTTTACCTCCTGTTGTAATGCCTCTCCCACTTTTTCAGTACCTTGGAGCAATGTGTTTTGAACTGAGTGCTGAAAACTCATGTTTTCCCTTATTTGAATCAGCAGATAAATGTGTTTTGCTGTATTGCAGTAAAAGATGTAAAGTATTCACAATTTGTCCTTTATCAGATGCATCAACTCATGTCTTTAGTTTTATTTATAGAGGTGCCTTGGGAAACTTTTTACAACCTTCCAAAAAGGGGAAGAGCTGTAAAGCTGTATTTGCTGGAATAACTTAAACCATTGCTGAAAGGCAAACAATTAATACAAGCTGATTCCCCTGAAGCAGTCTAGTAGTGTCATACAACCTATTGCAGTGCTGTAGTTGCACTGCATGTTACAAAACACAACCAGGAACAGTAATTTCAGTCATTCTTTCGAGATCTACAAGGATTTGCTTGCTGATCACTTACCTGACAGAGTGCATCATTCAATGAAGTTACTATAGGCAAAAAGCCTTTGGCCTTTGTCGTACAATCATGGAGTTTAAGTTGCAAAAGATTGTGGAGATCCAACCATTAACCCAGTCAAGTCCACCCCCAATCCATGTCCCTAAGTATAAAATCTACACATTCTCTGAACACTTTCAGGGATGGTGATTCCACCATTTGCCTAGGTAGCCTGTTCCAATGCTTGACAACCATTTCCATGAGGAAATGTTTCTTAATAACCAATATAAACCACCCCAGTGCAATTGAAGGCTATTCTCTTTTGTCCTATCACTTGTTATCTGGGAGAAGAGCCTGACCCTCACCTCACTAAAACCTCCTTTAAGGCAGTTGTAGAGAGCAGTATTTCCCTGCCAGTCCTCCTTTTCTCCAGGCTAAACACCCTCAGCTCCCTCAGCTGTTCCTCGCCAGACTTGTGTTCCAGACCTTCCCCAGCACCACTGCCCTCTCTGGACATGCTCCAGCCCCTCAATGTCCTTCTTGCACTGAGGGGCCCAGAACTGAACACAGGATTTGAGCTGTGGCCTCACCAATCTGAGCACAGGGGGACAGTCCCTGCCCTGCTCCTGCTGGCCACACCAGTGCTGATCCAGGCCAGGATGCCATCGGCCTTCTGGGCCACCTGGGCACTGCTGGCTCATGTTCAGCTGCTGTTGTCCAGCACTCCCAGGCCTTTCCAGCTGTGACCCAATTGCAGGACCCAGCACCTGGCCTTGTTGAACCTTTTATAATTGGCCTCAACCCATCCATCCAGTCTGTTCAGCTCCCTCTGCAAACTATTCTTGCTCTCCAGAAGATCAGCAATCACACTCAGTGTTGCCTGCAAGCTGGCAGAGGGTACTCAATCCCTTTCCCCAAATCACTGATAAAGACAGACATTCAACAGGAGCGGCCCCAGTACTGATCCCTGGGGAGCCCCACTTGTGACCAGCTGCCAGCCGGATGTAACTGTGTTCATCACCACTCTCTGAACTTGGCCATCCAGCTGGCTTTTTATCCACTGAGCAGCACCTGTCCAAGCCATGAGCAACCAGCTTGTCCAGGAGAATGCCATGGGAAATGGTGTCAAAGGCTTTACTAAAGTCCAGACAGACAATATCCACAGCCTTTCCCTTATCTGCTAAGTGGGTCAGCATATAAGGAGACCAGGTTGGTCAAGCACGACCTGCCTTTCCTAAATCCATGCTGCTTGGGCCTTGTCCCCTGGTTTTCCTGCATGTGCCATGTGATGCACACACGGTGATCTGCTCCATGGCCTTCCTCATCCCTAAAGTAGGTTTCATGATCACTGTACACAAGATCATGTGCACAGGGCCTCCAACTATCTTTATAACATCTGCAAAAAGTGGAGCAAGCACTTGATACCTCCTCTTACTCGAATGGCATGGTGCTATTTTGCATAGAAAACCAATTGCCTTGCAACATGCATTTGAAAATTATTTCTTCATTCTTTCATTATAGATACTTCAGTGTTTTTCCAGACATGAATATGCTCCAGTTTTTAAGCTGGGATTGGTAGACTGGTTTTTTTTTTCTTTTAGTTGGCTCTAAAGGTAGTGATATGTGAAGATTTTTTAAAGCAAGCACACTGTTGGATCATGTTTATCAAAACTGATGGAATGCATCTCTTCCCTTACTTCCTGATGTTAAATATATTAAGGGAAAATAGAGCTAAATAGGATGGCTGCCTACCTAAGATTAGCCACTAGATGCTGCTTAAACCCCACAGTGCATGGTTCTGCTTTCTGTGCAGCAGCCAGCGCCCACAGTGGGTAGCTGTTCCTGTTCAACACCGAGGCTAAAATGAGAATATCCTAAATGCTGAAGTATAGTACTTTGGAATGCTTTTTCTATGTGGAACAAGTTCCCTAGCTGGTGGTAAAGTCTCCATCCATGGGGATTCTTGAAAGCTACCCAGCACGATCTAGGGCAATTGGCTCCAGGTGGCCTTGCTTGAGCAACAGGGTGGGACCAGATGACCTCCAGAGGATACTCCCAACCTCAACTGTCCTGTAATTCTAAAACTTAAACAGGTTTCCTTCATCTATTAGAATACAGTATTTTATAATGAAAAACATAGGTAAGCAACATTTTGATGTGTTCAGTTTTTCCCTCACAGTGTTCAGTTCATTTGAATAGATCAGAAAAAAACCCTAACATTTTTTTGTAATAGCCATTCACCTGCTAGGCAGAGTGCTGCACTAGGGAAACATACCAAATTATATGTATGATTGTTACATAACCGTCAAGATAGTTTGCTGAGCTTGTAAAAGAAATAGCTTTGCATGAAGAAGCATTTCTAAAAGTTCTTTTTGGTAGCAAATTTCAAGTAAACAGAGCAAGGAGAAGTAACTTCCCATCTATTTCTTTCCTGTTAATCTGTTGCCAACATGATATAATTCTCATACTATGCGAAGTCAGAAACAAGTCTGTTTGAAAATAGTAAAGTTCCCAAGAGTACTTATCTTGCTGTCCAGATCTCTAAAGCCCTTTTGCTTTGCTTTACTTTTTGTTAAGAGACAGCATTCTAAGTAAGTTTGGTGTGGAGCATGTAGGACCTCAGGAGAATGTGCAGTGCTGCTTTCCCTTTATCCAGAGATACCTCTTACCTTCTGTCAGGTGCCCATGGCTGAAGTACAGTTGTAGATCACATTCAGTCTGAACCACCTCTTGTCAGCCAAATCCCAAGCGCCGTTCTTCTCAAACAACTTCTGCTTTATTAAATCTGGGTTTGGATGTGTATCAAAATCCTAAGTCAGGAGTCAGAAAAGCAGCATTTTGGAACTCTTGGGGTTTTTATTTTATCTTTGCATAACATTTATATTATTATATATTTTGAGTTATTAGTTCATTTGAAAAAGCAAACTCACAGTACAGAGTAGCTCTTCACATCTTTCCTTGTGTCAGGAGAATAGTCCTCTACTTGAAAAGGAATGTAGCTTTCTTTTTGACTTGCTATCATGAGGACACTTGCATTTTCCTGAAAAGTATCCTTGCAACAACTCACTCAATATTGCTCCTGAGGCATACAGAAACCATAGCAAACATCAGATACCATCTTAATCCGTTCATAATTCTGTCATAGATAACATTTTAAATTGAGTAAACTAGGTGATAGTGTCGGAAAAAAAAACACATAAGCTATTGAGATAATTTTAAAAAGCAGTAAATATGAATTTTATAGTGATTCAGAATGCACTCATGAGCTTGATTCTACTGTCAAGATTGCTATCAGGCTGATAAACATGCTTGATCTTATAAAGACAAAAAATTAGTATGCTTTAGAAAACAGAACAAAAACATGCTTTTCATTCTTCAACTATAGTTAGGAACACAGATATTGATATATTATTTACTAAAATAGAATTGAGCTTATAAAAACAGTAATTTATGTAGTCTAAAAATATCTCTGCTTCTTCAGTAGAACATGAAAGAATTTTTTTGGTAGTTGACAGAAAATCATTTCCTGAGAGATAAGTTTTCTCTTTAAACCCATTGGAAGTTTCCTCTAGCCTAACTTCAGTTTCTTAAATCTCACTAGAGTTGTAACTGTAGTTGCATTTTCTGGCCAAAAAGTCCATAAATCAATCTGTTTTATCTCAATTTCTGTGATGCTTTTTCTTCATTAATACATTCATTGGCTTAGGATTTAAAGACTGTGCCTCTGCCCTCAAGGATCAGTGTATTCAAAGACTCTCCTAGTACTTTTATTCAATTACACCACTTTGTTGCTAATTAGCACCATTGACTTTTCCTCTTCACAGTAAGATTTGTTCTTCCAGGAGTCAATAAATTAGTCACTGTACATCTGAGGTGGGGGGGAAGGGCCATCAGCTCCTTAATGTAAAATACATTTCCAGCTGTTTTTCTAGTGCTGTTTTTTACCAGCAGTAAAAATGCCCAGGTTTTGGGTGCTGGCAGCAGTGAAAGTGCTGTTCCGGCCCACCCTAGAGTGACTCCAGTTCTCCAGTTCATCCCACGCCCTGGGACAGCTGAGGTCCAGCCCATGTCCACCTGCAGCCATTCTCCAGGAGGCTGGCAGAGGTTGTTCCCATCAAGCCACCACACGTTACCTCTCTGGAGCCCAGGTCTTTGTGACTGGCAGCACTGCACAGCCCGGGAGGCTTCAGCACACCCTGCTGCAGCAAGGGCTGTTTGCTTGGACCCAGAATTGCTGGGGGCTCACCCTGCCGGGGGTTCCCTCTCTCAGTCCCTTTGGAGGGCTGCTAGAGAGAGGGTGTGCTGCCAGCCCCACTAAAACCATTACTGATGGCCCTTCAGAAGATGGGAGCCTTGAGAGGGGAAATCTGTGAGGCAATGCACATCGTGGGCCCCTGAGGAGTAGACCTCAAGTTGCTCAGAGTACAACTTTGTTAGCTTGCTTAAGATCAAGCTGAGATGTTTTCAATGACCAGTTCCACCAGAATTAACACCTCTGGCACTTAGGGCCATTCACCCTGCCCACCAGGGGGACAGTCAGGCTGTGCTTCCCATCAAGCCACCAGAGAGCAATTTAGAGTAAAAAAAATGAGTTTTCATTTTTGCCCTCTGGATGAGCCTATTTCACACCATTGTATATGGGTCTTACTCCCTAACAGAGGAAGTATGAATGCTCTTAGAGCAACTTTTCCTAAAAAGGCCTCTGTTTGACTTATTTCTTAGGGTTTTGTTGCACATGCAAATTCTGGCCAGAGTATGCTAATGTATATTGCCTCCTATATCCAAGTGGGAAATGCTTGCTTCTTTTCATTTTCCCAGACTTTCAAGATGCAATTGCACTGATTGATGCAATTTTGAGTCTTATAGGCAGAATTCTATGCCCTGCTGACCCTACAATAATGTTGCTAAATAGACCTTAGAGAGGAAAATAAAGCAAGAAGTGAGTAGCTCTAATTTATATAAATTATATATATCATTAATATAAAACATAATTATGTAGGATACACCATAATATTATACAATACAATGTATTGTATAATACATAATGTATCGTATAATATTTTTTATTTAGAATATAAATATATTTTCATATATCTATAAAATGCCTTGTTATTTGTCTTTTCTCTTGCCTAGTGCAAAGCTGATGGGATCAGTAGCATGGGTCCTATTCATGCCTTCTATCCTTTTATAGAGTTATTTTCTCTTAAATGCAGGGTGTCTCTTTGCATTCAGCCCACCTTGGATCACTTGGTAGACATCAGTAGGATTGTTCTTTGGTTTAAAATATAAATGGGTGGAATAGGGAGTGGTTTGTGGTTTGGTTTTGAAGTTGTTGTTTTGGGTTTATTTTGTAAATACCTCTTTTCCAAATACAAACCTGTCATCCAATGCCAGGTCTCCATTCCTTTGCGTGGGTGGGAAGGGACTGCAACTTGTTTATTCCCCTGACCTCTGCAACAAACCTCACATTTATGACAGTTCCCACTCAGCACTTCCAAAGCAATCCCTTGATAATCTTCTTCAGGACATCTCCATCTCCTGCTAGGGTGAAAATTGGCAAATACTGTGAGGGCTGATATCTCAATGCACCAGCAACTGCTTAGGTAAAGTGGCAGTACACATGTGTAGTTTACCTAAGAGAATGAACACTCCTCAAATTAACATTTTACAATCTCAGCACTGTAGTATGGTAAAAAATCCATAAGGCAACCCCAAAATGGAGGAGAGAATGCAGGCTAACCACTGGCACATGTAGTAAAGAGGTATAATTTCCTAAGTGCTCTAAGCATGGCTGTGTCACAGTTAATTCATACCTTTGTTTTTAATGGGGCTTTTAGTGGATGTATCACACTGTTTCCCACTTGGTCTATTCTCCTTACCTCTCCATACTTTCCATGATTGCATTAACTTGTTTTCAGTCTAAGAAGCAGAAGTGAGCAACTTTTTGTTGCTGGTCTGCAGCTGCTGAGTGTGATGCTGTGGCCCTAAATAACACAAATTCACAATCAGGGTATTAGCTAGTAGCCAAGCTTGGTGCTTTGGAGCATTTCTGCTTTCTGCTCTGCAATACAAAACATCATATGTGTTCTGCAGTAGTAGCATATTTCCAGCCATCTGTAATTGCCTCCTACTTGCATATGCTTAGTCACTGCATACAAACACACACCTTCTGCTGAATTTTGGTAAAACTCATTATGTTTTTAGCCATATGGTATTCTACAAAGGCTCTTTTTGACAATACTAGAACCCAGTGATCCTAAATTAACCCCAAGGAGGCCAGAGGAGATAATTTAAACAAACCATTGTCGTAAGTATTTACTTTCTCGTGTGATCCAGTGACATTTTGACAGAATTTTTGTTGTCATCACTTTTGCCAAGTAAATGGAAACATATTAGTATAAAAAACAAATAACAAATTTATTACTGTTAGAGCTGAAATAACATCACAGGAATACTCTAAACCAACACAATTTAATAACTTTTATT
The DNA here is from genome assembly GCF_028769735.1 of Zonotrichia leucophrys gambelii. Taxonomy (NCBI): domain Eukaryota; kingdom Metazoa; phylum Chordata; class Aves; order Passeriformes; family Passerellidae; genus Zonotrichia; species Zonotrichia leucophrys. Next base: position 78,960,301 of record NC_088169.1, read on the forward strand.
CCCCAGTGTTTTTAATATGTCTTAAATGACCCTTCATGCTATTGGTAAATTAATACTTATCAAAATCGAGGAGTACTCAAAGGTGTAATTCACCCTCCCCCCGCATCACCAGCTGGAACCCAAATTGGTTGTCTGTTGTAATCTTGTCTCTGAGTCTGGGATGGAGCTAAATGGCAGGTTGGTGTACTTTGGGAAACCTATGTCTCCTGAACAGATGGCTTCCTGGGATTCCAATCAACACACAGAAGTGGGCAATCTTATCCTGAAGTAGGCATGAAATCGGGATTATGTTAGTCTTCTAACAAAAATTAGTTTGGGGAGGGAGAACATGTCTTGGAAGGTTGTCTTACTTCCTGCCAAGACAGGATTCAAGAAGAGGAACCAGATACTGATAGCCAAGGTATTTTTTTTCCTTAATCACAACTATCTGGAAATCCAAGAGGAGAGAAAAATATCAGGCTGCAGACTGCCTTAAGGATTTAGGGATCTTTTCTCTCTCACAGTTTGATAGCATGAAGCTTTTTAAAGAACTTCCTTTTACCCTAAATTACTTCTTTATAATTTCTATATTTTTTCCAACCTATGCCATTTTATAACAGCTGAACTGTTCCTGACATTTCATTCTATGTTGTTGATAAGCTCTTCCAGTCCCATTCCTATAGGGTTGAGATTGCAGAGGGCTGTAGTGCCAGCTACACAATCACAACTGCAGTCCTGGGGTATCCTGAGAGAACATTATGAGATCACTGCTGTGTAATCTTTCTCCTCTTTCCTCCTTCTGCTATTAGAATAAATAGCCAAGTCCACAATTGGGTCTGTCAAAGAATGCAAAGAGGCTTAGTAACCTGATTAAGAATTTATGGTACCTGTTCAGACAAAGAGGACATCTACTGCTGCTTGCTGTTCCTGTTTGATCTGCATCCTGGCTTTCTGAGAAAGATCCAGCTTGTTGCCAATATCCAGAATGAATTGGCAGACTTCTCCAGGAGAGCACCACGCATCCTTCTAGAGGAAGAACATTATTGCATGCCACATCTTGCAGGCTGAACTAAATTCTATAGGAAATAAAATGAATCCCTGTCAAATTACAACCACTTCACAAGACAGAATTTTAGAAGCAGAAAGATGATCTAGTTCCAGATCCCTGTCATGGGCAGGAAGCGACACCTTTGAGTAGACAAGACTGCTCCAAGCCCCATCCATGCTTTATGCAACAAAAGGGTTTAACAGGCAGAAGTATGTGGCCCTGACACCTGGGGAAAAGCAGCTGTAATTCAGTGACTGGTGAGCCTGGCTGACTGCGCTGGGCTGGAGCTGGTGCTGGCACAGGAAACCTGGGAGCATCCTGGGCTGGCTGTGTGGGGAGACAAGCTCAACCCCCATCAGTGGTGCAAATCTGGATCTGTTTGTTCTTTTGATGAACTCTACAACTTAGCTTCAGTTCTCTATCCAGGAAAATAGCTCTGCCCTATGAAAATACAGTAAGCAACATTAGATGGTCAAACACGAAACTATTGGGAAACACTGAAGCACTTAACTGGATAAATGGAGAATGTTCTAGTTAAGATCTAAATTTTAGGTTGGTGTTTATATAAAGCACTGCAATTATGTTGTGAATTGATTAAAATACAAGTCCTTCAGGAAGAACAAGAGCAAAACATCTTGTCTCTACACTGGGGCTGTAAAAGTAATTCATAGGATGAAAAATAATAAATGCCTTTTGTAAAGCAACAATATAATCAGCTGGATAAAATAATGAGCTGTTTTGAGAAATTATCAATGGACAAAGCAACCCTAAGGGAAAAGAAGCATTAATTAACAGAGAAATGAATGCCATGCATGACAGCAGAGGGAGTTTCTGCTTATCCCTCTCTAGGTTTGTATTCATGAATTGCACCTCAGTTTGGCTGTGGATATTAATTTTGTTTTTGCTTTCACATAGTGAGACTAGAAAAGCACAAGGATAAGACAAAGAGAACAGACAATATTGGAAAAAAGCCCCAGTAACTCCAGATGTTTTAGTAAAATACAGGTCCTTATACTTGATAGCTACATGGACTGAGAAGGAAAGTAAATAGATCTCAGTAAATATCTGACATTAGATGCAGGAAAAGAAAGAAATTAGAGAGGCTTTAAAAACATGGCTGAACTACCTGCTGAATGCTGGTTATTAGACACATACTTATTTTCTTTGTCTTAAATCTTACATATTGCAAATAATATTTGAGCTTGACACTGCATCACTTTTAGGAGAGATAGATTGCCATTCTGGTTCCTCCACCAGCCTTCTTGGGACTTCACCTCCACTTTTAGTTTCCCATTTACAGATGGAATTCAGATTACTTTTCCCCATGCTGTTTTTGTCTTCCTTGACTGTTTGGACTAGAGATGCTCACAGTTTTTCATTTTCTCCTTTTTCTTTTGGTTTTCTTCTGTTCATTGTGGAGAGTAAGAGCAGAATGCTTATCCCCTCCTCTCCCAGGGTGGGTTGTGGACAAGGTGTTTCCAAACAGCCTCTAGGAGCAGGATAATAGGTGCAGGCTGAAGGGTCCTATAGAGGCAGAGTTATGGCTTTGGGAAGGATCAATGGTTACAAAGGAGCTGGGGTAGAAGGAAGAGAAGCAGGAGAAGGAATCTCATGCTTTCCAGCATGTGTGAGTGTCCAGACTCACTTCTGCCCTTCCCAGTGCCTCCCACTCTGGCTTTGCCTGACCTGAATGGCCAAGAGACTGGGTTTGATTTTCTTAAAAGGCATATTTGGCCCACCTTTGCCTGCTTGTCTAATTATAGCCCTGAATGATTAGAGTTTACTGCAGGGATGACTAACATCATGCTCTGGAGTCTCTGACAGAGGTAAGATTTGCATGTATAGAAAACCTTTCCTGTTCTTGTTATCTGTGTATCTGTAAATGTTGGTCTTATAAAAAGTGGTGGTGGGGTAGTCAGAGCAGTTCTGGAATCTGCTTCATGTCCCACTGGGTAAGGGCATGCTAACTTCATTCCAAATGAAATGCACTTTCTTTGTGCTAGTCTTCTGCGGTCTTCTTGAATTAGCTGGTGTCTATCCTTCCCTTGCCTGTGAGCATTGCACAACAGATCTGCTATCCTCCTTGATTTCCTGATTCCAAAGCACTGGCACCATTTAAGTTAACACACTGATATATTACAAGGGATAAGCTGTGCACATAAGCTGTGTGCATCAGATGTGTACATCTCTAGAAGTAGGTCAACAAGATCAGAAGAAAATGGAGGCACCAACACTACTTTTCTTTCCTTTTAAGAGTTTATCATCTGCTTTTCTCTATTTCATCATATTTTACCATTCTTTGCAAAGCAGTTATTTGGCATTTCTTTGTCTTTACAAGTGTGCAGAGTTAATTTTGCTTGGGTATTAATGTTTTCAGTCTGTGCTGCCAGTTTACATTATGTGTATCTATGCCAATACCACTAATGGCTCATGGTTTCCAGCATTTCAGCAACTGCTCTCAGGACACTCTTTTTCCCAGATAGGCCGAGGATTTGCATGTTTCTGTGCCTTCTGGGCACTTGAAGCTGTTATGTAGTCTAGAAAAATGAAGATTATTTTCCTTTGAGAGACTGAGACAAAGGGGAAAGTACTTCAGACTTACCAAAATATTGATGAAACCTAGAATCCTAGAATACCCTGAGTTGGAAGGGGCCCACAAGGATCATCAAGTCCAATACCAACCGCTGGCCCAGAAGCTTATTTGAAAAATGGCTCTAAATTAGCTCAGCATGCTTTTTCTTGCCCCAAATATTCAATTTCTGCTTCTAGTCATTAGGATAGGCACAGGAGGCTAAATTAGTCCATTGAGAGAAGCCATTAGAAGGTTTTTCCATTATTTCTGTCCGACTTGAGTCTTCAAAACATGCAGCCTTTTCTTCAGAGGCAGATTTTACCCAGCAAGAGTCACTGTCTTGTCCCACTGTGCAACCATGGGTTTCTTACACAGCCAGGTCCCCATAACAATATTTATAAGCTCTTCCTTCCACCTCTGCCATAAGAGCTTGCTCTCCATGTTTTCCTGAGTTGTTGTGCCCCTACTCCTTTACCTGTGCACTGCTGAGAAAGTTGCCTTAGACAGTCCAGTGCCTGAGACACTTTGCACACCTGGCAGCTCTGATGGATGGCTCTGGAAGGTGCTGGCCCCCCAAGCCTTGTCCAGATGTTGCTGTTCTGCCTGGTAATTGTTAGTGCTGTGGTCCTCTAGACACTTGCTGCTCAGTTTTGGCAAAGCTACTTGCTTTTTTGTCCTTTTCATTTTCAATTGTTCTCTGAAATTTTTTAATTCCATTTGATACAGAGCTCAACTTTCCCACATATCATGTAATTGTTTGTAATCATGTTAATGTGTATGGAAGTTACAGCTGTTTCTATTGCAGGACTTTGAGTCATGCATGTGTTTACCAGAATTTAGTTTATTGTTCTTTTTTGTTTCCTGCTTTTCTTAAACTTGAAATCTGATCTTAAATCTTCCAAAAGTCTTTTCATCTCCAAGATAACAGATTTTGCAATTAGTCATTAAATTACCGGCATAATGCACTTACTGGAATTGTATGGAAATTATGTTCTGCTATTTGAGTGTTTTCCTTGCAGGTGTCTGAAAAGTATGCTGATCTCATTTATACTTGCCTAAATTGCTTAAATACAGAAAGATTATGCTAAAGGCAGAGGAGAAACTGTCCTCTTAAATTCATGTGTTTAGGATAAGAATCTGAGCCCACCTTGTTTGAACTTTAATTTTCTTTTTTGGAGTGGAAGGAGTCACTTTCCTGTACAGTGATGATTAATAATTCATACATCCCAAAACAGAAAATACATTTGAACAAAAGCAGTCCTCACTCTTGCTATTATGTTTTTTAGAGGTGATAATTTGTTTCAAAATTATTTCTTTCTCATAATGCATGCCTGCCATGGGAACCATTATAGAGAGAACTTTGTTACTGCAAAATAGCGTGATTAGATGCTGATATTTACTGAGTACTTTGTTTGCATATTAAAAAAAAGTTGATTTCCACTACAATCCTGCACACGCTGAACTTTGTGTGGAAAATGATGTTTGTTTTCTTGGAAAATTACATTGTCATTAAAGCCATTTTAGAGCTAATTTCTTTCTTCCTGACACTCCTATCAGAAAGTGCAGAAGAATCTTCCAATGTGTGCCTTATCTCTCTGTTATCTTGAGACTTCAGGTTTCATGGAACAACAGTCCTTTAAGTATTTTTAAAAGTCTGTGCCTGTCTTTTATTTGGAAAAACACTTCAAACACTCTTGTGATAATAGCATCACAGGCCAGGCTCGTAGGCTAAAGGATCCGTTTTGAACAATAGATAGAAGCACAGAATTTAAAAGTATCCCTGCATATGGAAATGGAGCAAAATGCCTCTTCATATATGCTCACAAATGGTGTGGAGATGATTACGTAGGTCAGGTGAGCTGTGGAAGAGGATGCAGGCAGAGTGCTCTCAATCACAGCTAGTATAGCAGCCCACTTATGTCAACAAGTCAAACCAGAAGGGTTGCATGAAGTTAATTGTTCATGGGTCTTTACTCTTCCAATCTGTTGCTTAAAGCTTCTCCTTCTGCCAGAATTGTACTTCTGCTTCATCCATACCTCTCATCTTCTTACAGCAACCATCCTTTATGGTTTGCTGGTCGCATCAGCCTTGACATGTCATTTGTGTCATTTGTCCTCATCTCCCAGAAATCACCTTTGCCTGCTCCTACACTCTGGTTTTCATGGATGTCCTTCCATGGTTATGGGCTGAGTACAAGGCTGTGGATAGGTCTTGACTAGTAAAATAATTTTATTTTTTTAAATTATTTTTGTGCTTCATTACATCACTAAGACTGTATATTATCTGAAGCAGAGGTAGTTATATAATTTCAAGTTTGCTTTTCCTTTTGTCAATCCTACACTCCTTGTCTGTGGGCCAGGCCTCTGGAAACAGTCACTGGGTAGTGTAGAGTTCTCAGTTCTGCAAAGTACTTGGCCATATGATTAACTTAAAGCATCTACTTAAGACATATGCTTATGTGCTTTGATGATTGCTTTGCCAGTTTCTGTGTCTTGCTGGGAAAAGTTACAACAATAATGTGCCAAGAACTTGACTATTAGGCAGTTGTTAATGAATATACCCACCTGAAACATTTGCTTTTCCAAATAAACTTTTGCTATATCTTCTCTTTTTTTGCATGGAATTTCATAACAAGGAGATTTAAGTGATTATTAACTGCTTAATTTAGTTATGCCACCTAATAATCATGTGACAGATCTCTGTATAATTGCAAAGGAATAAACTGCAGAGAAAGACAATCAAGGATGGAGAAATAATAAAGTGAGATGACTTTTCCACTTTGATTGACATCACTCCAGCATAGCCAATGCCAAACTCTTGTAACCGAGGAGAATCCAAACAACATTATTTAGAATTTTGGAGTCTAAGCTGAACAAATGTGCAGATTTTGCTCTAGAAAAGACTTATAGAATGCAAGTATTTCCATCAGAAGATACTGCAGGAAAAGAAAGAAATTAGCTTTATCCACTTGCTTACAGAGGGAAAGAAAGTGAGGTGAAATTTCCATTTTTTACTTTGCACGGGTTACCTGTGGGGCTAAGTTGGAGGGAGTATTGGGCTCTTGATGAAAGGCTGGATCCTCACTCAAGCCCTGCTCCTGCTAAATTCACATCCACTGGAGAATACTGATGATGCTTCCTCCCTTTTCCCCGTGACCCAGCCCAGAGAACAAAGCAGTGATAAAGAACAGGTCCCTAACATTTTTCAGTCCAGACTGGCTGCTACTTGTCACTGTTATGGGACAAGGGAGCAGGCAGAGTCAGCTGGGCCCTGTGAAGAGCCTCGTGCCTCAGCTGTTTCTGGGATCACTCCTCTAGCTCAGAGGAAAATGGATGTTTTTGTATTTCACTGATCTTTGCTCCAACAACCAACGCTCTAAATGAACAGCACAAGTAAAATGCTCATTTTAAGATTATGTTCTCCCCAGTGCATGGGAAAGAAATCAACAAATGGAAAGTAGAGCAGTATCACTTAGAATATTATCCTCCCCAGAATATCTGATGGAAAACAGAATCCCCTGGTCATACAAACTAAGTCAAGCAAGGGAAAACATCAAATGCAGGAGGAAAAAAAGGAATTATGTCATCATGACAGACCTGAATACTGGCAGGTACTCTTCCATGGTGGTGATTGCCTAGAGCAATATGTGGTGGTGTGACAGGAGTGTTGGATGTTCTGGTAGCACATTTAAGGAAGGCAATGCAATGAGTCTTGGTGTTATAAGTGCCTGCAGACCCTAAAAGGAATCTGTGGACAAGGAATAAACCTTTGGATACCTAGATTTTATTACCTAGGAAGCATCAGTTTTCCCTAAGGTCTTTAAATTTTATATTTGTAGAAAATGTGAGGAAATTAGGTGCAAAAGGTCTTGCAACAGAGGTGATTAAGCAGCTTTCACTCACAGAAATGGTGAAAAAGGTGTGCAAGAGAAGATTAAATTGTAAAATTCAGCAAAGGTACAGAATTTGGCATTAAATCTAGGAAAAGGTATTTTTTTTTAAATTCTCTGGCACAAGAGTGCTAATTCTGAGAGGTCCTCTGAGGTGACATTCAACCTCCTCCATACTGTGTACAGATTTAGGAGTGCTGGGGAGGTCTGTATCAGAAATTGGCGTGGTGATTCACTCGAGTTGCAAAACTGCATTCTTTTCTTTAGGATGCACAGAACACCCCACTGCTACAATCTCTCTCTCACACATTGACCCAACACAGACCTTCCCAAAGATGTAGTTCAGTTTCCCAGGGTGGATCAGAAAAATAATCTGAAAGGTCTGAAAAATTGAGTATAATAATGAGTTGGGCTCAAGGTAAGATAACCAACCTGCATCCCCTGATTGACCTGGTTGGACACTGGGCATGTGAAGGTTCCTTTCCAGGTGCTGCCAGTTATGGAGAAGATTTGCCCTCATGTATAGCAAGCCCTCCAGAGAACATCTTAGTTTTCAATATGGCTCTGAGCTCTTTCTGGAAGGCCTGCTCAGGGCACCTTGCAAAGGGCAAGACCTAGGAAATTCTACAAGCTGTTCCCCATTGAAGAGGGGAAAGCTTGAAAGCCCTCTTCTATTCTGGGTGTTTGAGACCTTGCTGTTTCTGCCTTGCAAGCATCTGGTATGTAGCAGGTGCATTGGGATATCATGTTTCCTGCAGGTGGTCTGCAAGGCTTGAATCCAAGATGTGAACCCTGAAATCTAACCTGGGTTTCTCAGATGTTTGCTCAGTGAATGAGAGAGAAATCAGAATAGCAGGATGAATGCTGGCAGAAACATGGCTGGGCTGCCTGAAAAGCAGACTGGCCAGCAGATCAAGGGAGGGGATTCTCTTCCTCTGCTCTGGTGACACCGCACCGGGAGTGCTGTGTTCAGCTCTGGGGTCCCCAGCACAAGAGGGATGTACACCTGTTGCAGTGAATCCAGAGGAGGTCTCAGACTTGATCAGAGGGCTTGAGCACCCCTCCAGCGGGGACAGGTTGAGAGAATTTGGTTTGTTTGATCTGGAGAATGGAAGGCTCCAGAGAAGGACAAATTGGGCCCTTTCAGTACTTAAGGGTGGCCTATAAGAAAGATGGGGGTCAAGGAGAACATTTTCACTCTCTAACTACAAGATTAGTCTGCAGGAAAAGTATGGAGCAGGGTTTTCCTTTCCTGGAGATTGATGATGCTTTGGTGCCCTGTTTCAGTGCAGGTATTCTGTATCTCAGAACCCTGGTTTTGCTCATTCACCTTATTGTCCTATTATTATTATTCCCTATTATGATTTGGGATGAGAAATTTGCTTTCATCTCAGATTGTCAATGGCTTGGGAAAGGAGAGTTGCCTTCCTCTACAGTATGATGTGTTCTTTGTTTAGAAGAGCTGGCCTGATTTTTAAAGTAACATACCCTGCCTTTAAACACACCATATGTTTCTCCTTCTACCTCACTCTGGCCAACAAGCCCTGACTTTTCACTAGGACTAAAATTTGGTGGCATCGGTTTGCTCCACGGCTTGCAGTGTGGCTTGCAGCATGGGAGCACACAACACCTGTGATTGATGGGTCAGGGTGGTGTGGGTGTGATTACACCCATGCAAGATCCATCACAGGGAGCTGAGCTCCATAACAGGCTGCAGGACTGATCCATTCACAGGCTACACAAGAAATTTGGCTGCTGCCACTTCTCCCTGCACATCTCCATAGCTGCTTTTCCCCAGGAAGACAGCAGTCTGTCTCTCTATAGTACAAAGCTCACATTGGAAACCTGAGTGAACAAAAAAATATTTCCTAAGGAAGAGATTTCTCTGGAAGGTTTCTGACAGAGAAATATGAAGGTTAAACCCTCGAGTCATGCCTTTACTGAAAAATAATCTTGTCTGCTGATAGTAGCTGCGTAAACCTACTTAAATTAGAGAACAGTGAAGCACCTTTATTTTTCTCTCTTTCATAACAGAACATTTAGCCCCCCCATAATTTCCAAGTGAGTCACCGAAACAGAGCAACTTTCAAAGGAACCGTGAAGTTTGCAGCAAGTGAAAGCAGCCAAGAAATGAGATAAGGGTGAGGCATTTCGTGCTCATAACACAGTCAAGCACCTCAGTCCAGTCAGCTTTTGTTCATGGTGTGTTCATGTGGGAGACTATAAAACATAGTGTGGTTTTATGGATTGAATGAAACAGGAGGCTTTAGAACTATACACAGGCTCTAAGCCTCTTAGCTCATAACTTTATTTACTTCAAAAATATTTCTTCTTACAAGTACACAGCTATTAGCTGGCTTGGTCAAAACATATTACCAGTCTGCAGAAATTTAAGAAGAAGACATTGATAATTTTTGAGTAAATAACTGAATGTGAATAAGTGTGGTGAATACTTCATCCTTGTACTTTTTGTATCAAAATTGTACATCTCCTTAAAACAAATTATTTAATAACTCCAGTGAAGATTTATACCACAATGTATAATAAAAAAATATATATAGAGCCGTTTGCCATGTTTTAGCCTGCAGTTTAGATTTTATAGTTTTACCTTGCCTTCTAAATCCTATAATCTTTACAGCAGGAAAAGATTCTTCAGCATGCTTTGAATGCCCACCTTTGTGAGACCAGATCCAAATCTCACTTAAAATTAGTGTGAAAAATTTCAATATCTTTGATGTTCTAGAGAAGAGACCCTCACACTAAGAATATGATGCTCAAGCTATTTCATCTGGCATGTCTTTATAGAGATAAGGGCATGATCAGTAACAAGGAATCTTATTTTGGCTGGTGTTGGAACAGCTCTGTGAGTGTCCTGAGAAAGGCAGAGTCTCAGTGCCTACCTGTTAGAAAGAGCAGGGGCTGCAGAAATGCTGCAAAGGCTCTGATGAAAGGTGGTAACAGCATCACGCCCCTCTTGATTGCTATGGAAAGCTGAAGTCTATCCTTACCTTGGTTAGGCTGATTGCTCTTTTTTGAAGAACATCTTGTGAGCAGAGTTAAAGCAGCCCTTTGAAAAGTTCTAACCAGAGCCTCACCTCTCATGAAATGAGACAACTGCAACAGTTGTACGTCTCATGGCCACCAAAAAGGGCATCTTGTCTCTTTTGTTGTCTTCTCCCTTGCTTCTGTCCCTATGGCACCAGGTGTCATCCTGCAAACAACCAAATCAGATTGTTGAGCAACCCCAAAAAATCCACTGCTTTTTTTTTGGATTAGTTCTTTACCAATTTCCTGAGCTGGTTTAGCTCACGGAGGATTTGCATGAATGCTCAATGGGACTGTGGGGTTGGAGGCATGAACCTGTGGAGCATATCAGTTTACCTCCAGAGATACGAGGAAAGACTAATGCTTGAGGACTTCTCTTTTTCGAGCTATATTGACTAGTCTGGATACAAGATGATACCTCTCCCTACAAACTTGTGTGTTTTATCCTTCGACCATCACAACTGCAATATGACTGCTCAATAATGCACACAGCAATCCCTTTAGTCATTAAAGGAAATCCCCAGGAGCCATCCTGGACTGAATAACCTCTGTGAAGCCCTCTGGAAAGGCTCCTTATTACGTGGAGTGGACAATAAAGGGAAATGAGGTTTATGTTTGCTTATCCAAAAGGCCAGGGAGAGTTCATAGATTATTCTTTGCACAGATAAGCTAGATGTAATGTAAACATTCCTCACTGGAAAGTATCTGCTGTTTGTTTTCCTAACTTTAACCATGTGGCTAGCAAAAGCAGAATAAATGAAATAAAAGACAGGCATTTTCATAATAAAAAGCCAGTGTCTTTGAAAACTCATGTTACTGTTCCCTGAAAAAATTTAGAAATTAGAGTTGTCTTTTTTACTCAGTGCATGAAATGTATACTGATATGACTGCAAACCTTTCTTGTAAGTGAAAAGTGGTGAGTTTACAAGCCTGGCCGAATAGATATTCTTCATTACACTAGAGCAGAGCAACCTGCTCATTTTAGTTAAAACACAGCTCAATGCCCTTTATTTGGACAATACTGAAGTTATAATGGGCTTTCAATGAAAGTAATAGATATTTGTCCATAGGGGAGCTGGAGGATTGGAGGGAAATGTTCTAATGCTTTTCAATTCTGCTATAGAAAATGCAAAAATCCCTGGTGAATATAAATTAGCATAGCATGTCTCTTAAAAATCTCACCCACTACCCATCTGTATCTCTAGGTTCATAAATATTTGAGGAAAAAAAATCTCTCTGTCCTCTCCACCAAAGCTGTTCACAGATTATTTCAAATCAACTTGCGATTAATTAGGTTTCTCTTCACTGTCTTTCAAATGTGAGTAAACTTAACAATTTATATCACCAAAGTCTCAGCTCTCCATAGTCTGTTGTCCTACTCCACCTGTGTATTGGAGAGCTAACAAGTGTGGGTTTTCACAATTAATCCTCCTTGATAAAACTCTCCACTCCCAAGAATAAAACTTGAATTTCTCTTTTTTCATCAAAAATTGCAGCACGTTGTAGAAGAGTTGGGAAGACAGGGCTGGATGAGGGATGAGAGGACTGGCCCCAGAAGGAAGACCTGGCTGCTGGAGCTGCTCTGATGCCATGAAGCAGTGATATTTGTGATAGCTGCCGTTTCTATGGCAACGTGACAGCATGATTTACCGCAGCGACAGGGAGAGCAAAGGCAAAGCTTTTGTTTCACTTCAGCGCCATCAGCTATTTGTTGATACTGGGGAGGAGGGAGGGACAAGTCCTATGTCTTCCAGTTAAGCACATTACTAACATGTCTTAAATTTAAAGAGAAGTCAGTGAAGGGGACCATGGTGCTCAGGTGTCCCTTCTGTGCCCCTGGAGCTTGCACACCCATGCTGACACAGCACTCAGCTCCCCACAGCCAGGGCACAGCAGGCCTCTCTGGGCACACCACAGCACCCATCCATGCCCAGCTCAGGAGAGGGACTCAGGGCACCGAGCAGAGTCAGGGGCAGCTGCTGGCTCAGCCTGTGCCATGGGCTGGCTCTCTGGACAGGGGCTGCAGGCTGAAGGACAGGTGGGTCACCAGCCCAGGGTGCCTTCTGGAGTGTGTCAGCAGAGCAGCGCCTAGGAGTGCCAGCGAGCAGGGGGAACTGCAAAATTCAAGGCAAGTCCAGTAACAAACTTTCACTTACAAACTTTATAACATTAAGGTAGAGCAAGGTTCTTGGCAAGTTTTAAAATATAGCCATTTTGGTTAGAAATGCAACAATATAAAAGCACCAAAAAATCATTTAAGAAAACATATCAGGGAAAAGAAAGAAAAGTATAAGAGTGGAAATATACATAGTCACTAGCCATGGATCACACGACCAGACTGCATTGGTTGAAATGATGGCCTTGATCCATCAGGGATCCATGGCCTTTCCCTAGGCAGAAAGACAAAACAAATTCCAGAGCTCCGAGCCCTGGGGGTTACAGGGCCCCTGTGCTATCTTGTTTCTTCCAGGCTACCAAGGTCAAGAACAACTCCTTGAGACCCATTTCCATGGAAAAAGTACAACTACTGCCAGGTCTTGATCCATCAGGGGTGGGGGAAACCCACAAAACACAAAGTGTGGTGGCTTTTTATTTATCTTCAGGCTCAGTGGGAATGTCCAATTACCTCCTCTAGGGAGTTTTACACTGGATGATGTAATGCTGTGGATCACAGGACACTTCAGGGGTCTTTGGCACCTTCTAAGACACACAGCTGCCTGTTACATGTAGTTGAGTCAATTTTTGCCCACCAGAAGGGATGAATGCCTTCAGGCTGAACATCCTGGTACTTCTCTGGTGGGGAGTTTTCATAGCTGAGCCACTGGTGTAAAGACTTTGGCAGTTTAAAAAGCACTACCTCACTTTGAAGGATTTGCCTCTTCTCAGCCTCTTCCATATATTTTTCAACACCCAGCTGTAGCCTCTGGTGGTGGGTGTGCACCCCTCAGCACCCTGCTGATTGTTTGAGCCATTAGCCATTAACAATCTAGTCTTTCATGGATGCCTTAATCTTTTTTTTCTATGTAAGTAACATGTATATCATCAATAAATAGCTTTGCTGGAATGACAGAAAGCTTGGGAATAATTATAGGGAAGAACTTTCCTCTTTACCTTCTTTCTACCTTGCAATTATGGAAGAGTGTTTATCTATTCTTCTAATCTGTGCCAGTTCTTATTCCACAAAAATAAGTGGTGTGCACTGCTGGAGTGCATTTGTAAAACAAAATTAGCAAAGAGGACACAGATGTTGCTTTCCATTCTCTTTTTAGCCACACAAATTATAAACAATGTCTCTTTATATTAAGATACACTTTTCTGTCTCATATTGGTTTTAGACCTGATTCTTTCAGTATGTTTTCTGCCTGGAGCAGCCTGTTCTTGCTTAAATATCCCCACAACTGTACTCCATCTGAAAACAATGTTGCTTTCACATTCAGTGCACATATCTCAAATCCATGTGTATATTGCTGAGCCACTGTGAGGACAGAAGAATTAATAACATTGTAAAGGGTCACAAAAAATGAACAGCACATTTCTCACCGAAGTCCACACTGAGTCATCAAGTGTACTTTGGCTTGTGCATAATGAGGTAACAGGTAGCAGCCCTCAGAGCAAAAGTGCCTTCACTGCTGTGACCTTACTTTGTTCATGTTAATGGAGAGTCCAAGAGCTGATGAAGTTGAGTTGTTTTTCAGTAATACTTTATTGCAAAGAATTCTCTTCTACTGGAATACGTGGTATTCAAAAGCCTTAATGCAGATTCCATAGCAAAGAGATTTTAAACATTTTTTTCTGTCCAAGATCAAAAGAAATTATCCATACTTCTGGTATCATCTTTTATAACATGGATATGGCATTCTGACTTCTGTCAAATTTTGATTTGCTTGACTGTGGCTGATCTACAGATAAAATGATGTATTTAAGGTGACTGCTTTTTTTCCTTAAAAAAATTTATAACTAGTTCACATTGGCTTTAATTTAAATTACATGCTCCCACCAAACATATGTTTTAGGACAAATATATTATTTTAAGGCAAACAGTGTTAAGATCATTCCTCTCAGCCTCCGAGTAGACATCAACAGATAACGGCACAACAACAGTGTGTGAGCATGGGGGAGGGGATGCTAGGATTGCCCCAAACTGGAAGAAGTTTATCATGAAACTGTGAACAGCTGTTGTTGAGGCTCATTCTGAGCAGAAGAATGCACCTCCTGATGTTTCTGTTCATTCAGAACATTTCTGTGCCACATGGGGTCCATCACGCTGACTGCTTTGCCTATGGGCTCCGTGGCTAATAAGACAGAGCAAGCTTTATGTTGAACAGTGAGATGTCTTGAGTCAGCATGTTATATGCAATAAAAAATTATGGGCTCGAGTGGCAAAAATTAATTTAGGACACTACAGATTGCAGATAAAAATTTCCTTCAACAGTGACATCATACAAAAAATTATCATCCTGCTTGATCATTTGCTTGTTGGTTGTTGTTTTAATCTGGGGAGCAGGATTAGTTATTTGGGACTTTGACATGATATGTAGTGGGACTTGAACTGGATTTTTTAGACTTTTTGGGGGAATCATATTGCACTTTGGGGTTTTTGTGAGGGCATCAGCCTGTAACAGATCTTAGAGTCCAGTCTCATGTTTGGGAAAGAGATTGACTGAGATTGAAGAGATTGACTGAGAATTGGCCAGAGGCAAACAATAATCTTCTTGATGGACTGTGATGGATTTTTCTGTGTTATCAATGTTGAAGTTACTGCAAAATAAAAACTTGCAATCACGAATAATTTTGGAGAAAAGTTTAATTTTACCTTTCCACTTGTAAGCAGCATACTTCAGTTGTAAAATTGCAGAAAACACTTTAAAGGAGATCATAACAAGAGAGTACTTTCAACTTCATTTTTTGAAGTGCAAGACTTGTTTCTCTGCACGCCCTATGATTTCTCTCCAAGTTTGGCAAGACAAAGGCCCAAAGCAGCCATTTTATAACCAACAGCTGCCTCTTCCTAGTCCAGCTGGCAAGCACCTTCACCTCTGCCTTTCTACTTTTTTTATTGCTGATAGGTTTTGTCTCATTATGTCTCCTGAAAACAATTAGAGAGTCGTCAGATGGCAGCCCTTCCAGTTTGTGTTGGGGCTGGACTCTGGTGAAAGGTCAAACATTTCCAATCATCCCCTCTCACATACAGCCTTCCTTTAAAACAGACCTCAAAAAATAATCCAATGCAGGCAAGACATTTGCACATTTGCAGCAGGCTCATATGAAGGAGCATTCATTATGTGTGTGTGTCTATGTGTGTGTGTGAGAGAGAGAGTTTATATAGGTCTCTTCATGAGGAGAGAACAGGAGCTGGAAGAAGTCCAGCTGGTGCCTTGTGCATCTTGTGGTTTAGTCAGTTCCTTCCCCTGGGTCTTCCTCCTGTCCCTCTTTTACTTCATTTCCATCTCTAAGCCTTATGCTTTTCCAGCTTCTGTCATGTGGTAGAAGCTGAGAAAGCATAAGGCTTAGAGATTTTCACTTTCACTGCCAACCTTTGGCTGAGATGTGCTGTGCCTCAGAATCACCCATCCTTCTACATCAACTCTCTAGGAAACTGAAATGACTGCTCCCACACAAACATCTGTCTTGCAGCCATCTGGAGGCAGGGGAGAGATGGCACCAGCCACAGCTCTCTGAAAGCCATGGATTCGTAGACAAGGGTACTGAAAGCAGTGGAACAGCACAGGGCTTGCAAACACTTCATCACAGCAGCATGAGGTACTGCTCTCCTTTGTCAAGACCAGGCATTTGTCACTTGCTTAGAACAGTTTATCAAAAACCAGCAACTGAGCTTTTTCCATTGCATAGCTCAGCCCAATGTCATGGCCAGTGTTTTATTGCCACTTATATTTTTTAGCATTAGGAGTTAGCAACTAAAAAGTAGGTCTTTAATATACAGATATGGGACCTGAGAAACATGTTCAATGCCTGCCTCTGTGCAGATTTCCAAGATAAAGCTTTTTAAGATGTGTCCAGGTCCTTAACATTTTTCCATATTTTGTTTCAGCAGCTGGGATAAAACCTGCAATCCTACTGAGGCTTGAGCACTGACTTCAGCACAGAGAGGGTTTCATTTTCTGTGTGTCTAAACCACAGCTGAACATCTGGAAAACAGGGGACTTTTCATTCCTATTTTGTTATTTAGATCATCAACTATTCAAGGCATTTTCTTACTAACTAATACAACAAAAGCCTGCCCCAGCTCAGTCCACAAGGGAAGAGATTGTTATTAATTCTACTCCTGACAGCCTGACAAAAAGAACACTTAACACTTTAGGTAATGAAGAGGTGACAACAGGTGGATATTTCAGCTTGCTCAACGCTGAAATTTTCAAAAAGTGTAGAAGAATCATTCCCTAAAAACTCATTTTGTTCAGCAAGTGAATTGGAAGAATAAGAGCAAAATCTGACCACTGCGTGTGGGCATACAGGCATGCACACACATGGACATGCAGGCCTTGTAATCTGTTTGAGCTCTCCTGAGATCCTCAGGGGAAATACTGACTCTGCCCTTTCCAATCTGCTGAGAAGAAACATTTCATTCTTGAGTCCTGCTCAGTGAAAGGGCTGATAGAAGCTGTACTGAAGAGCCTGCCTTTTGAATAAACACTGACTTGCTTATCCAAAAGGCAGTAAAATCACCTTTGGTTTGATGGATTCAGCTGCAACATTGAGTAATGAGTTGAAAAATAACATTGCACAGACCTGTCAAGGCACCTCTGCATGATCAGACTCAGCATTACACAAGTTGACGGCAGTCTGTGGTGGGAAGTTACCCACTGACAAACTTTTTCAAACCAAGTCAGCTCCTGCCTCATATAATACAAGTTACAATTGTCTCCCTTAATCCTCTCTGAGAGGGGTTTATCTGTAAACCATTGGAAGCGCTTCTTGAGCTTTTTCAGCTTTGATCTGCACATTATGACAGCTGTGACCTGGGCTGTGTGGAAGCTGTGGCTTGCAGGGGTGCAGACAGGCTCAGCACAGCCCATCTGTCCTGGCTGGGAGGTGCGGGTTGGGTTCAGGGCGCTGCTGAGCTGGCTGCTGTGGTAGCACGAGCGTGGGCTGAGGCACTCCAGCCACACCATGGGCACAATGGTGGCCCTTCAAACAACACCTGACTCTTATTTTTGACTTGCCCTTCTCTCCAGGGCAGTGAATGTGGTAAATGGCTGCCTCTCTCCACAGCCAAAACCAGCAAGCCCAGAAGCAGGACAGCATTTGCACATCTCTCATACACCTACATGAAATGCTGCTATGGCTGTGCTGCAGCTCACATAGATAGCAGGGGGAAGGATAATTTTCCCTTGCTGCTGCTGTGCTGCAGAATAATATGAACACAAGGCCCTTCTGAGCTCTGGGCTGGATCCTGCTGGCCTGTGCTGAGGCGGCTGAGCTGGGGCAGTCCAGCCCAGAGAGGGGCCAAAGCTCTCGGGGCTGCTGGAGCATCAGGAAGTTGTGGCTGTGCTTCCACCAGCTGTGTGCAGCCAGGGACAGACAGTGCTGAGCTGTACCCTGCTGGTCACCATCCCCATCTTTGCTCTGCTCCTCTGGCTGGGTGCCACAGGACAGTGCCACGCTGGAGAGGGCACTGCCCTGTCCCTCACCATTGCCCTTGGAGCCTGGCTGGCCTGTCCTCTGCTGTCAGGGTGCAGTTTGGGTGGAAACACTCTTTTCCTTTTTAAAACACAGCACAGTTCCTTATGAGCCTGCCAAGCAGGTGTGGGTGAAAAGCAAGGCTGTGCTGTAGACATGACTGCAGCATGCACCCAGGCTCCTGGCAACATGCCCTGGCATGTGTCCTGACCAGAGGAGCAAAGCAAACAGGGACTTGGAGAAGGCTTGTGTGCCTGCCTGTGAACTGATCCCCTTTCCCAACTGCAGAAAAATATGTAAAGACCAGAAAGCTGACTCAATAAAAAAGTATTGCCTCTGTCTATAAAGCATGCCTTGTCTAAGTCCTTAAACTATCAAGGCTACAACAATATTATCAATAAATGCACCTGTATTTCACTGCATAGACATTTCATAAAAAACCCTTTTTATTTTGTGAGAGTTTCCTCCCTGCAGTGCAAGAAAAGTAATTCAAAACAGAGTCAGGAATAATGGGATACAGTCTGTGCAGAAAAGCCAAGGTGACCCTTTACATAATCTTTAAAACCTCAGAAAATTAGACATGTCTTTTGCCTTGTGAGGACTGAAGCCCTGATGACCTGATCCCTAATACAGATAACACACGTGAGAAGTGTGAATATGATTTAAATTTGTGATGATACTACAGGTTAGGCTGTGCTGAAGCATGCTAGGGCCCTGTGCAGTTGTCATTTATAGAAGCTTATGTGATGATTATTGTCTATTATAAACAAGCATGGATGTGTTAAATGTGTTACACATGCTACAGAAAGTATCACAGATAGATGCAAGCCATTGCAGTAGGTGACCTATTGATCCCTTAGCCTTTGTAAAAAAACACCAGTAGCAGCTCTTTAGAAGTGAACATACCGTGAAGAGTGACCCAGTTTGCCCTAGGATGAGGATGTTCTCACTGCACTTGTTTCAGATTAATTCTCTGTATCTGTCAGCATATTTCAATGCTTGCTCACCAGTTGTCCTATTAGCAGCCACCTAAACCTTTTGTGCTTACCTACTTGCTTTTGAGGGGGAGGCTAATTTTCACTTGGCTTTACTGCAATGTCCCAGAAATACTCCCACTACCAATGTGCAGTCACACAGAGCTAGTCTGCAGGGCTGTGTGTACAGAACAGAAGGCAGCGCGGGGCAGGAACCTCCGGGCACCTCTGGGCAAGGTGGAGCAGGTGCCAGGAAGAGCTGCTCTCTGGCTCACCTCCCAGCAGCAGGGCTCTCTGCAGGCAGTGTGACAGCAGGCAGAGGAGCACCAGCATGGCCAGCACTGAGACCGTCCTTCCTCCAGCTCCCAGGCACTGCTTATGCACAGGCTCTCTTATACTGGCTGAGAAGCAGTTCCTGGACTCTCCTTTCCTGAGAAATCCCACCTCTGTCCAGCCCATTGCTGGTCTGCATTCTTGGATTCCATCTTATTTAAGCCTGGTCTGGTCCCAGCATCCTTGGAGCCATCAGAGTGTACCATGTGATGTGGGAGCTGTGGGTTCAAAAGCCCCAGGCACTTTAGAGTTTGCATCTCCTGCTTCCTGGGGGTGTTTTGTAAAACATACTGGGAAAAAACCCTGTCTCCTTATTCTCAGATGGACTACAGGAAATGAAGATGCTCAGCCTCATCAACAAATCTGAAGAAATGTGAGATTTCAGAGACAACACACTACTTAGCAGTGCTGCTTGCCTGAATGTTTGTTCAGTGTGTCAACTTATTTGTAGTTGCTGAACTTTAGTATCTCCCTCTCACATACTGGTAAGAGACATGATTGTACATCCAAATACTGGGGTGCCTGTATCAGCTCTAGAAATCACTTATGTGCTTAAAGCTTTAATGCTGCCATAAGCATTCACCTTCATTGACTTTTACATGAAGGGCAAACAGAGATCTATCCCCAGTCCCAGCTCCCTCCCCATCAGCCTGTCTCCCCACTTAATGGAGAACTCAGGACAATATTTTGTATTCCCTTGGGATCCTCTTAAACTCTGGTGACCTCTTCCTTGGGGTCCAGCTAAAGCATCTCAGTGGTTGACACAGGAGCACAGTACAGCCCAGGTTCTGAAGCTAGCCCTGCCTCAGGTGAGGCCAGAATATATCCCATGGTCCCTACCAAGCATTTTTCCCTCTGATCAATGAAGAAATGCCTATAGACTGATTTAATTGCAGAAATTATACTGGGGACACACTGTGACCTGCACTGTAATGTCAAAGAAAAGCCCAGATAAAAGTTAATCTGTGCTTCTGAGATTAAGGTCCAAGTTCTTTCTTTATTGTTACAAAACCCAAGAGCACTCTCAGACAAATCCTGCTATGTAGGATATCAACATTATCCCTGACAATAATGTCACAAAGGCATGACTGATAAGGAAATGCCCAGCTTCCACTCAAGTATTGATTGCCAGTTATTTATTCTGGATATGCCAGTTTATTTGGAGTAACTTTGTTTTTCTGGTTACCTGATAGACAATAAAACCCTCACCACTTTATTTTCTTTGCTTTTGAAGTATTTGTAATCAAAACTTGCATAAAGCAAATAGCCCACACAGCTGTTAGATCTGTGCACATGCAAAAAAATGTTAAAATTAAAAAAAAAAAATTTTGCAAAGTGCCCCACACATCCCAGATGTGGGCTGAGAGAAGGGGTGGGATCAGCACAAAATTTAACTTGCCCTGCCTCCTCCCTTGGAAATATCTGTCAGGGACCCACACCTGTGTGCAGTAACATAGTGCTCACACACATACCCCTGTTTGTCAAAGCTGCAGCAAGGTGGCAGGGGAGATGTCATCTCTACGGCCTTTCCAAGGTTCAAAGATTAACAACCACACCTTGAAATCCCATCTTCTTATGAGCCAGGCGGCCAGTCAGGATCCTGGAGCATGCTTTCATGTGTGGTCAGCATGCAAGTCTGATTTATGAGCAAGGGCTGCATTTTGATCACAGATGCCTGCCTGGTTTTGACAGCACGCTCTCACTGCGGTTTAAATGAAAGATGACTGCTATGTTATACTGCTGGTAACCAGGAAAACAGAGGTAGAATGTGAAGTGATCAAGAGACAGAAGTTATTCTCCGCTGCAAAATCCTGTCTGGCAGGCTCATGGGATGCTATCTCCACTGGGGATGTAATTCCAACACCATGCTGGGGCAGGAGCCAGTACTGAGGTCCCTCTGGGAAGCAGAGGGCAAAGCAAACAGGCAGCCTGGCAGCCTTTCCTCAATGAGCACAAGGAGGCAGGTTGTAGAGATGTTTTTTAACAAAGAAAGAGTGAGAGATCTGAGGCAGAAAACCAAATTTTGCAAACCAGTACAGTGTGTCCTAAGAAGCAGTAAACATCATTAAGATGATTTAATGATTTTGCATGTGTACATGCTACCTTCCTTCTGGCCAGACTGTAACCATGTGGCTCCCATGTTCCTACAAGAACACTGTACTACTCTGTGTTTTGCATCCATCCTTCTCATGTATTTTTTTTTTCCCTTCAGTTTCCAGCCAGTGTGCATTTCTTCCCCTCCCTCTAAAAAAGTCTCCATAAGAGCTTTCTGACTCTACAGCAGTAAGCATAGAAGTAAGAGATGGTCTCAGAGTAGAGATAAAAGGTCCCACAGAATGCTCCAGCTCCAGCAAGGTTATAAATAGTTATCTTGCTAAAGATGTTCCTAAAGACTTGCTCAGCATGATAACGTAAGGCTGAAAGCCAAGGGTGAGATAATACAGTAATTACTTTACCAACACGATAGCTGAGCGAAATGAAGAATGCAAAGCAAAACTCTTAAAATTAAAACTGTTCATAGAACTTCAGAGGGTTCTGATCAGGATGGGAAGACATGTTTGCCCACTGTCTCACTATACTTCCATCACAATGACCCTCTACTCATCAGGGGGGCAGGTTTACTAAATGCCCAGAAAATCACCTCAGCATCAGGGAGGGGAAGGAACAGCTTGTTCAACCCTCACCCTCATCTAGTCCTTGGGTACTAAGCACTGATACCCTTGGGACAGCAGGAAAATGGTACCTGGATTGTGTCTCAGGCCTGATGGTGTTGTGCCTTTGTGGGGTTTGTTTTGGTTTTCCCTCTTCCTCATATTTCTACAGGTGTGTTGGAGACAGTCATCACTTTGTAGTGGTTTTGGGTGGGCCCTGCAATGAGCAGGAGAATCATTCCATGCTCTTGTGTACAGAGTTCATGTCCTCATGAGGTGAAGATTGTCATCCTCAGGTCATACAATCTAAAGTAGAATTGGGTCAATTGATAGCAACTGCAGGTCTGATCCAAGGCTTACACCTAACCTTAGTGTTTGGAAAAGTAGGGGCTAGATGGGCTCCTCTGGATTTCTAATTCTTCTCCAGCAGATAATGGCCAACCTGCTATGTAGTCTGAATTCTTAAGCATTCTAGTATGAAAGATCAGATAGGAAGATAAAACATAAATTAACTTATGGACCTGCACAGGGGTTTTTATTCCAATGTAGGATTCACCTCAGGTGGGCATCAAGGAATTTGTTATTTCATCTAGATGCTCAAGTTATATATTCCCTTGTCTGAGTCCTCTGCAAAACATGAACCTCTAGGTGTGCTTCAGCCATACACACACTTTGTCCTCTCTCCTTGCAGCTCCTCTCCTGAGCCATTCCCCCAGAACAGTCAGGTTGAAGAGGCTGGATCCAACCTCTGTTGTTGGCCTGGGGTGTGACCCCATCCCTGTGCTTCTGGACCGGGATGTGAGGCATTGATCCTGGAGGTGGGAAGCGCAGGTCTGAGGCTGTAGGTTTCCACCCACAGCCCAGCGTGCCCAAGCTGCCCAATGACAGAGAGGGAAGCTGAGGGATGCACATAGATTCCAGTCTCCTTTGGAATCTGTGCACTGGGAAATTTTGGGACTGACCAAACGGGTGAGGGGACATCAGTAATGGTCCTTTAGGGTCTCACCTGGGGCACAGGACAGTACTTTGTACCAACATCAGGCCTGTGCCCATCTCCACAGGGTGTTTCTTCATTCTCCATTTTCTCCTTTTCCATGAGCCATTCTGGGCAATATTTAATCCAAGTTCCTTAGCAAAGAAGAGTGAAATGAGAGCAGCCTCAGAAGGCACCAGGTGGTTGGAAGATGGATGTTCCCACTATTTTTGTATGTATCCCCTGTGTTTCCATATTTTCCTCTGTGCCTTTTACTAGAGGAAGGTTACATTCTCCTGCTGCTCCCTCTGCTCTGGTGCTCCTCATCAAGGCTCTGCAGAACTGGACTGGCTTTGCTTAGGGCATCATCACTCAAAAATCCCCAGGGGTTGATGAGACATTTCCAGGTATAATGTTACTTGTTGTTCAAGTTTTAGCACTCAAATTCCCAGCAATGTGGGAAGGATTAAAAATAAGTAACAATTGAAAATGTTTCTCTGTTTGCTTTAAAGATGTTTTCAAAAATGGGGTGTAGGAGTTATTTTGCTCACACTGAGTGGGCGCTGGAAAATGGTGCCAACAGCTGAATTTTGAAAGACATCTGAGAAAGACCAAAGGGGTCATTGGCCAAGTCAGCAAGGAAGAGGCAGCAGTCAGGAAAGAGTGAGTGGGAGAGAGTCTGGCCACATCTTGGCTGTGCAGGCTGAAGGCAATGCAGATGTTTCATTGTGCTATGCAGGAAAGCAGGATCTGGATGTGACACAACTGCTGGGAGAGAAAGAAAATGAAGACTCAACCAAGCTAAGACTCAGGTCTGAATGCAGGTTTTAGAATAACAAGAGGAAAGAAGGGACAGGATGAGACTAACGAGGGAAGGTGCTGCTTGCCTTTTCTCAGTGGGCAACAGCAGTACCAAATCTTCCTTACGCCTTACACCTATCCCCCATATCTGTTATGGATTGGTACATGAAGGTGTTCATGGCACTCTGGTTCCCAATTCCCACTAAGCTTTGAAGCAACATGGATGCTCAACTGTCACAAAGTGACTTTGGGAAATCTCATCCAATGTGTGGGGAAAAAACCCAACCTCTTCAGCTGCACCTTCAAAGGATGTGCAATGCTCACTGGCACCAGTCTGGGGCATAAGCTGAGAGCTGACTCAGGAAGGAGGTTACCTCCTCCTGTATGACTTCACAGCTTTCAGAAGCCACTGGGTGTTTCTTGAGAGACTCACATCCACCCAACCAAGTGTCGTGGGAAGACAGAATGGGGAAGATCACTGGGAAAATGATCTACTTGCAGAAATTTATCAATATGACACACTGTGGGTAGAAACATCTCTGAAACCTGCTCTCTTCAGATGAATCAGAGGAAAATTCAAAACAAAACAACGCAGCAGAGACAAGGCTGGGATTTAATTTTTTAACAGTGTTTATAACACAGAAATATCCAGTAGTTCTAGGAGCTTTATCTCACACTGAATTGCATATAGAAATTCATACAGTTACCCTATGGCTTATAAAGTACAAAGCAGACACTCAAGGAGAAGACTGGGATTTGAAAATGCTCTTGAAAGTTATAAAGCAGAGCTTCCCCTGTTTCAGAGATGCACATGTCCTTGGGTGACACAAGTGTGTTTCATGAGGATCCTGTTCTAAATGATTTCTGCAGAGGGATTCATAAGTTACATGAGAGGTTGGGTTTAGTCTTCCCCAGCTCTTCCATTATTGGAATATGAATCCCAATATAACCAGTTAGATGGTGCCTGGGCCAGTTCTGACCCTCGCTGTTGGGCCAAAGGCAGCACTGTGGTGTTTTACCCCAGAGATACCTTGGCTGAGAGTGCAGCGGGGCACAGGCGCAAGTCCAGGCTTGTCAGGACTCCGTTTACCTCAGGGGAGAGCTTCTGGCGATGGTGAAGAGAAGGAAGGAGTGGATTCTGCTGGAGGGTTATATCCAGATGTTTATTCCATGGGTGCAGAGGTCTGCACCGGGGCAATTCCTCCAACAGAATAGAGGCCCGCATGGTCTGATTAGCTTTTTAAGCTCCGGGCAGGGGAAGGGGAGGGGACAGGTGAGCCACCAACCAGGTGAAGGGGCAGGGTCTCAAGGGACTAGAGACACCTATACGGGCCAATGTCCCCCAGGCCTGAGGGACCAATCACACGACGCCTTGCTGGAATACTCAGCAAAGGGACGAGGGGGAAGGGAGAGGGTAAACAGGACATTGCAACACACCGCAACATTCCATTCCCATTAAGGGCCTTATCCATTATAGTCTGAACAAGTCTTGCCCATGCAGTGTCAATCACAGCCTTCTTGAAGATCACCAAAACTCTGTACAGGCTGGCAGAGTCTTAGAAAAAGCAAAAGAATAAGTCAAGCTTGCAAAATTCTCACAAGTCCTCAGGCCATCCAGGGCCTTCAGCAAGACAGCTGTGCCAAGCCAGCACCTTGTATTTTCAAAACACTGGAGACTGGGTAGAAATCCAATCCATATGAAGGTTTTATGAGGAGTATTGCACTGGTAAAATGCACAAATGTGATATAAATTTAAAATCGGACCTTGCTTGGAGTCTGTTCATCATTGCTGCTGGCATCTCATCAGGTCTGATGTGGGAGCAGGGCTTCTTCACTCTGGCCTTCACCCTTCCCTTTGCCTGTAAAATGGCCTTTTCCCAAGCATTGCTCAGCCTGTGAAGTGGGGCTGCAGTGAATGCATGGCATTTTTGCATGTTTTGCCTTTCAGTCAGAGGAAAGGCCCACAGGAAGGTGTTGTGTGCCCAGCAATCTGGAACCTTGCTGGAATGGACTGAGGCAACAGCCTGCATCCATTAGCACTGAGGGCTATGGGCAAGGATGAGACTCTTCCTATAGAGTGGTCCTGACCGGCATCCTGAGCCCTGTGCTGATGTACAGCTTCTCCATGCACAGGCAACTTCAGCATTTCAGCTTTCTCACCATTCCCAATGAAAACCTTGTTTCAAAGGCTGAGAGCCTATTTTGGTAGGCAACACAGCTACAGGCTGTGCCTGTCAACTCATCCAGACCCTGTCCTGGCCCGATTAATGGGTGTAGTGGTAGATGACAATACACTCTGGCTCCTTGGAGGAGAACCTGGCTCCTTTGTACGTCAGCCAATGTGCTTCTGGAATGATCTCTATGAAATAAGTGGGTAACAAGGACCAGCTCTGCACAGGAACAAGCCTTCCCCACAAAGTGGGGTAATTCATTGTTTAGCACAGAAATTGCCTCCAATGAACTGCACTGTGTATGACCAAAGCCAAAATTGAGAGTTTTCTCTGGCTGGTGCCGTAGAGTTCCAAAGGAAGTGCAGCCTTGCTCAGATGAACCCTCTGTGCTTGAATTGTCTTGTGGAGTTTCAGCAGAGGGGCAATAACAAATGGGTTGGTTTCTGACTGACTCCTTTCAAGAGGCATGAGTTTGTGAGAGGGCATTTCAGAAGCTGTCCAGCTTTTTAAGTACTGGCACAGGAGGAAGCTCTCCTATATCCTTTCCACAAAGTTTCAGTGTTTCCTTCATCTGTGCTGGTGCCCCACTCCTCCAAGGAGGCTACACAAAGGGCAGAGTGAGCTTTTTACTTTAGGCCCATCTAAGGGGTAAGAGCCAAAATCCAGTGCCTGCTGCAAATTTTGGATATGCAGTTAGCACAACTTGCCATGCATCCAGCATCCTGCAGAGGAGATTTTGCAGACACATGTGAGGAAATAAAAGGGAATGGATTAAAGTTTACAGTGTGAATGAACAGGATTCAGGGTCGAGCAATTTTAGCACTCAGAAGCTGCAAAAGGAAACATTCCTTATGTTCTTCTGGTCCTTCCTGCCTACTGATCATACTCATTTGGGGTGGTTCAGTAAATAAAAGTTGTGAAGCATGAGTCCAATGTTGCCCGAGGTGTCTGCAACTCCCTGTCACACTGACTCTTAACAGCCACCTCTGGTTGTAGTCATGCTTCTCTCAAAGAAGCATAAATTTCAAAGAAGCATTAATCTGCCTCTGGCCTCTCCCTGTCCCAGTCCCACACCCTCCTCTTCACCAGGCTGTCAGGAGCAAGCAAACATAGGATGGGGGGTTGGGAAGCAGCAGCTTATAAAATAAAGGTATGGAAACACTGTTGTGTAGTATTTAATATTTTTGTTTCTTCTTTAATTGAAGCCTAAATGATGCTGGATTTTGCTTAGGGAGGTAGTTAAAACATCATAGCTTTTAACAAACATGACACCCAGCCAGAAGGGCTCAGCTCTTCTAAGCAAGGAAGGTTTGGTGTCAGTATTTGTTGAATCATCATTAGGAACTAAAGGTGCCTCCTTTGCAATACATTAAGCAAGGCAGTGTTAGTGCTACACTGATCTTTCAGCATCAGAAAGTAGAAATGATAAAGTGTCATTAAATCATATGATCTGGCAGAGGAGAGTTGACAAAGAGCAGCTTTGTGAGGAATGTGCAGTGACTGGATCTGTAAGGAGAGCAAACACAAAATGAACCTGAAGAGGTGTGCCAGAGCATCCCCACACACATCTGCACAAGTAGAGCTCCTTGGGACACCTCTGAAAGCTGTGTCCCTAGATGTAGCACAGGATATAAGTGACACTCATGCCCTTTTGAAGCAGTAGCTACAGATGAGATGGGGATGCCCTATTGCATCTCAAATAGGTTTAGAATTAAAGGAATCCTTGAACTCCAGCAATCAGAATAGGTTCCTCAATGTCAAGATTGGAAATGAATAGCCATACAGTAGAGGCTTGAGGTGTCACCCTAAATGTTAAAGAATCATAGAATATCTTGAGTTGGAAGGGACCCACAAGGATCATGAAGTTCAATTCCTGGCTCTGAACAGGACAATTCCAAAAGTCACACTACATGCCTGAGAACGTTGTTGAAACACTTGTTGAATTCTGGCAGGCTTAGTGCCATGATTCGGGATCCTGTCCCAGTACCTGAAGACCCTCTGGGTAAAGAAACTTTTCTTAATATCCAATACAAACTTTCCCTGACATAATGCCATAAACGTGTTTAGGTCCTAATCCATAATCTCTCTCTGATATTTGTACAGGAACTCGCTGCTGCATGCCGGAGGCGCCTTTTGCCAAGAAAGAGTGGAATATTCTCTGGTGTAAAAGACATTGTGTAATTGGTGTAAACGAAATTCAAAGTGTTTGAATTTTGCATACTTCTGATACATTGATATAGCTACACACATTTGGCATGCAGTTGCTTCTTGAGGAAGTAAAGCAAACACGTGCTTGTCTACCACAGCCTCTGTGTTTGCCCAGCCCTGAATCCGACAGCACAGCCAGACACTCACTCTGCTGGGGTATTTCCTTTCTGAAGGGATGGCAGAGGAAGGCCATGCTTAATCTGCTCTGTGATGTGAGCTGTGGCACATGCTGGTCTGCAGGGTCTGAGCCTGACTACTGCATATTTCTCCACTGCAGCCAGAAAACTCAGATTTCCTTGGTAAAAATAAATGGAGGGAAAAGGAGGATTCTTATCTTGATACAATTTCAGAATAAAATCAAAGCAGGGACCTAGATCCAGGAAAGCATTGCCAACTTCAAATTGTGCCTGGACAAGCCTTTGAAGATTGCCACCTGCACTGTATCTGTACTCATTGGATCATCCCTATTCCCATATGCCAGCTATGGGCACTGCAAAACAGGCCAGGTCTCATACCCTTCCTCTCACCACAGGAGGAGCTGTGCTGTCTAATGACTTAGGAAATCTGACTTTTCCTTTTCTGGAATAACTTCTGACCCACTGTATGACATTAGATGAGCTATGGAGGTGCTCCAGAACTCATTCTCTCATTTCAAAAAATAAGATTACAATAGCTACTGTATACATCAGAAGGGGCTGTAAAGGTGGAGCTTCTGCTGTGATACAGACTTGTGCTCAGAATATTGCTTGATACATTCACAAGTATGATTTTAGGACACATTTCTGTGGGCTAGAAACTCAAATCAGCACATCCTGTTCTGTAGTCCCCAGCCCTGGCTGTGAAAACTACAAATCTTCATCTTGCAAAAAGAGTACAGCCAAAGGGAAGAGCTGTTTGATTAAACCGCTCCTGTCTCAAGCACCAAATATATCACACACATGCAAACAGACCCTGAGCCCAGACCTTGGGAGCCAGTTGCCCAGATGCCTTTGAGGATCTGGGCCTAAGGGCTCATTCCAACCAGCTGAAGTCAATGGGACTGTCCCTATATTTAAGTTTTTGCTGGATGACAGCCAAAGGCTCAGCATCTTGCAGAACTGGCTCTCATGATGTTGCATTCCTTAATAGCTGGGAAAGAGAGCAAAGCAATGTATAGCAGAAAGTGTCCATCCATATTAGTGGGTATTAGTGAGCACTTTTAAAGGCCTAATCTATGTAAAAATGTTTTCACCCCACCATCAGCAACTTTCCAGCAAAGGCAGGAATTTCCCACGGCTGATGTGCCCTGAGCAAACAGAAGGGCTGGGACAAAGAGCTGGATAATGAGCTGGGAGGGCAGGAGCTCCTGTGCCATGTGTGGCAGCTGCCTTGTGCGGCAGCGATGGGGCTCCATGGAGCCACCTGGAGAACAGACCTGCCTTTAAAAGTGCAGAGGGTGAGGGTTTCAGCTGTGCCTTTTTAATTTTAAACAGCCATGCCTGTGGCTTTACAGCTTCATGCAAAGGCAGGCAGACAAACTGAAGTATGAAAGGAGCCTTATTAAAACACGCCATACATTATGTATGAACTTGAACTCTTCCTGACCTCTGGAGTCCTGGATCCGCCCCAATCCATAAACAACTTGGTCCAAATTTTATGCTGCTGTAGTAATTTGAATAAAATCACAAGCTGGTTTTTTCAAGGCAGTATACCCAAGTAAGAAAACTCAGGGCACCATTTTTTACACAGATGTCTGTCTCAGAGAGGTACCTCGCTGAGTACTGTAGCTGGATGTTAGCAGTCCCCTGTAGCTACAAGTCCTCTGTAAACCAAAGCACAGCCCCCATCCAAGCAAGCTGTTAAAATTTTTTCATTGCCATTCTCTAGAAAAATTATATTTAGAATGGCAAATGTATAATGGCAGTTAGAGCTGGCTGAGATATTCAGCCTGAATACATGATCTGGTACATCAAGCTCTTCCTCAAACTACAGATTCTTTAATCTGATCTCGATTTTTTGTAAAATGCTCATATTCTCATATTTAGCATTGCGGGGTTGGTTTGGTTCTTTTGCTGAACAACACATAAGCAGACTGAGCCACAAGGTTGTTTGCCTGCTGGTCATCTCAGCTCTTTGCTTCTCCTGGCATAGGCCATGTCACTCAGCTCACAAATTGCTGCTTTTCTTCCCCGATTCTCAGCCTTACATGTTTCATGTCTGAAATGTTATTCTGGTTTCAGTGCAAAATATCTTCATTAATGTGCAAATAGACATTGGATGGAAGGGAATCACCTGGTTTCTCCTTGGAGCTGCTCAGAGCCCGCCAGAGCCCCTGGTGCCAAATTCCTGCACATCCCTTCTGCAGGTAAGTAGGTGGCTGTGAGTGCACTAAATACAAGACCAGCACTGTGTTGTGGACTCTCTGATGAGTCTCTTCAGCCATAAATACTTCTCTGAAGGGCAAATGTTTGATGGATATTGGCCTCAGAAAGTTAAAGGAGGAGTCTGGGTGAACTGGAATGGATTCCACAGGTGGTTTGCAAAACCTTCCCAGTGAGTCCCAAGCCAGTCAGCAAAGCCATGTCATCAGTGCAGAAACAGTTTCTGCCCCAGACCTTGTCCCCAGATGAAAGGCTGTGACTACAAAGTGAAAGAGAAATACTAACTTGTGTTACCCGGAGACAAAGAGAGGAAGCCTCCAAGAGAACTCTGAAAATTCAATTAAATTGGAGGCATCATTCACACAGAAACATTTTGAATGCAAATTAAGGCTCTTTGGCAAGTTTTAAACTTCTGAGATATTGATTGATTCTTTAATTTTTTTTTGGCAAATTAAGAACATTTCATTGGTGAAGCGTAAAAGGTAATTTTCAAGTTTGTGTGTTATGAAGTGGAGCCTGCAAAAACAAAATATAAAGTGTCTCTGGAAATAACTATCACAACTGTTATAATTGCTAGCAGTGGCTGTAATTCCCAGTAGCTGGCTGCACTCAGCTTTACACGAAATTGATTTGACTTTGCATTTACTTTTTGACCAGGGCTCAGGTGATTTAAATCCAGGTTCAAATTAAATATGGTTTCCCCAGTTAAGATGAAGCAATGTATCAAATGCCTATGGGAAAAGAACAGAAGGGAATTGGAAAGCACTTTGTTCAAACTTTTAATTATTTTACCTCATTCACAGTCTGAGTGGCACAAGGATATGTTTTTGTTTGATCACATCAAACTTTCAGAGCACTACTCTTTTTTCTGCTACAGCTAGCACACTGCTTACACAGCACGGAGCTTTTTTCCCCTGACATTCACAGATGTGAGCTCTGATCCTCGTGTTTCAGAGCTGGAGGCTGATACTAAAAGAACAAAAAAAATCCCCAAGTGCTCATTTCTTTGCCTGCAAACCCAGATCCTGGAGCACCATGGCAGCTCTCAGCCTCTACCCCAACATCATTGCAGGCTTCATTTAAAGTGCTTGCCTGGTAGAAAGCATTGTTCTTGACCTCCAGATGCTGAGTTTCCACTGAGCAAAACACCAAGTTCTGCTTACACATTTCCTGTGAATAATTCAGCTCTGTGTAATGCCCATGAACGTGTCAGGTTTGTCTTTTTGGGAGATTTCTTCACAACCTCGCTGGCCCTGCTGAGCAGCCTGCACTGCTCCTTGGCCTCTCAGCCTCATGGAAATCCCTACAGGCTCAAGGCAAGGGCTGTCTCACCCTTCCTGTGGCTTCACAGGGGAGCTCTGATGCCTTAACTTTTAGCTTTCATATTTTTTAGATTCTGTACTGCCTTAGTGTGTGACTCTGAACTTCACATAAAGTGTTAGGAAGTTCTCTTCACAGTTTAGTCAGACAAAACAATCCTTTTCCAGCCTGAGAATCAAGGACACCATTGCAGCTTTGGGCCCAAAAGTGTAAACAACAGCGAATTGAGGAGAGCAATCCAGGAGGATGGGACTTCATAACCTAAAGCTGTAATTGGACAATTAACCCCAATATGGAAATGGACCAAAACTAGTAAAAGTGTGAAAACTCATGACCTGCTGTACATCTTGTGTCCATCTTATGTGAAGCCACAGCCAGGCTCTTGTAGTGCCCTAGGTGTATCCTGTGAAGACCTTTTAAATAAATACCTACTTTATTCCTGTAACTCTGTCTAGCCTCTGTTGCAGGCCAGCCTCTCCAGGGATCAGCTCAATGGCAGGACACGGCTACTCCTCACCTCTCCATCGGGCTGAAGTTGTTCTGAGAGCTGCTCTCTTTTGGCACAGTTTGGAAATTGCCTTTAGGAGGCACAACACAAGTAAGAACATGGAAGTGAGCTCCAAGCAGGTGAGAGCCAGAGAGCACCCCAAAGAGAGGGGTCTGCACCCACCCTGGCTCCCTTACTTAGTAAAGGAGACAGGCAAGCAGCTCCTCTGGTCTCTGCTCCCTGCAAGGAGAGCAATGCTGAAGGAGACTGAGAAGGTCAAAGGCAGCCACTGCACCACAGGTATCCTCTACCCCTCTGCCCGTGGCAACAGAGATGAGGAACAGACCACGACCACTTTCCAACGCTGTCTCTGTCAGAGGGACTGCCGATGTGGCTCTTTCTTGCTGCTGGTAAAATTGCACATTGAGTTCACAGCATCATCCTTTTCTGGCATGGGGAACAGGAGCCTTTCACTCTGGCTGAGCTGGACCTCAGTGCCAACCTCCCTGAGCTTTGCCCTCTTGTGCATAAAGAAGGAGCGAAGCCACAGCAAGGCAGAAAATAACACAGCCAAGGCCTCCATGAGTAGGAAGAGTCCTGATCATCAGAACTATTTTTGGAGGGATATTTCACTTTATCCCCCTTACCCCTCTGATGGTGGAGAACAGAGCCAAACACCCAGAGGGAGAAAAGATGATAAAAGGATTTTCCTTTCTACAGGGAGGAGGGACCATTATCAGAGCCACAGAAAGAAGATCAAAAAGAGCTACACAAAGCAGAGGGGCAGGCTCTTTCAATCCAGAGGAATTCATTGTGAGCCAGCAAAATACCTTAATAACAAATGTCTAAACCTCCTATATATGTTAATTATATCCCACCAAATTATTATTCATCAGCATGTCTTGTGAAAGCATTACGAATCAGAGATACACCTTCAAATTTTGGGGATCTGTGATAAACTGGGTGAAGAAAAAAACTGAGTAGCTGTGCCAGGGGGACTCAGTAGGTGTCCTAGATGTAGTGACAAAATGATCTGAGCAAGGACAGAGCCACTAGTGCCTCTTTCCCTCACCCAGGAGAGCGCTGGTGAGAAGCTGTGTGCAAAATCTGCTCAGCCTGTAGCTGCACGTCTCCTGTGTGCACAGGCAGCCAGTCCACGAGGATGTCAGCCATGCAATCAGTATGGTTTTCATCAACAGGAACAAAGACATGTGAACAGCTACTGGCAAGCGGCCAAAACTTTCCCCCATCACATTTTTCACAGTCATTTTGAATATGACCTCAAGAAGACCTGTTTGTTTTGCCATAAAAGGCAAAGGGTCTAATCCTAGGCAGTTTTGTGCTGATGCCTCTAGTTTTGCAGGCATAAAAGCTTCTGCTTGAAGGCATTAGTAGAAAAAAGGGAGTCAAGATTGGTTATGTCCTGGTTCTTCACAGGATAAAGGAGAAAATTACACATAGACTCAAGAAGGAGGTGTGGTACTTAACACATCAGCACTTGCTAATAAATGCAACACAGGCTTAGATATTAGAAATGTGTGTGTAAGAGAGCATGTCTGGTGACAAGAGAAACACAGTGTAATTTATTAGTGGTGATTGGCACAACTGACTGCTCTTTGCCACTGGAGAAAGTAAGAAATTACTCCACTGCAGTTCTTGCCACTTGACACATGGAATAAGCTTGGAAACTCCCTCCCAGTCAAGAGGTATGCATTGTTTCTGAAACAATGGTGCTTCATAGCTAACACCCAGTTCAGGACCACTTCAATTCATTACACTGGGTCTACAGGCCTCATCCTGCAGTCAAGAGGGACTGGTCCTCAAAGGACTTCAAAGCCTCTAAGCTTGCAAGTGAGGATCTATAACATGCATTTTTGCCATCTCCATCCCTTAATTGCTGGGTACCCCGAATAATTTTCCTTTACTTGAATGTGTGGGGGTTTTTTCCCTCCCTTTTCCACTCTTATATTCTTGTTCAAAATGTAAGTTCCTTGGAGTTTACATCTAACACAAGATGAGAATTTCTGAGAGAAATCAGTAAAGCCTATGTTTCAGTGCCAAGCAAGAAGTCCCTTCCCTAAAGGGAGGTTCACTGATATTGCAAAACTCAATTTTATAATAACTTCAGAGGCTACATCAGGAAAATGTTTGCCTGCCCGTGATGCTGGAATAAACATGAACTGACTGCAGATTATCTACACAATGGGATAAAGTATATCCTACTCTGTATCCACATGGTTGTTTCTCACATGAGCTGGTCAAGTCAAAGATTTTCTGGGTTGGACTCACTTGAAAAACTGTTCTTATGGTGTTGAGCAACATGTGAAGATGAGCGCCAAGAAAAATCCAGCCTTGCAGAGGGTCATTAAAAAGCCTTCAAAGGAAGAAAGTGCAAGTGGGGGAGGCCAGCATCCAAGAGTTGGTGTTGGAAAGCAGTCCCACATACTGGATTCATTGTCCAGGATAAGTTCATTCTAGTGAATGTATTTCCTCCTTTCAGTGCCAAGACCAAGCAAAGCCGGAGTTACTGGTTGCAGAAGTTCCAGTAGACTTTGATGAAGTCTTGCTTCAACTGACACACTCTCCCTTTTGAAAGATGTTCCATTTGTTTGTTTTCATTGGTTGCTATTTGGTTGGACTGGTCTTGTTCATCTGTCACAGATACTTGGTCTTTTCATGATCCCTGCAGTTCTTAAGTTTCTCAGGGGATACTCAGTTTTTACCTGCATTGAATGACTACACACTGTAAAATAATAATGTCATATAAATGTCAATAAACTGTCATCAAAGTTATTTAAATAGGTGAAAAGATAATACAATGACAAAATTGGAAACACTATTGCTATGTTGATAAACCTAATGTACATTATTTTAGTACCCTTTAAGAAATGCTTTTGTTTTGATAGTAACTTATGCAGAAAATTAACTTACACAGGATTATGCTGTACAAAAATATCAAGATCCTTTATTTTCTATTATAGTATATGCAATTTTAATTTTTGAGATCTTTGGAGTGATAAAGTTCCTGAAATACTCTATTTATCTTTATTTAACTCTTGAAGGGGCAAATGGAATGGTCTGGTTAAAACTGAGTCAGTTTCCCTGCCCCTCACTGGAGGGAAACAGAGCTATAGGGCTTTACCATGAGGAATTAAAGCACTTTCATACAAATGATGTCCATCAATTAAGAAAAGCAGGTCAGCAGTACCAGAGTGATATTTAGGAAGTTCCAAAGGTAGCTGATAAGGATAACTCCATAAGCATAGTACATGCTTGCAATTCCATAAAATATTTCATTCGCCATGCATTTCCTAACAAAGCAACTACAGTGGTAGAAAGCCCAAAAGGTATACATTAATAAGAGAAATCCCATTAAAGTCTCAAAATGCAATGGAAGATAACTGGAGACATTGTTAAGTAGTGCTTTCTTTAAGAAGTCATGCAGATGTCTGGAGCCCATGGCCTTCAGTGGGATTTAAAGCTGTTGGTCTATTTATCTTGAGTACGAGGAGGAATTTGCCACTCTTTGAAAGAGTGTGCCTAAGGAAGAATAATTCAATAACACAGAAACGTACCCTTATAGACACAGGAGTAACCAGATGCAGTTCTGGAAGGTGCAGCTGGGGAAATCTGTATTTGAAATGAATCTTGACACGTCAGTTTTGAGAGATACCAGTCACTGAAATCACTCACTGAGGCTGCTGATGGAAAATCCATTAGCTGCTAATTTCTTTGAGGCCAACACCAGTACTTCAGAACAGGACATCCTCCAGGCTAAGCATGGATTCTGGACATGCAGCAGATGCTAACGGAGAAGCAAGTGCTAAGCAGGTCATCTAAGCCATGGAACAATTCTCTTCTGATCTCAAAATGTAATGAGCATTACATTTGAAGCTCTGTGTTCCAGAGATGCCCTCACCACTGTACGAGTATTTGTGTCTCATCTACATCTTGCTCCTCCACCTCCTTCCCCTAAACTAGTTTAGATTGACTATTTCATTTGCACAAATTTTCCTTGCCCTTTCTTTCACTCTTCTCTACCCTAAATTTTGGTCAAACTCCAGAAACATTTGACATATATAATAAAAATATTTTAGTTCTTTGATCTTTGCAGTCATTGTCAGGTTAATGGTTAATTGGTGCAGGAATTGCTTAGAGGGGAAAAAATTTTGTTCCTGATACAATTTTTTTTTTTAAAAAAGACACTTTCCCTATGCCAGACACAAAGGTGAGATGACTTGCTCACCACAAGTGCCTGCTCACCAGCACTGAGCCTAAAAGGCTCCTGGAGAGAACCATGAACATCCTCCTAATGTACTCACACTCCATCCATGGATTATCATCATGCTCTGCCACCTGATAATAGCTGGAGTGGCTGGGTCCTCACATGCAAGGCAACATAAAGAGTTTGCCTGAAGGGTGGGTTTTGGGAAGGAGTTTTGAGACCTTTCCCTCACACTGTCACTGATATATTCAGGGCCCTGTGGGAGACTGTTATAATCACTATCTGCCTAATTTTACCAAATATCAACAGATCCCTGGTATGTAAATTGCTCTGAGTGCAAAACACGCTATTATGGAACCAAATCTGTCTGTGGATCTTGTTCATTAGGGATCTGCTTTGATGAAGTCAATTACAGTTCCTTGGCCCTCTTAATTGAATTTCTTTTTCCATCTCTCATTCTACTAATGTCTCAGCTGGTTTGCTTGCATGAGTCAGAGCTGGTGATAGCGTAAGGGAAAATATCAAGGTTCCCACTGTGGGGCTTTGTGTGTGGATGAGGGGGTCCAGCTCCAGGCCATACATGTTCAGGCACAAACTGCCATGCTCAAGGAACTTTACCTGGTGATACAACTGACCAAACACTCACCCTCCAGAAAACTTCCCCTGGAAAGAAAAATACCATGATTTTTGTAGCTGTACTCATGGCAAAAATCCATCAAATTAAAGGCTGCTTTTCTGTCTTTCTTCAAACTCTCTGTTGCTTCATCTGACTCCTTGACCTTTGCATTAGAGTGAAACTGATCCTGCCTCTCCCAGGTCTGGAGTCTGGGGCTGGCCTGGCTGGTTACTGAGCTGTGGCAGTAGCTTGGACAATGTGAAGAAATCCCACAAGGATTTTGGCTGTGTTCCAGCATGTGTGCAAACTGTAGCTCCAAAGGCACAATTTGGACAATTCTGTGAGAGTGGAGGCAAATGGCACATCCTGATGTACAAGTTATTCTCACCATCAACCTGAAGACCCCATTCCTAAACATAAATACATTTGTTGGGGTTTTGTTCTCAGAAAACCACCACCACAAATGTATTGTTCTACTTTCAGCCTTTCTGGCTGAAATGAACCCTATACAGCAGAGAACCGAAAACACAGAACTGAAAATCCCAACAGTTAAATTTGCACCATTGAATAAACAACTGCAAACAGGGATATGTAAAGTAAACATCACAGCAGTGATGCCCAGACAGCCTGACGATAGACAGGAACCCAGTAAACTCTGAAATGCCAGAACAACTTTGCATCTTGCTACAGCTGCACTGGTTTATAGACCACAGTTATTCTAACCAAAGAGGACATTTTACTACATTATATTATATTATATTATATTACATTACATTACATTACATTATATTATATTATATTATATTATATTATATTATATTATATTATATTATATTATATTATATTATATTATATTATATTATATTTCTGTTAGGGATTGTTTGGATGCTCAAAAGAAGAACAAAGTCTTGCAAAAGCCTCGGTCCCTTGCAGAGGGAGCCATATGAAAATCACCTGATAAATAACAGTTGCTGAGAGCAATTGCTCAGCCCACACGCTGCCTTGCACAGAAATGATCATCAACAGAAAGACTTTAAGAAATCAGGAGAGTCCCTCTGAAAAAGCTGCAGGAGGGATGGAGGAGTGGGGCAAATGGTGTATGGAGGCTGGGAACTTGTGCCAAGCATTGCTGTGCAACTGCTTGCCTGAGTCAAGTGGGTTTTCTATAAATGCTTGCAGCATCAGGGCCTGGGCTGGTAACTTGAATATTCGTGTAGTACATCAGCACCTTCTAAATGAGTGCTTCAAAGTCCCCAGGGCTCTTTCTGCATGTGATCCTTATCCTTCCCAGCCATCCCCGCTCCATGCTGTTGTACCAGGTCATTTTAAGCGGGAGGGAGAGGCTCATCTGGAAAACTGCTGCATATTTATAATAAGACCATCTATTACACTAGTGCAGGATGGAATTGAAAACACATGGTTCCCCGGGAGCAGCTGTTTCTTTTTTTAGGCCTCTTATGCCCTTCAGAAATGTCAAGATAGAGAAAGGAAAATGTCAGGAAACTGCAATATGCTTACTCTAAAGGCCTCCCGTTGGTGACGTATTTATAAAGCTGTTGGAAATTTGATTCACACCGAGCACAAGGGACGAGGTTTTAAAGACCCCCATTACCAGAGAGGGCTGCTAAAACCAATCCTCCTGATATGCATCTCAGGGGGGGCTTCTACTGACTGGACGTAGATGCCCAAGCATCTCTGGAGAATGCCCCCACTCCTGGAAAGGGGGTTCAATGCCTCTTGCTCGTAGGGGTTTAGAGGAAGGTCCCTCTGCCTTTGCAGTTGTGTCCAGAGAGCCAGGTGTTTGAGACTTTACCACAGTGGTGATTTTCTGCAGTGGGTGGAGATGGTGGACCTGGATGGGATAGTTCCGTGGGACCCACGTGCAGTGAGGGGTCTCTGCTCTGTTTAAAAGGCAATCAAAGAGATCAAACCAATCACCTGGCAGGCTGTGCCCATGTTGTGCCAGCGCTGGCACAGTGCTCTGGGACTGTTTCAGGTCACTAGTGAGCATGCAGCCATAGGGTTACAGGTGTCTCAAAAATCCACCCTACATTTTGTTGAGGTTTAGCTGGAGTTTCCTTACAGCTGGTCACTTTTTACAGGCCCAAATGTCAGCATCAGTGTGATACAGGCATATCAGGGTCCCAGATTATGTGGGGCAAGCAGGAGAGGGACAACTAAGGCCCATTCCCTCCCAGGGCTACAGAACCCTCTTACCTGCAGGGCTGGCTGAGAGATTGATCTCATACCTGCACAGAGCAGGGCTCTGAAGCAGCTGACAGGAGCTGCCAGTGGAACAGAACTGTCTGCAGTACAAGGCAGACTAAATCTACAGAGCTGCTTTTGCAACTGATAGCAAATATGACCTGCTGCTGTTTCAGATGCAAAGCCTTGGCTCTGCTCTAGCGGCAGTGACTCATACTGGGCTGAACTGCATCCAAGGTCCCCTCTGGGGATCTCTTCCCAGTTCCCTTCCAACTTCATGGAGATCAGAACCCTCAAGTCATCAGCTGGCAGCTTTAAAATTCCCAGGCAAGCCCCAGAGGAAGAAACATTGGAGCTGGGATTATGGTGTCCTCCCAGTTTGAGGAGGACAGAAGCACACACCCATGTGGCTCTGCTGGACTGCCCATGCCATGGGACAGCAGCAGCATCTCTGTTTCCTTACTCATGGCAAGCAACACCATCCCAGAGAGGGAAGAGGAAGAGGCTTCCAGAAGTATGCTGGAAGAGAACGTGGAAATATTTCAGTCAAGCTTCTCAGGGTTTTGAATAAATTAGACTTATCAAATATTGTGGTTTGGTTGGGGTTTTTTGTCATTTTTGGCAAAAATTTCTGGCGAGGAGCACAGAGTTGTGACCATATTGCAATTCTTTCTATGGGCTGTATTAGAGGAAAAGGATGTGGGAGGTCTTGGAATGGAGAAAAGCTCAAGGAAACAGCTATGTCCTGTTTCTGAGTCCAGTGTCTGGGATGTCGGGTAGAAAAATGGTGAGGTGTGGACAGATTATAGAGGTCCAAAATGCTGGACCACTTCCAGAACAAGGCTGAGGGGGAAAAAAAGGATGAGTCAAGGAGCTTGCTCTTTGAGCAAGGAGCTCAGCACCTCTGCCATCCTGGTAGGATGGGCTCAGGAGATTACCTTCTATCTGCAGCACACACACACATACACACACCCAAGATAACTTATTTCTATTTCAGTTCATCATGTTGAGGAAAGCAGCCCTGAGAGAGGCACTTTCCCCAGAGCAAGTGGATTTGAGTAGCTAATTTGCAGGTGAGAGTTGAGGCTGTATCTCCAGTGGGAATGCAGGCATGCAGCCCCATTAAAAGCCCTCTTCTAGAGAAAGAGGCAGAAAATAACATTGTGGAGCACAGGGTATGAGATACTGAACAGGACACAAGCAGCCCTATGAGAGTGGAGAGCGGGTTTAGACAGTTTTGGTTCTGCCTCTAAACCCTGGTGTGCAGCTCCCACTGATTCTCAATGTTTTCATCCCTTCTGCATGACCCTGCCAGCAGCAGGAAAGACCAGGCTGTAAGTCCTATGGCAGAAGAGGGTAATAATAAATTGAACACCAGTTTATGCAGAGCAGGGAGCAGAGAATGAAAAAAAAATATTATTAATTATATTATTAATTAAAGATAAATTAAGGAGAACTTCAGAGCAAAAGGGGATTTTGCAAACTTCTGGAGAAGATTAGCATGTGAGCAATGGTACATAAAAATTCAAACAACCTACATTCTGCTTGCAGGAACAGTCTCTGCTGGTCTTTCAAATATGTATTTGTGTCTCTTCCACCTCAGAACCACTCTGCACATTTCCAAATGAAGAAATATCTTCTGCTGTCTGTAGGAGGAAGGTAATAAGCTTTATTTCCAGCACTCGGGCTCCACTTGCTTGTCTGAGAGGGGGGAAGAAAGGATGATAGGGAAAGATAGATGGCAGTGGCTGAGACTGAAGAGACTGATGTTGGAGATGAGAAACAATAAAGAAAGGAGAGAAGGACATGGAGACAGGAATTTTCTGGAATCCAGTCAGCTCTTGGGCAAGCTCAGATTTGTGTGGATCTGTGTGAGTGCTGGGTAACATAAATTTGAATATGAGAAATACCAATGAGAGGTGCAGTGGCCAATGTCCCTCTGTTCTATAGCCCACGTAAGGGATGAAGCACCTCCTGTGCTATCAAGTGGTTTGATCAAATCCCTCTGTGTTTGTGCTTCTGCTTGCTTGCTTCAGACAGATAAAACAGTAATTCATCTCCCCATTGCAACTCCAGGCTCCATCAGCAATCCAAGTGACATGTTGTGAGGCTTCACTGCACAGATTTATGAACATGAGGATAAGAAATTTGGCCCATGACTTGTGGATAGCGTGGTTTGGAGTGGGGCTGGGGAAATGGCAGGTTTTACTCTTCACTCTGCTGTTGGTCTGTAGCCAACATTGCCTCTCCAAGAAACCCCCTCCCTTACCACTGAAACCTTATCTGGGTGGGTTGCACTGGCAGGAAGCCCATGGCAAATCATTCCAGGGTGAAATTTTTAAAATCACTACGGAGAAGAAGGATTTTGCATCTCATTTCAGCAGAGATTTCTCCTGTTGCAGTGAGACACCCTCCAGGCTCCTTCTCAAAGGCTGGGGTAGGCTGTCTGCTGGCTTGGGGGCCAGACATGTTGCACAGGGCAGTTATGGGGGAGATGGAGCCACCAGCTGCAAATCTGCATCCTGGCAGTGCTCTCCTGGAGCCAGGAGGTTGCTGTCAGCCAGCATGGGGGCACTGCTGGGTGTCTCCATACCTAAGCACTTCCTTGGCATTGAGCAGCCAGGACAGGACAGAAATGAGAGAAAACACCCTTCCCCATAAACCTGGAGAGAACCATCCCCAGGCAGCTCCCATCACCTTGGCAGCTTTGGCAAGAGGAGCTTGGTCAGGTCACCTTCATGTAGGAGTAGGGATGCTTCTCCTGAACCAAGCTCCTTCTGCGTGTAGGGGTGGCAGTGCTGCATTAGGGGAGTTTCCCTCAACAGAGGTAAAACTGCCTGGGCAACTGAAGCCCTTGGGAAAACATGACCCCTGGCCTTTTTTCCCTAATTTCCCCCCTCAGTGTGCTGGAGATAACTGTGCTTATCTGCCTCTGTCGGACACGTTGAGATCTGCAGAAGAGGAGCACTTGGGTGCATGACTAACACCAGAATCATCCTCACCATCCCTGTGCTGAACCCCATCGGGCTGAGGTTGCTGAGAGTCAACTTTGCACCAGTTTAACTGTCTATGCAAGGAAGAGTCATGGGCTTTTCAGCCTCCCTGCTTTGGGAAGGGGCCACTAAAATCCTTATTTGGGGCATTCAAGCTCTCCAGCAAGGTTTTCTAAGAGAAGTCAAACATACCAGCAGAAGTGGGTACAAACCATGCAGAGAAACAAAGATCATGGAGAAGTTAGTATTTCACAGTTAGTATACAGCCTATGGGAAATGCGATCATGGGTGGGAAATGTGGGTTTATATTTTTTCCTAAATTAAAATAAAAGCAAGGCCAGAGGTCCAGCAAAATATGGAACTGGAGAGTTCTGGTTTAGTGTTGCAGCAAAGTTTTTCTTTAATACTAATTAAATCTTTTGCTGTTGTTCAAGGAAAAGTATCAGCCAAGAGACTGTCTCTGCCTCCAGAGCTTTTGATGTGGTTAATTTTTGGAACAAAGAATTTGGGACTCAGATTTTGCAGTGCTTCACTCCACTATCCTGGCCTGTAATAAATACAAAAGTCCATGCCAAGAAGTAACAACAAGAAAAATATTTTTGTGGGTTTCTGCCGCAAAGCTGGGTTGGGGATAGATGGATTGATTTGAGGCAGGTGTTGAGTCTCCAGGGTGAGCCACCATGGAGTACAGGGCAGTAAGCATTGCCCTTGTTAACTTAGAGCAGATGCCATCCTGAAGGAGGTAAAAGGCAGCTGGTGCTGCTGACATGGCTTCTGCAGTTTTGCTCTGTAAATAAAATAATTTACTGGTAGCAGTCCTCAGTTTACTTGGACTAAGAAGGAGACTGGAGGGAGGATGAAATTCAGAATGAGAAGGAGTTAATGCATTTCAAGGGCTAAAACCTGCACCACTGGGATAAAAGCAAACTTAGTGACTTCATTGCAACTCAGCAGTAAATCCAGAGTCACTATTTTCTGTGGAGTGCAGATGTCTGAATACCATCCCTGGATGGGAATAAAAGGAAATGCTGTTTACTGTGAACAAAACGCATTATGAACCAACTCTGACACACCCTAAACCAACTTTCTTTTGAAAGCAAGCAAGGGTTTCATTAAAAGCAAAATTTGTGAAAAGAGATTTACAGGATATGTGGAAACTTGCTTGAATGATTAAAAATTAATTATATCATGGGGGAGGATGTACAAACACATTATGTTAGGATGCCACTGCATGGCCCAGACAAATCTGTTCCTGAGATTG
Source organism: Zonotrichia leucophrys gambelii (assembly GCF_028769735.1). NCBI lineage: Eukaryota > Metazoa > Chordata > Aves > Passeriformes > Passerellidae > Zonotrichia > Zonotrichia leucophrys. Next base: position 79,004,051 of record NC_088169.1, read on the forward strand.
TAAATTCAGCCCCTTTTCTCCCCTTCCTCTTCTTCCATCTGCTTCTCTTGGGCTGGATGGACACTGGAGCAGATGCACCTACGTGTGAAAAGCACGGACGATTCAGTGGTGCAGTGTTTCCTATTAAAAGTCGATCTTCCCTGCCACCCAAAGCACTTGTACCATCACAGTGCCAAATGCTGAGCTTGCTGTACTTTAGAGAAGGGAAAAAGCTCTCACCAAAAATAGGCTGTTGGTGTCAGACTGGGGATTGACTCTGCCCCCATCTTTGTGCCCCACTCCTGCCTGCAAGAGAATCTTCCCCCCTCCTTCTTTTGGTATGTTTCAGTGGTCTTACACCCTTCTACCCTGTCCAGAGAACCACTCAGACATAAACCAGTGATGGGATAAACTTTTTTCTGCTCTATCCTCTGCTATTTTATCTGGTCTTTCTCATCTGCAGAAACATTATTGTCACCCAGCATTTGCAGCCATCTCTGCAGCATGTCTGAGGCTTAGCAGTTGTACAGTAGGGCTGCAAGAGTCTTCTCCTGCAATTCCTTTCCCATTAATATCCAACTATTCCATTTTCTCCAGCCCCAGAGGTGTTTATCCTTGCTGTGAGCTCCTCAGCAGGCTGATTCACCCCTTGGGCAGTGCCAGCTGGTGTGAGGGAGCGGGTGCTCGCCAGCTGGCAGCCCTTCCAGAGGCAGATGAGCTGGCCAGGAGAAGAACTGAGGTCAGTCGGCCTGCAAGAGCTACTCAGTTACCATTTCTCCAGGGTTTTCCTCAGTTGTGGGGCTGGACAAGGGCTTGGAGAGAATTTGATGCACTTCTGCAAGACATCCAGGAGAGGAAGGATAGTTTGTTGGGGAAAGTGCTAACTTTGGGTTAAAGTATTTAACCCTGAGCTAAATCCAGTCCCTTACAGTGATGTTTAGCACTTCTGTGCTTCATTTCTTGCACTTATCCAGGGGTGATGCTACTCCTAGGAGTTAAAGACAGGGCTTTACTTGGCATGGGTGCTGTGTAAGTCCCCAGATATAGCCTAATGCTGGACTGGGCTATGGTCTTCTGCATGCCAGAAAGGTCTGTCAAATGCAAATTGCCAGTTGCAAGATCCCTGCTGACCTGGGGAAGGGCCAGCAATGGGCCCATTTCTTTTTATCTCTGCATTCCTCCCTGCCTTGTGTTTGCACTCCCCTCCAGGTCTGTGGTGGTAGGAATGAAGTCAGGATCAGAGACAACTTGTTATACAGATTTTCTTATTGTTATTTGCAGTCCAGACAGAAGTGTGGACTGGAGGGAACTACAGGGCAGTGATAATCCCATTCCCTAACATGTAGTATACCCAGCTGTTACATAATACAGAAAAAAAATCAATCAAAGAAGGTATTTTGCTCCTTCCAAGTCATGGGGACTTTAATCCCTGAAGAAGTGGGTGGAAGTACACATGGAAATGTGCTTGCTCTGTCTGTGTAGAGAAGTCCCCCCTGCAGGGCTCTGTCAACTGCTGTGAGCTCTCTTTGAGCCTTTTCCCTTCTTCCTGCATGTTTTCTCTCTAGATACTCCTTCTATCTGTATAATTCACCTTCCACACCTTTTGCTTTTTCCATTCACCCTGTTCCTCATCTCAGTAGCACTCACCCAACACCCCTTTGCAAAAACATGTCTGTGCTGCAGATATACTTTACTTGGAGTAAAGCCATCCTGTGCAGGGGACAGCAGGGATCACCTTTAAGATCTTGGCTTCCATATGACAGTTCAATGGCAAGAGAGCTGGAGTGTGTATGAGGGCTTGGAGAGAGGCAGCTTGTTTTTTTCCCGCAGCATATGTCTGTGTGGGAAGGAGGGCACTGATCCACAAACAGTCTGCTCTTGGTTTTGTCTGCTCCAGGCAGGGTTTGCAGGCTGCGCCGAGGACTCCTGGCCCAAAGTGTGTCTCCAAGGAGGCTGGCGTGGGTGCTGTGGCAGACTCTGCCATTGTTCCACTCACAGTGCGTGAAGGAGAGCAGCCAAGCCACCCTGTGCTCCTGCTCAGGACTCACACCCTTCTCCAGACAGGCAGACCTGCACAGCATCCCAACTCTGGCAACCCAAGGCCAGCGCGTCTGGCAGATCAAGCCTGGAGCCTCCAGGCTGCCAGAGAGCGCAGCTGGGCTGGGAGGGACCCCCAGGGGCACTGAATGGGGTCCTTTCCCTCCTGGGCGCCAGTGCTGAGTACAGAAACATGTGAGACACAAGATGCACTCGGGAGAGAGTTGGCAGGGCCAGTTCCCAGGGGCTTAACAATCTCTGTCAATGGCAACTGCCCTTAGTTCTGGAAAATACCCACCAGAGTCAAGGGAAGTTCACTGACTCACTGAATAGAGTTGCTGCCAGGTCGATATCGCAGCTGAGACCCACATCTGTGCACCCATAGTCAAGTTATCACAATTTTCCTCTTTATGTGATATTAATTTCATTTTTAGACAGAGGTCAGAGATATTTCCATCCATCTCTTTCCAGGGAACTCCCTCTTATTGAGAACCAGGATAACATGCTTGTGTCCGGGAGCTGTATAATCCCTCATACCACAGGATAAAAAAAATACCTGCTTTTCTGTCTTTCAATTGGTCTTTCCTTATTTTCTTCCTATCTGAGTTGCTCAATCCTATCTCAAAAGCATCCCACCAGGCAGCTCTTACCACAGCTAATACTTAAGTCCCTGTTGTAGAGACCTCCTCTTTTCCCTCGACATTTTGTTTACTGTATTCCCTCTAGTCCTTGCTGCACCAAATGCATGCCCAAGATGCCCCTCGGGAGCCTCCATTGCTGATAGCAGTTAGTATGTAATTTGTCAGTCAGGTCAGTATTGTCATTTCCTCATCCCTGGAAGTGCTCCAGGCCAGGTTGGATATGGTTCTGAGCAATCCACTATTGTGGAAAGTGCTCCTGCCCACGGCAGGGGCTTTGACTAGATAATCCTTAAAATTATCTCCCAAGCCAAACTACCCTATGATTCTGTGATTACATGCTGTCCATATTGTTCTCAAGGGATTTCTCAGTCTCCTAGTATTACATTCCCATCAGATTTAACTCACTTAGCTCCACAGCTCCTCATGAAAGGTAACAAGGTAACAACCAACCACTTTTTTTTCTCTTCTTTTTTCTTTTTGAGGCTCCCATTGTGTTTGTTCTTGTTCATGCAGAATATGCACAAGCAGTTGACATGAAGAGTTATTGAAAGACCCTCGATGCAACTTTTCTTCTGAGTGGCCAAAAATGGGCTTTTTTCCTTCTGTACAGAAGATTGTTATTTTTTTTTTTTAAATTAGCCTGTATGAAATGGGCTTCCTTATCCCTCATGTCTCTACATGACAGTGCCCCTCAAGATCATCCCAAACATGCTACTGCTAAATTTATTTAATTTATGGAAGAGAAATCTGGAGTGATTACACTGCACTGGGGGGTATAACAAAGCCTTTTCCACATCCTCAGAAGACAGGACACACAGTGATCAAATGAAGTACATAGATCCCAGTAAAAGATTTTCCATCCTTAGAGGCTTTGCAAACAGGTTGGGCACACTCCTATCAGGGAAGACTTGGGAGATAATCCCACTCATTAGTAAAGCAATGCAGTAGCTGAACTCCCAAGGTTTGTTCCAGTCCTGCTTTTTATGATTTTATTGCACAGCCTCACTGGAGAGCTCTCAGGGCATGCTGGAAGGTCTGTGAATGCTAAAAGGTTTTCCCTTTCGGAATAGGTCTCTCCAGCAGTGTGCTGGTGTGATGTAGCTTTTAATATGCATTTTTAAATGAGTTGAATATGGGGGTCGAACTGCCAGAGTATGGGTTTTTAAAATCTGGAGTCCCTAATGGGATGCACTAGTATTTCTAGATTTAGGTAATGGAGTGGTAGCAAAATAGAAAGTTGCCTTGTGCTGCAAAAACACTGGTGACTGAGATAAATAATTTATCACTGCTTTGTGTTTGTTGAATTCACTCTCAGTGACTGGCCACAGCACAGAGTTCTCAAACACAGGTGATGCAGGAAAATTTTCTACTATTTCATCACCTTTTTCCCCATGTAGCTGGAACAATGTTCTGCAGATTTCTCAGTGGTCACCACACATTCTGTCCTGCAGATGCAACCAACAGGGTGCTTGGTGCGTGCAGGTCAGGGCTGTTCCTCATCCCAGATGGCTTTACCCAAAGGCACAGTCCTTGGGCAGCCCAGGGGCGGGGTGGGCAGTCCAGGTTCCTGTGCTCACTCTGAGCAGCCGTTTCTGCCCCTCACACCCTGCTGCTTCGGCTCCTTCGCTGATGGCAGTGCAAGATGTCCAACGCTGAGTGACACCAGAATGCATCTTGTGCAGGGGGCTAGCTGAGGCCAGAGATAATGTTCCTCAAGTACTCACACATGTTCTGCTGTACAGCTGGGATGTCTGGGGAACGTGAAAAGAAAAGCTCACAAACACAACTGAGTCAATATTTGTTTTTTGAATGCTAATGAACGTCTGTGGGGCAATGCTCCTTCTTTATCCTCTGCAGCTGCTGCTCTTCTGAAGGAGTTCTCCTTTCCCTGGCTGCTGCCATGAGCAGCACCTCCAGGACACCAGTTTGCTCAGAGAGACACCACCAAGGGCATCCAATTTCCCTGACACTATGGAGAAATCACAGGGACAATTGTAGGAATTTGGTACCTAGAAAACTTTGGTAACCAATCTGAGTGAAGGTGATTGTTCCAGTTTAGCAAAGCCAGCACTGGGCTGGTGCTGTTAATTGTGCAGCATTGCATCAACAGTCCCTGGAAAAACATCAGCATTCTTATTGCAAGTGAGATATTTCAAAAATGTGTATGGTCAGCTGAAAGCTCAGGAGGTAAAAATACATGAACTTAACATGGAAAATGTCTATTCTGTATTTGTTCTTGGGTATTTGAGATTTTGCAGTGCAGGAAGGATATTTTGGGGTTTTCCATGACAATTCAGAAAACACAGGGTTTGGTAAGCAAAACCTGGGATTCTTCTATATGCCCTAAAAGTCATGTCTGTAAGAACAGAATCTGCTGTGATGAATCTTGCCATGAAACCTGTATCTGTGACATGCAGGCAACAAGGTGTCCATCAGTTCAGGCCTCTCCAGGCTGGCAAGGTGCAGGTTCCTACAGCCAGGCCTGCAGTGACCTGTGGGCAGCATCACCCTGGACCACAGGGATGTGCCAGCCTACAAACCAGCTGACAACACAAATGCTGCAGATGCTGATGGCTGGAGGTGGAATGCAATCAAACCCTTCAATTACACCTTGGTGATTTAATCATCTCCCTGCCAAATGGTACTTGTGCGTCCTGTGGTACTACCCAAACACAGTAATTACTGCTGTATGACATTTCAAAATAAAATATAATTTACCTGGGTCAGAAAACATCATTCTGCTGTCAGCAGTCCGCAGCCCCTTGATAGATGCTGCAGACCCATGCATGAAAGGTGTTTCTTTGAGGCTGCCACTGCTTCACTTCCAAAAAACTGGGTTTGTTCTGTAGCATTAAGTCATTTCTTTCTTGTTTATGAGATTAGGTAGTGTTGGGGGCAACTTTCTCAATGAAGCTCCAGCTGAACTGAGCCCTTATACACCAGAGGATCTGATTTGAAGAGGCAAAAAAAAAAGAACCATAAAAATGGCCAACACACAAAACTGAAAACAAGAGCTGACTAAGGCAGTTTTTGCTGCACACAGCCCTGGAAACACAGATGTGTTTCAGTGAGTGTGATTTGAAAGGGGATGAACTCATCTGGAAGCCTTGTTTGTTCCTTTCTGCTCCTCCACCCACCCATCACCCCCAGGAAAACAGCGGCTGCTGCGCTCTGGCCCTGCAAGCACTCAAGCACTTGCCTTGCCTTGCCTTGCACTCCTGCCCTGTCCTGCCTTGCCTTGCTCTGTCCTGCCTTGCCTTGCCTTGCTTTGCCTTCCCCTGTGGGCTGTTGGGCTGTCTACAAGCACACAAGCTGTTTGGTTTCTGACTGGCCGGTGGGATGGGGACGCTGAGGTGCCACAACCCCAGCCCACGTGGGTTGCCCCCAAGCAGCTTGGACGTACCTAAGGCCCTTACCATAGATTTCATGATGCTGGCTGGAGAAAAGGGTTGATTCAGACCCAGGAACAAGGTTTTGGTGCTGCTTTCTCCTCATGCAGCAGCAGCAGCCAAGCAGCATTTTGACAGGGAAGCAGAGAGACACAGGGAAGGGTACCACACCCTCCTCTGGCAGCACCAGGATCCTGTCTGCTGCAATAGCTTGGAAATATTTTCTCCTCCATCAGATGCATTTATGGTAGATCAGCATTCTGGGGTGTTTTTTTTCAGTGTTGGAGGATGAATAGGACATATATGGAGCCACAAACAACATGATTGTTTCATTTGAATGGTGCATCATTTCCTTAGGAAACCAGGCTAAAATTACTAAGCTAGTAAACATGAAGTAAGAAATGTGACACACTGGGGAAGTAAGGACAGAATAGGAGAAGTACCTAAAATTAAAGCAATCTGGAAATACTGAGCGCAGAAAGGAGTCCATTTTAAGGAGGAGGAAATCTGGTACTGTACTAGGAAGGTGCCTGCTGCTGCAGTTGGAGTGGGGTATGACAGACCCTGCACACCAGCACTGCAAACTCAGGACACTCTGGATTGCCTTGGCTCTGTATGAGGATGAAGGGCCAACTACTTTTCTCCTCTCACACCACAATTTGTCTCTGAAGTTAGGAACTGCTCCATAAAATTTGTCCCACTGCTAGTGTAAGGATGGCTAGGTCAGGCCATGGGAGAATGGCAGGCAGGGTTTGAGTTTACCACTGAAAGCATTTAATGCACACTTGCACTAAAGAGAATACATTTTTATTTTTATTTCTTCCCCTGCAAATAGATAAGATCCATCCCACTCACTAAACCTGGAGAGGGATCTATTCACTGCCCTTGTGTTACCTTCCTGCAGCATCAAGAGCACTCTTGGCGCAGCCAGACACGTGAGGACCAAGTGGGTCAGAAAAAAGGGAAAAACATCTAAATCCTCCTACAGATTTATTTGTGACAATGGATTTCATTATTACATTATGTCCTCAACTTTCCACCACCTCCCCCCTCCTCCACAAACTCGTAATCATATCTCAGATCTCGGCAATAATTGCTTCGCCACGCCAACAAACACAGCACAGATACGGCGTTTGTTGAGGGCTCAGAAAGCTTTGCAAACAGCACTGATTAGCCAGATCTCCCAGCTCGGGAATGAGGGGCAAGTTCAACTGGAGGTGATGGGGAAATATCCATGGGGAAAAAAAAGAATTTAAAGTAAGATCAGGCTTCATATTATGCTTTTTGTTGCTGTGCTGATGTTTGAGACACACGGTTGCTTCTTGCCTTGATGGGATTCACCAAGTGTAACCTTCACATCTGCACGAAGGAGTTTGACTCTGCTTGTTTGAGGCAGCCAGTGGTGCAGAGGTGCCCGGGGACTATGGAGGCTCAGTGCTGGGCTTCGAGCACGGGGCTCTGCAGCACAAGCCACGCGCTTCTCTGGTAGGGCAGCACCTCCCACGCTGCAGCTGCCTTCCCGTTCTCATGGAGCACAGCACACTAACACCAGCAAAGCAGTGCTTTTACAAAACAAGCCCTGAAACTGTCTGTGTGCGCATGGGGGCCTGGTGCAGCTGTGCTGCTGGCGCCCTGTCCCACCGTGGTGCCTGGGGCACAGAGCACCGTGGTGCCAGCCCTCTCTCCACCAAAGAGCTTACACCTAAGGAGCTTACATCGCCGTGCTAGGCTGCACCAGGAGCAAGGGGTTCAGTTAAAGGCAGGCACTGTGTGGGCCCAGAGACTTCCTGAGTTTCACTGGGGTCATTTTGATGTCACTTCCCACTCAATGGCCGCTATTTCCTCATCCTGCTCCTTGCACCCTAATTTTTAACACCCTGCTGCATCCCTCTGAATTCTGCTCCCTTGTTCCCCCCGTGCTCTCAACTCTGGTGCTTCAGACTTCTTGAGATACTGCTTTCCATGCTGCAAAAAGAGCTAACAATAGCAATAATGAGCAAACAACCCACGTACAGATCGCTGCAGCCCAAAAGTTTTCAGGGGATTTATCTTCTTGCCTAAGCCACCCAACTGGCCCTGCCATCTCATGTCACCTTCTTCTGCCTGCTGCAGCCTCATGCAGCAGCTCCTCTTGAGTGCTTCTCTAAGCAATGGGATGAATATGGGTGAAATCATCAAGTTTATGGTGCTTGGGCACTTTATGGTGCTGGATTCATCAGAAACCCCTCAGCAGGACTGCGGGGAAGAGTCTGTTTCTTTATGAATGGGCTGTCTGCTGTTACATGTACCTGCTCAAACCAGAGATCCATCCTTAAGTGTATCTGTGTCAGGAAGACGGTATAACTGGACTGGGAAAGGGCTGATTTCCAACTGACTGCAAATGATCATCCTTTCCAATTTAAGGAAGAAAGAGCAGAGTTTTTCACTGATGGACCAAGTCAGTTTAACTGGCTTGGCCAGGAAGTAAACTACAGACTAAGGGTTTATGATAAGATTCCACCTATTTTTTTAACCAAATATTTTTTCCAAAAAAATTTCAGATTTTCAGTTCAACAGAAGCTTTCACAGAAAGTGCCTGTTTAAAAACTGTGGGTTTTTTTCCCTTAAAAGGGGTCTGCTTTGTGAAAGGGCTGATCACTCCCTGCTGGAGCTGTGGCCCTTTGTGACACCCCTCTTTCCCAAAGCAGGATGGACACATGGTTATTGATCTTCAAAGGCAAATCAATGAACCCCAGGACCTGAGTGCACTAAGTATGGTATAATCTTTATGCTATCACAAATCTCTTTTTCATGCCCAAGGTTGTCACAAGATCACTGTGTCTCAAAACATTGAATTAATGTGGGAGAGAATGTCAAAAAGGAAGATGGTTTTCTTTGACCTTTGTGTAGAAGGTTTTGAGGGCGCCATGGCCACTGCTATTGACCTGAGCAGAACAGTCACCTTTTCTGTGCTTGCCTGCATGTCTCTACCCTCCACTGGGCCTTGGCACATGCACTGTCCCCTGAGGATGGGCGCACACTCGTTTTCCATGCAGCCCCCAACACAAGAGGATCCATGCCTGTGAGCAAATACCCAAGAAAAAAATCAAATCTGCTGCAGAGTCGAGCCAGCAATCATTTTATTTCAGGTCTTTAAATAGAATGCTGCCAGAACATTAAGACTGAAGAAGACCATTTTATGAATTTATCCTCTACTCCTTCTAAAAATGTCCTTCTACACATCATATTCCCCTTTGAAACAAATGGTCAGCAGCAATAAAATTTTTACTGAAGCAGCAAACCTACACACAAGGTCAGAACAATATCTGTGTTATTTACTCCAGTGTGAGTTATGATCTGCCTACTCTATACACTGTTTTCTGTGTTTCCCATTGATGCAAATCAAAAGCCTGTATTGTCCTTTTGCTGATTTAGTGCTTCATACACTCATTACACCAGGACTCATTTATTCTTTTTTTATATATGTGTATATTTCAATGTCACAAAAGAACCCATTTCTGGGTAAAAGATCTGACACTGTTTGTGGCTGAAGGCTCTGCTCTGTGCTGTCCAGCTCCTGCACTGTGCAATAAGTGTGTTTCAGTGGAAATGAACAAATCCATCACGCCCACAAAATGGGAGCAGCAGGTCCAGGAGGTACAGCAGGCTTGAAAACTGATCAGCAGGATGTTAGCAGGCCCTGGGAGGGGCAATAGCAATGAGAGAGGCTGAAGCAAGGCCCTGTGTAGGACAGGGGACAGGGCACGCCCAAGCCCATGTGCAGATGGTCACTGTGCTGGTGCAGGTGCCGTCACACAGGAGACCTGTTCTCTTAGAGCCATAGCATGATTCGGGTTGGAAGGGGAACTGGACATAATTCAATTCCAACCATCTCCTTGCCATGGACAGGGGTTCTACTCACAAGACCAAATTGCTTCTATCCTTGTCACCTTTCTTTTCTTCTAGTCTATTTCTCCACCAGGAGCTCCTGGGCAGCCTCAGGGAGGAGCAGGGAGGCAGTGGGACCTTGGGGACGGATGCAGAAGGCACAGCACTGAGCCCAGCAGCTTCTGCCAGGCACAGACATTGGGAAACCACTCTTGGGAGTTCTCTGCTGACAGGGTGATACAACACACAGATCACTGTTGCTTCAGTCAGCAAAGTCTTACGGGGGAAATTTCCCAAGGCACGATGTTGATGGGACTACCAAACCCCCATCGGAAGTTGGACTTGGAAGTTGGAGTAAACTGATCCTTCAGGCACCAGGAGGTCTGTGACAGTTGCTTGAAAGAGTTTTTCAGTTAGGGGGATTAATTCCCTAATTATGTAATTTTCTATTACATGATTCCAGTGGGACTGTGTCCATGTACTGCAAGCAAAGGCAGGCTCACACCCAGCAGGGTGAGTGGATGCAAATCTGTGCCTTGCTTCCGTGTGCCCCAGACTGCTTGAAACTTCTCATATCTCGAATGAGCTGAATGATGGAGAGTTTGATGTGCAGCATGACTCAGCCCTGCAGGTCTGTCTCAGAGCAGTCCAGCACACCTACAATGCCACAGAGCAGAAGCAGCAGTGGGTTTACCTCATCAAAGCACTAAGGAACATCATCTGTAGGTGCTTATGAGTCTAACCTACCCACAAGAGTCCTTTTAATTTGTCATCCACTCACCACCAAGCACGGATCTCTTGACTTTCTCTCCTCCAGCCTGTATCTTGACAATACAGACTGCAGTAGTCATACTGTTTTTTGCCCATTATTAATTTCAAATGGCTGAGAAATCCATCAAAGGCCTAGGCATCTACCCACATTCTCACCAGAACACAAAAAAAATATTTCCCACTGGTAATATGAATCAGTTTCCAGTTGTCTGGTAACAGTAACATTATGAACAAAGGTATTTTTTTCAGTAGAGAGATAAATACAACCAGGATTGCTTGTGTAACATGAAATTTTCCCTTTTTGCACACACATACAGATGGAAGAGCTAGTGCTGCAAGTAATGGTGGTGTCTGGCCTTTCCAGGCAGTGAGAAGCGGCAGGGTTTTTTTAATGACATAATCATTGAATCAAACAAAGGCACTGGTATTTTAGCTTTTTCCTTGCTAAATGGCCACAAAAATCTTAGTCCATAAATGCATTCTTGGATAGAATAAAACCAAAAAGGCCTTATCTGAACTTCATGCAAAAGAAAAGAAATAAAAGGTAACATAAAATTTGCAATTTCATAAGGGCAAATTAGTTTCAAAGGAAGCAAATTAAATTATCTCAAGGACTTGAACATCAATGAAGCCTGCAATGTCTTTACATAAAAGGTGCAAAACGATTCTCTGGAGTACTAAAAATATATGTTAGTGTTAGAAAGGAAAAGGGGGAATTTACAAGAACAGTAGTTTATTTAGACCTTGCAGAGGTTGTTAAAAACATAGGCAAGTTCTTCAAATGAAAAGGCAATTGAAACAAATGGACCTGTGTGAAAGTAATATTAAGGCTAAGTAATGAAATTAATTATTCGCTGTTGTTGAATGTAGGAAGAAATAAAGGTGGTCATTTCTGTTCTCATTTCTGTGACAACAGAAATGTTCATACCCAATCTAGAAAAAAGTTTTAAAAACTACTAGGTACTCAAAATCTATGGTGTGGTGTCTGTATCTAAAGGATAGAAGAGCCAGCATGAAACTGAACAGGCAGAGCAAAGGAGACTTTCAAATTAGTCAAGCTGAGACTAAGAGCAAATTAGTGCCTACTCTCAAGAGGGAAAAGCAAAGTAATAAGGGCAACTGCAATCCTCTTGCTTCCCAGCAATAGTGTATCAGGCAGGAAAATAAACTGCATGAAAAGAATTATTTTTTTAAGGGACATAGAAGGAAAAGGAATTAAAAAGCATTCAGGTTTGTAAAAGTCATGCCAGATGAACTTGATCTCTTTCTCTGATGCAACTGTTTTCTACACAGGGATCTGCAGTAAGTCTTCTATCTCGTGTGATGCCATAGGAGAATTCATTATTTGGACTGGAAAAACAGGGATTCAGCAAAGAATGGTAAAGTGGGGAGACAGCTGATCAAAGAGGAGATGGCAGAGAGTAGTCCTGTAAGACACAACATCTGCAGGGAGGAAGGTCATTACAAGGGTTCATTACAGAAGATCCTTTGAACTGCTCTTACTGAATATTTCATCAACAACCTCAACAAAAATGAAGGAAAGCATTGGTGAAATAACCTGATGTCACAATGTCAAAGAACAGTGTTGATCAACAGGAGGATATGTGTATCATTTAGAAAGACTAAAATCACCATGAGAACAGGAGCAGGAAAGGTAGAAATGTGATTATAGAGAATTGGAGGTCCTATACTCAGAGCAAGGAAGGATCTTTGCAGACTTCTACAAATTTTTTCTGAATCAGCTGAAAATCCTGTACTGAGGGAAAAACATGGGTGTACTAATCGACTGGAATAGGTGATAAATGTAGTAAGGCTTTGAACAAGTGAAGGCTCAGATGCTGCTGGGGCACTTCCAGTAGGAGGGGAGAGGTATTATTACTATCTGGGAAACAGTACAGACTTCTGGCAAGTCATGTTCAAGAAAATGAAGTCAAATACGTGGAGGTGTAGAGAACTGCTGCTGGGAAGAAGACCCAGCTTTATGAGATGAGACAAAAAATGCAACTTTAGTCAGGCTGATTAGCAGTACAAAAGCTCACTATAGATTCGTCCTAGGTAAATGTGGCACGGAGCCAGAAAGATCCTATGAATATAAAAGAGAATACTGGCATAAGAACAAATGGGAACAAACTAGGTGCAGAGCTGGAAATGAGGTTTCTCCTCAGAAGCGTGAAGTTTTGGAACAGCCATCCAGGAGAAGGACTGAGCTCAAAAACACAGCTGCTTTCAGGGCAGGGTTGGTCCAGCCTCTGGAAAGGGTTATAGGCCATGGCTGCTCCTGGTAGCAGAGGGAGGGCAGGGGTCAGATTTGGTGAGGCAGAAAACCTGCACTGCTGCTGCAGAACTTGTTAGGAACCATTGCAGCGGTAGCACCTCGGTTTCAGCAAATCACAGTTGGGCCTCATAGCAATGGGAAAAACCTTTGCCGAGTGTAGGTGTCATCTCCATAAAAGTGCCTCCCTATGTGCGCCTGTGATCTCTGATCCCAAGCAGCAGTGATTTGTAAGGTTTCTCACACAAAGATTCTGGCAAAAAAAAAAGGTTTCTAATAACTGCCAGGAAGTACTGCATAATCATTGAAAAGAGAAAGAGCTGGTTTTAGTGGTTCTTCCTTAAAATGAACGTGACCAAAACTGCCATTGTAAAGGTGTGACAAAGGAAGTATAATTAGACATAAGAAAGGATCACAAGCGTTTAACCAGGCATGAAAATTAAAAAACAGTCATTTTAGAAGAAGAGTTATCACTGCAGACTGGGGACTCTTGTTCACAGAAGTAGTGAAGAGACTTTATAAACAGGGGCTCTCAGCACAGCACTCCTATTCTCATGACCATACTGAGAGAGCCACCACTGAGAGCAGTTCATCTACAAACAGCTCTGTTAGTTCATCACTCACCTTGGGAACACAGTTTAAAGCACTGAGGATGTTTAACAGCAAGGTTTGGTGCTGACTGAAGATGTGTAAGCAAAATGCCTCCCTCTTGTCAGCTGAGCAGCTCTCCAGACTCTGCTGAGCTCACCAGCTCAGCCACCTCTCGACCTGGAAATCTGTTTGCTGGCGGCAAGTCCCTGCTGAGGTACCCAAATACAGCATCAGAGCACATGGGCAAGTACAGACCCAATGGAAAAGTGTTGCCTTCTGGATAGACTGTAATGGTTGGGTGGGATATTCTTTGCTGTGAGAGTAATAAGGCACTGGCACAGGTTGCCCAGAGAAGTTGTGGGTGTCCCATTCCAGGAAGTGTCCAAGGCCAAGTTGGGTGGGGCTCTGAGCAAGTGGTCAGAGGGAGGTGTCCCTGGCCATGGCAGGGGGACTGGACCTGTATGATCTTTATGGACTAGATGATCTATTCCAACTCAAACATCTACCCAAAACATTACTCTGCAGAGTAGCAGAGACAGATACTCTTTGGGCTTTGGAGAGAGAAATAAAGCTTGCAAAAGTGCAAGATGACTCTAAAGAAAAAGAATTAGGCTTATTTAATAGGTTTGGCAATACTCAGAGATAGAATGAGTTCACAGATCAAAAAGGTTTAAAAGTAAATGAAAGCCAGAGTCGTGATACTCCTGGCAATCAGTTTTTACCATACTGTTAACTCAATGGTCCCAGCTCTTGCAATTTTATAGTGATTATCCCCGAACTCCAGTTTCATAAATCCCAGCTCCCTGAGTCTTGGGAATCAGCTCCTGAGAGTGCCAGCTTCTGTTTTTAACAGTTACAGGAGAAAAGCTTCAAAGTGTGACTTGAGCATATGCCAAAGATTTAAAAACAAAAAGTAAATAAAATGAATGCCAAATTTTAATGCTTGTTTTTTTATAAAAACCCAAACCACTCTCTATTTTAAAGCTAATCTCATGACTTTGGGGGTCTGGCTCCTTATTCCTGAAAGCTTGATATTGGCACGCTGTTAACTCAGACACTCTTTCAAGAGGATTTGCGGAAACAGGCTGAAAGAGCCACAGTGTTCTGGAATAATGGATCCCCGAGGAAAACCCAAGGAATGCTTATGCTCTGTAGAAAAGCCAGTAAATGGATAATTCTTGATCTCCTTCTTTCCAGATTAAAATAGCAGAGGAGGGAAAACAAAACTATCAGGGAGATGTGCCGGGACTGGAAGAGCTCAGCTCGACAGGGCAGCTGCATTTGCAGCAGTTCAGAATATCGACACCACACAAGCAGAAGCAGCATTTCTGGTTGTTGGTGTCCCAAGAGACATGGCATTTGAGAGAAACTGTGTGGAGCAGGGATCCAGGCAGAAAGCCTTCAGCTGTCAAGCATCCTTCCTTGTTGTCCCTGCAAGCTTGAGTTTGACACATTCAGAGGTGAGGCAGAGACCACCAGAAAAGTGGAAATTCATGCTCCCATCAGTCTCCACTCTCCTTTTTCTTTGCCAGGCAGCTCTGTGAATCTCAAGGTGCTTATGAAGACCATATGTCTTCAGAAGGGATTTCCGTCTCAGGCATGTTATGACAAGAGCTCCACAGAGACTGTACAGAACTCTGAACAAATTCTTTTCCAGTGCAGAGGATAGCCCTAGGACATGTCATGGACTGAGGGACATATTCCACCTGTTGGGTCATATGGAGCCACAGCACTTGGTCAAGGAGTGGTCCACTCTCAGGGCTTTTTTAAGCCTAATGACCATTGATGTAGCTTGTCCCTACCAACCACTTTCCTCTGCTCCAAAAGCCCACATGCCAGATGCCACTTGTCATCTGCCAAACCAGCTGTGGAGCAGATGGAGCCACGGAGCAAGAGAGAGGTTCCAGCACTGTGCTCCAAGTGCAAGCGTGAGCCCCTCTGAGAGAGAAAGTGGGGAAGGAGACAGCAGCACGAGTCTCACACTGAGTGAGATTGCACAGATATAGTCCTTGGAGGGTAGGAGGTGGATGTTCATGCCAGACCCGGAGCTGACTGCTGCCACTGCAAATGAGGAGGAGGTTCAGGACCCCATCTTCAACCCACAAAAGCATCCCAGGTTGCTTAATAAGGATCAGATGGGGAAAAGGGCTTGGATTTGTTCCTTGGAGCAGTCAAGCCGTGGCACATAGCAGGAAGCCTTCTCAACATGCCTGTGCAGAGGACGAACTTGAAACTTCTGAGTTTGTAGCTGAGCACTAAATGGAAAACAGAGGCTGGGGAAAGGCTTTTTTTCCACCTCTGGTTTTGTGGGGGAGAAAACTAAAATTTTGTTCATAAGCAGTTTTGTGCCTGCATACAGGATTTATTTTTAGAAGACTTTATAAGATTTATTTTTAATTTCATCCAGATGTTTATTTATAAAATAATTTAAGACTTATATCCAAACAGTCATCAAAGAAACCTTTTGGGAGTAGCACTGTCAGTAGCAAAGGGTTTTAATGATCCACAAGGCAAGTGAATGGGTTTGAGGAGTGTCAGAGTGTCTTGGGGGAGCACAGGCATGGATCCAATTAGGAACCCATTCTGAGGTCACTCAGACATGACAGGAAAGGTGACTCCTTTGGGAACAAGATGCCAACTGTTCCACACGGTGTGATGTGGGGAATTGTAGAGCATACACTCTTTCCCAAAGACAGCCCCAGGAGAACTTCTGTCTTAAAGAGTGCCACATGAGATACCCACCATGGCAATTGCCTTGGATCATTTCCAAGCCCTGGAGGAGATGTCTGTCCTGGGCAGAATACACAAGGCACAGCTGCTGCCCCACGAGGATGAGTACCTGCTGCTGCCAGAGCCCCCAGGCCAATGTGAAGCCAGGGCTGTGTCCTGCTGGTGGGAGCTGGAAGGGGACAGACACTCCCAAGGCTTTCCATTATTTCCTTAATTCCTTTTCACATAACATGAAAATTCCACCTGTCCTCACAGCAGGTGACATCTACTGCTGTGCCCCAACCTGAAGATACATGGGCAAATCCTATTATCCCTCTGCAAATTTAATGGGTCAAGTACTCATGTGTCACCTGAGCACTTATTCATGTCACATCTACTTGAAAATGTGTAATTGTTTGCTTGTTTTTTGATGTTTTATTTTCCCCTTTCTCTTCTGAAATATTTATTTACAATGCTTAAACTTTGCACCTTTCTGAAAGTGGTTTCTATCCATTCTATCTATTTTTGTATCCTCAGTGGTTCAGGTAAGGCCATATAAATTAAATCTTAGTTCCACAAGGTGTCTGCTTCAGCTTGACAACATACAATTAAATAGATCCTTCAACAAATCAGTGCAAATTTGCTCATATGTGTTTTTTTCATTGATATCAGACTGACTGAGCTAAAAGATGCATGCTGGTGTTGGAGTCAGAGGCTTCCATTCAGATTTGTGCCTCTGCAATTAAGACTTTGGCATTTGATGAAAACTCACAGCTTAGGTCTTTCTGTGTCCTCCAGCACTGTGCCCCTTGGTGTGGAGTAGGCATGATACAGGAATGGACCAGATTCCTCACTGATGGGATCTTGTTTTCTGTGGGTGGGAGGCAGGAAGAGGCAGCATTGCTTTAGTGGGAAACAAGGAATACCCCAAGCTGGAGCAGAGCTCCTCAGCAGCACTGGGTTTTCTCTGAACATCTGCATCCTCCAGGGCAGTTCCAAGCAGCACGGGATGGCATGGACAAAGTGACAGCTTCCAGGATAGACTTTCTGCTGCCAGGGGACCAGGACCTCCCCTGCACCACATCCTCAGGGGCATGGCCAAGGGCAGGCATCTGCTGGCTCATCTCAGCTTTATG
Organism: Zonotrichia leucophrys gambelii; assembly: GCF_028769735.1. Lineage (NCBI taxonomy): Eukaryota > Metazoa > Chordata > Aves > Passeriformes > Passerellidae > Zonotrichia > Zonotrichia leucophrys. The sequence continues at coordinate 79,021,443 of NC_088169.1, forward strand.
GTGCTGCAGGAGCGTGGCCAAGCTGCCTGTGTCCTCACAAATAACCTTCTCCTGCCTGGCTGGCCCTAAACTTGTTGGGGAAAAAATACAGTTTGGAAGAATTTACCACTTTTGAAATGGGGCTGCTGGCAGGCCTGGGCACTGCAGTGCTGAGAGCAGCAGCAGGAAGTGTGGTTGCATGTGAAAACAAGCAGATTTGAAACAGTATTCACTCCAAGGGATTACACAAATAATATCCCAGTGACAATGGAGCTATTTACTCAGTTGACAGTATGAAGAAAGCATCTCCTTTTATCTACTTGGGGTGGTTAGTGGGTTCATCTCTCTTACAGCCTCTGTTGCTACTTGCTGCTTCCCTTGATGCTTCTCTCTGGTAGTTTTATTCCAGCTTTCTTTAGAAAGCTGTTTATTTGAGGAGGGTGTGGGCTTTGCACCACAGAACGGCAGCTGCAGAGATGCACAAAGAGGAGCCCCACAGATGCCTGAGCCTGTACACATTGGCTGCACAGTGAGTGAGGAAAGCTCACTCCATCAGCCCACACTGCACAAAGGTGAACATTCCATCTCAAACATGTCATATGGGAAGAGGTGGGAGTATCTTCCCATTAACAGTTGTCTGTCCCCGGCTCTGCTGTCTGGGATGACCATGTCAGTTATGATGCTCACTCAGAAGGTTTCTGAAATAGTTTCTTCTACAGTGAAAGAAACGGTATCATGAGAGGCCAAGCATTCATGTCCTCAACATATGGGGCACAGGCAGGAGTGTCTGGTAGGGATGGGACTGAGGTGCAAGGCTGTGGCTGAGCAGTTTGCAGCAACTTGGGTCCCTGCAAGTGATGCTTCCTCTGGCTGCAGTGCAGACCCATACCCTGCCCTGCTCTGCCACACTCAGCGAGTGCAGGTCACCCCGGAGGGTTCCCTGGTGCAGGGTGCTGTCCCAGGGCTGAGGCATGACTGACAGGGGATGATGACCCCGCAAGCTTCCTGTGAGATGTGAGAGCAAAATTGAAGGGGAATCTTCCTCAAAGGGCTGAAGTGTCCAGCACAGGCTTCCCCACACCTTCAGGAGATTTTTTTGCTTCTTTTGTTTGCACATGTCTATACTCGTCCATCCCCTGTAAGTGTCACATATTGCACGTGGTACCTCACCAATGCAGGCCATGTAATGGTGCACAAGCAATCACAGATTTGGCTTTGAAATCCACACTTGGGGGATCACTGCCCAGCACACAGTTCTGCCACAAGCACCCTACAGTGTGTTCATAGAAGGGCTATCAGATCATTCCAGACTGGAGCACCTCCTCTCTTCAGGGGAGGTACAAGGTAGGCAGATCTGGAAGCTCTTACATTTGGTGGTAAAAGCTATCCCATCATCTTTACAAAACACAGACATTACTGAAGTGTGCAGACACTGGCCATATCTGTTCAGTTCAAGGTTCACCCCAGGCAATTAATCCTGACCACTGACCAGCTGGTGTGCCTGCTTTGCATCTCTGCTCCCTGGACCACACTGTGCCATTCACACACAAAGAGCTAGTTCAGTGTCCATACAGCCTGGATGGGACCAACAGCCAGCAAGGACTTTTATGATACAATGCACTGCAACACCCATTCAAAGCCACCAAATCAGTCTCAAGGCAACAGAAACCTTGGCAGCTACAGGTCTGGGTAATATGAATAGGATTTATTACACTAAATTTAAGCCATCTAAAAACTAAAGATCAAGTTTAGACTAGTAATTTTGGATTCTTCACTTGACAATTTGTAGTTACCTTCAGAGAGGACCTTAAGTAGGCTCTGTGACATCTAGGCTGAATTGTCCTTCCAGAGTCCCTTTCTCCATTGCCCAGAATCAAACCCTAAAAGTCTTAGAAATTTTATGCCAAACTTCTAATTTTCAAATAGTCAAAGGCAGGTAAAATGAGTTTCAGTGACTTTCAGTGGAACCCAATAAAACATAAAACATTCCACCATCCATTCAGTGACTACATCACCATGCAGTTGATTTTGTCTGAGATTAAAGACAACCTCTTTGCAATTGACTTTCTTGTTGAAATTATCTCCCAATATCTTAAAAGTCCACTTCTAGGAGCTTTTTTATACTTTATTGCTGATTTTTAAGCAACGACTAAGGAAAAAAAGAAATGGCTAGAAGGACCAAAATTAAAAAGGAAGGGCATTCTGGTTGTTCCACCAAACTTACATAAAGCCAAGGCAGATTTTGCTGAAGTGTCTTCTTGTCCTTCTGCACTGTTGAAAGGATTCATTGAGTGTTCTCTGACAAGTAATGACCTTCTCTCACCCACTCTCTGAGTTAGAGTCCTGGAGTCAGTTATGGGTTGTATTAGGGAGCTGTAAACACAAAGTGCTGCTCTTTCAGCTACTAGAAGCAAAAAATAATGGAGCTTATGACTTCCTGCTAATAGAAAGGAACATGTGTTTTCTATCTGCTGATAAAGAACCCAGTGATACCAAGCCTTGCTAAAGGAACATCTGTGTTTTTTAATGGACACTTAAAACCTTCTCTTCATGACCCAAGATTCATTTCACATATAATATGTAATTCCACCAGTCTGCAGAAAATTCTTCTGTGGCTCACTAAATGTTTGGTATGTATTTTTCAATTCCAAAGGACAGATCAAGAAATGAAAAATTTCTGCTCCCCATTCTACTCTTCAACTACCCATGAGTAGGGGAGCAGTGGGTATGGAGGAGGAAAGAGGTGAGCTGCTGAGCATCATGGAGACGAGGAGCAGCAAGAGGAGAATCCTCACAGAGCTGAGCTGAAAAAGCATAAGTAAAAGGGAATGAAAGAGTGGGGGCTTGCCTGGATACAGAGAGGAGAAATTCTTCATCCTTAATGATGGGGTAACTTGTCAAGTGGAGAAAAGGAGCTGAGATGCCATCCTATTCTTGCGCATATCTTTAACTACCTTGCTGAAGACAGTTGGAGATGGTTTCTGGAGAAGAGGACAGTATATTTTGAAGTTCAGTAAGTGTTTGGACAACACTCTCAGGCACATGGTGTAATTCTTGGGGATGTTCTCTGCAGGGCCAGGATTTTAAATTGGTGATCCTTATGGGCCCCTTCCTATTCAGGATATTCTATGATTCCACAAAATCTAGAAGAGTGCAGCTCAAAGGGACATGAATAGGTTTGTAAGCTTGGCAGTAACTTAATTTGGAACCATGACTGGGGTAGAGTATCTGGGATAAGAAATGCAAGCTGATATGAGAAACCCTTTCTCCAAATGGGAGTGACTGACCAGAAGTAGTGATATGATGAGGAGATGACTAATAATATGAGATGTGCCCAAACCACAAGTATTAGGCCTGAATTGAGATCTGGATCTAAGTGCAGTGGCAAGAAGAGCCAGCTCATACTGGGGCAGGACTGAACTGTGAAGGCTGGATACAAATGAATTCTTCTACAGTTTCAACCCAGAGATTTAGGATTGGCTTCTCCTCTCTTTACTGGAAGTGACATTTATTAAAATAATTAGTGTCTAAATCTCCAAAAGTTTGAGGCTGGAATCTGTTCCCACTGCTGGTATGTTTACCTTCAACAAAACTGAATACCTGAACTTGAAGCACAGCTCAAGAATCCCACAGGAAAAGAAAACTTTTAGTAAGAAGCAGAAATATGCAGGAAGCACAGCTTCTTCGACAGAAGCAGCCTCTTTCATGATGAATCCTATCCAAAATCCCAATATATGAAGGAAAGTGGGTAAGGGCAGAGATTCTTTTGAAGTTCACCTCAGGGTCAGCACTTAAAATGGTGAAAGGGTGGAGGAAGAGACGCCCTATTTTGGCTAAAAAATGTATTCTTTAAAACCTACCTTACATTATATATTTTCAGCATCAGATGCAGGAAAAACATCCCCTATGGGTGCTTCCATATATTAGGTTACAGCTCATAATGTGGAGGAGAGGAGCTACCAGCCTACAGCATTCTCCAGCTATCCATACTGTATTGGTGAATGAAATAGGGGGTCTCTTTCTGTGACTCTTTAACCTTGAGAGGCATGTTGTCATGAAAGAACAGGAGACATTCTTCAGTTAAATACTTGATACAGTTTTAATTAAAGAGAGGTCCATATGGAGGCAACTCAATCAAGATCTGAGCCTTCTGGAAGCTCAAAGAAATTGGATAATCTGGAATTTGGCTTTGAAAGCATCTGCCTATGTTTCATTGAGTGTCTATAGGAAACGGCTGCCTTGTGCATAAGCAGGCAGATATTAATTTCATCGTGCATTATTTTTATAGCCAACTTCATAGCTTTTGATTGCACAACACAAAAGTGATAACAACACTGCAGGGCAGCAGGATGACTCATTAGGCATTACTGCTTGCTGTTAGCAAAGCCTTTTCTATTTACCTAGGTGCTTATGTGGCCTTCATCTCCATGGTGTTTGAGTGCTTCCCAAACAAATAAAACTCTGCCCCTGCTCCCTCTGCAGACCCAGCTGCAGTTTTAGGCTGCCTCACAGCAGTTTGAAGAGATGTGTGGTGACCTGGGACCCATTTCTGTGTCCCAGGGTGCTGAGACTTGTACACCATAATGCATGTCCTGTCCCTACTAGACATGTGCCAGCTGTGAGATGGAGACTGGGAGTACAGTCCCCCAGCAGAGAAGTAAATAGAGAATTTGCATGGTGCTTGTTGGTGGCACTCACAAACATAAATAGCCTGTCTCCTTACATTTTTTTTAGACTAATAAAACTGCTGTGCTCAGAAAAATCTTCCCTCGGCACAGATTTTACAAAGGGGAAGAGCCAAACTTAGCACTGGACGTTAGGTATGCCTTGCACCTCATCCCAGGGCAACAGCAGAGAAAGCAGTGCACTTTTAGCTTTGTTCTGCATGGGGATGTTCCTGGAACATGGGCCTGCAACGAAAAAAGAGGGTGATAGCAAATGGCATTACCCCTACCTTGTTCCTCGGGAATTGGCAGGAAACAGCTGCCTGCTGACTGCTGAAAATAGGGACAATTTCTCTGGGGACAGCCTCTCACAAACGTGCATGTTTGCCACCATCCCCTTGGGATGCTGGAGGACATTAATGCCACCAATCTGCAGTCAAAGGAGAGGACAGTTCTTCTGGAACCCAGGCCCACCCGAACCCTGACTGCCCAAGCAAAACAGGTCTTGATGCTCACCCCTTGGCCCTCAGCTAATAAAATCAACACTAAACCTAAACTGTAGTTTTCAGGCCATTTGGAGCAGCGAATTTAAATCCCCACTGCAGCCATGCCCAAGCACACACTCCTGTAGCTGGGCCTGGAGCAGGAAATGCTGGCACAGAGGCTGATCTGTCACTGTGCACTGAAGGCAGGCCAGAGCTGAGAACTGGTCCAGCCCTGAGCTGCCCTACAACCCCATGCATTTGATGCAGGGCTGAGTTCAGGCACTGCAGGGACCATCCTAAATCTGCAATATAGCCTTCCCAAAAGGCCAGATCATCCACATAACACCTACCTCTTATGGAATGATGGGCCAAGACTCCTGATGAGACCTACATGTGCCACTAGGGCTGATTTGGACAGCATAGGACCTGATTTGTCTCCTCAGTCTCCTTCAGATCCCTGCACAGGGACTGTGACAGTGCCAGGATGTGGCCCATAGCGGTCCAATGCCCTTTTCAGCTTAACGCCATTACCCTTTGCCCTATCACTACATGCCCTGGTCAAAAGTTGACAAGATCTCCATAGCTATGTTGCACAGATTAATAGCTTGAAGTTTCTAGCCAAATTTTATGCCTCTCAGGTATCTGTCCTTGAATTGCACAGGGCCAGGATTGTTTTGGCCATGCCATATCTGGCTCTGCCATGGACTAGAGCCATCTCATGAGGCTGGTCCTAGCATGGGGTTTCATTTGAGTCCTTGCAGAGGAGAGTGGGGAGCGAGAGCCAGTAATGCCAGCTCTGCAGGGCCCCACAGGCCTGTACAAGGACTGATGTCACCCAGTCCTGCTGCTTCGGATGAATTCCTTCCTACCACAGACATCAAAGGAAAATACAGCTTCTCAATTTGCAGAAGGAAGAAGATACCGAGATGTCCGTGTCCTTTGCAGAGAGTGAGTCTACACTAACTTACAAAGTTCAGGAAAGAACTGTTTTGGTTTGTTTTTATGAGAAAATAAAGTTTGAGGTTATGGGAATTCCACAAGGGACAACGTCTCACAGTAGTAAAAGATTATAAAAGAGAATTACAGTTCAAACCAGTAAGTGTTACATTATGCACGGAGACACGTAGACTGTAAGGCTTAACAATACACCAAGGCTGCCAACACAGAGCAAAGCAAAGGGCCTCCTTTTAAAATTCAGCTTAACAGTGCCTGACACAGAATGAGTAATAATGTTAGGCAACGCAGAATGGACCATAAAACACTGCTATATGCAACAGCTATTATCCTGTGCTAATCTTCATATCACATTATTTCCTCAAATAATCATAATATTGTGCCAACAGCCCCCTTATTCTTGCTCATTATTTCTCAGGCTGGCTTCCTTCACAAGGAACAGGGCTTGCACTAACAATGCCCTCGGGGTTCACAAGCGAAGCCGCGCTCGGCATACCCAGGACAGAGGAAGTCTTTTCTTGGTCCATTTCTTCAGTCTGTGTTTTTTCCTTCATGCAATTCCAGTGTAGTAGGAGAGATTTTCATGGAATAGAATAAAGAAATCCCTTATCATTACAAGTTTTTCAGGCACTGGTCATTCTTCTGCTTTTTCCCCCATCACATGTTTATTACCCCTGTTCTCACTTCTCATCAGTCAGGTTCTTATGTTTGCATCTCTCTTGGTGCAGTCTCTGCTCTAACATTGTACAGTGTGTTCCCACTGAGAACTATCAGCTTTGACTTTCCACAAATAAAAAAACCTTCTTGTCATTATTTTGTCACACTTTCAGCTTCTTCTAAATAACTAATTCACAACAATAAAGCTCTGGGTTGCCATTACAGGCTGACTGCCAAGCAGTTTAGATGCAATCTTGTGTTATGTTGTTTCTATAAAGGTTTCCCAAAATCCAGTGTGAATAGACTTGGGGTTTGTGACTTAAAGTAAAACATTTGGTTAATTTTATATTCAAAATGTTACTATCCAGAGCTGGAAATATGAATGTAATGATTTGAGGCTCCTATGCCAGCACAAACAAACTTCTTGTGGAGCACATACACAAACTCAAATGGCTTTTGTCTACATGAAGTAAGTTAAAACAAATAAGATCATCTAGTTCTTAGCATCTCCCATCTACCTGTGCAGGTTCCCTATTCTCTGGCCTTACATTACAATTCCTGGAAGAGGATCTGGGGGGTTTTGGAGTGATTTTACAGCACCTAGGACAACAGGAGGGGAAAGCAAACAAAGCAAAGTGGCCATTTGAGACCATGATGGACATGTGTGTCTTCCCTGTGGCCCGTGTCAGGGCAAATGCATCATTTCTGCCATGCAGGAAGCAAAGCCCTGGGTGTCGATCCAACATGAGGGCCAGGCATAACACTGATAAGGTAGAGGGAGGAGGGGATCCCAGGGTGGGAGCTGAGCAGCCTCTGGCTGCGTTGGAGGAATTAAAGTGGATTTGAGCAATGCCAGCTGCAGAATGCAAACTGTGCTTTAGAAAGCACTTGCTTGAAGTGGCCTCAGAAGGTAAAAAAATCCCTTATGTTTTTCCTACACCCCTGTTTATGGCTTCCTTCGCAACACTGTCCCATCAATGAAGAAAGAATGGCTCTAGCAAGATTTTGCTTCCACTAACCAATTATTGACTCATGCCTGTTCCATCCATCTAATGACAACTCCATAGGTCTTTGCAGATTCCATGCAACAAATGTGTCAGCCATTAACTTTCCCTCTTGTTGGGCTCCTGTGAAGATAAAAATCCCCACTTTCTGCGGTAAATTTCTGCTATAAATCCACAAATGTAATTGCACACAATCTAATTTCTGGCTCCTGGGCCTACATTCATCCTTGTCCAACTATTCCTCTTGACTGAGTTGATTAGATTATAGACAAGGGCAGGCGCTCTAACTGCAAGGTCATGTAGCTTAAATTAAATCTAAAGGAGCTGCAGTAACAGATATATAATAGAACTTCAACATCTTTACTATAAAAGAGATGGGGACAAGGAGCTCAGCTGGCTCCACTCTGATATCATTTGGCCTTAAGAAGGGTAGGGTGTCCTGGTCCTCCTTTGGGAATCCTCAGGGACCTGGTTCATACTGTGGTTGCTCCCATAAGCCAGGTTTCTGGAGCCACTTGCTGTTACCACAGGTACTGTGTAACTCATGGGTGACATGCTGTCCCCAGCACTGCCATTGAACAGCCAAATGGAAGCAAAGGGAGTGACTGAGGTGCCCTCTGTAAGTCACACTGCCACTCGTAGGACACCGTGTCAGGGCCGCCAGGTTCAGTATTGTGTGGGGTATCATCACACTGGGAGCAGAACATGCAAACCTGGACCAAATTCCAGAGGTTTCTCTCATACACTGTGGCCCTTGCCTACTGCAAAGCAGGTTTAAACCTGTTATATTTTAAAAGGCTTGTTAGCCTGGTGTACCATGCAGTTACCTTATGCTAAAGACAAAGCAGCTTGCAATTTTCTGGCTATTGAATTTTTTTAGAACAAATGGATGATGGAGTTACACAATGTGACACATGCTGCTTATTTATCAGGAACAAAAAAGACCCCTATTTCCCAACACACAGAAGAAACTGAACAAGCTTCTTTTTCCTGCCTTGATCTGGTTAGCCATCAGCCCAGAAGTGCTTTCTCACAAGTGCTTCTCCAGCTCCTCTTCACTGTGTGGTTTGCTCTCCTCACCAGCGTTTTGGCTTCTTTTCATCCCTGTGCACCTAGCTTTACCCAACCAATGACTTTCACTTGGATCCAAACAACATTGTCCCTGTTAACAAGCGAAAAAAAGTGAAAAACTGAGATTCATGGGAATTAGAATGAGAGTGAAGTGATTTGGCAGAACTAGAACAGGGCTTCAGCTGAAAAGCCAACCTGACAAAGCCAGGGGAACAGGGCAAGAATGGTATGGAAAGGGTAGCTAAGCTGCATTTTTCTAATCTGATCTAGACAAAGAGCCAGGAGAAACAGCTCCTCAAGCAGAACGAATGCTGAATGCCCAGGCATTTCTTAAATGGCCTGTCATCAGCTTACAGCTCAAAACCAGGATGGTTCTGAGTATTTAACTAGAAGCAACTAAAATTCTAGAGCTGGGTGTGAAATTCTGCTTCCAGGTAAGAACTGAAGCAGAATTAGAGCTGGCCTGCTGCATGAGGAGGAGAATAAGAGCTGTAACAGCTTTGTTGCTAAAATAAACTACATTAATGCTGGAGCCCCACAGCCTTGCCAGGCACCCTGGCTCAGCCCTCACCACAAAGCAGCCTGTTTTGGACAGCTATTGCCACCATTCAACTGCACAGAGCAACTTCACCACAAATCAGGGTGGGGTGGTCCAGCAAATGAGCAAAAGATGCCTGACACTTTAATCCTGGGAGGAAGCCAGGACCTTCTCTTTCTGAATCCAAGAGAACAAGTGCAGAGAAACCCTTTTACAGATTGGGAAAGTGTTGAGCAGTAGCGGACAGGCTGGAGTTAAAAACTGAGGCTCCTCTCAAGAATTTGAGCTGAAGCAGAAAACATTGAAGCGTGTGTTACCACGGGATACAGGACACTGCAGCAGGGCCCTGGGGAGTTAGGGGCATTGGTGTCCCTGGGCAGAAGTCCCAGGGTCTCACTGGAGCTATCTGTGGGGAGGCAGAGCAATAATAGCAGGCATCAAGGCAGTGTCCTGGTGTTTCACCAGCCACCTGGGCCTGCTCTAGTCCAGCAGGTACAAAGGCACTGGTGCTGGAGCGATGCTCTTCAAACTGAAATGAGGAGGGCACACAGGGAATACGAGGTAGGGAGGAAAACATCAAAGACAAGAGACAGAGAAATTAAAAAAGGAAAAGAATTAAGGTGGAGTGGACAAGAGCTGACACACACAGAAACAAAGGAAACATGATATGAAAACTAACAGAAGAGACAAGGAAAACCTGCCTTACAGGTTGGAAGGGTGCCTTTTCTTCCCTTTCACCTGCATGTGTCTTTTGACTACCATTGTTGGTCAAGATCAAGATTATAAAGTCACAAAATTTGCAGAGGAACACGTCTGCCTTTTTGTTCAAAGTCCACTCAGTCAGGCCAACAAAAATCCAGATCAATCGTCATTATTTTGTTTAATCCAGGTGTAAAGGTCATCCTGAGTCAGAGCCCAGGTCAATCAAAGGATACAGCACAACACACTGCCAAAAGGAACATATTCATCCCAGGTGACTCATGCACAAGGTGGCTTTTTATAATTATTGTTGTTGTTGTTGTTGTTATTTTTTTTTTTTTCATACCCTTTATGGGATAAGACACACATTTTGTCTTGGGAACATCTGGTGTCCCCACTACATCCTTGTGCCAGCTTCAACCCAGCCAGCTCAACTCCCACCTCACGGATGCAACTTCACCCAACATCAGAGTTCTTTCCTTAGATGCAATCTTTATGTCTGTGGAGATAGGCTCTGAATGGGCCTATTCATTCTTCAGGAATGCTCAGTGTTCATCCAAAATATGCAGTTTATCATGCACCAAATACATCTGGGTCACTGCTGGGAGCATCTGTTTGCGGGATTTTGACTGCTGGCATCCATGTGAACAGAGTATGGCAGAGACGCTTCTGCTGAGGACACCCTGGCAAATCTTTATGTCCACAGAACTCTCTAATGATGGAACTGTTCATGGAGCAAACTTTCATGGGAATTGCAGCGTGAGAAGGGTGAGTGTAAGGACCAGCAGAGCTCCGTAGAGCTGGGCTGGACAAGTCCTGGAGAACTCATGTGTAAGCCCAGCTGAGCCCCAGAAGTCAGGGGTGAAGGAAGGGTTTGTGGCCCCCAGGAGGGGCACAGAGACCAGTTTTGCCAGAGCAGACACTGCTGGGGTCAGGACTTGGTGGCCACAGGAGATGACTGTCAGCCTCCAGGAAGGGGTGATGGTTTGGGTGTGAAGAACAAGAGCAGAGATTGTATTCTACAGCAAACAAGCAAGAAAACCTAGATGTGAAGAGAGTCAGTACAGCTGTAAATGCTCTGCCATGCAACAGATGCATGTGGAAAGTCTAAACAACCTGGTAGGCAGGGGCTGAAGTCTCAGTGCCACGCAGGGGGTACAGTTAGGGACTGCATTCCTGAAACCTTGCTCGCAGGATGTGAAAAGAAAACCTGGCCCCACCAGAGGAGAGGTAACCTGTAACAGCTGGAACAAAGTCTCTGTGTTTGTGGTACAGGGAGTAACTGGAAATGCAACCACCTAAACTGAGGAAAGCAAGGCAGCCCCAATGGAGGCACAAAGGGGGTTTGTTGCCACTTGCTTTTTACCTCACAAAGAGCATAGGCATGCTTCCTACCCACTGCACACCTGGGCTGGAGGCTAAGCACCAAAGAACTGAGCCCCTCATGTTCTCTCAAGCCACGCAAGCTGTGTGTGCCCATGGGGCTCTGCATCCCAACAGCCCTGCCAGTGGTCTGGCACAGGCACCCAAGGCATGCAGCACCTACAAGCGGCTAAAACACAGACCCTTCCCTGAGGGGATTGTCCTGGTGAAAACAGCCTCAGAAACATTCCTGTTGGCAGCTTGAAATCCTTGGTCATCTGCAAAACAAGATGATTTTGCTCTCTGTGCAAAAATGCACCCCTCATGTGGCAGGCCCTCCTCCTTCTGTCACCCCCCCCAGCACTCACCCATCTTAATTCAGGTTAAGGCTGGTGGGAAATGACAAATCCTTTCCACATAAATCTTAACACTGGCTTGAGTTTGTTGAGAAACGGTGGTGATTTATGGGAGATTAGCAGATCAGAGTTGAGGAATGTAAAGAGGTTTAGGCTAACTAAGTGGAACGCTTAGAGCTGGGTCATGGAGAATTTGATGCAGGCTTAGTCCTCTTAAATGGTGTGCAATAAAAAGTAGAAGAGGGAAGCATGCATTTCCAATGCTCCTTGTAGCATGGGAAGTTGTTTTCCTGTGTTACAATCTGGAGAAAAATTTGACAGCCTTCTGTGTATTGCAATATAGCAGGTTCCTGGTTCCTAAAGGCTAGCATAAACAAAACACTGAAGCTAAAGTTGCCTTTTTTTTTTTTTTTTTTTTTTTTTGGGGGGGGGGGCAGTATTTTTGTTGCTTGCAGTTATAATCTTCCAGCAAATGGGGAACTAGTATGGTAGAAAAGGTAGTAAAATCAGAAGGCAGCCAGTCTCTATGAGATTTTAAAGGCAATGCAGTCAAAAAAGGGTAAATAGGTCTTTTCTGTGGGATAAGAAATTGGGAAAAAAAATAGGAAAATTATCCTTTTTTTGAGTGAGGATGGGTAAAGTGAGCCACAACCCCCTTGTGCCTTGTTTTGATTTTTTTCTCCTTTTCTCTGTGGTTCTTGCAATTTTTACAGAGCACTGCATTGTAAGTAAGCACATGACACATCCTGAAGCTTAGAGCTTAATTTCAAATCCCCAGACTCATAAACCAGCAGCTCCTCACTGAGCTGTCAACAGCTGCCTTCTGCTTTTGGCTCGGCCCAAAACTTCCAGGCACATCATCGGCTCCGTCCATCACCCGCGCCTCTCGTCCCGCACGGAAGCAAAGTCCTGGCCTTTCCTGCATGGGACAGGAGAGAACAAGTGGAGAATATCAGACAGGCAATCAAATGCTGAGGTTCAGCAGGCCAGGTGAATAATTACAAATAGGCCAGCTTGAGTGAAATTGTTTGGAATGACGCAAGTTGGTGGAAAATAATATTCTTGTTAGAAGCCCTGACAAAGCCAGTGGTCTCACTGCAATTACTCATGGGAATTACATTACGCAAAACAAGACCCTACTTATTGCAAAACATTCATATATTTTGCTTCCCTGTATGAAAATAATCTATTTATCCAACTAGAAATGAATATTTCTTATGCGTTTTGCAATAAAACTTCAGAGCACTGCCAGACGGTTCTCTTCCTGAATTACCATCTTTATTTTTTTGTGAAGCCAAAATTTCCTTTAATTTCACCAACTGCAAGACAAGAAGAAGAGCAATTAAGCTTAACCGTATAAGCTTTTTCATGTGGTTTCAGGGGATTCTTTAATGTTCATATGTTAGCAGATAAGCCATGCATCCACCCATCCACTTAATTACAGGCCTAGTACCTCTAGTCACTGTGTTTTTTAATTTAATTTGCTGCCCAGTTAGAATCTGAAAAAACCTTTGCCACAACATGCCTGCCACCTGCAACTTCTGCCATCTTCAGTATAAAATTTCAAAATGAGCAGTCGTTTACCACTGTGAGACATTTGGAGAGGTTTTATTTTACAGTATGTCGTCCTTCACCTAACGAAGAGGGCAAGAAATACACATTTCTGTACTCTGAACTCAAAACAGAGATAGATACAGAGAGTTAAACAATTATCTTCCCCCTCCATTAAGTGCAATTGATACTTTCAAAAATGACCAGCTATTCTCACTTGACTTCGCTTCCAGGTGCACAACTCAAGACAATCTGAGAGGGCCTGTTTCTCGAGACTGGTGTGGGAACAAGGAGCTCTGAACTTCTCAACCTAGACACCTTGCTGATTCACACTCATCTGAAAAAAAAAAAAAAAAAGTAGACCCAAAATAGAACAGCCAAGCAATGAAACCCATCTTCCTGAAGGAAGCACTTCTTGCCTAACCAGGCAGGGCCGCACTTCTCATTCCAGCCCTTTGGATCATTAACTGCAAATAATTCAGTCAAGCTTTATTGGCTACAATATTTCAAGCCATCCTTCAGTGACAGAGCAATGTGTGCTTGCATAATAATCTTTAAATTACCATGGACTTTGACAGAGCAAGGCTTCCATAAGTGGACATTAGAAAAAGCTTGAGCTCAGAGTAATGGGGTGACATATTCACCAGCTAGGTGTGAAGGTTAGTGGCTGCAGCACAGCCAGAATAATACAAAAGAAACAGATCTAATTAACATGTGGCTCTTGTGCTCACTTATTGGGTCACTGCTGGAAACATCAGGGATCACTTATCTGACCCCAAAGAGGGCAAACACAACTCATTAAAGTGCACTTCACTTTGCAAAAAAAAAATTATATTAACACAAGTCATTAGAAACCTTGAATGGTTTGGAGCCAATCCTCCTTCGAGCCAGCCCTCAAAGGGCTCAAATGCAGTGCCCTAAAGAAGCAGATAATTGCTCAGCTGTGACACCCCATACAGAAAACTGTGTGTCCTCCACACAACAGGAATTTCTGCCATTTCACACCAGTGTCAGTAGAAGCATGGCAAAGATGAGAAACCAGCCTCTGACTCCTTGGCTGCTGAAGACCAGTGCCATGCTGAAGCAGGTACTGAAAGCTTTTGTTTTCTCCACTCTGCATCATCAACTCCCAGGGCACAAATGCAAAACTGACTTAACACAAAATCCATCTGGGGAAATCCACATGGCTTAGTGCTTCAGCCCCTGAGTCTGCACTGCCAGTGACACCTGTATAAAGCTCAAAGCAGGCGTCACCGAGGCTTATGCTTGGCCTGTTGGGACAAAGCACTGTGCAGGAAGGATTAAGCCCAGAACTGGATCAGGCAAGCAGCGATGTAAACCTCAATTTGGCTGTAGAGCGGATGGGATGGGAAGTGCTGCAAGCGGTGTGATGTGTCTTTGTAACAAACCACAGGTGGTGTCACTGCTGGAACATGCAGAGGGGCTTGCAGGATGGACACTCCTACTCTTGGGGTGGCATGCTCCAGCCAGAAACCACCTTGCTCCTGGGATCTGGGCTGGGAGAGAAGTAAGGCCTTCATAATGTTTGGGCATGGCCCTCAGGGCACAGCAGCCCAGACCCAGCAAGAGAAAGGAAAGGCAAATGGTAATGGTACAGTGAACACAGGGAGAGCAGTGCCAGCCCTGGACCTGCTGCTAACACTGGCAAATGATATCACCTCACAGGATGTGCTCCCCCCAAAAAGCTCATTTGAACATGTGGAACCAGGACAGAGCTGGCAGGAGACAAAGCCTGGTACCCTGTCACATGGGTTAAGTTTCCATGTGCCAGAAACATTTTCACCTTCAGGCTTTCCCTACCACTGTACGTGTCAGGCTGTGGTCTTTTCTCAACCAGGCTGTGAAAGGTACAGTGTAAATACATTCCTACAGAGATAATTCTGGGGCATATCTAAGCCAAAAGACATTCTTCATGGGTATTCAGAAGCCCAGCGCCTACGGACAAGTTATGCAAGGTCCCATAGGGAATATGTGGTGAGACACAGGTGGGGACTTTGACCAGCCAAGCCCTAGTTTTGTAGTGACCAGCCAAATTACTGCCCTACTGGATGACTCTCGGCTAACAGATACAACTGTTGCAAGTTTTAATTAATCAATATCTGTTAAGACTGCTAGGTGGAAGTTTCTCCAGATGTAGATAGCCCCAAATCAATCCCATACTTACTCATCAGGGCAGGGGCTATGGTAAGATGAATGTGTTTGCACTGCACTTAGTGACTACAGCCTCAGCTCGGGATCAGGGTCCTGTGGCAGCATGAGCACAGAAGAGTAATGATTACCAGGACAGGGGTTATTGAAAGGCTCTATCTCTCACAGCAGAGGTTTTTGACAGTCAGTGACTCAATGTTCTGTCTTTTATAACCACAATGACTCACACCCCAGGATGGAGAATGAGTGCAATACGCTGAGTACTATTGTTCCAGAGCCCATCAAAATAAGCAAGGTCATTTTCAGCGTTTATAAGACAATGACAAGCTGCTGGGTTAATTGTGGCGAGGAAAAAAATGCACAGAAAAAAAGAAGAAGAAGGATGAGTAAATTTTCAGATAACTAAGTTCACAAGGATTTGCAAACTCAAATTTTATAAACACAAGCAAGACAGATCAGAAGCTTAACTTTGATACCATTTGCTCTGCTATAAATCAAGATTACCACATGTGGATTTATAATGGGGTAAGTCTGGCACACAACAAGAGAAGGATCAGGCTTTGAGCACCAAGTGCATCTGAGTACCTTCTGCATTGCCTAACACTACAGGGATGAGGGAGACTGTGCCTCACCGCTGTGCTGCTGTACAGCTTAGAGACACATCTTAGGATAAGTAAATTATCTCTGAACATGTAGGAAGGATGACTTGGACACAGGAGGTAGCTAGGAGCTGTAGCAATCTCTGGCTTATGGGCCAAATGATCTGCAGCTCCTCAAATCAGAGGTCAGGGTTAGGAGTTGAGATGGCTGATGCAATGCAGTCTTGAATTAGTAAGGTGGAGCTTTCATAGCTGGAGAGCTATGCTGATTTCTGAACAAGGTGGACTGTGGTTCTTTTACGTGTTCCAAAAACAGAAACCAGCTTGGCTAAGGGGTCTTGTTTCTCAGAGTCATTGAGTGTCTGCCAGGAGATCACTGGGTACTCAGTACACCTGAAAATCAGACCATTCAAATTATGCCATCAGGCAGAAGAGCTTCTTTAGTGGGACTGATTCTGTGGTCTTGTCTGATGCACAAGATTTCTGAAGATACTTCCCACAAGAATGAGTTTTATACCTGGATGTTACACACAAGTGAGTTTCATCCTTCTCTTTCTCAGAGTTCCTGCACACCATTTGGTTTCTGTCTTTCACATGGTAAGTCACAACAGAAGGGACAATCAATCCCTCTCATCTGATTGACAACTGGACAACATTTCTATCCTTCCTAAGAGGACACATGATACTCTTTCCCATCCCAGAGAAGTGTTACAGCCAGTAGCATGCCCAGATCAATTTCCTAGATCAGAGGAAAGCTGCTCCCTCATGTTGGTGTCATGTGGCCTGATCCTGGCTGCCCCTGCTCAGGCAAAATGCCACTGGTGGATGCTCCACAGTGCTGGGGCTCCTCAGGGGAAAGGATCTGCTTTGGAGCAGGCTGACAAGTGCTGAGGAGTGAATGCTGGGTATCGCTTTCCAGCCTGGCTGGAAGGGCAAACATAGCCCAGCATGTCCCACAGGAATCTGTGACTTGGTGAGGGGCAGCTCCCACACAGACCCCAGCCACTGGAGAAGGCTTGCTTGACCTCTTGCTTGCGGAGGGGGCACTCTGATACCCCAGAGAGAAGACCACACCAAGTTATGAAATGTAGCCTGCACATTGATGTCATTGATGTGTGATGCCTTTTAGTGTCCCCTGGCACTGCATGTAGAGCCACAAGCCTTTGGCATCACCCTTGGGAAGAGGAAATAGCACCTACAAACTTTAAGCCTGAAGAAGAATAAGAGGCAAGTTTGACATTTGACTCTTAGAGATAGGCACTACCTAGGCAAATATTTGTAAAAGATAGCTCTGGCTCTTTGAACAAGGAAGGGAAGTGGAGGGGCAGGGACTTGCCCAAGTCAGCCAGGCAATCTGCAGCAGAACCAGAAACCTTTGGGTCCCAGCCCAACCCCCACACTCTAGACAGGGCTGCATTTCACCAAGGACCAACAGCTGCACACCTCACTTTGCCTGTCTTATGATTTCTTCCTCTTATGCGCTTGGAAGAAGTGTGCTTTTAAATCCTGGATGTTATCACAATTTCTCAGATCACGTTTCTATTGTTGTGAACAGTGTTTCTGGGTGCAGTTGCTCGGATCAGTGAGTCCAAAGAATCTGAGATCTGGGAATAACGTTATCCTTCAAAACATTAATCAACAAATCATTCCCCTCACTTAGAGAAAATGCCATAAAGCTTATACAGTCCTTTGCTACTAATTCACAGATCACCAAGAACTGGCATACATATAAGTATTACATGGAAACAAGTTACTTCTCCATAACAAATGGGTATGTCACTGGGATTTCCAAGACATAGTGTTCTACCTGGAATAAAAGGAGGGGCACACATTAATACATGCCATATTGACTGATGTTTCCCTCATAGAGAATGAAGCTAATTAACATTTGTATGAAGAAGAAAATAAGTCATGTTTTTCTCATGGGTAAGTTCTGGTCACAGATCTAATATGAGTTAACACAGTGCTTGCCAACAGTCAATGACAATTGTAATTTTCTTCTCTGGTCTTTGGGCAGGCACACAGTCTGGAAGGACCAACATGGCCCCAGCCTGATACACACATTTCAAGACCCCACCAGGGAGATTTTACTTTTGGTTTTCAGTGTTTCCTTAGTGGGAACCAGGTGCTACAGTAACAGTACAGAAACTTCATAAAATCCCACATCAAGCCTTGCTTATCTAAATATGAAAAACAGCTCCTGCTATGTGATACTTTCTGATCTACATTTTACCTGAAGCCTGCAGATAATTTGCAATGATGTGCTCAGTCTGCACACCAGCCACCCACGCTCACCTGCCCACTCCCTTACACAAAGGAGCAATGATGAACAGAGGGAGAGAGGAAGAAGAACTCCATTCTGCTGGGAGAAGCTCCTAGAAAGTATTTGACTACTAAAATAATTGCTGCTTGGCACAAGCCTCCTTGTCCCAGCAAGAGTCCTCTTTTTTTTCCAGATGTGAGGTGAAGAACATCAGCCATGTTGAATCAGCTGATCCATTCACGTTGCTTTTATAGAGCTTCAGGTCATCCTTTGGGTTTTAGTGTATCCCTGGTGTGCTCACTTTGTCTCCTGCTTGGCCTGGGAGGCTCCTTGAGGCACAGAGCATAGCTGGCTGCTTGCTGGGCTCCTTCCCTTCCTACCAGCAAGGGAGGGCTGTAAGAAGCTCTCTGCATGCCATGTTTCTGTGGTCCAGAGCCCGGCCAAGAAGCCAGCCACAGCTCCTGCACCCGTGCTGGTGCTGCCTGGGGCTGCCAGGGGCTTTCCCACAGGCTCTAGGCATGCTCCACTCTGATAAACACAACAGTGGGTGAAACAGCAGGGACAAGTGCATTTCTTCTCAAAACTTAGGTCAGATTTTCCCTCTTCATATTTGGAGCTTTCATCTGCAGACATCTGTGCCTCTTCTGACCATATTTCACTTGAAATCAATAAAAACCATCAAAACACAATATTCCGGGGTGAAAACACAACATGGGGAAGGGTTTTGGTTTTTTGAAGCAAGAAGGTTTGGTGTTGGAATGGAAAAGCTTTGGGAAGATAGAAAGCTTTGCACACTCCTTCCCAAAGGGTGTAAGCATCTCAATTATTGTGGGGAGATTCTTTAGTCAGACAGCTCTGCTGGTAACCCCAATGGCTTTATCCAGGTCTGCAAAGACCTAGCAGACACCACCAGGAAAGCAGGATGGATGTTCAGCTAGTGCCCCAGCAGGGCCATCAGCTGCCTGGAACGAACCATAAAGGCACTGCTGATATGACATGTGGGTGGTCCAACACAACCAGAATAGTAAATAATTGAGACCATTATACAAAGCAATTAGGACTCATTCAAACAAAATATGCTTTAACAAGGCCTGATTTGTATCTGCTAGTATACTGAGCTAAGCTCAGGTGATTCAGAGCATTTAGGACCAGAAAAGTGAAGCACCTCTCCAAACCATGTAGCAAGACTGGTTAAATGACCTTTGGATATTTAAACATGGTGATTACAACAAGGAAGGTGATTTTACCTCTTCATACAGATTTGTTAAGTACCATAAAACTGTATTTGAGCTAAATGTCAGTGTTTTTAAATGTCAGTGTTTTTGAAAAAAATTGTAGAGGTGGCAAAAAAATACTAACACAAACAATGTGAGGGTAAGGAGAAATTCCTGCAAGGAGAATTATGTGTCTTGTGCTGCACAATCTATCAAGAAGAAAATGGAGAGGTAGCTCTGACTGGAATGGGTAAGGACCCTTGCCAAGAAAAAATGGTGGTCTCAGCTGGCTATTGTGCTTAGCAGGACATGAAAAGACATAAAAACTGGAAATCTCTGCTCAGAAGAATTAAAAGGGAGTCAAAATGCACAAGGTGTGCTTTATCAAATTGTAAGTAACTGGCCTCAGCACAGAGGTAGTGAGGTGATTGCTCAGTGGCCTGGAACTCACGACACACCAGATTATTCACAAAAATGCTAGACAAAGTTTAAGCCAAATTAGCTGTCCTGCACCTAAAACCTCAACATTAGGGATTGCTCCATGCAGCAGCAGATGCTGCTGCAGCCTGCAGGAAGGCAGGAGAAACGTGGGGACCAGGGTCAGATGGGCCCTCAGAAGAACAGCTTCACATCTGAGACCCTCAGCATCAGTTCTCCCAGTGTTGCAAATGCAAATAGCAACATCTGGGAAGCAATTAGCAATGCTTTTTATTTTTGGCTTAGTCCTTTAAAAAATAATAAATGCACTTTATATCAAGTAGCTAAAGTTACTTACCTGGCAAGAGAATGCACTACTCATGCTCTGGGAACCTCAGTAGCAAGGGCAGAAGAGGAATTTTTCTTCTGGATCACTTCTAGCATAGTCTCACAGTAGCAAACCTCTGAAGCAATTGCTAGACAGAAATCAGATCATGAATGTAGATGGAGCTGTTGGTGTGACCTGAGTGGTATAACAGGATTTTGGGGATCCTTTGTTGGAGAAAATCTAGATACCCAAACTGATTCTGAGCTGGCACCCTACATCTCAGAATACTGGGAGTTATAAACCAAGGGCAAAAGCAGCATTGACAATAGACTGGGGAGTTTTCCCACTAATTAAGCAAAGATTTTGCTGTGTACTTCTGTGAATAACTTCATACACCCAATCTGGGAGATGCCCAAGCTCTTGAATAAGAATTGCTTGCTACGTTTACTATGAAAAAACACCTTCACTGGTGAAAAAATCTGGTGTAGGCCAGTAAAATATCTGAAACACCTAAAATCAGGCATATTCTTCCTGCCCACAAGGAAACTCTATTTTGCCTGAAGCTGATGGTAACAGGCAGTGTGTGTTCTGCCGTGGGAGTTTAGGAGGACAGCAGTTCAAAAAGTACTTAAGGGTTGATAGAACTCAGAGCTGACAAACTTGAAGCAGCACAAATAACACCCTTTCTGCTTCTTCCAAGCAGTTGGCGAGGACAACAACTGCCTCCTCCCTCACACACAGCAGTTTTGGGGCTCCAGGTCCAAACTACTGGCATACAAGCTAGGAAAGATGTCTATTTCCTTGTCCTGCTACACCTGAGCCCCTCAGGAGCTGGGCAGAGCTCAGAAATAATTCTCCACCACAGCTAGCTGAATTTAATCTTTAAAAGTGGGATGTTTAAAGTCCCTGCCTAGCCCTCACTGGCTACAGCAGGCAATCAAGTCAGAATCCGTGCAGGAATGAGATAAATATTTGAAGGACAAGTTAGTCCTGTTTCTACAAGAAAACAATGGTTTCCTTCAAAGTTCATCACATATGCATGCGGGTTTGGTCAAGAAGCAGTAACACTCATCAAAACTAATGTAACTAGCTTGGACAGACATGGCCATCCTGCACCCTAACAAAATCCTTCAATGTTCCATGTAGCAGAACCTCTCTGTTTACACCTCTAGTACCCTGTCCAGGAGAGTTGGGTCTACTGTAGGCAAACTGCCTGGTAAAATCAGGCATTGCCTTCACACTACTTTAAAAATCTTCCTCCAGCACATGCTGACCCCCAGTGTGGTTGCTACCTCTTTCCCAGGCACTAGTGACTTTATTTACTTTGGTTTCCCTCTCCTTAGCTGTTGGTCCTTGATTCCTTATGTCTGCTCCACAATAGTGCTGGATCTCCTTCTCCACTGTGAACCCAGGTGGTATTGAGCAGAAAGCACAAATTTTCCTGTGGTATCTCACAGCAAACTGAGCTCAGAGCAGCTGCCAGTCACCATCAGCCACAGGCAACAGTGCAGTCCAGGACTGTCTGCATTATCCTCACAAGAGCCATCCGCAGGTGGAGATCAGCTTCTTACTCCCCAAGCCATGAAGGGCTGAATGACTGCAGAATAGGACTGCAGATTGATTTTTTTCCTTCAGTCTAGAGGTACTTTTATCCAAATTTAGCAGGGGTCATCTGCATTGGGACCTTACCTAAACCAGATGACATTGGCACTGGTGGGTTTTACTTGGTCCATTCCTCGAGATCTTCTCACCGGTGCCATGGATATAAAGAAGTGACAGAGTCAGTGAGTGACCTTAGGATGCTTCACCTTTCTTAACAGATCACATCAGTGATGTGCTCCTATCCATATCTTCCCTGCTTGCCTCCAGTTTCTCTACACTCTCTATAAGACTTAAGCCACTTCTGTGGCTGACTTTTTCCCTCTTCACTGCAAACCAGTTAATGCAAAACCAGCACAAGATGGGAGCTGCTATGAGCAGGGAAACAGGAGATGGAAAACTATGGAGTGATTTTGTGCCTTTCCCCAGACAGAGTTCCACTCTGCAGACTCCCTTGCCAAGTGATTCAGTGTAAGGAGTTTCCTGTTGCTCCAGGGGTGTGGAAACTCACCTCTTTCCTTCTTCCTAGGGCTGTCTCCACAGGCTCACCTGTGCAGTTTACTCATATTTAGGTCTCAGAAAACAAGACCATTTCACCCTTCACCCTCTGTCTTCAAGAAACCCAAACCAGGGATGAAATGAACTACAGGTGGGTGCTAGAAAATGGCAAGTGTGGCCACAGCATGGTTATCTACTGAAATGTAAGCACTTGGCTCTTCCATATGTCACATTCACCCCTAAGCACCAGTATCCCCCAGAGCAGAACAGGTAACATGAATGCCCTTCCAGCACTGTCGCTGACCCAGCTGCCTCTGTATCATCCACTATTTATGGCAAACAGGCATCTGCCATTCTGTCTGAAGCAGAGATAAAGACCACTCTGTGAGGAAAGGACTAAGAGCCCACCTACATGATGCCTGCTTTACCAGAGGGATTTGGTGCTTTGGAGGAGCACAAGGTGAAGTGCCTCTTGTTCAGGACAGTGCACCAGCATAAGGCAATGAGCCAGTCTGTGTAATTAATTTGTTTTCATGTCTGAATGGCTCCTGTCCTTGACCCAGGGGCATAAACTCAGTCCTTCATCTTGGTTTGTAGCTGTGCCACAGAGCCTGGACTTGGCAGTCCAAAGAGGATGGACAAGATGGAAACACTCTTCAGGTGCCAACATGTCTCCACCACATTAACTCATTAACCTTGTAGGCTTGAGATATGCCATTGACCAATCAAAGAGTTGGTATAAACAAACTACTGTCTCATAAAATTTAGAGATAAACTTTTCTCACAGTCAATTTGTCCTAACAGGGTTTCTTACACCTTCTTCTGAAGCAGCTTAAGTTGGTCTTTCACTGCTGTTCCCTCATCTGTGCCAAAGCCCCAAAGTGAGAGAGACCAAGTATTCACACAAATGGCAAGCAGGACTACCCAAAAAGGGTGATGCTAATGACCTACAGCCCCTGCTCACCTTTAAACTCATGTCAGAGACTGCTGCCTCTTGGCTGCTGTCCTGAGGGTTTAGCAGAGGACCTAATGGAGTACCCAAGAGTACCATAATCACCTGAGTCTGTAGGATGAAGCACCCATCCATACATCCTGAGAACAAAGAGGATCCAGGAAAGACCTCACATTTCGTGTGCTTCCCATCAAGGCTGCTGGACCACTCTGTTCATCCGGCAGGGTGGAAGAATGCACCAACCTCAAATCTTATTCCAAATATTTCACCACCTAAATAGTCTTAAAAGCAAATAGCAACAGCTGAGCACCAAGCACGAGATCCTCTGTGATGGTTTAGCTGAAAGAATACCAGACATGTAACAGGATCTCTAACAGCAGTCTGCAAAAAACACTGGCACTCTATGCTCAGTTCCTGTTCTCAGGTTGCCACAATATAATACACTCCTTTTTCTTTCAGTAATGGAGAGATAAACCCTGTTTGTAAGAGTTATTATTCCCACTTATCTTTGTGCAATGGTGATGAAGCCAAGGGTGAGTGCATAGGGCTGCAAGCAGCCTTAATTTCTTGAGCCAAACCTGGACTCCATAAAATCAGACTTGGACTGGCAGTGTTTATACAGGACAGCATGGGGTCCTTCTGCTCTGATGTGTGAGGTAGGCATCAATACTTCTCAGCTCTGCAGAGAGGAAATAGGAAGTACTTTAATTGTATGCATCTTCACTTTCATTTCCTTTATTTTTTGGATTATTATGTGGGTCAAACTCACTACAAGCCACAAAGTTTTACTTTTGTTACAGCCTGCTACTTCTAGCAGAGTTCTAGGCTATCAATGCTCTCCAAAAATTTCTTGAAATATTTTGGTTTCCTAGTGGGTTTCTCTTCCTGCAGGTGAAATTTAAGCACATAATCTTCAATGGCTTCACAGGGGCTCAGAACTGCATCTTGCTCTCTATGCATCATTCTTCCCCACAACTGTAATGCTACAGCAAGTACCCCAAGGTCATCACAGCTAATCACCTTTGGAGGAATTAGGATCAATATCTGTCCTTCACATGCACTTTCCACTTTCTATTGAAAAGTTCTTTATGGACTGCCAGGGTCTCTTTGCTGGTGGGCTGGCTTTAAAATGTTTCTCTTCTTGGTAGTAAACTGCCTTTTCCACTGTTTCCTCTGGTAATATCTAGATTTTGTAGGCGACCTTCATAGGTGGTCTAATTTAGGCCAGATGCACACAGTTGTTAATAAATCCACGATGATGTATAAAAGCACTACATTTAGAAACACCTAATAGGGTATTTGAATAGTAAAAAGGAAAAAAAAAAGAAGAGAAAATTTTTTCTTTAAAAAAAAGAAAAAAGAAAAGTAAAATGAAGCTCTGTTCTGTAAGTCTTTGCAATGCCAGTAAAATAACTCAGGAAAAGGTGGCTTTTTCTGACTGCTGAAACCAGCATCAGGATTTAGGTACAACAAACCTGTGGGAAGTAATCCTGATAGTAAATTACCCCAAAAACAGATGCCCAGCTGAATGCTCTACAAGCTCAGAGGCACTTTGAGATCCTGGCTCAACAAATCACTCCAGGTTCAGTTGTCATATTCGCTGGGATAACACCTTAGGAAGCCTAGGGAAACAGAACAATGCATTTTTTCAATCCCATTTGAAGCATTCCAGCTGTAATCCTAAAACTCATTTTCAGACAAGCATTTGCTGACCTCAAGAAAATACTTACTGCAATTGCTGAAAATGCTCACTAGCCTTCCTGAGTCTGCATCCCCTGGGATGATGGACTAAATCTGGCCTCATCCTTAATAAGGAAAGAGTTTGTGAATGCTGACTAGCAAGCTCACCTTGGCATACTTGTTGAGGCTAGTTGTCTGAAGAGACTGTTCCTCATGGTGGCACAGGAGATGAAGTGCACAGCTGCTCAAGAAATGCACAAAATTCATAAAGTACCAAATACTTCCCAAGGTGTAACCACCTTAGCCCCCAAAACACATATTTGGAAGGTGAAGGCTGACATTCTGTGATACCAGAACTGAGACATTTCTCTAAACTGTCTTAAAATATTGGAAAATTTGAGTTGCCCTTCATAACATGAAGTTTATTGTGAAAGTACTTGAAAGAAGCCAGTAGAAGGGCAGAATATGGGGTCACAGATCACTTTAACATTTTAAAGTTTTTTCCTTAAAGGACATAGAGACTGAAATCCAAAATCTAGGTAAGGATATCCCAGGGTTTGCAATAGTTGAAATTCCTGAAAACTTTGCCAATTAATTCTTTCCTTCTAAAGTCAGGAAATAAATCACCAGCCTCAGAACCACCCTCTCTTACTTTACCCCACCTCAAATGGGATATCTAAAATTTATCTGGAAAAAGCAAGTAGTTGGTTTACAAATAGACTTCTTTTTCTTGCCACTGCACTATCAGTACAGTAGAGAGGAAGAAACAAAACCAGAATGCAACCATGAACTTAATTCAGGTTTCTCAGCTAAACAAAACAAAAGGATTAAAATACCACCTGGCTGGCTACTCAGCAGGGGCCCTCTGAGCTAACCTCCATGAGCTCTCAGCATATGCTTTTTCCTTAAAGTGGTCTTGAGCTGCCATAGATTGGAGTAGCACTATCTTAATTTACCTCAGATGGAGATCTTCATTTCCACTCCACCTCCTTTCTCTTTTCTCTGCACCACAAATTTTAACCAAGTCCAGACTCTGAGAGCCTCTGGCATCATTCTTTTAAGCCTGTAAAATTTACAATATTCAGAAGCTGCAGTAAATAGAAGCTGAAGATAGTGATATTCACTGATGATCCAGCGAGAATTCACAAAATAGCACGAGCCTTATGACAAAACCATGTGAGCACAAGCAGATGACTGTAACAGCACTGCATTCTGATACTATCTATGATTTGTTAAAAATCCAGTTGCCTAGATGGCTCACAGAACCAAAAATACATTTTCAGGATTTTAAACCGAATTATTAATTTTATGCATGCCATAATCAATTGCACTAACAATAAATATATATACCTTTGATTTTTCCCTTCCTCCTCCCAGGTCTGGTAATTTACTGCATATGGTACATTACTGTTATTTTAACCAACACTCTCTGTCAAATTAAGCTTGATACCATTCCCTCAACTTCAGTGATTTTGCTGTCTGTGAGCTGAAGCAGTGCAGGGAGGCAGTATAATAATGTGAATTATTATATTATATATGTGTTCAGTCCCACATCTTCCATAATCCTGCAATTATTCAAACTGCATGTCCAAAGTGCTACTGAAGTCTGAGCATACGCCTGGAGTCCAGCCCCTCTTGTGATGCTCTTTTTCACACCTTCTAGCGCAGAGCTGTAAATTGAAGCAGAACTGGGGACTAACACTGATTTACTGGTGACAACGCCTCGTGCCTTCACAATGCTCTGCATTTCCATAGGACAGCTTGAGCAGTAATTAGCCAGTGTACAGCAGGTGGGTGGGTGTTTGCTTACCTGACAGGAGGGGACAGCGCAGCAGCGCTGGGGCTGAGTGAGCTGTGGCAGCGCCCCCAGCCCAGCTCCCATGGGCAGGGTGTGCGTCCCCTGAGCTGCTGAGCCCTGTTTCAGCAGCACTCCTTGGGAAGCAGGAAGGGCAAGCAGCCCCGGCAAAGCCCTGTGAGGATGAAGCTCTCCTCTGTCACCCAATTCAACTTGTGTGTGACAAGGTGTTGGGCCACTGCTGTCTTCTGTGTGTCCTTCCTCCTGAAGACAAGGAACGAGACTGTCCTTATTGAAAAGGAAAAGCCGCTGGATAAAGAAGGGATTCCTTCCCTCAGGATACTGGTACATAAAATATTGTGACAAGATGTAACTTGCTAGCTTTTATTGATGGAATCACAGGTTGAGTTGATAAAGGTGTAATGCTCATCCAAGAGATTCCCAGAAAGCACCAGAATGGCCTTATATGTGGCACTTTCACTCACAGGCTCAAAAAATGGGAAAAACAGAACAGGACATGGTTGGACAAGGGTTAACTGCTCGCAATGACAAATTTCAGATCCAAGGGTAACCAGGGAAACATCCTCAGACCAGATCCCCTGAGACTTCATGTTATTTAACTTTTTTGACAATGACATGGAAAAAGAATTCTTTAATAAAGTTGATAGCATAAATATATGGACAGTAGCAACTAATGAGGACAGTACATCACCGACAGAGTAAATATCTAACAACAAAGACTATTGGTTTTACATAAAAGCAGGGAATGCTAAGGAAAACAATTATTAAGGCCACGTGTGGGTAAATAAATACTTGCAGCCAAAAGCAAATGAAGCCAAAGTGATTGAACAAACATAAAAATGCTGAGTGCCTCATGCAGGTATTGGAACAACAAAGTGTTAGCTACTATCACGGGCAAACCTACAATATGATCCAATGTCTATAAGCTGGCATTTGGCACACACCCAGAGTAGAAAGATTTAATGTGAAAGGGTTAAGCAACAGATTAGGTCACCAAGTGCTGTGGAGAATTCTTTATCAAAGGAAATTTTAAACTCAGGGCTCATGTTTTTCCACAGAAGTCATACCTTAGTCCTGGAAGTCACAGATTTAAATGTTTTGGCTTCAGTTGGTGACCAAAACTTATAATATGTCCTGTGTTATGCAAGAGATCAGGCACTTGATGGAATTTCTAAACTTTGCAGACTCTTGATTGAGAAAACCAGCAGATGAGTGTTCTCCAGTTATGTGAGCACTGAGTTTGTAAGTGTATCCTGAGTTGCAGCTAACTCCCAAGGCAAGACCTAGCTGATAACATAATGACTCTCTTCCTCCTCAAAGTCCTTAAATGTATAAGAAGTTAGGAATTCAGGGGATCTTGTGAACTAACATGAGGTGTTAAGGGTAAAGACCTATTTTTAAATTAATACATTTATTTTTTTTCCATCTGAAAGTTGGAAGTGAGAGGAGTTGTAGATTGAGACAGCTTTATCAGGATGTCTGCCACATAGGTGCACATGTGAGCTGTGTGTCAAAATTCCTCCACACCCACTGAGATCTGGAGACTTGATTCACATGGTGCAGGTATTTGGTATGTCCCAGGGTATCCTGCCTATCCTTCATCTTAGTCTCCAGAAGGTCTTAGGTCAAGCTCCAATCTACCCACCCTATATGGGTATTCTTGATACAGCAAATCATCTCATGTAGCACTACGTGTCATGAGTAGACAACCAAATCTTACCTGAGCCAATGGAGACCAGAGACTAATTCATGTTTCCTGTAAGTAGCTATCTGTATGTGCCCACCTGAATCTCTCTCTAGGCTCCATTGATTACAGGGATTAGGTCTGCCCTGACTACAGTGAGAGTTTGGACGCCCACCTCATGTAGTCAATACTAAAAGCAGGTGTCTGAATTGGCAGCTGCACCCCACCCTCGAGGCTGAGTGAGTGTCACTGCCCATCACCACTATCTTGTGCCATGTGATGTGCCCCTGTGCTCCTGCCTGCCTTCCAGCCATTGCTCACTGGGGCACTCATACCCACCAGCCTCATGCAGGGGTCTCACATGCCCTCAAGGGTCTCAAATGGCCCAAAATGCTGGTTTCAGGTAACCTAATGATGATTTAGTACTCATTGTAAGGTAGTTGTTTAATTCTTCTGGGCCACTGATGAGGAACAAGAAGTAAAATCAGAAGGTGATCAATCCCATCTGCTTTAGGCATCTTTTTTGGCATTACTTGTCTTACAGTACACCACCCCCCCAATATGCTATTGTTTTAATCTAATCTTGAACATTACACACAAAATCTTTTGTACAACTGAATTTTCCTGAATTCCTATCCATGTCTTCTTGTCCAAGAACCTGCTTCACATTGACAGAACAATTTTGTATTGTCCAACAATCAGCCAAGTCAGTTAAATAGGAGTTGACATTTGAAATTTTCTTCCTTTTCAGCTGGTGGGAATTATTTGCTGACCACACAAAAATGGATCCAAGCATCTTATAAAGGAGATATGAAAAAGGGAAACTACTCAACAAGAGACAAGCATTTGGGGAAATATACATTTCTGTGCTTAAGCCAAAGCCCTCTCTTAAAAGCAACAAGATACAAGAAATAACCCTTCATCAAAAAAAAAAAAAATGGAAAAGGAATCCTCTAGTAGATTCCTTTGTCTCATGGGCCTTCATGCAGAGACTTGCCAGTGCCCCAGGTGCCTCTGAGCCATGCCCAGCATGACATGAGGGCTGGGTGCAGGCATGGCAATGCCATAGTGGCCCAGGAGCCATCCATTAGCACGGCCAGTCATCATCCCGATCATCCAGAACCCCATCCAGAACTGGGCTGGGCGTGCTGAGCTGGCACACAGCTGAAGCCCTCACTGGCTCATTCTGGAGCACAGACATGCCCTGTGCATTCAGCCCTGGCCCTAGCACACAGAAATAATGCTGACAGCAGTTAATGCCTCTCAGCCAAGAGTTATATCATTCCATTCTTTTTAATAGGAAATGTATGTCTTTCTTCATTTACTTGCAGGCATCCAAGATTTAAGAGCTCCTCACTTTGATTGCAAGCTTCATCTTCAGCTTTAAAAATCAGACTTTCTCTTAAATGGCAGTGGTTGATATTAATGCGAGATCACTTGTCTCCTGAATAAAAAGCTTTAATGCCTTAAAACAGCAGATATTCAAGAATAACCAGCAGATTGAGCTCTGTCTGCCAAGCACCCGCTAGTGTCAATGTGGAGGAAGGATGAAGAGAACTTGGTCACCAGTCCTAAACCCAGGCATAGGCTCCATGTAAACAGCATGTCCATCTGTAAACAGCTATTCTCCTGTCCTGTGTTACCTCTCAAGCTAATAATAAGTTGAGCCTGTTTGGGCTTTAAACATTTCTAAAGATCTTACATGATAGCAGCTTCATGCTGGAAATGACAACATTTACACTAGTTATTTTGTAAGCTACTGTATGTGTGTCTAAATACTTGAACCACATACACAAATTTATGAAGAGAAAGGGAAAAATAAAGTTTCCCTCCCACCCTGTTGCTTGAGACTATTTTTTCATGATTAGCAAAACAAGGTCTTGATGAACTACAAAATGTGGTGATTTGGACTCTGATAATCTGAATGCTGAAAGTTGCACACAAAGCTATAAATACAGAAAGGGAAAAAACAGTGATCTCAGCAAGGCAACTGCCAGTAGGTGAACTAATGAAGCAGACACAATATTAACATCACTTCTGCAGTCCTGTCTGAGTGCTGGTTGAAATAGGAAAGGCCATTACCACATTGACATCATCTCAGTCCTTGCAAGCACACTTTTAGAGAAACATAAGCCAGAAGGGTCTGCCAAGCTTAATGGATCTTTGTTCAGGAGGCTTTTTGGTGTTTAGAGGAACTGCTTTCTAAATTATGGGGGTTAAAAGTGGGTAATTCTGAGAACACAGCTCTGAGGAACCTTTCAAACCTGTGCTCAGACACTACTTGAAATTCACTTCACCTGCAGCATAAGGCACAGCATAAAGATTTTTTACTGCACAAATGCTTGGAGCCATGTATTGTACATGGCAGAGCAATGCTTGGATCCAAAGTCTCTATAAATCTGTGTCAACTCTTGGTTAACACAATAACCAAGACCACTCCTATGAGGAGCAGCTGGGGGTGTTTGGCCTGGAGAAAAGGAGGCTCAGGGCAAACCTTATTGCTCTCTGCAACTGCCTGAAAGGAGAGATGGGTCAGTCCCTTCTCCCAGGTAACAAGTGAGAGGCCAACAAGGTATGGCCTCAAGTTGTGCCAGGGGAGGCTTAGATTAGGTATCAGGAAAAACTTCTTCACTGAAAGGATGGTCAGACATGGAAATACACTGCTCAAATAAGTGGTGAAATTGCCATACACGGAAGTATTCAAAAGTTGCGTGGATGTGGCATTTGGGGGCATGGTTTAGTGGTGAACATGGTGGTGCTGGGTTAATGGCTTGATGGACTTAGTAGTATTTTCCAACATTAATGATTTGATGATAAACTGATTGTGGAAGGAAACCTAAAAGAGAACAAACCAATTTATGTCACTCAACTCTTAACATGCATTTTGTGCATTTTCCTTCAAAAAGAAAATCCTTCATGCAATTGGAGAAAGTTATATTAACACAAAATATTCCTTACAGGCCCTTTTTTGTTAAGTCAAATCTTTCTTTGTGTAAGTTCAACTGCCCAGGAACTAAAACAGAGTAAAACATCCAATTAATGAATTTTCAACATCTCTAGTAATCATGTAAATTACATTTGCTGGAGCTGAAAACATCACGACTTTAAGGTCTGCTGTGTCTCAATTTGACAGTCAAAGATGATGTCAGTGGTCCTTGAAGAAGTCGGAGAATTTACCTTTTCCTGTGATATAAAATTCCCTTTTTTCTGTCTTGCATGATCAAACAAAAATCGGATCTCAATCTCATTTTTGGTCTAGAACTCATAATATTGTCTAGTCTGCTTTTCTATGTGAAATTGTATGGGGTGGGTGGGAGAGGAATTTCCCAGTGTGGAGTAAGGAGTGAAGCAGTTTTGTGTCAAGTTGATTTACGTCAATGATGTCTCCTGCTGACAGCCTCTTGGGAGGTTCGGGAGTGAGAGAAGCACCCTTAGGAGATAAAACAGCGTGGCTGAGCAGAGAAGCAGTGATCAAAGATACACAATCAGTTTATCAGGATCACTGCCACTGATTTTGTGTGTGTGTGCATTATTTATATCCATGCACAGTGCAATACATGCACATTGATGGTTAAAAGGATCTTTGCCATGTAGCCAAATATTTCATAATTTTTTATGGTCTGCTCAGCCTTGGATCGGCGGATGCATCGAAACATAGCAGTAAGTGCTGTCTAATAGATTGCAGACCTCTGTGAGAAACCACTATCAGCGCTTCAGCAGCACAGGGTACATGTGTCAGAGAAGTGCACTGTCAGCAGGACAGCATCTGGGCATCTATCCACATTTGCCTTAGTTTTAAAAGAGCCAGAAACCTTTTAGAGGCCTTGATCAAAATAGGATGAATAAAAACTAGGTTAGGCATTGTAGTTCTCGGTGCAGCTTCTTTCATTGTGCATAAAATGGTCTGCACGTCTATTTGTGGGCACGGAGACTGAGTCAGAGCACTTCTTGGGCACTTAGTGGGAATTCATCCCCACAGTCTCCTACCCTGCTGCCAGGAGCAAACTGTACCTCCTGTGACAAGCTTCAAAGCTACGAAACAAACAAGCGAAAAATAAAATACACCTCCAAAGCACAATACTCTTCCCACGTAGATTCCTTCCAGATTGCTTCCCCCTTCCAGATTGCTTTTCACTTTTGTTTCCTGCTCTCTTCACTCTCCTTTGTTGTGCAAAGGTATGGGCAGAATCTGCCTGCTGCTACATTTTGGGTGTGTTTAGAGCCAACCTGCTTCCAGGAGATATAAAAGACACTGGGTGTAGGAGGAGAAGAGGCAGGAAGTTGAACAAGGAGGAGGTTGAGGAGATGCAAAGTAAGGTTAGATGCTCCCTAGATACATGGCACTGCAGGCTTCTTCCCAGAACTGGGAATATGGTCAGTCAATATCTGCCAAAACCATATTATCAGCATTACTGAGGGACAAGATATGCTGGGAGCAGGGGGAGGGAGGATATAAAATGGACCATGAAACAATCGTTTTAGGTCTGAAGTTCTTCAGAACCAATGAAAATTCTGTGACTGATTTCTCTGACCCTTGGATTGGGATTTCCATGCACTGAGAAGCACCAGCAGTGTCAAGGTTGAAACAAAGGCTGCAAGATTTCTCATTAAGCTCAGCTGGACAGATTGCTGTACCTCCCTGAGTGGACCTCCCAGCTCCATCAGGACTAGCTGAGCTTCTCAAATTGGCCCAGGTAACAAGAATTTGCCCAAGTTTGCCCAAGTGGTAATGACTCAGGGATCATCAAGGACCGGAAAGGCTGATCATTAAAAATCCTGCAGCCTGTCTGGGCATAGAAACTGGTTCCAGCTACCCTTGGTGAGTGGGGAGGTATCAGAACTTAAATCTCCTGCTTCTTGGTCTCATATCTTGCATTTGGGATCTGTCTTGTGCTTGTTCTCACAGGGTCAGCAGCTCTGCCTGTATTCCAGCTTGGGAAGTACATTCAACCACCATATCCTGCTATGGTAGCTCAGTCTCTGACCTGTTGCTGAGCCTGTCTTGATAGTGACTGACCCTCTGGTGAAAATCCAAACAATAGACCTGACTGCTTCCTGCATTGTGCTCCTTCGCTGCCTCTGTGCCTTCTGTCCTGCCCTGTGACACATGCCAGGCATGGATTGGGTGTGGGACCCCTCTGGTGTCTCAGCATGGGTGCCAGGGACAAGCAGGACACATCATCTTCCAGGGCACCACATGCAGTGATCCCTGTTCAAAGGCATCCTCCACATCCCAGCATTATGGCCTTGCCTCAGCGCCTGGTTTGGAGAAGCAATCCACCCAGGCACGGGTGACAGGGTCCGTGCAACACCAGACAGAACACTTCATGTCCCTTCAGAGGCTTTCTGAGCTGTACAGACTCCTTGGTGGCTACAGGGAGGAATGGAAGCACAGGGAAAGATCTGCAAATGGCTCGAAGTGATGTATTGCAGCCAAAACTGAAGAGATTCCAAGACTTTTGAGGAGGCAGACCGTGCTCAAATAACACATGGGATAAGGGGTTCTTTGCTTTGGAGAAGCTGGTCGTATTGTTGAAATACAGATGATAAATGCAGCTTTCAGAGCTGTCTAATGAAGCTGGAAGCATGGGAACAGGCAGGGTCCCTAGCACACTGCAGGGCTTAAACTGCATTTTCACCAGTAAGTCCCAAGGTTCTTCAGGACAGTAATTCCCACTCAGAGATAGGGAAATTGAGGCAGGGACAGAGACAGCTCACAGCCACTCTGCAGGGTGGTAAGCACAAGGAGGGGATGCAGGGGACTGCCACACTCAAGTCTTCTGCTAGGATTTATAATAGCAAAAATAGGCAATCCTAATCTGTCCCACCCTGAAAGGGAAAGCACCCCCTTGGATTTAAACCCTAAAATTAAACAGATCCTTCCTGCTCACTGCATTCCAGCCCAGAAAAGCAATACAACTTTCGTAAAGCCATTAGCTCCAGAGCTGCATCAATAAAATGATAAAATGTAGCAGCAGAGTTGCTGACAGGAGCAGCATGAGCTGCCCAGGCTCCCTGAGGCATGAGGATTACCTGCAGTCCCCAAGGAAAAGCTCAAGGTGCTCCTGAAATGAAATCACCCAACAGGGTGACACACGTGGCTGCAAGGAAGGGAAATTCAGAAATCATTACATAGGCTGCAGGTATTGCAGTACCTAGTTTGTTTGGTGCCCTTTAAAGCACTCTCTGCAAGGATATGGCAAGAAGAAAATAAAGACAGAAAGGTCAGAGGTTCTTTCAGAGCAGGAGAGGATGAATCACAGGTCAGTAACGAGTGGTGGAGAGCACAAGTTCCCAAATGCACTTTGCTGTGTATTGTCAGAGCCAATGATTCCTGTGCCCTGGCAGGCCAGGCATCACTCCAAAATGGGTTATGTTCTCCCAGAGGTATCAGCACTCCCTGCTGGGCTCCGCTGGGCTGGGTGGCTAATGGACCATTCTTGCAACTCCAGGAGCAAAGGAAGTTGGTTGGAATAAAGAAGATGGATGTTTTTCAAAGGAATTGATTTTTCACAATGGCTGAGCAGCCTGAAGAGCTTAGAGATTCCATTCTGTCAATAAGCTTAGCAGAATTAAAACTCACAAAGCCGTTGTATTGATAAGTGCTCCATCTGCAATTAGCAGAACAACTGCAATTACTAACAGGCACAAACAGCGTTCGCCTCAGGATATTGCAGCCAAGTCAAGGTAGACTTGGAAAGAACAGCATTTCTTTTGCTGCAGAAATTACTAAAATACTGTAAAACTGTTTTGTCTCAAACTGGTACAAAAGAAGAAAATCTCAAATATATGTACATCTGAACAACTCATGCAGACTACCTCAATGGAAAACACTTGCATCAAGGCACCCTGCAAAGTTATTTCTTTAATATTGATCATGATTATATTTATGTGCTGAAGCATACCAGCATAAATGCAGATTCTCTCAAAATGCTGGGGAGCTTTTACAGGACTGTACTAAATAATATGGAAGATATTCCAAGGACTGGACTCAGCCAAAGGAAAAAATTACTTCAGTATACACCTTGGCCAATCGACTTGGAGGTCCAAACTCCCTGGAGAGACACTGCTGTCCATTGGGACTCTGAGGTTTAGACCACTGTCCTCTGGATGTGACCATCCAACCAATTCCTCCACTGTACAGTCCACCAATCAAATCCTTCTTCTCCAGTTTAGAGAGAGGATGTTGTGGGGGACTGTGTCAAAGACTGTGCAGAATTCCAGTTAGATAACACCTCTGGCCCTTTCCTTGTGCACTGCTGTAATCATTCAATCACAGAAGGCCACTATTGCCCACGGTTGGTCGGGCAGGTCCTGACCTTGATGAAGCCATGAAGAAGAAGAAGGTCTTGAAAGTCAAATAAAATATTTCAAATTACACTTGAAATAGAAAATCCAACTTTCTACTTCCAAACACTCCTCAATAACCATTTGAAAATGTCTCATCACATCCTCATCAGAGGCCACCACCACACAGTCTCTGCTGCTGTCTCACCTCTTCATTCTTCCATCCTTCTCTTGGTGTCTTCTCCTCACTTCTCAATCTCTGGGGTTGCACACGTGTCCCCACCCAGCCTTGGCCATTGTCTGGTCATATTCTCCCCATTCTGTCCCTCGTGGGTGTTACCTCCTCCTGTTACCCAGCCCACTGCTTGAATCCAGCCAGCATTAGCTTCTCCCAGTGGTGGCTTCTGGGCGCATTGGGAGGGTCCTCTGACTCACTGTGCCAGTGTGTACCTCTCCTGGGCACTGGGCCCTGCTACCCACCCCTTACAGGGGATACCAATAGGTACTCGAGGGCAAAACAGGACAGTATAACATGAAAACCACAAAGAAGAAATCAAGAGGTATTTTTGCCAATGCCTTCTGCAGGGTAGGGCTAGGCCTGTCACATTTGAGCTCTTTTAACTCTGTTTTCTTGGAATGCTGCTTTTCAGGCAATTCTATATTCTGGCTGTAAACCTGTGGCAACAGATCTGGAAAGATGACCGGGGTACGTGCTCCTGCAGAGCTCAGCCATGCCAGGAATCTCTCCATCTTGCAGAGTTTATTTCAGTTTCTGTCTGACAGGCAGAGTGCCATTTGCTCTTTTTCAGTGAAAGAGGCTTAGAGGTAAGCTATCTTTTCCTGACAACATGCTCTCCTTTCTCCTCCACTCTGCCCCCTTACCCCTGCTGAACTGGATGAACTGGATCCCTCCCCGAGATACACCTCAACTTTTAAAGCGCTGTGCTGCTGACATGGTGTAACTCATGTCTCCCTTCAGCTACCCCATGTGCAGTGACACAAACCCTCACTGTCTCCCAGGAGGGTGGGCATCCTGGCTGGCCTGGGGTTTTGCACAGCCCAGAAGGCAGGCAGTGTGCCACCAGGAGAGCTGGGCAGAGCCAGGTGGATGTTTCTCTCTGGGGGATGAGCCAGCAGCAGAGCTGGAGGCAGCACTGCCCTGTCTGCAGGCTTGTGCATTCTCCATGGGAAGCTCATTCAGGCTATCAATCATGTTCATATTCAGAGTTTCCACCAGCACCATGAGAGGTTTAGGACACATTGTCAGAGGAAGCTGGAGCTGGAAATTACTGCAGCAGCAAGAGTGGCCCATATCCTTTCAGGATGGGCTTGGTGCCCTTGACTGGGAGAAGATGGCTGCTTTACACTGGTGTGGGAGAAAATTGATTCAAACTTAAATGGGGAGATCATGGGGACCAAAGACAAGCTGTTCTACAGCATCTGCCCCTCCTACCATTGGGGTGTGGTGACAGCCCTGCTTTGGCCTCATCCTTGGAAATCCTTGTCCCCTGCACCCAAACCTCCCCAAGAACAGGAGTGCAGCACCTGGGGTTTTGAGGCCCTGCACAGGCTTTGGTCTCTGGATGCTCAAATATACAAGAGTCATTTTTGTCACACAACTTCAGTATTAACTTAGTCAACTGATGTGGAAAGAAATTGGGTCGTATTTTAAGAATGTGAGTGCAAATAACAGCTCTGAAAATCTCATTTGTTCTTTTAGCTTTTACTGTATTTGATCTGTGATATGCCATTAACCAGCCTGAACTTTAAAACAAACAAGTTGGTGTACTTTTTCATCCAACACAAAATTAAATTGTGGGACTTGGTGGTATGGATATTGGAGGCCAATAGTTCAGACAAGTTCATAAAGGACAGATCTACCAAGGGCTGCTGAAAGTAATGTTCTGGGTACAACCTTCAGGCCAAGAAGATCTTGGCTTTGCTTTATCTCTTTGCTTTTATCTCTTTACTTGAACTCCTGTTATGGACCAGACTGAGCATGGACTGAGCTGTGTGGACTTTTGCCCTGGCTGCAAAAGGTGGTTCTTCCCTCCACACACAGCATCTCTGCCATGCACATGAAGCTCATTTTTCTCCAGTGCACCTTATTCTGTAGAGCCACACTTTAGGTCAGACATCAGCTTGCTCTGGAGCGGTATTTGTTTGCTTGGGTTTTGGTTGGTTTTGTTTTGAAGAGGGATGTGGTTAAATAAAAAGGACCACAGGCCGAACTCTTCCATTATTCATCAAAGTTAAGCAATACCAAACAAAAGCCAGGTTGGCATTAGTGGGAGTTTCATGTGTTACTCGTTCCTCAAGGAGATCTGCTCCAACAGAGCTAATCTGTAGTCTCAACACCAGGAGCCCATGTCTCTGTCTCTGACTTTCCCAGGGTATTATGACATAAAAGTCACCCGTGGCTGCTTCAGCCACCATCCAGCATGCATCCTCCTCTCCCTCCCTTGGGCTCAAGGTGGGGGATGCAGGAATAGGGAGACAACTAAGCCTGGCACAGCATGAGAGAGTCTGCCAGGCTGCAAGAAAAAGGAGAGGAAGGTCAGCTGGAAGAGTGAAATCAGAACAGGAAATGAGTACATTAGATTGGATTTTCTCTTCACAAACAGTGGTACACAGCAAAATGGGCAGGGATGCAGGGATGGTGATAGCCCAGCAGAGAGCCCATGGAGATGCACTCAGCTGTGCCAGTGACTGTGCTGATATGTGCTGCACCCTGGGGCTGACTCATCCTCATGATGCTTTGGTGCATCCCCTTTGTTGTCAGGGGAGCAGGATCAGCACGAAACAAGGGGTCACACAGCAGTGGTATTGGGAGCTGGGGAGCAGTGCTTCCACTAGAACTGGCCTGTTTGCTATGGTATTTGCTGTGGAGAATAAATAAGACTGGGGCATGAATCATGAATTGAACTTTTAAACCCAGATCGTTCAAGTGGGTTTGAAATTAGGACTGTCTTAAAATGAAAGGCTATTTACAGCATTAAGCTACCCTTTGATACAGTTAAAGCAAACCAGACCTTGAGTTTAAGCTTGGAGATGTGGTTGTTTCACCTCAGTAGAACACAAGTTGTTTACAAAACTGATGTACAATAGGAACAAAACACTCTCCGATAAAGGCAGAAAACCCCATCTACCTGTGGAGACAACTGGTAACAGGATGCTTGAGTTAAAATCCTCATTTAGCAGGGCATACCAAAATGAGTTATTTTGTGCTGCTTTCTGTTGATTTAAAATGAGATGACACAGAGACAGATTAGCTCAAACCACAGACATTATAAATTACGATTTGGTCTCAAAAGCCGAAATGCTTTGATCTGTGATTCAGTTGGGGCCAAACTGAAGAGCATTTAAAAAGGGGGAAACACATACAAGGGAAAAAGAGCTTGCACATAAACAACATTTTCTCACATTACAGTAGCTGACCTGAATAAGTCTTTGCCATTATTTTCATTGGATTTTAATCATGTCCACCAGGGAAGTTGTGTAGCAGCATCCCTACAGGGAGATTCTAAGACAAAGCATGGCAGTCTTTAGTATGTTCATTAACTACAAGTCTAGAAAGAATTTCATCTTTGCTGCTTGGTTGGAGGCTCATATTTGGTCTGGTGTTTATGTGAGAAGTGGAGTAGGAGATTTTGTAGCTGATGAATAAGCTTTTATTTTTTTTTTTAATAGAGCAAGATGATCTAGGATTTGGCAGCTTGGAAAGACCTTAAGCGTCAGGAATATGTTTAAAGTTATGCAGGTGAGTTGATGTGTGCTGAAGCAAGACAGAAACTCTCCTGCTTTCTGGAGGAAAAGGTTTCTACCCCAGTCCACACAGCAGGTTGTGGGATAAAACAAAATTGGGTCATTTTCTCAGTGATGTGAGCTCCTCTCACCGCTCTTTGCGCAATCTTCTGATCTAATTAAGTATTTTGCAACATCTATCTTTTAAAATAATGTTTTCGTTTGCACCTTGTGAGCAGACCACCTTTGTGCTCCCAATTGCCTTGACACATGTTTCACAATTCCTACTTTTGCCAGTGTGACAGGGCAAGTTACAGCGGGAAGTTTTCAGGCAGGGACTGAGCTGGACCACCCGCGTGAGCTGGGCTGGAGCAGGGAAGTGGCCCCTGAGCAGCTGGAAGGCTCCTCAGGCACTCCTCAGAGCCCAGGCACTGGGGCAGGAGCTATGCTGGAGGGTGGTCCTCATCCTTCCCAAACACTTGTGCAGGCCACCTCAAGGCCTCCTTTCATCTCAGCATCAGAGCACATCCAGTGGAGCCTCTCTGGAGCAGAGCGCAGCAAAGATGTCAGATTTGTTTTGTTTGCCACAGGTGGTTTAAAGCCAGAGGGATTTTCTACTTCCCCATGTGTAAGCAAAGTGCACCAAAGCCCTTGTCTCGCTGGCCTCACTTCTGCCTGGCAAGCATTAGCACAGCCATGTGAAGAACCTTTCCAGATCCATCAGTGCTACTTTTTCCTTTATTGGAGGTACAGTCATACCTGTCTTTGTACTGCTTTTCAGAGGCTTACCAGGACAGTGTTGCAAACATTGCCTTTCATCACAATGTCCTTTCAGATGAGAAAGGAGCCCTGGACTGGCTGGGATTATCCTGGACTGGAGGCAGGAGGTTTTTGGCTGATGTTTCTGGTGGCGGCATTTTGTGATCCAACGGTCTGGTCCCGTGTCTGTCATGGAACGGAGTCGATGCACATCATAACTCACTTGGTTCCTTTGTTTCAGCTTCCCTTTGGCTAAAAACCAGCACCCATATATCCCAGGATAATTGCACTGTTTAACAAGACATGGCCTTTGTCTTGCTCCTCTTTCTTTAATTGCTCCTACTGAGGACAGACTCGCCTTAGAGTAGGATGAGCAGGATTTAGTGCAGTATCTGCACAGACCTGTGGTATGAAATGCTGCTAACAAAGTGTTTGGGTGGGAGAGTAAAGATGAACTACTTTGAAAAAGGCTCAATTTGGAGAGATGGATAATTTAAATTTAGATACCAATTCAACATATTGCTGAACTAAATACCACTCTTTTGTGTGCAGTTTCACTCTTACCACTCATGTGCTTAAAATTAAGCATATGCTCAAATGCTTTGCCAGAGGAGGTCTTCAGAGCTCCATTAGCACTGTATGTTTTTGCTCTAAATTCACTGTAATTGTTTCTCATTGAATAGATGCTCACTGAGTAAGATATAAAAAGAGCATGGGAACAAAGGGGCCCTCAATCTGAGACTTTGATCCACATATTATTCAAATACATAATGACTGCTTTGATTTATGGATTTATAATTCTATTGAGGCATTCCAGAGATTACCCAAAACATTCCAGCTCCAGTCTATGCTGGAGGGTGATACCAGAGCCCCTGCCTGGAATTAGATGGATAAAATTTAGTTGCTTATTTGCTGCTGAGATTACATCACAGATTGCAGGATAAGAGCAAGCTGCATGGCCATGCACTAACTTATATTTGGTGCTAATTCCAAAGGTTCTTTTCCCCTGTCACCTAAGAAAAGCATCTGAAAGAAGAGACTATTCTACCCACAGTATATAGAGTTTTGGCAATATAACAAGACAGCAGACTACATAGTGGGTGTTTTGAAAGAAGGAACAGATGGTGGATTGCTAGCACAAGGGTTTAGCAGTGCATTTAGAAAACAGATTATTTTGGAAGATGAGAAATTATGAGTATGATTAGCCCCCTCCCTCCCCTTTACTCCCACTCCCCTCCCCTAACATATCCCCACAAGATGTTAGTTTGGCCATGCACTGTAGGAGTGACTCAGCTCCAACACTGAGTAAGACTTTTGCAAGAATTCAAATAGCTGACAGCTGTTAAAAAAAAATTCCCTGTTTTTCATTTGCATCAATACCAGTTTGGATTTTTTAATTCATTTCACCTTACATAGCAGACCCACATTGCCAGCAACAGAGAGGATTACTAGAGAAGGGACCTGGCCTGCAAGAGGGGCTCTTCCCAGGCAGTGGGGAAGTACCACACAGCTCAGAACCTTGTCTTCCTGTTTGTTCCCCATCTACCACCACTCTGGTGGGTAGAGGAGTTTCGCAGTCAGTGGGAACTCGTATCTAGGATAAGGACTTACCTTCGTACCTCCCTGGCTATAAAAATTCCTTCCTTCCAGTCCTTACATATTGGTTATATTGAGAGACTCAGTGGGATAGGGTGTGATGGTTCTGCTGGGTGAGCAAAAGGAAAGAACAAGACTTCATTAAGTGCTGAATCCCTAATGTAATTCATATAGTTTGGCTTCTGTGAGAGAAAGAACAGCCAGAAATGGGCACAACTGGTTCTGACAGGCTCCAGGGAGCCTTCTAGATGCATAAGAAGTCATCTCTTTCTTTAACGGTGGTCTTACCATGGGGAGAGGAGAGAGGAAGGTCTTGTACTGCAGATGGGTGAAACCCCTGCTGGCGTGAAACAAACCAATTTTGACTCTCCCCTCACTCCTGGGACCTGGCAGCAGGACTTAGAGGTTAGCCAGAGACCAGCCTAAGGAGTGACTGCATTCACATTCACCTCTCTTTGGCCACAGTGACAAAAGGGGATTTTAGAAGGGCATAAGAGGGGCAGAAGTATAATGCCTGGAAAGCCCTTCATTGTGAGACAAGGAGCAGGAGCTGGGCAGAAAATTTGAGCTCTTTTCTGGTATGGTGGTACAAGGTCACTCTTGTTATTGACTTCTTTGCTTGTCAGCTGCCTTTATCAGAGGCTGCTGTCACTGGTGCAACAACAGGGACCCAAGACGAACATCAGCAGCAGAGTCTTGTGTCCTCAGTCCCAGTGGCTCCTTGAAACAAGGTAAGGGAAACCACAGAGACCGCACATCCTGCACAAAGAGTTTAATTTTGGTTCTTTACAGTTCATCCTCTCAGGACCTTAAATCCTTGTGATACCAGGGTGGAATTCACCTGGAGACTTTGAGATCACTTTGCATTGTTTCAATGCTAAATAAGAATTTTACAGTAAAACAGGTACATTGCATTGCCTGTTTCTTCCAACAACCATCAAAAGATTCCCAGAGAAATCAGCTCAGATATAATTATTACTGTAGACTGTTAAATAGGGTGAGATTAATGTCACACAAAAATCCTCATTAACTACAAGAAATGTTCTCTAGGTGGAAAAATCAGCAACCTGCAATCCAAAAATTGGAAGTAGTGTGTTACCTATGCACAAGAATGGTATTGAACATGCCCATCATGTAGCAGTAGTCCAGGATTTAAGACCATTAGGGAGAAGAGGAGGCTGTACTGATCTCTGAAGGGAGCTTGTCCTCAGAGATGAAAATGTCTACTTCAGCACAAAATGACACTGGATTTAGTGTGTTGTTTCCTCAGGTGTACCATCAGCTTAGTTCATGTCACTTCACAATTTAAATGCATTCTTTGGTACAGTGACACTGGACATGGTCACTTGGGGCACTGTCCACCTGCCTGGAAATGGCATATCTGGGAAGGCAGATGTGAATTTTCTGTTCATAAAGCAGCTACACATCAGTGATTACCAATACCTGAATGTTTGGATCTCATTTTCAACTGGGGAGTATAGTAAATTAGATCTTACACTGTGCATCAACCACTACCTCAGCATTTCAGGGGGGAGGCACATCCCTCCCTGAAACAACCTCTTTTCCATGCATGGCATGGCTTTGTCCTTTTTGCTATCTAGAATTCTGACAGGTTTCTTCTGGTCTTAGACAGACTGGTAAGTCTGGATAATCTTGTTTTCACAGCAAAGCCAGGTTCTTATAATGAGGAAGGGAATTGCCTTTTTGTGGATAGGACTGATTTGGTGGTGGAACAAACTCATAAGGTAACACAGTACTCATCTTCTG
This sequence comes from Zonotrichia leucophrys gambelii, assembly GCF_028769735.1. Classification (NCBI taxonomy): domain Eukaryota; kingdom Metazoa; phylum Chordata; class Aves; order Passeriformes; family Passerellidae; genus Zonotrichia; species Zonotrichia leucophrys. The sequence goes on from NC_088169.1 coordinate 79,065,135, forward strand.
TAAAGCAGTACTGCTTGGGTGGTGTAGATGTTGGAAAAAAAAGAAAATATCTTGCATCTGTATCATCTGTGGCAGATGAAAGCTGGTGGAGAACATCAGGTCCTTGACTTAGAAATGCTCAGCATTGCTTTTGATCAAGACAGACTAATTTTGCTTTGAAGGAGTCAATAAGTGGTTTTTGCTCAAGTCATTGCTGAGTATTTGTAATTCAGGTCATGCTCAGCTACAGCATTTTCTTTTTGGGATCAGATTGTGAAGAAGCAGATCCCAGAGGAGCCAAGTGCCTTTGCTCTCCCTCACCCTCCTCACTCTCTCTGTGTAAAATGCAAGTTGGCTTAGAAACCTCCTTTTGGAGACTTGTGAAGGCCAACAACATACGGCCATTGGGCTGATTGCTGGTTGAAAACTTTCCAACTTTTTTTTGTTGTCTTCCTCGGGAGGGTTTTTGGTTTGGGTTTTTTTTACCCTGAAAATGCTGACCTGACACAAAAAAACCCATACTTTGAGAATGGGATGATTTTGACAACACTTTGACAGAAACCGGGCAATTTTCCAATGCAGTCTCACTTGCCAGGTGGGTTTCCAAACCCTCCCTGTTTCTTGTCAGCTCACACACAGCACCCCTGGCAGGCTGCCCTGCTGGGTCCCAGGCACAAGGATCATGGGTATACCAAGTTCCTGGAGCTTCCCTTTGCTGCACAGAAAGACCCTGGCAAAGGTGACAGATCTCAGGGCTGCCATGCTAAGAAAGCCATCCTCCCCAAGCCCTCTCTCTGAGAGCTTTGGGAATACTTGTAAAAGCTTGACACACAAAATACTGTCTAAAAGTTTTCTCAAATGACTTCTGAAATTTCACCATTGCAACTGCTTACTTATTTTGAGTAAACTAATTTTTTTTGTGTCATCTGTGGAGCTGAACATGAAATACAATGTAGATCCATCTGTTCAAATAACTGGTTACCTCTGACTCTATCAACAGCAAGGTGTTGCTGCACTGCCTGCAAATGCTGCTGGGAGTAGACACAACCTCTTCTCAGCAGCTTCATTCTTTCTCCCTGGGAGATCTCCAAAAATGGTTCCACTTCCCACACATCCTCCCAAAGGGCTCTTGACTGTGGGACATCGAAAGATGTTAATCCTGACAACTTCCCTTGTTCCCTGTGACCAAAAGCAAAGGCTGTTCAACAAGATGCAGCATTCCTTTCTTTTTATCAGGTCTACAGTGGCCAAAGTCAAGGCACTGGATCCTCTGGTCTGGAGAACACAGGTGATGTTCTAAATGGGAACCACTGGTGCACTGCCAAGGATAATCCAAAGAGAACCCAGTGGAGGCAAGGTGGGGGTGATTATGGCAACATGGAGACGTGGTGAAAGCCATACCAGCTCTTTTGACGACTCTATTGCACAGTCTCATAATTCAGAGAAAACATGCAATTCAGGACTGATTTTAGACTCACTGATTTTTCCTTGGAGGTTTGAATACAGAAGAGACACAACCAGATTTGCAGTTAGGGTCTGCCCAGCAGGCTGTGAAAAGGGGCAGCCCATCTTTTCCATTGTTTTCTCACCTGTGATCAGGTGAATGCAATGACCCACAGTGTTTGATGTATGCTGCAGTCAGAGCTCTGCAAGAGCTTGACTCTGCTGCACAGCAGCTTCTCTCTGAACAAGTGTGTAAAACACACTGGTTCCCAAGAGGAATTTGAGGGGGGAAAAAAAGAAAGAGGGTATAAGAAAAAAAAGGCAAAAAAAAAAAGAAAAAAGCAAACAAAAGCACCTCAAAAAACAAACAAAACCCCCACACACATTCAAAAGTCTTAAGCCAGTCTGACATTTTTGTATTGAGGGAAGAGGATCTTGGGGATTTCATATGCTGCAACACCAAGCCAGGGAGCAGCCAGGAGCCCTTCATTGGTGCAGGGCTGGGCTGGCAGCTGATTGAAATCACTTGGTTCACTGTTTAAAGAAAGACTTGAAAGGCTCCACCACGGAGGAAGAAAAACACAAAAGTACTGGTATGAGGAGCTGGCTGAAGAGGCAGAGACAGGCTGCAAGCTGGGGTTTAGCAGGTGAAGCCTATTAAATGGGCAGATCAATCAATACCCCTTTTAATGGGAGGGAAGGATCAATCTTTTTCTCTGCAAGAGAAATGAAGCTGTTGAAGTTTATAGAGCACAGCTCTGATGAGGGGTGGCTGAGGGAAGTGGGGTTGTTTAACCTGGAGAAAACATGGCTGAGGAGAGATCTTATTGATCTGTGAAAGAATGTTGTAGTGAGGTAGGGGTCAGTCTCTTTTCTCAAGCAGCAAGCAATAGGACAAGGGGAAATAACCTCAAGATGCACCAGGGGAGGTTTAGTTTGGATATCAGAAAGAATTTATTGACCAAAAAGAAAGCACCAGATCAGGCTGTCCAGGGAAGTGGTGGAGTCACCACCCCTGGAGGTACTTCATCGTTGTGTAGATGTCACACTGGGGACATGTGTAGTAGTGGACTTGGAAATGCAAAGAATTCTATGCTTTTGTGAATCTGTGGCTTACTGCTACCCCAGCTCCCTTCTATTCACTTCCTATAACCAGGTAAGTCCAGAAGAGCTGGACTGTGGGAGGCTGGATCTGGCCTAGAAAACTTGCCCGGGAGCAGTCTCCTGCAGAGCTGTGCTGGCTGTGGCAGGGTCCCCACTCCATCCCAGTCCAGCCCCAGCTCAGAACTGGGGCTCTGCAGTGTCCACATTACTTGGGGCAGGGAGGAGGAAAGTTAAGGTCAGCCATGCTGGTGTAACTTGTTAAAAAGCTGTCCTGTTAGACAGCAGGGCTAGGTACAACAACTGGTTTTCAGAGAAATCAAGTGAAAGTGAGACATCCTTGTGATTTGTACCTGAATTTGAGGAGACCACTCTCTTGTTTCCCACAAGAGTCAAGGACTTCTTTCAGTAAGCAGATGTGGCCTCTCCCAATGGGGTATTAGCTCCAGCCCTGCCATGTTGCTTCAGAAATGTTCCTAATGATGTTTTGTAAGGATCCTTGTCCACTGGCAAGCAGAAAGCCCGTAAGCCCTTTAGAGACTGCCTTTCAACAGTGGCTCATTCTCTACCTACTTAGCTTGGAAAGCTCCCGGGCACAGGCCAGCGTGCCCGCCTGCTTGCACAGCCCCCACAGAAACGTGCAGTGCTCTAGACATGGTTTTTATTCAGAGTCATGAAAATAGCCCATCCAGTCAGACAGGCACAGCTTTGTATTGTTAGAAGCTGGTTCCACTGGGAAATTTTTGAATTCAGATTGCCCAACTCTAGCTCGGCAGGGCTGGGTGCCAAGGTATTTGGGCACAAAACGGTCAAGTGAGGTTTCATTCTTTTTTTGTAGACAGACAATATTTTTATGCCCCGTCATGGCTGGGCAATCAAAACAGCAATTAGGTTGCATCAGCAGATGTGCTCGCTTTTAGTGACTGTCGGCCTCAGCAGCGCACAAGCTATATTCTGTTTGGTACAAAGATCTTTTCATTTCCAAATAAAACTTGGACCTTTACAGTGCTTTGTCAACCATCTGAAAAGCTGAGCAGGGGTGGCATTTGCTTTTAGCACTCTCAGCCTAGAAAAGTGCAGATGTTTATCTATAGAACTGCTGTAAGGTGAGCAGGAAATGGAGACCTTGAACCTGCTCGGCAAAGGCAGAGCACAGCGTGTGCCCTTGCTCACAGCCCTGGGTAGGAACAATAGTGCAGATTCTGTTTCCACATCAGCAGAAAACCAGCCCAGCTTCCTAGGTCTGGCCAGCACAGCTCTGTTTTGTTATTCTTTCCCCTGGTGTGGTCTGGCACAAATTTGAGCAGCTGTTCTGAGAATCACCTCATGCCCCTCTGTGACTGGGGGCAGTGATGGTGCTGCAGAACAAGTAACCTGCCATGAGCCCTCCAAATCCACAGAGAGGAATGGTGACTCGCATGGCCCTGAGCCTCTGAAACAGAAGGGATAAACCATCTGCTGAGCACTCCTGCTTCTGCAGGTGACCAGAGGAGATGGGCCACCAAAATGCATCACTTGGCTTACAGATTACCAAAACTGGATGCCATGAATCCTATCTTCTATTCGTACAGAGCATCTGCACCCATAATTTCTCAATCATCTTGCATTCCCAAATCCACCAAGCAGCAATGAAACTCGCTGGTACCTGCCACTTTGGAAAGCTAACTCTGAGCCATGCCTCAAGTTTCACAGGAAATTTTGCAGGTTGGAGCAACTAGGGGATTAAGAGCAATAATGCACATTAATTTCACTCACATTAACTGAGATGCAGTAATAAGGAAGTCTAGGAGAGAGATTTGTCTCCTGCTGGCTCAGGTCATCATGGGTGCAGCCACTGCCCATCCTGGCACCAAGGGAGCACAGGAACATCCACCAAGCGACACAGGCACCTCGTTTTACAGCTCACCACCCTGGAAACATGGGGCAAGGAGTCAGTGCTGGAAAAACCTTGGCTTTGGAAAGCACATAGGAAAATGGGGCTCCATTTCCATTTGAGCTTCTTTGGCATTATTAGAACATGAACAGATTTAACAGCATGGCCATCTTTGGGTTGTCTGTAAGTTGCCTGTGAGGGAAACAGTTTCACCTCTTCATGTTATGTCATTTCTAATAATGTTTGAAATTAAGATGGAACACTTTTTTTTTTTTCATATTGATTTACTTCTGTTATATTCACTTTATTATTTTTCTACCTCTCTGTCCTCCCAGGTCTGCGTATGTGTTTGAGGCGAGGATGGTCAGCTTGTACAAAGCACATCCCTCACTGGATGCTAATGGGACTGGCTCAAAAATTAATTTCAAATCTGAGGTCTGAAACAAGGCAAGGTAAAGCCACCTGAAAGTTTCCTACTGACTTTAGAAGAACGCTGGATACTTCTCACATGTAAGAAACAAAATTCTGAGCCTTCCAGCTTTGGCCTTGGCCCATGAGTTAGTCACTGCCAGTTGCAGCGGCCAAAGCACCAGCTTTGGGGCAAACATGGGACAAACTGGATAAAGGGTTCATGAATGCTGAGAGGGCAGGGACTTCACTTGAAGATGAGGGCCCTAAGCTAGGGATAATGGAGTGGCTGTGATGTATGGGCCCAGCACTGAGAGCTAAAAGGCTCCAAGGGAGCCAAAAGGACTTTCTCACACATGTGGCCATTGCAAGCAGATTTCATCAGATGCAATTTAAAAGATATCAAGCTCTTTCCTAATATCATTTGTCTTTATAAATAACTACTGCAGCTGACAAAGGGCTGTTCTGGGATCTCAAAAAAGACAGGAACCAGAACTCAGAGCTGGAAATGGGAGGACAGACTTGAGACAGCAGTAAGGTTGGCTGTCTTAGGCTCCTGCAGCACCCTGAATGCTCACCACCTCCTGCAGGGCTGGGGCAGTCAGCCCAGGTGCAGGGGCTTGGCTGGAGATCTTCCATTTATTAAATGGATGGAGGATTTCAGCTGTTCAGCCCCCCTTGTGACTCACTGCTGTCCATCCCATGTTAGTGCGCTGTATATCTGTAAAAACCCACACCACCCACCTCCCCTTCATGAGACTGTGTGACCTCCTACTGAAGTCAGGCCACCAAGGCTCAGGCCAGCAAGTGACAGCCAACACAGCTGCACTGCCCTGTGGCTCCTGATTTCTCCTGCCTGTGCCAAGACAGGACTCACCAACACCAAGACCGGGGTTGCCTCCCTGGCCTGGACTTATGGCTGGAGCATGGCTACCCAGGGTGACCTCAAGTGTCTAACTGAGCTTAGGTGAGCTGAATAATGCTCAAGAGCTGTCCATGAGCCTGTGCAAACACACACTGAACTCCTGAGAGGAAAATGTTTGTTCATTCCTTGATCCCTTATCTGGGGCACTGCTAAAACAGGCCAAGGAATTTGGCTCAATAGTGATGGGCAAGGGAAGGAGATCAGCTCTGTGTGCCAAACAGGGGTTCTCAATGCAGTAGCATTTTGAAACAGGTGGCAAAAGGAGGGTATGAACTGAAAAGGAAGATGCAGTTTGGTTTGAAAGAAAGCCTGAGGCATTATTTTTTAATATGGATTCAGTTTTGAAGTTGCCTAAGCACCATTTTTTTTATCCTACCTCATTCTTGTGTGATGGGCAAATGCAGAGAGTAAGCAGGGGACCTGCAGCACTCTAAGTACGTTTGTGCCCCTCACCACGGTCTGTGTATCAACAGCTACAGCAGAAGTGACCAGATACCAACCAGAGCAGCAAAGTGCTGCTGTTGCATACATTCAATAAAAGCAGACATTTGAACACCATATTCCATCGTGGATTTTCCAAATAAGGTTTACATCCAAGGACCTGCTTTATTTGCAATAACTAAGCAGAAACATGAACAAGAAGGGCTTCTCATAGCAGTGGTTGTTACAAAAGTACTGCTGTTCAAAATCTCATCTCACTTGTTGATACCATCCCTTTAGGTGCTGATTTTGCATTATCACTGGTATATCCTGTGTGATACCCTCAACTAAAAAAGAGTCTATGCTGGCAATTGATTTGTCTGCTGGTGGGAGAGAGCTCACAGTACAACCTAAGTAAGAGTGCAGTCAAATCAAGTTGTTTCTAGAGTGCACCACTTTAGAAAGACAGATTCAAAAGTTCAGTTCTCAGCTGTGCCCATGAACCTGTGCTGTGACCTGTGCCAGTCACTTCATCTTCTCATGCTTCCTTTTCCATTCCAACCTTTCTGCATTTATCTCTACAGCTTGTGAGCTGGGCAGATGAGTTTCATTGTGTTTGTACAATGCATAGTAAACCAGAGCTGTCAGCCTGATTTGTGCCTCTTGGCACTGCCAGTGTTACCAGTTCTTGGGGATTTACTGAAGGTCTGCATGTTTGGAGGCTGTAATGAAATATCCTTTCTTGGGATGTTGCACTAAATTAATTTTTCAATTCACATTGAAAAGTAGATTTTCAGTCAAGCTTGAAAATGCATACACTAGTTATTCATACTTGAGAATATATGCAGAGGTGAGATGGGGTTATTTTTAACATTTGGTGTTAGCAGAATGGCAGTAGCACAAAAAGAGCACAAATGACACAGCCACAACAGTAAAAGCAGTGGAGAGTCAAACTGTTGCTGTTACAAAGGCACTAGACAAGCAAACATTTAATTACTGTGTTTTAAGAGTATGGAAAAGCAGTTAATTTACCAGGAGTTACATAATATATCTGCATATTCTGTTTACAAAGGAGGATGCTGCCCTTCAAAGGCTGTGGGGCTGTCAGTGGGGATTTTCACCCTTTCCATCGGGCCAGCCCCACGTTTCTCCGCACTCTGCCGCACACGATGCTGGCGGCCCAGCACTCCTCCCCTCCTCCAAACAGCACTGCTGAGCCAAAATCTGCCTGCTCCCTATGTGCTGCTCAGGGCAGCCCTCCAGGCTGTAAGAAAAGGGGCTGGCAAGGAGGAAACATAGAATTTCCATCTTATTGTTGTTGATTCCATGGCTAGCTTCTTATGGAGTGTGGTGTCCTACTAGCCTGCTGCTAACATGGGGATAATGGGTCATTATTCTGCCCATAACAATGTGCATCTTTATTTAATTCTCCTCCTAGAACCCTGGTTGCCAGCAGGTGATGCAGATGGCCCAGGGTGGGTGACAAGGAGTGACCACCACGCACCTGGGGTCAGTTCTGGGGCCCTTGGAGGGTCACGTACGCCATGCCAGCAAGGTGACAGTACCCAAAAGCCACCTCACACACGGACCTTTTGGAGAGGTTCTGGGGAGGGAATCACCACCCCCAAGGGCTGAGCACAGTGCAATGCACTGGGGAGAGGTGGGACGCCCAGGGGCAGAGCTCCAGTCCACAGCAAGATGCCTCCCATTTGTTCATTTGCATGAATAAAATGCCAAAGTGGGTTTCTGGAATCGCCCCTCCCAAGGTGAGAGGTGAAATTACTTGCTGTAGGGTCCTGGAACCTGTGGTAAAGTCCAGCCTTCAGGCAGATTTGTGAAGCAAGAGAGGAGATGAGACCTTCCTCAGATCTTATCCACTTACATATTACACCTTGAGCCTGCAGAGAGAAAAAAAAATTAACTTACAAATAATTTTATAAACTTAATCTTGAGGTAAGTAAGCAATTCAATAAATTCAGTCTTGAGGCAAGCAAGTACCTTTGGTAGCTTTGTGCTCAGACCCATCTTAGCTTGGTAGTTCCTGAGTTTCCCATTTTATCTGATGCTGAGGAGGTGCCCAGTGCAGCTCCACCGTGCCAGCCACAGCTGTGCTGTGCTGAGCTCACAAAGGGCACCTGCTCAGTCCCAGCGCTGCTGCAACCTGGCATCAGCCTCACTGGGCTGTGTGCTGCCTACAAACCATTACGTGCAATAACAAGTAAAGCACTGCTTGAACCTTAGCACAAAGAAGCAAAAAACCAAAACAATAAACGCATTTTCCACAAGGGCAGAGACAGCAGCCTTTGAATGGGAATTGCTGGATCGGCTTATGACTCAGCTGGCTGCTCCCAGAGCATGCTCAGCCTGGGATGGCGACTAAGGCTCTGTTGGCTTGGTTGGATTCTAGGTGAAACGCTCGCAGAGATGCAATGCAAAGGTGTGGGACATGGCAGAGCTCTGCAGCACTGGTGGGCAGTGGGGTGTGTTGCCCACACAACCTTCCCCAAGTGATGTGGTCACCCCAGTCCTTCCAGAGGAGGCCGAGGGTGAAGTGGCGGGCGGGGGCTCGGCATGGCGGGGTGACACGCACAGCGCTGGCGGGATGCGTTTCACCACTCGGGTCAAGCCCTGCTCTTGGAGTGGGAGGAGGGAACCAGCCCAGGCGCCAAAATGTCTGTGACTCTGCTTAGATCATAGTTATAATGTTTTTCTGCATACAGATCTACGTAAGTAGAAAGAAACCATTCATCTCAGCTGGGAGGACTGGCAGTCTTTGGAGTCACCCTGTCCACTGATATCCAGCCACCTTATTTTTTGCCCACTCTTTGATTTCTGCCCTCCTCCCCCCACCAGCACTGTTCTCAGGGCATCGTCTTCATGAAACAGCCTTTTGTTCCTAGGTGCCTGAAGCCAACGCGCCTCTTTGACTGGCTGCCTCATTTCATACCGACACCCTTAACTGCTGGTTTCATCTTCCTGGTAGCGATTGTCTCAGATGGAGTTTCAGTATCACTGTTTCTCATCTGCGGCTCCAGAGTCCCATTTTCACCAGCCAAAAGCCAAAAGCCTTGCACTTGCCTGACCTCTGCAATTACCGTCAGGACTCTTGCTTCACAGCGCTGCAGCCTCTGGCCATGAGGAACCTTTGGAGCTGGGGCCATTTGGATAAGCCACAGGAGACCTAGAAACAGCAAAGTTTGCTTAAAATGTCTGGTTCTTCCTGCAGTTTCTTTCAAATTCACTGCTGCGACCTCGCTTGCTGTGAAGTACAGTTTTGATTACAGAGTCATTTGAATGCTGCCTGTGATGGCAGAGTGCCTGTCCTGACCTCTGGAGGGTCTTCCTGTTTTCAACTTTTTAGCTTCTTAATCAAAGAGGAAAGTTGCTAACCACCCCAGGCTGCAAGTCTGCCGTGGGTCTTCATGTACAGAAATGCAAAAGAGAGCCTTAAACACAAATATTTGAGGATTTCTTCCTTCCAATGCATATTTGTGCAAGAACTTTATGCAAATCTCCTGGTGCTGCTCAGGATATTCTCCTAGTGCACACTACCTTTGGTTTTCATTATACCATGAGCAACTGACTTCAGCCAGCAGTTTTTAGTAGCTCTTAAGCAAACCCCAAACCTTTGCCAATACCTTCAGTGGTGTGAGGAGCCCACAGCATGCCCCTCTTCTTAGGCAATGGAGAGCGAGGCATGGTAAAACAACAGATTGTGGGGAAAAATGGCAAGCCCACCATGTGCCCATAATGCTGCTGCACAGAGCAGGTCCATTTCTGATTTCAGTTGCAGTGCATGGGAGTTGAGGGTGGAAACCCCCTGTCACACCATTGCTGTGCTGCAGGGGTGTTCAGGTCCAAATGTAAACTTTGCAGATCAGTAAAACACGCAAAAAAATGGTGGCCGTTGCAGTTCTCATGGGAAGTGTGGCATTGGAATAGATCACCTTAACTCCAAGTCCCCGAGAAATTTTGCAGCAGTTAGGCAAGGCATGCAGGAAAACTCAGAGGCCCAGGACCCACCAGCCTTCCTATGGGCTCTTCTCAGATAGGTATTTGTCCTGCCAAGGAACAGGATGTGATGGGATTAAGGCTCATGGTGCTGCTCACTGGCTCTGCTCAAGGGCTGGGAGAGGAACAGGCATTCAACCCAGAGCTGGGGAAGCTAACAGGCTCTGCTCATGAATCACCCCCAGCACACCACTGTCCTGTGTGTCACTGCAAATCCTAGGAAACACAAGATTGTCAGTCTGGACACCATGCTCCAGCACAGCCCATGACCATGCCTTGGATTCCTCAAGATCAGAAGTATTCTGCTCTTCTGACAGCATCCCAGCTTTCAGGGATAGATGCAACCATGGTACTGAGGGGGAGAGAGAAGCTGCTGCTCAGCTTTTTCCCTGCACTAACCAGTGGCAGCTAATTAGACAGCAAATGTCCCCCCATGCCTTTTGGCCTAGGAAACCCCAACCTGGCTAATCATTTTAGCATCAACTGTGAGAAAACTCTGGATAGCAGAAGAAAATTATTTCACATTAAAACCATCACACTGCCTTTCTTGGTGAGGAGAATAAAACTTCCGTCTATCGCTCAGACAACTTCAGACATGCTGTGCATGATCTGTTGGGTTCTTCCCCTTCATGCTATTATCAAGAATTCGGCAGCCACATCAGCTTTGCCTTCAGTATGAGTACTTTCCTGTTTCACTTTCTCTGCATCTTATCAAGTACAGACACTGTTCTTTGACAACTCCACAAATAACTGCTGTTTCTGAACTTTCATTTTCACTGTTTATCAAGCATCTTACAGGAGTCGATCTCCATATACTTCAGGAAGCTCTGGAAAGGAATATCTGGAGGCAGATGTCTGATTCTCCAGTACCTCGTGCTGCCATTCATAATAACATAAAGCTTAAAGGCCTGCAAAGCAATTTGAGGTGTGGGAAAGCAGAATCCAGTTTCACAGAATTACAAATCCTGTCTGCTTTTCATGATGAAGTTGTATGCTGGTGGGCCTTGTGTCTCTAGAAAATAATTTTCACACAGAAGACACAAGAAGTCTGTAGCAGTCCCAGAAGGCAGCAGTCAGCTGTCCCAGCCCCTTGTGCCTTGTTTTAACTGTGAGTCTCATGCAAGGAGGTAGTGGAGACTCAGCCTCAGGTACCAGGTGGCTTGGGAAGATGACAAACTTTTTAACATTTAGGATTTTTACTGCTGCCACAGTGCCCAGGTGCCCACCCCAGACAGGTGCCTCCAAAGCAGCTGAGCAACCTCCTCTTTTGTTTCTGAATAATCTCTCATGAACATCATCCCAGTGGGGAAAAGGAAAACATGCTACAGATAGGGCATGCCTTGATTATTTTATTAATCAAACAATATTTTTTCCATATTAAATGCCTTTTTCATATTGAATGCCAGCTTCTCTGCTTTGGGATGGCTAGCTACAGGTATGCAAACCCAAAGACGTGATTTATTCACTTGTGACCCTCTCTCCCACCCACAGCCAAACAAATTGGCGATGCTCTAACAACAGCTGCACGTGGCAGCTCAGAACACTACCAAGAAAATTACCTGGCACAGTTGCAAGTTGTTCACCACACTGACAAACAGTTACCAACCACTTTCTTCTGCTCTCCAAGCTTAATCATGTTGCAGACAGCGCTTGGAAACCACATCCTTCTGTTGCAGAATGAATTGTCGCCACTGCTTACAACACACACTTTCTGATTAAATACATGAATGCCATGTTCCATCGCAGAGAGAAGTCGCTGTGGATGTTCAGAGGATCCCCAGTCTGCACAGAAGATGCTTTGCCCACCAGCTGCAGAAACTTGCTTCAGGCACCAGGACCCCCTTTGCCTTTAGCCAAGTGCCGTCCTCATCCAATAGTGGACTGCTTGGCACTCTTTCTCCAGTGCTTGTGGCTCACACATTACTTGCTCGATAGCACATGGCTGCTACTTTACTCAAAGGAAATCTAACAGTCCTGCCAGGGATGTAAGGGAAGAAATTCACTTCTCATAAACTGACTAGAAAGAGGCAAATTCTCTGCCTACCAGCAGGAATGTGCCTATGAATAGCCACTGTGTAAACACAGATTGCATATTGGAGAATGACATCGAGTGTAGTTACCGCCAGCCATCTCTTCCTGAAATTCAATAGACATTGATATTTATACCCAGCCTTTGAGGTTTAGCATGCTTCAGCACAAATATACATTTATTAATACCACATAACACCAGGCCTTTATTGACTCTTATTGAGTCCTATGCCACTCACAGATATACATTTTTTCCAGGAATGTCATGCCTGAAATAAGTTAAGCCAAGAGTGAATGATCTTTCAACAGAGTAAGTAATACATTTAAGGCCACATTCAGCATTATTTTCCTTACTTCCCTTCACCAAAGTGGTATTTATAGAGGGGGCTGCATTCTGCTCAGCTGTAGATTAGTGCTAATGATATATGACTCCAGCAGTTATAGCAGAGTTGATCTGAACATATATTGACAAAACAATGAGTGGGAATTTGGCCTAATATTCTCAGAACAGGAGTAGTAGGACTGGGACTGGAGTTATGCCAGGGAGGAATTTGGTCCATACTCTTTCTGAAACAAGGGAGCCAAATAATGCAAAAAAGAAAACTGCTCTGAAGTCTGTTTACAAGAAAATCCATGCTCTCCAGTGATTTAGAGTCCAGCTAGAGGAAGGTTAAGTTCAAAAGCAATACAACCTGACTAAAATAAGTTATTTCTCCCTGCAAAATGACGTTTTAATAGAAATAAGGACAAATAAAATTCTTAAGACATGACCTTGCTGCAGAAATAGAATCCTTTCATGTTTTCCATCTCAAACCCTGTGCTGTACAAAGACATCACTTCACCTATAAAGCAGTCTCTGCTTCTACTATCCAGTATTCTCACGAATCTTCATCAATATAAATGCTTCAGTGGCCTTAGCAAGTAGTCTGGTCTGCGTGCCTGAGGTTCAGTTATACCAGACAGATCTGGAAGTTAGCAGAGCAAGATGCAATGACTCATGTTAGTATTAATTTATTTGCCCAAACAGGAGTTGCGTTTTGCCATTTCCAGCTCAGGAGACCCAGCACTGGAGCAGTGACTGCCAGGGTTTCACCAGCAGAGCAAGGTGCATTGATTACACCTTTTTTTCCCTTCCAGACTGACCCTCCCTTTCCCCTCTCCTGACATTACAAATAGAGCTCACGTCTACTGCAACACTGAGCTGAAACAGGTCAGGGAGCCTTCAAAGAAAAATCTACATGCAGGAGTCATGAATTTCCATCCAGCAGCAGACAAGCAGCAGGCTCGAGGAGGCAGAAGCAGAAAGGGGCTGGCTGGTGCTGGTCCAGGGAAACTGCTGCTCCTTTTCTCTGCTCTGCAGAGCCAGATGGCCGGCCCGTCCCGCTCGCTGCATTTCGGTGTATCGCAGCAGGCACGCCTAGCTGTGCAGGAGGGAGCGAGGTGCGAGTGCCAAGGTTAGCGGGCTCTGAGGCTCCGCACAGGCAAATTGTGCTGCTGATTCAGTCAGCCAGCTCCCCTGCAGGGGGCTTTCTTTAAGGCTGAATCTGAACGCCTCTCCTGTCCAAGAACGTCCGCAGCATCCAGACAGAGATGAATGAAAGAAGAGAACACACCATGCAAACAAGCCTTCAGCACTTCGCTGATTTTGCTGGGGAAGATCCCATGTGCTAACTGCCTCCACTCACACGCCTAATTGCTTCTAAGTATGGTACTTTCTCAGAAAATCCCACTTGCACTGACACTCTGGTTTTTCAGGGTGTAACCATTGGAAAAACAATGAAATAGGGTAAAAACATTTTTAAAATAAAAATAACTCAAGTCCATAACAGATTTATATTTTTCATCCCTTTAGATCTTCTTTGTCTAAAAACAAGGAATAAAACTCTGTCATAATTTAGCCTGATCTTCCAACATATTTATGTTCATATCTCATGGGTTTCAAGGAGAAATGGAGCTAAAATATGTGCCATATCCCACAGGCTGCTAAGTTCTGGTTTTGGTTTTTTTGTATTTGTGTTTTGTATTTCAAAATAATGAAAGCCATATTTTTGCCAGTGAATACAGGAAGCTAATTTCACTTATCAGCTCCATCCTTAACGTGGCATCATGCTGTACCAAGTGTTTCATTTGCAAAATACAAACAGACAAGTTCTGCTGCTTGAAAAACATTACAGTTTTTCAGTCAGACAAAGACATTTGTGCGCTTTGCATTGGCCAGGCACAAAACTGAGCCAAAGCAGTGGGAGGAAACAGGCAGCAAACCCCCAGGTTCCAGTTCTCTTCCCCAGCCAGCTGCCTCCTGCTTGCCCTCTTCTGGCTCCTTGGCTTTTGAACTCTTGGCCTCATGGCATCCTGGCTGCAAAAGGAAAGCTGGAGGTGTTTTGCCCAGCCTGAGCTACAGAAGTGTGGTTAGGCTGTGCTCTTCAGTGACACACATTGTAGCTGGGAGCCCAGGCAGGAGCTCCCACTTCTCACCCAAAGGCCAGCGGTATTTCTGTGTTCTTGAGGAAATCTTGCCACTGGTCCACAGTGCCAGAGGACACTTACATGTGACAGAGATGTCACAACTGCAGCTTTGATGCAGGCGCACATGCTTAGGAGAGGAACAAAACCTCAGGCACATCCTTACCAGGGCTGGAACTGGTGCCTTTCCTTGCAGCAGTGCAGCCAGCACTGAGACCCAGACTTGTCCCTGCTCTGCATCCTGCCTGTCCCCAGGCATCCCTGTCTGCCCCATGAACTCCACCTCCAGTCCTGGAGGGGAGAGCGTTTTCTGACCCCACAGGTAGCCTTGCTGCTGTCATTAAATCTGTTTTGTAGGACTACCATCAATATTAATAAGAATACATTATAAGGGATTACTTGCAGTTCTCCTTTTGTAGGGTGTTAGACCAGGCTGCCTTTGTCCTGATTTTCAGATATAATTTTTTCCATTTAATACTTTTCCCCTCTGTATCGCTCCCAGAAATTGTACAGGCTGAAACATTTCCAACTTTAACTTAAAGCATAAAGTATTTTTTTTCCAGATGATCCCTATTTATGGGCTTGCAGCACTGGCCAGTGTGGTCTCAGAAGGCTAAATTGAAGTAAACAACATGTTGAAATACATTTAGTGAATTATCATGCAAACCACAGAAGAACATGAAGAGAGAGAGAAGAGCTTTCTTGGTTGGATAGTGATTTAATGTTTTCTGTCAAAGAAATCAGATATTAAAAGGGCCTATTAGGTCACTGAGCTCAGCTTTCCTGGGCCAGGCCACAATTGTTTATTATGATAAACATAAATTCAAGAGCTTTATCTAGTTAGAGTTTAAACTCTGTAAATGAAAAGGCGTGTACCATCACCCTCAAGGAAGAATTCCACAAACTATCACATCTCCCTGTCTCACATAATTATTAGGATGCGTAATAGTAAGGATGGGAAGTCATTTTATAGTGTCAGACTGTGCATAACATCACTCAGGGCACAGACTTTACCTGTTGCTCTTCCTTTCCCTAACAACATAATATAAATGCTGGGCAAATGATATTAGGACAGTGCAACAAAAATTATGATAATGAAGGCAGGGCTGTCACTCATTTGACATCATGTCAATGGGCTGGAGTTTTGGCCTGAAGAAATTACAGCTATTTGCCTGTGAATACATGTTCAGTATGGCTTTACTGAATGACTCATGAAATGTAAGGCATGTGACATGTGTCAATCAGCTCATTTAATCACAGCACTTCACTGTGGCAGTCAGGGAGCTCGGTAAGGCTCCAGAGCTGGGTGCTCAGGTATGCTCTCTCTTCCTGCTTCTGGGCAAAACTTGAGGATCTTCTAATTTCGTATGGGATTTCTAGTCTTGCAGCAATCCAGTCAGAGCTGTTGCATGGCAGCTGCCCCCTCCTGTTCTCTCCTCCAAGCTGCTGGGTGTCTATGAATAACAAACGTTCCCACTGCATAACGAGTGCAATTTTACAGCACTTGATCTTGTCAATCTAGCCTTTTCAGGAAGCATCAAGCTGTTCAATAATGTATGAACAACAAAAGCACTGCACACTTGTAGAATAGGTGCATAATTTAGGGAAGGATCATGGAGATTTTGTGAGTATCCCATATCACCTGCACAGCACATTGCCACCAGGCTGACTGTTCTGGGACAGACAAGATGATCAGTGCAGTCAATCTACAGATCAGCTTGTTACTGCTTTTGAAAAAAGTTTATAACTCCGTGCTCCCTTACAGAATGGTTGTGCAGCAGATGCTTGTTGGGTGTGATGCTCTCTGGAAAACAGTGGAGATGCATTTTGTCCAAATTCCAGGTGGAAATAGTGCAGCCTCAGCAGGGGTGCAAAGCTGGTATCACACCACTAAAACACGAGTACGTGCTCTGGGGGATGAAGGCAGCTCAGTGTTTGGATGCACCTGTGTCTCTTGGCCAATCTGTTTGAACACCGTTAACTTGAAGTCTGCATAAGGCATTAGGAGAGATTTGACCTCCTAGCAAAGGCCATCACATCTCAGCCACTCCTATGGCAAGGGCAGCAGTCCACACCTGGCTGCAATGTGTCTGCCAAAAATGCATCTGATGATTTCAGGAGGCAGAGTAATCCTTACTTCCTTTGGAAGTTTGTTCCTGCCTTGTTGCTTCATCACAGTGTTTGTTTTTTAAACTTTAGGAAAGTTATGACCATTGATGATAAAAATCTATTTAAACCAGTAACCACTTGTGCAAATCTATCCCAGCAAGTCAGAAATCTCTGTGAAAGGATGTGATGGTCTCAAGACCGTATGCTCCACATCATCAAGATTAAAAAAATATCTCCACCTTACCCTTACACAGCCATAGTTCACAGCCTATCTAGGTGAGCTCAGCAGAGACAACTGACTGGGTGTACAGAACTGATAATCTTTGTAAAATTCCTGGGCAGGTCAAGATGCCATGCTGCTTGTAACTCAAGTACCTCTTAATTTCAGCATTCTGCTTTCCTTTTTGACTCAGTAGCTGGGCAAAAACTGAAGGAAATCCACAGCAGTGGATGGCAAGTGAGGTACAGTTGAATCATAAGAACTGCCAGACAATTGTGAAGGGAGCATTGGATATTTTTGCATACTTTGAGCACTAAGCTGACAAGGAGAACTTTCAAGAATGCAGATATGTTCAGCAAGAAAACAGCCTATACAAAGACAGGCTTTTATTCTGGAGAATTTATGCACATGTTTAACTCAAAATGGAGTAATCCAAGAGCTCAAAATCCAGCCCACAGGCTCAATCCTTTGCAGGCAGCAGAACTCCATGGATGCTGTAAACAGAGGACAAACCCAGCGTTTTATAGGAGCATTGTCACATAAAGCCCAGCAGTTCATTTCCAAATACGACATCTAAAAGGAGTTCAGGTGTTTTGAGTATTGTCATATTGTCTCCAGTCTATACACGAGTTTTCTAAGACTGATACTGGGTAAGTATTGGCCCTGTTAAGTACATGTCTGATCTCTAGTAGCATTAAAACTCTTTATTTAAAAAATTGCAGACGGGAAAAATGAACTCCAGAAAAGATATCCAACAGATATTTTGTTGAAGGCAAAAAAGGGTTTTAGGCAACTTCTATTTGCTGTATTGTTTCCAAAAACAATGAAACACTTTCAAAGTTTATATTTCTCTTGACATTTCTCAGATACTAAAGTACTGAAAGGCAAGACTGGGAGCCACAAAGGTACTTAAGTGCTTCTTGTTTAATTAAGGGTTAGTCAACCAAATACTTAAGCAGCTAGGCATGCATGTCCTGCTTTCTTTCACAAGATGTTTGTGGCAGAACAGAGACTAGATACCAAATTTCTTTAATTTTAAACTGCCTTACAAGTCAGCCTAACTTTCACACCTGGCTAATGGAAAATTTTCCTGGGTTTAATGGAGTATGCTGAAGATCTGAAGTTGTCACTCAAGGCAGAAACAATTTCAGCAGGGGAATGGGACCCAACCAGGTTTCCAAGAATGTTTAGTCATGTGTACTTGCCACTGTGGATATAAAATAAATGAATGGATGCTATCACAGATATCTGAATATTTGCAAATGTTCTGATCTTAAATGTTAGGAGTAACTCAGCCAAAATCTTTCTCTTTCCTGGCTACCATCATTGCCAATGGGTTTGAGTTTTGAACCAAACACTTTAACAGCAAATGACTCAAAGTGATCTTACTTGAGCTGAAGAGAAAACTCCCTTTTGCTTGTGGCTTAATAACACTGACCCTCTACTGCTTCTTTTAAACATTCCTATTTCAGATAGCATTATAATCAAGTTCAGCAAAAAAGAAAAGGCTGTTTACATCATTCACATAGTTTACTTAGAATTTAGCATTACATTCAGACTACATGATGAAAACTAACCTGTTTGGCTGCCCTTCTCCCCTGGCTTAAATAGCACCATGCTGCAGTGTGTGGGATTCAGACGTGGCACAACAGCAAGTACCTGCACTCAGACAAACAAACTGTTTTCTCATGTTGGGATGCCATTTCTAGTACACTGTTTGGGGAAAAAAAAAAAACCCAAAACAACAAAACAAAAGAACCCAACCCCCTTCCATATATTCCTCTCCAAGCATTTTGTATGGCTGCCTGTGAGTGTAACATTTGGATGCATTCCCAACAGTGGAGTCCACAGAGTGTCCGTCTGTTGAAGGCTGCTCTGCCTGAGGAAAAGGTCCCTTTTCAAATGGATAGAAGGGACAGCATGGAGGAGAATGTTTCTGTGGATGTGGTTTTATTTAAGCTGGCAAAGTCTGATCTGTGAAACTTTTCGGTAGTTCTCAAAGACAGATCTAGGTTCAATCAGTCTCCTTTAAGATATGTAAATTACTAATTGCATTGTGCCCTTTTTAGCCAGCCAGTTGACTAAATTATACAACACTTCATTTTACAAAAATAGAAAGTATTCCCAGGCAAAGCAAACGCAGCTGATTTCAAATTCTTTCTCCTAGAGAAACCTTGAAAAAAATGTAACATCCCAAATCTGCATAGAAATTTTGTAGAGTAATAGCATTCTGATCCCATTAAAAAATAAAAAATAAAATCCTTCTATATCATCTTTCAAAATATGAGTTATGTAACGCTCGACATATAATGAACTTTTATTGACGTCAGTGGGACTACTTATGCTGAAGCTCCTCCGTGCACACTTAAAAGCTAAGGAGCACACAGGCAAGGGAAGCTGCAGTGATGCCGTGACGCAAAAAAAAAAAAAAAACAAAAAAAAAACCGAGGTTCATACTCCAGCTCTGCGAGGCTGCAGATAATAGATTTGCCTCTGTCCTAATTATACACTCCATCTCCGTGTATTAGCATGGAGCCTAGAAAACCTGACTCATCATCCCTAACAATCCCGGCGACCTGAGGCAAACACTCACACAAACACACACTCACACTCACAGACACACAGACAGACAGACACACTCACACACACACTCACAGACACACCTACACACACACACACACAGAGACTCTCGCATGCTGCTCCCAGTTTCCCCCAGAGCAAGCAGCTCATCCTGCTCCAGCGCAGCCGTGTCCCTGCATGTGTAGCCCGCCGCCCTGGCAGCGAGAGCAGCTCGCCCCCCGCCCCGGGAGCTGGGGTATCTCGAGACGAGGAGCACGGCGATGGCCGGGGACTGGCTCTGGCCCCGGGGGCCGGCAGCCGGGCTGGCTGGGGAGCGGGGCCGGCCCCTCATGCCCGCCGTGCCCACCTCAGGGGAGCGGGAGCGGCCCTGAGGGAGCCGCGGCCGCCGGAACCCCGGCCCTGTGGGCGTGGTCTCCGTGCCTTCTTTGCATGGCGTCCACGCTATTGGTCAGCGGGAAGCACGCGCCGAGGCGCGGGTCCCGCCTCTCTCTGCCCAAGGCTGCCCAGCGACGCCGCCGGCCACGCCCCTCCGCAACGCCGGCCACGCCTCTTTCCCCGCCCCTTCTCGCAGGCTGCCCGGAGATGGGAGCCGGAGCAGGCGCTGCCCATTGGCCGGCGGAGGGCGGCACGTCACGATTGGCCGGCGGCGGCGGCGGTGGGCGGGGCGGACGGCGCGGATTGGCGGGGCCCGCGGGGGTGTGCGCGGGGGGCGGCGGCGCGGAGCGGGCGCTGGGGCCGCGGCCGGGGATGGGGGCGGCCGGCGGCGCGAGCAGCTGAGCGGCGCGGAGCGTCCTGGGCCTCCCCGTCCCGCCCGGCCGTCGCCGCCGTCCCCGCCACCATGAACCGCCTCGGCTCCGGACCCGTGGGCAGCGCCGCCGCTGCCGCCGCCGCCGCCGGGCAGTACCGGGTGTGCGGCAATTGCCGGAAGGTGCCGAGACAGGTATCGGGGGGCGCCCGCACGGAGGCGGCGGGAGCGGCGGGAGAGGTTTGTGGGGGGATTCGGGGAGCGAGGGGCAGCGGGACAGACTTGGCGGGTGGGACGCGTACGGCGGCAGTGGCCAGAGAGGAAGTGGGCAATAGGGCGGCAGTGGGGCGGGGGATGGAGGCGGCGGTGGGATGGGGGCTTCCCAGGAGGAGAGTGCCGGGAGTGTGGGGTGCAGGGGGGAGCAGGGTGAGGGGAACCCGGGGGGCGTCGAGGGTGCCAAGTGCCGTATCCCCATCGCTCCCATCGCCCCCATCCCCCTTGGGACGGCTGTCACTTGCCCAGGCTTGTCCCAGGCTGCCCCCCTGCATCCCGAGGGTTTGGGGGGCGCTCGGCATTGCGGGGCTTGACCCGGGGCCCCGCCGCGCTCGTAAAGTTTATTATCTACGTATTGCAGCGGCGAAACTCACCCCCGCGATCTCCGTCAGGTCTTTGTGCGGGGGGGATTTGGGATCGGAGCTTTAAAAATGTAAGGAAAGCAGCAGGAATGGGCAGCCCCCGGCCCGGCCCGCAGAGCGCAGCCCCGGAGCAGCCCCGGCCGCCTCCCCGATCCCCCGGGGTGCGGCGGCTGCACCCCCGGTGCCCGCATCTGCCTCTCGGGGAGCATCGGTGGAGGTGCTTTTTGTTTGTCCAGTGCAAATGAATTAAAATTGCTGAGCTGTTCAAATGCGCCGAGTCTCCGAGCGCCCGAGATGAACGCGATGCCGGTTTTGGTTTTATTTTAATTCAATCTCTCCCAACACATTTTGCTCCAGGTTGGTTCTTGCAAATGCTAAGAAAGCCTGTAAGTCAATGAGCTCAAATATTTGCGCTCTTTGTCCGAAAACTGTTTTTCTTCCTCTGTGGGTCAGGCCAAGTGCCAATCAAAGTTGTTTTTCAAGCCTCTCTTCCCTGCAGTAGGACTGCTTTTTTCTTTCTTCCCTTTTTTTTTTTTTTTTGGGTTTGGTTTTTGGAAAGGAGGTGTATTTAGGGGAGGGGGAGGAGAAACGTTAAAAATCGGTCAGAGAGAGAAGCAGATCTTAAAAATCGTGTTTCTTGAATATTTTAATGGAAACAAAATCTTATTAAATGTGCATGCTTGGTATGTGCAGTTATTTTTTCCATAAACTCTTGGATCATATTACAGTTGATACTTGGTGCTCAGCTCTTAGCTCAGCTTGCGAGAAATGTAATGGATCAGAGAAGCACACATCAGCAGAGTCTGATTTTTAACCATTTCATTGCAGGACCAAACCCCTTCTTGGCTTTAGCTTGCTGCTGTTCCCACTTAAAGAAAAACAAGTACTTAAAACAGAGAAGTTCTGCAGGGTTAAAGCCTGAAACAGCTTCAGACTTGACATATGTCTGAAGACATACAAATATGTGCCAAATATGTCTGTAGAACAAGCAGGGAGGGAGCTTGCTTTGTTCTGCCAAATAATCAAAATGTTTTGTTGACAAATAAAGTGGTGCTTGGCAGCACTTGTAGATCTAAAATTAAATTTTAGTTAGTGAATTTTTTTGAAGTCGTATTCCCATCCTGCTGGGTAGGACTTTTTTGTATACCTCTTTAATATCAGTGGGAGGTAGGAGGTGGGGGCAAGGTTAGATAGCACTTTTCTGGTAATGGGAAACTTGCTAGATTTGATTTATTGTTGTATTTTAATTTTATTTTAAAGTAGTTTAGGGATGATGGTGAAACATAGGAACCCAGTTGGGTCTGTTGAGGAAGGCAATTTAATGCTGCTCTGCTTTGGCTGTGGTCATTCCAACCATACAAAATTGGGGAAGAATAAAGAAACTGAGTCATGAAAGCCTCTTGAAAGGTGTTCTGTGCTTTCAGTGGTGGCACTGGGACATGGTTCCATCTCTGTTGCAGGCTGGACAATAAAAACAGAAGTGCAAAGCTTCTGACTACATCTGTCATTATTTAAAAGTTGGTGTATTAAAAATCACTGTAAATTTTAACCTTTTGCACCTCATGGGCAAGTATGCAAGTAGAAGACATGAGGAAAAAACCAAAACAAAACGCTTGATAGAAGCAAGATGTAAATCTGACTGAATCGCGAGGAGTAATAATCTTCAGATAAGTGCTGCCTCATCTGTTCTTTTGATGGTGTTGGGGTTTTTTTCTTAATGTTCATGTGATAATATACTGGAAAAAATTATTTGCCCTGGAACATGTTGAATCTCTTCTGCCCTCCTCTGTTTTAAGTCTTTATTTGAAGTCATTTGAATGCTCACGGTTTAGGTAGAGCTGTTGTCAAAATCATAAGGGGCAAAGCAAGCTTTCAACTCAGTGGCATATAATGAAATTTGAAATAGTCTAGCAGGTTTTGGTTTCTCATGGGTGAAGGTAAGTTTCTCTTTCAGCTGGGAAACAGGAAAAGCTAGATGCAGCACTTTATGCTTCATCCAATTTCAGATTAATCAAAGTTACATTTATTATGGAAAGTTCTATGAGGGTAGCACTGAGAATCTTGCTAAGGATTCATGGGTTGAATTTGCCTATGAAGAAGGTTTCTCCTGTTAAAAGGATACATATTCCAGTTGGGTTTATTGTTATGGCACTCTATAGATAATCAGACCTGCTTGCAGAAGAATTGTTGCTAATCAGAAGGGCTTAGACAGTCATAGGTACAACAACTGCATCATTATTTGGTTTAGGAGGAAAAAGAAAAGGACAGCCAGTAATAGGTGATTATAGGTGATACTGTCTTGGGTTTGGTGAGTGAGCTTGTTGAACACACAACCAAGGCTAATGCTTTTAAAAATCAGTTTTAAATACATGGAGGAATGACCAAAACAAGCGGAGTAGCTGTGGTTCATGGGATGGGTGGTCAGCCTGTGTAACAAACCTTGGCACACCAGGAGGGGAAAGTGCTTAGCAGGGCACAGGGGTGCTGTTGCCAAGTCTTTCCTAGAGGTGCCTGAGAGTTGCTGCCACTTCAGTAGCCAGGACAGCTCCAGCTGTCCCCTTGGAAAATGCAACATGTAGGGGAGTCCCTGGGCAGGGGAGCTCCAGGGTGTTATCCTGCAGCCTGATGGAAAGCCAAGGTTCTCTTGCCTAAACAAAATCAATATTCCGAGCAAGAAATAAGAGAATATTATATAGGAAGAGCTCAGTGTTTATTTGGATAAATCGCTGCTTCAAGAAGGCTTTTAGGAATGAGCAAGAAGTCTTCAGGGGATGGAAAAATCCTGATATGTCAGGAAATGTAGGAACAGGGAGGATTTGCCAACTGTTCAAGCTTGGTTGCAAATTGCAAAGCGTGTGAAGTGAAAGGTTCTTTTGCGTGTACATACAAGTTGGTAGGACAGAAAAGTATAAACATGGTTCCAGGATTGAATATTTGGTTTGTGTTAGATTTCAGTGAGGGAGATAGAAAAGCAGTGGCCAGGTGGGTGACAGGGGAGTGTGGTTTAAAAGCAACCTTCAGTGTTGGCGAGGTGGAGGTGGAGCTGACTTAGCTGACCCTCCTGGCCTGAGCCAGTGTCTGTGCTGGAGTGCAGCATCAAGGCATATTAAATCCAGGCCTTTCCTGGTATTTATAGACCTACCTGATCAGGGTGATATGTGAGAGGGGAAATACCCATAAAAATGATGGACATCATTTGCTCCTCATCCTCCCATGCATGTCTCCTCCTTTAGTACAACTCTCAATATGTACAAAGTTACTAAAGAAAATATGAAAAAAAAATATATTGCATGATATCACCAAAAGCAGGCCATTCTAGACTAATGTAGTGGTCTTCTGTTGATTAGACAGCTACTAGAGTGTTCTCTTTAAAAAGCTTTCAATGGACTAAAACTGCACTGTAGTCATTAAACATCTGAAGTAACATCAAAGGTTTAACTTGACACTGCAAGTCAGTGCTAATTAAATATTTGTATTTACTTACATCAAATGTTCTATATATCAAAAAGTTTAACTGGATTTGAAAACTATTTGCACAAATTCATAACAGAAAAATTAAACAACACATGTAAATATGAAATAGCAACACCTCTCAGTATAGTTTCTGTGTGCTTTCCTGGCTGTTACATGTATCCTGTTGTCCCCTGGCAGTGACAGGTTACTGGGCAGGAGGGACCTTTGATCTGACACAGTTTGTCTATTTTTCTGTTACTGTTAATTACAGGGATTGGGAATTGAAGAGAATGGGAATTATGGTGGGCCATGCTGGAAGGAGAAGTCACTGTGCTGAGAGGACAATGCAAGTGATAAATGTTGTTGGTCCAGGGAGACAGGGACATTTCATGGAGAGCTGGGTGATGTTGAGCACGGGCATAGTTGAAGTGGTGTGAAATCCAGTGGTGTGAAAGGTGAGGGTTACAGGCTTGGCTGTTTGCTGCTGCTGACTTTAATAAGAGCAGCTCCTTGGAAGGAGCAGGGAGAAGGATGCCAGTGCAGGAGCAGAACCTTCCTGTCCCCCTGCAGGGCTCTGGTGCTGAAGAGGAGAGAAGCTGGGAAGGATGGTCCCTGATTAAACAGGCACAGAGGGGAGCTGGCTGGGTGCTGGGAGAAAGGGTGTGCTGATTTTGCAGAAGGAAACTAAAAAAGTTTGGTTTTTTAATCCAGCAGAAACAAAGGCTAAGAGGGATATGATCGGTGTCTATAAATACATCTCATGGTAAGAGCAAGTGAGGAGAAATTAGCTCAAGAGTAGATGGATGTAATATGGTCATAAATCATTTAGGCTGGAAAATTGAAGTGTCCGCAGGTACGAGGATCTGGAAGAGTTTGTTCTAGTTCTGATGCTGCCAAAAAAAGCACCTGCTTTTAAGATAGAAAAATGTGTGAACATCATTAAATGATGCTGTGCTTACAATAGCACTAACCTGGGCTCAGGGAGTTGAGGTCATATCCAAAAAAAAGAAAAGACACACTTTCATTCACATTATTCGTCTGTGTGGGTGAATAAGAAAGTAGCCCAAAAGTGAGCCAAAAATAGTTTAATGTCAGGTCTCATAAGCCTGTGTAAGTTAAAATATGTGTCACCATGAGTCATGAAGATGCATGGAGATGCTGTTACCTGCACTGTAAAAATCCAGAGGCCTTTCAAAGATATCTCAGCTATTTTGAGGGAAGTCAACCTGGTTCAGTCTATTCTGAGCATAGGCAAACCAAAGTTGCTATGCCTTTGCTTGTTTGCTTGGAAAACACCCTGGGTTTTCCACAATGCAGCACTTTCTTTTTTTTTTTTTTTTTTTTTTGGTTGTTGTTGTTGTTTGTTGTTGTGCTGCATAGTCTAGTTGGCTTTGGAAATCTCATCAACAAACGTTGGCTGTCACAGAGAATCTTAATTTGTAAAACCAAATTATGTCTTCTGTAGTTTGATGCCTCTTAATAATAATCTCTCTTCACATTGTAGAGGGTGTGAGGAGCTGCCTAGATGGCTTTAAATCTCCAATATGTTTCTTCTTAAAGGAGTTCTCAAAATGATTTGCAAAGTCTGTCACAAAAAATCAACTCTGTTTTCATTGGTTCTAATTTTAGCAACATTCTGTTGTGTAAAACATTGTGTCTGCCTTCAGTGTTTGTGTCTTCCAGTCCCCTGGAGCACTGGTGAAACATGGTGAAACCAGCTCAGGTCACTCCTCCAAGTAATCCTGCATGTGCAGCTGGGGGACAAGATGGAATTTTTAGGATCCAAAAATGTAAAGGTGTAAACCAAGAGCAACAAACGAAATTTTTTAGGGCAGTTAAAGTTGACAGCAACAGGCCCCTCACTCCCATAATTCACTCTCATTTTTTTATTGAAAGATTCGATTTTTAAAAAAACTCCCAACAAATGAACAACTAAGAACAAGGTTCTTTCCTGTGAAATAAATGCAGTGAAAATCCAGAGTTGACTGGTTTCTCTCCTTCCCCATCCTCATGAGTGTTTCAGTAATTTGTGTCTTTTCAGAATCTAATCCATTTAACTGGTTGTTCTCCCATCCCCTGTTTAGAGTCTTTGTATCCTGAAATCAAAGGGCAATATTGCTCTTTGCACATGTATGCAGGTCCTAAGGCTGCCTGAGTTCTCCCACTTTTGCCTTAAAAACTACTGTAAAGAAACTTCCTTGTGTTTTCCTAGTTTTACTGGCTGAAAATGAGATGGCAGAACTATTAAATTTTCATTAGACCTGTAATGAGAGTGGCATGAGTGAAATGAACCTCTGGTGAACGACGCTGTTTTGCAATGAAAAGCTGTAAGAGGTGGCCTTGTAGCAACCATGTTCATTTAGAGTAGTCATTCTATTTAAAAAAAAAAAAAAGAACAAAAGCAAAAACACAATCTTTCCTGAATTACAGGGAGGGAATGGAGGTGAGAAAGGAAAGAAAGTGGGCAGGAGGATTTTCTTCAAAAGAAACTTTGAGGTTTAGTGTTGCGAGTGGGTTAGCCAAGTGTGGAGGTTGTCTTCTGCTAGACTTACTTCTGGGAGTGGAGCATTGCATTAGCCAAATCACAGGCTGTGGTTTGGAGATGTGGACTCTGTGAACATTTGCTTTAAATTTATGCATATTACTTAATTAGGGCTTCAAATCTCACATCTCTTTAAATGGCAGTGTTTTGAAATCTGAAAAAAATACTATGGTTCATTAAGCATCCTTGGTTTTTCCTCTCTCCCACATTGGTGAGGGAGCTGCTAATACTCATTTAGTTCTTGATTTGAACTGGTTTTTTTTTATGGCTAGGGAGATTTGAGAGAGAGAAGATAGTGGTATAATTGTCTCCTGGCTGTGCGTAGCTGGGGTCTGGAGATTTTATTATCAGCTTTCCATTTACAGGGCTAGAGAAAAATGGGGGATCTCAAGCATAGTTTGCGTGTCCAGGCTGAATATTGGCTTTTGTCTAAATGGGTCAGGATGGACCAGGGGGAAATGGGGCATTTTCAGTAGAAAAGAAATTTGAATTCTCAGGAGGGAGACCTCAGTTAATGAGAAATTGCACCTCATCATCTTTGGAAAAACCTGTATGGAAATAATTTATGCTGTTTAATTTCTCTGTTCTTTGCAGGTGTTCCTGTTTGTATGCAGAGTTGCTCCCCATTGTTGTCTCTGCAGCCCAGCCTGGTAGTCTTTGTGCTTTGAGTAGAAGCTATAGGAAATGTAATGCAGATGAATCAAATTGGGAAATGCCATTAGAGGGGGGTAGGGATACTCTCCACAAAAAATTTTTTTCTGATTGTTTGCCTATCAGTCAGTCCATGAAATACATTACAGATAGTTCAAGAAATTCTATGCAGTTCTTGGTATTCCATCCTGGGCAGAGCAGTGTTACTGATAACAGGGGAGGCATGATCAAGGGGTATTAATTTTAAATGTCTCTCTTAATTACTAGTTTCAAATTTTTATTATAGGATGCTTCTTGCATATCAGACAATAGATAACTATCACTTGGGCCAAAATACTGGTAGAGATGGTAGACAATATTATGTGTTTATGAAGCTGAATAACTATTTTGTTCCTGTTACACACCGTATCAACCACTTATTTATTCAGATATCTTCATTCTCACATCGTTCTTAAAATGAGAGGAAGGTGTTTTGAAGCATGGGCTTTTTTCTTGTGGGCATAATCTTTGTGGCAGTCATGGATTTAAGTTAGGGAGAGGCTGATGTAAGTGATGGTGCTCAGGGTAAGAGACAGAAGTCAGTGCTCTTAGTCGAGCAAGATATATTAATTCTTTCCTGAATGTCCCTGGTTACCTGAATTAGGGTAAGATAAATAAACAGATACAACCTCCTGATTAAACACCTTTTGTTGTTGTTAATGACTCTCAAGTTACTCCTAAGGTAAGCACCTTGTTTTGTTAGACTAGCAATGGATTTCTAATGGATTCTGAGCTCAGCCTCCAACCTTTTGAACTTGGTAATAGTGTGAGGCTACCTGTAGTCCCCTTCCTCAGGGGATCAGGTAGTAAAAAGCAATAACGGAGTGGAATATGAAGTATTCTTGGCTCCATGTGTTGAGAGTAGGCTGGAACAGAAGTAATAAATCTTTATCACAAGGGAATATGGTGTGGTCAGTGTGTGGACCACCCTTTGGCTTGTGATTTAAGTCTTCCAACAAACACTAATTTAGGTTAAAGTGTAGGAAAGCCAGGAGGAATCGCATTCATGAGAATTCTTTGGAGTCATAGATCTGTTACCTCTGCAAGTGCAAAAGACATTTAGAAGAAAAGTAAAAGGTAACTTGAAAATCAGGTTTTTGTCTATTCAGAATGAGCAGTAAAGTCATAAATACAATCAATATGTCTCAATTGCTGCAGTTTGGAATCAAAATGTATAATTGTGTATCTGTTTTAAAGCATATTAAATTTCAAATTAGTTTTGTCATTAAACTGGAGAGAAATGTAAATTCCTTCAGAGTCATTTGACACTTTATAGGATGGATTAAAATTGTTCCTTAGAAGGGAGGAATGGTTGCAGGAATGACTCCTCACTTATCATTTTCAAATGAAAATTCATGCTTCTGAGCAATTGCACATAACCTCAGTAAACAAAGTTATGCTCATGACAGTGAAGGAATACAAGCTGTCTTGGTGTAAACTATTCTAGAGCAGTACACAGCTGCTTATTCAAAATCATCATTTATTTGTCTCTGGGCGGTTTGTTATTGCATTGGATTTGCTCTGGCTGATACTAACAGAACAATTGAAAGCTAGCATATGTTCTCTCCTCCATATGAATTCTGCAGTTAAAAACTGTTTAATAAGACAGTGTCTTAACAGTGTTGAACCTAATTTAATAGCACGTGCTTGTAAATATGTTTAATATCTCCTGCTGTAGCATGTGGTAAAGGGAATATAGTTACATTATTGTCTAAATGTATCTGGAGGGGTTTTGGCCATATGGTTCTAAATCTGTTTTAAAGTAATTATGCCTATTAACTAAAAAAATAAAAAATATTCCTCTCTGAGTTGATTGACATTCCTCTCAGTAAAGCACCCTCATTGCTGATTAGAGGTGTGGAAATAGTAATTTGTTCTAGCATTTAGAAATTTGATTAGACCTCTAATGAAATGGAGCGCCTACATGCTGTCTAAATATTCTACCTGACACCAGCTGGATCTCATCCAGTGTGGAAGAACACTTGAAATATTGCTTTACTACAATATGTTCTGTGTCTTGAAGTCAACGTGCTGCCTGCATGCAAATACCCACTGGCTATTCAGCAGGCAGAGCAAACCTTGTGCCTCCCTGGAAATCAGCATCAGGATGTGACTATTCCAGTGAGCAATGATTGCCTGACTGCAATATCTGGCTTAGAGTTAGAAAATTAAGGCAACTGTTAATAGAGAAGTAACTCTGTAAGCTGGACTTCAGGTGCTTGTGCACATACATCATACACAGCTTCATGTGTACATGAGGTAGAAACATGCTGAAGTTCCCACTTTGTCCCTGTTGTTGTCCAGTAATAAGGTGACTACAACACACTATTAATACGAATTTAAAGTTGAAGCACCACATTTCTCTCCCCATTATGAGCTGGCTCCTTCAGTTCCCTCCAGAAGCTGATTGCAGCACCCATTATGTGCAGTGGCAGCTGTTTGAGCACCCATGTTTTCTAAGTCCTCTTTAATTCAGTTGCAGCCAATTTCACTCTAGACCACTATGGCTAGAAAACTCTAAATTGGAATTCTGTAAATATCCTGTGGTGGAAACTTCCAGTCCCCAGTGGTAGGAGATGTATAAAAATACTTAAGGAACACTTGAGGTGCTGGTATTCATGAGTCAACAGTTCATTTTGATTGGTTGCCTTCTCCCTGTGAAATCCAGAAGATAGGTTCTAATGCATCTCACTAGAATCAGACATGGCCTTTAGTGTTCTTTCTTTTCTTTTGTTTTTTTGGTTTTTTTTTTCAGTTCTGTTTTTCCACCATATTTAATATTTTTACATTTTGCAGTTGTCACATTTAAACAAATGCAGTGGTTGAACTAGAAAAACTCCTGACTAGTTTATGCCATATTAATGGTTCATAGAATTTTTTCATCTTCTTTTCCCTCCAGAAAACACAAACAAATTGTTCAATTACATTATTACTTTAAGTTTTGTGTTACTGTGAAAAGACTGGATGAGGCAGTAACATTGGGGGTCATTCAAGTAGAATCTGCTTTGAAATAAGTGATTTTTATTCCAGCAATTTAAATGTTGTCTCACTTCTGTGCTGGTGCTTGACAAGTAGTTAGGAGGAAAGGTGTGTTGGTTGAAAAGGTCAACTTAACGTAATTAAAGGCTGAAGGAGCCTGCAGCCAGCATTGTAGTTCTTCAGGAGAGATGGAGCTTGGTGCCTCTTCCAGCAGGCAGAGTCCAAGGGGAAGGAAAGCAGGCTGCAGCCATGGATGTTTGCTGCAAACATGTTTCACACATGGCTTAGAAAAGCAGGAGGGGGAAGGAGGGTCTCCCTTCGTGCTCCTGCTCTTTAGGCCACTAATGCCAAAGGTATTAGATAAAGGTGTAGTTACTTGACCTATTTATCCAACAGAAACTCGCCATACAAGCAAAAGCAGTTTGACTATCTGGTGCTGTTGCTATTTTGTATGGAACACTCCTTGGAGTTAAGCTGTGCCTCATGAATGCATAGAGGCAGCATCCAGCCATCCAAAATTATTAATTTGCCTTGTTTGAGAAGGTAGGTCTATGGCGTCAGTTCTTGTTTCCCAGAAAAGCTGGACGAAAAGTTGCACCTCTGTCTGTATAGAGGTGGGGCTGGGGCAAGTAAAGGCTGTGAATATGTCTCCTTGGAGCTGGGCTTACTCTGTTGAAAAGGTCTCAGTTTGGGTTTGGTGACTTCATTAAGAAAAAGGGCAAGTTGACTGGAGGGCAATGAAAAACCTTGTTAGGCAGTGCATGTTAATCACTCTCCCATAGCTACAGAAGTCATTATTCAAACAGTATAAAATAAGTGAGTTTATTATTTATTTATTATTTATTTATTGCTGTTTTTTTTTTTTTTTTGGTAGAGTCGTTAAGTCACCAAACTGTAGCAAAAGCCCTCTTAGTAAAAGTATAGGCAGTACTCTGAGAAAATGGTAGCACCTGCCAGCAGAGGCTGGAGGTAAATCTGAAGTTCTGTCAATCTGCTGGCCTGGGTGGCTGGAGAGAGCAGGAGTAGCTGATCTGTCTCGAGACAATTCTTGTATTTACATGCAATAAATCTTCTCTAACAGTTAGTAGTCTTCATTTTTGAAAATCAGCATATCTTTTAAGCTCCGTCATGAAAATACATTTGTATCTTAGGTCTTTGCTGCCACCAGCTCAGCTACATTAAGTCAGTGTGTTTTGGAGATTGTATCTCACTAATGACTCCCTTTGGTAAGATGTAACTTAAGATGCAAAATGTTATTAAAAAAAAAAAAAAAAAAAGGGAAGAAACAGCCTGACTGCAAGAATTCTTATGGTCGTTCCAGCAAGTCGGTGGCTTGCGGATGTGCCACTGGGATGAAGCCTTTCCCCTGTCTGTCTCTCAGCCAGACTTTCCCAGACTAATCAAATGTAAAACACTGTGTGTCAGCTCCCTGCTCATTGAAAAACAGTCTCCTGCCTTTGCAAACAAGACTCATTGGAGAAATAATTTGTTCTAATTGGTGACCGTTTTAGGATTTCCTATCAGGTGAAAAATCAAAAGGGTTCACCCATGGTTTTCCATCTGTGGCCCCAGCACCTATAGGATTTTTCTGGGCTTCCTTCAGGAAGACTGTGTAAGAAGACTTAGTTCAGTAAACTCAGAGGCATAGTGTGGATGCCACCTCCTTCTGAAAAATGCTTACAAGTCAACTAATCAAAAGAGCCTTAAACTCCTGGCTTAGACAGCAAGGCGCTCACTCTTGGAAATTGTACCTTTAGGCTAGACGTAAAGCATGTTAGTCAGGGAGATTTTATTTTTGTCTGGCACATTCTCTCTGTTTGAGTCATCAGCCAAAGAAAGATGGAGGAAAAAAGGTGCTTCTCTTAAAGCAGGAGGATATTGCTCCTTTTGGATGTCCAGGAGGGATATCCCTTCCCAGGCAGGGCGAGGAGAACAGCATCAGTGTGCCTTACATTACTTGAACTGTCACAAAGATATCAGTGATCATCAGTTGTACATGAGCATTTGTCCAAGAAACTTGTGCCAAGGGGGCTTCTCATTTTCTTTTAAAAGCTTTTCAATGGATTAACTTAAAACTTAAGGAACATCAGCTACAAATTTTGCTATAAATTAGAAACCTTATGTTTCTGGCTCATGTTTTCATGATTGATGTTGTCTTGAATGTGAATGCAAATGGCTTAAGGTTCTCCATGGTGAGGTAGCATAGCCAAAATGTGCTTTTCTTCCAGTACCATCTATCTAAACAAACATCCTCTGCCCATTAGGTGAATAGTGAAGATCATAAGTACATGGTCTTCATGTTTTAAGGCATTAAAACATAAAGACAATAGGCATTTTTTTCCTTCACCTTTTTCAAATCTAAATTGAGGACATTTCTGATGAGGTGCATTTAGAAAATGGGAATAATAACACCAACTTCCTAAAACAATATTAGTAAAAAATTGAAGTGTAATGTACTTCAGATTCTGAAGTAAATTATATTATATTATCTGTGTTGAACAGGCAGTGCAGGAATGTGCTCACCCAGGCACTAAGGAGCTCCATAACATGGCTTGCATCATCTACCCTGGATTAGCACAATGCTTATTTCTGAAATGCTTCAGTTTAGCTAAAATGCTTCCTTCCTTGGGGGATGTCAATTCCTGCCTCTATTAGAAAATAAGTTCCATTTTTAATAGGACATAAAAAATAAGTATTATCTTTGCACCAATCTATTGCAGATATATGAGAACATTAGGGCAGATACAGTAGGTTGGATTGCAACTCAGATTCCAGTCCCTGACAGTGGCCAGGGGAAGACATCAAAGAAAGGAGACACAAAAGGAACAGTTTGTTATGCACTCCCACAGCACTACCTCCCAGGATCCAAGTATTTGCCATTTGAAATCTTCCTGAGCTGGAGGTGAATTTTCCGTATTTAATAACTGTTCTTCTATTTCTCTTCCATGAACTTGAACACTTCACTTTTAAACACACTCTGGCTTTTTGTCCTTAGCATCTTACAGCAAGGATTTCCACAGCTTAGTTGCACATTGTGGAAAAAGCTAAGTATCTCTGCTTGAGCTTGTCGCCTGCTGGTTGGTTGATCATTTTTTATTGAAGGTGACACAAGCACACTATGCATGGACTGTGACAGCAAGGAGGCAATCAATTAAAATAAAGATGTTACTTGTGACAGCAGCATCTTCAGTTCAGAGTTGCTATTTCTAAGACTCAAGCTACTGTGTTTCACAATCCTGTATGAAAAAGATGGCAGAAAACTAGCTAAAGGAGCTCCAGTACTGAGCAGAGCACATTTCCCTCTTTAATCTGTGTGAGAGGATTTAGTTTTCTAAAGCTTGGTGAGTTACTTCCATGTCACTTAAGATAGTTCATACACAGAGATTCAAAATAACTGCTATGATCATTTGGTACATTAAAGGTATGGGAAAAGCAGTTTGAAAGCCCATGCTTGTGCCATTTATTTGACTTTCTTATGTCTCTGAAGA
Organism: Zonotrichia leucophrys gambelii; assembly: GCF_028769735.1. Classification (NCBI taxonomy): domain Eukaryota; kingdom Metazoa; phylum Chordata; class Aves; order Passeriformes; family Passerellidae; genus Zonotrichia; species Zonotrichia leucophrys. Next base: position 79,099,227 of record NC_088169.1, read on the forward strand.
GAATTTGGTTTTATGTACTACTTGGTTAGTGAAAGGTGCTTGGGAGTGTATGTCTGCAGCAGCATTTGCTACTCAGCAAAGAGATGGTCTCCTAGAAATTTTTATTGAGCTGAAAACACTACAAGGACTTGGATTTATCAGAAAGGAGTGTTGGCAGGGACACATGCTACGTTTATTTCTGGAGTGTGGGGCTTCTGCTCATGTACCTATTGCCTGAAATGCAACAAAGAAGCACCTGTGATATGCTCCAGGTAGCAGAATGTGTCTCTGCAGCGGATTTGCTGCTCTTCTGATAAAATTCAGACTTTCCTCTTAAATGTCCTGGTTCAATGGCCAATCGGGGGAGCTGGCAGAGTGCACCTCCTACTGAATTTTAAAAGAACAACTACAAGAAGAGTAAGTTGTACAGTGACATTGCAGGGTGAAAAGTAGTGGAAATGCCTGGGAAGCTGGATTGTGTGATCTAAAATCTCATAGTTACAGGTCAAATGGGTTTTCACGTGGAAAAGGTCCTCAACCTTTGCCTTCTCAAGTTAAATTCTGTGGTGGATTTCCACCACACTCAGCTTGTGAAGATTTTTCAGTATTTGGTAGCCTGCAAACATCAAGTGTTTGACATTAGTCACAAACATTACTTGAATAACATCTCAGGCAGCAAAATACTTTCTGTGGCCAGGAGACCAGTGCAGGAGACTGTGTTGCTTTTGGTAGTCTGTCATGCAGGTAAATTGAAGCTGGGAAGAAAAATCATTTTAGTGAGCTGGTGCAGAGGTCAGAGCCCAGCTTCCTCCCCTTCAGCTGTGGGGGACTGAGATGCTAATCAGAGGAGGATATTGTTATTATTTTTTCCATTAAAGTGCAAAGGTAGGACATCATACTTGCTGTTAGCAGATCTCTTTATGTTCACTCTGAGCTGTCAAGCTTCATCCTTTTAACTGGAAACTCAGCAGTGGCTGACTCAACATTTGTCTGGTTTCTCAAGCCTGTTGTGCAGCAGAGCTTCATGTGCCTGCCTGACTTAGGAACTGTTAACCAAGGACTTCTTCAAAACCAGTGAATCTCAAGAACTTCTTTAAAGCTGACTTGTAGAAGAGCAGCAGTTGTGCTAGTGACTGCAATGTAGGCATAACCTCAAGAGTCTTACCTTGGTAAAAATCCAAATCCTAATGTTTTAGGGCACATTGTGCCTAAAATCTCTCTCTCTGCTGTTTGTTATAATGAATGCAACACCAGTAACAAAGAGGAGAGATGAGATAATGCAGCCTTGATGATGGTCCCTAGTTAAAAATTCAACTGGCTTGTTTTTACAGTAACATGCTGTTAAATGCATCTTCTTTTCTATAAACCCTTGGTGATGATGTCTCTGCTGAAATACTGTAGCATTTTAAGTTTTTCTAGCATGAATTGCAGTGGATTCCTTTCAAGACTTTCTTTTAAAAATTGTCAGAGTGTTGTGCAGTGTACTGCCCTTACATCAATTTAGTGTTTCAAACATTTAGTATCTTTGAAATACTTGGAAAAACCAAAGCCAAACAACAAAAAGCCACCAAATCCTGGGCCACTTTCTTAACAGTAGGAGGATGCCATTATGCATTTACAGTACGGATGAATACCATTCTATTTTGCTTGCTTACAAGGCATGCCTTTTAGACAGTATTTCTATTAAAAATTCGGTAGAGCATTCTTGGGAGACAGTTCTGCCAGAGATACATGATGGATTTGCATACCCCAGGGGTCTTTCTCTCCTTTTGTTTTTTAATCTCCAATTGGCAGTATGCCCAATAAATCAAATGTGTGTGTGTTTATGAATTGAAGTATTTAACCATTCAATTACTGCATTGGAAAGAGGCTGTGCTCTCAGTCATTAATTTAGGTATTAATTCAGGCCTGTCAAAGCAGCTGCTGTTCTGTCTGCACTTTGTAGCAAATGTTTGCTGTACCTGTTGGCAGCGTTCTGCTGCATGGATCCAATGGGGAGGTCGATCCAGTCTCTCCCTAAGAGGATGGAGGCCACACGTGTGACCACAGTCACTGCTCTTGCCCACGCTGAACCTGCAGCCTCCTGAGCTCGTGGGACCCTTCTGGCAGAGCAAAACCAGGCTTGCTTAGATGGGCTGTGCTCAGGCAGGACAAGGCAGCCCTCTGCAAGGAGGCAGGGGATTAAAGGATATGCTATGCTGCTTCAGAGAGCCTTTCTCAACACGCAGCGCTCCTGTCCTGGCTGATGAGCAGCCAGATTAACTCCGTGCAGTTCTGCAGTTTTGCCAACTTAATGGCTAAAGGCTATGTTCTCCAAACTAGATAATGCTGGTCTGTCTCAGTATGTCAGATGTGGACTAAACCTGAAGGTGGAAGGCAGCCAAGGTACAGATGAAACAAGTCCCAGCTAAAACCACTGAAGTTTTCTAACTTTTGCTCTTAATATCTGGTGCTGTTGAAACATAGAAAATGCTTTTCTGCTGTGCTTGTAGTGTATTGAGTCATCTAGACATTCACTCACAAGATCTTCTGTCCTGAGGGCAGTTTTTGAGGAGCACACAACTCCAGTCTTACTGCTGGGTGTGCAGGGAGGGAAGGAGGAAGTTCTCCATGGATGGATGAGAGAAGCATTGTTTCTCCTTTTTTCTGTTTTCCCCATAATTTTGATTTTGATTTTTTGTTTTGTTTGGTTTTTTGAGCAGTTTTTTGAAGGCTGAAATAGACCAGAAGACCATTTGTTGTCTGCTGGTGATGCATGTTTTGCTGGTCTTCAGACCAATACCTGGTTAGCCATGAAGTCCTTTTAGTCTATGGTGAAAATTCAGGCTTTTCCATGACACAGTTGTTCTCATCCTGAGTTAGAAATCACCTTCCTTTTTTCATTTGAACCAGCAAGCAGCTGGCTAATTCTGATTTGAGTGCTTGTGTTTGGTCAGTTGAGTTTCATCCTTGGTATCTGAGAACAACTGGGGCATGAGTGAAAAGTCAGACTTTGAGGTTTGGCTTCTATTAAATAGAAGTGATTCTCAAGCAACAAGGAAGTAGAAAAGGTTGTTGGTTGTCTCTCATCCTTTTCAGGTGTTAATAATCAATGTTTAGGTTTGACTTGCCACCGTTAGTTGAGCAAATTTTGTTGTGAAGGTCTTTCCATTTTTCTATTGAGGAGCCTCTGACTTAGTTACACAACTAGATGTACCCTGAACTTCAGTCAATATTAAGTTACAGGTGTGTCTTTAACTTGATACATTTTGATCTATTCTGATTTAAAAAAAAAAAAGTGAAATACAGTTGAGGTTTCTTAAATAAAGAAGTGTATTTCAGCATACTTGTTACTCTGCCATGTGACTTGTGGTCCTTGGTGCAGTTGAGGCTCCAAGGTGCAGTTGGAGGCTGGTTTTGGTTCATAGGAATGATCTCCAGCACAAGGACAGAGACACAGCAGTAGGAGCAGTAAGGATGAAGATGTAGGTTTCCTTTATGGAAAAGGTGATGGGCTTTTCTGCCATAACTCCGTGTTCACTGCTGAGTTTGTGTCCCGTGTGTACCGGATATCTTTCAAAGAGCAAGGAGCCATTGTGGAACTTCTGCTGCCTGACCATCCATCTTGGGCTGGGTAGAAATTGCTGACCTTTGGTTTCTAATTAGTGTGGATTGTGTTCTTAATAGCTGGTAGAGGGATGGGAACTTGGGATAGGCTTCCTTTTATTGTGTGAAATCCAAAAGGGCTGTAACCTGTTACCAGAGCAAAAGCTCTCCATCAATTGTGCTACGTTGGCTCTTTTCCCAGCTCTTTGCACCACTTCATCAGCTGTGAGGCACAAAGATGCCAAATTCTTAATGTTAAAAGTTACTGGTTTAAGTATTTTGAAATGCTGTTTCATTTAAAAACAAGATTTCCTGCTGTTTGACTTCCTCTGCTAATTTTCATCTTTATGGCTTAGTTTGCGTTTTTGGAGTTGGACAGTCTGTTAAGAGGAAGAAACTGTTGCAAAATCACTTGAAATACCCCTAACAAATGACCCTAGGCAAGGACTTTTGCTTTGTGAACTCTCAACATTTTGACATTGTTTGTTCTGAACATTTCTTTTATTGCTTCTGGAGTTATATCCTGGGTTTAGTTATAGGAATAGGTCAGCTGTAAGGAGGAGTTCTGCACTGCCAGCAAATAAAATGTTATGCATCATTCAAATCATTGCTCTTCACATTTCTGTCATTTGGCTTTTCTTTTTCTACATAAATTGTTTGAATAACAGGACACCAAGGTTTACCCTCTAAATGTATATCTAAAATTTTGAAGTTGCAATGGAAACTTCATGTGACATGAATTGTAGATATGTTCTGAAGCTATAAAGCTCCCAGTTTTATTACATTAGATACCATAAACAGTTTTTTTTTTCTTTAAAGAATGATACATCAGTAAATTGTTGTCAATAAATGTCAAAATTTCTCAGCCTTGCTGAATATACATCTTTGTTCTTGTAAATCAGTCTCTCTCAGGAGAACTGACATGTGACGACTGGTAAACTGTGACTATTGAGGTTTTCATTTTAGTCAGCAAGACTATGTGTAGTTTTAAATATTACATTTATCCTCTGCAAATTTACAACAAATAATAAAGTTACCACCTAAAATGAATTAGATACATCCTAAACTTCTGCCACATTTCTAAACTACTGTTTATCTGCCAAGGCTGGGGAGCTAAATCAAAAGGCAACTTGGCATGTGCAGAAATAGACAAAATCCCTCCTGCATCCTAGGGAAGAATTTGAATAAAAGTAGATGCTAAGACACAACTGGCATTCAGATAACTTTTTTTAATGCTTTCTTCTGTTTCCAGTGAGAATGGAATGAGCAGATGGTCCAGTATGACTGTATGACTAAAATTGTGTTACAATTTACCGAAAATCAGAGCATTTGACTGTAATTAGAGCCAGTCGGGGTAGACCCTGTTCCAGGATCCAAGAACAAAAAATGAAATATGTTCAGTAACAACAGTGGGAGAAGGAGAAAGCAGTTTATAGGTGGGGTTTTAACCAGCAGTAGCAGCAAATAATGCTGCTTGTAATGTGAACTAAAATTCAAGGCATTTGTGTGTGTCAGCTGAAAAGCAAATATGTGCTCCATTACATTAAGTCTGTGAGATTGAGCTGGTGTATTTTGAGTTTGAAGAACTGTAAGATAAAACTGAGACTGGGGAATAAAAGCTATTCCTTTGGTAAGATTCAGCCTCGGATAGGGAATCCTAAACCTAGTTCTCCACTCCCATCCAGTGACACACTTGACTCAGATTATTGCTGCAGATAATAAATGAGTATTTTAAAGAGATGGACCACTGAATTTAAATAACAAAGATCCTTACAAATCCTAGATGGTAGCAAAACGGCTTGTAGATTATAATAGAAGAAAAGGTTTAATAAATAACAAGTTACTCATTACCTTCCCCCCCAAAACATTTCTACTTGTTTAAGAAAAATAGTTTGTTCCTCAGGAAAAGCTAATTTTGGGATGCCCTTAGGATTTCTATTTGATCTGGTGTTGTTTATTATCCTGATGTCTTGGCAGTGGTGGCAGGTGTTGTGAGAGTGGAGGTTCTGAGCCCCTTTGTGAGTGTTTCCAGACACTTGTACTGCGCTGAGAGTTTGCAGGGACACAAGTGGCAGCTCTGTCATGGCTCACAAAATTCCCTCTTGAATGTTTCTTCCCTGTGATCCCCCTCCCCCCATCCTGTTGAAGCATGGCCACCTTGGTGTCATGCTCAGGATGAATTAGATTTTATGTGCCATGTGTGTAAGAATGCTCCCTGCACCCATAGCAGTGCAAGCACTTGCTTCTTGCCCGTGTTTTCTGAATTTGTAGATATTCAGAAGTGCTTGCTAAAGCAGCTGTTTGATCAGCCCCACCAGCTAGCACTTCCATTCTCTAGCAGAACAGCCTCCTTTTACAGCTTGCTAAAAATAGCCATTTCTTTAAAGCCTGAGGACACGGTGATTCATGTGGTGGTGGAGAGGAAGAAAGGTTATTTCTTTTGCTTTGGGCTTTGTGAGGAAAGCCGCTGTGCTATCCCAGTGCCAGCTGGGCTCATGCTTGCTCCCCCTTGGCCTTCATGGCCACATCACCAACCCCAGTGGCTCTGGCATTCCTTGCTCTGCCTCTTGGCAGCTATTTGGGATGCAGGTGCTGCATTCCAGTGCCCATCTTGGCTCTGGAGGGAAGGGTGTGCAGTCACTGCCACAACTGAAAATAAACCCGTGAGATGGCAAGTTGCAGATTTGTGGTTGGGTTTGTGCGGAGCTCGCCCAAGGACAAAGGTATTTCTTACAGTTTGTCCTGGGCAAAGGGGAAATGCTGCTACTTTGTCACCATTCAGATTCCTGATGAAGGTTCTAACACCGTTGCAAGTGCAGTTTAAGGACAGAAAGAAGTCACAGGTTGAGCTTACGTCAGATTTTTCATTAATTCCTGCATCAGCTCTCCCATGCTGTGCAGGGGACTTGTTCTGCTGTCTGACACCTCAGTGTGACAGTGACTCTGCTGCTAAACCTGCTCTGAGGCTCTGGCTTGCAGCAGCCCCTCTCTCAGGAACATGCTCAGGCACACTTTTTTCTGCTTTGAAACCCTTCATATCTCTTTCCTTCTGAGGAAACAGCCCTCAAAAAGGTATCAGTGTTGATGTAAATGGAAATTGTTCTTACTGAAGTAATTTTGTTTCTGGAGGATCATGAAGCAGAGAATGACTGGTAGATGTGCGTGCAGCATTTTAGTTGCTGAGCAACCTGTTTCTTGCTTCAGCGTCTTAGCAAAAGAATCCAGTTTCAAATAAGATATTTGGGACCCTGGCTGACTTAGTGATAGCGTGATCTGCAAAGACTACTTGGACAGGAAAACAAAATGGCTTTCTTGGAAAACAAGAAGCTTTGCAAGAATTTTCACCATAAAGGACCATAAATCTGCACTGTTGCTTTCTAATTCCCATGAACTGGTTTTTATGTTTGGGTTCTTGGGTAGACCTTAAATCATTGTTCTAGATAAAGCATGCCCAGAGGGAGTGGTTCTTATCTGCAGCTCAACAAAGCCAACATTATCTTTCTCAGTGCTTGTAAACTTCACGTGGTTTTATTTATAGTATCCCGAGAACTTGGGCAACCAGATGATGTTTGCTCCTTTTCTCCTCACAATCTTGTTTTAACCAGTTTTAATAAAATAAAAGCTTTGGCAAGAAGGCAAAATAATCTTTCTTGTTGGTGGAAGAGAAGAATATAATTTCTAATATCAAAAAAGCCCATCTCCCTGTAAGTGTCTAGTGATAAGCCTCATCAGCTTGAATGGTCATGTTCAGGCTTATGGGATTTTGCTCTTGTTCTGGTTGTTTGTGTTTTTTTTTTCCCCAGGTTTGTTTTTTTTTTAGAATTGCCACCACCCAAAAAGAGTTGGATTTTGTTCTTTTTGTAGTAGATTTACACACATTTTTCATGTCTGACTATCTCCTGAACTTTCTGTCATCATTCACAGGAATTAACTGTTGATACTTGCCTATATTCATCCACCCAAGTACTGTTTCCTCCTTTCCTCAGCAGTAGCTTATCTGCAGGCACAAAGGAGTAATTACAGTCACACTGAATGGGAGAACAGGGGAATGGAGCCCAGATCCTGCCAGAAGCAACAAAGGGATTTTTTTGCCATGGTCTGGCCCTAAGGACCAGCTTTGCAGAGCCTGAAGAAGGCACAGATCAGAAAGCAGGATGGAGAAGGTTGAGCTCTGGTATGCTCCAGCAAAAGCTGACAGTGTGCAGGTATCCAAGTTGTATCACTCACACAAGCTTCTTCCTCCAGATTATGTAGTGTGAAATAATGGTTTTAAACTTTAATTTCCAGATAACTTTCATGAACCAAGTAAAATCCAAGCTTGGATCCAATCTTGGAAAGCATTTCTTTTTTTTAATGTTGGTGGAAATGACTGGCTGCTGGCAAGACAGTGTATTTGAGGGCAGAAGATGCCTTCCTGTGCCTTGTGTAACTGTGTGAGGAAGGGGTTGCATGTGCAGATACCAGGACTCTCTTCACCGTTTCTTCATACTTTAGATTGAGTACTTTTTGTACATGAGAAGTGTCTTACAGGATTTTTGGGGCTGTGACAGTAGGCAGCAGATGCAGGAAGTTGTCTCCTGGCTGCTGAGCTTCATGTGGTTGATCCAGCTTATTTCTGCATCTTTTAGCAGCTAATTGTTCCAAAGTCACAAATTCAATTGTCCTGTGAGAGTTTGCTTTGGAACATCTTTCCTGAATAATCATTGCTGATTTTTGCATGTTATTCTTTAATCTAATTTAGAAAGGACAGGATGTTTTTAAGGATCAGGACAATAGTTACGCAGCTCCAGTGGCTTAATTTTCCTGGGTGGAAATCAGTGGCACATTCATTATGGGACTGGCATTGCTGTTTGTGCACACTGGCAGTTAAGCCTAAAGCCCCCCTGGTAGAGGTATTTAAGAGTCATTTGTTATGGAAAACTTCAGCCTTTTATGTTAGGGGCACGAAATACTTAGTATGCAAATCCAATAATGCTGTTTATGGATAACATATTAAGAGTCACCAACACTGTGGTTGCAATTAGGGACTTGAGACAAGTGTGCAGCCAGCCAGATAGGTGGAAAATAACCATAAAGAGGAAAAGAAGTAAAGACAAGAAGCAACTGCTTTAAATTATTGCAAGGGAAATTCAGATTAGACATTAGGAAAACTTTAACAGTTTGAGGAGTTAGTCACTGAAATAAATGACCCGTGGAGAGGAAGGAACCTCCAGGAGAATTGTACCAACACTGTTCAGGAATCATGTGGACAGTGTTGGTCCTGCCCTTGATGAGTTGGAGGAGCAGACAACCTCCCCAGGTCCCCTTCACTCCTCTGGTTGGCAGCACAGTTTATCTTAATCCAGCTTTTTATCCCTAATAAATCAAAAAAGTCCTCTGGCTCTTCTTACACTATCAGCTTGTTCTTTACTAAATATATCCTCCTGCCTTGTAGCTGGGGTTTGCACACCGAGTCTCGTGCTGCTTGCAGTGTGCTCCAGGCTCAGCAGTGAGCCAGGTGGCCTTTTCATCAGGTTTCTTGAAAATGCATGTAACTGGGTCTTGCTGGTTTGCTTTTCATGCCAATATTTGGCACAAAAGGTTCTTACAGTCTTCACAACGTTAAGCATCTCATCAGATGCTGATGTTGAAAAAAGCCAGCATCTTGCTTATAATTTCCTGAGTGCGGTTTCTTTCCCCCTCTGTTTTCAAATTTCCATTCAATCCAGTAAATTGGCTAATTTTAGCATCATGCCACATGTTTTGTTGCTATTGTCTGTGTATCTTCAAACTAGTCTGTCAACCAACTGGAATTAGATTTTTGGGGGTTGTTTCTGCCTTGGTGCTATTCCTTGCCAAAATGAATGCCATTCCTTCATGCAAAGAAAAGGGGATGCAAAGCTGATCTAATGTGGTGTGGTGCCATACATCCTCAGTGAACACTCAGGGGGCTTTGAGAATAGAATAGATTCCAGACCTTGAAGATCTCATCTTGTGAGGTGAATATGTAATTCCTGACAGTGACTGAACTGTGTGACTGTTTTGCAGGAAAAGAGAGTACAGGTCTCCCCGCCGTTGACAAGAGGACCAAGTGCCTTTATACCAGAGAATGAAGTAAGTAAGTTTACAGTTAGCTGGGCTTGGGTGATAATTCTGAAAATAATGACATTGAAGAATGCTTCTATGACCCTGATTGTTCCATGATACCTGGATGAGCTCGCTTGAAAGCAAAAGCAATGGTGTCTCTGGAGCAGGTTCCAGTGGGTAACACCCACCCCATCCTTTCACACAAGTGGTACTGTTTGACATCTTTTCTGTTACCAGCTTTCCCAGAGACAGCCATGAGTGACAGCTCTGCTCATCTCGGGTGGGTGTGAACACATTATTTATAATGCCAGACTTGAGGGGAGGCCTGTCCAGTATTGCAGAAGTGTGATTATGTAGCTCTCAGAGCAGTGCCTGACCTTCAGTTTGAGAGAACCTGCAAATATGACTTCACTCCCTAGACTATAGCTGTGGCTCTTGAGAGAATTTATGGTTGAAAGGAAGGAGTGGATTTCAGACTGGAGATTTCTACCATGACAAATGCCGACTGTGGTTTGTTGAACAAACAACTGCCTTTCTCCCTCACTCCTTGTCATGAAATAGTGCAGTGAATAGAGAGGGTTTAGTGACAGAATAGTAACACACTGAAGTGATAATAACACTACTGGTGTTAAAGGCTGCTTTATTGTTGCAATGGAAAGAATATGGGCTGAGAATAATGACTTAATTGTAAAGGTTCCTATTAACATGCCACAAGGCTTTGAAAGCAGAATTAAAATAAAAAATGTCTGTGGATGGAAATAAATCAGGAGGAAGTACATGCACAGTATGAAGAGGATAGTAATAGAGATGAAGATAAAGCTTAGAAATAATCATATGGCATATTGCTATGCCTAACATAGCAACAGCCCAGTCCTACAGGATTATATTTTGATTCTGTCAGCAGAATTTCTTTCTATAACTTGCACTGTTACAAGAAAAATTCCTGACAAGCTGGAGAAGATTAGAAATCTTACTGGAGATACAAAAAATATTATTTCCCCAAGAAGCCACTAAATGAGACAAGAATCTCTTAAATACATGGGAGATACACTTGCTGAAGCATAAGGGGGACTCCTAGGAGTGTAGTGAGGTATATACAGGAAGATAAATGATCTCTAATGTGTGAATAAAATTCTGATGGTAAAAACATTATTAAGGACCACTTAGAAGGTATCAGTTTGGGTATTAGACACAGAAAAGCTGCCATAGTGAAGAAATATATGTAAAAAAGATGGAGCTGCCTAACTGTGAAGCTGCTTCTCCCCTTTCTTTTTGGGCCCACAAATGTGGTGAGAAATGAAGATGTAATATGTTGTTTTGTTTCTTTGCATGTGACTTCTATATAAGATCTGGTAGCAAAATATTTGAGACATGGCCCACTCATCAGCCCATCATAAAGAAGAAAACATTTTAAATAGAATGTTTCAGCAAAAGCATTGTGTTTCTTGGTTTTAGCCACTTTTACCTTCATGTGCAGTAAAACAACTAAAATATGTTCTCATTTCATGGTGTTTGCAATATTAAGCTGGCTGGTTTATTACTGCACAGTGTCAGAATAAATACTGGGTTTTCTAGTCTTGTGCTTGTAACTTCAGTGGTGAACATGTTGAGAATGGCTGTTCCTGGTGATAAACACTGAGTAATAGCACTCATACTGTGTCAGGGCTTGCAATGGAAGAGCTACTTACTCTTCTGCTGTTTCATTTCATCTTGTGCCCAAGGTTTGGATTGGTTGGAATAATTAAAGAACAGCTTTTGTTTAAAGAAAGCATTAAATTCCTATTCTAAATAATACCTGAATGTTATGGACAAATTAGCATTTGATCTCCTCTTCAATTATACAAGCACAGAAGGGGTAGATTGCCAGGCTGTTTCTATAATTTGGTTACATAATCCAGTTCCTCTCCATTAATTTTGAAATTGATTTTAGGGCTGAGCACTCAGGTGGTGTGTGTCTAAACAGGTTGTCTTCCATAAGGAATTTACTTTCCATTTAGCTCTTTCTTACTTTCAGCTCCCTGTACAGGTTTGATTTCAGCATCTGTGACTTCCTCTGTTTCAAGAAGATGTATAGAAAAATGGCTTTGGGTTTTTAGAAACGTATAAAAAATAACAGAGGTTCAGTGTAAAGTCCTCTTCAGTTCTCAGTATACAAGCAGGATCTGTGTGTGTGTGTTTGCATTCATGCAGGCATGTATGTTTGCAAATATACATCCAGAACTCCATCATTGTCTTTAAGTCTGGACACAGATAAACCTTTCATACCGCATTGTGTTTCTCCCAAAGGCTAAAGCTAGAGAAAATCTCTCCCTCTGTTAAATTTTCTCCATCTTATTTTCAAGGTTATGCAAGCAAATGGTTTGGATGAACGTACTAATCTTCTTGTGGAAGAATATTCTACGTCTGGTCGCCTGGATAACATCACCCAGGTCATGAGCATCCACACTCAGTACCTGGAGTCCTTCCTCCGCAGCCAGTTCTACATGCTGCGCATGGATGGGCCCCTTCCTTTGCCCTACAGGCACTACATTGCCATCATGGTATGTACCAGCAGGCTGGGCCTCCTCTCCTGCAACTCTGACTTCTATAGTTAAAACAAGAACAAAAGCAAGAAGAATTTAGAAAGGAGAAATTATGGTGGTATTTTGACAGAGGCTGAATTTTTGTTGTAGACTTTAATCACAGTAAAGCATGCCTAGCCAGAAGGTTTTCAGTGAGGGAGGAGAATCAGCAACCTACATCATGCCCTGTTTCCCACAGTGATGCTCCTCTCACATGCCCACATCACTGTGCAGCAGTAGGGTGAGAGGCAGTGGACTCAAGTCACAAGAAATTCCAGAGGGACACAAGGAAAGCAATTCTCTCTCTGAGGATGTTGAGACATTGCAGCAGGAAAGGTTCTGTGATCTCCAAGGGTGAAGATCTTGTCTGGACAAGGTTCCAAGCAACAAGTTCTAAGTCAGCTGTGTGAGGTTTCTCTTCTAGTGATCACTTCCACCCAAAATTATATTTTGCAATCCAGAGTAATCAAATATATTTTTGTTGGAGAATCCTCTATACTGTATAGAAGTGCATTGAAATGCATTTGCACAAGGCCTTTTGGAATGATATTTTACTTTTGTTTTGTGTTATTAACCTGTCTCTCACCCACAGCAAAAGCAGATCACACACTAATGTGCTGCACTGTTCCCTCTGTGTTTAATTATTCCAGGCTGCTGCCAGACATCAGTGTTCCTACCTAATAAATATGCACGTTGATGAGTTTCTGAAGACTGGTGGGATTGCAGAGTGGTTGAATGGTTTAGAATACATTCCCCAAAGACTGAAAAACCTGAATGAAATAAACAAACTTCTTGCACACCGGCCCTGGCTGATCACAAAAGAGCACATCCAGGTACCTCTTCAGTCATGCCCTGTAAATAGCAGTAAATGTCTAGTGAAAAGAACTGCCTAGAACTGTGCAAGGTAGGCTTGGAACTACAGGCAGAACTCTGCCTAGTTAGGCTTCATTACCCTGAGTTAAAAAGTTCAGGGAAGTACTAGTGCACCAAACAAGCTGATTCTCCTGTGTGACAAGCCAGTAAGATTTTCTTTTGAGGAATAGCATTGGCTAAAATAGCCCAAAAGAAAAGAAGTAATATATTAGGTGTCTCTTTTTTTATCCCATGAGAGTTTGTGTGCAAGGGGAATATGGTATTATTGGAAGAAAGAATTGATGCCTTTTTGAAATGTGTAGTGTTTTATAGAAAATCTGGGGGCCAAAAGAAATTTTATATTTACACTTTTTGTATTCTCATTTCAGAAACTTGTCAAGACTGGGGAAAATAATTGGTCTCTTCCTGAACTGGTTCATGCTGTTGTCCTGTTGGCCCATTATCATGCCTTGGCAAGTTTTGTGTTTGGTAGTGGCATTAATCCAGAGAGAGATCCGGATACATCCAATGGAGTCAGACTTATAGCAGTCAACAACTTCTGTGTCTGTGATCTTGCCAATGACAACAACATAGAAAATGCATCCCTCACAAGTAGCAACTTTGGGGTTAGTGTTGCAAGAAAATTCTTTTGCTTGCCTCTGTTTTGCATTAGAAAACTTACTTCCATTCTGTCCTGTTTAAATTTTTGTTTGAAATTTTTTTGTCTACTTTACAGGAGTGCTTGAGTCCAATAATTCTTTCATACACTCTGGCAATTTCCAGTGTAATCTGCTGAAAACCACCCTATAACAGTGGATGGCAGTCAGAGCAGTGTGATTTTGATAGTTAATCTCACCACCCATCGGGCAAGACTAAAACTTTGCTTTCGGCAGAAAACTCAAAGTCCCAGTTTCTTTAGACAGTGGGACATTGACTAGAGCATTGTTCCATCCATGTTCCTAACATAGGGAGTGAAAAGAAAGATGGAAAAAAATACAAGTATTAGTAGTGGTAGTAGTAGTAAGAATAATAATAATAATTATTATGTTTTACTTTAAGGCCTACAGTCACAAAACAGTTTGAAACACTTTCATGTAGATGGGAGGAAATGTCTGAAATAAAATTACTTAATTCTTCATGCTGGCATTCCTGTCTTGAATCAACAGAGAACTTTGATTACTAAGTTAATTAACTTGATTAATTTGATTACCAGTTAATTAACTGGACATTTTTTCCTGGAAGGTGCTCTAGAATGCTTTTGAAGACATGCCCCTGAATTAATGCCGACAGATGAATTAGCCTCATTGCCTTTGATGGCAAATCAGGATTATGAGCAGAGTTGCTAGATACAATTTTTACAATTACCAGTAGAATGTAAGCATGTCATCACTCAGTTCAATCACTGTGTATTAAATTTCTGGGCTGTAAAACATGCCAGCTTATGCCATGGAGGTCCCTTATTCCCCATTTGTAGCGGGCAGAGCATTGCTGCTGACTGTGCTTATTGCTAAGCAGTGAGGAGTCTGATAGAATTGTAACTGTGGGCCAAAGAACAGACTCAAAAAGATGGAAAAGAAAAATAAAATAATTTCTCTTATAAAAAAATCTTAATGATGGGTACAGGGCACCCAAAATTTTGACGCATTTCTAATTAAAAGAGGTCTTTTTTCCTCGCAAAAGTAAGGAAAAGTGGCTGTTTTGGTTACACATAATGAAAGAAAAGTACTGATTTGCCATCTCAGGTTGTGTTTCTATGAGGCAGTGCTGCACTGCATCTCTTCAGAAGCATATTTTCCATTGCCAATGGACTGAATGTAGTTCGCTTAGTATGAAAAGTTGTTTATGGGAGACGTAGGGCACGCAGATGGATTTTCCTGAGCTATGTGGTGGAATATGAGTGACTGTGGTTTCCACACTCAAACACCACCTCTTCACTGTTAATCCCACTGCAGTAAATTGCTGCAGCAGGCCACATTAACACTTCCCAGCTCCTGTCTCCCTGCTGTGTGAAAGCTGTTTGTCTATGATCTATGTGGCAAAATGCATTGAGTTTTTGTGTTTGCTGCTGCTGGCTGGTTTTGAGAACATTTACTGTCAAGCATGTAATCCAAAGATGACACAGGTTGTCTGTCTTCTAATTTTGCAGAATGTCATGGTGTTTTTTGCAGATTGCAGATTCTTTAAGTGAGCTGGAGGCCCTGATGGAAAGGATGAAGAGACTACAGGAAGATAAAGAGGATGAAGAAGCCTCTCAGGAAGAAATGGCAACTCGCTTTGAGAAGGAGAAGAAGGAGAGTCTGCTAGTAATTAGTGGAGGTATTTGGGCTTTTCCAGTTCAATTTCTTGTGCGCTTTTTCAGAAATAAATGCTTGAGGCTAGTTCAGTGACTGAAACGTTTTCTGTACATTTCTTTATTCTGGCTCTTCATGTTGGAGGTGTGTAGTAAGGGTGGTCTTACCTTTTGCTTCATCATCTTAGGATTTCTTGATTGGCAAATATCCTTTTTACTACTTGAATTTAGCTTTTGTATATTGAGGGGAAAAAAGGCCTGTAGGCTTCCTTAAAAAGTAGGGTGGACATTTTTTCTTTATATGTTCTGTATGATCAAAACAATTACTTCATCAATTATAATTAATAATTTATTAATTATAATTAATAGATTAGTAATAAATATTCAGTGGTATTTCACAGCTATAGGTTCTGTGGAGCTTAGAACTTCAATGGCACTCATAAGTAGCTTTCAGATATGACATTTAGTTTAGGAATAAGATGATGAGACTCAACTACTTTACTATTTACTCCCCACCTGGAAAGGACATTACCAATTTGCTGCTCTGAGTGATCATACTGCTGTGCTGTTCCACTGCCTATCTTGTGATAGAGATTGATAGCATTTTTTTATTCTCAAATGATTTTCCAAATTTTGAGCTGAAATCTTCTTTTCCCATATTCTTCATATGCTTTGGAGGCCTTCATCTCTAACATAGTACTGAATGAAGGCTGCTTCATACAGACAGCAAAGTGTTTTTTCCCCCAAGAAAGTGTTGGATGAAAGATTATTAAGACAATCAGAATCTCTAGCTATTTCCTCTTAGTAGAAGCTACTTGAAGATGATTGCTTGTTTCTTTTTAAAAAGTGACTACTAAAATGCTTCACATTTTACTGCACTGTTCTTAGTGAATTTAGATCTCCACAGCTTCAGACCAAATGTGTTTGAAAGAATCAATGGGTTTGTGCAAAGAGCCCCAAAGGGAGGAAGAATGTACTTCCTCCCTTTGGAAGGAAGGATCAACAGAGAGATTGTTCTGTGGCTCTCCAGGAACATGGAAAAATCTGTGAAAGAAGATACATCCAGCAACATCAAGCTGGATTTTTTGAAATGGACATTGTAAATTCCTGCTGTAGTTTCCTTTGGTCAGGCAGTATAAGCAGTGCAGTTAAATGGACACTCATTGCAGTTTCTTTATCAAATCAGGACTTCCACGAGTCTGTGCAACTTCAGGTGTTTAAGGAAAAGGGGTCATTCAAGACAGAAGGGGGTTTTGAGTAGGGTTGCTGATAGTTTTGTTGACTTTCTTTCCTCTTTACCATTTGCTGATTTCAGCTGAGGATTCTGTGTGTGTTGGCCCTTTACCCTTTCATGAAATCCAGTCCTTGTCAGAGCAGAGGAGTGTATGTGTACAGGCTTTTTTTATTCTTTGCTGAGAATTTACTGTAGCAGATGTTGTCCAAGCTTCTTCCTACACAGTTATATTTTGATTGTTTAATGAGGCAAAGAGGAGATAAAGCACTTCTGCAATTCTTAGATTAACAGACTTTTCAAGGTGCTAACAGTGGACATATGGCAACTGTTCTACCAATGCATGTGGAAGCAAGCCATGATTTTAACATCAGGGTCAAATGCAGTCAGCTATGCAGCAGTCAACTTCTGCAGAGGTAGTTACACAATCAAGCCACCTGTTTATTTGGGAGGGAAAGACTGACTCCTGATAGAGAACCTGCGTGTGCTTAGTGATATGTTTTGGAGCTCTTTGAATATGCTTAGTTACTACAGCTTCTGGCAGAATTTCACCCTGATGGACTGTGGAGCTCTTTGCTTTCATATAGTCTTCAGCTGATATTTACCAGTGGAGTGTTGTGTTGCTGTCTGGTGCTCATACTCCAGCTTACACACAGAGCCAGTGTGATTCCTGACACAAAGGCTAATCAGTACAACAATCCTGCAGTCAAGGATCCATTGTTTCTTATGCTAACACAGTGACTTTGCTAATGATGTTCATCTTCCTGACATAATTAGCCTCCCTCAGAAGTCAACAGAGAGAAAAGGAAACCTCCAGACGGAAGTATAGCCCATCTCTTCTCTTTTTGTAGAAGTACAGTAGATATCTGGTACAGGCTGACATTTAATGGGCTCAATGAAAGTAATGTATCCAATACAAGCATATGAGGATTGAAATGTTTCTTTCCTTTGTATCACTCTTCTCATTTGCATAACTTCTAAAGTTGTCCTCTAGTCCTGTAGTAGAGTGGTAGTTGGAAGTCAGCATTAACTCATGTTCTTGCCTAAAGCAAAGCATTTTGCTGTTTTATTTCCAGCATTTGATGATGAAATAGTTTCTACAGATGTCTCCCGTTATGTTGAAGATCCTGGGTTTGGGTACAAAGACTTTGCAAGGCGAGGAGAAGACCATCTGCCAACATTCAGAGCTCAGGTACCATCTCTTAAAACCACATTCAACTCAAAGAATGTTTATATATCTCACTGCAAAGCATAAAGTGATTATAGTGGGGTATGTTGGTAGCATGCTCCTTTTCTTGTTCTGGTTCATTATATAACTCACAACCTTGCATAAATCTCCCTGAGATGGAGTCTTTCACTATTTGTCAGTCTCTGGCAAGGCAGTACTGGGCTTTCCACCTTACTTCAGTTATTACTAGTATTATTGTTTGAAAACTGTAAAGCATATGTGAAATAAAAGGGAAAGGTAGAAAAGCAAGAATTTCTTTCCCATCCCTTCAGATGTTGTAGAAAAAAGTCCACTGGAGCAACTCTTTATTCCTGTCACTTTTCCAAGTACTCTCTGTCCAGTGGGTTTCAATACCTGGATACATACAGGTCTGTGAGAGTGATTTGGGGAGTATTGTTCTCGTATGTGCACCAAATCTCTGGACTTGGAATGCTATGAAAGAAAAGGAATTCTGAAATATGATTACTGAAGTTTTCGCAGTATTTTAATATGTATCTCTCAGTGCTGTTGGAAGTACAGAATATACATTTTATGTGTAGGTTGTCTTCTATACTGACATCCTTTGCCATGACCAGAATCATGAGATTTGTATTATATATAACAGGAGGGACATTCTAGGTGGTTCTGTTCTATCTTACAGAGCACATTCATAAGCAGTCTAGAAGTAAATGGAAAGCAATGGAAGGGATCTTCAACCAAATCAGAGAACTTCTATTAAAATGACAGTGGGTGCAGGAAAACTCCATGGTCAGAAGATGTATCTGAGACTTTAAAATAAAGAATACACAATTGCTCTCAGGAAATGTATTTAGCTTTATAGCAGTCTCTGCTGAACTGGATAATTTATTCTGTGGTCTTTATATGAGCCTGAAGTAGGTTATTACTGCCAAAAAGAATAAGGCATAGTCAGTGCCTATATATCAAACAATCTGCCTAACTACTTTAGGAGCAGCAGGCTCCCTTGGAAAAAAAGCTCCAAAGAAGCTGAAATTGGAACTGAAACATCTCTGCTCTTAAATAAAGAGGACAGCTTCTGGCTTACATTCGAAGGAGTCACCTTGATAATTTAACTTTATTATGTCCTACTCTTAGCAGTTGGGTGTATGTACCCACAGCCTCCCAAATTTTCTGCTATTCATGAGATTTTAAATTTTAAGCATCCCAGACACCTGCAATAAGTCTAATCCTTACTCTGAAAAGCCAAAACTGTCTTTGTCTCTATGGTTTTAAATTTATTAATAGACAAAAGCTGTTCTATACACAGCAGAATGTCTTTAAGCTTGTTTTTGGGTGGGAGGTTTCACTGAGAATGGGGATCAATTGCTATTAGTCAACGGCACTTTCTCCTCTCTGGGCCTTCTGGCTCTCAGAGGCCTTTGTGATGTCCTGGACACCTTTCCAGGGCTGTATGGGTATGGCATATTTCTCACAAGCCTTATAGTCTTTTGTGCTGGCAGCCAGAGGCCAAACGTGATAGTGTGACATATTTTATAGATGTTGTATTGATGCCTCTGTGAGACAACGGAGCACTGTTCTGCTCTTCCCTGCTGTCCTGCTCGGGGGACAGGACAGTGGACATGCTTCAAGGTGCCCAGATGAGGATCCTGGCCTGGCAGTACCTTTGGAAAACATCCAGAAACAGGAAGGACATGGAGATGATGCCCTCAGTTATAAAGATGCCATCAGTGATGGGATGATGGAGCACTTGACAAGGATGTGGGCACACTCTCACTGTCCATGTGACGGCTGTGCGGAGCGCCCTTGCTCCCTGCTCTGGAGCAGGATGGTTCTTCCTGCTGTGCCACCACTCTGCAAAGATTCCCCATTCCTCATATAAGCAGGCAGGCTTTTATCTTGCAATCCAGGTGGCTGTCTAAGACCAAAGCAGCCTGGATTTTATCTGGTTTTTAGGGATGGTTCAGTACTTTACCCAATGATTGTACATCCTTGCTGGAAGTAGATTCCATCTCTGCTTGAGGCTAAGCACCAAAGCTTCCAAGAGGAGCAAGTTTTTAAACTTAAAAGCCAATCCCACATGGAATGATACTGGCCAGAGTGGAAAAGCAGAAGAAGATTCCATAAGCACTTCAGGAGAAGCTTGGGATTTTTTCGCCTGTAGGCTAATGATATCCAGGGTAGGGGTGTTGCAATGTGATATTCATTGCCAAGAATTCTCGATAAATGGAGCAAGTGATGTGGATGAAGGATTCAAAATGCAAACTTTTGGAAGAGAATAAAGTCATAACTATCAGACAACAAAAACTGTTGAGTTGTAGAGAAGATGACATAAGGAATTCACTTCATTTGTGCCTTTATATATTTTCTTCTCTTCCTGCAGGACTATACTTGGGAAAATCATGGCTTTTCCCTTGTAAACAGGCTTTATTCTGATATTGGGCATCTCCTGGATGAGAAGTTTCGGATGGTGTATAACCTCACATATAACACTATGGCAACACATGAAGATGTTGATACAACTACACTAAGAAGAGCTTTATTTAACTATGTCCACTGTATGTATGGAATCAGGTATGGACGAAAATTCCCTGGCTTAGGAATACATGTTAAAACTATGTAAACAGAAAAATCAACCATGTGTAAAGCATCATTTTAGGTTGGGTGTTTAAAGTGGAAATGGTACCTCTGTCTGGAAGTTAGAGCAGTTTTGCTGGCATATCAGTATCATTTCTCCTTCCAGTGCAGAAAATTAGTCAGGATGGAAATTTTTACAGAAATGTCTTCTCTGAAGCCAGCCTGTATCCTTCACTTAGGAAAAACAGCATCCCTAAGCAAGTTCACAGACAACACTCAGTTGGGGAGGAGTGTTGATTTGCTGGAAGGAGCTAGGAAGGCCCTACAGAGGGCTCTGGATAGGCTGGATCAGTGGGCCAAGGCCAATTGTATGAGGTTCAGCGATGCCAAGTGCCGAGTCCTGCACTTGGTCACAACAACCCCAGGCAGCGCTACAGCTGGGGACAGTGGCTGGGAAGCTGCTCAGTGCTGCTTGGGGGTGCTGGACAACAGCAGCTGAACATGATCCAGGGTGTGCCCAGGTGGCCAGGAAGGCCAGTGGCATCCTGGCCTGGCTCAGCCAGGTGTGGCCAGCAGGAGCAGGGCAGTGACCGTCCCCCTGTACCCAGCACTGCTGAGGCCACAGCTCCAATCCTGTGCTCAGCTTTGGGTCCCTCACTACAGGAAGGACATTGAGGGGCTGGAGCGTGTCCAGAGAGGGCAGTGGTGCTGGGGAAGGGTCTGGAGCACAAGTCCTAAGAGGAGCAGCTGAGGGAGCTGGAGATCTTTAGTCTGGAGGCTCAGGGGGCACTTATCACTGTCTACAACAACCTGAGAGGAGACTGTAGCCATGTGGGGGTCAGCCTCTTCTCCCACGTAACAAGTGACAGGATGAGAACAAATGGCTTCAAGTAGCACCAAGGGAGGTTTAGATTGGATATTAGAGAAAATTTCTTCACAGAAAGATTTGTAAAGCATTTGAACAGCCCACAGAAGTGGGAGAAAAAAACATCCCTGGAAGTGTTCATAAAATGGTGGATAGGGCACGTGGTTTAATGGTGAACACGGGTGTGGTTTAGGGTTAACCATTGGATTTGATGATGTTAAAGGTCTTTTCCAGCCTTAAAATTCTATGATCCCACTAAGCCTTTAAGATCCTCTCTTAGCACATGGTTTTTGGTCATGTATGATAAACGTTCCAGTTCCCAGGCTTAAGAACGTGATGCTGCAAAAGACAGCGCTTCTAGAAAGTCACATCAAGCAGAATGATTGCTTGTGTTGTTTAGGTATGATGACTACGATTATGGAGAAGTGAATCAGCTACTTGAACGCAGCCTGAAGGTTTACATAAAGACAGTGACCTGCTACCCCGAGAGAACCACCAAGCGCATGTACGACAGCTACTGGCGCCAGTTCAAGCACTCGGAGAAGGTATGTGCTCCAAAACCAAAGTGGCTTCACACAGAGCCCTGTGCTCTTTGAAAATTAAAATATGAGGACACCTAAAATGGCAGCATCTGGCACATGAACTGTTTTAAATCAGAGAAAAACAAATGAGAAGCATTCCTTGAGTGTTAGATACCAGTTTGACAAAAATGCTTCTTAGTGTGCTGGAAATAACTTTTATTGTTATTATTTTGAGTCACTTCTCCATAAAATTGAATGGACAACTGTAAAAGAAAAGTCAAGATAGTTTACTTTTAAAAAGTTTTAAAGATAAACTTGAGAATGCAGAAGTGATCAACTATGCCAATACTTGGGATTTGGAGATCAAGAAATACCTAAACTTATATATATATATATATGTATATTTTATAGTGGTTTTCAGCAATAAAAATGTCAACATGCTTTCAGATATCACATTAAATGCTTCCTGAGAAGGGTTCAGTGCATGAGTGCCTTCTAGCTTATGTGGCATGGAAACTGTTCCTTATTCTGTTCTCCTATATAATGGTCCCAGATGGTAGTAAAGATAACCAAATATAATTTGAAAGAGCTAATTCCATTAGGATACAAAAAAATATTTAAGGTTGGCTTCTCAGATGGAAGATTGCTTGAAGCAGCAATCTTGTTTGTTGTCCTGACAACATCCTGGGATGTTGTCGATATTGGCATCACTACACAGCTATTTCTAGAGGAACTGTAGTCCTGCAGCAGGGTACAGGGAGAAATGGCAAAGTTTTCTTGCAGCTATACTTTACTAAAGGTTAGAATTTTCAGCCTGAATGAATAACCATGTTGCACTCAGAGGTGAGCTAAATGGCTGATGCAATTTTTTACAGGTTCATGTCAATCTACTTCTGATGGAAGCTCGGATGCAAGCCGAACTTCTGTATGCCCTTCGTGCCATAACTCGTCACTTAACCTGAAGCACTCGCTGGCCAGGAGTACAGGGCTTTTACTGAGTATGTAAAGACCTTTTGAAATAGATACACACCAGAAGCTGTTTGTGATGTAGCATCAGGTTATTCAATTCTCTAGTGTCAAAGTTTAGCCGTGCTTCTTGGCGGCTGTAATGTGCAATGACGTGTTTTATTTTCTTGATGCTTAACATTACTAATGATAACAAAAGTAACACTGAGGAGCGCTACTCTGCATTGTTTCCGGTTGGATTTCTGCACAGCGGTCAGGATCCTGGAATTGGTTTTATTGTATCCAATCCTAGCGCTTTGTTCTTTAGGCACTGGAGTGAAGTGCTTAGAGACTTCTTTTTCCAAGCAATCATTTTTCAGATGAGTGGAGTCCAGCAGAAGATCCTGTCCAGCAGTTCTGCCTGTCCTGAGAACGTCCCACCACGTCGTGACTCGCGACAGAGACGCGCGGGCTGTGCTACTTCGAATCGCCCACTGGATTCTCCTGTGTGTCCCGGAGACTGCTGCCAGTCACTGTCTTACTACAGCAATTGGAGGTGATGCAAGATGTGGATGCAAACATCGAGCACACTTTAATGTGAAATTAATCTTGATAAATCTTACAGCATGCTACTGAAGTGCAAAATTCATTCACGCTTTGTCGTGCCCCTTCGCAAGGAGAAGAGGCCTCACGATTTGCCATTTCAGCCACACTTACTGTGTTTCAATCATGCATAGTCTTGTTTTACTGACAGTCACCCTCAGTTGTCCTGACAACATCCATGCTCATCACGTGTTGCAATTTGTTTAGTTGGCACCTATAAAATTAATACACAGGCTGACCAAAAATAGGGTTGTGGGGTTTTTTGCACTCTCTTCTTTATCAATGTTTTAAATAAGGAAAGTAAAGGAAGGCTAGTATATCTATTCTTTCATATTGGATGTATAGAAATTATTTCCCATAACTTTTTCATAGCATGAAATTGTAATATTCAAAGTTTTTAAAGTTTCTATGCATTAGTGTGAGTGAACAAAAGAAAAGTGCAATATTTAAAAAGAAAGCAAGCTTTTTTCCCTGACATGCCACTGCTAAAGTGTCCTTCTTATATAGCCATAAAGAAATTTTAAAACCAAATTTCTTTAATGTCTAAGGCCTAGCAGTTTTGTTTTAGCTTTTATGGCTTAAGACAACTTGATACTGAGATGCCAAAGCATCCCCAAAACAAAGCATTTTTGGACAACCAGTAATATTGGGGAAGGGAAGAAATAAGCTGCCAAAAATGTCACACTTTTGTGCTGTTTTCTGTTGCTTTTGACTAATTTTTGAGAGCACAAAATGTTGATATTTATAGCTTTATTTTGTATTGCATTTAATGAACCAGTGAAGTGCCTAAAGAGATGCTTAAACTTACCCAGTAGAACACAAGTGAACTGCTTCAAATTTGTCTGTTGGTTTGGACTTTGCATATTTCTTTTGAGGAGGGTGACCTTTATTTCTGTGGTATACATTCAAAACTAACTAGACAGGTTTATTTTTAATGTTCTGTTGGATTGCAGTAGTTAATGCAGGACTTTTTTTTTTCTTGGTGATTGCAGAATAGTTAGAAAAAAAATACTACCAGTCATATTTTGACACTTTCCATTTACAAAACCATGGACCAGTACTCTACTAAAGTTAGTTTTCTCTTTTCTTCCTTTTCCTGATCCTTACTTTGACTTTGCATGTTGTTTTTTCTGCTTTATCTGTTCGTTCCAGATTGGAAAGCCCAATGATTGTACACTTTTCTGCACTTTCAGACTGCAGACTCTGCATGTGAAAACCTTTTGAAGAAAAAAAAATCAGTAATTAATTTTTTTTAAAAATTTAGAAAACTACCCAACAGACAGCACTGGTCTGTCTGCTAGAGAGCATTGGGTAGAACATGAGATTTACTTATCTTGTATAGCTAATGGCAAAGATTTCTCAGAAATACTGAGATGCTCTTATGTGTGAACTTAGATTTGCTTTCTAAATTGTTATGATCCTTTTCCCCCCTCTTGTGATTGTAGTGGCCATACCTAATGGCTTCTGCTGAGAGAAGTTTTCATGCAATACTTCGGGTGTTTTTCAAGTGATGGGAACTGTTCAGTACTACTTTAAATTTCTTTGCATTGAAAAGTCAAGTAGTCCTCAAGAAGCACAGTTGAACTCTGGAAAGGAGGTGAAACTAGATTGGGATAACTAATATGATGGCTTGTTTCCCCTCAGAAATGCACAGACTTCTGGAGTAGGTTCAGTTTTACATTTGGAAACATGAGTGCCTTTACTTCTTTCCTTATGAAATATACTTGCCAGCTCAAATGCCTTCATGAGCAAAGTACATGAGCAGATTTGAAATACAGAAACCATAAATGGATTGCTTCATAAAACTTGTAGTAAACCAGTGTTTTGTTTTGGTTTTTTAAGTGCCATATCAAGTCCCATATGGCCTGCAAGACATTCCATCACAGGAAATGTCATTGTAAAACTAGTTTGCTATTTCTGTTTTTTTTCTTTAATATTACATGCAAACTTGAAACATCTGGAAATGTTTTCCACGTGGCATTTTTTTGAAAGTATTGCATTTACAGTGCAACAATTTATAGCCTGGTTTTTATACACAAATTTGGGATTTTTAATAGATGTTTGCTAAGAAATAGGTGTTTAAAGTCAGACAAGGCTGCCATACACTTTATGTGTGCTTTAGGTTCACACTGTGCCAGGTTTTAATGTGCAAGTGTTCTTGGAATTTTTTTTGCATTTTTAAAGCATGCATGAATGTGAATCTTCACACTTTGTTCATTAATATTTTTCTTAAGGGTACCATAATGATTGGAAGTGTAGATCCTCTCCCTCTTACCAGTTCCTTCATTGGAATTGGTAATTCCCAGCATTCATGTTAGTCCACAAAATCCCAGCCGTGACCAACATAAAAACAAAGTGTACAGTCTCCTGTCTGCTGAAGAGAAAGCCTGATAGGTACAAATTAACCAGCTAGCACAGGGAACACTGTGAGTAGGGAACAGAGCTTTTGAGCATGAACAGCTTCTTATCATTGCAGAGTCACTTAAAACTTGTGTGTTGCTGTAGAGTATGTCCTTGCTCTATTTTTTTTGGTAATGAAGAGAAGTGAAAAAGGTGCCAACGGGAGAAAGCATTTACATTTCCCAGAACACTCTACCCACAGCTGAATTTCATGAGAGTATCCTTATACAAGAACAGAAATAATCATTAAAACAGAAATAATAATTTTAAATTTGGGTGCAGTTTGTGCAGATAGCTACTACAGCTAGTGCTGTGGTGTCCTATGAGAATTTTGGTGAGCTGTAGATGGATTTATTTTCATCAAGGCTGAACTGAAACATATATCCTTTGTCCTAAAGCTTTCATTAAAATGAAAATCACAGAATCATAAAATCTGGAGTTGGAAGAGGCCCACAAGAGGCCCAGCTCCTGACCCTGCACAGGACAGGCCCAAGAGTCACACCATATGCTTGACAGCATTGTCCAAACACTTCTTGAACTCTGTCAGGCTTCTCTGGGGAGCCTGTTCCAGTGCCTAACCACCCTTGGGGGGAACAAACTTTTCCTGATATCCAACCTGAACCTCCCCTGACTCAACTTCAGGCCATTCTCTCCAGTGCTGTCACTGGTTACCAAAGAGATCAGTGCCTGCCCCTCCTCTTCCCTCTCAAAGAATTTGTAACTACAGTGAGGTCTCCCCTCAGTCTCCTCCAGGCTGAACAGACCGAGTGCCCTCAGCCACTCCTCATATGGCTTCCCCTCAAAGCCCTTCACATCCCAAAGCCCTTCACATCCTTGTTGCCCTTCTTTGGATGCTCCCTAATAGTTTCATATCTTGCATATTGTGGCACCCAATGCAGCACAGAGCACTCAAGGTGAGGCTGCCCCAGTGCAGAGCACAGTGGGACAATCCCCTCCCTTGCCCAACACCTTGACCCTTGAAAAGGATTTATTTCAGTTGTAAGAGTTAAAGAATTGCCACTATCAGCTCTTCCTATGTATTAAAAAAAAGATTTAAGGACAGGAAAGTCAGTGCTTGTAAACAATTACAAATGTAAGTATAAATTTAGAACAGATCAGAAGAGAACAAAAAGGAAGACATTTTGTTGCTCTATTACTTGAGTGCAGAAAGTCAATGCACCAGATTTTTCAAGTGTGTTTTTGTTTGTAGTGTTACTGATATTTTCATGGGATTTGAGAAAACCAGCTAGCTGCCTAAATTTCAGTGGGGATTTAAGCACCCAGGCACTCGGCAAAATCCTAGAAAATGCCCATTTGAATGTTTGAGTCAGATTTTTAAAGAAACTGAATCACCTAAATAAAATAGAATAAAATTACTTTCCATAGAGACTAAAGGAATAATATACACCAGATCCATGTGATTCACAGTGATTGTTAATGAAATGAGTTGTTTTGGGGACCTAATGTAGACTTAGGGAAATCTCTCCTAAAGCAGTTAAACTGTAAGCCACTGCTCTTGCAGAACAGGTTCTCAATGTTTCTCATGCATGTGTGTTTTCCATTAACATAGGCATACATTTCAGGCTCATGATCCAGAATTTGGACTCCCTTTTAGAAGAGCTGGGTTGTTTAGGTTCTACTTGCAGAAAACATTCATTGGTGGGAGTAAGTGGTTAGCATGTGCCTGAACCAAACATTTTTGGATCAAAAGAAATACCCCAATCTTCTTGATCTCAAGTGATGTTCTTTCAGTTACTTTCTGTATGTTTGGATCCTTCTCCCATAAATAAGGGGTGATGTTGCACAAAACAAAAGAGGGAGTGGATTTGTTGTAAATGAACTTTGCCAGAGCAGATCTGACTATAAAGCTGTAAGATTTATTTGCTGTTAGCAGTCATTCCAAGAGCTGGACAAAATGTCAGTTTCCATTACCTGAACTTCAGGTTTACAGTTCCTCATGTCCCCCAGCACTATGTCTGTCTGAAAAGATGCATCCACCAGCTTTCCTATATTTGGGAATTGTAAGTGAAGCATTTTATCTCCAAATGAAAATTAATATAGTATTTCATACCTACTGCATAGATTACAGGTGTGAGAGATGGAGAGAGCACAGTAGTATGAGGAAACTTCAGGAGCATCTTGATCAGTGTTAATTTATTCCTTAGAGCACATTTCCTGGCAGGTGGTCGTGCTGCTGCTCCCCCAGTCTGCATCAGGTCTCTCTTGCAGATATTTAATCCTTTGCTGCTCATCAGGGGAAAAATTGTCATTTTCAACCTGCCACCCCCCCTGTCCTGCATCAAGTGCTTCCTGTTTTCCCAATTCCCAACCCCAAGCAGCCTCCCAGATGCAGGGACAACCTCCCAGCCTTAACCTTGAAAACAAGGTTCCTCTGTCACTGCCTGTTGGTAAGGGCAGAGGCTCTTTCTCACATTTAGAGACACTTAATTGCCGTAGTAGATTGTTTCTGGACAGGAAAATGCTAAATGTGGTTCAAAAGGATGAAACTCAGTATTTGCTTAGTAGTGTGTCAAAGAGTTACAGAATCAAGGAGTGTGTCTGGAGTTACAGTAAAAAATGCAGTGGATTCACTAAGGAAATTCTTTCTTTGGTGAAACGCCCCATGCTTGAGCTATCAGCTGTGCAGGTTTCTCAGAGGAACATCTAACAGGGAATTTGAGGTCTCTTTCTGCCAGGCAGGCTTACAGGGCCACCCGGCTGGCAGTCCCTTGGGTGCTTTGCAGCCGGGCAGACTGCATCCAGCCTCTGGAACAAGTGGATTTGGGTTTTTCATTTATCTATAGGAAAAAATCCAAATGCATGTTGTGAAGCAGCTGCTGGAGACAGAGTTGGGTGTTCCTAGGGTACTGAGTATCATCAGGCTTGTGGAAAATAGAAACTTTGTTCCTGACAGTAGTTAGAGGTACTGGAGATGCCAATTGTTACACTAACTGTGGGGAGCAAGCCAGTCTGTCAGCACTGGGAGGCACAGGCACTCCAAGGGGACACGGCCAGCTCAGGAGGAGTTGAGGGATTGGTCAGCTGAAGAAACTTCCCTGATGTTGAGGGAAGTTGTCTGAGAGGTTCTTTTGTGTGCCTGTGCATAGGGGAGGTGGTGGAGGATGCCTCCTTCCACAATGTCCAAAGGCTTCTTTGGGAACAGAGCTGGGACCCTTTCCTTACTCCAAAGATGGAGTAGGGGAAGGGAACTATCCTTCCAAAGAAAAACCTGCTGCTGTTGAGTTGCATTTTCACATCCCCATCAGCCTTTTGAAGGGAGTTTTGAGGCAAAATGGGTCAATCACCAAGCATTGTGTCTCCAGCTGAGGAGTCTGGGGGGCAGCAACAGCAGCGGCTCCAAACACCAACAGTCCAAAACTGTGTCTCATTCCTCACTTCATGCTCATGTCGTGCCACCAGACCCAAACCTCTTCCCTCCAGCCCAGCTGCCATGTGCCCAGGTGGCTGCAGGAGCAGCCTGCTCATGGTGGTGGGTGATGTGGCCACTTTTAGGGGGAAAATAATAATATGTAGGGTACAACCCTTGGACTCTGCCAGGCAGTGCAGTCAGAGGTCTTTTCACGACTGTGACCAGAACTGGATATGAACTGTAGCTTAAAAAAATAGGAATTTTGCAAACTTGAAATCTCTGGATTTTACCCTTTTCTCCTTTTGCTGGAAAGCCACACAATGAATGTATATGCTTTACCTTTCTATCTGACAAAACTGAAAATCAGACTGCCAACTCCTTGTTTTGTATTAGCCTTTTTTTAAAAAAAAAAAAGGAAAGTTTGTGAGCAATATATGTAGCATGCTGTGAACGTCTGTTTTGATCTTTATAGTTACTCTTTAATCCATCAGTATTAACACCAGTTCTTTTTTGTGTTCCCCTTGGTACTTCGTATGCAGTGTAAGCAGAAGCTGTGATCGGCTTTGCAGTCCTGTGCCATGTTACTGTAACTCCTTGATTTTTTAGGAAGCACCTGACTGTGGGCCACCCTGGGGCAGGTAGCGTGCCTGAACACGACTGCCACTCTCGGTCTCTTGTACTATGTATAGTTCTAAGTAGAATAAGCTTTTTAACAGAATATTGATGCGGTTATTGATGAGTCACGCAGGCTGCAAGTGTCTGGTGTGTGAGAGTCTTTGTATTTATAGTTGTTGGGGTTTGGTTTTTTTTGTTTTGTTGTTTTGTTTTTTGTTTTTTTTAATTCATAAAGTAGCAAACTTGATAAACATAGCCACTTTAAACTGCTCTTGCTAAACAGACCCTGCTGTAGATATGATACCACTGTAGATACAGGGAGAAGCACCAGCCGACCTCTCTCGACTGTGGGAGCCGAGCCCCTCTCTGCACAAAGCAGGAGCCACACAGCCACCCTGTGTGTGACCCAAACACAGCCAGGGCTGGGGCCTGGGGTCTGTTTCAGCCCCCTGTACCCCTGAGCCTGCTGCAGGCTGCCTCCCACACTCTGCTCACCAGTGCACAGGGCACACACGAGCTCGCTGGCATGAGAGGGATGGACAGAGCAGCTGCTGGACCACAAACATGGTCATGGCACTTCTGCAGCCAAAAAGCTTCCAAGCCTCTCTCGAGTGCAAACATCAGCCCCTGGTTTGCTGACTGCAGAGCCTGGCACATGGGGGTGAGAAGCAGCACTGGCTCCCTGTTGGCAGCCGTGGGTCTGAGCCCCCTAGGCTGGGGCAGCAGGCAGGGCAGCGCCGTGCCCAGAGAGGGGCATTTCACTGCATCTCCCACCTGTGACCCTCTGGACAGAGGGTGGATTGTGCCCAGCCCAGCAGCTGTCAGCTCCTGCCTCCCTGTGCTGCGGGCGTTTGGGACGGAGGGCTGAGGACAGAGCTCTGACACTGTCGCTCCCTGCCACCACCAGGAAGGGAGGAAGTGCGGCAGCTCTGTGGGTCCCACAGTCCCTGCAGCACCCTGTGGGCAGTGGCACACCTCCTGTCCTGCTCCCTGTCCTGAGCCCCAGGGATACGACACGGGCTCCTTGCTTTCATGGGAGGTTTGCCTGCAAGGTGAGGCAGCTGCTAGGAGCTCACTGTGGGTTCCCACAGCAGCTTTTGTCATTTCTTTCCTGTTGTTGCTGGTTGGGTTTGTTGGTTTTTTTTTTCTTTTTTTTTGAAAGGACAGACTGACCTAGTGGGATGGAATTTTTTGTGTGTGACTTTTGTTAGTTTTTAAGTTACCCGACTTGAATTTATCTGAACAGATGCAGAAGGAACTTTCTTTTTTTTGTGAGTTAAGAGACAAAAACGCATTTTTAAACAAAGGAATCATGTATTAACATTTTAACAGCAATTCATAAATCTGCACTTTTTATGAGGTTTTGAAAAATCTATTTATAGGTACGGAACAATGGGGTTTGTTTAAAACTGTATCGCATTTATACTTGCTGAAATTACTTTCATTGTTATCAGTAGGAATTTCATTGGTTAAATAAAATGGATAAAACCTGACTCCTGCTTGAGCCATCATTCTGCCACATCTCTAGAGCAGAACATCCTGTGTTTTGGGAAAATTCAGTCCTCAAAGTGTCCTTCCTCTCCATGCCTTTGTAGTGGGTTTTAATTTATGTATCATTCAATACAGAGATTATTTAATCCCTCTTCCAGGGAGACCTGGGCAAACCCCAGGGCAGAAGTGGGTGAGAGCCATAAAAACAGGAAGGGCAAGCAAAGGTGAGAGGAAATGTGTGCTGAGGGTGCTGGCTCAGGGCTGTGCCAAGCTTACCTGGCAGTCAAATTGTCCCCAAGTCCCCAAGCCCTGCCCCATCTTTCCCCAGAGAGGGGTGACTTAGTGCTGACGGATCACCAGGGAAGTTTGTCCTGGGGGAGATGATCACTTCCCTAAGAAAGACTAAACTAGTTAACACGAGCTGCAGACCTGGGATATTTTGGGTGTAACTTTGCCTTCAGCTGCAGGATGCACAGATCACAATAGGATAAATACATGTATGTATATAAATATCTGCACATATATAAAGTGCTTATTTATTTGCTTTCAGTGGGAGTCCTAAAACTCTGAGAATATCTGTTGTCTTAGGTCCAGGTCCCTGGTACAGGTGGTGTGGCTGTCACCTCCAGTCACCAGAGGGACTAGGAGGGACACCATGTCACCAGCACCATCCTGAAAAAGATAAAAATCTTGTAGCGTTCCTCAAAGCCAAAGGCTGCTGTGGAATTCCTGCTTTAGCCCTTAGAAGTCCCAGAACATGGATGATCAGCAGGGCAGGACAGTGCCACCCCCACGTGAGCCCTGCCCTGATTCTGGTCCCTGCTCACACCCTGTGTGTGGTGTGAGTGCTCAGATGGGGTACCCAGCACAGGAGAGGACAGCCCTGCTCCCCCACACCCCATCCTCACCTCTCCAGCTGGTTTCCCACAGGAAATTCTGAGCTAAAACTCTTTGTGTGTTGGTGATTCCCCAAGACCTCTTTGCCCATCCTCCTGGGCCACCACTCTGCCGCCATCTCTCCCCTGCCCCTGTGCCCTCTCTGGACACCACAGGGTGGTGGCAGACCAGGGACTGTGTCACAGGGATGCTCATGTGCCCACACTGAGTGGCTGTGGGACAATGTCCCCGCAGCCCATGGTGACAGCTGTGGGATGTCCCTGGGACCTGGCAAAGGGCCATGGCTGAGATAAAGGTAAGCAGCCCTGCCATGGGCAGCACATCCCTGGGGAGACACCTGGCTGGGCTGACCCCACGCCTCACCAGGTTCCTCCCTCCTCAGGGAGCACAGGGGGATGCCCTGGTGTGCCCCATGGCCATCAGCCTGGAGTGTGGGCACCCCCAGCCTCCCGGCTGGAGCCAAGGAGCCACGAGCCACTGCCCATGGAGACTGCCTGCCCACTCATGGCCCAAGGAAGCCCACAGCTGCAGGGCTGCATTTCCACTTCTGCTGGGGTCTCCTTTACTTCTTCCCGGCATCACCTCATGCTCCTTGTGCCATAGCAATGGGGAGAAATGGTGACCAGCCTCAGATCCTGTACAGAGCCATCGGTGGATCTGCTCTCCCAAGTGTACATTAACTGAAGTGCACTCACCTGCACTACTTCATTTCAGCACTACATGCTTAATTAGACCAAATTTTATGCAATGTGGGGTCATGAAAACTCCCCCCAGAAGCTTTTAGTTGGATCATGATGGAGTTATTTGGTGAGGCACCTGGGCAGAGGACCAGAGGCTCTACAAACCCAAGCTGGAATTACATAGATTGTAAATAACATCATTCATCATGCCAATGAGCTCATGGAAACATCATTGATTTTTTGTAAGCTTTTCAATACATAAGGAAGATGATCACCGCATTTGTATTCCCTGCTAAATTAAAACCCTCCTCATCTTCCATGAGTGTTTTTTTCCCTCAGGCTTTTCTAAGGCCCTTGGAGCAAACCTGGAACCTTTCTGACCTGCAGGAAAGTGCTTTTGCAGAAGGGAAGCCCTCCTTCTCCTCCTCTCCTCCTTCTCCTCCCTGTCCTCCTTCTCCCCCTTCTCCTGCCTGGGGCTGGTGTTCAGAGTATCTGTATATCCAGGCAATAAAACATAGCCAAAAACTAGATACAGCAAATGCAGCAAAATGTGATTACAGTCAAAACAGAAGTGTTTCAGCAGTGGTGAGCTGGAACATTCAGTGCTGAATTGCTCAGGAAAGAATTCCCAGCAGTTTGCTGCCACAAGGTGCAGCCCCGTGGAGGGGGCTTACCTTCAGCCCAGAGCACCTCTGTCCTGCTGATTTATGTCCCCGAAAGCACCAGCAGGGCTGGGCTGGGGAGGCGCTGCTGCCTGAACACAGGCGTTTAATTTGCCTGGCAAAATTACCGAGCCACTCTCTCTAGGCTCCCTCTGCAATGCATGGAGAGAGGCAGAGCCTCCACCAGAGGGTGGCATCTGCCCTGAATCATCTCCTGGGGGACTGATCCGCCTCACCCTCCACGTCAGGGGAATCGCGGCTGGGATTCAGCGTTCAGCTCGCAGAAGGTGAAGCTGCAGCTCACATCTGCAATACAGCAGTGATGCTGAAAATATCGGCTGAAAACGTGGTATTAGATTTAAGCTAATCCCTAGGCTTTTTCTTTCTGGGTGTTTTTTGGTTTTTTTTTTTTTTTTTTTTTTTTTTGTGATGAAAAATCAAAACAACAAAAATCAATTTTTTGTGAAAAACAGGAACAGGAGTAGTTCCATTGGAGGCTTCATTACCACCTCTCATTAGTGGACCTGAGGGCAAATCCCCACAACCACAGAGGTCCAAAGCCTCAGTGCTGTGCCCACAGGGGCCCCAGCAGTGCCAGCAGGACATGTTGTGGGAATGTGCTCAGTGGTGAACACCTGCATCTGTTCACAGCTGGAAATGGGGGATGGAGGAAGAATGAGATGCTGAATAAGCTCCTCAGAGAAATAAAGAACAGGGACCAGGTTCTCAGATAGATCCTGCACCACCAAGCCTTCCTTGGGTTGGGAATGGGGGCATCATGATCTAAAGTATTACAGGATCAGGGAATGGACAAAATTATCCTTCATCACTGGAGCCTGAGCCTGTTCACTTGTCTTTGATCACACATGAAAGTTGATTGTAGCCAGGAGCAGATCGGTCTCTTCTCCCAGGTAGCAAGTGGCAGGACAAGAGAAATGGCCCCAGGATGCACCAGGGGAAGTTTAGTTTGGAGATTAGGAAAAATTTGCTTACTGAAAGGATGGTCAGGCATTGGAGCAGACTGCTTAGGGAATTGTGAATCACACCTTGGAAGAATTCAAGGAACACATGGGTGTGGCACTTGGGGATGCAGTTTAGGGGTGCATTTGGTAGTGCTGTGTAGGACTCGATGATCTTAGAGCTCTCTTCCAACCTTAATGATTGTGTCTGAGTAGTCATCCTCAGCTGCTGTGGTGATGAGCCTCAGACTGGCACCCCTCTGACACCAAGGAAAGCCACTGTTACCATTCAAGCCTCTTCTGCAGCCATGGGCTCTGTGCCCTCACAGACCCCTGGGAAGGCAGCCCCCTGCCCTACATCAGACACTCAGCTCATTTCTGCAGGTGTAGTGGTGTTTTCAAGTGCAGGCTGTCACCTCCAGTGCAAAGGTGCCTGAGGGTGAGGGATGAACTCATCCAACCCACAAATGCACATGTTTTCCATGAACTCAAAAAAACTGGGCCAAGTTCTTTGGGAGCTGGATTCATGCCACACAGGTCAGGCCAAGCTGTGTGGTTGAGGTGCACACTGTGGTTAATCCCATCTGTTTCAACAGGGCCACACACAACCCCCACTACCCAAACATGGCTGTGAGCACTGCAGGTCATGGCCAGCAGCACTCAGGAGGCATCAGGCCCTGATATTAGTCCTACCTGCATGGAAGGATTTATTAACCCCTTCCAAGGGGCTGTGGGAAACACCATCCCACCTGTACCATCATCTGGGTGAGCCATGGGCACCTCAAAGGTCTTCAAGGGTGATGGGACAAGCCCCATTAGCCCCCAACCCCAGCCAAGCTTCACTGGTCCCAGCTGAGGGGCCCAGGTGAAAGGCAGGTGACACATTTATACTGAACACAGGGACCCTGTGCCAGCAGAGAAGAATTTTTAAATGGCTACATTAGATGGCCTAAATCCAGAAAGTGATGTCTCCATGAGCCTATTGTATCATCCCTCTGGAGCTGTTTCACTCACATCAGCAGCTGGTCGGTGTCAGACCAAGCAGAGACCATTTCTCAGTCCCTACTGCTCAGTGTTTAGCTGCTGGCCTTTTGGTTTCACAGAGTCATGGAATGCTTGGCTTGGAGGGGACCTTTAAGGGCCACATAGCTCAACCTGGGACATCTTCAACCACATCAGGTTGCTCAGAGTCCCATCCAGCCTAACCTTGAATGTTTCCAGGGCTGTGGCACCTACTACCTCTCTGGACAACGTGTACAAGGGGCTTACTCATTGTAATTTACCTTCATTTAAAAGGAAATTTCTTCCTTTTACTTAGTCTGATGTTCTTCTCCCATATATCTTCCCCTGCTCACCAGCACAGTCCTGCCCACCTGCTACAGCTCCTGGCATTGGTCCACAACCATCTTCTACCAGCAGGTACTGGGGATTTGGAAAAGTCACACAGTGACATCTGCTCCAGATGTCCATTCTTCACCATGTCAAATTAGATTAAAACATCAACTTATTAATAAAGATGATACTGCAGAAGAATTTGAAGCCTGTGCTTCAGTTTTGCAGGCAACTTTGCTGCTGGCTTAGTAGAAAATGGCTTTTACCTCCCAGGAACATTGTCACAATTTCAGCATTTTTGGAAAGGAGACAAGGTTTTTTCACCCTTACAAATGGAATAAACTCACACATGTGCTAAGATGGGCCATGGCTGAAGGATATGCCTCTGAGACAGAAAGAGCCATGTTCACATGCCAAACCTGCTGTTAGGCAGGAGTGGGTGCTGGATGTCAGCATCCAAACTGCTAATCCAGACCCTGGGCTGCTCTTGGATGTTTCCTGTCCTTGTTCCAACCTGGACTTGAAAACTATTTTCCACTAAAAATGGTAAATTGCCATGAAAAGAACCCTATATGATAAATCACCCCATTCTGACAGAATATAATTCCTTGGAGATTTTCCAACCAGCTGTAACACTAACACCACTGGAAAGTCTTTAGGCGTTTCTGCCTGGCTGGAAACACCAGTTGTGTGGAAATCAATAGCAGATGTTACCCAGTGTGAGATCCACCGAAGTGAGTCCAAGAGCCCAGGAGTCTGTGCAGCAAAGAGAAATCATCCTGCGCCAAACCCACAGTATTGCAACCTCACTAATACACACACACCCTGGACACACCTCACACTCCTTGCTCCCAGACAATCCCTCCTGGCCAAACGAGTTACACTGGTGTTTATTATCCAATACCTTTTCCATTTTCTGACACTGGCTATGCTGGAGAGATAACCTGTGAGCAAGCATGGCTCACTTCTCTGCTGAACAGGAGCTGCTCCCTGACCAAGGGAGGGACAGAGCTGCTGATGGAGCTCCATGCAAGGTGAGCAGCTCCAAAACGTGCAGTGTGACCCAGAGGGCCTGAGGGGCTGTCCTGCAGGGCTACTGAGTCCCTCTGCCTTTATGGGTGCCCAGCCCCAAGGTGGATGCAGCAGAGACAAGGGGCACCTCGAGGTGCAGAGACCCCGGTGCCAAAGCTCGGGGTGATCTGGTTAAGGCAGGGACACCTTCCACTAGACCACCTTGATCAAAGCTCCATCCAACCTGCCAACTTGACCATTTCCAGTGATGGGGCATCCACAGCTTCTCCAGGCAACCTGTACCAGTGTTATCATGCTGCACTCCAGGTGCATCTCACTGCATCTCACAAGAATAAAACAATCCCCTCTCCTGGCACACACACAGTCATACTGCCTGCAACACCTCAGTTTTTACCTACTTATTCTGCAGCTTAATTAATTGAGTGTTAAAGTGCTTTGAGAGAGGAAAGGTGTTTAAAAAGCACAAAAGAGGCATTAATATCAGATGGCAAGCTGTTACAAGGAAAAACTGTGCTGCTGCTGTTTTCTTGATTAGTCAGGACACCCTAGGTTGTTATCTCATTTGTATTTCTGTGACAGAAAATGATACCAGCCCCTCTTATGAAAAGTCATTTTATTATGTTGAAGCCATATTTTTCCAAGGATAGAGTAAAGCTCAGGAGCCATAAATCATGCCTAGATAAGAAGAATCTCAAACAGTGGTTTTTTGCAGGATGTTGCTTGTTCTGTGATAATTGCTCGATGCCCAAGGCAGATTTCCCACTGCCTGCTCAGACACGCAGCACAGAAGAGATATGCCCCATGCCAGTTACTGTTCTTACCATTTGAAATCTGAGCATGTTAAGACAATTTTTATAATACTGTTGCACCTCTGCCCAAATCCTATAGAGCTGCAGCGCCCCGGATTTCAAGGACTGTCCACTTGCTGCCAGCAGCCATGGCTGCAGCAGAGACAAGCTGGCCTGAGCTTGGTGGGGTGGCAGTGGGTTCGCAGTGGCAAACTGACAGTGCAGACCTCCTGAGGTGCCTCAGCTCTGCTGCTTGTCAGCCCACGAGCCCCCATGTCACTGTGACTGCAGAGCTGCCCTGGAGATGCTGGTGGACCTGGGATGCAGGGGCTGCTGGGCTCAGGGGATGCAGAGATGCTGGTGGACCTGGGATGCAGGGGCTGCTGGGCTCAGGCACAGGGAAGAGCCCCAGGAAGTGCATGGCTGGCTGCTGTGCAGTGCCACGCAGCTAAAATGGGCCAGAAACAAGGTCCCAGAGAAGGTGCAAGACAGCTGTGGGGGGCAGCTCCCCCTTCTCCCCAGTGTTTGGGCTGCAGTTGAGAGCTGCCACCATCACACCTGCCTTCAGAGGCTGCTGGGGATCCTGTCACCCCACCCCAGCATCCCCTGGGGGCTGAGCTGGCTTCTTTCCTGCCTTCACAGCTGCCATGTAGCCCTTGAGGAGCACCAGGGTTAATACAGGGTCTCATGAAGGAGTGGGAAATCAGCTCCACATCTGTCTTGACAGCAGACCAGGCATGTTTGAGTGGGCAGACACGCAAAGTTCAGTTTGGAGAGCATCCACTGGCTGCTCTCTGCCTGTTAGGAGCCATGACCTTGCACCCAACATACCTATAGCAAAATGCCACTGACTTTACCCAACTGCAACCCATACTGGCACCCAAAAGCTGCTTTTCCTTCTGAACAAAGCCAGTTCTGCTTGCAGACAGCCTCTCTTTCTCTACTAAACAGCAGTGGCCCATGAAGGGCAAGGCAAGGATCATCCTCTCTTTCCATTCATGCCACTGCTTCCCCACTTCATCACCACTGCTGGCATCCCCAACTTTGCCATCTGCATCACTGCTGAACAGGGTGCCACCTGGCCAGGTGTGCTGGGCTGGGATGTGCACACACATCTGGTTGCACTGAACACAGTCCCTGAGATAAAGAAACAGCTCTGTCCCATCATGAACCAAATCTCCTTTTGCCTCTGAATCCATCCACGCCAGCTCAGCCTTGCTGCACGATGCAGAGAGACAAAGCTGCCATGTTAGTAACCGAGCTCTCTTCAACCCAGGGCAGGCCACCACCAACACAGCACCACTGCACTGGGATGGCAGCACCTGCTTGCTCACTCCTGGGACTCATTATGGGATGCTACAGTAGATCAGGGTCCAGACCAAGCTGGCACTGGAGGCAGAGACACAGATGGGTGTGAAAGGAAGGAACCATGCATGTAGAACTCCCAAACACCTCGTGGAGTCCCACCAAAGTAAATGCTGCTGAGACAGGAAGCCTCCCTCCTGCAGGCAACTGCACCAAGAGATCCAAAGCCCCTTGCTGAGCCCCAAGGAAGGGCAGCACTCCTGTGCCCTTCTCCAGCAGTGGCAGATGTCTCTGTGCCCCTCATCTGGCTGCAAAGACTTGCTGGCCCCCTGCAATGCCCTGACATGTGCCCCAGCTCCAATTCCACAGATGTTGGGGGACATGACTCATGCTGGCAGAGGGAAGAAGGGGTGAAGAGTGAGCAGAGAGGATGTGCAGTGCAGAAGAGCAGTTGGTTCTGCCTCTGACATTAAGGTGTCTCTTTGTGTGTGGATCTGCACCCAGCAAAACAAGCACTGCAGCCCGGGATCCCTCCTGTCTCTCCTCCCACCTGATAGTCCATAGTCCCCTGTGTGCTCCAGGAGCAGTCAGCTCTCAAGGGAGACAAGGCAGTTTGCAACAGATTTGAATCCAAAAGTGTGGCTCCCAGATCTGCTGGGCATTGGAGCAGACACGAGGGCTTCGGGGCTAAGGTATTTGTGGGCTTAGACCTTCAGAGAACACCACATCTTGAAGATTCAGGGCTCAGACCTTCAGTGGTCACCAGACAGCAAGGAAGGGTTGCTGGGGAAGGGGGAAGACAACCTTGGTATGGCTAAGGAAAAATGCTTTCCCATCATGCAAAAAAAAAATGGGAAGTGGGTCTTTCCTTGCAGCAAGATCCATGCAATTTCAGATGTCTGGAAAGGCCTGAAGACTCTGAGATATACCCAGCTGCCTCCTCTCCACCAGTGGGACACCAGAGAAATGAGCAATGCAGTCAATAGCAGGACCTTGCCTCTATTTCACTCTGCTCCCTGCTGTTTCCCACCCCCAAGTCCTTGCACTCTTGCCTGCCTCTCCTTTCATCAAGTCCCAGTAACCCTCTGTAACTCATGTCGTCCCCTAACCACCACCATCTGCTCCTTGGAAGGGCTGGACTTCTGCAAGTTCACTGCCACTGCGTAAGTCTCAGTGTCATCATAGCCAGAAAGAAATTACCTCATACCACATTTAGTGTGCATTTCCCAGAGAAAGCCTCTTGACACCTGCAAATCACAGAAACTTAGTGGCCCGCACCGATAAAACCCGAACATTTGACAGCAGACAGAACTCTAGTTACAGTGGTGGCGGCCCCGAGCAACACCGCCTTGGCCCTCCTTGTAATTCCCCAGTCAGTTCATTATTATTAATGTCACTACAATAAATACCAGAATGAAATTGACAGCATTTGGCCATGTATCTTAAAGCATTACCCCGTTCCTCCTTTATTCCATGTATCTGCAGCCTTGGTTTCTGTTCCTCTCAGTCGCCAGAAGAGCCTTTAGGCACAAACTGTTTGAGGATGTGCCAAGCCAGGTAACAAAAGCCATGCACAACCGTGGCCGTGGCATCGATGACCAGCAAGAAGGTGCCCACGATCCCAGAGGCCAAGTCCTGAAGGACAGAGGGAATGGCACAGATGGAGTGGTAAGGGAAAGCAGCAAGGTGAAGGACGAATTCCACGGGGATGCTCAGGATCCCGTAGGTGAGGGACATCGCATCTTGAACAATTTCCACGAAGCCCAGGAAGATGTTGACGATGACCCTCCCAACATCATAGGGGATGCTGATGAGCACCATGCTGATGGCTTTAAGGTAGGACACCATCTCATTCCACAGGCTGCAGACTCCACCCAGAATTGTGCCAACAACTTGCTTTACAACAAGCCACAGAAAGTAAAACACAAATTTCACCATTTCCACAAAGATGTAGATGAGGAGTTCCAGAAGTTTGATGAAAGGGGTAGCAATGATGCCGGCCACTGTTTTCATCAAGCCATTCTCTTTGGTCTCCTGGTCGTTTTTTGTTCCTACTTGCTCTCCAGAGCGGATCTGACTGACAGCTTGCAGTACTGCTTCTCTTTTCTCCTGGCTTTGTTTGCCTTTCCCACAGTTGCCCTTGAACAAGCGAGCTCTTGGGAGAAGCTTCTTCTCCAGCTCTCTCACCGTGAGGTCTGCCAAGCTGTTTTCATCACTGGTTTTTTTCACTAGTCCCAGGGACCATCCCTCTGAAGCATCACAGCAGGCTGCCAGCCAGAGGCTCTCTGGCACTGACACCTTGCCTTTAACTTTGACACTGGAAGGAACCGCACCTGCAAGGAGATATAGATCCGTCTTGGAGCAGTGAGGGATCAGAGCTTGCTCCACTACCTTCCCAATGTCTCTGTGCCAGCTTTTGCTCAGAGCTGGGCTCAGAGGGACGGCATTCGTGAGTGTGTAAGTGGCCACCTGGAAATCCTTCTCATTGAGCAAACTGGGATTGAGAAGGCCTCTCTCGTAGCCAGAGCCCACGTAGTCTGAGGTCAGGGCTTGGTTTGCACCAAGGTTGGCCATAGTGCCACCAATATCAGCTTCACGCACCATTTCATGCAAGTCATTTTCTGGATCATCTATCTGAAAGAGTAGGGAGAAGCGTTACTGCATGCAATTCGCTTTCCTAGAAAACAACGTGTAAAATGAGCCCTGACATAGCACTACTAGTACATGCCATGCCTTGGATTATATCCTGCATCCTCTCATTACTTTCCTTGAAGTGCTTCAGAGGAGTGTATTCTCTACTCAGCTTCTCAGCCAAACACATTGGGTTAGGCTCCAAAGGATATTTGCAGCTCTCAGCCTGGTATATAGCACAGCACAGACTTCAAAGTCTCACCAGGCACCACATACCAAGCCTCTGACTTGTAATTTGTCCTGGAAGAGATTTTAAGACCAATAGATGGCTAGATTTAGGGTCATGTTTTCACCTCCTACTGTGGTTGTACCTGCAGTTCACTTAAGAACTTAACCATGGTCTTACTTAAGACCCTCTGAACTATCAAATCCAAGTCATGGGGAAAGAAAAACAAAACAAAACAAAAAAACCCCAAACAAAACAAAAAACAAAAACCAAACAAGCCATGGTGTATAAGATGTCTAGGGAAGGCATTTACCTCTCATTGCTTATTGTGTAAGAAGCAAGAATGAAGCAAGTTCATGTCAGATGACCTGAACTATCCCACCTTGAACAGGAGACAACACAGCAGTGAGCTCCCAGGGCTGTTGGAGGGCTGGTCATCAGCAACCTGATCCTCATGTCATTAGCAGTCTGAACCTCATCCTTAATGACCACCTGGCACAACATGGGTGAGGGTGCCATCACCCAAGGCCCTCGATGGAATCTGTGCTCCCTGCTTGTGTCTGCGGCTCCCAAGCAGTGCAGCCAGAGGTAGCGATTACTGCAGTGGGAATTTGTCCTGGAGCCACGCGCCAGGGAAGGGAGCGGCCAGGGGAGGTAAAGAGCAGTGGGAGGAGAAGCACTAAATGCCAGGGTGTGTTCAGGTCCTTCTCAGGTGACCACAGCTCTGTCTGATCCATAGTCATTCCTATTGACACTGCCTGCAGCCGCTCCAGAGGGCTGTGCCAAATTGTCATTTTGTTCCTCAGATTATTAGAGGGTGAACATGTTGCTAGAAGTTCAGGGGTGGCAGATGATCTCTGGCAGCCCCTGCCTTCTGTAGTCTCTGTTTCAGAGGGTGTGGCCCTCAGGTTCCCCACACTGTGCTGGCCCAATTAAACCTTCTGCC
Source organism: Zonotrichia leucophrys gambelii (assembly GCF_028769735.1). Taxonomy (NCBI): domain Eukaryota; kingdom Metazoa; phylum Chordata; class Aves; order Passeriformes; family Passerellidae; genus Zonotrichia; species Zonotrichia leucophrys. The sequence continues at coordinate 79,141,819 of NC_088169.1, forward strand.
TTTGCCCCTGGCCCATAAATTGTTTACTGCACTATATAATGTGCACTTTGGAGACACTATGACAGACAGCTCATAGTCAACCTTGAATCACTGCCAGGTCATTCATCCTTGTCTCCTGACCTCCCTGTAGTGCCCTTGAACAGATACCCAACTATGTCCTTCCAACCTTACACAGAGTTTGCATCCTCTTAGTGGCACATTACCTCCTCACAGCTCTGCACAAGCCTGTCAGGGTGAAAGGGCCAGTGTCAGCAGCTGTCCATCACCCTCACCTGGGAGCTGAGCTCTGGCTGGCCTCCTGCACCAGCCAAACCCCTGCAGTCAAGGTGCAGGGCTCCCTCTGCACCAAGCCTGGTCACAGTGCCAAGCCTGGCCATTGCAGAGGGCTGCATTACCCCACCTCCGGCTAAGGAGGCTTCTCGCTCTTTTTTTTTTGAAGTATCTGGTGCTTATTGCTTTGGGACTGGGAGGATCATGGTGAGCCCCATGTGCTGATGCACAAGCCACAGCTTTTTCTAAATGCACCACTTAAAAAGACTTATTCTGCACTTTTGCTGCCTTATTCTGCTCCTCTTGCTCAGTGACCCCAAACAACAGGCTGCAGCTGGCTGACGAGGCCAGACATTTTGCATTCCACAAAATCACCCGTCTCTTCCTGCCCTCCCTTCCTGTGCCATTCTCCCCTTCTGATGAGATGATGGTGTGCCATGGGACAAGGGATGCACCCAGTGTGTTTAATAGCACAGAAGAGGTGAGGGAGATTGGGCACAGATGTGAGGCTGTGTCCAGGAACTGTCCTCAGTGCTATGACCCTTTGGAGTTTGACATCCTCTCAGAGACACTCATCCCATCTCACTCCCATGGTGAGTGCTGCCAATCTACAAGGACACACAGACCTAAAATGGATTAGCTCTGCCTCCTGGCAGGAATTACCAACCTACACGAAGCAAAACAAACTCTCCCTATGAGCTGCTGCATGCAAACATTGAGGATCCTATCAAGAAAATATGTCCCTGGTTACCTGTCCAGTTGCAGGCCTTTGCACCTACCATCAAGATTGTTTGGGTGAAATTAAAAAAGAATATGACAAAAATACAACTGTGTGCTGCTCATGTGTCAGGCTCTGACATCACCTAATTATGCTTATAATAACTCCTATTATGGTTTGTCATAACTAATGTGCACCTGAGGTTTCCATGCCTCCTCCAGCTCAATCCCAAAGGCAAGCTGTCTCAGCACTGCATCTAATTTGCATTGCAAGATACCTTTCCTCCCTGCTTCAAAAAGCTTCTGGCTTGTGTCACCCCAAAACATACCTGTGTTCATGGAGTCAGCCATGAAGCCACCTGTCCAAACAACCTGGAACAGCTCAGGGCAAAACCCAAGCAGACAGATAAACTCCCTGTCACAGAATGGGGGTTTAAAAATAACTAATGTGCCTGCAGCCTGTATGGATGTTAGCACATAACAATATTGATGTGTGTCACTAAGTGGAGGGCGCAGTTTGACAGAAGGGACAGAGGAGGAGGGGGATTAGAAGTATGGCACCACACAGTTATTAGGGCAGGCAGCTTCCACTGAGTTTGGTCATTTAACAAGGCAGGATGCCGCCAGCCACCACCTTCCCCACCCTGCTATGTAGGATCCCTGAACTTCAGCTTCCCTCTCCCACCACCACTTCCTCAGGCACCTTTGCACCTTTGATTGAAGTGGAAATGTTGGATCTAACCTTAGCTAGGATTCATACCTCAGGGAAGAGGCATACTGCACCTTACACTGAAGTTTCTGCAGTAGGACATTCACCAGGGGCTCTAGAAGCGCCTGTTCTCTTGACTCTCTACCAAGAGGGATTGCAGGAGCAGCTCAGAGCTAGCTGCACTAGAGCTGGGCAAGAATCCCACCTTGGTTGTCTGCCTGGTGGTGGCCATTAACTAAATGAAAACACAAGGTAATTCATCCAGCCCCTCATAAATTAGGAAGGAAAAAGCAACTCCAGAGTTTTCTGTCTCTCTCTAAGCTACAGAAAGAATCAGAGATTTTCAGACAACCAAAATGGAGTGAGGTAAAAGACACCTGAGTGACTTGCTCACAGCCCCTAGGAAATCCGTGGCATAGCTTGTTTTCAGACCTGTGCCTGGGGGAGTCTCATCAGTACCCTGCTCATCAGCCTACCCTTCCTGCTCTCTAATTTTTCACTAATTGCTGAATTAATTCATTGTTTCCAGCTGCCAATCTGTGGTGGGTGGCACTGACATTCCTCACACTTCTCACCCAATTACTGCCTCTGTGCTACATTTGCCATTTGTTTCTCTGGCAGACATTCCTGAGGAGGGAGTGAGATGATGCCCTCACCGCTTACATCATTATCCCAAAAAATGCATATGACAACTCTGAGGCCCTCACTGGAGTGCTGAGAGTGTTATCATAGTGATTTCTTTCCGTTTGCTGTGTCTGCATCTCCATGAGCAAGCACATGCCACTGTGCAGCTGAGCCAGCCCCTACCCAGCCATGCCTGTCTTGGCAAGGAAATTACCCAGGAAATCGGTGATAGGAGCTCACTGGGCTGTGCTGCAGAGCAGGTGCTGCTAAGGGACATCTGCATTTCAGTTCTGGTTGAAGGAGACCCATTAGTGTTGACTATGAACTACTGTCATCCTGTGAGGCTGCTCTGGAGAAGCCAGACCAAATAAAGGCTGCACCTGCCCTATTATTTCTGAGGCTGCAGAAGGTTTTGGTGACAGGACATGCAAAGTTTGGGACTCTGGAGTGCTGGCAGGAACCAAGACAAGATGAGGGGTCAAAAAGGATGGAGCAGGAAGGGCAGAGAAGCAGCTCAAGGGAGGTCCAGGGGGACCAAAGTTACAGCGTGATGGGGGGAGCTGGCCACTGCTCCATGGCAGGAGCAGCTCCTGAGCCTACCCAGGTGGGCTGGGAGAGCTGGACCACAAGAAGCAGGAGCAGATATGGGGGCTAGAGGTGATGAAGAGTGCCACCGGCCAAGGCAAATGGGAAAGGATCTCATCTCTGCTGCTTTACCTTGCTGCCTCCATGGCACTGCCCAAAGATTCTGCCAGCCTTCGTTCCCTTTGTGCTTTAAAAATTTGCCACCCTTCCACAAGTCAATAATGACAGATTCTGCAAAAAGTTTCCTCTGTTTTAAAAGGGCAAGCTCCCACAGCTTACCTGTGAAGTGGAAGGAGCTCAGATCAAAAGGCCCTTAGAAACTCCTGCAACTCAAAACCCAGCCCAGAGAGCCAGAAGACAGTCCAGGCTAAGATAACCACTTAATATCTCCTGTATTCAATGCATGTGGCCTTGTGGCCTCAGTATCTTTTCCTCACACATGAGAGAAATAAGCACAGCATTCTCCTGGCAGAGGGGTGAGCTGCCACTGGGTTGTGGCAACATCCAGTAGCTGAGGGCCACACTCCCAACACACTGCTCTGACTCTGCAGCCATTCCTGCCCTAACAAAGCACATTGCACACTGATAATCTCTCCTGAGCTCAACAGATGGGGTAGCCTGATGTTACTACAATATTCGTCATTACCACTGCTGAAAAATCTAAAACATTGGGGGGAGGGGGAGGAGAAGAGCTAAAGTTTTCTTACAGCACCACCAGTTTTGAAAGGATTTTCATTAAATTGAACAGCCTGAAGGCCTTGCTTAAACATGCCAAGTGACAGGGGATACAAAAGTCATTGAGGCTCTGGCAAAATTAATTTTATACTGCATATTTCTGACCTGACTGTAACCTGCACACCCCACAACACAGAAACTCATTTTCCTACCTCAGTCTGCAACACTGGGACACACTGGAAAGCTGCAGCATCAACTTGGTGAACCACAAATGGATGCTTTATCTCTGCCCAGTGAAGCTAAAGAGCCCCTATCAACACTGTGATCATACTGGCAGCAGAACAAACTTGAACTTGACACGGCGATGTTTAACACACCAGCAGCTCCCTACCCACAAGAGCTGGCTGGGCAGGACAAACACATCACGGGTGTCAGAAAGGGCTTTCCTCTCCTCTGGCACTGCACTTTCATGCAACAGCCTCTCCGTTTTCATTACAAGCTCCCTGGGACAAGAAACTATTTGTTTGCTCAGTTCCAAGCACAAAAATAAGTTCTGCTCATGCTAAATTCATACCAACACAAGTTCAACAAGCAGAGCTCCTGCCTCCTCTGCCAAATTCTAGCCCCGCTTTACCCCAGAGGAAACCTTCTCCAGGAAGAGTCGCTTTTCAGCAAAGGAAAAGCTGCCTTACCTGTGGTTCAACCAGCCAGTTCTCCTTCCGACTTTGAGATGACTTTGTAAACTTAAAAGCCGAATAAAGAGGGATTTTGTCCTTAGTACTGTAGAGGGTTGCAAATCGTGGCTCTTTCTTGTACTGCTGACAGATTTTCACATGGTACGGCTGCGTAAATCCTTCGGGTGGGACTTGTTCAGAGAAGAACACGTTACACTCGGCAAAACCAGCTTCATCCTTCCTAACAACTCTGCCCTGGGAAAAGCCTGGGAAAAGCGAGATGCAAAGCAAGAACGCAATTGACGTCTTCATGGTGCACTCCCTGGAGCCGAGGGGAGCGCCGTGTGCCTCCGCGGGGTACGGCCGGGGCCCTGCACTCAGAGTCCATGCAGCAGCGCGGCCGGGGAGCGTCTGCAGCCGGGCTGTGCGGGGAATGCAATCCGAAACCGCGGCCGGTGCCCGGGGCGGCAGCGCGTTCTGCGGGCGGCGCGTTGGACACGGAACGTGCGCGAGGCGCTCCGACACACGCCGCGCACGGACGGACGGACGGATGGATGGACGGACGGACGGACGGAGGGCGCTGCCCGCGGGGCGGGATGCCCGGCAACCCGCGATCACCGGCGCTGCTCCCGGGCAACGGGAGGGGCAGCAGGGACGGCCGTGGCAGCGGCAGGGCTGGAGCCGAGCAGCAGCGCCGGCTGTCCGGGCTGGGGGTGTGGTGTGCTGCATTGCAGCAGTCCCCGGCAGGAATTTTGGCTGACACAGCCAGAAATGTTCCTGAGGCTGTCAGAGGGGATGCTGCAAAGTCAGATTCCACCACCCCAAAGAAGGTATTAGCCGTCCTCTCTCCGGCTGTGAGGCTGGCCAAAGGAGAGGGAGAGATAGAAGAGAGGTGGCAACATTGGAGCTGCTGGGAGCCCCCTTTGTCCCTTTTTGGGGTGTCTGTCGTCACTATTGCTGCCAGCCAAATGCTGCTTAGATGCTTGGGAAAGGCATTCAGCTTCCATCTCTCCTGGCTGCTGTATGGGGAATTCAGAACCCTCCAGCATCACCTCATCTTGGGAGACCCTCTCTCAGAAGAGATTAACAACAGGCAGAAGGATGAGGACCCTCAGATCACGTACCCCTAATCAGCATCCACCACAGAACGTTTTGGACAAACCTATGGAACTGGCAAAAAAAAAAAAGGAAATGAAGTTGCTCCCCTGAGTTTATGTTCAGTAGAGTAACCATCTACCCAATAAGCAGCTGCCTATGATACCTTGGCCACTGCTGGGTAAAGGCAGCATTCCTTCAGTGACTGGGAAAATGATGTTTTCAAAATAATGGAGATGGAAAGGAGATTACAGAGCAGTACCTTGGAATCAAGAAAAGGTAGCATTTTCCCACCCAAGAAGTGAGATGCTATCAGCTGTGTTGTCAACAGTTTTTAAAAATCCTTGATGCCAATAGGGCACAAGTCCCTTTGTAATACAATTTCCAAGCAAAAAAACCCTCCCAAGTGCTACCATCCCACAAGTCGTTTGCAGACAAGGTAGGATTATGTCCATACTGAAAATGATGAGGTGGAACTGTGAGTGGTTAAAGATGGTGAGCCTGCCCAAGGGCAGAGAAGGAGTCTGTGAAAGGCTAAAAATAGACCACACTGTATGACTATCATTCCTCTGCTTAGGGATGACTTCTGGAAGTATCAAGACAAGGAAATACGTCAACGCCTCTTGGTGTGGTGATATCAGCTAGGGGAGGCAGGCTGGACAGCCTGGGGAACAACAGGAAATGTAGTAAGTGGGCTTGGGTTTGGTCCAGGCAGATGACTGGTCACCCAGCCCTGCCAGAAAGAGTTAGTCATGTTCAGGAAAGGTGATGGAAAAGAAAGAACAGACATAAAATTTCATTTTCCTGGATGTAAAAAGGCTCCTGTAAAATCAAGAACAGAAGCTGAACCTTTGCTGTTAGGTGCTTTTCTGATCCCAGACTTGCAATTGCCTGGGCAGCAGAAGAAAATATTTTCATAAGCCTGGTAAGCCCTACTACCAGGCAAAGCTAGGTCAGACAATGAATTTGAACATCCCACTTCAAGGCTGACATGCATTACCTCAGGATGGCATGGTCCCAGTCCAATGAAAAAGCAGCATGAGGTGCCTGAAGATGTGCAAGACAGCAGGCACTAGCTGAACAGATCAATGATTCCCACCAGGAAACATCCTGCCTCTGTCCTACACCTGTGAATCAACCCCTTGCCTCAAAGCAGCAACTCTGACTCATCAGATGTGCAGCCCCAAGTTGTCTTCTGAGCCTGAAGGGCTTTATGGGCTTTTGGGAAACTCTGAGGAGTTCTTTCCTTTCAGGGTGTGAGGCTGGGGTGTATCTGCCAATTCAGCTCTGCAGATACCAGCAAACAGCTAAATCTGACTCATGCTGAAGAGCAGGAGCTTCAGGTTCTCACCTCCCATGAGGAGCATCAGTTGAAAGCCAGCATGGAGTTCCACTCCTCTCCTCCCAGTTCAATTTTCTATCCAAACGAGGTGCCTGTCCAGTTTCTATCTCATTTAAGATAGCTGTTGTGACCCTTGAACACAGAGCTGTGTATTTTTTTCTCTTGCTAACATCACTACTACTAAAGGGACTCGTGCCACCATTGTGCTGTGTCACTCACCATGCTGAAAAGATAAAGAAAAAAGGACTGCCCTGCCCTAGGAAGGTTACATTCTCAGCCAAGGCACCACAGACAGAGGGCTCAAACACAGTGAGATGGAGTTGGCCAGAGGTTTTGATGAGCTGGTGCTGCAGTAGCTTATCTGCTATCAGACACTTTTATAGGCATCATAGGGAGTGATGCCTATAGGCTGTGATAGTGAGCAATGCCTATAGGAGCTGATGCCAAAAGGACTATGAAGATCAGATTCAAAACAGCCCTAAGGCTGTTGATGTGAGCAGAAGAACTCTGGCAAAATACACATCAGGTTGGCAATGGGCAGTGTGAGCTGGTGGTGTCAGCATGAACTGTGGCAGCAATGTGACCCTGGGACCTGGGGCTGCCTTCTCCAAACCCATCAAGGAGTGACAGTGCAATAAGCTGAGCAGTGCCAACAGTGCAGCAAGAACCTGATGTTTCATGTGATGGAGCAGAGGGAACCCAGGGAGGAGGCAGAGTGATGTGGCCAAAGGGACATGTGAGAAAAGTGATCATGGAATTGCAGAGTATCCCCAGTTGGAAGGGACCCACAAGGACCATTGAGTCCAGCTCCTGGCCCTGCACAGGACACCCCAAGAGTCACACCATGTACCTGACAGCATTGTCCCAATGCTTCTTGAACTCTGTCAGGTTGGTGCTGTGACCATTTCCCTGTGGAGCCAGTTCCAGTGTCCAACCGCCCGCTGGGTGAAGAACCTTTTCCTGATATCCAACTTGAACCTCCCCTGACACAGCTTCAGGCCATTCCCTTGGGTCCTGCCACTGGTCACCAGAGAGAAGAGACCAGTGCCTGCCCCTCCTCCTCCCCTCATGAGGAAGCTGATCACTCAGTGGCAGGCAGAGGCTGTGGGAGACAAGAGAGGCTGTAGACAGCAAACTGTATAGACACAGAGTTTGCAAGGCATGACACAGGTAGAGTGTTGGGGAAAATTAAGAGAGGCTGGAGAGAAGGAAGGGAAGAAAAGAGGTAAGGATCCAAAAAATGGTATTAACCAGCAGGAAAAGGAAGATATTGGGCAAAAATTAGAGTGGAGGAGGATCTGCATTCCTGAAAATCTAGGGTGCTAAGAAAAGGTGAAGAAGGAAAACAAATGGAAATAGGTGTGAGGAAACCCAGGGGGCAGGTTCTGACAGGTCAAGTGAGATGATGAGAGAAATCCGAGGAAAGTCTCTTGTGATAAGAAAATGAGGAGAAAATATGAGGAGGAATAGGGGGAAAGGAAAATGAAAGGTTTACATCCATCTTCATTGACCTGCCATAGATGAGCAGTTTTTCTCCAAGGGTCAAGAGCAGGACCAAGAACAAGCATCAAGAACAATGTCTCAAAAGGAAGAATACCTCCCTGCAAAACAAACCTGAAAAGCGTGTCAGCATCCAAACTCTCTAGCCATTAAGAAGCTGCCAGGCTTGTCTGTCTGCTTTCCCACACTGCTTCTCCAGCCCTCTCTCTGTTCACACGACTGACACTGGATTTGCTACAAATAGAAAATCTATCCCCTCACATGCTTGACCCCTCTACCCTAGCCTTTCAAAACATTCTTGACTCCAAATATTTTTCCAGGCTGGATCTCCAGTCTCCTATCATGGCCTCTGTGAGACTCAAGTGTTGTATGTGACTGTCTCTTTCTCCTGAGAAGAAAAGGAAGACAGTGTCTCCAAGGGCAAGCAGTCTCATCAGAGAGACACCATTTGTTTCAGTAGGCATACCAAGCTTGGACTTGGAGCACAGCAGTGCCAGCAGACACGCCATGGCATGTCAGAGAGCACATCTGCCTCCTCACTGTCTCATGGGGAAACAGTCTCTTTTTAAAATCAGTTTAAAAACTTGCTCTGGGAAGGGAGCCCAGTGCTGAGCTAAAGGGAAAAGCAAAAGGGAAACAATTTTCTTATTGTAACTAAGAGATTCAAGGGCAAGGGGAGGGGGTGGGCAGAAGGACAACGAACTCTAGGGAAGAGCTTAAAAACACATTTTTTGGATTTTGAGTCCCACCTAAAGTGAGGTTTTAATGCCAGTCTCTGCTGCCTTTTGTCTTCCCACCTTCCCCACGGTGTCCCTGGTGGTGGTGAGGAATGGCCCTCCACTGGCAGGGCTGCTTTGTTATTCAGCTCTGCCATAATGCTCACTAGCAAGGGTGCCCTGGGAGAGGCCACGAATGCCTCAGACTGCCAAGGATGCTGCTCTGGCTCCTCTGCTTCTTCACTTGCATTTTCTCCTGTCCAGACTCAGTGTCCACTCACAGCAGACAGTGGATGCTCTGAAGTGGTGTCACAGTTGAATTCAGAAGAGAAAAAGAGCGTGAAATTTAAACAAAACATTATAGAGGAGGTTGTCCACAGTGTACAATCAGAGGAAAAGGTGACAACTGGGAAGAGTGAAACACCCACATTTCTCTATGGATGGTAACACCATTAGGATAGAGACATTCTCATTTTGTACAAAATCTTGCACAGTGGAAGTCTGACAGGCACCTTGTAAAGTATAAATGAACCATGCATCATGAAGTATAAATGCATTGCATAAATACTGAATAAAATTAATAAAATCCAAATGCTGCTTCCTTTGGCATTTTATCACAGTCTTCATACCCAAGAGATCTCTGTTAATCTTCAGACTGTCTAAAAGAAGCACAATGACAATCCCATGCTAGACAGCAAAAGCAGGATGGATGTAGATTAGCAGTATAAGGCAATGTTTTTAATAGTGCAAATGATTATCTGTCAAAATGAGCTATTTAGAGATCTGCTGAAAGCTGCAGTATGTCCATTCTTTAAATTAGGAGGTGCTTTTTAACATGATAACAGCTAAAAAAAAAAGAGATGATGTTTCAACTCTAATGGCCTTTGTTTTACAGATTGTCAGTTTGTCAGAGCCACAACAGTTCTTCCACACTTTAAATCTGTTTTGGACAGGGAAGTTATCCACTTACATGCTTTTCTTCTAGGTATTAATATTGATTTTTTTTTTACTATTTGTTTTATTTTATATTTTCAAAAGTGTGGTGTGATTCAGTCAACGCTGAGAGCTTGCTGTGCTGCATGCTGCCCAAAACAAGGCATGAGAGAGCTCCTGACAGTCTGCATTGACAAAAGACTGGTGAGTGGGAAGAAAATTAGAAGTACAGGCTTGTTAGGCTTGCATCATCTTCAGAAGAGGGAAGGAGAAAGCCATAACCCTTGAGAAAGCTAAACCTGCTGGCGGGATCCAGAACCTCTAATCAAGAGGCAAGATAGTAACCACACCCAGGACTGCCTGTCTCCAGAAACAGTGCTCTGTTTTGGAACCAAGGAGTAGTAGGAGGAGTGAGGTGTTCTGCATTAAAGGTTTGGTCAGACCTGATAGATGGCTCTGAGGTTTCAGCTGCCCCCCAGCTCCCGCACCCTCTGTGCCACTCAGAATGGCCATGGAGAGGCCCCTATGGAGCCCACTCATCCCAACAGCCAAAGCAGAGAGGCAGGCACCACAAGGCTCTGACTCGCATCACTCTGCATGGCCAGGTGAGGATGAGGTGGCACCTCCAGATGTGCCTCTGTCTCTGCACCAGCTTAAAGTGAACCCAGGATCCCCACAGCTGGTCAGACAAACCTCATGCAGGATCTAATGTACTCCTGCCACCACAGAGACTTAGTTCATGAAAAATTAAGTGCATAGGCTGTGTGAGAGAAGAGTGAGCAGCTCTTTCCCCATTCTCATTTCAGGCCTTGGCTTGCTGCTGAAATATATATAGCAATTGCTCTAGGCACAAATGTAATATCATATTTTCCACATATGTTGCTTCTTGGCCAGTACTGCCTAGGGAAAAATTCAGATGTGGAAAACACAATCACCAGTCCCAGGATCCTGTCACTACCATGAATATAGGGCTCAGATTCTGCCTTAAAGTTCACAGAATAGCATCGGTGCACAACAGCCAGGACAGGGTATTTCCTCTAAAATAAAAAAGCAGCAATGCTTTTAGTCACACTGACAGCAGGGTGGAAGGAAGTACTGGCCTCAAATTAGACCTGTAAACAAACAGGTGGCTGTTGGGATTGCAGGTAAATTACAAGTGCAAAACCCAAAGCCCCTGAGGAAAGGTAACTTTGTCTGTCTGTCTCAAGCTCAAGGTAACTTTTTCTGTCTCTCTCAAGCTAGTTGAGCATCTAGGAAATTGAGGTTTAGATCTTATTTCCATCAGGAGGCAGAGGAGGTTTGGCCTCAAGTGTCTCACCCCTGCAAGAGCCAGTGACAGGAGCCACTGTTCTGCTGCCCTGGGTGGCTTGCCACTGAACTTTGCACAAATAGTCAGAAGGAGAATCACCTTCTGCCCCTTAGTTCTATAGTGAAAGCACAAGAGCAAGAGTCTCACAGTGCAGCCTGGTCCACCCTGCTTACAGTGCCTCTGAGCAGCAATCCCTGTGCCAGGACATGGTGCTCTCAATCTCCTGTGTGCAGCAGCCAAAGGAGCCAGAACTCCCTTGAGAGCACCACAGCCTTCTGACCTCCCTCCAGCACAAGGCCTGTGTAACCACTCCACGTGTTCCTAACTGAGCATCCTTACACCTGATGGGATGTGCTTTGAAGCACAGACTACCAAGCTCATAGCTGGTAAACACTGCAGGAGCTGGAGTTGCTGGAGTAGGCAGGGTCCAGCACAAAGAAAACTTGAAGGGGGGAGAGATGTAAACAGTGAGGCACATTCATCACACGCCAAACATTCCTGTGCAGGCCCTACCCCCACAGGCACCAGCTCTATCAGTGTTCCCTCCACAGCTGCTCACAAGCTGCTGTGCTCTGGTGGGTGGGACTCCCCACCAGTGGGATGCAGCACCTTGCACAGGACCTGGACTCACTCCTCCCTCTATTCCTGCCTAAATTTTTACCTCCAAGGATAGCAAAGCCAAGTCATTAGGGGCACAGTAAGATAGTTCTGGACAGGAGCAATGAGGTCAAGCTGCTCACTGTGCATGTGTTTACAGGGACAGAGATGTGGCTGCTTTCACCATGCTCATGACAGGCAACTGGACAAGGAGATCATGAAAAGGGAGGGAAATTCAAAGCTTGGATGCAATTACTAATCCTCAATAGCAGTGATACAGAAACAGGCAGTGTCTTGCCAAGAGGAGGCATGTCTGCAGAGGCATTTGCAGCACAGACACCTTCTTGGTGTGCCCCAAGTCTTCAGGGGAGCATGCAATGCCCCGTTCAAAAGGCCTCCTGCTTACACCCGTGGTGGAGCTCCATGTTCAGCTGAAGGAACTGGCCACCAGAAATCCTGAACAAACCAATTCTGCTAATCATGTTTTCATACTCCTAACCAGTATTAACCACTTAAACTTCAACTGAACCCCTCCTGTCTTTCTGCACAAATCACAAAGCAGAGATTAAAACCCAGGAAGGGAACAAGTTTTGCGAGGCTGGTGTAATCTGTAAGTGGCTTAAGTCAACATTACTGATCTGGTAAGAGAAGCCCGCTCTATCCTTAGTCTGAGTCCCACAACAGGACCCAGTTCACAAGTCTTGCTCAAATAGAGATGATGGTTTGGATGGTAAAATTAAATGTCAAAGCCCTATGGGCTTTGTAATATGGGAAATAAAATTTCAGAGCCTGCACTTAAATGGGACATTACATCTAGAAGTTGCAGAGTAAAAGCCTTTGGTCCATTATTTGTGATTTTACAAAAAGGGAAATGCACAAGACTTGGGGAGAGGGGGTGACTTTATCAAGGTCCCCTGGCTAGTGGCAGTGCTAGGAAGAAAATAAGAGTCTCCTGAGTGCCAGCCCTCTGCACTGACTTAGTTCCACAAAAGCAAAAGGCTCCCTTGAGGCCCCAGAAGCTAAAATACTGTGAATTTGCAATCAAGAACTAAAAGAAAAACAACCTGTTTGATCCCACTTGTGGGGATTTCATTGTTTTTCAAGCTCTTGTTCTTTGTTTCCATCTGAATCAGAATAAACTCACTTCTGCCCACGTCTGAAAGAAACAATGTGGCTGATTAAAACTCTTTCAAAGCCCGAGAGGCCTCATTACTGGCCAAACCCTTTACTCAGTATGCTAGTTCAGTAAATAAAGGATAACTAAGAATAAGTAAAGGTTATCACAGTGGTTAAGAGAACTCACTGCTGGCTGATACCAGCTAGAATCCTCTTAAGTAGGAGCACATATTATATCTGTGTGACACCTTTGCAGGTAGTAGAAATTGATCCTATGGCTGACCTTCTTTCAATTGGTTTGAGGACTGCACTACTGAGATGTTGCTGGAAAGGCACCTGAATTGTGTTTTAACTTGGTCAGGGTGACATAGAACTGCTTCACTTTTCTTATAAACTCTTCCTTGTATTCCTGGTTTGGAGACTGGAGATAAATTAGAAGATTCTGTGCTTCCACACTGGGTTCTCTATTCCTTAGAGCCGTGTTTACAAGAAGTACTTACCTGAATCTTGAAACTTTCAGTAACTGAAAATTTGAATGCAGAAGGATCTCATTTAACTTTACCTCATCTTTTTGGATAGTTTTACATTGTAAACTCCACATCTTCTGGTTTCTTTGTAAATTACTAATGAAATATAGAGCAGGATTTTCTGGAATTGCTCAAGCAAGGGAGTGAATCACCTCCCTTGAGGTGAGGAAACTGTCACTGTCCACTGAACAGATAAATGACCCTAAAGATTTGCCTAGACTATATATCTCACTTACCTGGAGTGGTAAGAGAGTAAGCCTAAAGCTAAGGGAGAGATGCACATAAACTAAGGACTGATTCAGACAGAAAATATTGATAAAGCATTGAAACATTAAAAAACTACCAAAGTATGTGTACTAGCTCCTGATGTTGTTGCTAAAAGTTATAGCTGCAGCTGACTCTTACAGAGACAAGGTCATCTCCACTCCACCCTGCCTAACAAACTCACTTGTGAATTACTTCACTGGTTGCTTTATTCCACACCTACACAAAGGCAGAGGTAAAGTGAGCAGGTTCAAGGCCAGAGCCACTGTGGAACATGGACAGCCAGCCCCTCCCTCCTATAACACCAGTTTTCAAAATCTGGGCACCGTGCTCCTGAGACTCCTCCCAGCCAGACTGAGTCATCGTCAGCCAGCATTAAGGAAAGGATAAAATTAGCTTGGCCATTAGAAATGTTTAGTTAATAAATAAAACAGTAGGACACTTTTGCTTACCAGTGGATGCAACCATAGACAGAGGTATGTCTTGGCTGCTTGCCTGGATGTAAATAGTGCATGGCTAAAATTATTTGCTTTGTCCAAGCTCAAAAAAATCCCTTCAAAAGAAACAAGAGAGCTTCCATGGAGGTGAGCATGCATCCAAGACCGTGAGTTCAGGAAGCATTAGCTGTGTGTGTCTTGGGGCGCCACTCCTTCCTGCAGCACCCTCCCTTCCCCAAGTCCCTGAGTGCCTTTTGGCTGACATCACGGCTCACGTTGGAAAAGCACTGGGATCTCAGCGGAGAGCCGTGCTGTGGGGGAGCAGACAGAGAGAAAACAATTGACAGAAGATGTATTCAAAACCCAGTGTGTTGGACCTGCAACACTGGTCTGGCTCGTTTAATGGCTGGCTGAGGAGCCACAGTCTGCGGTGTCTGATGCAGGTCATCACTGCCTCGGGAGGATCCAGATCAGCTCCTCATCCTGTGTCTTTTCTTCCAGGGAATTCCTGCTCATTCCTGGGATTTTCCCTCTGTGGTGAATAGGTCACAATCTAGGTCACATCTCTGTTGCTGCAAAGCAAGAGTCTGCAGCTGCTAAATGCACCCATGACTGGAGTACTGAAGGCACAAAAATCCCAGCAGGCCAGGGAATGGACTGGAATGGAGCACAGAAGCAGAGTTGGAGAGATGGAGCAGTGGGAGGAGTCAGGGCAGAGGATACAGGCTGGAATGACTTTGTGAGCAAAGAGAAGCAGCAGTAAATGGCCTTTACTGTCCCATGGCAGGCAGCAGGGAAGGTGTGGCAGACAGCAAAAGAACACAAATCGGAAAGCAGCCCCTGCTGACTCATCAGCTGACTCACAGCCCTGCCCAGCTTCTATTCTTTTTCCAATCAAGGAAACAGCAACTTCCCACGAACGTCTTTTAAGGCTGGTTTGGATGCTGAGCATTCCTGCACCAAGTTTCCACTCTTGACAATCCCCTGTGCCCTTCTGTATCTGTTTCCTAGCAGGAGGCACAAACCTTCAAAGCACACAGCGTCCTGAGGGAGGAAACGGTGCTGTGGGGCTGTGGCCACTCCAAAGCAGAAACAGGATTGACATTTACTGCTGATTAGCCATGCAAGCTGTGCCTCAGATGGCCAAAAACAGGCTCTCTCAAGAAACGGGAGGCAAGGGGAAAATTCAAGCTGGGAGATTTCCATTCCAGCACTGAACCTCTGCCCTGCTGGGGAAAATGCTCACCTTCAGAGCCCGGCTTTGAAATTGTAAGAGGAGATTGCACATTGTTCTGCTGTGCTTTAAGGGTGGGGAGAAGACAGCCTACAGTGGGAGACATGAGAACTCAAGAATTACAATTGCTTCAACTAAATGCTGTTCTGGATTCAGAAAAAAAATCAGTGAAAATCAATAAATAAGAGAATGCTAGAGATGTAAGAAAGGGGAACCAAAACTCAAAGAATATACATTGAAAGATTTCAAGAACAGAAAAATTACACAGGAAACAGGAAAAAATCCCTACACTGGCAAGGTTAAAAGGGAGTTTTTAAAGTCCATTAGGAACATAAACAATCTTCATAACACTACAGGCCAAGAAGTAGATGAGAAAAACATTAACAAGGCTCCAGACAGGCACAAGATTTTTAGAAATGTTTTTGTTCTCTGTCAGGACACAATGTCTTTTTCAGTCCTGCCATGATCTCAGAGAAGGACCAGCACTTTGGTGAGACCTACATCCTAAAGCACTGGGATAGCCAAAGAACGCTGGTCTCCTGGTGTGATCCACAAGCAAATACAAAATTGCACTGACAATTGCACTGCGTAAGGTACCATAAAGGATTTGGGATATTAAGAGGCTATGCCAGTGACACCAGCAAAGGATTTATTTTTAAGACCGATGCCTGTAACACAACCAAATATGTTTATTTATTGCAGCTCAAAGACTACATGGAATTTTCAAATCCAGATAATGACAACTCTGAGAAGGATTCAAGAGTCACCATGGACATACACCTGGATTCAAACCCCCAGTGCAGTGGTGTGGGTAAAAAGGCCAGCGTGATCCTCAGATAAACAACTACATAGAAAGCTGTGGTAGGAAAGTGATTACATCTCTCTAGTTCACATTGATGGAGCTGATGCTGAAACAGTTTTTTTATTTTTGTTGTTGACGGATTGGATAGAGAGCAAGAAAAAGCCCTCAAATAATTGGTGTAAGGAAGAAAACAATCCCAAGACTAGAAGAGCCTAGGCAGCAGCAAGACTAGATTACAAAGTATAAATACCTAGTGAGAACACAGGCTTTTAAAATTACCCCACAAAGGCACAAAAGGCACCCGCGGTTGGAAACAAAGACAACTGAAATTAAAAATAAGGTGCAGTTTTAAACTGTGAGGATAATTAATCACTGAAGGAAATGATCAAGGGAAGTGGTGACTTCTGCTTTTCATGTTTTCCATGCAGCACACAATACTTTTCTAAGCACTGCCACAGCCAAATTGCTCAGCAAAGACTGGAGCAGCCATGGGAAGGGGGAAGATCTGTGGATTTGTTATTGTCTACTTGCTTACATTATCTGATGACATTTCAACGCAGAATCCAGGACACAGGAATTCACACTTGCCACCTTTACCACTGAACCTGAGTGGTGTCCCCTTCTACATCC
Source organism: Zonotrichia leucophrys gambelii (assembly GCF_028769735.1). Taxonomy (NCBI): domain Eukaryota; kingdom Metazoa; phylum Chordata; class Aves; order Passeriformes; family Passerellidae; genus Zonotrichia; species Zonotrichia leucophrys. Next base: position 79,158,575 of record NC_088169.1, read on the forward strand.
CTGCACTTTGGTGGATCTTTAATCTCTTCCCTTAGGCTTGGCTAGTCAAAAACACACAGAGAATGCCCCTAAATGTCAAAGCCTGACTGGTGGGGCAATAATTCTCCATGTGTGGGGTGAGCCCTGCTTGGGAAGGAGCTCTGTGATGTGACCCAGAGGGACTAAGAAGCTGATGCTGCTACTGATGAGTGCAGACATGCTCTGAGAATAATTACTGGATGATGGTTCTCTGAGCACTTGAGCTGGGGAATAGACCAGCTATTATTGTTAGGCCCGGGACAATACAGTACTAAACTTCTTACTCCTAAACTAAACCAAACCCAAACAAGTTAAAGATTGGGAACAACTCTGTGTGATTTGAGATCTTTAAAACCAAAAGTTGTGGACCTGTGAAGGTTAGGTGCTTCTGCAACAAAACTGAGTTTGTATTTTTAGGAGTCTGGGTTCAGGCACCTCCACTTCACCAATATCTTTCTTTAGTGCTCAAGTCTGAGGAAATCAAGCCCTTGACCATAAAACACTTCTTGGTACACACAGTCTGGGGGAAAGGAAGCTCCCTGGGGAACAATTTTGGCCAAAGACACAAAGCCATTCCTTTACTGTTTGAAGAATCTCCCAATCTGTTCAGAGCAGGGACTGTGGTAGTTTTTAACACACAATGGAATGCTCACCTTTTCCTCTAACCCAAGAGCAGGAGAGGTCTGTTCAGTTCTGGAGGTCTTTAATCAAGACTTGATACCTTCTGCCAGATGGATATTACAACTGGACATGCTACTGAGCAAAACATGACATTCTGCTGCACCATGAAAGTCAAATTAGCATAACAGTCAGTGCATCCACAGATCCATAATCTAGGAGTAACACCCACCATTGCAGAATGATGCACTCAGTTCAGGCTGCTGTGAGCTGTAGCCCAACAACACCAATTTCCCAAAGCCAGACTTCTCTGCAAGGTTTGATCTTGAGTTTAAACTGCCTGTAGTGGCAGAAATCATAAACCCATTTCACCCACTGATGATGAGAAAATGCAATGCTGGATACTTAGTTACTGACAGGTGTAGCTCTGAGGATGTGACACAGTAATTATTGCCACTATTTATTCAACTTCAGAGCGAAGCTTAATTTGCTTAAAATATTTGGTTTCTTTCTAGACTAAAGACACAGTTCTTCCAAGTGCTTTCTCAGATGGCTCCTTGAGGCAAAGGGTGCAATTGCCATGGTTGCTGTAGCTCCCTGGACAGCAATATCTGTGGGACCTCTTGTGGGCTCTCTCCTAAACTGCATTTCGGATGTCCGGCACTCAGGAAAATGTTTCTGTGCTCACTTGTAGGTACATCAGAGAGCCTTTTACTTCACATGCCAAAGTGTGGATTCACAGAAGCTTGACAATAAAGTGCATCTAAAAGGAGCAACAAACACAAGGAGGGAGCTGCATTTTAAGAGGGGGAATTTAATTCCTTAGTGATCGTCATTCGTGCTTTGGCTTCTTTACACAGACAGCAATGATTACAGAATCACAGAACACTTTGGGATGGAAGGGACCTTAAAGAGCCTCTGGTTCTAACCCCCTGTCGAATGGCTCAAAGCCCCGTCCAGCCTGGCCCTGGATGCTTCCAGGGATGGAGCATCCTCGGCTTCCTGTGCACCCTGTTCCAGCGCCTTGTGAAAAATCTGTGGTTTATGATTGGCTTTTCGCAAATATTAAAATGAATATTACATCTGCTGTGTTAGAAAGCAATGCTGTATTAATTCTCCTAGGAAGTGTGTTAAATATAGTTTTAGGTCATAAAAAATGTTAAAATAGAAACTATGCTACGTAGGATACTTTTTTAAGAAGAAAGGACTTGCAGTGAGATAGCAGCCACAGGACACCTGAATCTTTCAGAGAAAAAGAATTTATTGCCCTCTTATCAGAAGAAACAAACTTCTTCCCACCTCGAAGATGCTGTTAGGATTCAGAGGAAGAAGTTGACTATGAGCAGACAGAATCCTGTGTTTGAATGGAATTTATGCAGCATGTATGAAGTGTATGAATATGCAATAGGCTGTTTTTAAGGATTAATGCTTTGTTAATGTGTGTCCTTCTTCGACTTCGCGATGCCCAGAAAAAGTACCCGGACGTCCGTAACTCTTTGTCTCCATTGTCTCATATTGTCCTAATTCAAATTGTCCAAATTATTATTACTCTAATTGTATTACTATTTTTATATTAATTTTATGACTATTAAACTTTTAAAAACAAGTGATTGGCGTTTTTCACAGCCTCAACACTGTCACAGTAAAAGATGTCTTCCTTACAGCCAATCTAAATCTATCGCATGAACATCTACACCATGTAAAGGACTTCTTCGCAAGGACAGCAGGGACAAGTCAGACGTGACTTGCTACCTTACAGTCAGAGTTAGGCTGATGTTCCTAATACACCCCGCCGCATAAAAAGAATGCCTTCTCCTCCGCCTGCCACTGTTTCTATCCTCCCCTGTTATCTGTCCAAGGCTACTCAACCCTCCTTTCTCCTAACCCCATCCCTCCCGGCCCTAACCCCGCAGCGCAGCCGCCATTGCCACCGAGGCGGCGCTGCCGCTCCAGCACTTCCGGCCCCATCATGGCGGAGGCGCTCTCTGTGCCCGTCTCTATGGTCAGCGCTCCCGTGTCTATGGCCCGCCGCGGGGCATTGTGGGTGCCTGGCGGAGTTATGGTGGCGGTGTAGGGCTCGGCTGTGCAGGGTGGAGGAGGTCGTGCTGTGAGTGCCCGGGGAAGCGGCGGGGGGGCTGCGGGAGGTGTCTGAAAGCGGAAAGGCGGCTCTGGAGCAGGGGGTGTCGCGGGCTCGGCGAGGGGCCGGGCTGCGGCCGGGCCTGACGCTGCGATTTGGATCCCCCGGTCAGGGCTCAGCCCGGCAAGGCCAAGGCAGTCCGGCTGCAGGCCGAGCTCGGTCATTCCCTCTTGGCCGATAACTCCTGGTAGTGCTAAAGAGGCTTCTTCAGGTATTTCTGAAATCTGGGAGGTTTAGTGTTGAGTCTGGGTCTTTGAAGGCCAGGTTGCATCCAGACTGATTTAGTCCTGTGGGGAGCGGCTGGGGCAGCTGCGGTTGTTTATCCTGGAGAAGAGGAGGCTCAGGGCAACCTCAGCGCTTTCTACAAGTGCCTGAAGGGAGGCTGGGGCCAGTTGGGTGGGCTCTTGTCCCAGGACAAGAGGAAATGACCTGAAGTTGTGCCAGCGGGGGTTTAGGTTGGGCATTAGGAAGAATTCCTTCACCGAAGGAGTGATTGGACATTGGAATGAACTGCCTAAGGATAGTGGATTCTCGAGGTGTTTAAGGAAAGACTGGATTTTGGCACTTAGTGCCCTGGTCTAGTTGACAAGGCTATATTCAGTCACAGGTTGGACTCAACGATGTCCGAGGTCTTTTCCAACCTGGTTAATTCTGTAACCTTAGAGAAGCAGGGATGCTTTCCAGATGCTTCCTGAAACTACTGGAGCCACACCAGATCTTATTCTTCACTTGATTTCATGGATCCCCCTGTTACACATAATTAGAACAGGATAAGTTGTGGGAACAAGTGACTTTCTTGGATCACAGGTCTGGCAAAATGTGTGCCAAGAGATCTGAAATGGCTCACTGATCTTCAGCTGACTGGTGCAGCATCACTGAAAAGTGTCAGCTGTCCTTGATTAAACAAGCCAAGGCTAGTTACCATCTCACTTCTTTTAAAAGGTGTTTCCCTCTGTTAATTTTGTTTTTTGAGTAGTAGTTCAGTGGCAATAACTGTTCCTGATGGGATGTTACTTTGAGCCACACATAATATTATCATTTTGATGCTGAAGTTGGGTATTTTGTGCTCTCATTCAGAGTGACAAACTAACAAACTGAGCTTGGTTTGGGATTGCAGGGTCTCCAGGTCCTGTCAGACAGTGCTGAGCATGGTGTGTGCTCCCAGGGTGGCTGAGGCTGCTTGGAGCCTGTTTCACTCTCATGCACAGAAGAACTGATAGTAGAAATTTGGGCATCTGCCAGTTTGGTTTTTAGGACGTGCTGGGTTCCTGCAATTTCTGAGGGAGAGTTGGTGACAATTTTTCCCTTTATCCAAGCTTTTTTCTTTGCCCATTGTTTATGTTGCCTGGTGTTCATGAGTGGTTAGTGATCAGCACCATCCTAGGCACGCTGTGTCCCTGTGAGCCAGGAGTGCTCTGGGGGGTGATGAAGGGCTCAGCCCAGTAGGCAGTCATTCTTGAGGGTGGTTTTTCAGGAGGGGAAGGAGTTTAGTTACCAGACTGTACTGCTTGCTTTAGGGATGGGAGATCAGTTCCTAGCTGGTGTTATTTGCTTTACAAACATAGCTTCATACTTAAATAGAGTCCATGTATCATTTCCCAAGCACATTGGAAAAGACTCTGTTGTGAAACCTGAATAGATTCTGTCAGTAAAATGCTACTTAAACTTGGAGGATCATGAGCTGAGTGACAGCTGGTATACCAGCTGTGTGTTACCACTGGGGCTTGTCACTGCTTCTACTGTTGCAGGGGCAGAGTAGCTCCTCATGAGTGCCTTACCCTGTGAGTTGTAGTAACAACTTGTCTCATCCCTTGGTTCTGTAGGAGTGAGGATGACGACAGCAGCCAGGCCGACGTTTGAACCTGCCAGAGGAGGAAGAGGAAAAGGTGAAGGAGACTTAAGCCAGCTATCCAAACAGTATTCTAGCAGAGATCTTCCTTCTCATACTAAAATCAAATACAGGTTAGTATCATTTTTGGAGTCTCTGGACAAAACAGGCTGGGAACGACTGTTTTGTTATGAATGGCACTCTAAAATTTTCTCAATATGTATTGATGTGCTTGACACTGAGCGAGATTGTGCAGAGATTGTGCAGGAGTGCTGAATAAGTGGGCTAAAAGTGAAAGTCTCAAAAGCAGAGCTAGGAGTTCAAATGCATTGCAGGTGATTTGGGGAGGTTTAATTTTAGTGATATTTTGTTGCTGTTTATGTACATGAATTATCAGAAGATAAACATTGGAGACTGAACTTCTTGGGCAGTGAAGTGGAAAGTGAGCTGGCATTGTGGCTGAGCCACAGGGCGTACTGTCACTTACAGAGCAGGTTGGGGTGAGAGAAATGAAGTTGAGCACATCTTGAGAGCTGGAAAACCATGTATTTGGCAAAGGACCACTGTGTAAGGGCATTGAGAGGAGGCAGGGGAGCCATGGAATAGCACTCAGGTAGTGGGATGTGTTGGAAGAGCTGATGTTAAGCTGCAGGTAGTTTACACAGGTCCTGGGAGAAGAAAATTCTTTAACCAGTGAGAAAGATAATGTGATCTCAGTAATATTTTCCTATGTTTGAAATGAATAATATTTTTTTTTCTTTTTGAAAGAGTAAATAAAACCTGGAGTCAGTATGATAAAATTTAAATTAAATCTGTCACTCTAAAAATGCTCATTTTATCTAATCGATGTTACTCTTGTCAGTGAAATTACTGGTAAGGTTTCGCTTTTGCACTTTTTTTGTGTAGATATTTACCCTGCCACCTCTTCCCTCCTGCCCCTTTGGTTTTCAAGAATATGTATTCATAAGGGATCTGAGTGTTTTGGAGAATACCAAAACAAACGACACAAAAAGTGCTGCCAAATGGGGAAAATTTCTGATGGTTTTTTGTAAAGAAAAGTGGGGTTTGGAGCACCAGTCTGTTGCTTTGGAAGATGTCTGTGGGGACAGAATTATACAGTATATGTTTTAAGTCCCTCCTTTTGTGTGAGAGGGAGAGATGGAGGGAGCATCAAGTGTCTTCTTCCTCCCAAATAGCTAATAGAAAGTTGTCTTTGTTAAATTGCCAGGACTGCATCACTGCAGGAAAAGTCCAGTGTTTCAATCCCATTTATGTTTGTGTGCATGGCACAGGGTCTGGGGAGATTTTGCAGCTCTAATAGGGATTCCAAATTCAGTTTTTTAATTACAAAAGCAAATTAAAAGCTTCATCATAAAGACAGGCTGTGCACACAATGTGTTTATAATGGCTCACGTCTGGGTTTCTTCCAGGCACTCTTACTTCCAGCCCTGGGTTCAAAGAGAGGTGCTTGTTTTTATTCAGTTCTTTTCAAGATATCCACAAAAATTTCAGCAGCCTCTAGGTGGAATTTAATCTGGCTCAGATATATGTAGTGCACTGGTGTGTTGTTATATAAAAGATGGGTTGTATGTGTTTACAAGGTGTTTTGCCTGTTGTCCCAACTTTTTTATTATTGGTCATGGTCTGTGCTCATGGAGATGAAAAGGTTCATGGAGAGGATGTTCTAGTCTTGGTCTTACCTGTAGAACATCCTCTCCATGAACCTTAGAGATTGGGTTTGCAGCAGCAGCTTTGGGTGGTATAACAATGAAGAAAGGTGACCATGATGTGTGTAGATGTCTGCCAGGACGCTGGGATTGGACTGCTGGAGAACAGAATATTTCAACCTAGTGAAATGCAGACAGATGTTACCATCCTGTTTTGTAGGAATTTAAGCAGGCTCTATTCATCCATTCAGGAGCCACCAGGAGGGGCAGGGCTGTGTGGCGTGGCAGGTCTATGTGTGCAATGCACGCACACACAGGAGGGCTCTGCTGACGAGAGAATAAACATATATGTACATGGAACCCAGTTCTTGTTCCCTGTCCTTACCTGTTCAGCCCAGGATTTAGTGGCCTCCATGAAAAACTTGTCCCCAGGTGCAGAGTGTCAAACTCCAGACTTTCTCCCTGTTTGTTGTTTTAGACAGACCACTCAGGATGCTCCTGAGGAAGTGCGTAACCGGGATTTCAGAAGGGAGCTGGAGGAGAGAGAACGAGTTGCTGCCAGAGAAAAGAACAGAGACAGACCAACCAGAGGTAAAAACCAAGAAACAAAAATATTAACTCCTTTGTGAAACATTGCTCTTGCATGAAATTTGGTGTTGTAAGAAGTTTGCAGTTGCAGACAGCATGTCATGAGAGTAGAATTTAAGGTATTGGCCTGATAGTTCAGAGCTGTTGACCTGCACGGGAATGTCCACTGGCTTTCACGCTGGCTTCATGCTAGCAGAAATCTAGGCCAGCCCGTAGAGAAGCATGCCCAGCTGATACAGGATAATTGTAATGAATTGGCAACAAGTGTGTACAGCTAATAAAGGGCTTTTTTTTTTGTACTTGGACCAGCAAGACAGGAAGGAGAAAGTAATGACTCATCTTCTGTTACAGCACCAGTGTAACAATAAATCTGTTTGAAAATATGCTATTCTTTTCACATATGGTGAAGTAATAACAAAATCGGAGAGCCTTTTGAGAAATACTCATTTTTAGTATTTAAGTACAGCCTCTTGTACTTTAGGTTTAGCTGTGAAGCTACTGCGTGGCTTTCAAATTCACAGGAGAAAGTGGATGTGGTTTGGACCAAACTAGCCAACAGTAATGCTTTGGGATCATCCTAAATGGCAACCCTCCAGTTGGATATACGTAATAAAAATATTTCTCCACTTCTGGTTTTTATGGATTTTTTTTTCTGATTAATAATAATGTCCATAATAATTACTTAAAAAAACTTCTGGAGGCCAAACTATAAGTGTGGGATGTTATTGCTGCTCTTGAGGCTTCCTGGGGGAGGAATCAACATGGACATTAAATTTGAGAAGTGAGGAGAAAGTAAGCATAAACTTGTTTCTCTTACTCTAATGCAAGACAAATTGTGAAGATTTTTGCTTTCTGACACTAGATGCTGTTAAATGAGGTGACTTAGACACTTTTTGTTTTTACTCTTACACCATAGAACATACAACATCATCTTCTGTGTCTAAGAAGCCTCGGCTAGACCAGATTCCTGCTGCAAATCTTGATGCAGATGATCCTCTTACTGATGTATGTATCTTCTTTTCTGTCTTCTTTCCATTTGTTACCCTGCCTTAAGGATTTGCTGTTAATGCTATAGGTACTTCTAGGTTGCCTAAAGATTTCAGACAGGTTCCAATGTATTTTCCTTTTACAGCTTCTGAAGTGTGGTGAAAGTCCAGAGTGGTTCAGAGGATTCTGGTCCATGCTGTAGTGGTATTCTTGGAAAGCACAAAAAATCTAGGAAACTGAAAATACCACTTGCAGTATGGGGAATTACCACTGGCTTAGTAAGAATTCCCCAAGGGTAGAGCTGTTGGAGTACCTGCGAATGACTGTCTGCAGGAGCCACCAGTGCTTGCCTGTGACTGTGCTTCTTATTGCTGATATCTAGGAGTTAAGTCAGAGGCTTGACAATAAGCTCTGGGTTTTTTAATCCTGTGGTTTTTGGTCCCAGCAGTACTGGACAGGTTAATCAGGCACACAGAATGACTTGTATCACAATGATTGGAGAGTGACTGGGGACAGCCATTCCCTAGAGCATGTCAGTTATGTAGCATTTTTAATTGCAGTCATCCCAAAAGCATAAACATATTTTTCTCTTGACTTTACTATAAAAGATCAAAAACCCTATTTGTATTTTGTATTTGTTGCTACCCAAGTATTTCAGAAATCAGCCAGCAGCAAAATGTAGCCTTAGTTTGGCAGCCCAGGGCCATTTTTTATTAAAGGAAATGAGCTGATTCTTGCTTTCCATTTGTTACTATTAGGAAGATGATGAAGATGAGGACTTGGAAGACAGTGATGATGATGACACTGCAGCCCTTCTGGCTGAACTGGAAAAAATCAAGAAAGAAAGAGCTGAAGAACAAGCTCGAAAGGTAAAATCTCAGACATTAAAAAGCACTTGTGTTTTGTGAACTGATGTCTGTTAAAACTGGTGTGCCTTGAGTACTTGGGATGAGTGAGAACTGGTAAACAAAGTGCTGTTCAAACATCCTCTCAGATATGGATTTGTTTTTCTGTCTAATAATTACTGGGGTTTTTTTTCCAAATAAGACATATTGAATGTTTTACTCACTGAAACATTTCATTCCCTTTTCTTACACTTTGTACAGGCAGTGAGTGAAGGTAGTCTTGACTTCATGTGTAAGTCCTCTGCACTCAGCTATCATACCAAAGGATATAGTGGCATTAGTGAGCTGCATGTAATCTGGTGTAATTTAGTTTGCTAACTAGCTTTTATGAAACAAGAAGTAATATTTTTATTTATTAAATAAAAATGTGTGCTTTTTGGTGCTGCTTCTTATGGCTGCAGGTTTTATACAGTAGTTGTCGTGTCACAGCTTTGGTGTTGCAAGGAGCTCCAATTTGAACTGTAAGACCAGAACTGTTTTCATGTGATTAAACACAGGCAAATTCATTTGAAAGTCATCTCTGCAAAACCAAATAACAATACAGCAGTCTTTTCAGAACTGGGAGACTCCATTCACGTGCAGTTTTCATACCTGTCTATAATCTCTCTCTCTACATCATGTTCTGCCCTTGAAAGGGGAGGAAAGTCCCTGTAGTGACAGATGTTTTCCTGTGAGTGGGATTCAATCCTATCCTAGTGGTCCTTGGTGTATGAGGGATTGTTGGTGTGGAGTGCATTAGCAAGATTCCTAACTATTCATTGTACTTTGCAGTTTGGACCAGTTTCTGGGAGTGGTTTGTGTTGTCAAACTTACCAGCTTTTAGGTTTGTATTGGGTACTGGGGTAACATTGTATTGCAGCAGTGTTTAGAGTCCAGGTATTTCATCTGCACTGCTGAAGCACTCTCCTCTGGTGGTGCAACAGAAGTAGTGGGTATGTGCAGCCTTCCCTCGTGAGCTTTCTATTTTTGAGTAGGGCTTAAATAATTTTAGTGCTTTTGTAAAACTTTGGTTCCTTCACCTGGCGTGGTTTTGTATGCTTTTATAAGTATACTCTCCATTAGTGTAAAACAAAACAAAACCCCCAAACCATCAAAAAGTCTGTCAGAAAACCAGCCCACCTGTCACCTGTGTATAAACTTATCTGAGGTATTTTTTAGAACATGCTAAATAAGCACATTAGATACTGATCTGGAGACTATTCAAAGGCTGCTCTGACAATGTCATGTTTTAGTGCCTCTGAACTACTTATAACTTTTGCTGTAGCTTAACATACACATTCATAGTTCAGTGTTTTTCATGCATGCTTAGCTGTCAGCAAACAGGGCTGAGCTTCCAGCAGATACTAGGAAAAGCTAGGAGAGGATAATGTTTTTACTGCTGTTGGCAGCATTGTAGTTGTGAGCCTGTTCTTGCCTAACAATATAAAAATTTACCTTTAGAATCAACAAGGCCTGTAAAACAAGTGAGCTCTGCAGTTTTGCACCTAAATAGTATGCAAGGCTAAAAGCTGTACCATGCAGCTTCATTGCAGAAATTGTGCTGTACAAGACACTTGCTACTTGATTGCCCATCTGGCCTGTGAGAGGTTTCCTGCATTAAAGGATGTCTGAAAGTATTTCTTGTGTCTTTGTCTAGGCATTTGAGGCACACATCTTGAAGCAATGAATTTGTCTTTTGTAGTAACAACATGGTGAAAATTACTTAAAAACAGTCAGCAATTCGACCATGTATTCCTAGGTGAAATATACTAAACTACAAATTAAGTGTAGCCATGTGTAGGAAAGATTTTTAACTTCACTTGTCCTTGCACAGTACTTAAAATGAAATTGTCCGTCTGTGTGGATTTTCCACTTTGCTGGATAGTTGTAAGTTATGCATCAAGATTAAGCAGCATAACTGGTCACATTTCAGTGTAGAAAACTTGCATTAGGAAAATAATAGTAAATTGCAGCTCAGATAACTAAGTGCTTGCTTCTTTTATAATGTGTGAAAAGTAGGAATATCATAATCTCTCTGAAATTCTCATTTTGTCACTAGATGGTGCTAAAAGCCACAAAGTATTTGGGATAGCTCTTGTTTTGTTTTGCTGTCTTCTACAGGTATTCTATGTTACTTTCACTGATGTTCTCTTACCCAGCAGCAGGGCTTGTAATGTCGAGTGCTGCATGCATAGTGAATAAAATTGTGTTACTTATTTGCAATAGTGCCCACTATTGCACACTCAGAATCTAGATCTACAGTGGTTGCAGGTAGTCTCTCTTTAAAATTGGCATCTTCAATAAATAGAGGGTGCTCTGCAGGTACCTGGAATTTATTTTCTTGTGTTTTTTTGGAGAAGAGGAAACTAAGACTATTTTGATGGAAAAAGTTAAAGCCAGAGTGGGCCACAGCCTTGGAAAGAGTCTTTAGGAGTAAGGGTCATCTTTGGAAAGAAGTCCTCTGTTTGTTGGCTTTAGTGTGCAATCTGTTTAGGTTATGCCTTGTTTTCCACGGCTTTGGAATAAGATGTTGCAGGCTAAGCATTTTACAGTTATTTTAGATAAAATCCTTTTCCCTTAAGGTGCATGTTATTTCATGTTGCTATGTACTGCAAGCCATAATTTAGACCTAATTTTGTAAGTAACCTTGTATTAATAATTCAGATGACTTCAGGATAGCATCTCATGTAAAGTGTTAGCTGTGCTGTTGCTGTTAATCCAAATCCATGTTCAGGAATGCTTTACCTGCTGAAGTGCTGCTGTCCAGAGTAGACAACGTGGATAAGCCAGTGGCCAGGCAAAGAGAAACTGTGGAGTGAATACCTGTTCTCTCTTCACACTGATCATCATTCTCTAACCCCATTGTTACACAGACAGATTAATGTGTCTCTTCTTGTCATCTTCTTGGAACATCCCAGGGTCTTAGCAAGATTAAGTAGGTAAACTACTGTAATATATCCCAAACCTATGCCATATGTAGATTTTTTTCTCTGATACTTTAGTTATTTTGATTACTTCTGAGACTTCATTTAGAGTAAACTGTATTTTTTTTAATAGTCTTGACTCACAACTTTGGTGTCCATTATTTAAGTTGCCATTAAAGGAGAAGGGCTTTTTTCCAAATGTATCTGTGCTGAAACAGCAGTTAAAAACAAAATATGTGAGTCTGCGTTTTATGGGGCGTCCTGTTCTCTGTTAACTTCCCTTATGGGCAACACCAATTTCCATAGAAATCCTCTAAATCTAATTTTGACAATATTAATATTAAGAGATTCTAATTGTTTGTCAGTCAAATAAACAGTTCCTCTCAAAGCTTGTTAACTTCTCAAAATGCTTAATTCCCTGAAGTTATGTAGAATCATTAAATAAATACTATGAATGTTTTTTAAAAATTGTTTGAGCATGGGAGTCCTCTTGATGTTTCCTCTACAATTGTAATCTCAGATTGTTTCTAGTAGATACTAAGCTGACCAGGAAATTCTAGTTTTGAATGCCCTTTCTGTGCAATTATTCTAGGTCTGTATAAAACTGTACAAACACTAAATTGGTGTCTGTGTTAACCATCCACAGATAGGTTTCAGGAAACATTTCAATATTCTAAATTAAGCTTTATAATGCTCTTGTTTTTCAGTTTTCAAGTGCTTCCTTAAAAAGTAAGTTGAAGTAATAAAAAGAAACTTCAAACCAGTGAGCAGCTGAATGTATGTGTGCAGTTCTGGCAAACCTGTTTTAATATCCAGTCATTCTTTGCTTAGCTGAGAGCAGAAAATGTTTTCAGTTTGTTTTCTTAACAGTTTTATTTCACCAAGTTTCTCTATAACTGAATATATTACTTTACTGGTGGTCAGAGTAAATCTTAGCTCTGCCCCCTGTTTTAGCCATGTCACAGGTTTTCAAATAAAACATCAGAAAATGAGTCTTTGTAGCTATTAACCTTTTCACTTTAAATCTCAAGGATCTGACTAAAACTAGAAGATCAAATCAGTGATTAAGAAAATTTCAGTCAAGAGGCAAAAGCACATGGCAGTGTTTCTTCATTCAGTGTGTGAGACATGCCAGGAACACTTAAACCTTGACAAGAACTAGTGATAACATCCCTTTCCCTGTGGACAAGATCACAACAAAGCTGCATGTGGACACTGCCAATGTGATTACTTGGTGCTCTTTAGTTTTGAAGTTCCAGTTAATTATTTGAATCTCTGTGTTGCACAGTTAGTAACTTGCACAGGTTCAGATAACAGGGTGTGTCTGTGCATTCTTGAATTTCATTCCCTGCTGCTAAAGGCAGTGCTGTCATAGTTTGTCATTCAAAAATTAGCATTTCAATCAGGTTATGCAATTTATATTTTTAAACTTTTTTTCAGCCTTTGATGAGATTGGGTATTTCAGGTTTTCTTTCGGCTGCTCGACATCTATAAAAACTGAGTAGGATAACTAACTTTTATACAATGGAGTCATTTGGGGAATTTCAGCACTTTCTGTAAAAGTAGTCTTGCTCTGTGCAAAAGGTAGGAACTATGCTCAAAATAAACATGGTAACAATGTTTTGCTTTCCTTTGCAGTCAGAAACAGATATGCCAAGGAAAGAAATTCCCAAGATTGCCTCTACCACTTGTTTTATCTGCCACTTCCCAGTCCCCTGCAACTGTAGTTGACTTAAGTCAAGGCAGGTTTTTTGCTAGCAATAATCAGCTGTAGACAGAATTCAGTTGAGCCCAGAAAGCCAAGTTGTTGGGGCCAGTGTACAAGTTGTGTCTCGTAGCCTGCGTGGTGGTGCAGTGGAGATGCAGGCAGTAGAGCCTGGAGTGTGGTTGGTCTCCTGTGTCATAATTTAGTGTGAGCTCTAAAAGCAGTCTTGGCTCCCTCTTGCATCCTCTAAGCTCACATCTGCCAACATGTGAGCTCAGGTGGTTGTGGGACCGTGTCCAGCTGTTGGTGTCTTAATCCAGAGCTAAATCCCTCTTTTAGTCTTACACTAGTGCTTGTAGTACAACACTTCTTAAAAGTGTTATTTCAGCTTTGATTTTTTCTTTCTATCTCTGCATTTTGTCACTTAAAGCTTTTCTTTGTTATTAGAAATCGAACTATGTGAGACTGATTGAGGCTGAAGGATATCATGTGGGTTATGTCAAAGCAGATAAAGGTTAGGGTGATGTGTAACATGCCTTTTAGAAATCTTAGTATAGAAAATTGGAATGTGCATCTGTGTGTAGGAAGTACATGGGAGTACTGTATGCCTATTTTTTATAATTAATATTGGCTTTATCTTTCTCTAGTGATTCTGAATATTTCCCATTCAAATGACTGAGTGCTTTTTGCTTCTCTTCATGCATGATGGAGAGTGCTGGAATTGTCAGCTTTGTAGGAATTGATGAGATTAAATCTGAAATGGGGAAAGGGAGGCACGAGGAACTGCAGTTCCTCCTGAAGAGGTGCTGGCTGACTCCAGTCGATTTTTGACCACTAAAAAAATTGTATGTGAAATGCATTGTAGTTCTCTGCATGTCAGTGGTGTGTGGATGCATTTTCATGCATCATAAAAACCCAAACCAAATTAGTAATGTCTGCCTCAGATAAGGTAATGCATGATGCACATATTCAGTGACTTTGGATCATGGCTGAAGTTAATGTCCTAGAGGATGAGACTGTGCCATGCTCTACCTGTCACCTTCAGAAGAGTTCACCTGGACTCCAGCTCTAAAATGAGAAACTGCTGCATCTGTTTGCATATAGAAGCTTGGAACAAGTTCTCTCCACAGAGCCATTTTTCAATAGAGGAGTATTAATTTCTTAAAATGGTCTTAGTAGTGCTGCCTTCTCTTGATTAGGAATTTTTGGTTTGTAGCCTTTTCATTTGCTCTCAGTGTCTTTTCCTGGCCTGTTGTGTTTTCAAAGCCTCACTTTTAATGCAACACTGGAGATTAAAGTTAGTGGTGCAGAGCCCCCCTCATTTTGGACATCACAGAGAAAACTTCACATGCTTGCATCCAGCTGTAAATTTGCTGATGGCCATAAGCAGTACCTGATCACCTCCTGGGAGGTACCTGAAGATCAGTACTGGGTTTCTGCTTGTTCCAGTATCCAGGATTTTGCTTGGTTTGAAAGCAGTGCTTTGCATGCATGTGCTGTAAAACAATCTGAGGGCTGCTGGATTTCTGGTGGGAACACAGGGCAACAGACTGCAGTAAATGGGATTTCATGGCTCTTGGCTGTTCCATGTTACGTGGCAGGAAGATGGTAAATCAAAGGTTGGCATTCTGTGCTTAAGCAGCTGCATACATTTCTTGTCTCTGATCCACAGTGAAAAGTATAATTTGAGTTTATATTTCTAACATGGGAGGAAATTGCTGTTCCATATCAAATATTTTTGTTCTCCACGTTTCCTTACTTACTGGGGTGATAATAACAGAAGTTGGACTGCAAATGTTAGATTTAGAGCTGTTTGAAAATTCAAAACCTCAATTGATTTGTGTTAATAACTTCTAATTGTTGTGGTTTGTGTTAAAGCTGCGTGGATACAGTAGCAGGAAAGAGCAAGTTTTTCCAAGGCATATATTTTAATAAGGGCATTACAGGGCTTGTCCTGAAGCTGTGCTTTGCTTTTGAGCAATGTGCCCATCTGGGAAGCTTTTCCCATCCCACTAGCAATTAATTGCAGCTGGTTCTAGATTTTGTGAGAAGCAGTGTAATGGTAGGTGTTTTTTCATAACTAAAACTTGAGTAGATTTTGAAAGGTAAAATCTTCACCAGTGATCCTGCATCATCTGCTATTTGTGTGTACATTAAATCCATGTTCTTAAGAAAGCAGAGGCATTTTAAAAGAAAATTTCATAGAATCACAGAATGGTTTGGGTTGGAAGGGACCTTAAAGGTCATCTCATTCCAACCCTCTTGCTGTGGGCATGGACACCTTCCACTAGACCAGGTTGTTCAGAGCTCCATCCAGCCTGGCCCTAATCACTTCCAAGGATAGGGCATCCATCCAAAATTTTACATGCCTGATCAGTTTAATGGAAAAAATACTGTAAATTGTAGGTAATAATAAATAACTTAATAAATAACTTAATTAATAAATTACTTAATCAATAAATTGATTACATGTTTGAAGCTAGGGAACTCTGGCTAGCATCATCATCAAGTTTGGCTTTTAAACCTTGTTAACTCCAGCAGCAAAGAAACTGTTTCCTGTCTTGAGATCCTGTAGAAGTCCTCAGCAATTAATTTACTTCAGGCTTTTTCTTTCTCCCTAGCTTGGGGACAAACCCTGACCTCATGATCTCTTTGTTTTTTGTTTATAGAATTTTTAAAATGGTTTGATGGTTTGATTCTCCTGCAGTGCTAATGAGGTTTCAGTTCATTTTTTAACCAGTGTCTTCACGCCATACTTCAGAGTAGGAAACCTACTTAGTCATCCAAATTTAAAGAATTACTTTCTTTCCCTAGTAGTTCTTTCATCAAAGAACACTCCCTGCAACATTTGTGGAAGCTTGTGGAAAAATATGTAAAATTAATATTAAACATTAATTTTGAAGTCTGAAAACATTTAAGTCACTAGATGTGCTAATAGAGCTTGAAAGTGTGGGCAGTGAAATTACTTTGTGTTACTTGTAGTGCATTGCTTCACTTAGACTTGAGTTATATGCATTTGACAGTACAAGGACAAGAAAATTTGTCTGCTTCTTAATATTGAAACTCTTAAACAGTCTTATGACATCCTCTGTTCATTTCACTGTGGTGAGATTCTCAATATTCTTTTTAATTGGTCCCTAGGGAAGTTGAAGTTATAAAATCCAAACAGCTGCTGAAAATAGAGAAGTTTTAATATGCTGTATGTTTTCTTCTGCCTGCTGAATATTGTATGATGTACTGTCTTTTCTCATGAGGATAAAGAAAACCTTTTAATGTGTATACAGTTTTTAATATAATAAATATGTATGTGGTAAAGCTAGAATTTACCTGAATATTTGATGGCACATCAGGTCTAAGTAGAGCTGGTATGAGGGTTGCTAGTTTGACAGTTTATTAGCAAAGTCAAGCTCTGTAGAATATCTGTTTCTGTCCTTAATCTCCTCATGTGCAAGTGCCAAACACTCTGAGACATCTGAGCTAAGAATTAAAGCTCCATCTGCGTGAGTGTTCAAAGCTAAATAATGTGTGTCTCTACCAACTAGAGGAGAAAAGTGGCCTAGAAAAGTAATATATCCATTTCTGGTTCTCAGGAACAAGAGCAAAAGGCGGAAGAAGAGAGAATTCGGATGGAGAACATCCTGAGTGGTAACCCACTGCTGAACCTCACTGGGCCAGCACAGCCTCAGGCAAACTTCAAAGTTAAAAGGAGGTACTGTGCAGTCTGTTCAGTGACACCCATCCCCTTGCTGACTCTCACGGTTCAGAGTCAGAAAGTGTTAGCACTGTGGCTGGTTTCTGTTTCCTTCCTCAGATCTTGTCATAAGCGTGTAGGAGATAGCTTGGGGTAAAAAAACAGATCATCTTTTCTGAAAGACTGAAATCTAATCCTAATGACTAGTTGTTCTGTAAGAGGGTCAAACTCCATTTGTATGTTTTTGTATATCTCACCTAATTTTCATACAAGCTTACTGAAATGAAAAATTTCTGTTTTCAGGTGGGATGATGATGTTGTCTTCAAGAACTGTGCCAAGGGGATAGATGAAACGAAAAAGGACAAAAGATTTGTCAATGATACTCTGCGATCAGAGTTTCACAAAAAGTTCATGGAAAAGTATATCAAGTAGTGAAGTTTTATGTGCAGTAGTGCAGAAGGACTTGGTAGGTCATGACTGTTCCCTCCATTTCCCTCAGAATTTAAGACTGAATGTTTGGTCATGGATTCTCAAATGCTTTTCCAAGATCAGCAACAGCTTCATAATTAATAAGTGATATGTATCTGGAGTTTTTATTCCTGCATATTGTTTTCCTTTACAGTTTTAATTAAACCAGTTTGTGTCTCATGAATGTTTTTTTTCTTCATGTGTGTTTACTTTTACTGTCCACCTGTAAATGGTAAAAGAGAGAAGCTGATTTGCAATAAATACTCCTGATCATTTAAATTGCTTTCCAAAATGCCCTGTATTTGTAGTGATGATGGTTTGTAACTTACACAACTTAGATAGATGTCAGTATTAATCAAAGGTGAGGAAGAGCTGAGTATGGGAAGCATTGTGAGCTGAAAAGGACTTTACTTTCTGTGGCAAACTGGACTTCCTCTTAAAAGCTAGTTAGAAATTTAGTTAATCTTTGTTTTTAGTTTCTGTATTTCAGTCTGTGTGTGTGCCCTTTAATGGTGGTAATGTAATTGTCAGAAACTTGCAAGTGCTTTTATCAAACAAGTGATACCAAGATACCATAGTACACTTTGTTTTCTAATGTCTGTGTTAACACTTAGGATGGTATAAAATATGAATGACTGCAAAAAAAGCTAAAATGTGAAGGTTTTATTTTTTTCTGTTCTCCTGTCATCTCAGTTGCATTTGAAATTTTGGCCAAGTAATGCACTGAATAGGAACATAACATTTTCAAAATGGAGCAGTTATGTCTCTGCCTAGGAGGTGACAGTGGCAGAACTCAGATGTATTTATGTAAAATTCTTGCCCTTTTCCTTGCTTATATTTTGCTCAGTTGAGTTTGTTCTCACAGATGCTGTTTCTTAGTATTATTTTCAATTTCTTAATTTGAAAACTTACCCGATTTTCTTAAGACAGTAAATGTAGAGCACAACATTTCAGATTTTTGTTTGACTGGCATCCTGTAAAGCTTTCCTTAGCTTTAGCTGTGTTTACCACCCTTTCACTGAGCTATGCATAGCTTACTAATGCCAACAGCTCATACCCGCCTTTACTTGGAAATGAGATTTTCAGCATGCTTGGGGTCATGTGAGCTACTGGAGGAATATGTGTTTGTGTTCTTTCTGCTGCCTGCCTCACGGTAGAAATGATTCTTGGGAAGCAGAAAAATGGGTGTAGTTTGTAAGTCTTAAAATGAAGTGACTAAAATCTTGGTATATAGACAACATGTTTAGAAGGTGGGAAGAAAAAAGTTAAGGGCTGTACTTGGCAGGGCCTGGCAGTGGAGAATCCAGCTGCTGCTTCAGGTCCAACCTAGCAGCACAGTTGTCATGGCAACAGCAAAAAATACATTGGTCTCGCAGTATTCTGAAATCTAATTGCTGTGCCAAAGTGAGGGAGCACAGAGTCTTATTGGATGGGGAGACAGATGGAATGCCAGTTCAATGCCCTCATGGAAAGTCACACATGCAGAGTGACAATCATTTGTGTTCCTGAAGTCACATAATTTTTCTTGGAAAAAATAGCTTTAGAGAAGTCAGATGGCTGGGGTTGAATGAGGTCTTCCACAGGCATGCAGGCAGCTGTTCTGCACACCTGCAGGAGCATCCCTTCCTTAAATTGAAGCATGACACAAAGCTGTGCTGGGTCATTTCTCCCAGTAGCTCCCTCCCTCACAGGTTCTGGAGAAAGATCTGTAAGGACTGTAGAGCTCCAGGCTGCAGCTTCATTTGAGGGTTTTTGTTGGCATTGTTTTTCAGCTCCAGCACAGAATTTGCAGATTTTATCTCTGATGTTCTCCTTCAAAGCTTTTGTATTTTAGCCTTCTGGAGTGTGAGCTGACCCACAGTCTGAGGGCTCAGCAATACACCAACACAATATGCTAATTAAGGAATCTCAAATCTTACCTTTTGGTGGGTTTTGTATCATTAATTACTGAACTTCCTTTACTAGTACTGGAAAATCTGAAGTGCTCTGTGATTTTTTTTTTTTTTTGTCAGGGAAGAGCCTTCAGTATTGATTCTGTATTGATGTTTAATTTTTTACTGTGCTCCTTGCATGCATCTAGGAAAAATAAGCAGGTCATTTGTTTTTGTAAAACTGCAGTGTGAGTTCTTAAAAAAAAATCAGATTGACATTCTACACCTCTGCTCTCAGCAGAGTTTTTTTTCCAGGAACCCCTGTTCAGTATGACAAATAGCTTTCAGCAAGGACAGTGGACCTGGCAAAGGCAACTTTTGGCAAAAGGCAACCAGGAAGTGAGGTGGAAGAAAGTTAATGTTCAGTATTTCAAGGAAGGCATTATTTTGCAGTTCTGGCAATCAGGCTCATTCAATCATGTGGCTTTCATGTGGCTTTGTTAGCAACACCTGAACTTACTGGTAGGTATAGACAAAGCCTGTCTGCTTTATAAACAGTTTCCCTATTGTTTATGGCTACCTTTGGAATAGCATTGCAACTGAAAACTGGGATCTGTTTTCCATAGGGGCTAACAGTTAAACTTCAAAGGTTTTTTACAAAGCCTCATCTTTCAAATTTTTCTTGGAGTATGTTTTATAATTCTGAAGGGATTAATAGTATGTGGAATAAAGCCTAATGGTAGTCCTGCAGCTGGAAATAATTGTGCTGTGTGTATACAGGCTTCTAAAACATTCAGTGTCTATTTGTCTTCCTCAAGTGTGTGGCTGAATATTACAGCTTCCTACTACAACCAGCAGGATTGCCATCTGCATTTTTCAGGATTTCTCATTGTTACAGGTACCGGGTAAGCATCCTATGAATGACTGGAAGGAGTTATTTTTTTTAAAAACCCATCCAAACAAACCTTTTTTGGTGAGTTCCAGTTTCTCTGTGCACTTGTATTTTGTTTGAAGTAAAATCCTGGGGCAGGGGTGATCTGGTACTTGCTCTGTTTCCCTTGGAGTGTCTCATGGGCAGCCCAGCTGGTGCCTGCTGTGGTGACTGCTCAGTGTCTCTTTTCAGTCAGGCAGGTATCAATTCCCACTGAGGTGCTGAAATTTCTCTCTTCAATACAAATACCTGAAAGTCTTTCATGCTGGAGGACAGATCTGAACACAAGGTCAAAGCATCAAATGCATGGGGGATGTTGCCCTCAAGTGTTTCACTTCAAAGAAATCTAGGATTCAAGCCTTGAAGGGATGTGCTGATGCTCAGAAAGTGCTTCAGACTCAAGTGCTTACTCATATCTGCAGCCAGGGCTAGTTGGAGTGTGAAGCTTTTTTGTTTTTGTAAGGAAAGTCAATCACATATAGGTGCTTCTCTGATTTTCTTTCTTTCTCATGGCATAGTGCTCTGCGATACAGATTCAGGAGGAGGGAAAGGAAGTATCCACAGAAATGTTTTCATCCATGTTTTCATTCCATCTTGATTCCCTCTCCTGTCAGCTTCTAGAAGGGGGTTTAATTAGTTGTTATTCAAAACCAAAACTCCTTGTCTAATTTTGTCATGCCTGTTTGGAAGAGAAATTTTGGGAAGCTTCTTCCAAGGAAACAAAGTCTTGTTGTGAGTTTTGCTGTGAGTTCAGCTGTATCTTCCTTATCAAGGCAGATTGAAACATCGTATCTAGTGATAGAAGCAAGTACAGCCTTGCTACCACACTGTACGTCCCAAGATACAGTGCAAGCAGAGCATAAATGGGCACATCTGGAAAATTCATGTTCCCTAAGAAAGGCTTCTCTGAGCTCTCTTTTTGCATTGTGGATAAGCAGAAAAAAGAGTAATACTTCCTTACATGCCCCAGTCACTCATTTGAAGTAAATTAAAAAAAAAAAAAGCAAACAAAAAAACCAACACATTGAATTCATATGTTACTCAATCACAGATATTTATTACCTTTGTGCTGCTTTCCTCTTTGGACTGAGGTCAGACAGGTTGGCCTTTCTGTATCTCAGACTTGACTGTTTTCTTGGCATAGGGGGGTGTATCATGGGATGTAACTCAAGAATGACAATAATATTGTGTCTGGTGGGGAAAAATTAAATAGTGACTATGTCTAGTTTTAAGTTGCTTCAGTTCAGAGGTGGAATATATCAAAAGGTTGTGTAGTAGTTTTCTTTCCCCTTTGTAGCATCTGACCAGTAGCTCAGGACCAGAACCTTCAAGTCACTGATTTTACCAAAACTTGTAATTTCAAGTGGGGAACTTTCATTATAAAACAAAACCAGACAAGAAAGCACAAAATTGCTTGGAATTCTAATGTGCCTAGTGCAGCTCTAATGAGAGGAAAAGGTCATGTATATTTAAACAAATTATGTCTCCTAACCCAAATCCCAGTTTGCCACCAAGCCTAAGAAACACATTCTGAAGTAGAGGGAGAAGTGCTGTACAGAATGAAACAGTGAAAGAATGGAACAGAGAAATCTGATTGCTCTCTGTTGAAATCAGTATCAGCTGCATAGGAAAAGATTATTTCTAAATTGCATACTGGAGTATCATTTGGAAGACCACAATGGGCATCTTTCTGATAAGTTTTATGGAAATGGAGGCTGTAAAGCAGGCTGTATTCTGAAGAGCTTAAATGCTCAGCACTCAGGGTGAAGGGCAGAATGAAAACAGGGTGTTCAGTCCCCCAAAAAGCTGTATTTGGATGCTGAGTATTGAGCTCTTCTCCCTTTGGTGGCTACATTACTTACAAATTTGCCACTCCAACCAGGTCTTAGAAATACTCCTGTTAAGAAATTGGGCTATTTCTGTTTTTTCTGAGTTTGGGATTTCAAGCAGTTGGGCTTTCTCCAGTGAAAAATGGTTATTTTTTTCCTGCACTGGTGTGCAGGAAAAAAATAACTGTGAATTTGAGATGGATGAGGGTAGAGGATACATCTGCCAGTTAGTCTGCTTACTTTCAGATGAGGTCCCTTGTGGCTGGTCTTTTTTGGGGCTGCCCAGTTGAAGTTGGTGGCACATGGGTGGTTGGGATTGGTGGTGAAACCAGACAGCAACAAAGGTTGTCAACACCAAACAAAGCGTGGAAAAAATTGGAGTCTTTTGGGAATAATTTTGGTTTCTTTGGCAAGAAATTGTGTTTCTTTCTTCAGGTGATAAGAACTGTCACTTGCACCCCTAAAAGGACTGTGTTAAACCAACTTCCCCAATTACTCCTCCTAGCAATAGAGGGATTCATCACAAATTTTCACTGCAACACTTGTTTTGGATAGTGCAGCGTTATGATTTATTTTAGAAGGTAAAACTTCATTGGAACTTCTTTGCAGTTTGAAACTTTGAGTGCTGAATTCATTTCATTTGGAGCATAGGTAAGCTGATGGTAACAACAATAAATCATGTTTTCTGAGAACTATAGAAATTATTCATAGGTGTTGAAATCTCTAGCTGTTTTATGCCCACCTCATATTTTAATTTTTGCATACTTTTAAAAATGTATATTCTCTCTTTAAATGCATCCTCTTTTCAGGTGAGAGAATGAATAATTTTAGAAAATTCTGGGGCCAAATAATTTAAAAAAAAAGCAAATAAACTCCTTCTTTATGTAATATACCTTTCTACCATTTGTTCCAATATAGAATAAAAGCCAGATGGTTTAGAGCAGGGAATTGTAACCAGGGCTCTGGAGTCTCTTTGCAGCCAAGATGGTGGCCAGGATTTTATTGCTCTTGATGGACTTGTGTTGCAAAACTTGTTATATTCATGGAGTTGGGCATGAGGCAAGGGATGAGGCAAGGATTTTAGCTTTTTGAATTTACAGGAGTGGCCCAGGCATGTAAACTCTTTCAGTCCCCAGCCTGGATCTGAGGAGAGAACAGGGTACTGGAATCCCAGCTCTGATCCTGGTGGAAGTGGGTGCAGTTTTACCCTTGTGGTGCTGGACCACATGGAGCAAGACAAGGACCCACCTTAGAGCATAAGAGAGATGCAGAAGCTCTGAGCTAATGCTGCTCAAGGCAGGGAATAGCAGAAGTGCTCAGCATTGGTCACTTGGGGAAGTTCACACTTGCCAGGTCAGACTCCTGCGGGAGGATGGAGCTTGGGACATTCCTTTGGCTACTGGGATGTCTCTTAGCTCAGCTATAGCTGCAGAGCATGAGAGCATGTCTGGATGCAGAGGGACAATGCCTTTGGTATGAAGATTTCATTAAAATTCCACATTTTCAAAGTCAGTATTTTTCATCAATTAGCAGTGATATGTATCAGAAATATTTTTAATTTTACTCTTCCTTTTAATAGAAAACTACTGGCAATTGCTGATTGCAAATGGGGGCATGCATGGATAAAATTTCTCCATTCCTTACTGCTGTAGCCTTGCTGGCTCCTTTTCGGCAGTTGTTGGTTTGGAGTGGATTTGTTACTTAATCTCATCCCTTTTTTCCCCCCAGTAATTACTCCTTGCCAAGAGTATAAAATCTGAGAACTGGAGTGAGTGTGTTGCAAGAAAATGGAGAGATGCCACTAAGTGCCTTGGTACAAGGGAGTGTGAGGAGGGATTTCACAGAAGACCTGGAGGGTGTTTGGACTGCACTCAGCTGGAGGGAAATACAGTGCAGAACTGGCAGATGCAGGAAAAAGATAATAAAATGGTGAAATTAAGTAAAGGGAATAGATCTTGGAAGCTGTAGGGAATAGATCAGGAGGAGTGTGATGGGTAAGCAGGAAAGATGAGCAGAGTATCAAGGACAGAAAGGAGCTCTTCCCACTCCTGCAATGTGCTTTGGGCAAAGAGGTGATAGCTCACTAAGTGGGCCCAGGTGGAGTCTTTGTGTGCTCTCCAGGGCTCAGCAGCACTTGTTTCAGCTGCCCCAAAGAACGAGTTCCAGAGTCAGCACAGACAGTTGATCCTTAGAGAGCCAGTTCAGGGACCTGTCTTTCAGCCAGGCTTTCCAAGGGACTCGGTGTCTGCAGGAAATGCTGAGCAACATCTGAGATTGTGGTCAGTTGAAAGCCATCTGAAAGGGAGCTGGAAGATTTTAAAGCTCTGATTTCTGTCCTAGAATGCTCAAAAACCAGTGCTCTGAGGTGTCAGTCCTGTGACTGGCATGGCTCTGGTTTTATCCCAGTGTTTTACTGCTGCCTGTGGTGGAGTTAGTCTTGGTCCTTGCTGTTGTAAATGGGAGAGCAAGACCAAGATGTTTCTAAATATGTTTCTAAATACCTGGAATTCTTCTTTTTTCCTTTTTTTTTTTTTTTTTTTTTTAGTGAAAATACAATCTCTAGAGTGAAAATATCAATAAACCAAAGGGGTTTTTTTAATATCCTGGACATCCTAAGAGTCAACAATGTATTTTCCTGCCAAGCTCAGGGAGTCTGGTAGGATAAGCTGCCCCTGGCAGCTGCAGGGACAGTGAATAACTGAGTGTCTGGGAAATCATCTCCAAACGCAAGGTGGCAAGCTGGGCATAGGGGTGGTGCTTTGATGCTGAATGGCATCATTATGGACAAACCCAGAAGCTGCTCTTCCTAAGAAAAGAGATTTGTCAGGAAGCTGAAAATTCCCCACAAGTTTTCTTGGCCAATGCAGCAGAAACAGAATGGAGACGCTCTGGGGACAGTGGAGTGGGAGCATGAAGGACACAGTGGGACAAGCACTGGGTCTTCAACAAAACCAGCTTCTGGAAATGGGGGATTGAGTCCAGAGCTTGTTCTTTTTGAGGTTTTTTCATCCAGCATTCAGTAGGCCAGAGCACATTTTTTTCAATTTCATTTTGTGGCACTTTATTTCCTTTTCATTTCACTTCATTTCTTGATTCTTCATTTCATTTATTTCATGAAATGAGATCTTGACATTTCAATTAAATAATTTCAATAAATGAATTTTCATGAAGGAATTAAGTGAAAACAATAGAATGGAATTGGAAGAAAGAAAGTGCATCAAAATGGAGCTAAAATAATGAAATAATTTTCATTGAAATCTTGAGATTTTGTTTGCTTTCATGAAATAAAGGGCTTTTGTCACAGCAGGGAACCCATACTGCTCACTGTACACTATTTGAATCCAGCCATGGTGCTCTGGGTCTCAGAGCAGCAATAAGCTGCCATTAGGGCTTGGGTTGGGGTTCAGATTGCTGCAGAGCCTGCAGCTCCAGGGACACTGGCACTCGGAAAGGCAGTGCAAGGCATCAGGGCAGGGCGCTACATTGCCAGCTCAGCACTTCTGAATCCGTACACCTGTGGCAATGAGAACCTCTGCCTCGGTGCCAAGCTGCCATTGGGGTTAGGCTTGGGCTTAAGCTTAGGCCTAGGGTTAGGGACAGGGTTGAGAGAAGAGTCTCTTCTACTTCAAGCACAACTTCAAGCATGTTTTTCACATGGGAAAAATCTTGCTGCTGGTGAAGGATCCAAGGAGAAAGCTGACATGGGTGGGGTGAAGGCTGTCAAGTGCTAGGAAATGTTTGCTCTAAAGGGGTGGATGAAATTCCTCTCTAAAACAGAAATGAACCTGGTCTGTGGTAGCTGGTTTGGGTCTGAACAGTTCAACTGGATGATGCACAGAGAACTGTCACACCCAGGGCCTGTGTAATAAATTAGTGTTCAAATGCAGACCCGCTTCCCATGATCACACAATCCCATTTTCTTGCTGCAAGCTCAAAGCCCTGTGCTTTAGGTCAAACTTTTTTACTTGGAAAGCTCTACATTTGAACAGGCCTGGTCACAGCCAGGGGTCACTGGGGGATAACAGAAAAATTTCCCTTAGCATAAAAGTCTAGCTCACTCTAGAATCAAATTCTTTGTATTCAAACTTTCTTCTGCCACTATAGGTGACCAGATTTATTTTTCTCCTTGTTCTCCTTCTTCTCTTCTTAATTTTATTGTTCCCTATAATGAACCAAATTTTTTATTGTGCTTATTCCCATTCCTGTTTTTCTTATTTTGTTTTTCTGATTCCTATACTTATTTTTTATTTATAGCTTTATCATAGGATGGTTTGGATTGCAATGGATTTTTGAAGGCCATCTAGTCCAACCCCCATGCAATGACAGTGGACATCTTCAGCTAGATCAGGTTCCTCCTGGTCTGGCTTAGTTTTATCCCTCTCTTCATCTACTACTGCTGCTACTATAATTGCTGTAACTATTATACTACTGGTGTTAACATCATCTTCACACGCTGGACTCACCCTGCTGACCATAGCCCCCATCCCAGAGCCCTCCCAGTTTCAGTGCCAGGTAAGAGCAGGCGGGATGAGCCAGCAGAGGGAGCGGTTCCCACGCAGACGCCTTGTGCCAGCTGGCTTTGCCCAGCAGTTGGCCCATGGCTCCGGAAAATGGCACAGGAGGGGTGGATGGGGACAGGGATGATGTAGGCTGGTGCTGCAGTCCTGTTTGGGGTCGGGTGAGGCTTCAGAGCCCTGCAGGCAGAGGAGCCAGCACACACAGCCATCTGGGTAACACGATAAGGCACTCATGGCATCTGAAAAGAAAGGCTCAGCCATCTAAAAAAAGCCCTGTGGTGGGGATAAGACATTATTTAACACCTTAACTGAAAGGGCTCTGACCTGTGTGCCAGATTTAGGCTTGAGGAATGTGTACAATGATTTCATTTTAAAAGCAGAGGTGCACAGAGCTGGCATAATAATAATCTTCGACAAATATCCTTATTTACAGCTTGAGAGTATGATTTGGGGCTACCACACACGGCCCCACTGTGCAAGGCACTGTACAAGCACCTAGATGAGGGTAGCTCATACCTCTTAAGCTGTTCAGTCTCAAAACTGAACAGTAAAACTGGGGGCACGTGAGCACCTGACTGCCTGGGCTTTCACTGCCTGTTTCTGGCAGGGTTGAGCTGGAAAAAGATGTGGGAGGCAGCAGGGTGAGGGTGCAGCAGAGCAGGGTGGGATGTGCACTGAGAGGGTGAAAGCCAGAGCTACAAGAGGGATGCTACAAGAAAGCCAGAAAGGGAGCTTTTACAAGGGCATGTAGTGATGAGACAAGGGGTAATGGTTTTACAGAAGAAGAGTTTAGAGTGGACACAAGGAAGAAATTCTGCACTGTGAAGGGGTGAGATAGTGGCACAGGCTGCCCAGAGAAGTTGTGGATGCCCTATTCCTGGAAACCTTCAAGGCCAGATTGGATGGGGCTTTGAGCAACTTGGTCTCACAGAAGGTGTCACTGCCCAGGGCAGGGGTGTTGGAGCTACATGTGGTTTTTAAGGTTCCTTCTATGAATTCAGATGGGATTTACACCAAGCAGCAATATTTTTGCACACCAAATTGCATTGCAGCTTTAATAGCTAGCCTACCAGAAAGGGTCATCTTAAAAACGCTCCAAGAGAGAGGGCCTCCACCTCTTCACACCTTACAATACCTTTCTCCCTCCTGGAGCTTCTTCCCAGCAGGATTTCCCTTCCTGGGCTGCTCAAGGCCCAAAGCAGGGAGCAGCAGAGGGATGTCAGCTGCCATCACAGTCCCCTCTTCTCATTCTGAGCCCAGCTGGTCTGGAGGAAGCATCACATGCCTGGAGGGTCACGGAATGTCCACAGACACCCAGGGCACACAGGCACCAGGGGAGCCATGAACAAGGAGTCAAAGAGTCCACCAAGCAGCTGGAGAAGCCACCACAATGGTCAGATCAAGTGTGAGTATGACTTCCTCAAAGGTTGTAGCACTGCCATCCTCCAATGTTCAGCTTGCCAAAAGCTCCATCGCTGCCTCATCATGTGGTATTGGGGGAAAAATGTTCCCTTTCAGCACTAAACTTTGCTGCAGGTCTTCAGCCTCTCACAGCATGGGGGCCAACACAGACTTGGGGCTCATCTCTTAGTTGCTGCTCTGCTTTGTGTCAGACTGGAGGGCACTGGCACAGGACTGGGTTCTGGACTGCAGCAGGGCCATGCAGGGTTACTCTGGAAAATATGCACACTGATACTTTGTTCATCTAAAGCTGAAGTGGTCAGTATGAAAGAAAATAGCTTGTGGTCTTCATACCTCGAGTCAATGAATTCCTGGGCCTTTTATAGCTCAGGAATGCTGGGCACTCGTGTTTGGTTTTATGAGGCTGCGAGGCCGCAGCTTAAGGTCTGGATGAACGTTAATCACAGCGGCACGATGGCAGCTCGCGTTTTTACCCCTCCCTCAGGTGGGACTGCACCGTGCACACTGTGCCCTGCTTTCCCCACTTGCTTGGTTTGCTGAGAGGGGGTCACCACCCTCAGGCTGACTTACCTGACCCAGAGTGGTCGAGGAACACAGTGGGGTGCTCAAGACCAGCCCGGTTTGTTGGATTGCATCCAGACCCCAGACTGGGGATCCTGAAGACAAGCAGGATCCTGGCAGCATCCTTCCTGCCAGGGAGTGAGATCTGAACTTTTCATGTTTCACTGCAATGTACTTTAAGTCCAGACCCAGAGGGTATTTAAAGATGTGTGAAATCACAGCTTTTTCCCAAGAATGCACCTCGCTGCTGTTTGTACATTTGCCCCTCTCAAACTTTAGGAGGAGAAAAGCCCTGAAAATGGTAACAAACCAGCACAGAAGAGATGACACAGCTGCACAGTGCACGGAATCCAAGCAAATCCTGAAAAGGTCCTGTCATTTTGGATGGGACTAGATTTTTGAATGCTTCTAAATGGCAATCTTGCTAATATTTTCAGCTCTCCTGAGCTCTTTCTTTACACAATGCAGGTCTGTTACTTACTTTTGGAATAATGGACTTTAATGTTTAATCAAACTGACTCTGGAAGTTTGCTTCTTTGCATGTTTATTCCTGACATTAATATGCAGAATATTTAACCTACAGGCAGTGTTACAGTGACATTCTGGTTTTTGGCCAGAGCATCTCTAGTGAAGACACAACCCAAAAGTGAAATAAGCCCCCTCCTTGTTGTACCTGCACACAGCTGGCCAGGAGGCTTTTCCCATCCTTATAATGGTTTGGCCTCTGTTAGTTTCCTTTTCTTCCATGTTTTTGGCATGTATCTTGAAAAACAAGATACATGCCAAATTTAACTCTCAAATCTTGACTTGAAGGAAGTCAAAAAGCCACAATCTCAGCAGCCACCAAACTTTTGTTCTTGGCACAAAAAATACTGCCAGCTGCCATATCTTGAAGATGGAGTGATCAGATGGGTCAGGCTGACCTGTGCTTGCATGAGGAACACAGGGTGTTGGGATCTGGGTCAAGCAAACTTCTCCTCAAGCTTCTGCAACCTCCCTGGATCTTTGCTGACACACTCCTGCTCAGGACAGGTTGTTTCTTTTCAATGTGTGCAAGGATCTGGGGAGAGAAGGTTGGGACAGGCAGAGAACTCATAGGAGAGAGAGGCCCCCAGTGGCATTCATGCCTTTCATGCCTGCAGCTCCCTGGGACCTGATTCAGGAATTTTTTAACAGACACTTTCAAGAGCATGTGAGAGCCTGCTGAGCAAACCTCCCTAACTCAGAGCCAGACACTTGGCTCACTTTTGCTCCCTTCCCCCCATTTATTTCAGTTGCATAAACAAACATAGGAACAATATTTCCACCAGGCTGGAGCATTCCCCTTGCCAGCACTACAGCATGAAATGGGATCTGATCTTTATTCCTCACTGAGCACAGTATATAATTCAAGAACATCTAGATATAAAAAATATTTAGGTACCTCACACACTGATCCAACATCTGTCAAATAAAGAAGTCTCAGACCCTCAAGAAAAAATAAAATTAAAAAAAAAATCAGTGTGAGTTCTACGCTTAGCAGGAACATAGGCATAAAAAATATTAATATCTTCATCAAAGTATCTCATTAAGTTTCCCCTCTCATTTCCTTCCAGTGAAGACAATTCACTAAAATCATATCTCTTCTTGATCATCTCTAAAATCATGCTCTTCTTGCTTGGGCAAGCTCCCAGTTTGATCCTCTGCCTTGGAGACCCACAGATTTCATGCCCACATACACCTACTGGTGTCACCTGCTGTGGGGCCTTTCATTAACACCTGTGAAAAATGCAGAAGATGCAACCTCAAAAGTCCCTGAGGTATCCCCTCTTAGTTATAACACATTGTTTGCAAAGACTCAAGAATTTTGTTTAAGTTCTTTCTTCTGGAGGACTGAATGTATTCACACTGGAAAAGTGAGAAAATAAACATGTTTATACATTTATTATCTACAATAGTAAGGCACAAATTTAAACAGCAAAGAATAAGAAATCTTTGGCTGACCAACAATATCAACATTTGCTGGGGGTGACACATAACATCCTTCATTTCCCCCCCTATGTACAAATAACCCTCCAGCTGTAAAACACTGTACACAAACTTCTCTATACAACCAACAGCAATAAAAAATGACAGTATTTTACAACTAGTTACCACTGACATCACCTGGAATGGCTACAGCACAGTTTCCCAAAAACACAAAACAGTCCAAAGAGCTGGGAAAGCCAGCACAAATGGAGCTGGGCCGCTCTGCTCAGCGGGGCTGACATATGGCAGTAGTACTCCATCCAAGTCCTGTGAGTGCTTGGGCTGGAGGGAGACACACCACTCTTCCAGGAAAATGAACATCTCTTGAGTTCAACAGAATGGGTGAGAATTTGGTTTATTTCAGCTGTTGCATACACATTGTCTCTAACAGTTCCCTATATCTGGGGCAGCACCAAGTGTAAAGCCAGCTTTGGATAGCAGCACCTGGAGAGACTGTGCTCTCCCCAAGGAGGAGTGCTGTACTCTAGCTGACTTGGAGAACTCGAGCTGAACCACTACCAAACATAACTGAGAGCTGATCCATGCTGATCCAGCACTGTTTCTCCTGGATGCCTCACTGTCTGCCTGCACACACTTTACTGAAGAGTTTCAGCAAAATAAATATTACAGCTGGTAACAAAATGCTTAGGGACTTCCAAGCACCTGGGTATCCTTATTTCTTGGATAAAAAGTGATGCCATTAAAAATTCACCAACATTTTACTTGTATTCCCTTGATTTGTCTTTCTCTTGCCCCATTCCTATCCCAGATGCTTGAGGAAGAGCCACGAAAGTGGGTCAGTGGTGATGTCACATGCGGTCCCGGCTTCTATGCAAACAATGACAACGTTTAAATTAACTTTAGAGGGGAAAAAATTATCTTACAAGGCATATATTAAGCTGCATATCATCTTCCAAGGGTTTTACACCTTTGGTTTCACAATGCAAAGCTGCTAATACTTGAAACACACAGTTTGCTTCCTGCACAACCTACCTACCACTACTTTGTTTAACAAGTGCGAAACTCAGAAAGAGGGTGACAACAATATACATCTAATTCTAGGTACACACAAAAATAAGTGCATAGCTTTAACATAGCAATTTTGTTCTTTTTAAAAACAAAAGGTATCAGCCAGGCAGTACTGAGCACAAGGCTCTGGCCTGTGAAGGCTTTGAGTTCACAAGGGCTTCAGTTTTTGGCAAAAGCAGAGTTTAAAATGCCTGGTGTTCTCAACAGTCAAGGGCTCTGATTTGTCGCTTGTGGGAAGAGGTGACCTCGAGCCAGCCCTGAGTGCACGATTACTTCTAGCACCCATCACTTTTCCACTCTGGGCAGCTTCACATTAGATCCCATTGCTCCTTTTCCCAAAGTTAAGCTCTCCTTAAAGTGCACCACAAGCAGGAACTGCAAAGCCAATACAGAAATGCCTCGCAGAGGAAAATTTCCCCATCGGCATGTGCAGTGCACGAAGCCATGAGTAACACAGTGGGTGAGCTGGCTGCCTCCTACTGAATTCAGGGATAAGGCTGAAAATAAGAAATGTTCCACCCTGGGTAAAATAAGGTGAAAAGAAACCGCAGCTCAGCACAGAAAACACATGATGCTCACGTACTGCTTTGCAGTTAAACCCTTCCCCGCCTGCTCCTGCACTCCTTAATGTCTAAGTCCCACATCAGCTTGAACAGCAGGTTTGTATGCTCAAAGAAGCTAGGATTTGGCCATAAGAATTGAAAGTTCTTACCACAAATACACTGACTCTTCAAACACGATGAACCAGTGCCCAGAACGAGGTATCTTCTGATCTCACATGGCAACCCAGCTTAACTCCTCTAAAAACAAACCCATGCAGCTCCCCTCTGAAGGAACTCTGTAACTCATAGCCCTTTAGGGAGCTGCTGGAATCCTCCCCCAACTTCCCCTCCTGAAACTTTCCTATGGTTACAACAGGGTTTGCTTCATCAGGGTCCCCCTCCCCCTTCTGCATTCATCCACGAGGAGAATTCCAGCCAACAACTGCTCCTATCAAAAAAAGAAGTCTCAGCAAGCTCTGAGGTTGCAAGACATGAATATTTGTACTGTAAATTCAGCTCCAAGAGAAACACTTGTCCAGCCAGGAAAGAGGCACCTGACCTGCCTGCCCAGGAAAGCCACACCAATGCCACTTCAAACAAATACTTACAAGAACCTGCCATGTACATCTACAGACCAATTATTCACAAAAATTAAGTGAAATTTTTGAGACTGAAACCTTTGAGAAATGCATTGATATGGAGGAAGATGCAAGTTTTTCCTGGATTATTCAGAAACTTTCTCTGGCCTCCAAAGAGACAAGATTTCACTCCCTGTCCTGGTTGCTGAGGCAGGAAAACAGAGCAGCAGCGTACAACCAGTCTGTAACTTCACTACTTTCTCTTTATGCCAGAAAACACAGTTTCCTTTTTCCTCAACACTCCCTTTCTCACACCACTTTCCATTTTCAATGACCCTTTCTGTTCAGAAAACGTCAGACGTTCATTTCATCACTCCTCTTCAGTGCTCTTGACTTCTCTCCTGGTGAAAAGTCTCAACGTGTCAGACTCTAGCTTCAATTTGGGAATAAACTTTGTCTTTTTTCAGACTCTCAGGGTTAGTTTTCAAGGTTGGCACACCAAGGACCATCTTGGGCCTGGCTGTACACACACAAAACCCCAGAGATGCTGTCCTCTGCTCAGATGAGGACTTCCATCATGTCTGTATCTGGAAACTCAGGCTTGTGGAGCAGGCTGCTCACTCTGCCTTTGCTGTCAGGCAGCTTCCCGTGGCTGGAGTTCTCTGCAATGGAAAGAAGGGAAAGTTGGTCTTCAGTCCAAATTCAAGTTGTTCAAAGCAAATATCAACCCATTCCTTGAGGGTGGGGCATGTATGAGCTGTACACCCTACATACTGAAAGCCATATTTGTTCAGGACACTAAGAATGTGTGATGCTGAATTCCCCACACAGTGACAGCAGGTGTGTCGTTGTGCACAGACCCCGAGGTGGTATTTAAGAGATGCACACCAAAGAACCTCTTTAGCTAAAAGCATAGAATGGTCTGGGTTGGAAGGGATGCTAAAGACCATATAGGTCTGTGATAGTCAGCCCTTTTAATGATACACAGCATGTTTTTAGAGGGAAAACTTGCTTTTGAGAGGAGATGAATATGTAAGAAACAGGCTCTTTCAAAATAACATGCATAAAATAAATATCTCCTTTGCTAGGGCTGCAAACCAGCAGTTTCCACCTTTCAAAAATAACTAAAATTGTACTTCTTCACCCCTCCTAAAAAAAAGGTCTCCACTTTCTCCTTACTATTGCCCCCAGCGTTTCCTTAAAAATTAGGGAGAAAATGGTGGTTTAACCAACCATGGTTTCAGTTGAAAAAAAAGAGAAGATTTTGAGCAGGTGGGGAGAGTTTTCAAGGTGTGAAATTCTAAATTTTATATCTAGCAGCATAAATATCTACCCTGCCACAGACGAACAGAGCTTTACAGAAGCTGCTGAGCACAAAGCTCTGCAAAGCCACCCTGGGCAGCCTTAGAAAGTTCTCTCTCTACAGTTTTATTTTCCCTGAAGAAACCTCCACCACACCTTACACACTGTGGCAGCATCACATACCCACACCTTGCCCCATTAATACTGATGTGTCTCTGGGATTGCTGATAGCCCCGGGGGTGCTGACATTTCACACTGGCAGGGATCTGGGAGAGCTCACCCAGTTTCTCGCTGGCCACTCGTGTCCCCAGGGGTCGTGGGGCTGGGCTGTGTGCCGGGGTGGCACCCAGGCGTCCCCTGCCAGGGAAGGAGGCGGTGGCGGGCCAGAAGAGCTCCGCGGTTTTGTCCGTCTGGGTGCTGCTGTCCTTGCTGCCCGTCTTGGCGTGGGAGGCTGCCGGCACTGGGACGGGCATGCAGGACAAGGAGGGCAGAGGAGGAGGCAGAGAGGGGCCTGATGGGTGGTCATGGTGCTCCTTTCCCAAGAGCAGTCCTGAAAACACAGAGAGGTCAGTCACATCCTGGCTCAGATGCACGTGCTGTCCCCCATCCCACCCTGGAGCTACAAGATGCTGGGTATGGCTCCAGTCATTTAGTTCAGCTTAGCTTCTCCCCTTGATGCTGCTTTTTCTGGCATCCACATGGTACTTTCCTACAAAACAGCTTTTTGAAATCAGCTTCCCCTCCCTGCCTCCCCTCCCACACACCCATCCCAGTGGCACTTACTCCCAAACACTGCTACTGCCTTGCACACCTCCACAACCCCATCCTATGTGGTCCCAAACAACAGGCAGTCCTGCACTGATTTTCCCATTTATCTGCCACATCACATCATGCTGTCCTATCCAAAGGGATTCTCACCCTCTTGATTAACTTTATTCAGGCTTTATTTCTAGCCCAAATTTGATATTTACTCCCATAAAATTACAAACAGTATGCGCTTGTATCTGGGAGGTCTTCCCTCAACTATGGCTTTTTATAATCAGTGCAGAATGATTTAATATGACTTAAAATGTAATTAAGATACGATGCAAGGTTAAAGAATTACTGGGGTTTTTTTTACTTAAGCACAAGGATACGTATCCTGGCCATGAAAGTGCTCTGGAAATGAGCTGCCAAGGCACTTTGGCTAAGCTCAAGCAGAAGGACTAGGATGAAGTGATGGATGAACCAAAGCTTAAGCAAAAGCTGAACTCACCTATGCTTCCCTTCCAGAGCTTTTCCTCCTTCCTCTCCTCAGCTATCTGATTGCTGGTGAGCGATGTCTGGCGCGAGTGCGCGCCGGCAGCGGCGGCGATGGAGGGCACAGAGCGAGCCGGCCGCAGGCTGGCACTGTCAGCTTTGCCAGGGTCCTTCCGTGACCGCTGCTGAAGGACCTTGATCATGGCATCCTTCTCAATTATTTTGGCGTGGAGATTCTTTATTCTGCCAAAATATGAATGCTCTGCTTACAGGAATGGAAAAAACATTCATATGGGTAGGTCTCCACACCTGGAGGGAGGTGCCCAGGCAGGGAGGTGCCCAGGCAGATGCCCTGCTGCTCTGTCCTGTCTGCTTTTGGATACTTGGGCAAGACAGCTCCCAGCAGTTCCTCCAAGGATAACCAGGCACTTCAAAACAGACAGCATTTCTAGCTATTAAGCCAAAACTTTTCTGCAAGGTTAACTGAACCCATCTATGCTATGGTTTTACTACCCCAGCAGGAGCAGTGGGCTCTATCCTGACCAGTATCCTCAGCAGTATCCTGACCAGGCTGCACAATACAATCACATAGGCAATTTTCACCCCTGTAATGCATTGGGGCCAAATCTGGAAACTATGCTTTGGCAGACTGAGTTAACCCCAGGATTCAGGTCTGTTGTCAGCTGGATTAAAAAGACCTGCTGAAGTGAGTTTCTTTTGGTTTCTCTAAGAGGTGGTCTGGGGTCTTCCTTCTCCCTCACTGCTGCAAAAACAACCAGCACATGGTGTTCAGAGCTGAGCAAAGCTCACTACTTCTCTCATACCCTCTAGACCCTAAAGACTCTCAAATCACTAAAAAAATGGGATTACCTGAACTCTTCTCCAGAAATGATTAGCACCAAATCATACTGAACAACTACAAAACTATGTTTTTCAAAAATCTGTACACTTTGACAGTCAAATTACTAGCCTGACTGTGCTGTACAATATATAATGCAATGCAGGTGCATTTTGTGAAGCAGTGAAAGCATTCGTTTTCTTCATCACACATTTAATGAGCAATTTAAACAAAAAATGCTAATCTATATTTATGAAAGCAGAGGCAAAACTCCACTACTTCCTTGGAAGCAGGATTAGCTTGCATCTGTGAGTGAAAAACAAAACCCAAACCCAGTAAAAACAATCACTGGTATTTTCCACAGCAACAAATACACCTCTTTTATAAAAGTGTCTGCAAATTTATGTCCTTGTATGCCAGACTACTCTTAATAGTGGAACAGCCTCTGTTTTGTAAAAATGTTGGGCTTGCCACAGAAGGCTTAAGAGGAAGGTAGGGAGGAAGTTATGACAACAATTCTTTAATCCCTGTTTGAATGCTGAAGAGCAAAACTGAAGTCAAAGTGAAGCCAAGCCCATCATTTCCAGGCATGTAGGAAGGAACAGAAGGGCATCCTGGTTTATGTGAACCCAGCCCCAACCCCACAAGAAGCAGGAACGGCAAGGCATATCCCTTACGTGTACTCCATGTCCTGGCAGCGGCGGTTGGCTTGCACGATCTCCTCCTCCTCCTGCCAGCCCCGCACCTCCAGCGCCGCCTCGCCGTAGCTGCCATTGTGTGAGTGGCTCGGGGCCGAGGCATCCCTGGCAAAGGGTTCACCATGGTCAGTCAGGCTCCTGAGACTGTGAGGCTGCCTTTTGCAAGTGACATTGAAACTTGCAAAGAAAACCCCAAACCCATGTCCAAAGAGCAAGCCTGGAATGCTGTCCATCAAGCAGATGGATACCTGGCATCGGGTATCCTGTAGCAGGCTACTCTTGGCTTGGGCTGGGTCATTCATGCCATTCATTTAACTGGGTTAAAGGAACAGAGAGCATGCTGGAATCATGACCCACACAGGGATAACAGCCACCCAGAAGGAGAGGGTCAGACAGAGGGACCCATGCACCAGATTCCAAGTCAACAAGACTACATCATGAACCAGTAACAAAGCTCTACACCTTGGAAGTTGAAAAACAGCACAGTAATTGCTGCCTAGACTGGAGTGTGAAAGGAAAGTCCATCCTGAGTCACACATCTGAACACCTTTCAAAGGGAAAACTCACTTTAGGAAGCTTCCTGGGGATTTGGTTCCTAAGAAACTGGGTTGAGAAGTTAACTATCCCATCCTCCTGATCACTGGGAAGTGTCACTGCCTTTTGTGCTTTTGGCCACCACACTTTGACACAGACAAACTGGAGACATATCCAGACACAAACAATGTGAATGGGAAAAGGTTTACACTAGGTCATGTCAGGAATGGCTGAGGGGAGGAAGCTAGTTCAGACCAGGGAAAATACAGGGAATATCTGTCCTCCAATATTCACAAGGCTATTTAAACATCAACAGTTGTCAGTTGTTCACCCTGTATGCCTGGGAAGGACAAGAATCAATGGAGGTAATTTGCAGTGAAGAAGTTTAGCTGAGCTATCAGGAAAAATATTTTAGTTTGAAGATAAATGAAGTGGTGGAAAGGGTTATTTAGGCAATAAAATTTCCCTTACTACAGGTTTTTGAAACTAGGTTAAACAATCTTGTTGCAGGCCAGGGGATGGATGCAGCTGTATACCACGTCCCTGCTCACTATGCTGGGGAACTGTGAGGAGCTGCCTTACCTGTGCTGTGTAATTTGGCACCTTGAGACTCCCAGAGGGCATTGCTTCAATTTGATGCCTAGATTTGATAAGCCTTTGGACCCAGTCAGAAGGATAAATTCTGTCTCAAGCAACTACTCTGTCTCACAGGCATGACACCCAGGAGAAGTGCATTAACCCTGGCAGTGTGACTCAGCAGGGCAAGGCAAGCAACATCCACCCTCAAGAGAACACCCATTCTGTACTATTTTGCCATGCTGTCCATGAGAACAGAGCTGCCTGCTGGCAGCAAGGCCATCTTACCTCTCTGTGGCAGCTGTGGCTGCAGCGTTCATGGCAAAGTGCCGGATTGTACTCTCCTCCAGGTACTTCTGCTCCCACTTGGTCATGTCAGCTTCCAAGGCCAGGATCCTCTCCTCCTTCTCCCGCACCAGCTCCATCAGGGCCGGGGCATTATGCTCTGGAAGGCTGCTTGCCTGGTAGCTGCCCTGCCTCTGCCAGTGGAAACAGTGACAGATATTCATGCCCTGCCAGGCATGGCATGCTGACCCTTTTTCCTCAGTTTTCTGGCACACAGAAAGACACATCCCCATGTCTTTTGACAGGGGCAAGTGAAAATCCCAGGCTAAATCCCTTAGCTTGCAGGAGAACAGGCACATTGACCATATGTGCAGCCCTAGCACACTCCTTCCTAGACCATGCTGACAGAAGCAGGGATTTGGCTGCTACTCTGGATGTGCAGAGATTTCCTGGGATAACCCAAGTCAAGGGAAAAGTAGGAAAAAAAAACTGGTAGGAAAGGAAGCAATGAAGCTTTAAAAAATACTCTTCTTGCTGGGACTTCATGCCCATGGCTGGGCAGTGCTAAGTATGGACAGGCAGTTATTACCAGAGGGTTTATATATTAAAGCTGAAAAAAAGCACCTTGTGACCTAGTTACATGTACCCTGTTTAAAACAGCAGCTGGGAAAATATCCCAGCCATGCATTTAAGCTTGTCCCTTCTGGCACATTAGTTCGCTTGTGCCCTCAGGGATACTTTCATGGTGTAACAGCTAACTTTCTAACTGGAGGGGCAGAAGATTCCCAGGCACCTGTGGGGTGGCTCCCATGGGATGCTGACAAGCAGCAATGGGTGCATAACTGTTTCCATCTATGCTGCAAGAAAAGTGCTCGTCCAGGCAGGATTTATTCCACCCAGTTACAGCACTTTAATTTAAGTCACCTAAGCAGCATGGGTGGCTACCCTGAGCTCCTCTCACTGCTGACAGGCAGGCAGAGGTAGATCCTGTCCTTGGCTCAGCAGAGGGATGAGTGCACAATGAGGGGAGAGGCATGAAGCTCTGGGAGAACTCAGTAGAAATAAATTAATTTTTCATAAATGCAAGAGATTTGTTATACTCCATGGTGAATGATATTGTGCTGAAGAGGAAACCATGTCTCGGGAGCACTGACTTCTCATTCATGCTGCACCTTGAGGTTCCACTGGCAAAGCTGTACCATTGAAACTAGAGATACCAGGAAAGGGCCACAGCCTTTGCCTCCGGTGCAGTAACAACATGTTTGGAAGATGCTTTCTGGAAATGCAGTATGGAGTGGCCCTTGGGATCAATGGCTATGACTCTGCTCCTGCAAAAATATTGTCAAACCACCGTCAGGAAAACAGTATTTTGGAAGTGTGATCCTGATCTACAAATGGTATTCTGGAACATCAGAGAAGCTTGTCATCTTCTGAGTCAAAACATCTGCCAGCCCTGCACACTGAGCCTGCAGTGCTGACTGGAAGGGTTTGTTTACTGGTCCCAATTAGTGTGTCAGTGATAAGGAAGATTTGCCATTTGGACTCAGCTACCAGCAAGCCAGGAACAGAAGAGATTCTGGCTCACTGTCTCTTTGTGTGCTGGGTCCCTTCTGCTCACTCTGGTAAAAAAATGAGAAAAGAAAATCACCTTTTTTTCTCTGCAATGAGAAAATGTTTCAGTAGCTATAACTTTGATTACTCAGAGAAGACAGCTCTGAAGCAAAAAACTGAGGTATTTTGAAGTAAAGTGAGTCTTTGCAACATTGTGGCTCATAAACAAATAGTACAGATAAAAATAGTAAAAATACCCCAAAGTTTTCTCGCAAAGCTTATAGGTAAGGCAAGAAGTTAAGAGTATCTTACCTCTTAAAACTGACTAGATAGAATCGGTGCAGGCATTTGAAAATTATGCCAACCCAACAACCAATTGCTAATTATGGTGCCAAAATAATTTAAAAATAAACAATCTGTAAGTTACAGAAGAATTTTCTGCCAAAATGAACAGACATAGCCTGAACTTGCAAGACAAGGATTTCAGCAACAGTCCATACCTGTTACTTAGTATATCAATCTGTCCCAGCCTTGGTTCTAGCTTTACATTCATTGAATTTTAATTGTATTTTTCTCAGATGTTCTTTTCTCAAATGGCATTAGCATGTTATATTCTACGTAATTCCCTTGTTAAACTGTGAGAGAGCTGGCTGAGGGGGAACTGAGAAGACTTGAACACCAAGCCTGTGGTGGACTGCGCAAGAAAGACTTAAAACACTTCTATGGCAGCAAGAAAGAGTAGAGATGAATGAGAAGGGTCTTCAGGGAGCAGCAGCTGAGTGAAACCTTGGGCAGGGTGCTGGGGAACCTGCCCTGCCCTGGGGCTGCCAGAAGAAAGGGGATGCTCTCAGGTCTGGCTGCTTCATGACTCTGCAAACTCCTGACACTGACCCTGACCGTAGAGCTATTTCCCAGTGGCATCCTGCCAGCAGGATCAGCCCTCTGCTTTCTGGTAGCACAAGCTCTGTGTAACAGCTGCTTTGGTGTCCATTAATGGCTTATAAATAAGGAAAGGTTATAGCAGCAGATGCGTGCGATGACAGATATGGGTGAGTGCTTCAACAGTTTCAAGAGTTCCAAGAGCATCATGCTTTGCTTATGTTGCTGCTTTTTCCCCAAGCTGTAGTCTGATACATTTAGCATATCTGCTCACTCTCCTCCAGGGCCAATGCCCATATATTTGGCATTTGGTGTGGGCTGCATCCTGGAAATTCTCCCCGCAACCTCCTCTTTTTTTTTTTTTTCTTTTCAAGATGACTGGACTTTGTGACTTAGGGATGAAGGTGTTATAACAAAGGAGTAACTGTGCATAAAATACAAGCATAGCAATACCCCTCTAAGGACACAAGGCCGCCAAAAGACAAGGGAACACACACAGAAATTCAAAGCTATACTCCTAGCCCATTCTGGACTGGACTGATATATAAATAATTTATTGTCTGAAGATGATATCACTTGGCTCCAGATCTGTCATGGTTGAAGTTTCTGTGAACCACACACATCAAGTATTGCACAGAACAAACATGGGCCTAGATCTTGGTCCTACCAAATCCCACTTCACCCCACTTGGCCTTTTCAATGAAACATCAGCTAAAATTTTTGGGGTGAATCTCACACGTACCGCACCTTTCCTCTCCTCCTTCTGTGTGGAGCTGGTTTTTGCACAATTTACCATTGCTAGAGACATGGAAGGACATTTTCCCCTGCCTGCCCTTGGGCAAGGGAGCCAGGACATCTCAGCCCAGCAGCAGGCAGGGCTCAACTGTATCCAGAGCCCCACAGCAGAACGGCCCCATCCTCTGCTGAGGATCAGGAATAAGAATCATAGAGTGATTTGGGTTGCAAGGGACCTTCAAAGATCATATAAATCA
This sequence comes from Zonotrichia leucophrys gambelii, assembly GCF_028769735.1. Classification (NCBI taxonomy): domain Eukaryota; kingdom Metazoa; phylum Chordata; class Aves; order Passeriformes; family Passerellidae; genus Zonotrichia; species Zonotrichia leucophrys. Next base: position 79,200,272 of record NC_088169.1, read on the forward strand.
CCCCTCCTGTCATGGGCAGGGAAAACTTCATGAGTTCAAAGCCCCATCCAACATTACCTTTAATACTTCCAGTGACCAACAACCCTATCCAAAGGAATGGTTTAGGAGGAAAGCCCAACAATCCCAATCCAAAGACAAGGTGTCACCTGGCAAGGCTGCAAGTGACCACCTCTGTTCAAATCAACACCAAAGGCCCCGTGCTGGGGTCCTGCCCATATCACCCTGTGCTCACCTGCTGCATCCTCAGCGAGTCCAGCTCTCTCTCCAGGCGTGTGCGCAGCCGCCGCTCCATCTGCTCCCTCTTCTCACAGGCTGCCTGCAGCTGTGTCAGCGCCTGCTGCAGCTTCTCCACCTTCTCCACGTAGGCCTGCTTCCTGCGCAGCTGTGGGGCACAGGGCTCAGCAGCCTGCAGGGCACTGTACCCCACCCCAGGCCACTGGGGCCCCTGAGCACTTCAGGCACACACTGAGCTTGAGCATGGCTTGGGTCATTTGCTTCCAAGAGGGATAGGATGGTGCCTTTGATGGGCAGGGAATGTGCACAGAAGGCATTGCTGGGACGGGACACAGCTACCCTTTTTGGAAGGAATGCTGCCCCAAATCTTCCACCCACTGGTGATCTGCTAACCATGAAAACCCCATAGGCCATTTCTAGGCAAGAGCTGTGATGTTGGTGGACACTCTTTGGGCAAATACGCAGGACAAATCCAGTTAAGAGGAATCCCCATGGGTTTTATTGACTGCTGACACTCAGCACACTGCCTGCACCCAAACAGAGGGGTTCTTTCTTCACTCCTGCATATCTGCTCAGCACAGGTGGAACAAGTGGAGTGCCAGCAGCCAGAAGCACTCCCACCTACTCCATCCTGTCCATGGTGATCTGTAGATGGGATGTCCTGGCAGCTAAAGCCAGCCCCTCTTTACATCTATAATGCAATTACTGAAGGGCTAAACATGACACAAGGATTTTGCAATGCAGGGTTTTACAGCCAGAGATTGCTCAAGCAGCATACCCCAAAAGGGGTACAAATTCCTCTTCTGTCACCCTAAATCCATCCATCCATCCATCCATGTCACAGGTGAAGTGAAATACAGACTTGCTTACAGCAAAAGCATAGCTTGGTCTAAACAAACCTCCCTAATGCCTGGCACCAACAACTGGCAGAGTGACCTCCTTAGCCCTGCTGCAATCTAGGGTAATGCTTACAGCTCCCTGGGCTTTCCCTGAAAATTAATGAGATTATAAACCCCACCAGTCTCTGGCAGCAGCATGAAGACTGCATTCCTTAGGAGCTCACGACTTGGCAAGACCCACATAGCAGAGACTTCTTGCTGAAAGTGCTACTTTGGCAGTAGGAAGGTGTTTGTGTCACCTCCAGCCACACCAGCATGGATAGAGAGGGTTAGGGAGCTCCCCCAGGGTCTCTCTTTGGCAGCAGACCTCATCTGCTCCCCAAGTCCTGCCAAATGCTGCAGGGTCCATCTGTATCACAGCAGCCACAATTTGGCATTGGAGCAGCCCTCTAGGCCCCAGGGTTCACACTCACACACCTCTGCCCTTGTGGCTGAGGCAATGCTCACGTGCCCACCACTGCCTTCAAAAACAATTTTGCATGAGATATGCAACAAGACAGTTCTCATAAACATTCAAAAACAAAACAAAAAAAAAAAACTACCAATGCATTTAAAACACAAAGTATAAAATGTTGTAATTCATATTAATTTGGGTTGCCAGTGAAGCATGGATCCATAAGGGAAGGTTGGCTAAAATCAGAGACATGTGACGCTAAGCTCCAACATCTCACAGACACACAGACTCCAAAAAACCCCAAAACTGGATGGCAACTGGAGAGGTACCAATCCATCCTCCTGCTGCATGGTAGGATCAACTGCACATAAAACCTGGCACATATCTCTATAAGTTGTTTACAAAATCACCCAGGGGTAGGAATTACACGACCTATCCCTGCAAACTACTTCACAGCTTATTTTCCTTTACTGCCAGAAAACTTTTACCCTAATGCCTAATCTGGCTTTCTCTTATGCAATTTAAGCAAATTACTTCTTGTTCTGTCTCCAAACTGTGATCTACTAAAGCAAGAAGCATTTAATTAAACAATTCACTTCTTCACCAGATCAGCAAACTTGCCTGAACACTGCCCTTGTCCTGGGAATTAGAAAATGAAGATGAAGAACAGCTAAGGCTAAAAGAAGATCATCCAAGCAAATAAATCTGAGTAAAGATGAGTGGGTCTTGGAAAAATATCTGTGCTAGAAATGTAACTCCGGTCTGAACAATTGAATTCTACAGATATGAGATTTGAATGAAAGACTGTAAGAGATGGAGAACCCACTATCACTCTAAGTAGATTGTTTCAGTGTTCATTACTCTTAACTCTTTATTTTCAGCCTGATTTGTTCAGCTTCAGCCTCCAAACACTGCATCTCATTACTTCCTCTTATGTTAAATAGAAATGTTTAATCTCTCTACAGCAACCCTTCTTCATCCATCCCTGGATGGATAAAGGGAGAGCAGTGGATTTTGTGTACTTTGACTTCAGCAGGGCTCACCATACTGTCTCTCACAATATCCTCATGGGTAAACTCAGGAACCATGGATGAGTGGACAGTGAGGAGGATTAAGAATTGGCTGAAGAGCAAATCCCAGGTGGCAGAGGGTCTGGTTGGAGGCTTGTCACTAGTGGTGTCCCTCAAGGTACAATACTGGGTCCAGCTTTGTAAACCTATGAATCAATGACTTGACTGAAGGCACAGGTGCCTCCTCAGCAAGCTGCCTGCAGAGACAAAGCTGGAAGGAGCTGCTGACAGCCCAGAGGGCTGTGCACCCCTCCAGAAGGACCTCAACAGGCTGGAGAGATGGGCACAGAGGAACCTTCTGAAATTCCACAGGGGAAAATGCAGAACCCTGCACCTGGGGAGAAATAAGCCCATACTCCAGTACAGGATGGGAGCTGACGTGCTGGAGAGCTCTGCAGAGAAGGACCTGAGGGTTCTTTACTATGTGAGTGTCCGAGCACTGGAACAGATTGCCCAGAGAGGTTGTGGAGCCTCCCTCACTGCAGATTATCAAGAACCATCTGGACACAATCCTGTGCTCTAGGATGACACTGCTTGAGCAGGGAGGTTGGACCAGAAGACCCACTGCTGTCCCTTCTAATCATAACCATTCAGTGATTCATGTTCATGTGCACAGTCTGAAGCTCAGACAGCTTTCACTTAAACTCTTCCCAGCAAAGAACAGCTTCTGGACCCCAAACAAATTGTACAGCTGCTTTCTGAGCCCCTCTCCAATTATTCAGTTTTCTATTCAAAGCATGGAACTGACACATGATTCCCGTAGCAGTCTGCTAAATGACATGTGGTAATAATACCACCTACACATTTTGAATTAAATCCTTCTACAAGCAGACACTCAAGGATAATGCAGATTTATACAGAAGACTATCTTATGTTAATTCAACTTACTCGCTACTGCTTATTTCTTAAGGCTTGATTTAAAATGCTGTTAATTACATGCTGGTGGTAGAACAAATCTGGGCAGATTTACAAAGCAGTGTATGAGCTAGAGCTCTGTTAACAATAATAACAGTCATTGTGATTTGACTGAATTTGTGTTTTCCTCAATATATTCCAAATTATAGTAAAAATCCCTGGCTTAAAATGAAGGTTTAACAGTGCAGCTTATCTTCTGCATGTATTTAAGTAAGATCCAGAAACATTGGAGACTGTTGAAAAGGTGCTTGGAATCAGCCATGAAAACAGGACAAAAGGGAAAGTGAGTACTGGAGTTTGGGCATGTGCTGGCAGCTTCAGGTTATCTGCACTTCACCCAAGCTGCCTGACACTGCCTTGAACAATTAAAATATACAGCTGGGCTAAAATTCATTTGAACTGCCCCTAGAATGAAAAAAGAAGCTAAAAGGTACCAGATCAACATGGGTTTGTCAGGCTAAGGACTCTGATATACTCTGGCAAATACCAAGGCATCACTTTCATAGGTCACCTCTGAGACTTCCATGCCCAGGGCAGGAGATTACCACCTCTGTAACACCTACAGTACCCCAGACAGGAATTTACCACCTCCATAACTCCTACCATGCCCTAGGCAGGTTAGGAGCTCCCTAGAGCTAACCTCTGCTCAGCTCTACCAGTCCACAATCCAGGATCCAGCAGACGCACATTTCTGTTGAATGACTAGACTAAAACCTGACTACTGCCAAGCTCTTAGAGCCCTAAGGCTGCAAACATATTTACTACAACACAGCAGGCACAAGGTAGGTTCTTGAACCACCTGCCTGGAGACCACTGTATAAATGCTTCTGCCTTCACTAGTCTCTACTCAGCAAATCAATATTACCTGCCAGTACCACACTGACAGCCTGTGGACCAGACACAAGCTAACCACTATTTCTTCCCATCCCCTGCATGATGCCATGAGCATAGAAGCAGGCATTGCCACCTAAACCATTCCTTTATTCAGCCCTTTGTAATGAAATGCAAATAGAAAACCTCAGGTTGCCTTTCAGCCAAAGAGTGTCAAGTGAATTATGTACAGATTAAAGATATGCTGGCTCCTGCAGCTACCCCAAAGGGACTGCTTCAAATACACCCAGATGGTGAGCAGGCTTTAGCCTAACGAACAAAGGAGCAGTTAAACTTAATGTGATCCTCTTCTTGCTGCTGAGTGCATCCATCCAAGGAAATCGAGTTTTTAACATGTTTCTAAACAGGGAGTCAGAATGGGCCATTTTGGTCAGGTACAAACCAGCAATGTCTTCAGCACTCACACATAGCACTTTAAATCTTCCAGACTCTAACCAGTGGTTTAGCCTGACAGAGAGTCTATCATTGTCATTTTACTGTCAATAAAAAACATTCAAAAACCACAGAGGTCAATTCTCCCTTCGTATTTCCAAGACAATGAATGGCACTTAGGTTAATTGCAAATATTAGAGAAAGGCTTTCTCTGCTCCCCACAAGACCCCTTGCATCCCGGCTCCCCTTGCCAGCCCTGGGGACGGAGCAGGTGGAAAATGAGGCTCTGAAGGGGAGCAGAGCTGCCCAAGATCCTGCCAACAGTCTGTGCCAGAGTCTGAACCTCTACCTAATCTGCCAGGGCAGAGGGTCAGCCTTCCTGTCATTGATGACCTGCCACTTAGGTAGTAAAGATCAGGTTCCTTTTACTCCCCATAAAACATTCTCCCTCTGTTGGTCACAGGGACAGAGATTTTAGGGGTCTGAAAGGTCAAAAGGGCCTGTTCTGACAGTTTTACCCAATCTGCTAGCATGCATAGACTTTCAACCAGTTACTGGATCCATACTTCCTGATTTGAAGGTCCTTAAGGAATACAACAAATTGAGACTTTCTTCACCCATAATGGAGAACTGATATTGTCACTCTTAGCTATAGGCAAAACTGAACATTATTTCCACTATGAATTTGTCCATTTTCAGCTTCCAACTGCTAGGTATTGCTCTGTCAGTTTAAAGAGCACCCTGTGCCTGGGATTTTGCTTCCTCTCTGAATACCTATTTTCACTATCAGGCTTATATGATTACTTATTGGGATTTTTGCACTTCTTGGGTCTCACAGTATGATAGGTTCTCTTCAGATCTCAAATAAAACCTGCAGCTCTAAATCCTGGTCAGTCAGTCTGCTTCCATCCAGATCAGCCAGATATTTTAAGATGTGAAGTCACCAAGTCCTGCATTGCTGTGTGCATCTCAAAAGCTGGTATTCTTTGGTGAGAAATGGGATGCACTAACACCACATGTCTCTATCACAGTCCCAGGCCAGTGAGTAGTCAGTTTTTTATTCAATTTTTCTGTTAAATACTACCATTACCTCAGCCACCAGCTAGGTGAATTTAATCTCCCTCCATGTTAAAGGCTTTGCTCTAGACACAAGTATGGTCTACTTTGCTTGCTTGTTTGGCTCAGTATTGTGTAACTACACATTTTCTCTATAAAAGGGCAAGTGCAAGGGAAACAGGAAGACCTAGCACCCTGTGGGTAGAAGAGAATCAGGACTTGGATGGAGAAAGGTCTAACTATGAGCCATGTGCATCCTCAGAGCACAGAAATATTGTCCATGCCTCACCTCCTCTTCCAGCTTGATAACCTTGGCTTGTGCATTGTTTAGGGCCTGGTCAAGGATTTCAATGTGCCTCCGCTGGTCCTCATTGGCTGAACGTAAAGCTGCCAGCTCCATCTCCAACTTTTCCTTCTCCTTCAAGTTCTCTCTGTCTGAAAGAAAGACAAGAACAAGAGCCACACCATGAGGACAGCTCACAGACCACACACCAGAGGAAAGCTGCCACCTCCCTGGAAGAACAGAAATTATGAAAAGCAGCAGCGAGCAGGGCCTTTACAACACAGTGCTGAGACACAGTGGGCAAGGAGCTCCTACTGGCAGGGCTCAGCCCCTCAGTGCCCAGCCTTACACCAGCAGCAGAGACCAGTGGCAGCTTGGGCTGCATCTGTACCAGCAGAGCTTGTGGCCCCCAGCACTACCTCAGAGCTTTCCATTCTGCTGAACTGCTAGCACATCCCCCAGAAACACTCTGGCTTGCACCAGGTACCCCTTTTTTACACAACACCCTGCATCAAGAGCTGCTGATAGCTGCCAGCTTCAATTCTGCCGCCTTCTGTGTTGGCCAAGAAACCTCAGCCCCACGGATGTGGGCTGTGCTGTGCCTCGAGCTTTTTATTTGCAAAGATGGAGATCGTGACGCACAGAAAATTTGAAGAAGCCGAATAGTAAACACAAATCTGTGCTGGACAGCCTGAAAATGGAAAGAGGGGAAAACAGGAACAAAGAATATGATAGGAGGCCTCTGTACAGGCTTCCTCTGCCCATGCAAAGAAAAGGGAGGCTGTGGGAGCCATTTCAGGCCTATGGGGCTCTGGGTGACCTTCCAGACCTGCAGGACTTAAGGATCCAGTGGCCAGTGCTCCCCTTCTATTAAGCATTAAGAGTGAGACTAAAGCACGCAGATAATCTCTGTGCTGAAAAATCATCCCTTTTTTGGGTAAGATTTAAAACAACATTAAAAAAATAAACAACCGGCTAAATTCAGTCTGCTCTGCTCACATCTTTGTCTCCAGCAACAAATTGCAGGCCCACCATTGACTTTGCTGGCAAACTGCCTGGGGAAATGCTTGGCTCCATCTGCTTCTGCCCTGACAGTGCTGAGAAGCCACTTCTGGGAGCACAAGTGTCACAGGCCAATCACTGGTTCCCTGATGTCAGAACACAAACAGTTAATGACTGGGGTGAGCAGGGGATCGAGGTTCCTTTCAGTCACATCTGAAATTTCAAAATCTGGCCTTTGTTCTGAATGACAACAAAAATAGATACTTGGAAGGCCTCCAGGAAGGAAAACTTCCTCCAAAAATTTATTTGGCATCAATTAAATGTTGTTTTCATTTTTGATTTTTTAAAACATAGCATTACATAATTTATTATTTTTTAACTGAAGTGAAAAGTTGTTTCAAAAACACTGAAACATGGGAAACCTGCCCCAAACATCCAGCCCACGCCACCCAAATGTGGCCACTCAAGCTGAAAGCCCAATCATCCACCTTCCCCCAAGCAGGGTCAGAAAACTTTTCATGGCCAAAGCCATTCCATTTTAGACCTGAACTACCCCCAGCAGAGCCACATTCTTCCTTAGTGTGAGGTGGGATGAGAACAGGTTTAATTCACACACTATCAGCAGGTGCCTGTAGCGAGGTGAGATGGACACAAGCTGAGCCATGTGTACAAGGCAAAAGTGGACGAGATGAGCCCAAACCCACCCACCTGTCCTCTCATTTATACCACCAGGAGGAACTCAGCACCTCATAAAAACTGCTGGTGCCAATACCATCATGCTGGTCACTGCAAAGCCCACAGGCAAAGCCCAGTGAGTGCTGTGGACACTGCACCACTGACTGCCACCATGAGCCATCTTGGGATGATGGTGGCCTTCCTCTTCCCTTGTTGGCATGGGATTTTAGGATTGAATGGCAGACCTCTTCCTTCAATGCGAAAATATTTACTTCAATCAGATTAGCCAGAAGGAACATTAGTATCTATTGTAGAAAAGTGTAAATCTGGGCAAATTATCAGGGAGCTAATGTCATTAGAGGGTGAGGAAGCTGGAAGATGAATGCTATTTCAGCGCTCCACTGCACCACCTCATGCTGGGACCACACACGCTCTGCTCTGGATTTGAAACCCGAGTTTCACGTTACACATGGGGATAACATAGCAAAACAGTGCTTGGGATCCTCATTTTCAATTTCCATTCATGGAAGTTGAAGTCCTCAGCCTACCCCGTTGCATTGTGCTTTCTATCCTGCCAAGAGGACTAATTATACACAAATACACAAAATAATCACCACTAGAAAGCTGGCAAGAAAAATTTCCTGAACAGCTCTCAACATTTCTCCATGTCAGCTTCATCCTGTAAAATTCTAGATGTACATTTTATAAGTTCTTTACTTGCATTAATTTTTAGTGATGAAGGACTTAGTTGAACTTATCTTAAATTCTCTTGAAGTGCAAACAAAGTATCCTTAAAGTCTTAAAACACTGTTTTACTGCACTACCCTTGCATACACCTTTTTAACTAAAGATCTCTAATTAATAACTATTTCTGTGTTCTGCTGGGTCACTGCCATACCCCATTACAGAATAGCTCCCAAAAGACTTCACTGTTGCAGCTCACAGTTGTAATCTCACAGCTTTCTACGGACTGACTCTGACTGTTGTACCTCCACACACTGTGGATATTACACTTGTATTCCAGCTGAGTAGAGGAAAGGTGATGAAGCGAGGAGGCTGCTTCAGTACTTCTCAAACAGGCTTTCTGACTTGTCAGGCTGGGCAAGTGCATCAAAAGTAGACAAGTCTTGAATCTGCTTTGAAATGGAAACTTTAGACAAAAAGATACAGGCACGAGATGACCCAGACTCAGTGTAACTCAGATGTGACTCCCACCTTAGCACACATCACATCTGAGTATCAACTTATTTGACCATCTCAATACATCCCAAGCTGATTTTTGCCTTGCTCTGATGCTGCAGAGTGGCAACATGGACATATTTTAAATACAGTCCTTGCTTCAAAATGACCACTGCTGGCAGAAGAAAATATATCAAGTTACAGCAGCTGGAGACTAATTTGGCTGCAGGAGATTTCCTGCGAACAAGAGTGGTTCCCACAGCACATCCCTTGCAGCACTCCCAATAACGTCTCTTATGCAGGTTTTCATTTCCCAGTGGTGGCTCTTCACTCACAGCTGTCAATTCCACAGATGCCTTCCAGTGACCATGCCTTTCCTCAGTGAAACCTGAGGGACTTCTTTAGCCTCTCATTACTCTTGCAGCTCCTGACATGGCAAGTGTGTGGAGGAGCTCTGTCATATGCCATCCCTGGTCACAGGCATACACCATGGCAGCTGCTGCCAGTCACCCTTGGACCAGCTGATGTACCAGGATGGGGCACAGGAGTCACCTCTCCTGCTCACCTAGATCAAGCTGTATCCCAGCCAACTCCAGCGACCCAACCTTCCCAAACAGCCATGGCTGTGAGACAGGGGACCAAGAGCAAGATGGGCCCTCATGCTCCAACAGCCTCCCCAGACTGACTGTCAGAAAGAATCTGAAAGGAGGACAGGACCTTGTTCTAACCTCTGATTGCCTGCTCCAAGGACCTTTCAGTAGCTGGTATCCATCCCATAATAATAAACAAAATAAATGAATTGGTATTTACACCAAGCAGCCAAACAGGAGAAGGTTTTCCACAGTTTTACTATATTCTCTACACATCAAATAGGGCCAGATTGCCAGCTATTTCCCTGCAGAAGAGCAGCAGAGCTACTGTCCATCTGCCCAATCCTCACTCAGTCCTCTGCAGCTGTGGTTTGATGCTGACAAAGCTGGGCCAAAGGAGGCCTGGAGCAGCAATACAGATTATTTCCTGATTATTTCTGGTCTGGAAATGGGAACATTTTTTTTGCCTCGGATATTTGGGACAGAGATATATGCACAAGTTCAGGGCACATGAACTGAACACTCCCACAAAGAGTACACACTGCTAAAACTGTCCATGTATCCCCACTAACACATGTGGAGCCATGTGGATGGGCACAATTCATCTCAGACACCTGAAAAAACAGTGCTCCCACAGTTCAGAAATCCCAAAAAAACACACAGAATCCTCACACTCCATCAAAATACATTTTTCCCAAGATATGAGGATAATAAGTTGCATTGTAAGCTTTCTCTCAGCCCCATGTCCTTGAAACCATCCTCAATCATCCTGCTTCTTCCTTTCCACAGCATCTCTCAGCCTCCTCCTAAGTGTCTCTTCTCTTGCCTGTATGGGCCTATATGCCTCCATCAGTCGCTGCTTCATGGCTTTCCTTAAAAAACCCTTTTCCCTGAAAAGACATCACGTAATTATCTTTTAACTAATATGGTGTGAGTATTTTCCAGCCCTGCCTAGCACTCAATTCTTAGAGGCATGTGGCCTGGCTTTGTCTATTATAATTGCAAAGAATAAGATTTTTTTGTCACCTGCAGTCTCCATCTCAGAGCACATGACTGCTCTGCACTGTTGCACTGCTAATGGAAAGCTCTGTGAGGAACTGAGAAATGATCCCTGAACATCCTTCCTTGCCAGATTTCTTTTTCTGGGAGTCTTTCTCAATACTGGAGTTTTACCATTAAAAAATTGCTATGCAGTATTACCAGCCTCAATAATCTTATCTTTCTTCAGCTCATCACCAGAGTGGCTTAAAAATGACAACTTTTAGCAAACTGTGGATGTTGGAGCCTTCTTATATAACTTGGGTCATATTTCCCTGCTGTCCTCCAAAAACATAGGGACTAGAAATCTGCTTTTGCTTTCCTAATGAAAATTTAGATTTGCATTTATTAACCTGCATTTACTTAATAACCTGCCACTCTTCGGAATAAAATCCAAACATCACCTTCACAACAAACCTCTTCTTCTAAAATGACTATTTCAATCTCAGTGTATTTAAAGCAGCTAAAACTCAGTTTCCTTCTTCTCAGTTTTCTGCCTGTGCATCCTATTAAAAGACATGAGGAAGATAAAAACTGTGCTTGCAAAAACCCCCAGGTGAGCAATGAAGTGCAGCCGAACCCCAGACACAGTCTGCCCCAGTGGAAGACTCAGACACACACGAACATCAGGGTATAAATGCAGTCAGCAAAAGAGGATTTCCAAGCAGAACCTTTTATGGACTCTGAGAGGGGTGCTTGTTAGGCAGACACCCTGATATCGAGGTCAGCACTGTGCATGTCCCAGCAGCCCAAATAACATGACTGAAGAGGACTTGCTTTACATGTGCCCATTTTTCTATTCTTGGAAGCACTCTGCATTGCATTAGTAACATTTAGCTCGCTGGCCTAGCCAGGAGACACTCCAAGCATCCAGACCTTCTTATGTGACAGGATCCAAAAAGCTATATTTGTTTGTAAGCTGTGAATTGATTGCAGCAATATGCTGAGTGCACAGCACAAAGTTGCACTGCTAGATATTTACCAGCAGAAGCACAGAGCATGTTTATGTACTGGAAAAGAACTCAAACCGAGTCCATCCCGGGGATTTAACTCCTCCTTGTAGCTAACAGCATATGGCAACACTGCCAGGTTGTCTCTATATGAAGAGAGCAGATCCCGGTCTCCAATTTCTACTGAGCAGCTTATCCCATCTGAACTCTTTCCGAGGATGACAAGATTTATACAGCAATACCCTTTCCTTAAGAGATCATCCCATTGCATTTGCAGCAGTATCTGCACACCTTTATGCCATTTGCTAATACGGCAAAGCTAACGTGTCATGGAAAAGATCCCCAGATTCTCTTCTGGTTTGTGCACACGTGTACCAAATGATCAGCTGTGCTGGCATCATCGCTGCTGGTGGGAGCCAGGAGAAGGCTCTCCAGCATTTGGAGCAGCTGCTGGACATTGCAGGGCTGGTGGTGAGACATGTTGAATAGTACCAAGCTCTGCAATGGAGGTAGATGGTTCTCCACTGCAGTTGCAGCTCATCTTCCTACAACGCATTGGGAATGGATGCTTCCATAGCAATAGAAGCCGCAAAATCTCTGTCACTTCAGCCCTTGGTAAAAAGCATGGTTGAGCTCTGCTCTTTCTGCTCTTAGCCAAACCGTGGCACTGACAACTAGGCAGCAGACCTCATTCTGAGCTTTTCCCAGCCAAGAGAAGAATCTGGCTTCTCTAAAAAGCATGCATCTTTAGAGATTATCTCTGCAAGCAACACTTCACAATTTCAGATAAATATTTATCAAAAATAAGCTAAGTTGTGTTACCATTAACTCCCACTGCTTGGTTCTGGTGCTCAGAGGGAAAAAACCCTACCCCAAACAATCCAGTCTGCAGCTTAAACAAGACTGTGTGATGACTTAGCTGAGTAAAACCAAGCCACAAGCAGAATAACAATTAATAGCAAAGTATTCACCTCCACTCCACTATGTATACATGTGTGCATGTATATATGCATATATATATACATATCTGCATCTTCCAAGCAGATCAGCACAGTACTCACTCTGAGTGGCATAAAGGCCCTCTGTTGCCTTATCCTCATGCCCATCGAAGTCTCGGCTGGCCAGCTGCCTATTGGCTGTCTCCAGTCGTTCTGCAAAAAAGAGGAAATACTTCAAGTATAAATATATGTATATAAAACTGTAGGCCAACCAAGAAAATAAGATGCATGCCAGCAGAGAAGTATAAATAGACTCTCTGAAGGAGGATATTAAAATGGAGGCTGACACATACATAAAAGATGAGGCCTTTGACCTCTTCCATGAAGCTGTGTTATTCAGATTCACAGAAACTGGAAGAAAGTCTCTGCCATTCACAGCTGACATGCCCAGGCAATCACGTCTCTACCCAGTCGTGTAAGGAGATGGCTGCTTTCCTGCAGTGAAGAGCTGCCCCTGGTGCAGCAAGACATCCTGGGGAACAGGAGCCCCCAGCCCAGTGACACCACTCCTTGAGGATGCCCTGGGAAAGAAGGCATTTTCTGGAGCCAAGGACAGCTTTCCCTGGAAAAGTCCTGCCTTCAGAAACTTCCCCCCTTCAAAAAGACAATGTGTCCCACTTACATCATTGCAAAAAACATGTCAGCTTGAAAAAGGCACCTCACTGCAGGAGCAGTGAGTACCCAAGTAGTTCCCATAGGCAACCTGGATGGGCGATAGTTACCCAACATATCCTCCATTTGCTTTCTCAAAAGGATACACCCTCAAATTTAAGTTTTTTAAAAAAGAGAAAACCTTTGATACTGGGCTACCAACCTGTGAAGGCACTGATCTTGGAGATTTATGGGTAACACAGCACTGTTCTACATTACAATTTGCTCTTTAGCTCTTTAGGAGTGGGCAGGTTTCTCAGTTTGAGACAACAGGATACTGTGACTGGTGGCCTTGCTGTCAAATCCATATTTTCAAGTGTTAAACACAAAGGCACCATCTGGAGCCGACTCTTACACTTTGCCAGAAGGTATTTTTGCCACCAGGAGGGTGACAGCAGTTTTGTCTAATGCCAATGAGGAAGGCCTTATTTCTCATGATGTGTATCTAAACATTGTGTGAAGCCACTCTGCTAAAGCCTGCTGCTCTGGAGCTTGTTAGTGAAACACCATGTCAACCAAAGGGGGAAAAAATACACAAGCAACTGTAACGTACCACGGAGATCCCTGTTGAAGTCATGAAGTCTCCTAATTTCTCCTTCGAGTTTGTTTCTCATCGCTTTGTCCAGGGACTCCCTCTTAGTGGTGGTCTTCACCAAACCTTCATAAGCTTCTGAAATCCTCTGAATCTCAATCTCAAACTGAAAGGAGAGTTCCTGTTAAAGCCCTGCAGGAATGTGTCCCGTTCCAGTATTTGCCCGGCACATTCCAATAACACAAGGGGTCAGGCAATGCTCATGTCCAGTGTCATGCCAGCCACCAACTCTGCAATGACCAATCTCCCTGGCAGACAATGGCATGAATCCCCAGAAATGCTGGTGGCTCCTGCACTGGGGACCCCCATAAACACCCTGTGAGGCAGCTCACCATGTCACAACACCCCAGGACACCCCACCAGCACCTCCCAAAAAAAGCTTGAGGTGGGCTAGACTTGATGGAACTGCTTGGTTGCCTTTGGTCTATGACCAAGGTGACTGCTTTAATGCCACCCAGGAGCAGAAAAAACAAGAAATGGTGTACTTATGTGGGCTGTATTCTCTCCTAGAAAAGGTGTAGGAGGCAACATTTATTGTTCAACCGGTCCCTGATCCAGAACTTATCTCTGAGCTCTGAATGCCACCAAAAGTATTTTAGGCTCAGCTCTGGCCTCCGGTCACTTTTAAACTACTATGATCCATTCCTTTCCATCCTTGACTGAAGACTGCTTTATACAAGAGAAACTCTCTGTAACAAACAGAACCAATTGTTTTGGGTTTTTAATCTTCTTATCCTCACCTTCTTGAAATCTGGCAAACTGCAGGCAAGGTATGCAGAGGAATCCCTTAGTGGTGAACTTGCATTTTAGGACCCGAGCCCAAAAGGCTGACAGAAGACTAGTCCTGAGTAGAGTTTTGCTGTTCAGCTCAATCCATCCAACTCTTTTAATAAGATAATATCATGTTAAGTGATACAGCTTTGGTTAAATTATTGCTGCAGAGATGATCAATGCTGATGTGGGAATCTGTTCCTGCATGCCTGGCCCTTGTGTTTGTGGAGAAGGGCTTGATAATGTGCACAGGCTGGAAAACCAAAAGACACACGCAGCCTCCCACGTACCTCTCTAAATCTGGTGCTTTTTTGGCCTCTTGAGTCATGGGTGGGACAGATTCAAGAGTTTTGAAGCCAGGGTGCAAGCTCACCTCCACTTGCTGAAGAGCTAGGTTCCTCTCAGTAAGCTTCAGGCATGATTTTCCAGCTGCAACACTTGCAGAATGAGAGCTCCAGAGACACTGGAGCTGTCACCCCTCTCTGGGTGTATAGGAACCCACAGTGAGGCTCCAGTAGCTTGGACCACTCTGTGGAGATACAGCCCGTGGGCAGGCAGCACCTCCAAACCATGCACCAAGGAAAGCCTGGCAGAGCCATGAAGGGGAAACCTGATTACCTTCCCCAGTTTCTGCTTCCAGCTTGTTCACAAGCACAAAAGCTGAAACAAGTGGGGACATTCAGACTAGCCATGAGAAAGCATTTCTTTACTGAGTGGGTGGTCAAACCCTGAAACAGGTTTCCCTAGAGAGGTGGTCAATGCCTCCAGCCTTTCAATGCTTTAGAGGCATATGAACAATGCCCTGAGCAAGATGCTTTAATTTGGTTCACTTTGAATTGTTCAGGGAGTTGGTGAGCCACTATCTGCAGGAGAAGATGCTTTCTCCAGACAGCTCCTACCACAGTAGAGCAGATTTGCCAGCACAAAAGTGGCTTTCCACAGCCTAACAGTCTGGCCCAATGCAGCTGGTTACCACAAGGGCTCTGCTTGGCCCTCTATATGCTGGTATTTCCCAAAACACATCACCACACCGCCTGCAGCCCTGGAGGCAAAAACTTCCTGTAGCAAGTGCTCCATCAGCACTGAACAAAATTAAAGGAGAGCAGAAGAACAGCCATAAATTGTGTTGGCGTTTCTCAACAGCTCTGGGATTTCCTTCTCCTTCTTCCATGGAGGAAAAAAAAAAACAATTCAGCATTTTCTCTGCCTGGTAGCTCCTGGAGCCAACCCACTCAAACAACCCACACATGTGGCACGGGGAAGAGCCAGCCCAGCCTAGCAATTAAACTTGAGCAGGTAACACTACTCAGAAAAGAGAAAATCATCCAAAAAGCTCAAAATTAAATGCACACAATTTCTCTTCCAACTTTTTTTAGGTAAGAAAAAAAGGCAACTCATCAAACAGCAGAGGGACTCATCAGCACCTTGTACCTCTCTAGAAAAAGGTCTGTTCACACACAACTGAGAATGTGACAACCCTCAGAACTGAGCTGTTTGTGCAAATGCCCAGGGAGTCCTACAAGTCAAGCTGACTTTCTCCAACTTCTTCCCCTATTCTGTAATGAATAAAAGTGATGGGAAGGTCGTCCTACCTAGAATAAAATTGTTATCCACAAACAAGTACTCATTCCTGACCTTTCCACTTGCAACAAGAGGGAAGAGTTTTCACATCCAAAGTACATAATTTAACTCAATCACATTTTCAGAGGCAATGTTTGTGGGAACTGAGGAAGACCTGCCCTGACCTTGTGTTCAAACACGGCAAAAGCAGCATGGGAGGGATACCATGTGTTAGAGATTTGGTTTCCTGAAGAAAGAATGCACTTGAGTATGTGTTTCACTTTAATAGTCTGCTTACATTCCCCCAAAGTCAATGGGACTCAAGTTCACACTTTATTGGCTGAAGTAAGACTTCAGCCCATGCTTGAATACCTTTCTGTTGGTGTCTGATGCAATACACTTGCAGGGCATCCAAGATAAAGAGAGAACCATTTCTAAGCATGAAAGATACCAGAATATTTATAGGGCATTACACTTAAATACCTTTTACTGAACAATGCAGCTTTTGTAAAATTAATAGCTGGAATATTTCTTTTTGCCCACAAAGGCCACAGGAAGTCAGTAATAAAGTTTTTGCAGATTTCTTCATGAATAGTTAACATTGCTGCAAAATTTTTTCTAACTAAGTTTAGGAAATTCTGGGAATAAACTCAGCTCATCTTGTTGCAGAGGAGGCAGAAAGGACAGCAGCCACAAAATACTTGGTCTTTTTCCTAATCTGTTTGAACAGATTGTCACAAATTTCTCCCAAAGCTAAGGACAAGCTTCTCCCTAAGGTGGGACATGGTCTCTGAGAGCTGCTTCTTCTTCTCTGAAGGGTGTCTCCCTGATCCACACAGCATACAAAAAAAATTGAGCTCCCATACAGACTCCTAAATTCAGAGAGAAAAGACCTGCAGTCTAAGCTCATTTGTGTATAAGCGGTGGGAAGACATAAATGAAATACTAGTACACGGTCCTAAGTAAGTTATTTGGTCTGAGCTCTTAGGACCCAAAGTCAGCAGATCTGGGGAGCATCTCTGATTTGCCGTCAGTGAGCCTCAGTTTTAAGCAACTTCTACTGCATTAGATACAACTCTTCATCTTCTCACCCCAGGCAGTGCGCAAGACATCACCCTCCTGCACTGAAAAAACCTGCATATTTATAGAAAAGAGCATGCAGGATCTCTTAGAAAAATGGGTTTCAAGTAAAATCTTTATCAAATGGTCCTTTCAGATAAGGGGACAGTGCTTTTAGAACCAACATGTTCAAATGGATGTCTAACATCAGTTCTTAGAAACTCAAGGAGCAGTAACTGAAAGCCTCTAAGACAACCCAGTTCATCAATTTCATGGATGGAAATTGGTGAACAATGGACAACCCCACTGGCGGCTGTTACACTTCCAAAGAGTGTGGAGCAACACACGAGCTTGTTGTGGTGGACGAGACTGCCTGGGACAAATAAGAACGTGCTCTTCACATGGTTCTCACCTGCATCTCTAACCCCTGTGCAGATGATGCAGGACCCTGCTGCACCAGGAACATACTGCCCATGGGAGACTTCCAGGGAAAGCTCCAGTGAGGCCAGCATGGAAGATGGAAGGGGAAAATACCCAGTTGAGAGATATCTGATGGACTCCTCTGTTTCATTCTAAAGACAGTAGAGCCCACAAGGCTCTACTGTGAGACCACCATGGACAGGCAGTAGTTAGAAGTGGCCAGTGGAGCATCCCCACTGCAGTGATGCAACTATGAAGAACAGTGTCCAAAGGCAGAAGCACCAAGATGTTATCCTGGCCAGGGATAACCATCCCAATCTCTAGACCTACCTTCTGCAGCTTGTCTGCCTTCTCGTAGTAGCCCTCCAGCTCCTGCCGCAGCACGTGGTTCTCCTCGGAGAGCATCTCCACCATCTGCTGCGCCCGCTCCACGATGGCAAAGGCGTCGGGTGTCAGCTGCTGGCCCGGCAGCGTCGGGGTCTGGGCAGCCACGGGGGCCGGCAGCGGGGGCAAGGAGCCTGGGAGCAGAGGGCCAGCGGTGGCCTGAGAGGACATGGGGCTGTGCTGCTGGGCCGGCGGCGGCGGGAAGGGCGGCGGGCATTGTCGGCTGTGGGAAAACACATATGGGGGAAGTGTCAGAGCCGCAAGCCCTCAAAATGCTTACAGGAGCTTTCACCCAGTGACTGCATGGTTTATTAATAGTGTTCTAACTGGAAAATCACGACTCCTAAATGCCAACAATCGCAGCGGTGACTGGGTAAATTGCCTTCTTGCCTACTCTTGACAGTGACGTACACATCTGGTATGAGTGCATAAAGGAAGCACTGACTCAAAACCAGCATTTTTGCCTAGGTGTGCAGCTAATACTTCAGCAGCCACCAGCCTCTTCCTGCCTCCCCTTCCCACCAACACCATGGCTGAGAAGCATAAGCTGGCAGGCTTGAAGAAAACACAAGGGATGCATTACTCACCCTTCGAACACCACTCCCCGCCCAGAGCAAGACCAGTGGATCAGCTGAGTTGGGAGGCAAGAGGAAGTGATGCGAGCAAAGCAGCATCCCTGAGTGGCTATAGCAAGTAGAAGAGGAAGTGCTGCTGCAGAACTGCTGGAGGCAGCCCCATTCAATCACAGTGAGCCATGAAAGCCATCCTCCAGTAGGAGACCTCATTGTGTCACTCCCCCATTAAAGGCATCTATCACTCACCAGACTCATATCAGGGAAAAATAAGCAGTGAGCTGGTAGTGGATCTGCTTGTGAGCTAGGCTTGCTGTCAGCAGGCAGCTCTTTAATATACCCGAATCATAATTTGCAGTGGCTGGAAGATAATCCAGAAGGATGTCTCAGCAGTGAGGGTAAGGCTGGAGCTGACAGTCAGCTGGGATGAGAGTCCCTCACCCGACCCATCTCCATCCCTCCCTCCACTGCACAGGCAGCCCTCAAAGCCTCGGCCACGGGAAGCAGTCCCAGGCAAAATCTCACTGTGCACAGGCTGAGCCACTTCTCAGCCCTGATGCCAAAGTTCTGAAATTTCTACGCTGATCTTGTTAAAGAGACTCAACCCACACCACGTGGTACTTCAGGCCCAGTTTGGCTGGAAAATAAGTTGGCTGCTGGACCCCACCTGAAGTCTGCAATCAAGCACCTTCTGGATTTGTACTTTAATGTAACCACAAGCTATTAGGCTTGCTGTGGATACCATTACCTTTATTTCTGTACTCTACACACAGCACAAGACATAATGAATGCACATATTTACCCCACTGGCCCTCAAAGAACCATGAATGCTTTTTCTTAGACAGTCAATTTTGTGCTATATAAGTACATAATAATTATGGTTACTGTTGTCTTCAGCACCTACACAGCTTCTCAAAATAGATTTTCAAAAGCCTTCAGTGTTGGCCTAATTCTACTGACAATAACCCACCACTTTGTTTGACTGCAGCAGAACAAAGCTGAAAAGTGAAGGCAATTTTAAAATCCTGCCCTAGAAAATGAACAGCACTGCTCTAACAAACTTGTCCCTGCCAAGCCACACGACAGCAAAGAAAGCCAGCAATTCAGCCTTAATCTTCTGTCCAAACTAGTGAAAGCAAATCTGCAGGCCCTCAGACACAGCACACACACAGTCCCACACTCTCACCCCAGCTTTGCCCAATGCATCCACTCTGGCACAGAAAGGTACTGAAATGGAGGAAACACTGAACACAAGTACACTGCTAACTTGTGTCTTCCCAGCATCCCTGGGAAGAAGATCCCAGCAGAGCTTCATGCAGCCAGCAGTGAGGAAAGCTGTGCTGAGCTCAGTCTGACATTGAGATGGCTTTGACCTGCCTAGCACAGACATGCTCTAAGGCTGTGTCTGTCCTGTAAATTAAACATCCACGGAGGCGGCTCATGAGTACAGGAAAGGGGCCATTTTCCCTGGCAGCTCCCAGGGCCAGAAGGGTTTGCTCTCAGCCCCAGGCATATAAGTTCTCTGGCAGAGGTGCAGGCTAATTACTAACAAGCTAGATGTCTACTGAAAGAGGATAAAAGACAGGAAGCCAGGGAGGTGCTGTATGGAGGTGCTGTATGACACTTCACAACAAAACACACAGGAATGAATAGAATCACAGAATGGCTTGGGGTGGAAATTATCTTTAAAAGCCATCCAGTCCAACCACCCTGCCACAGGCTCAGACACCTTCCACTCCATGAGGCTTCTCGGGGCTCCAACCAACCGGGCCTTGAACACTTCCCATGACAGAGCATCCAGAACTTCTCTGGGCAACCTCTTGCAGTGCCTCACCACCCTCAGCATAAAAACTTGCTTCCTTACGTCTAATCTAAATCTTTGAACCCTCTTCCAGTTCAAAGCTATCTCCTTTTATCCCATCTCTACAGGTCTTGGTAGAACTGTCCTGCTCCAGCTTTCTTATAAGTCCTCATTAAGTTTTAGAAGGCTGCAGTAAGATCTCTCTGGAGCCTTCTCTTCTCCAGGCTGAACAACTCCAACTCTCAGTCTGTCTTCACAGAAGAGGTGCTCCAGCCCTCTGATCATGGGCATAGTTGTCACACCAACCCCATAGTCCCCTTTTCCTTCTGGTGCTCCAGTGTGCAAACCTAGCAAGGTACTCGATGCCCACTGTGAGACTTGAATAATCTTTTGCTCAAAAATCTGAACAATAAATAACATCATGAGTGAGGGATGTCACTCCCAGTGCAAAAGACGCTCCACAAGTGAATGTGAACTCAGACAAGCATGCAACACCTCCTCAATGCTGCTGACAGCCAGTTTGTGCTCACATATTTTACCACAGCAATTAATTCAGTTAAATGTGAGCCTGTTTGTCTTTACCAAAAGAAAAGGCACCACTGGTTTTTGTGAAAGTAAAAACCCAACTGTCTGGATACAGTTACACTCCTACAAAGACACTGAGTAGCAGAAAATTTGGAAGATTTGCTGCAGATACAGATTTTCTCACTTCTTTATGGGAATAGCGTAGAGCAATAGACTTAAATTGATCTCTGAATCTAAACCAGTGGAGATACAGCAATCTTTCTTTTTCATTATGAAGCACAGCAGTCTTTGTCCATAGATACACCCTTTAGACCCTTGCATGAACTTTTGACACTGTACTTTTGGGAAATCTTAGCCTTTCAGCAATTTCATCTTTTCTTGTCACTTTAGTCTGTCTAGCTTTACACTACAGAGGAAGGAAAGACCACAGAGATCTCTATTTTCTTGAACTGCAAATGATTTTCTGAGCTACTAAAGATTTACACCCTGTAGCAGCTGCCAGCCACCAGAGTCTCAGCAGCCATGGTCACAGGAGAGATTCTCCAGTGTTTTCCAGCTCAGAAACAGAACAGGTACAAGTGACTTTATATCTCTTGAAGCACAGCTATTCAATAAAATTAATGTTTCTAACTTTCTTTTTACTTGTTTAATCTGTCCCAATTTAGTTCTGACTTAGCCAACTGCAAAATCTCTGAGTGCATACGTAATAAAATAAACACAGCAATTCACATTAACAAATCAGCATTTGCAAAAATAGGAATGTTACAACAGCAGCTTAGCTCCTATCCAAATTCTCATGTAAAGCTCTAAAGAAACGCAGCAATCAGGATTATCCTGAGGTCCTTTGGGCTTAGTAAAGAATGACATTCTCACAATGCTTTTACTGTATTCTAAATGTTGCTCCTACTCTGCATTAGAGCAGGTTAAAATCTTTCAGCCAAACATTCTAGTTAACAATCATCCTTCTTAAAAGCACGCAGCAGTGGAACATTATGAGTTTTGGCTATCTGCAATATTTCAGCTACATTTCTATTAAAAACATATTTTTTGTTGGCATTTTTGTAGATGTAGGCCCCCATAAGCTTCTGCAACATATTGTAAAGAAGGAAAAAGAGAAAAAAAATTAAGGGAAACAGCTTTTTCAATTAAGAGCACCAGCAGGCCATGAGGCTTTCAAGGGCTGCTGTGCAGGGGTCACCAAGCACTCTCTTTCTTTTCAGAGATACAGCATGCATAATAGCTTACTATCTATAGCTTGCAATACAATGTCTTCAGCAAAATACTTGACAATGGACCCCACTTTCATAAAAAACTCCTCCAGATGTTGGGGCTGCCTAAGCCCCCAAATTTAGGCATGGTCTTAATAGTCCTCTTATACTGGACCACCTGGGAGTAAGAATTACCAAGACAAAGAAATCTGGGGAGAATTTGTAAATTTATGTAGAAATAAAAAACCTGGAAAGGAAAATTAATGATAAAGTCCACTTGCTGTTGATGACCAGGAAATCATAAATACAACAGAGTTGTTGTTGGATAAAGCAGTGCAGTATTAGTAAATGAAAATGCCTGTAAATGTTCTGGAAAGGAAATTCCACCTCAGCCTTCCTACAGGTACAGTGAAGCTCTCCTCTCTTCAGGGATGGAAAGGGGCCAGCAGAGGAAGGACTTTGTTTCCAACACACCGTGGCATTTACATTCATAATTAAAATGCCCTGCTCTAACCTATTTAGCTCATCTTTCTCTGAATGCTGTGCCTTCCTTTGCCTCTAGGGCAGACTGGCCTATTTCATCCTTCAAAGACTCTCCCAAGGAACTTTATCTCACAACTTCATGCATCTTCTGTGGATGCTCTGGATGAGTCAGCGGATGAGAATAAGGCATTTCTAGGGTGCAGTTCTTTGAAGTTGCCTCAGGCTTTTACCTTACAATGAGAGTAAAAAAAGTGTGTGAAATGTGCTTATTCCTGCCCATTGACTGGGAGCCTTCAGCCAGGATACTAACCTCAGACCAGGTGTCTACCTGATTTCATTATGATTTCAGCAGTCACAAAGTAGACTTCAAACACTATTCTGTCTCGCTTGGAATAATATGGAAGAAACAGTATTATGACCATGAAGGAAAAAAACAGGATCATGGCAAAGTCAGGAAGCCCAGTCTGATGGTCATGGTGCAAGGAAACACAATTATAGATCCATCACTAAATGGTGACACAGAAAGAAACGGGAGAACATTTGCCAAAGCCCAGACATGGTCCTCATAGATGGAATCAGCAATAGTTGCAGTGTTTGTTTCAAAAAACACTCTGCAGACATGGACTCACGTCTCTTGAATTCACTGTTCTGTTGGTGATATTTGTTAGTTCTGGAAAGACTTGGCCCAGCTTCTTTGGTACAATTATGTGAAGATTCTCAGGGCAAAATGATAATCTAAAAAGACATCTGCTGTATCAAACACACCCTTGATAGTAGAGAGGGACAGGATACTGTGTTTCCTCACAGAGATTCACACTCAGAATAGATCCACACTCAGAACAGATTCTCAGCATAAAGAAAAGGTGCCTTCCTGAACCTCTGCACTTCTAGAGGAACCAGCTGGGATAATAACAGAGAAGGGTAAGGAGAAATGACAGGACATCATCCAAGCTGTGGAAACTGCCTAATTTCACTTTCATTTATTTTAATGTAAGGCATATTAGACCAGAAGGAAAGGATACAAAGCAAAGCTCTTCTGCAGGGCTGTCAGATGGAAGTGTAGCCTCCAACCCACGCTCATGCTTGGGCTATCCTTGCCAGAGAAAAGCCAGGACAAGTCAGCTTGGGTGTAACATCCTCCAGCTTGTGCACAGTGCCAGCAAAGTCGCATGCCTGGGCTGTCTCAGGGAAGAAAACGAGCTCCTTGTGTCCTGACAGCAGCCACAGACATGGCTGAATTGGTAACTATCAACAGGTTGTCTGAAAACAGCAGTAATATGTGTGGGGGAATAAATACACAAATACTGGAGAAGCAGCAGACTATTTCGGCAGTTAATTATAGACTTCTACATCCTGGCAGGGTGGAATTTTATGAGGCACATAAAAAATGGGATGTATTTAAGAACAGCCCAGATTTATTCTTTTCATTGATTCTGCATGCTGATTTTGAAAATGCATGGATTAAATCAGAATGAAAAGGTGCCTGCATGATTGTCTTCTGCACGTACCAAAAATTAATTCCCCTCAGTAAGAGGCAGAGTTTCCAGTTCAGGGCTTCATTTGCATTATACACACTTTTTATTAATAGTGCAGATAAAGAAATCATTCTGAATATAAGACACCAGGATCTGACAAGAGCCACTGGGATCAATGAAGAGGATTCATTGCACTGAGTGATCTGGATCCCAGTTTAAGCACGACACGGAGATACAATATCGACTTGAGCTGGTCCAAGCTCATCCATCCAGGAATAAATACAGCAAGCTAAAGTGAAAGGGTGGAAAATACTATCCTGGGCTGTGACAACTCTCACATCCCTGACTGGGTAACAAGCTGTATGGGGAGATCCCAGGGTGCCAACTGCAAGTGTTAATGAGCTATGTAAACAAGGAACAGAGTCAAATCAGAGGTGTTACTACACCTGATTAGCCTCTGGTCCAGTTGGTACTGAACCAGTGTTCAAGTTGGCTTTCCACAGTGAAAAAAAGGAATTTTGACAATAGTGAAATAAGTACAGGGCTCTGGGCTCCATCTGTTAAATGTATTAAAGGAATGATAGCACAGGTCTCTTCACTGTATTTGACAAAGATTTTGCAAAATCCCTGGTAACTAGAAAACACAGGCTGAAACTAAAATGGAGATCTTTGCCAGAGATGGCAATTAGCTAGTGGAACAAGGCTATAAAATCCGTGATGGATTCTCCAGATGGAGATTGTTATACTCACCAGGACTGAATGTTTCACAAACTGGAATTAATTCATGGAATCGTGCAAAAAACTAAATTAGATTAGTTCCAAGCCCTTTTACCTAACAAGCCATGACTTTCTGAACCTACACCTAAGAAAAGTTAGCAAAGACACCATTCAATAATGGCTGCACATCTAGGAAAGGAAACCTTTTCTAAAGATTATTATACTTGGCTAACTTAAAGCATTCAGAAGTTGTGAGTCAGGGCCCTAAGCATCAAGCAATTGGCTTAAAAATACTGACATTTTAAAAGTAAAAAGTACTGGTTCATTTTTATTTGCCTTCTAGTTGTTTTGTCTTTTAAGCTTCAAGGTTCAAATTCTGGTCTGCAACTGTGATGTCCATAAAACAGAAGTCACTATATCTAATTTATAAAAATGCTGAGACTACATCATCATATGACTCTAGGATTTCTTCAGTACAACACCAATTAATAATCTTGAAATTTACAATAAATTTCAAGATTTCACCCCAATGATTATAAAGGCAATGTCTCCTTTAAAACCAGTCATGTGCAAAACAAAAAGTCAAACCAAAAAAGGAAATGAAGCAGCAGCTACAGTTATTCCATAATCCTTCAACAGCTCCTGGCCAGCATTAGTCCATTTCCAGCCACATTTCCCTTGTCAAAGAAGGACAGTGGGGAAGTGGGGGTTCAGTGGCCCTTTAAGTCTTTTCCATCCCTGGTACCTGTGAGTGCTTTATCTGGCTCAATGCTCTCTGTGTTTCTCCTCTTTTGTGGAACACAGAAGACACTCCCATGGTCACTGTCCAGAGGATGAACCTGCACTGATGGATGGGCTGGGGAACTGGTATGACCAAGACAGGGAAGGAGATGCTGGGGTACATGAGATTCCCATCTGACCATAAGCAAAGTTCTGTTTCCATCAGTTTCTTTCCCAGACACTCCTGATGAGATGAAAGCTGAAATTCCTTACCTCACTTGTTCCTGTAACAGAAAAACCAGCCTCTCCAAACCCTACCCCTACTGTTAATTAACCCTATGAAATCAGGCAGTCCCCTATCTCAACCTCTTCTGTCACAGTCCAACATCCCAGCCAGATGCCTGTCAGTGAGCAGCCCCAGAGCCCAGGTAAGGGGAGAAGCAGTGATCAGGTGCAGGGTTCACAGGAAGGTTTATGCTTGGGAACAATCCAGGAGTGTAACACAGCGCTCCCCCTGCACCCAAGTCCTCCAGCAGGGCTCAGACAGTGACTGCTGCCCAGGCAAATCCTCTAGTAAAGACAGGGCTGACTGACATCCCTGAACAGGTAACTTGCCTTTGTCCTCTCCAAAGACTGAAATACTTGGCATAGAGACCACTTTATGAAATTGCATTTTAAGCAGCGCAGACATGGGCAAGCCCATCCTGTCATGCAGCCCAAGATGCATGCAAGGATGCACTGGAGCACAGCTGCTGAGATAGAGAAATGACAAGTGATGAATAAACATACAGGGACTAAAGTCACCTCCAAAATGCTTTTGTCAACCAAATCTTCCTGGGTGACAGGACCATACAGGACCTGGGACCAGTTATAAACTGGGATAAGCACAGAATAAACTGAGTGAGTTTATTTCCTGGTTTTTAGTGACAGTAGTTCATAATAATTGAGAAAAGGTAATGAATATTTCAGTGTGCCGAAGGAAAGTGAAAAGTTGACATCCTTGTGTTAAAAAATACAGATAAGCCTGAGATGAGGATGAAGACCACCACTTTGCTGAGACCCAGAGGCTCACTGTCTGACATCTGAAAATAGTCAGATATTCCCCCATTCACCGACAGAAAACCTCCCCAAAATCCAGGCAGCATATGAAGGAAGCCAAGAAGGACCTGAAAATGACCACCTGTACATAAGGACCCAGAACTGCCTTAAATAAAGTTCAAGAAACACCATACACCTTAGAGCAAACCCTGATTTGGTGAAACAAGCCCAGCCATGCCAAGCCCCTAACCTACATCTGAACAAGTTTGCTGGCAGAGCCAGGGATAGCAGACTGACAAGTATTAAGGCCCTTGCTGAGTTGCAAGAAAGATACCACTGAAGAATTTTTTAGTAAGTGTGCAAAACTTGGCTCTGCTCTGCTCTGTCACACTGCCAGTCCTCTGCTGCACAGAATATCCCTTCCCCTGGTGCCCCAGGACCTGACAAGAGGGAGATTTCTCCATGCAAAGAAAGCATGCAGGGGGAACAGACATCCTCTCTGCAGTGTGATTTGGGGGTGAACGATGCTGCCTTGCCAGGAACAAGCAGTGACCACCACCACGAGCCAGTGGATTTCTCCCCACAGCTGCTGAGGTGATCCAGACTCTGCTGAGGACTTGGCATGGAAATCTGCACTGAATCAAGGAGGTTTCTCAGCACTAACCTTGCTGATCAGGCAACTGAGAAAAGCTTTGGAAGTGGCCCCCAAGGGTTTTCTACTTGACTCCACTGATGTTCCCAGTTAGCTGAAGCAGTGCATGCAGCACCCAGCTCCACTCACTTGCACAGACTCAGAACACTCTGTGGCTATTGAACCAGCAGTTTCCAAGAGTGATAAAAATACTCAAACCAGCTCCTTTTCTATGGGGATGAATCTGCTTGGTGCTGGAGGTGCTTGTTAGCATCACAAACAACTGCAGAAAAGCATGGCCTCAGTTGTCCTCAGATCTCCATAGGTCTTTCTTTGCACAAACAGGCATTTTTGCTTAGGTCTTAAAAGTACCATCTTGCTCTGAAAAAGTTGCATAAACTCTGCACAGTGGCCATACATGTAGCTGTAGAAGGATTCAGTGCAGGCCTGCCACTTGTCACAGCCACCTTGCCTCTGCCACTGAAACTACACTTTGAGTTTCTACCTGTCTCAACACAAAACCCATCTTTGCTGCAAACATGGAAAAGCAGAGCATTCCCTCCTGCATTTCATGCCTTACACATTTTGGACAGAAAGAGCCAGGTCGGTTGCACCACCTTTTCTTTGTGCCTGTGCTGTGGTAAAATAACTATGCAACTTCAAGTGATGCCAGCAAAACCTCTGGGGATTCTCAGATCAGTAAAGACCCAATGAGGCAGCTTGCAACATGGAAACTGCTCACATTCACACCAAACAATGTCAGACTTCCAAACCCAACAAAATAACTGTCTGAGAGGTCAAAGAGACAGGGATGACACAGACAAACACTTGCATTGAAGTACAACAGGGAAAAAGAGCCCTTAACACACCATCTCATCTCTGAAGGCAGGACCTGCACCACTGGCAGGGCTCAGTGCACAGCCAGCAAACACTGGATTATTTTTAATGCGCTTGGAATAAACCTGTGCTCACAGGGAGGCCTGGCATGAGGGGCTCAGTACCGTGAAAGCCCCATGTGAGTACTGTGGGGAGATGGAAGTAGCACATAGCGGAATATAAGTTTTATAGAGTCCTCTGGGAGATGCAGGTACCTCCACCAGCCAGGCCTGCCATCCCAGCCACAGGATGTTATGTCCCCACGGCAGTGTGTGATGTCCCCACCGTGTGCCTGGAGCTACAGCTCACTCTGGCCGTGTCTACACGAGGCCCAAGCCCCACAGACACCCGGGCAGGAGCAGGTGACCCCGCAGACCCCCCAGTGGCCATTACCTGCTGAGCCCATACTCTGGGGGCGGCTGGTAGCGCACGAGGGCCATCTCTGCCCGGGCGGGCTGGGGGGCGGCGTAGGCAGCCTTGAGGACATCTTGTGACGATTGTTCGCCATAGAAGAGGCCGTGCTCCTGCGCCTTGCTGCCTGGGGCTGCTGCCTTGCCTTTGTAAGGGTACTCGGGAGGTGGGCCCCGTGGGTCCGCAGCCTTGCTGGGTTGTGGGGCTGCCTTGAAACCCTTCCCA
Organism: Zonotrichia leucophrys gambelii; assembly: GCF_028769735.1. Classification (NCBI taxonomy): domain Eukaryota; kingdom Metazoa; phylum Chordata; class Aves; order Passeriformes; family Passerellidae; genus Zonotrichia; species Zonotrichia leucophrys. Next base: position 79,228,937 of record NC_088169.1, read on the forward strand.
CCTCCTGGGGCTGGGGGGTGCTGCTTGGCCCCGTTCCTCTCCAGAGAGAGCTGCATGATCCTCTCGCTCAGCGAGCGGACGTGGCCCTGCTTCAGCTCCTTCAGCGCCTCATCCTTATGCGCCTGCCCGCTGTTGGCCCGGTTCACCGTAGGCCTCCCCTCCGTCCTGGACTTTTGGCTGGAGGAGCCATAAAAACCCGGCGTGGCGGCAGTGGCTGGTGGTACGGGCTGGCCACGGAAAAACTGGGATTGAGCCTTGGCCTCCTCGTAGGTGGGGAGCTCCTCGGTGCTGTGCGGGGGCTGCGGGGCCCGAGGCTGCTTCTCCATGGCAGCACCGTCCCCCTGGTGCTCCTGCCCCTGTGGTTCCTGCCGCCCTGATGGCTGGACCATTGGCAGGTCTTCGGGAGCAAGGTTTTCTGCAGAAGAGAGAGTGCTGGCAGTGCTGTTGGAGGGGCCGGCGCTGCCCGTCGCCTGGTGCTGGATGGCCAGCAGGTTCATGTTCTCGCTGGGGTTGCCATACCTCAGCCGCTCCTGGATCAGGCGCTGCAGGACGGTGCCGGCTGCCACCTCCTCCGCCCCTCGCATCTCCGCCTCTGGCACACGGCGGAAGCTGGGCGGGCGCAGGGTGCAGAGGCTCTCCTCGGCTGGGCAGGGAGAGAAAGGAACCCATTAGCTCTGCTGTCCCGGAGCTCTAATTCCCCCTGCTGTTTCTTCCCTTCCTACATCCTACAACGGTGACCCCATGCCCAGGATGCACCCCCATGGACAGTGTTCTGCCAGGATTCCCGTGGCAGTACAGGGGACATGGCTGGAAGCCAACAAAGGAGGCAGAGCACTGCTCCCTGCTCATCCTCCACCCCTACATCCTAATTCTGTTTGGCAGTGACCCCTAGGAACACATTCCAGTCCCCTCCCTGGCCTTTCCCTCCATAATATTCCATGCGTCCAGTGCCCACAGCTCTGAACCTCCCTCTAAGTCAACAAGGGACATTCCATGTCACAGGGAAATTTGGTATTTTCTAACATGGTTAGGATAGGATAGGATAGGATAGGATAGGATAGGATAGGATAGGATAGGATAGGATAGGATAGGATCCTACAATGGTTATCTCATCCCACTGCTTGGCCAATTCAATGCCCACAATAAGATAAAGCATTTTATTAAGTCCTTGTCCAAATGCCTCTTTAAACACTGACAGGCTTGGGGCATTCACCACCTCTCTAGGAAGCCTCTTTCAGTGTTTGACCTCTCTCAGGAGATGGCTTGTACAACTTACAGAGCCAGCCTGAAGGACAACACTAACTGCTGTATTTTTGATGGCCAAAGGTGTAAGAGAACTGTGTGCCATGACAAAATAAAATGTAAGATGCGTCACAGAAAAACTGTGAAATGGAATTGAAAATGAAATGGTCCTAAAGGTCAGAGAATAATCTGTGCTCTGGCATCTTCCTCTAAAATGGCAATTTCCCTTCTGGATGAAAACACTATTTCTAAGGGAGTCGATAATAACTGTTGCAATTTTACAAGGAAGGCCTTATGGTTATAGATGTAATGCCAGCATTTAAAAAAAAAAAAGCACAGACAAATTAGCTACACAACCCTAACACAGACTACTGAAGTCATTCAGAGTCAATGGCACCATGTTTGCGCTATATATGCAGTGGAGCTTGCCTGGAGCTAAGCATCTAGAAGCATTTGGACAAAGCTCTCAGGCACATAGTGTGATTCTTGGGGTGTCCTGTGTAGGGCCAAGAGTTGGATTTGATGACCCCAATGGGTCCCTTTCAACTCAGCATATTCTATGATTTAACCATGGCTGAGACTTCTGGAATCCCTCCCTCCCGTAGCCCTCCTTCCATCCCAAAAGTGCTGTAAGATGTCTATCTGAACACTGTCTGAGCTCAGACAAATGCTTCTGAAAGACTCCAGTGCAGACAAAAGTGAGAAGAGTCTTCCAATGTCCCTAGGCAAGAAGGAGGTACTTTCTGCAGTTTGGTTTCTTGAGGTCACTCTTGGCAACTTTCTCTCTCCTGCTGTTCCAAATTCTCAGAGGAGTTTGTCAGGACTTATATATGTTTCTTGGCATTTGAAAGCAGTTTAAAAGCAAACTTTCTCTTGAGGTCTTGTCATTTCCCTGAGGTTTCATCAGTTACTACATGCTGTGGGATAACTTACATACAACCCATATGCCAGAGGGAAAGAAAAGCCTTTGACTCTTAACAATGATAAGAGGTCATTTCCACTAACATTTCTGTGGCAAAGCCTTAAAGATGATTGGGGGGCTCATGAGAGACAGAAGATTCCCAGGCTGTTTCACTCCACACCCGTCCTAGCAGATACATCTCTCCCGCTTTCCCTGAAACAATGTTATCTGTCTGCCAGCCTCACTCACTGGGGCTGCAGTCTGGCCACCAGCTCTCAGAGAGTCTGTCAGCTCCTGGGGATAGTGCTTGAGGCAGGAAGATGCACAGACCCACAGTGCATCTCCATCTACCTGTCTGCTCAACAGCCAAGTATCCAGCTGCTTTAAATGTCCCTGCAGTTACAGCAAACTCTTGCTGCTTTGTTCATGTTATCACAGCACACTGGACACTTTCACAGACAAGCAATAATGTCTCCCTTACACACCAGAAGGCTTACAGTCTAGGTTGTTAGACAATGCCTGAGAAAAGCCTGAGGAAAGGGGATAAAGCCAACATCACACAGTCAAATGCAGTTTTTTATAATACATCAGGATTTCCGTGCTAGTCATGTTATCACCTTTTTATCTGGGAGGTGTACTTTAAATTGCCTATTACTGAAGTCCAGAAGGATTGACCACAGTGAGCTTTCCAGTGCCTATGGTCTTGCTCCATCAGCAAAAGAGCCATGGAAATTGGTCCAGCTGCGCACTGAAAAGCAACCATGTCCTGAAGGACAAGTGGAAATTATGCATCCTCCACAAATACAGGTGATAAGCGATGGTGGGTCACAATACACAAGTCAAAGGTAACTTTGACTCTACCAAGAATGAGAAGCTGGACTTCAACTCTCTAAATATTACTTGTAAATGGTTTAAACTGCTCAATTTATACTTTGGGAAAACCCTGGAAGTAAATGCAGTGTGTTCATAGAGAAGTGTGGTCATGCACTTACTAGCTTTTTCTTTGGCACTGATCACTTCAGCCGTTAGCGGGGACACTTCATGCCTGCCAGCAAACAACTGATCCTGGTAGAGAAAGCTAGAGTCTTCCAGTACCTGGACTGGGCTGGTAGGCTTGTAACAAACAGATGTGGAGCCTGTAAGAAAGAAGAGCAGAATGCCAGTAAAGAAACCGCATGAATGACAAAATGTGAAGCCATGACATATGACAGTAGTCCAAAAAAATTTCTTGAGCATGGCTAGGTGCTGAGAAGCCCTTCTGTGGCCAGTGAGCAAACCAACTCTTCAGTCTGCACTTCCCAAATAACACATTAGCTCTGGGGAACAAGAGGCAAAACACCAAGTCACGAGTGTTGTTTGATGCATTGACCCAGCCTGGCCTACAAGGTGCTCAGTCCAGGTACAAAGAAAGGTTTGTAGGAGCTAACAGTGAAAAGCCACAAGGTCACAAATCAAGGCATAGCCTGAGGACATGAAATCAAGAGAGTCATAGTAAAACTGAACAAGGGAGTGGGTAAAAAGAAGGAAAGGTGAGGACACAGCCACACATTAAATAGGACTATAGTCTGGGAAAGGTCTTACCACAAAATCTGCTCATGAGTAATAGTTCAGCAATACAGAAAATTGCTGAGACAGAAAATACAACCAGTGCTATCAAGGGAGAGAGTTTATAAATCACTTTGTCCAGATGTTCTTAATACAGTATGGAGCGGATGTAGCTGGAGGCCATGGGAATTTGTGCTGCAGACCAACTGCACAGGAGCTGCATGCCCCAGCATCCCACAGAAACTGATGGCTGCACTGCACTGGTTTTGGCTAGGACAGAGTTAATTTTCTTCTCAGTAGCTACTGCGGGGCTATCTTTTGGATTTCTGCTGGAAACATTGTTGATAATACAGGGATGTTTTAGTCTCTGCCGAGCAGCACTTACACAGCACTAAGGCCTTTTCTGCTTGCAACTTGGCAAACAAGGCTCATCCTAAATCTGTTTTCAGGGGTTCTTGTTCTAACAAACTGATACAAAACACATCACAGCAGTGTTAGGCCAGGAATGACATTGGCTTGACCCTATATTTCAAGCCACAAATGGCACTGGCATAATCCTACAATTCAAGGAAGACACAGACTGTACAGGGTCCTAAGGAGGGCTGCAAAAATCATCAGTGGGCTGTAGAACTTGTTCTGACTAAGAGGAAAGGCTGAAGGAGTTTGGTCCTTTTTCCCCAGAGAAGAGAAGGCTGTGAGGGACCTTCAGTACAGTCTTGCAGCTTTTAAAGGGGGGCTACAGAGAGGAAAAAGGGTCTCTTTTCACAAGGAGCTACAATGAGAAGGGGCAGCAAGCACAAGTGCAGTAAGAGATGTTTTATCTTGACATAAGGATGAAACTTTTTACAGTGAAAACAATCACTCACTGAACAACCTCCCCAGGGAGGTGGCAGACTCCCTATCACTGGAGGTTTTCAGTATGCGATTAGACACTGTCCTAGATAATCTCATCTACATTGTCTCCTTCCCTCAGAAGGTCAGACCAGATGATCTGTGAGGTCCCTTCCAACCTGGTCTGTTCTATGCTTTTGTGATTTTTACTTTCTCATTTTTCTAAGAATTTACTAATTTTGTAAAGAGAGGCTTCTTGAGATTCAAACTTTGGAAATGAGCATCTTCTGGCTGCAAGTACCCTGGCACAACAGGCACACAGCAGGCTCACTCTCCACTCACCCCACTGGTTGTCACAGGTTTTAGGCTAAGAAATGGGAATGGTCATCAATCTCTAACCCCAGCCACTTGCCAAGGACTTGCTTGAGCAGGAGGCAGAGTGCTCAAAGTGGCACCAGTGGTGCATCTGGCCATCCCTGTGGGGCAGGAAGCCCACAAGAACAGGGATCCACAGCATCTCACTCTGCAGGAAAAACAGCCATCCATGCATGATCTGGATTTATTAATCCTAACTGCTTGGTTTGAGCTCAGCTAACTGCATGCTCCCTGCATATATCACACAGGTCATCACTAGCCCCATGCAACTGCATGGAGCAAGGCAGCAGGGGGATGATAAGGGGGGGGTAGGATCCAGCCTGTCATTTCTACAGGCACGAAGATACTATTTTCTTCTGTGCCAAGAGGAGAGGAAATAGGCATTTCTAGAAAATGTTAATGAATTCATCACTTTACCATTCATATTATGCATGAATGTGTATGGCAGTTATCTATATTTAGAAAGCAAGAGGGAAAGATTGCTTGCTTGAGTAGATCTAAGCCATATATGTACGTGAAAACAAGCATAGGAGACTGGTCTGTAAATTGTGCTGATGCTGACACAAACCCAAGAAAAATCTCAAGTACACTAATTTCCAAAATTATTGGCCTTTTCTGGTAGAGAATAGGATTAAAGACACCCTTCGTTGTTCCTCCACACACACAGTCCTGCCTTGGAATTTGGAATCCTGTATGCAACCAGTGCACTTCAAACTCGAGCTTGTTCTTTGAATAAAAAGTAGATTGGGGTGAAGCAAAGGAAACCTGCACACCCAAGAAAGAAGACAAGCAGCTTCAAGACAGGCAACATGGGCAGCCAGCAGATACTGGCTTGGCCCCACCACTCACCAAAGAGAATTCAAAAGAAATAAACTGTTACTAAAATTGCAGCCTCGCCTTCTGCATTTCGAGTCTGTAGGCACCCTTGGGTCATGATTTCAAATCTTACAAGATGGAGAACAAAGATATGTTTTTTTCTTTAACAGGAGCAGAAATTCTCACCTAACCACTTGTCCCTGGTTGTTGTGGCAGAGCAATATTCTACTAAAATCAGGACTGGTAAGTGCCAGCATCTGCCAAACTGCTCAGTTTCTGATCTCTATTGTATCACAGTCAAAATCAAGTAGCCCCAATCCAGGCAGAAACTACTGGACTGTGCTGTATCCATGTTGATGTTTTATCATCATAAAATGATGTCATGATGTTTTATGATGTTAAAAATGATGTAACAATATTTTATGTTCATTCACAGTAGGTTTTAATAAAATGTCAGCTGTAACTGACACAGAAAACCAGTTTCCGTGTAACACAGAAAACAGATGCCAATAGATCAGTGCTTGGCACACAGCCACAATCCAGATCATGGACAATAAGGCACCACTTGAAAGCTCAGTGGAACCTCACAAGACATTTGAAGCAAGGCACAAGCTCTTTTTCTTTCTCCCCTTGCTGTCACTGGAGCCTTCCAAACCCCAGCTCCCCTCTCTCAAGGGAAAGGCTTTATTACATCCAGTTCTGACATGGTGCAAGGCACCCATCCAATGGTTAGGGACTTGCTCCTTTTCCCAGACCTCCTCATTGCTCTACAATGGTCACCAGAAGAGCAATTTTCATTCCTATAACTGATTCCTAGTGCCAGAGCAGTGGTGCCCAGCAGCCAGGAGCTAAGAAGCCAGTTGAGAGCAACCTAGAATGAAGATCATCACCCTGCCAGGGGCACGTCCCTGGGGAATGGCTCTTTACCCATATCTAGTCCAAACAAGCCACAAACCACAGCTGCTGCAGCTGCTGCCCCATGATTTGTGGCAGCCACTACCAAGAAGAACTGACCTCATCATGCCTGTAGGTGCCTGCAGGCAGCTGCCAGCTGGGCTGTGCCCTCTGCTCTCGCCCTCCCAAAGCCAGGCCAGTCCCCTCAGCCCCAGAATGCCAGGATCCAGTCCAGTCCACAGACATCATGCCTTCAATTGCCATGTATCTAGTGTCTCTTACAGCCATCTCTATAACACATGGGCATATTTCTGGCCCAGTTCAGTCCTTGTTAAATTGGGCAGCTGCTCCAGGCCTTCATTTCTGCATCTCTACCAACTCTCCTACATCTAAGGGACTGCCTGACACCAATTCATTTGTTTTTCCTTTACTTTTAGATAAGCATGCATTCCACTGTACAGAAGCAGATGTATTATCCTGGAGGTTACTGCACAGCAGTGCAATTCATTTGAAGATTCAGAACTATTCAAATGAATCAGTTGCTAAGATGAACACCAGACAGTCAGCCAGGACCCAGAGACAGTGGAGCAACACTTAAATATTTCCTGTTTCTGATGTGGCTTCAGTCTGGTTTTGAAAAGGATCTAAAGCAAACCACATAGGAAGCTCATTGCTGGGACATGAGAGGAAAGCCATGTTTTTAAAGCAGTAACAGCATCCCCAAGAAACAAATTTACAAAAACAGTCAGAGAAGATGGTTTTCTTACAGCCAAACTCTACTACTACTCTCGTCTTCAGCAAAACACCGGAAGATGCCAGTTGTGAAAACACACAGCTTGCTGTTATTGAGAGGCAACACCTCAAGGCAGAGCCCAGGTAATGAGTTTCTGCATCACACCCACTGGCCACCCAGGTAACATAATGTGGCTGCCCACAGCACAGCCCATGCTGCTGGCATGTATGACTCCTCTTCTACCACCCAAAAGCCACCCAGCCAAACAAAACCACAGAGCTGACCTTCAAAAATTTCTCTTTCAATCTGTACTCTACTGACCAAGTGGTTCAAAAAAGACTGACGTGTTTCAAATATGGTCCTAAGCAATCATCTGAAATTAAAAAGTAAGGAGGCTTTACACTCTCCTATAAACCCTGCCACAGTAAGTAAGGGAAGTCCAAAAATGACAGGAGAAAAATTACATCATTTCCAAGCCCACATCTGTCCTTCTGTATCACAGCTGTGCCAAAAAGGAGGATAAATACCTTATTCGACATTTAAAATATTTTCTCTGCCCTGCTGCTGCATAAAAACTTCAGGTCCAGAAAGGAAGAGAATTATTTAAGGGAAATAACAAAAGAACAGTAAAGCACTCCATGGCCTAGGGGGCAGCACAAAGGCTGTGCCATGAATTGCCCAGGGTGCACCAATCAGTCTCCACAGTGGGTCACAGGAACACTCTCTCCAGGATGGACACCCCTCCATGAGCATCCTGGCCCATGAACCCTACTTTCTTCCCTAAGCATTAGCCCAGCCATACAGCCATGCCACTCTCCCAAAGCTGGGAGGAAGATTTGAGTTTCCTTTGGCACAGAAAAAAATAACTCGCATGTCTCACTTATTGGTTTAAGTGCAAAAATTGGACTCCTAACAATGTCACAAGGGATGCTTTTGGTACCTCCAATAGCACTGGGATTCTTTTGCATCCACAGCTCCAAGGAAGCGCAGGGACTCAGGCAGCCACTGGTGATTATTTTCCATCAGCAGCTCCCCAGTCAATGCACAAGTTTTCTAGGTCACTTCTGGGGTGCCTGTGCCTGACTCATCCTCACACCCCATAATTCTGGGAGGTTCCCATGCCTGGGAACTTCGCATCCGCAGCCAGGGCTCCTGAGCCCTGCGAGGACTGAACAAGCATCACTAGTATCACTTCCACTGGAGCAGAGCAATATCTTGCAGGACAAAAATCCAACATGCATAATGCACACCAGATGTGAGTGAGCAGCAACTCTCATTTCCCACATGAAAGTGAGAGAAGCTGCACCCCTTTGCCTGGCAGGATTATCAGACCAAGCTACACCTCCACAACTCCTCGCTCTGGGGAAAGAGATCCTCATCCTAGTATCACCTCCAGGATCCACGTTGTGCTATTCCCCTGCTCAAGAAGAGTTTCTGGAGTCACCCATCCTTGGTACTGTCATTTCACTCTCCAGAAAGTGCATTGTCCAAGAAAGCACGAGCAAGACTAATGGGAGTAGGCAATGAAGTCAGCCAAACCCCGTCTTTCCCAAAGAACTGTGCTAACACGTCCAAATTTAACTGCCTACAAGGATGAACATTCTCCATGAAACTTCAGCCTCACATGCTTATTTTCATATATGCTTCCCTTCAGCAAAAACCAAAGCAGGGGAGAATAAAGCCTATGAGAGAAGCAAAGCAAATGTGCTTGGAAAGCAGCTCCCAAACCTGGCATGAGATCAGATGGATACAGGCAAGAGTGGAGCCAAGCCTGCCTCCCCGGGAGATCCCCTCGGATGCCCGCACTTCCCCGCCTTCCCGATGGAAATCAGGCGTGTAGGGGCAAACAGTGCCCATCACCACTCTTTCATCTCAGATGCTAACAGGTTTTATAACGCTAGAATAACACACTGGTTTTCACTCCTGACCCAGGCACACCCCAGAAGAGAGGCAGGATACAGGCAGAGTATTCTCATCACACCTCCAGGTGCCAAACATTACCTGGGCTGATGGAGGAAAGGATGCATATTCCTTAGGAAGCTGCGTTTGGCTTTGCAAAAATATGTGCATTTTAAGGTCTCTCCATATCATAAGTGACACATTTGCCTTTGCAGCTATAACATTGAGTCTACAAATACATCCAGCCCAAATTTATTCGAAGAATTGAATCAATAATTGAAACTCTTGCTTTGATCAAAGTGCCAGTGGCACAATGACAGCTCATGTCAGCACTGCTGCCCTGAGATGAAAGGATAAGTATTATTCAGAGCTGAAAGTAGGGGAAGAAACTCCCAGTAAAAGAATGAAATACAAAGGCTGACATGGAGCTTGCGAGTGAGACAACACTTCTGCTACAGCCACACAACTTGTCAGCCCAGCAACTGTCTGCAGACATTTTCACTACACTATAAATTCTGATTTCCAAGCAATAAAAAACCCTCCAAGATAAAAATGCATCACATAAATTCTTAGGCAAGGAAATCTTTTCCCACTGGGGGAAAAAAGCAAAATCATCAATCAGCTACAACTTACAGACAAGACACTTGTAGAGCAGGAGTTTAAGCCATGATAAATTTTGCTGTAGTTACTGCCTTTAAAAATGATCACATTACAGAAAAGCACTGGCATGATCCGTGTCACTCCGATATTTAAGCCCTTACATTAATTAACCAGAAGTGAAATAGGACCTAGGTCTGTGGATCATTCAGTCGTAGTTCCTTGTTACTTCAAGCAACTAAGTTATAAAATTCCCTTCCTGAACTGAATAAACAGCATCCTGAAGAAGAGGATTTTTTTTCATCCCATTTGGAGTAGGTTTTGGGATCTCTCTTCCTCAGACACACACAAATATTCCTCTTGGTTCCCACTCACAGTCACAGACATTTCTCTTTATCCATCTATGTTGGGTTTTTTTGCCAGTGGTGTCCTTTAGGTTAAATAGCTTTCTCCCTGAGTCATTCCCACAAACTTGCAGAGTACAAAGGAGCCTGGGATAAGGACAGAACAAAAATAGTACAAAGGCTGTACAGTACTCTCTAACTGAAAAGGCGGGCATTGAACTCTATCGTATGGATTTCTAGAGTGTTTCCATTTTTTAACACAAGCAATAAACCATCGTAGGGATCTACAGTTCTTCACTTGATGTGTGTGGAGAACTGCTCGTTCTTCACTAAGATAACCCTACACTAAGCAGAGTCTTTGCACAATTTTTAAGTGTCATAACTTAAAGCAAGAAGAAATTAAACCTTCTTCCCACCAGAATATATATTACAATTATGATCCTTCCATTATTAAAACATTACATGCAATTTATATTCAGCCACCTTAAAAATGCAGGAATTTAATAAAGGTATTACACGTAGAAGTGCTAACAAGATAATTGCCTGTAGCTCTCGCTCCCAGATGGCTCAGCTCAGATTTAGAACAGGGAAAATCACAGCAACAGCCACTGGTGCGGAGCCATCATCATACCAAAGCCAGCTTCAAAATGTTGCTGGTCACAAGCAGGACACATCCCAGGGAATGGGACATGTCACTAGCAGGAACCTTCTGTCTGTCCCAGGTAGCCGTCACAGGGGGGAATTTCACTAAAAGCATTTAAAATCCTTAAATCTTTCATTAAATGAAATTAACAATGTCATTATTTTCCAGACTGAGACTTGATCACTGGAGTTATCGTTGTCTAAAGCATGTTTGTATTAATAATGATGTTTATATTTACATTAACCAGCATGGTCAGAGCAGATAATCCCAAGCGCTGCTCAATTATTTAACCCCATGCTATGTGTCCTCGAGGCATGCCATGCCCCTGTAGATCACCCCTCTCCTCGGCTGGTGCTGCCTTGACATATGCTGGTTGCCACTGCCTGGTTTGCACAAAAATGACACGCTACAACTACAAGATGTGGGACAGACATGCATCAGGAAAACCACAGCCACACAATGTGGGACACACCTGACCTGGACAAGGCCACTGGAAGCCAGCAAATGCTGCTAATGGGATACACCATAGTGTGTGACCAAATTCTGCTCTCGCATGCACCAATCCAAACCTGGAGCAGTTTCACTGGCTTCTACAGATCTACCTGAAATTTACATCCACAGTAGCATCTCATCTACTCAAAAAGTCACTAAATGACCAAAAACGGACACATACATTTCCTAAATGCAGCATTTGGACAGAAAACTTGCCCTAAGAATTTTTTTTTAAAGGTAATGTTGTTCTTGTTGCTATTATTTTCTACTTCCATCTATTTCTACTTCTGCCTTGAGTGGAAGGCAGGCCATTCCATTTAAAAATTCAGGACACAAATGGGGACCAGATTACATCTATCCCAAAGCTGCCAAAAAGCAATTGCTATATGAAGCCAAAAATCCTCCTGGGATTTTTCTCAAATCCACAAAATATTCCCGAGCACTAAACTTTCCACTGGGACTATTACATTAGCAGATAGTCTGTGTGTGAAAATCCAACTATGCAGCTGTCCTCCTAATGGTTTCCAGGACAAGAAGGCTGCACAGGGCACACACTCCTGCCTCAGCACCAAATAACATTTATACCAGACCTGGCCTTTAAAGCAAGTTACATGCCTATCAGTGAGAAAAAAAGGCACCGTGGACTCTTTCCTGAAGGAAAGCTGCAATGGTCAGCAGTAACATCTGTGCATAATCCTGAAACCAGAAAAGTCTGGTTGCGCCTGACCCTCCCCAGGCTGCTGCTGGGATTCCTTCCAACCCCCTTAGGTGTGTCTTTGCAGGAGAAATGCAAAGCCTTTGGCTCTGTGCTGGCGTTTCCTCACAGAGGAGCTCTTGCAAGGAGCACTAGAGCTGTATCCATGCATCCATCCCTCCATCCAGGCACTGATGTGCAGAGGGCTTGGTCCAGATCGCGGTGGGAGGTCAGGACTTGGAAACTGCCTTCAGGCCTGTCACCAATCCTGCAGATATCTGGACTTAGGAGAGGCCACACATGCCTCTTCGGATTGGAGCTGCTCTCCTCCAACAGTTGAGTGCTTTCTGAAAGAAGTGGGAAAGCAAAGTTTCCCCTGCCAAACATTGACAGGGAGAAAAGGGGAGCAATGGACATCAGGACAAATGAGAACGGACATGCAGGTGATTGGGGAGGTCCAAGTGGCCCCACACAGCCTGGGGAAACTAGGAAGCCCAGCAGCACTGTGGGGCACATACCTCCCCTATTTAACAACCTAAAACCTAAAGCCTCCCCTCAGTCGTGGCTGGGGATGAGGAAGGCTGGGCAGGACACAGACCCTCCATGCAAGGCCGTACCATGCACTCAGCACAGCTTCAGAGAGGGTTTTACTACAGGCTCTTGCCAACCCAATATTCCCTGCCCTCACCACTTGGACATTTCTGGATAAGGTACTTATACAATCCTTGGAAAAGCTTTTCTGGCCAGTAGAAATGACTACATATATATACACATATATATGCATAAAAGTAATCATATACACATGGTCTGTTTTTATTTATATACAATATATACAGCCATATATGTCTATAGCTATGTAAATATATAAAAATACATAAACACACATCTACATCTATTTAGATCTATATTTAGCATCTATATATATAGCTATATACATGCACACCTGTTAGCAGGAATGGCGCTGCCAGCTAGCTGTGCTCAGGAAAATTCACAGCAATCATGCTCACTGCCACTCTTCTCTCAGGAAGCTTTTAGGCTTATTTCTATACATAAAAAGGCATAACCTGAATTCAGTGGATGCACAAGACGGGCCTTGCAGACCCCCAGCCACCAGATTGTTTTCTCTGGCGGCAGCTGCCCACAGCTCCCGGGATGCTCGCACAGCACCAGGAAAGAGGAAAAAAACTCTTTCCATCGAGAGAGGAAAAAGCCCAAGCAGCGACCTTCCTGTACTTAAAGCTATGAATCACAAAACCTGGCAGAAGGATTCGGGTTTAAATTCACGTCGTGGGTTTTGGGTTTTTTTTCCTTTCAATGCTGACTTTTTTTTTTCTAACCGGAGTTTATCTTTGTTCCCTGCATGGGTAGGAAGGTTAAATATAAAAAAGTTCCCTCTCACCATCGTCCTGCAACAACAACGTGAGAAAGCGCCCTCCTGGCGTGGGAGGCCCCTCCTGCGTGTCCCCTGCGGCCGGCGCTGCCGCGGGACGAGACGAGGCGGGACGGAACGGGACCGGTGTCCCGGTGGGTGCTCCGGGGCGGCTCCGAGTGACAGCCCGGCGCTGGGGACCGCCGCGCTCGCTGCTGCGGAAACGGCAGCGGCCGCGCCGAGCGCCGCTGGAAGCATTCCCCGCGCTCCCGGCCGGCGCTTCGCTCTTCCCGGGAGCGCCGGGGCGGCGGACCCCGGCGTGTTCCCCCGTCACAATATACTGCGGACACCCCGCTCCGAACCGGGGCTGTTTCGGGGCGCCCCCCGCGCTGCTCTGCGCTCCCGGAGCGGGGAAGATTCCCGGGGAGGACTCCGGGAGCGGAGGAGCGGCAGCAGCAGCGCCCGGCGGGCGGCGGCTCGGGTCTGCCGGGGCGACGGGCGGCTCAGCACGGCCCCGGCCCCGCTCCCGCACCGCCCGCGGGGCAGCCCGGGGCAGCGGCGGGGCGCGCTGGCTCCGGGAGCCGGCGGAAGGCTGCCCAGGCCTTCCCGCATCCTGCCGGGAGGGCGGCGGGGCACGGCAGCGCTCGCGGGTGGGCATGAGAACGGGCACCGCGCCGCGGCACCCCCGCACACCCCGGCGCGATCCCCCGCGCACACGTGGGCACGAACACCCGCACCCCCCGTGCACAGACAGACAGAGAGACACACGTGTGCGCGAACATGTACGCACGGACACGCAGCCGAGCGGGGACACACGGACACCGTCTCCCTCCCCCGCCATTACCTCCGGCTCCGCGCCCCGCCGTCCCCGGCAGCACGGCTGCCATCCGCGCCGCTCCCCGCCGCCGCCGGGCGCGCTCCGCCGGCCGCCAGGGCCGGGCCGGGGCGGGCACAGCCGGGGCGGGAGCAGCCGTCGGGGCGGGGCCGGGGCTGGCCAAGCACCTCCCGGCGTGGGGCGGCCGCTGCCCGCCCCTCTCGCCCCTCCTGTCGGGGATGTAGGGGGGGGGCACGTTCGGGGGAGCCTCGTACCCCAGGCTTGAGGCTCGCAGCCCCATCCGGAGCCACTGAAGGCACCAGGGTACGCCCGGGGTGAGCCTGTGTGGCAGCACGGCTGCCCCGCCTCGTGTGGGGATGCTCGGCATCTAAATCCCGACCTAGAGACCGCCACAAACTCCCTGGTCCCTTGCGGGACAGTTGTTGGGGGTTACGCCGAGTCCCAAGCCCTGAATTAACTCTGGGCATCCTCCTCGTGTCCCAGAGCTCTAGCTTCTCCTTGAGCATGGAGGAGTCGATGGCTGTCGGGCATTGACCGGGGATATCATTTAGCTCCTAGACTCAGGGCCACGTTCCTGAGCGCAGCCCCTTGCCCTGCTGCCCACCTGCTCCATCACACGTCTTCGTGGTTTGGCACACAAGCTCCATGGGATAAGCGCTCAATAGGGCTGAAGTGACCCACTGCTCCATCTCCCCAGACTACTCCAGCCCTCCTGCCAAGGGTTTGACAGAGGGGACATGGCAGAAGAGCTGCTCTGGTGTTTGCACAGCACTTCATTCCCATCCCTGCAGCCATGATGTGGGCACAGACTAGGTTCAGTAGTCCCAACACACTCATTCCCAGCACTGCTCCATAAGGTAGGCATCTTTTGGGATGTGTGGCACTGCCAGGACGCTGCTTGGGTTTCCCCATCTCAGTGCTTCAACCTATTTCAGCCCAGCAAGCTGCCCAATGATGCCAGGATTGTCTACTGTATTTGTACTTCTTTCTCCCAGGGACTGATAGGTGACTTCCTCCTCCTCAATACTGTGCCAAATGGATAAAGACAGGTGGGAAGAAATGCAGCAACAGGCTGAAGAAGAAACCACTCACTGTCACCACAGCCCCATAAAGGGGCACAGTGAGAGAGGAACTGGCCCAGTGCCATGGCCACAGGACTGGATGGATGCAGAGAGGACTCCCAGCAGCTCCAGGCACCGGGAGAGTGCTGGGATTCACAGCAGCCTGAGGTATTGCTTTTTTGCATCACAAAACCCAGCTTTGCTCGGAGTTTGAGTTTTGCTCAGATGCAAGACAGAGGAAAGCTATAGGATATGGGAACAGGCAAAGAAGGATAAAATATTCAGTGGTGAAATCATGTTCCTCAGTTCTTGCATCTGAGCATTTCCTGCATCTGAAGATCTCCCATGATAGAAATTACCCCAGAATGATGTTTGCCATGTAAGCTGGGCATCCTCCGAGGTGCCCTTCCCTCCATGCCTGCGTGCAAGGCGAGGTGCCAGTCAGGTGCTGCAATGTCTCTCTGAAGCTTTGAAACTGAAACATCTTTTACCTGTCTCCATGAAGTCACCTAATATAGGCCAGGGATATGCTCAAACAGGGGAATTGCAATTATGCTGCTTTTTGAGGTGGGGAAAGGGGAACCATCACATCGTTGACCACTTCAGGGGAAAAACTACAGGCTTAGGTTACCAGACTTGGATTGGAGATAGATTTTCTGTTCCTTTGTCATCTGCAGATGGCCTGAGTGTGTGGGAGAAGATTAAGCCCAAATTCAGGTTTCTGAATGCCTAAATCCTCTACAAAGTCATGGAGAGCCTTGACAATAGTTAGACACCTCAATCCCCAAGAGGACCTTGCCTTGGATTTTTCAGATTTTCCTAATCTTAGCTTTGCTTAGAAGCCCAGATGAACCATGAACCAGTTCAGTTGTAAAATGAAGTGAAATTTTGCCCTTGCTTGTTAAGGGCCTGTTCACTGTGGCAGATGAAGTGGGATGAGGGCACTGCTGTCCAGTGAGCCCACTGAGTCCAGTTTAAAGTGCCAATTCAAGCACTACATTTTTTCACGTTCCAACTGGATCATTTGGTTGGGCAAAATGTAACACATTATTTTGGTTATTCTGCTTCCCAATCTGTGTCATGGGGGCCTGGGCACAATCTGGCTCTACTGCCCTTGGCCAAGCAGATCCAACCTCTTCAAGGGCGTATTTTTGTTTCTCATTCTGGCCCCAGGGTTTGTGCTCTCCTTTCACCTAGTGAAAGTGTTCAGTGGTGATTTTGGTGCTAGAAGAACAAATATATCAAGAAAAAAAAATTATCTGCCAGTTTGTCTTTCAACAGACTTGCAAGGACCTGGTGAACCAAGCTGTTATGTTCCCAAGGAAAAGACTCCTTTTTTCTGCTGAATTAAAAGTATGGTTTCAATTTTCTCTCATGTTATTAATTTTCTGATGTGTTTTTCCACATGATTTTCAAAATCTTTTTTCCTGTTCAATTCCATTTTGATTCGATAAACTGATAAGTGGCCACAAAGGATGGCAGATTGGAGAGGGAGTTCTCTAACCTCTTGTGGTTTGATATATCTGATAACCTCTGGGGAGCTGTGTCTGCCCAGGAGGGCAAGGCAACTGCCGGCCAAGCTTCTCTCCTTTGCAGCTCCAATATTTTAATATATTTCACATATACTTAGTAATTTGTTTATTTGTATATTTTATAAATAAACAATTTGGTCAATTTGGGAATAGCTCTAGTATTTTAATATTTACTTGCATGTTTGTTTGTTTGTTTGTTTGTTTTATGTAATTCTAAGGAATTTGGGGCAGGAAAGAAATTTGGTTTTCACTCCTTTTAGTTCTAACCTGCTCAACCAGGAACAAGTGCCACCAGAACTCCAGTTGTAAGGTCAGCAGATATATGACAGTGATATCTCTTTTCAGGTTATGACAGTACCATCTCTTTTCACTGCCTCCCTCCTGCTTCTCCCTGGTAGCCATGGACTCAGGAGACCTGCATTATCCACATCTCCATTATATCCTGCTAGGGAAAACAAGCACCTCTCATGGATATCCCAAGCATTTTGGTGAGCTACATGGGAAGAGAGAAGCATTTCCAGGTGCCACCACAGCTTGGTCCTGAGCAGTCCCCTGCGTCACTCAGCATCCCTGCTGCATCCCAAACACCTGCTGGCTGGGGAGCTGTGAGCAATTGCTACTGACAGACCTGGGGCTGGACCCCTGAGGCCCTGCAGCAGGGATGGATCCCAAACCCTGCGTGCACACAGGCATTGATGCTCGTTACATTTGCAGCCATCCATGCGTGTAAGCCCACAGATTCCAAATGCTGCAAGCAAACAAATAATTGTCCTGCTCCGCCTGACACTGCGGCAACCCCAAATGCCCGCACACAATTCCACTTCTTGCTGCCTCTGCTGCTTTTAACAGTGGCTGATGGGCAGACTGAGGGGTCCAGCCCCTCTCTGAGGATGGCACAAATGGCTGCCCTGCAATGAGGAGCCCACAGCAAGAGCTGAATCAAGAAATATTAATACATTGCATAGAAACTTCCACCCAGGCAAATTTAGTAAATAAAAACCACAAAGCCTTTGACATAAGAGATGTTCTTACCATACATCAGGTGGAGAATACTCTCTCTCTTCTTGATAGCTACAGGCTTTACCTGCCCTGCAGAGACTTCTAGCTACTAGGCAGAGGCAGATCCTCTTGTAGTATTGGAGCACCACTTTCTAAGTCACATCTGCAGGAAGTTTTCAAGTAATCTTGTAACCTGCCAGCCAGTAAGATCAGCTCCAGTAAACCTGAAGCCCCAAAGGAACCCATCTTGCTAAATAATTAGCCACTGTTAAGATTTCTACCACAACAACTGCGCACATTTATCAGATTGCCTGTGATACACATTTCATAGGCAGCATTGTATTTGGAGGCAACAGAAATATCTCTGCACATCTGTTTTTCCAGTTCTGCCAAAGAGCTTTCATTTTTCTCTAATAACTTGACCTCTTTGGTTTCTGGCACAAGACAGCTAAGCAGAGCACTCGCTCCCTGGATTTGCTCCAGTATGGGATGAGGTCAGGACAAGAAAGAAAAAACAGCTGGAAGGTTATGAAGCAGTGGGAAGAAGCAGGGCAGGGACCAGGGCTTTTTCTTTCCTTCCCCTTTATATCCAATGGGATTTCATTTCTGGGCATGTTTATTCCCCAGGCAGACAGTATCACCAAAGCAGTATTTCCTGCAAGCCGCTGTTGTGGGGAACCTCCTCCAGCAGCTGACCATGCCCAGGGTGCACTTATAAATAGCACAGCCAGCTAATTCCCCCTCTGGTCGGCTGTCAGGGAATGTGAGGCGCAGGTCCTAGGGGTTTCCACTGATATATTGCGTCTCCTGTGCATATTCATCTCAGTTTTGGCAGAGTGAGGTTCATACCCCCCACTCCCACGTTATTTTTCCATTTCATCACATTCTCATTACTCTGCCCAGGGCTTTCTGTGCTGGGGACTTTCACCTCGCATTTTTTATTCTGTCTGCTTCCTTTTTTTCTGATATTCAATTAAATCATCTTTAAGCAGCAAGCAGAAAAAATGCCAGTGGGGTGGGAAGGAGGTGGAAAAGAGATGAAAGATGAGGAAATGGAAAATGGGGAGAAGATATGCCAAGCACGGGAGAGACAGAAAAGTAGTCTGCATATGTTCCTCTGTTGGGATAGTTTTTCTCTCTCTGATCTCACTTTCTCCATAGCCAGAAATTCCACCTCAGGATTTGCCAAGGCAAAAATATAGCATTTCTCTGCTGGGCCACAAAGCAAGTGTGAAATGTTCTGTTTTAATCATTTACAGAACAAAAGGAACACAACAGTCACCATCTGATTCATATCTGCTGAAATCCAGCAGCTAAAGCTGTGGGAGAGGAGATGAAGAAAGGAAAGGATGGTTTGTTTTTTCTTTCTTCTGGTTAGTCACTGTTGACCTAAGACAAGGAGGACCACATTGGATTATTGCAAAGTTTAAGAGCTCCTAGTGTCCTCTCCAGTAGATGACTGCAAAGAAAATACATAGACAATTACAACTGCTGTTTCCTCTAGTACATGATCCCATTTCCCTTTGTGAGCCAGAAGGTTTAGCTGCATCATCAAGTTTGAGAGCCCTTCAAAGACCTTTCTCCCATGACGTTTTCTCATCACTTTTTGAGCCCATTCATACTTTTGGCACCCTGGACATTCTGTGGCAGCAAGCTGCACAATGGAATTGTGTGCTGAGTGAAGACATACTTCCTTTGGGCTGTTTTAAGCCTTTCCCTCTTTCACAGAATCTCAGACTGGATGAGGTAACAAGGGGCTCTGCAGGTCATCTGCTCTAACCACCCTCTTTAGACATGACCACCTAGAGCCTGTTTCCCAGGACCATGTCCAGATGGCCTTGGAATAACTCCAAGGATGGAAAGTCCACAACCTCCCTGAGAAATATGTTCCAGTGCTTGGTCACTGTCACAGAAAAAAACTGTTTCCTGATATTCAGAGGGAACCTCCTGTGTTTCTGTTTGTGCCCATTGCCCCTGGTCCTGGCACTGGGCACCACTGAAAAGAGTCTGATTACAACCTCTTTACAACATTCCCATGGGTATTTTTACACATTGATGAGACCCAGCTCTCTCAGCCTTTGCTCACAGGAGAAGTGCCACAGTCCCTTCATCACCCTTGTTGCTCTTTGCTGGACTACATCCACTATGCCCATGTCTCTCTTGCACTTATTTATTTCTATGCCATTCATAATTCTTGTACTGCTATTGTACCTTCCTTCAAGCATCTCTTTTCCACCTAATTCAGCTGTAGTTTACTCAGAGGCTGCTTTCATGGAAGCTGCTCTCTCCCTCTGTCACTTTTGCCTCCTTTACTGGCTACTTCTCCAAGGAACGTCAGAAATGCACAAAGTACAGGTGAGCCACTGATTCACACAGCAGCAGACCACAGAGAGGTTTTCAATGGTCAGGCATGGCAAAGCAGAGCACAAATCTTTAAGACAAGGAGAGAAAGTAGAGCTAGGAAGAGATTTCCCATTCATTGTTAGTTCCATCATTGGAAGCTTTGGAATCACCAAAATTTTTGCAAACATGTAGAAGAGGAGGGTATGAGAAACATCCAGCATAGATTCAGCAAGAACAGAGCTGTCAGACTCATCTGACCTGCTGGAATGAGGTGATAAACCTGGTAGATGAACGAGAGAGAAGGTGCAGATGCTGTGTGTGTTGGTGTATAAGTGTGCCTTCGGGTACTGTGTCATGTGGTGTCACTATACACAAGATAGGAACACCCGGGCTACAATAAAATATGAAAAGATGGAAGTATGTCTGCTCAAAATTTTTCTTAGAGATTAGTTACTCACAGTATGACGCGATGCAAAAAACCTGTCGTGAATCTGTCCCAAACAGCATTTTCATAAATAATGCAAAACCCAAGGGCAGCTTTTTACATTTGCAGTAGACAGCAAGCTGGGGCAAGCTGACAGAAAGCTGGACACAGGACTAGAGGTCAAGGAAGACATGATGAGCAGAAAAAAGGCATAGACTCCACTGATCTTCCATTGGATGCTCCCTTCAGCCCCTGCAGAGTGGTCAAGAAACTCAGTCTGACCCTTGGAAGGCCTTTTTCCTGCTTATGCCTGCCTTTGTCTTAAATTACAGAAATCTAATTAGACACTGAGGAAACCCCTCCAGGGCAGCAGAGCACTGGGGTGAGTTGCCTGGGAAGGCTGCTAGGGTGAGTTGGTCCTTTACACAGGGTGATGTGTGAACAGGAGCCACCATCCCTGCCCCCAGGCAGAAGTGAGGTGTATCTGTCTTCCTGAGGTCCTGCTCAGACCTGCCTTTCTGTGACTTTTATCCTGATGATGCTTTATTACAATATTGATGTTTTGTCACAGCATGTTCTTATTATAATACTCCTCTATCTGCTGCTCCTCTACTAATAACTCCTGCTGCTCAGGTGGCTGGTTTGACCAGGGCTTTGTATTTTTGACCTGGTATTCTTTGGTTAACAATCACTTCACAGCATAAATCCAGGGTGCTACTGGGATGGCCTTGTCCTCCACCTCTCCAACCTGTGCTTGGTCTTACCGCCTGCTTTACCTGGTGCTGCAAACCAGACAGCTGGGCCTGACTTAGGCCAGGGGACTGATCCAGCTGAAAACTCACCAGCTGGGAGCAAGGCAAGAGAAGAAATAGTATTTCCAT
This sequence comes from Zonotrichia leucophrys gambelii, assembly GCF_028769735.1. Lineage (NCBI taxonomy): Eukaryota > Metazoa > Chordata > Aves > Passeriformes > Passerellidae > Zonotrichia > Zonotrichia leucophrys. The sequence goes on from NC_088169.1 coordinate 79,250,387, forward strand.
TACTTGTTCTGCTATCTCATAACTTTTGTCTGTCTAGTCTACCTTGGATAGAGTAATCATGTCTTGTGCTATGTTTGGAAAGCAGAGTGGAATTGTAAGGTGATATAAGCACTGGTTTGGATAATCTTTTCCAGACTGAGAGATGTCTAAACATTTGGGCAGAGGAAAGTGGAGTCTGAGCCGTTCCTCCTAAAATCGACCACAACTTGTTATTTGGGAAAGGGAGCTTATTTTCTTTATCACTAAATACTAAGATCTAGAGGGTGTGCCAAAGTTAGAAGAAGTCGGCACATGCCATTGAGGAAGGACTCTGTTCAAGGAATAAGAGAAGAAACACCAAGAGGATAAAAGGAGCTGGTGTAAGTTCTGTCACAGAAAATGCATTTTAAAGTTATTTGACATATTTTAATCACAATCAGGTAATGAATGAGGCAGTCAAAGGAAGGCCCTTGGCTTTATGCCCACTCCCTGTTAAGACACTCCTCTGGGTGAATGCATGTCAGAGCAGTCTCTACCCTGACACCAAGTGGAGAGAACTCACACAAACTGCTTTAAAATGTGATCCTCACTGCCAGTGAGGACAACCGCTCAATATGCCACCCGTTCTAGAGCCAGTGAGGCATACAGTTTTTAAGCATTTTTGTATTTCTAGGAATTTTTTCAAGAACCTATCTTCTAGCAGCTGAAATATAAATTGGAGATAGTTATACCTGATGAAAACTGCTCTCTGGACTCCTGTAGTTTTACCCTCCTATCCCAAGTTTCCACCAGTGCCATACATGGTGAGTATGCATGTGGGTGCATGTGTGTTTTACTGGGATCAAGCTGGGTTTCAAGAGCAGCAGGGCAGTCACAGAATCACAGAAAGGTTGAGTTTAGTAGGGACATTTGGAGTTCATACGGTCCAATCCCCTGCTCAAGCAGGGCCACCTACAGCCCATTTCCCAGGTCCCTGTCTAGACAGCTTTTGAATACCTCCAAGTGTGGAGAATTTCTTGCCCTGAAAATGAAGAAAAGGGTGCCTTTTCCTTGTGAGGAAGGGCCAGTGCCTGGTCATGCCAAGGTGATGCACATTGCAGTGTCCTGTAGCAGTCCCACCATGCCAAAGAGCAAGGCAGGGTACCTAGTCCTGAGGTTGGCATATCTCCCAGTGTATCTGGCATATTTCCCAGTGTATCTTATTGCATAGCATGCTTCTTTCCAGCATGCTCTTCTCAGGGGGGGCTGGGAGCTGGTCAGTTCTGGGCTCCTCAGCACCACAGAGATGGGGAGCTCCTGGAGCAGATACAGCAGAGGGCTACGAAGAGGATTCAGGGACTGGAGCATCTCTCTTACAACAATTGGCTGAGGGTCTGCTCAGCCTCTTGAAGAGATGACTGAGGAGACCTTACCAATGTCTGTGAATATTTGAAGGGAGGTGTCAAGACGATGGAGCCAGGCCCTTCTCAGTGGAGCCAAGCAATAGGACAAGCCACAACAGGCAGAAACTGATGCACAGGATGTTCCACCCAAATATGAGGGTGTGGGTGACCAAGCACTGGAACAGACTGCCCAGAGAGATTGGGGGTTATCCCTCACTGGAGATACTGTGGAACTATCTGGATTCAACGGGGCAATTGATGGCACTTGAGCGGCAGGTTGGACCAGATGACCCTACTGTGGTCCCTTCCAGCCCTACCCATTTTGTGATTCTGTGTTTTTCCCCTTTCCATGACATCAGACCTCCAGTGTTAAGTGGCCAGAAGCCCTCCTTCAGAAGTTTCCCATCCTGCAGCTCCAGTCTTCACCACACCTTATCTAGAACACCTCTAACTCATCCTGAGAATCACACCTCTTTTGGCCTTGGCCATAGGATTAAGGGGAGATCACTGCCAGATAAGGTTTCCCCATGGATTCACCCTTCAGCTGCCATTGCTTATTGGAGATTGTTTTCTCTCTGACTGTCTTACTCTTCTCTCTTGCTTTGCACATCTACTTCTGCCTCCCGGGTGAAGAAAAATCCCTCATCATTTTGCAAGGTGCCAGAAAGTCACAGAAACTCCAGTACCAGCTACTGGCTAAGCCTCAAACTCCCAGCCAAGAAACAATAGCATCCTATGCCTAGCTGTTGCACCAGAAAGGCAACAGCTTTTCTCCCACAGGGAAAAAACCCTACATCAATTTAACACAAAAAGCTATCAAACACATCTAGTGTCAAGTTAGTCCATCCCTCTGATGGATGGCATTCAAAAACAGCACAGAAAGGAAGCACTGGTGCTGATAGATTCAAAAGCATTTAGCAGCTGCCCTGTTATTTAAGTCATCTCCTAATTACTCAACATTAAAAAAAAAAAAAAAACAGGCAGAGGAAAATGTGTCATGCATGGACTTACCCAGCTGATCCAGAGCAAAGAGGGCTGGGGCACCTTCGGAGAGCTCATTGTCTGAGGGAAGAAGAACAAATGCTAGGGAAGTCAGCTGGGGAGGTAGATGAGGACAGATGGGGTGACAACGCTGTTTTAATCACACTGCAGATAAGCCCTTGCTCAGCTTGCTTCCAGTTCACCCTGACAGCTTTCATGTGCGTGTTGGGGGTTTTCTTTTAATTCAGATATTAGTGAAAAACCTCAGAACCAGCTCAAGACAGAGACTAGTCAGGATGAGCCCTGAGGAGCAGAAGCTCCACTGCTCCATCTGTACCCTCCCCGGGATCCCCAGTAGTGCTCCCCTGTTTGTCCATACCACAGCTCTTCACTCCCTTTCTTCCATTCAGCCGGCGCTCAGAGCATGGCCAGGAGCACCCTGCCTGCAGCAAAGCTTTCCTGCATGCTACAGTCTCCTCCAACAACAGCAGCTGGAGAAGGTTTAGCCAGCAGGAGTAAGAATTATTCAGAGGCTGACCAAACCTATGAGTTACTGACAGCAGCACTGCAGTGACCCAGTGCCTGTGAAAGGTGAGACCACAGGCTCTGGAAATCCCTGAGCTGGTGCCATCTCTCACCAACAACTTGTAGGGGTTTACTTTGCATCCCATAAATGAGCCCACCCAATCTTGTCTGCTTCCAGCTGCAGAGCACAACACACACAGATCCCTCACTACCAGTAAAATCTACTACCACGCAGGAGCATGTGACCAAGCATTGAATTCCATTTGTGCCTCGTAGTTCATGGGGATTTTGCTATTTTCAAATATTCCTTGCAATGTCAAAAATGCTGTTAAATTGAAAAACCCAATTAAATTTTTTTAAAAAATTAAATTGAGGAGGGTGGGGTTTTTGTAGTGTTGGTTTTTTTTTTTCTCCTTTATAATTCATGGCATTTTTTTCAATGAATGGGCTTGACTTAAAAATCTTTTGATCTGGAGTCTGTGGATCCCTGTATTCCTAGGGGTTCCAGGAGGACATTTGAGAAGAGCAGGTGCATGGTACCTTACAGCAATCCCATACCTGTGCCCTTTCAAAGTGATCTTGCCCCCTGTTATAAAATGCTCTTAGGCCAAACATTTAGAAAAGGTTGTGAGCCAGGAATTTAGGGTAGCAATGGGCTGCATACAAAGCCAAAAGCCAATGTATAGCCACATTCAATTGTTCAACTGGTTTGGGTTTCTATGAACCCCTGATGGCAGTGACCCTGCTATCCTCTGCTTTACACACACAAGCACAGTGCAATCCTGAAGTCTACAGGATTTAACCAATACAGTTATAAACAGCAACACAGACTATGCACACAGCAAAGACTTTTAAGAAACAACAGAAGCAGAGATTGCTCTAATGGGGAAGAAGAGTGGACTGCAGCAAGCTTCCCTGTGCTGTTGCCCTGGGGCCACCCTGGGCTGGGTATCTGCAGAAGCAGCAGATGTTCTATCATAAGGATGTTGACCAGTGGTGCTTTGCTGGGGATATTGAACCCAGGGCTCAAAAGCATAAATCTATTTATGGGTTCAAAAGCATAAAGCTACTTATGTAATTCAGCTCTCACAGAAAAGGAGGCTATGCCACATCTTGGCTAGTCCCTCTCCCTTCCCCCAGCATCTGTGCTATCAGTGGGAAGCCAAGGGAAACAGATGGAGATAAGGGAGTGCTTTACCAAAGCAAAGTGTTTCCGTTCCCAAGGTGCTGCCATCTGGAAGGCTGCGGGTTTATTTTGGTTTTAGTCTGGGGCACAGCACATCCCAGACAAAGAGGGAACTTTGCCCAGGGAGGGACAGCTTCTGCTGGCCCAGGGGACAGGGACCTCTGGTAAAAAAGATGACCTGGGGCTAAGCAAGGAGCACTTGTGGCTGCTCCTGCCAAATGTTCAAATGGGGATTAAAAAGCAAGTACGAGCAGCTGACTGGGAATTAGGTAGAGATGAACTGATAGAGGAAATAGGACTGCTGGCTACTCTCATTGCATCTGCACCAAATGCTTTCCTGAAACAGGGAGTTTCTGGAGAGTAATAAACCCCAGGCTTGAGATGGGACATCTTGTGTCTGGCTTGAACAGCCCTTGCACAGGGAGCTCCAGTTAGGGCAGCCCCCTAGTCATTGCCAGGTCAGCCTGGATCCCTGCAGCCAACCTAAACTGTCTCACACAAATATGATTGAAGAGAATATTTTATCAGGTCTCCTGTCACTCCTTCCCATCCATGGTCATCTGCAAAATCCTGCTTGTGGAGAGGGAGGGCAGTTATATCTAGCACAAGTGGAACATTAACTGACCAAAAGATGGGTGTTGGGGCTTTTTTCTTTTTGTTATATATTTTTTTTAAATTTTTTTTAAGCCCACTCCAAAGCAGGAAAACAAGCTGCAGGCCAAGTGGGTGTGTCAGTGTGACAGTTTGGATCTGACCTTTCCCACCTTCATACCAAGTACTGCCCAGCTCTGGGCATAGCCCAACAAAACCCCTGGGACCACTGCAAGCACGGTGAATGGCAGCAGCACATTGGGAAGGCTCTCAGCACTTTCACTGGATGGATTAAGAGCCAGCAATCATATCCTACCTCCTTTCACATTGGAAAAGGGGTGGATCCCACCATGAGACAACCAGTTTGTTTCATCCAGCTTCCAGTTTTCACCAGGGTCCATCTCTGATCCGCAGCATCAAAGATCTGCTTGCAATGCCTCCTGCTGCTCTCTCTGGAGAATAACCAAAAGATACTCTGAGCATCTGTCATGTTGCTAGACCATAGCCAGCTGCTGAGAAGCTCACCTCAGCAGAGGAAAATCTTGTCAATGTTTCAGGGAAAAAAAAGGAAATTATTTTTAAAAATTGAGGAAAAACCCACATGGCTTACAGGGAACTCTTGGACCAAGGAGCTGCTGACTCCACTCAACTTATCAAGCCTCTTCACTGCATCAAAAGGCCACCAAGACTTGGACCTCTTAAATTACTGTTAGCAGTCTGACCTGCACTTAGAAATTCCTAATCCATCATGATACTTGCAGGGATGGTGTTTTACCTCTGAGTGAGATGATGTTTCACAAGGACATCCTTCAGGGATGTGTGTCTTGGCTTTACGGGCCTAGCCATCAGGTCCTGGCAAGTGAGGGGAGTGGGCAGGCAGGCTTGCTAGCCCTTGTTCCCACATCCCAGCTCCTCCATGGACAGGAGTTGCAGGCTGGAAGTCTCAGTCAGATATACATTCCAAGGCAATCTACCACTGACCACTTGGCTCTCACAGCTGCCCAGCCCCAGAGCAGTGGCTGTGAGACACTGAGGGAAAGATGGGGATTATGGAGCAGTTAACACAGGAGTTCTCCACCCTAAAAAGTTCTTATCTGGTATAGACATTAAATTATTTTCCTGACTATCAGTTGTTCAGTGCAACCCACAGGTTTGTTGCACCTGGGAATCCTCACAGTGACATTTTCCTTCCCTTGACTCCTTGGACCTGTGCATCTGGGCAATCCCAGATGTGAGCAAAGACTCTGAGAATAACTCATGGAGAGCATCCCTGCAGAGGACTTGAGGTTCTCATGGATGGACATGAGCCAACAGTGTGTGCTCACAGCCCAGAAGGCCAACCTCATCCTGGGCTGCATCCAAAGCCCCGTGGGCAGCAGGGCCAGGGAGGGGATTCTGCCCCTCTGCTCTGCTCTGCTGAGACCCCACCTGCAGGGCTGTGCCCAGCTCTGGAGAACCAGCACAAGAAGGACATGGACCTGTTGGAGTCAGTCAAAAGGAGAGCCCTGAAGACAACCACAGGACTGGAGCATCTCTGCTGTGAGACAGGCTGAGAAAGCTGGGGATGCTCAGCCTGAAGAGAAAGCTCCAAGAAGACCATGTAACACGTTCCAGTACCTAAAGGTAGCTTATAAAAAAGTTTAGATTAGATATTAGGAAGAAATTCTTTACTGTGAGGGTGGTGAGGCATTGGAACAGGCTGCCCACCTGGAAGTCCTCAGGACCAGACTGGATGGGGCTTTGAGCAACCTGGTCTGGTGGGTAGTGCCCACAGCAGGGGTGTTGGAACTAGATGGTCTTTAAGGTCCCTTTGAAACCAAGCAATTCTGTGATCCTATGGTTCTATGATCCCTGGTGGGGTAGCACATACAGGCATTCAATGCATCCCTAGGCTTTCAGGATTATATGGATTTGGTAGGGAACAGAGTCCTTGTAGTATCAGCAACCTCTAATTTATTAAGGAAGCATACAATAGTGTTGTGATATAACAACAAATTTTTGCTTCTGTTGGAAGATGCTGAAAAGGAGGTGACAAAGATTTTACCTAGCATTGTCTGAAGCAAACCCAGACCCCAAATGGCAGCAACAGAGTTGATTTCATAGTGAGATGAGTCCCATGAGACCCACCACACTGGCAACTGGTCATCACTACTTGGCCTCTGATTTCCTTTGCCCTTATTTGTATGAATATTTTGTAATTAATGCTGCCAGGACCCTAATTCAGGACACTCGTGGGAGAAACAGACAGATAGCAGTGGAGGGACACCACCACACCAGCACCATCTCCTTAGGAAATGAGGCCAAGAAAGGGATGGACAGGCCCTGCCTCCACAGGGAAGCAGAGCATGGCTGAGCCATCCCACTTGTCAAGCACTCAGTTACCACCTACTGACGGGGGCTGCAGGAAGGGACACCTGGCTCCCAGCGGCTCCCAGCATGGCACAGCCCAAGCCCCTGCTCAGCCCACTGCCAGCTCTCACCAGCATGAACCAGGAATGTGCTGCTGCTTCCTCGACTGGCCAGACCTGCAAGAAATCATTTCACACATCCTCTTGCTCAACACCTTAATTGACTAGAACAAAATACTTGTCTGTATGTGTTTGGTGAGCAGCGAGCAGGACAGGTCATTGCATGCGCAGGCAGAGCCGGGCTGGAGTTTTTTGATGTAGCAAATTCACCTGAATTGCAATTAAGAGGTGCTGAGACTTCAGGCAAATTTGGGTGGACTAAGTAATTAGTTTAAGCTGAAAGAGAAGAAAAAGAGTCCTGAGAAGAGCAGTAAGGCTCCATCTTGACATTTTAAAAACTGATTTTTTTTTTTTCTCTTGTTCTTTCAAGTGCTGGTTTTGGCTTGAAAATGACCTAGTTTGCTTTTTCTTTTCTTTTTTTTTTCTTATTTTTTTTAAGTCATGAAAAGCAGTAAATAATCTCAAACCAGAATGTCTCATGCTATGCTTATGAAAAGAAATCAAAGAAGAAAAGAAACATTCTCCTTTAGGGGGTGATCCAAACCGAAAAGTATTTTCAATTTTTCCCTTCAGCCACTGAAATGAAAAACCTATTATTTGTACAGCTACACTACTGAAAGGCATCACTTCAATATGTACTGCTGGCAATTTCTTCTTTCTACCTGCCAAGGGAGGGGTTTGTCTTCAAGTTCAATAAAAGTATAAGAGAGAAAGAACAAAAGGGCAATTTATCAACATAGAGTAGGAGATAAAATGGCTTTTCCATATTTCCTTGTTTCTCTGAAAGAAGGACCCTCAGCTCTTTGCTGGCTGCCCCACTCTGTTCAAAATCATGTAGACATGAAATCTTACAGACACAAGTCCCGAGCCCTCATTACACAGAAGATTAATTGCAAAGTGAAACCTTCTGACTTCACTGACATGTAATGCCTAACCAACATTAGAGAAAGCAAAGGTTAAAATGTATTTGGGTCAATAACACCTGCAGTGACAAACACCCAGAAGATCATAAACATCAGTCCTTGGTGTAGCTTTGAGGCATCCATCTCCTCCCTTCACAGCAGAACCTGATGCCAGCAGAGGCTGCTGGTGTCAGGTGTTCAGCACCAGCATCAGAGATGGGTTTGCAGCGCCTGTCTCACCACAGAGCACACATTGTGCCCACTGTCTGCTGTGGCTGCCCAACAGAATGGGATGGGAGGGAAAGGGATGGGTGGAAACACAGGACAAGGCCCACTAGCTGCCTTTACGTTCATGCTTGCTAAAATACAGAGCTGGAGAAGGAGACATCACTGCTTGGGCTGGGGTCTCACCAGGGCTGGGATCACAGCTCCAGCTGCTTGAAGGGCTCAGCCTTGCTACAATCAAAAACCAGCACCCATTAACTCCATCCTTCAAGAAGACAAATCAATTGTGAGATTTTCCAAAGGGCCTGCTCTCAAGTTCTGTGTGCAGTCTTCACCTAGGGCAAGGGGTGCTCATTTTACACACCTACAGCTTCCACCATTCCTCTGAGGAAATACAAGGTGAGAAAAGAGCCACATTCCTCCTATATCCTGATACAATATTAAAAAAATAATAGGGGCTGAATACATTAAGACTTGTTTCATTCTGCAGCTTTTACTGTACCAAAAACAGCAATGCAGACCACAAGGACTGTCCAGTTTCAATCTAACCTGCAAATTTCATCCAAACAGGAGGAAAAAATAGCATCATATTGGAATGACCATTTCACTAATGTTTTACAATGCCTCTAATCTGTCAGGAGTGGCTGCTGGAACACAAGCCCCAGTTAAGCTCCTCTTCTGGAGCATTTCCAGTTCAAGACAATCTGCCACACAGCCTCTCAGAGCACTCAGCATCTGCAGGGGGATTTATTTTTTTTTTTTAGTACCATAAACTGTAGAATTCACATGGCCAGAACAGCAGGAAAATAAAAGTTAATGACCTAAAATTAACTCAGACAGAAAAGAGATTAAAGCATCAAACCCTAAATGCTACAGCATGCAGGGACTTGATCTGCTGGACAAGTATAGGCTGGAAGTGTTTGCCCAAACACTGCCCTTAAAATTGGCTCCAGCCACATGGCTCAGGTGCTGCTCCATGGAGATGCAGATGCTGTGCAAAGGATCTCACATTTCTCTGAACTATCATGTCTCCTCACATATGGTTCAGCTTTAGAGCTCTAACTGCATCCAATTTTACTTGACTGGGAGTAAAATTCAGTGGCTCTTCCAGAAGACACAGACTCAGCTACTTCTCTTCTCCATGAGGAACAAACAAGGGTACAGTGTCAAGAGACACTCAATTCAATCTGATCCAGCTAGATCACACCAGGGCTGGTGATCACTTAGGGCTGGTGATACTCACACACCACCTTGCTGCTCTGAGCCCCAGAGCAGCACACTGGAGCCCTTGGCATTTAATGATTTCTTGATTTAGATGAACAACCTTTCCAACACCTTGTAGCACCTAAGGAGAGTTCACGTGTGATCCCTTCTGGATAGCATCTGTCCTGGGGGAACCAGGCAGTGTGGGGTGCACACACTGGGATCCTGGGATCAGAGCAGCCCCAAGCCACACCAAACCATTGCTTGGTGGCCAGGCCAGGGCTGGTGACTGCAGAGCCACCACCAGCTTGTAGCAGCCTGGTGTAAGAGTGAGCTTGGGCAGGGATTGCAGGCAGAGAAAGGCCACAGAGCAGCTGAGGTGGTCACAAGTCACGGGAGATCTGCTAGATGGGGCAGCAGGGAGCACCAAGGAGAGTGGGGTTCAGTATCCCTGTGGAGAGAGAGGCTGGGACAAGGGAGAAAAATCCATTTCTGTTCATGTTGCAAACCCTGTGGGGGTGGCTGGGCACTGCTAGTGTGTTCTCCAGCAAAGAGAGGGCACTGATCCTAACACATGCTTCCAGGCAACTTTTGGGGTTTGGGATCAATATTCCCACACCAAAGAGATGATATTTGCAGCCAAGGCAGAACTGAGGCTGAGACAAGAAGCAGGGAGTGAAGAAAAGAGCTTGGTCCAGCTGGAGATGAGGAAGAGAGCTTGGCCAGGCTGTGGGAGAAGGTCTCAGGCAGCAACCTTCCAGCAATCACAGATGGGATTAAATGCTGTGAGACAGATCCTTCTACCTGTGATGTTTCCCAGAGCCCTGCAATATTGCAGGGATAGCCTTCTTTTCATCAGGCATGCTCTGGGAACCTCCCTTCTATGCTCACCAAAGGGGCCTCATGGTGCCTACACAATAGCCCAGACCCTTCCCAATCCCATTGAGTCCAGCAAAGTTAAGGTATCCCCTAACCCATAGTTTTGCTCAGATTGAAAACTGAGTAACTTTTGACAACTTCTGTGCCAAAAAGGCCATGTACTCAGAATGTGAGGGCAGTGCCAAGGGGAAGTCTCATCACCTGGGCAAGCAGCAGCTGCTCTTGGGCAGGGATCACTGTTCTGGGAGGGCACTGCTCTCCTGCTGATGTCCATCTGCCCAATGGCAATGTGAACGGCAATGGGAAGGTCTGACTGGGCCTTACAGAGCTGAACAGGGCAGGATCAGGACTTTGAGGGGGACATTACAAATTTGTTTAACCTGGAGCAGCGTGGGCACAGTGAAAGGCACAAGGTGATAAAGTACTTCCAGAGTACCCCAGAGCTCAGCCTGACGGCTGCCTTTAATCACCCACAGCTGTTCTTTACTGCCTTGGATGTGCTCTCCTTTAATTAGCCCAAAAGGTGACTAATGAGCTATTTGTTAATGTCATCAATCAAAAAGCTCTTTTTGTAGCTGGTCTGAAAGAGGTTTTTTTAAAAAGCGTCGAGTTTCAGCCAACTGGCACGGAGCATGATCACAAGCTAATTACATGATCTCATGGCAGTTATCTCAAACTAATACATCATTAATCTGATCTTACGACAGCTAAAGGAGAAGCCCAGAGCCAAGAAGCACTTGAACACTCTACAGTTCTCAAGACAGGAGCCCTTTTTATAAAAGCTGCAGGTTTACACACAGCAGGCACATGTCAGGGCAAGCTGCAAGTTGTATTGCTCCCTTACCCTGACAAACAAAAACATTCACAAAGCAGGAAACACACCATCTCCTCCAAAGGGAACCTTCCCTGAAACACAGCCACCATCCCCCTGACTCTGCTCAGGGCTGCAAAGATTATCAGAGAGCGAAGGGGGTGAGGGTCAGGATCCCAGCATTTCTCAGGAACCCTAAGGCATTTTTGATAAGCTTTCTGTAGGACAAAACCCTTTTGGAGGATCTATCCCAGTCTGGTCTCAGGGGACAGGTGCGTAGTTTCAGGCACTAATAGGGATGGGCACTCGAAGTGATTGTTATAGCTAAAATATCCTTGAAGTTAATTGCTTGTGAAGATAACTGGCACTAGAAGCTCCTATCTATCCTCTACATCCCTTTAGATGTAAAGGTAGGATGCAAAACAATAAATAAATTCCTATTTACATGTCATTACTTCATTTAATTAGCTCACCTCTAACTGAGGACAACCATCTACAGAGATAATCAGAGAAAATCTTAGAAACCTCTGAGAATAATATCCTTGGTTTCACCCAAACTCCTACTCTCACTCTTGGGCAAGGGTACCCCCGAAAATGGATCAAAGGAGCTGCTCACAAACCTGTCCCAGCCATCTCACAGATATGGCAGGACATCAGGATCCACTTTGCAGTGCTCCAGGACCACTGCCCTGGTGACACAGGGCAGGAGACACTGGGTGTGAATATCATTATAGATTTGGGGTGAATTTATGATCTGTAAGGTCCTCCAAGTCACCATGTGGAATAAAATTTCTCTTTCTTCTCTTGTTTCCTTCCAAAGTCAGAAAACTGAATTGCAACTCCTTGAAGCAAAGCTTTTGTCTCTTTTTGTGTCTGTTGCAGAGCTGTCTGTATTAAACTAGCAGCACCAAATGCCACCACACCTCAGCTCTGCCAGTTATCATCACAGGCAATCAGCTGCCAGGATATTTTAGCCATAACAATCACTTATCTACTTAAGAGATGATAATTTCTCTGTGCTGTTTCCCTGACCTCTCAGAAAACACACTACTGCCTTTTTTTCTTTTTTTTTTTTTGCAGTCATAGGAGAAAATGTTCCTGTTCCAGCCTCAGTTCAGACAACATCGTAAAAAAAGGGTAACATAGAAATAGTAAATCTTACCTGAAAAAACACCTGTGATTTCTCGGGCGACAAAAAGCCTCTGTGCCTAGATGGTGCAAGACCAAAGCTTTCCTGGGAAATGTTTGTCCTCTGTTGGGTAAGAGCTCCACAAAAACTATGAAGCCATTGCCTGGACTTGCTTTAGTTTGGGTAGGTAAGTCGGGGGAATTCAGCTGCTCTTGTGTGTTCAAAGAGCTTCAAAATGCTCTACACCACCTCTCGCATTATGGTTCCCACAAGAATGCCAGGTATGTGTCTGTCTTCCTGAGTCACGCAATTATCTATGGGAAAGTAACCCATAGAAACCCAGCAGAAGGAAAAAAAAAACCCCACCTGCCTGTCTAAATCCCTCAACAGTCAGAAGGAGCCCTACAAGGAGATCTTCTCAAAGAGGCTTTGCTAATTCCCACATCCAAAATGCCAAAGCTAGCAGAGATGTTGGGCTGTCTGCTTGCCACCTTCCTCAGCAGTTTGTGGCATCACACGTGGGAAGTGCCAAGCAGAAGGAGCAGCCCAGCCTCAAAAGCAACCACAGCACTGTAAGAGACAACCTGAAGCTCATTGGGTTGCACAGGTTATGGAATGGCCTCTAGCCAGGAGGAAATGTAGGGTGAAATAGTCCCTGATGACTGCTGCTAATGAAGGCTGAGTCATCAGTGACACGGAATGAAAAAGTGGTGTGATGCAGCGGTGTCTGGGCTAGTTACATCTTGATAAGGAAGGTGGATGTCTTTCTGGGTTTTCCCTTGAGTCAGAAGCACCTGGGGAAAGTGATACCTGGAAAGGGATATCTCCCATGATCAAATGCCACCTCAGGCAGTCTCAGAAGAGGAATAAATAACACGAGAGAATGTTACCTTGTAAGTTAACTTCCCAGAGAATCCACTTGTTCCAAGCAGATGGGAGGAGACAAGGGTGACAATGAAGGGAAAGGAGTGAAGGAAAATACCTTTTTTGCCTGGAAAAATATGGTCTAACCATATTTTTCATACATTTCATACCATGGTGAGAATGGCACCAGCAGATGCTCACACTCAGCAGTCTTTTTCTAGAATGACCAATTTTCCTGTATGATTTCCAGCAAGGACATCCCAGAAGTGAAGCTCCAAATCCTACACGACATCCAAAAGCTCACTTGAGCATAGGCAGTCCACACAGCTGCAGCAGATGTGAACAGATCTTGGTTTCTCCTGAAAGATCCTCGCCATCCATCATGTCTCTTGGCAGCTTATGGTATTCAGGAGATTATATAAAATTTTGAGCTTGGTTGTTAAGTGCTTCCAGCTACCAGATTAGACACCTGGGAGGCAAACAGCTCCCATTCCCAGGGCCAGGAGGTTTTCAAGCACCCCTGAGTACTGGATGACAAAGAGAAATGTGCTGTGCAGCACTCAAGCCTACTCTGAGGCTGGGCTTTACCACCCCATTCCATTGGCCAGCATTGCCTAAGACATCTGTCAGTATCTGGCTGTGCTTGGCACCTTCCTGCAGTGCAAGCAGGTTGGGATGCTGCCAGGCACGAGGTGGGTTGTTGTCTGTGTATTCAGGAAGCCAGCAGGTCCAGGAGCAGCAGATGTCAGCCAGGGAAAAAAGACTCTCAGATACCTTACACTCACATTCTTTCTCCAATGGCATAGCTCTGGCCACAAAGGAAAGGGCATTCCAGCTCTTAGCAAGAGACATTTTGGTGACTGCCAGCATGGTGCCAGCTGGTGTTGGCTGTCTTGCAGCCAGTGTCTGTAGCAGTGAAAGATTCTGGCTGTGCCACCACGTATGCACAGGGGAGGAGCTGAGAGAGCCCTGGCTGTGCTGGTATGTCCCAAGGCCCTCCTCACACCCAGGCTCCCTCACCACAGCTGTAGAGCAGCAACAGCAGGACCAGCAGTGTCTAAGCTCTCCCACCAAGCCCCTGTGTCACTGTGTCACATTTTTTTGGAAAAATCCCCTTGCCCAGGATTCTTCTCTGGGGAAGCTGAGAAGCCTCAGAGAAAAAAGAAAACAGCATTATCTCATTTGCTTCTCCTGTGTTTTGCTGTTTTGGAATGTTGTTTGGAGATTGTTTATCCAGCATGTGAATTGTTTTTACTTAACGACAAATCGTGGTCCAGCTGTGTTGGGACTCTAGAGAGAGTCACAGGTTTTTCATTAGTATCTTGTTAAGCCTTCTGTAAGTATCCTTTACTTAGTCTTTAGTATAGTTTAGTATAGCATTCTTTAATATAATATATATAATAAAATAATAAATTTGCCTTCTAAGAACATGGCAGATTCATAATTTCCTTACTGCCACAGGGGCCCCTGAAAATTCCACACCCCTGATGTGCTGATGCACCAGAATCCATCCTGGAAGATGGGGATGCCACCAGGCTTCAACTCTGTAGTGGGAGAAACTTGGAGAAATCACAGGTTGGATAGAAGTCAACTAATGGCCATTTGTGTGTTGGAGTTGGGTTAAGCTTCTTTTTAAAAAAAAAAAAAATACTACATAGTAGGCTTGTAATTGCAGGGATAGCAAGTCCTGATGGCTTTTCCAGGCCTGCTGACTTGGGGCAGGCTCTTACCTTTCTCCCAGCATGTCTGTGCTGGGCTGTGGTCGCCCCACCGTGGCACAGGCTCATCCACTGCTGCACAAACATCCTGGGGAGCCAAAACCGCCCTCAGGAGGGTGAGAAGCCAGTAGTGCTGCCTAATTCACGGTGCCCCACCGCTCCTTCACTGTGAGTCATGAGCTTCCCAGGAGACTTACAGCCAGAGGCACCCATCTGCCTCCACTCAAGTGGAGGGGATGGTTTCAGCCCAAGCCAAGCTCCCAGGTGAGTCTGGGCGAGGCAGAGATGAGCAGTCATTGCACTGCAGTGCATCTGCTGCAGAAAGGTTTGGGTCAACCCACTCTTTCCTCTCTTCCTGCCCTGTACTGAGGACACAGGATGGTGCTGGATATCACCAGCCTCCTGCCCTTTCTCCTGCCACATCACCCGAGCCATGCCCCTGGGTGCCCATTAAAAACTCCCATCCCTTGCTTCTTATCCTGCTCACCAGTTCTTCTGAACTCCTGGGAGAAGTCTTCACAATGGGGCCTGTCATCTGCTACACATCTGCCCAGATATAAACACTGCATTCCCCCAAAAGAGGGGAGGAAATAGAGCCTGAAAATCATACCAGTCAACAGGACAAGAGGGGTCATCCCACTGTTGTTGGAAAATTGTCTGAAAACAGACATTCTTTCCTAGGAACGCCTTTCTGGGGCTCACCTCTCAGGGCAGCTCAGGCATGAGTGAGGTTGTGGGGGAGATTGTCCACATCATGAATACTGGTGGAGTCCGGCACAGCCACTCATGAGAAGCAGGGGAGTTTCCTGGCTGAGGGCTGGTTCATCTCAGTCCCCACACCTAGACCATGCCATGCCTGTAATGCTGTCTTATTCACAGACATGCTGGGTTGCCTTTTCCAGGGAGAGGAGGAAAGTGGGACTGGTGGTAGGAAGGAGATAAGTCCCAGGGCAGGTGCGGGCAGTGGGGAGTCTCAGGTTCCTTGTGGTGCATGGCAGACATGGGCAGCAGTGCCTGGGTTATTCAGTGGTTCAGAGAGGATGAGTTCTGTTGCACTGAGACCCTGACAGACAGCACAGCCATAATCACCATCATTTTCTCCCTGGTGAAGGATGGGACAGGCTGCGGAAGCTTCTTTGCTCAAGTGTCCACATACATCCTTCAATGCAATTGAGGCTCAGGCAGGATCTCTACTGGCAGGTAGGAAACACTTTTTTAGTAATATTTTCCAGAGGACTGACTTAGACACAAAATATTTACAGCTCCCTCTTTAGAGAAACTTGCTTTTGTGACAATCTTTCTGTGCTGAACAAAATCAGGACTCTGAAAAGAAAAACACAGAGGGAATCCAACCAGCTTCTCACTGAATTACTTTCCTCAGGATCAGACAAGAGCAGAAAAGAGGTCGGTAAGATGGTGGTGGTGGTGGTGAATATGGGAGGACTTGATGGCAAATTCCTGTTGGGTGTTAGGATGTCTCCTTACACCCAGCAGTCTGGTGCCAGTTTATGAGGGTGTGATGATCTCTGGGCTCGGCCATAACACGGACACCTAAAGTCTTGCCACTGGGACCACAGAAGTGCAGCCAGCAGTTGCTTTCTGCTGACTTTCCAATGAGTCCCTGTCACCAAGCCCCTGCTTCATTCTCTTTAGTTCTCATGAAAAACTTGAGAGGACTGGATGTTCTGCATCACAACAAACCCAAAAGCTGAAACTTCTTAATATCTCAGTAAAGAGAAATGCCATTTTCCAGCCAGGTCTATTTGCTACTTAAGAAAAAAAAAACCTGATTCCACTAGAAAAACATCAGCATTGCAGGGGCATTTGTTCCAGCTGAAATTTGAAGCACATCATCTCGTTTCCTCTCAGTGTCTCCTTTTAATACTCATAAGTATTTGTTAGACTTTTATTTTGTATCAATAAGGGGGTTTCAATTTGTGCATGTTATTTAAACTCTCAGCAAGGAACCAAAGTAACAATTATCCACCCCCTGGTTGGCTGATTCACGAGAGACTCTGACGAACGCTGATGCCATGCAGCCAGCATGAGCTATCGGTGAGGAACAGCCATAAAAAAGTGTCTGCTCAGGTCAATTATGGAAGAGCAGCGTCTGACAGGATGTGTCCAGCTGCATCCTGCAGACTGAGACACCTGGTGATTTAATCATCCCTTGAGGTGGTATTACTTTCATATGCACATTACTGAAGAATTCATCAGCAATCCAACATTGGTGGTAGCACTTCTCAAATGGAAACAGCTCCAGGTGTGGGGTAAAGAGAAACCTAATCCGATCAGTAATATTTTCCCTGACTTCAAGAAATGATGGAGCAGACCTCCCATTTGCAGCAAAGTAAATGGATGGTGATAGCTCTTTTTTTTTACTATATGTTTACTATATGGTACCAAACAACTGCCCTACACTTCCTAATAGCCAAGAAGATACCTCCACTAATACTGATGTGTTTGTGATGGTGCAAATGAGCTAAAAAACCTTCCTGTGGCTTTACCATGCACTTCATTGCAACAGTCAGTCCTATGCACATTGGCCATTATGATTCTCTAATCAGAAGTATCGTGGCCATGAACTCTTTTAAGGGTTGCTTAGGAGTTTTTTTCCTACCGTGAATAAACAAAGAATAAGCTTTCAATTCCATTAAATACATTAATTTTTGCCTGACTCCCTTTCCCCCAAAGAAAGCAACCTCTCAGGCCTTTTTCTGTTCTTATGCTGAAAGCATTTGTTGTAGGTCTGAGCAAATTGTGGGCACCTTCTTCTATGGTATGGAGCAATTCCATGTCTCTTCCCAGAAAGATGGTATGACAGAGGCTGCACTTTCCCTTTTCTTTCCTCCCAGAAAGCCACTAGATTTAGGCTTCCCCCAAAAAATTGTGGCAGTCTTTGAGTGCCTCCATATCTCAGTCGTGTCTCTCCACAAAAACAGACACAGTCCCTTGCAAACCCATCTTCTCCTCCCCTGTAGGGACACTGAGCCACAGTGAATGTAAGAATGGATTATCTGCAACACCAAAATTTAGGCTTTTCCTTCAAGATTTTTTCATGACAGATGAAACATTGCATATGTTCCATGGATGGGGCCCAAAGGAGACCAAATCTCCCTCTTTTCCCCCTATGAGCAAGCTGTAATAGCCCGTTCTTGGCTGTCTGTGCCTTGGGCTATGCCAGTGGGTTTTCCATTGCTGGTTTTCTGCCCAGGCACTGGAGCTTGCCCACCACTCTCTGCAGTTTTCCAAGGGACTGTCATTTGTGTCTGCAGTGGCCAGGATGCACAGAGCCCTCAGGGATGCTCCCTACTCATGGAAGTTTCTTGTCCCCTCAACACTTGGACTCTTGAGGATCAGCAGCAGCTCCTGTGGCCCCTGTGCTCACCCCTCTGCCTCCCAATTGCCAGAGAAATCAGTATTTCCCTGGAAAATATAAACTAATCCCTTTTTTTTTTTTTTTTTTCTTTTTCTCCCCTCATTTGAGGAATGTATCACTTTCAACAAAGCTTCTGCCAGGAAAAGTTTCTTAGGCTGGAACTTTCAATCCTTGTGTGGAAAAACCACCTGGGAGGTGGCAGCAATCAGCGGTCAGGGCAGGAGAGTGGTGGGACCTCAGCTGGCCTGTTTCAATGCAGGTCTCTGACCTGAGCTTCCTACATCCTTAACCCCTTGGTTATGGTCTTGGGCTCTGAGTCTTCTTCCAACAAAACTAATAAATCAAACAATATATAGATGAGATTTGATCCTCCTGTTAACCTGGGGGGAGGGGAGGGGCGGGAGGGAAGCTATATAAAGCTCAAGAAGTGTTTCCTCCCAGCCTTACCTCAGCCTGTTTAACTCCCAGGGTAAGTTCTCCACACGTTTCCTGTGATGCTGCCTGTCCCAAGCCAAGATCCCACTATCTGCACCCTCTGCAGCTCAGCTCTGGGGGATGAGAAGGGCTCCAGAACCCAGGGGGCATTTAACAGCCTGCAGCCAGACTGAAATGCAGAGGTGATGAATGTTCTGTGCTAACTTGGCTGCCTGTGTCCAGTCCAGGCAGCAAAATGTCACATATGGCTGGGACTGCTTTTCCCTACCAGCACTGAATGAGTGCATCCTCACAAACAACCGTGTCCCACCAAAATATCTGCATGGCAAAACTCTCGTTCCTCACATCTCATCCTGATCACCAGTTCTTCTGAACTGGTGGGAGAAAGGTCTTGTGCTAAACATCTGCCCAGCTGCAAGCATTGCACTCCTCTGAAAAAGTAGACAAATGGAGAGAGAGATTTGCACCAGGCCATGGGATGAAAAATTCTGTGGCTGCCTAATTCTGACTGAAAACAGACACTTTTTCCTAACAAAATATTTCTGGGCTTCACTTCTCAGGGAGGAGCTGAGTGGGAGCTAGTCCATATCCTGAACACTGGTGGAGTGCTGCTCCACTGCCTCTTGGGTTCAGGAAGGGAAGGAGTGAAGTGGATGGGAAGGTAGTGGGGAACTGCCACCTATCCAGGATTTTTGTGAAACGAGCCCTTTGTTTCCCTTGTTTTCCTTTAGCCAGCACCCAAAGTCAGACAGGTATCTCCAGCACCATCCAACATTTTTTTTTGAACAGAACTTTATCTTCTTTACTTTGCTGTTTTACTGACAAAACCAACAACAAAAAGTAATATTGATTTGGATCCACACCCAAGTGTGTTTCCTTTCCTCTTCCAATTTGTCAGTTCAGCAGCCAAACCAAACACAGCCATCCCTCTGCCTGCACCAAGAAATAACAGTGCTCGATTTCCAGCTTACCTTGAGAGATGTCTCCTTGCAGTGCCAGCTATATCCAGCCTCTCCTGTTGTGAGTTTTCCCAGCCCCAGAGTCTCCTTCCCCCCAGCTGTGTGGCTGACCCACCTGCACAGAGAAGGTTTAGGGGTCTCTGTTACAAAATTGGGCATTGGATGCCACTGCTTGGGACAGGATTCAAATCTATGTGGTGGTGGAGTTATTCCTGGTTTACATCAGTGTGTGTGGGCACAGGACTCCCTGCAGGGAGCTAACATGATCCTTTGACATCACTGGTTAAATTTAGGGAATTAGCACAGTCCTAAAATGCTCCGGAGGGAAGCTACAGCCAGGCTGACAAGGTTGCACCCTGCAGCCACCTGCCACCCATGCACAGGGCAGGGGATGGAGCCAGGAGTTTCCATGCCAGCCCCACTGCCATGCTGCATCATCCATCCAAAAATAACCTCCCACCAAGGTGCAGTCAGCTCTGCTGCAGCACAAAAGCAGCCATCCTCCTCAGGCTTGCCCAGGACTTGGACAAAGGGACCCCTCCTGAAATCCCACAGCCCTGTGGAGCTGCTGCTCCTTGCTCAGCTGGTCAGGGTGGAAGGCTGTGGAGTGACAGAGGTGTCCTCATCCTCACATGGTGGGGATATGGCAGGGGAGGTAAAGCTGGGCAAGTCCCAGCCTGTGGACTCCCCCAACACCTCGTGCAGCTGGGAATCCTTGCTCCAGAGGACTCTGCAGCTCTCACTAACTAGAGCAGCCACAAGAGAAGAGGACCTCCAAAGAAAAGGAATGGAAAAAAGTCACAAGAGAGGCAGCCTCTCCCAAAAGATGCAAAGGAAACTCTAAAACCCAAGAGGAGTTTCTGAACGCCAAGTCTGTCTGATGTTTGTAGAGCTGGATAGAAGCTGTAGCTGTGTGATTGCAGTTCAGGTTGGTTTTGGCAACCTCAGTCCTGCCAGAAGATGGCTTCTGCAGTTTGTGGTGTCTTCCATAGACACTCTATTTTCTCTTGATTCTTTGCTGATTCTTGCAAAGGTCTCTCTAACCTCTGTGTGAAGCACATCCCAGAAAACTATTGCAATAATAGCTCTGAATTTTCACATCCTTCTGCGTGGACATTGTGAGACACCCAATTCAGTATGACCAGAAGCAGCAGCTCTCTATTTCTGAGTGTACCATCCTGCACCAGCAGCTGCCCTGCTTTGCTTGCAGCCTTGTGGCACCTGAGCAATGGAGACTGGACTATTTTGGGTGTGAGGAAAGAACATCTGTTCGTTTTCCTGAAGGAGAAGCTCTGCAGCCACCAAGCAGACGGTGAAACTGCAGCCAAGGAAGCACCTGATTCCAAGACAGGCTGTGAGAAACAAGAGAACCCTTAACAGCTTTCTCAGTACTCATCACTAGCCTGTGCTAATTGCAAAAGGCAGTGGAGCCAAGCAGGCTGATGGCCCTCAAATCCAGACTCCTGGTTTTGGCATTAATGCTGCCTAAGAATATGCTAATACAATCTGTAGAGCTTACTGTTACTGTAGTGAAACCTTTTTCAGATCTTAATCAGATTTATTGGATATGTGGGAGGGCTGCTGAGAGTATTTCCAAATTTCTCTGTCTCAAGGAAAATCATCCCCATAGCTTCAGCCTGTAAAACTGTGCCCTGCTTATGGGAGGTGGGAGGTTCAAGTCCAGGGTATTCCCTCCACAGCAGAGAGCAAACAGGCCCCTATCAGCACTGTACAGTGGAATAATATGCCCAATGCATCAGAGGTTATGTGTTTCTACTAATTCTTCTCAAATAGTTGCAAAATTCAAATGCTTTTCAGAGAAAAGTCCAGAAGTTTCACTCTTGGGATACAAACACCTGACATCTTCAAGGATCAGGTCCCATCACTTTCATTTTCTTTCCAACATTGCTCTTGTGCATCCAGACATTAATTTACAGGTTTCACAACCACTTTCATTGTGCATCATTAGGCCTTCAAAGTCTGTGACCACTGAGGACATCTGCTGCAATTTGACTCTCTGGCTAACAAGAAAGACACGGCGTTGTTCTCAGATCAGTCATCCCTCTGCCCTTTGTTGTTCCCACTTTGATTAATGTGCTCTCTTTGATGCTGCTCAGGGACATGTTACAAGCACCTTCATCTTCCCACCTCCCCCTGCAGCCCCTGAGCTCACCAGCCATTTCCACCAGGGCAATTACCTCTGCCAAAGGACACCTGATTCTACCTCACAGCTTTCATGTCCAAACCTTTGAACATAATGAACTCGATGGTGATTAGTGTAGATCCAAGCACACCTTGTGAAGAGCCATGGTGGTTATTAACATAAAAAGTACTCATTGCATTATACTAGAACCAGATAATGCCAGAGCAGAGCTGCTGTGCCATTACAGTCCGCAGCTGTCTGCCAGAAGGAATCACATCAGGAGATTGTGCTGAACCAGCTGAGGTAGATCTCACAGCTAGTTTTATCCTCTATATCCATTTTTACTCTCAGAAGGATGTTTTCATCTTCTGATGGTTAAGGACATTCTTCTCATTTCCAGTCTAAATACTTTCATTGGCAGTTTATATCCATTTGTTCTAAAACCTATGTTCTCTTCTAGTTTAAATAGTTTGGTCCCATTCCCTTTTCTAACCCAGGAATCTATTTTTGAAAGAACAATTGCAACCAGTATATACAGCACTAAGCTGTTTTATACATTTTGGCTGGTATGCCCTAAGGCTCTGACATGTAGACATTCATCTGCTTAATTCTATTCTAGCATGTAGGTCTATCAAAATTAAAGAGACTACTTGGAAACCAATGAAACATAACTTTGCAAGAAAATTGGTTGT
Organism: Zonotrichia leucophrys gambelii; assembly: GCF_028769735.1. Taxonomy (NCBI): domain Eukaryota; kingdom Metazoa; phylum Chordata; class Aves; order Passeriformes; family Passerellidae; genus Zonotrichia; species Zonotrichia leucophrys. The sequence continues at coordinate 79,272,838 of NC_088169.1, forward strand.
GTAAGTAGCTGCATCTATGTGTATTCTGCATCTAAAAAGTATGTTCTTCCTTTCAAAAGTATAATAACATGTGTTTTCTGTTAAGAGAAATGAATATCCTTTGATTTTACTTCTTTCATTATGAAATTACAGAGCATTACGACAAATTATTACAATTACTGTTTAAGAGATGTCACAAGAATATCTGAAGCTGAAGTGCTTTTGCACTAATATTGTGTGAAGTGATACAAAAGCAAAACCAAAATCTTTCATCCAGAAAAATCCTTCATCCAGCAAAATGCCAAGACAGCGAAGAATCTATATCTTTAATGATAACAGTTCCTTTTGCTCAGTGTGCAGCACTTTGTCATTTCTGATTGCTAAATACAGATTTTGTATGCAATTTAATAATGAAAAGCTAAGAAAACTGTGGCCAAGTCAACATCCCATCACCCATAAAAGTAGAATATGTGCTGGTTTTACCTACACATGGGCTAGCCTGTAGCTAACAAAAATGTACTTATTGAGTGGTAGAGCAACAAAAATCTCCCACCAGCTTCACCTACACAGTACCTGGGCACAAAACTGAATTATTATTCTGCATTATAATGAACTTCTGATACAGAAATATCTATTTCAGATAAAACTGCTTCGTTGTTTTTACCAAGATGAATTCCTAACTCTGAGTGCACAAGCCCAACCTCAGCCTGCAGTAACTGGCAATATGATGTTTCAGTGCAGAAAATTTGTTTGTCTTGTGCAACCATATCGAGCTCTTTCCCCTTCTAACCTGTGTGCTGGAGCATAAAGTGAGCTTCAGCAGCTCCTTCCATTTCAGTTCATTTGATTTCTCTCTGTGTGTAGGGATAGACAGAAATCTTTCTCATTGTCTCATTCTCTCTTTCCCTGGCCCAGGGTTAGACAGCTGGCTCATAATAAACACCTTGGCTCAGGTGTCAGCCCTGCAATCCAATGTCCACTGCTGCATGAAATACCCTGATCAAACAGTGTTTGAAGTCCCATCCTCAAGGACTTCTCTGGGAATCACACTCCTTATTTTAACCCAGATCAGAGAACTTATGGGATTTTATTTGTCTGGCACATGTGTAAGTCACCTTAGGGCTCACTTCCCTTGCTCTCCGGTCCAGTGCTTTCAGCAGTGCCACTACCAAGCCCCAGACTCTGCCTGCTAGAAAACCACTGCATTTCTAGCTCATAAAACAGTCTCCATATTCCCAAAAAGACTTTTTTCTTATTTAGAAGCAGTTTTTGTGAACAGTGACCTGCCTTATCAGAAGGCATGAGCATTTCCTAAGGATGATTCAGCCAACAGCCCACCAGCTCTCCCAAAACAGATGACTATCCCACCAGAGGTGCCCATTCTCCTCCACTGATTAAAAAAAGAGCCTAAAGCAAGTACTTTAGACTTGAATATATTATTTCTGAATGTCCTAAAGCAGGGACCAAAGTGATTTCTTCCCCCCAAAAAAGGATTTACAACAGCAGACTACTTTCAAAATTTTCTAACCAGGAAAAAATTTTGTAACCTGGAAAGGGTACACAGATGGCATTAGGTTTACCTGTTTAAAGCTCTAAAATTCATCCCAGAAGAATGGAGGACCCTACTTTCAGGATGAAGTGAATGACACAAAATTCCTGACTTGGCATGGTTTGATTCACCCTCAAAAGCTGCATCCCTCTCTCATCTCACTGACACCAGCAGATGAGCCAGAGCTGGGAGAAGGAGGCCACTGCCTGCAGTCCCTGTACGCAAAGAGGGCTGGAGCTGGGGCACCTTGGTTTGTGTTTCTTGTGTTTAAAGTCTGCCATCTTTTAAAGTCTTATGATGTCTTAACTTCAGGCAGATTTGCATGGCAGTGCCCAGTGACAGAGTTGCAAAACTAAATTAGGCAGGCACACGTCCCTGCTGTGCCTGCCAGGTGAGGCGTGCTGATGGGCTAGGAAGGTTTGCTCAGGAAGAGATGGTGTTCTGCAAACTGTGCTTTCTCCTGGCATTTTTAGATGCTCTGTGGTTTCTCTTTGGGCATTTTCTCATCTGTTTTTGCTGCTGGCATGCTCAGGCAGACTGAAGTGTCAGTGACCATGGCAGAGGGATGCTGCACACAGAGCTGCATCTGCACAAAGCAACAGCCAGCTCCAGAGAGAAACACTTCCCTACAGACTGGTGTGATAGAAAAATGTTCCTCTGCCTGCTGTTAAACAAAAATATCACAGTGAATCATCCACAAAACTCTAGGGAAACAAGCAGGACATTGTGACTATTCTCTGGGCTGCAATTGGCAGATGATTTTAATAAACACAAAGTCACCAAAGCACAGAATGACAGAATATTTTGGATTTAAAGAAACTTTAAATACCATCTAGTTACAACCCACCCCACCATGGGCAGGGACACCTTCCACTAGACCAGACTTCTTCTCAGGTCCCCATCCAACCTGGCCTTGAACACTTCCAGAGATGAGCAATCCTCAATTTCTCTGGGCAACCTGTGCCAGTGCCTCACCAAACACAGCATAAAAAATTTCTTCTTTGCATTCAATCTAAACCTGCTCTCAGTCAGTTTAAAGCCATGCCCCTTTCTCCTATCAGTATCTGCCCACGTAAGAAGTGAGCTCATGGTGATGGATTAGGTGGAAAACGCAATTTCTTTCCACAGCATGGATGTGTCTCTGTCTCTCTCACACACATGCATTTTCTTATCTTTCTCTGTTCTCCAATTTTTGTTTTTGCACTATGCCAGTGGCTTCAGTTCAAACTTTCTCTGCTTCAAAGTTATTTTTGCTTTATAGCTCTGTGACTGCAGGGACCATACCAGTTTTCCCTGACACTTTACTTCACTGTGGAGCTTCATAGAGGGTTGCTTCAAACACTGGAGCTGCAGTTCTGTAGCTCATCTGTAAAAGATTACCTCCTCTGGAGGAACAACATGGGTGAATTCCCTGGTTTGACCTCAGCCCTCTGCACCTGCAGCCAGAAGGCAGATGTGCTTGGCCACTTGAACCAAAACAAGTCAGATTGGCAAAGTTTTATTTTTGACTCACAAATTCTATGACAGCCACTTTTGTCAGTGGTGTGCACACCTAGGGTGGTGCTACCTTAATTAAACCAGTGTAATGCTGCATGTTTAAGCAAATACACCTTTCAGTTTAGCACTGGACATTTGGAATGACATAGCTGGGTCCACACTCAGTTTAACAGAGTCAAAAACAGGCCTCCAAAGACAAAACTCTTGTAATATTTAGAGTAAATACCATGGGCCTTGTTCTCTTCTGTTTTATTCTGTTATTTATATCACAGCAGTTACACCATTAACTTCAGGCGTGCTTCTAAGCCTGAGGAGGGAGGGAGGAGGGCTCACACATGCTTTGTATCTTGTCTGGTTGAAGTTACAATTGCTAAAGCAAAATTGGTTTCTGTTTTGATTTCCCAGAACACATAAAAACAAAGCAGGCAGCTGAGATTGGCATGATCCACTCGCCAGTGGAGTCCCTCAGGGGTCTGTGCTGGGGTCAGTTCTGTTCAATATTTTTTTTGATGACATAGATGAAGATATTGAGTCTTTCATCAGTAAATTTGCAGACAACACTAAGCTGGGAGCATGTGTCAATCTGTTGGAAGGTAGGAGGGCTCTGCAGACAGACCTGGAATGGTTGGATGGATGGGCAGAGTCCAATAGGATGGAGTTTAATAAATCCAAGTGCCAAGTCCTGCATTTTGGCCACAATAACCCCCTGCAGCACTACAGGCTGGGGACGGTGTGGCTGGACAGTGCCCAGGCAGAAAGGGACCTGGGGGCACTGGTGACAGCCAGCTGAACATGAGCCAGCAGTGCCCTGGGGGCCAAGAGGGCCAAGGGCATCCTGGCCTGTGTCAGCAACAGTGTGGCCAGCAGGAGCAGGGAGGTCATTCCTTCCCCTGTACCCAACACTGGTGAGGCCACACCTTGAGTGCTGTGTCCAGCTCTGGGCCCTCAGTTTGGGAAGGACATTGAGACACCGGAGCACATCCAGAGGAGGCAACGAGGCTGGGGAGGGGCTGGGAACACAAACCCTGTGAGGAACGGCTGAGGGAGCTGGGGGTGTTTAGCCTGGAGAAAAGGAGACTCAGGGGTGACCTTGTCACTCTCTACAACTCCCTGAAAGGTGGCTGTAGCCTGGTGGGGTTGGTCTCTTTCTCCAGGCAGCAACTGACCGAATGAGAGGACACAGCCTCAAGCTGCGACAAGGGAAATATAGGTTGGATATTAGCAAAAAGTTTTTTATTGAAAGAGTGATAAAGTATTGAAATAGTTTGCCCAGGGACGTGGTGGAGTCACCATCCCTGGATGTGTTTAAAAGAAGATTGGATGTGGCACTCAGTGCTATGTTGAGTTGCTAAACTCATGGGTTGGACTCAATGATCTTGAAGGTCTCTTCCAACCTAGTGATTTTGTGATTCTATGATGAGTTTGAAAGACAAATCATCTGGGAATGGTGCTGAATGTGAAGAGCAATTTTGTATTACTACAATATTCATCACTTTCTGGAAGATTGGAGATAGAAACCTGAAGAAATCAGCCTGAATTCCTCTATTTTGCTGTGTGATAGAGGAAAAATTCCTACTGACTAGATATGGGCATGAAGAAATTATATTTTTATTAAGTGTCTGCACACTTGCTGCTTTTGGAAATAAAAAGCATTTTACCTTAAGCGCTCATATGTGCAGAAAGCCAACATGCCGTGTTCTAATGCAAAATGAAATATGACCTTTTAAGAACCCTTAAACTTCTGAAAAGTAAATGCTAAATCTATATAAAATTCATATTATATATATAGCATATCAGCTAAATATCAAGCATATCAGCTAAATTAGATGCTGGATTCAAACCTGTCCTGAATAAAACCATTCTCGCATTCTTTTTTTGGCTTTTTTTATTCCCTATGGTTAACTAAAAGCCTTCTGAAATTTTTCTGTTATTAGCCAGTTTAGTGCAGGGGTAAACCTGATGTGAGAAGCAGAGTGGCTGGTGTTCCCATGCCCATAAGCACCTCCAATAGCCAAAGTGCTCAAGGGCTTGATCCAGGCAGGAGTGGGGTTCCCCAGAATCAGATCCTTCTAGACCCAGCTCTTGTCCTGGGACTGCCAGGACAAAGTCTGTATCAGGTCATGGATAAAATGCAAGGTGAGATATTGCAAGGTGATGTTCATTTCCAGGTCCTCATCACCTCTGCTAGTTAGCCCTTTGCTGAAAAGTTAAGCTATTTCAATAAAAATGTAAAGTATTGGATACTGCTGCATGGAGTTCCCATAGATTTCCTTGACCCACAAATTACTTGGCTGCAATGTTATCAAGGAATAAAAACATTGAGTCAAAACCACTTTTATGGTGTTGAAACTCCCACTCCTATTTTGAAATTAATGGACTTACTTGAAATGAATCTTAAAAGGAAGCACACAAGTGCACATACTGCCTTGGCAGGAAGTGTAATATAATTGTACGTGTTAAATAGCACCACTGATTTAAAGAAAGTCTGATCCAACTGGGTATGGCAAGATAGCAAGGACTTAATTGAATTTGGATTTTGAGAGATCTTTTACTGATGTATCACTAAGGACAGGTAACCCTTGGCCTTGACAGTTCTCAGTAAACTCATGCAATCCCTTCCCCTTCTCTCCTTCTTGAAAATAATTTCCAGAAAGTTTTCTTCCCATTTAAGAGTGTATCAGCTGTTCATGCGCCAGTATTTAAACTCATAGTCATATATGGCTCAGGTATCCTATAACCTTCCACCTTGTGGAAAGTAATTGGGGAAAGACCTTGGACCAGCATGTGGACAAAACATGGGGAGGTTGGCAAACACAGGGAACAGCAGAGGTGGGCAAATGTGGATGCCAGTACCGTCAAACCATCTCTAAATGAAATTACCAACTTGTTACCGTCCTAATATTTGAAATATAAGCAGGAAATACACAAAATACTTCCATTTGAAATGTGTGACATAATCTTTTCATCCCCTTGGATTCATCACCTGAACATCAATGCTGATAGTACAGAAAAGCCAAACGACAGCAAGAGCGTTCTTCAGTGCCACATTTGTATGGCCAAAGGCTGTGTTTTAGATGGGGAAACAGTTGGACAGACACTCAGTTGTGTCCGTCAAGGCTGGATGGAAAATATGCAAACTTCTTGCAGAGAAGGTTCAATCTGAGTTTGTCTTTGCAAGCCACGTGTTTTGGGAGCCAAAACTGCACAGCAGGCCTGCTGAGCACAGCCCTCCTTCAAGTCCCTGGTGGGGGCCCAGTAAGAATAGAAACAACATTAGAGTTTCACAGACTGAGACCAGAGCAAGACCTGGAGTACCTCCTCCATTTCCAGCCCATGTGTCAGTGGGTTTTATGTGTTCATCTGTTCCTACACTGCACATTGAATCAGGGCTCATTTTCCAAAATACCTGTGCCAGGGCCTGTTTCCTTACCTTGGTATTCAGATTAAAAACAGAATGAGTTCAGCAAAAGCTTCAACATAATATAGTTTTGTAATCCAATGTTCCTATGCATCAAAAATATTCCTATGATGCAATGAAACTTTATTTCTTAAGAACTGTTTGAAACTTCATGTAAGCAGACTGTAAATAAATGCTGTAAATGGAAAAGTGACCTTGAAAAGAAACCCAGAAGTCAAATGTATGTGCCTGCAGAGTAAGATGTGGTCTATTTATGCCCCACATCTTGGGGCACTAGTGGGGGGTTTGCCCTGGACACCAGAATGTGTATTTAAATGTCATCATTCCTGATGCTCTGCTACCCTGGGCACACAAAGTCCTCAGCTGTTGTAATTTTGAGAACATATTATTCCTCATTTTAAACATAAACCCAGAGGTTTTTCCCTCACTAATGAGAGGGGAAGTGAGAGATGTGGAACAAGACTTTACTAGCAGCCTTGAGATTCTAATGAGATTTCAGAAAATCACTTTTACAGTATGATGTTATTCACTTCACTGGGCAGAGAAGCCAGTCAGGCAGCTCCAGGCTTGGCTCCCCGTGGCTGCTCTGTCTCCCTGTTCGTGGGCATGGGGTGCTCACAGGCCAACCAGACCCTGTGAAAAAAGTATTTGAGAAAGTAAATTATCATTTCTTATCTGCACCAGTGCTTCTTCCTTTTATTTTTTTTCCCTGTACACAGGGCTGCTATGGAATTGCTCTCCCCATCACTGGTGCCATAGACCACCCAAGGTCACATTCTGCATGTTCAGCCAGAGGCTCAATGTCACATTGAAAACTGTATTTTTGGACATGATATACATATAGCTGGTGGAAGGAAAGCTGGTTTGTACTATTTTTGGACTAAACATGTCTAAAAGCTCCTTAAAACTCAGCTGAGGAGTCGGCATGACACCTTCAGGATTCCTCTTTCCACCAGCAATTGTTGGATGCTCTCTGAGGCTGCTGTTTCTGCATTCCTGAGCCCTTCCTTACCCCACCTGGGCTAGCCTGTGGTGGTCAGTCACCTGCAGTGCCTGTGTCTGCCCACAGAACAGCCCTGCCTTCCTCATCCATTGGGCTGAAAAGCAGGGCTGGCAGCAAAGCACCATCCTCTTGTGGCTCCTGCTGCAATGAGCTGATGAGATGCTGTGCAGAGCTGTCTGCTGGTCTGCCTGCTCTCCTGCCTGCTGGCATGGACCAGTGGGATGCCTGCAGTGATGCACACTGAGGCACCACGGTGGGATGCCTGCTGGGATGCCTTCTACATTTAGCCATCTTTCAAGACAAGTGAGACCAAACATCTAAATATTTGTAATTGTTTTTCCTTCACCACAGTGCACAGAGTGTGCGCTCTGTGTAGATAAGCAAAAGCATTTACATTTTTGTGTTTACAGGCTCTGTCTTGTTCTGGAAGGCATGGTCCCAAATGGCCCAGGCTCCACAGCCATGCTCCCAGGCAGCCCTCTCCAAGGCCCTTAGTCTCCTCTCAACATTAGCAGAGAAAGAAGCTACTTAGATTAGTTTATTTTAGATTAGGTTAGATTAGATTAGATATTTTAGATTCTTTCCTGCAACTACCAGTGATGCTCTTCACAGCCAGCAGCCCTTCACAGGGACACTAAGAACAGGTTCAGAGCACAGGCACATTCCACAGTTTTTCAGCAGTTGCAGACTTTCTGGGAAGACTTTGCAGTGCCTGGCAATGTCCCCCTTCCCCATGCCCACTGCCAGCCTGGACAGGGCAGCCTGTCCCATGCCCCAGGTGATTCACCAGGAACCTCATGGAGAAAGCTGTGTCTTGCTTAGCTCTCCCAAGGCTCCCCTTGGACACCTCTGTCACTGCCATATTTTCTGGAAAAATCCCTTTGCCCAGAATCCTGGGCAATGAAAATGAGAATAATAATTATCTGATTTCTTCTCCTGTGTTTTGCTGCTTTGGAATGTGGTTGGAGATTGTTATCCAACTGGTGGTTGTTTGATTGGTTTCATGTGAATTGCTTTGACTTAATGACCAATCACTGTTTAGCTGTGTCAGACTGGAAGCAGTCACAAGTTTTCATTATCACTCTTTGTAACCTTCTGTCTGTATCCTTTCTCTATTCTTTAGTATAGTTTTAGTATATCATATCAATCATATCATATCATATCATATCATATCATATCATATCATATCATAATAAATTAGCCTTCTAAGAACATGGAGTCAGATTCTCAATTCCTTCTTCATCCTGGGGACCCAGCAAATGCCACACCCTTGGACACCTGCAGGGAGCTTCAGCAGCTTTCAGCACTGCTTGTGCCCACAGAACCTGTGCTGCAGGAGGTGGAGGAGCATTTGGGTATTATGAAATACTCAAATGCACGCTTCTTCCTTGCATGATTTCATAATATATTGCCTGTTACAATACCTATTTAATACAGTTTCTTGGCCATTAGGGTTATTATTACACTGCACTTTAAAATTGCACTGGCAGCAATGCAGAACTGCTGTGAGAAACTGTGGAATTAGATTTATGTGAATCATTTAAAGAGAAATTCTGCAGTTTTATTTTTTTCTTCCAGGAGGAACATGTATTAGGAATTACCTTTAAAACCTAAGATTACATGTGTAAAATTGTTCTATATGCAATTTATTCTATTTTTAATGAGCTGTGATATCCTAAAGCAATGAAAAAAAGTTAATATGGATTGCTATGCACCCTTTACAATGCAACTAACAACTGTCAGCAAGTTCAGACTGGAACTTTAATTTATATCTGTAGTTTTAAAAATACAAGAATTTCTGTAAAATAATATAGGGAAGGCAAGTTTTATTAGATGAAGAAATGCTAAAAATAGCCATATACAGCTTCATTCAGTTCAGGTTCATGGTCTGGTTTGGAATTTAATATTTTATCAGAAGGAGTGATGGCAGATACCCTCTGAGCCACGTATTGCCCCTTAGCCTGGCCCTCTGTACTCTGGGCCCTATGCAGATCCCAAACATTTGCTCAGCAGGGTAAATGTGTCCTTGGCATTCAGGGTGCATGCAAGGAACCAAGGCATGCATTTGTCCCAGACCACAGCTGTGACAATTTGGGTCTTGAAGCAACAGAGAAATCAAAGGCCACATATCCAGGCACTCACATATATACATTTTCTAATTATAAGTGAATTTAAGCTGAAGTTAATCTCAAATGCGCTTGAAGCAGCTGAGTTCCAGGATCCTGCCCTGGCCTAAGATCCCTGATGTGCTGATCACCCCTAAGGATGGGCTCAGTCCTTGTAAGGTCTGGTTTCCTTCCAGGAGCCTGCCTGGCCTTCTTCACTGTCGAGCAGTGTACCCTACAGCAACCACACATCTTCACTGTAAATGCAGAAATTTGCTGGGCATGGAAGAGGAAAGACATGTGGTGATATAAAACCAGGCAGTGTCTTTCTACATCTGATTTCCTTAGAGAGATAAGAAACATTAAGATTTTAAAATATTTGTACATATGTTTTTTGGGAAAAAAAACCCCAAACTCTCACAGAGCAGGTAAGTGTTGAACCTGCTCAGGGTCCTAGGGTGTGAAAAAAACCCCAAGAAATCTCATGTATCCCATGGTGATGTTTAGCAGCAGGGCAACTTCAACGCCTATGGCCATCTCAGGCTTATTTTACTGTCAGGATAAATAACAGAATGGGTGTGTAAGGTATGTGAATTTATCCACTCTTACACATGCTATTTAAGACATTCTCATCATTGAAGATGATGGCATGCTCTCAGTTTATTAGATGTCCTGGGTGGCCTGGGATGTCTGATTCCTGGTTAGGGCTGTATCTCTGCATCCCATCACTTCCCGATGAGTCATTTCTTGTGATTCTGCTTATCCATCTGTGCTTCTCAGTACCCATTCACACCTCAGCTGGCAGCACTCTGACAGACAACTGACTACATTCACAGAACCACAGAACACTCTGAGTTGAAAGGGACCCACAAGGGCCATCAAGTCCCACTCTGAAGTGAATAGGCCACACAGGGATTTAACCCACGACCTTGGCATTACTAGCACCATGCTCTGACCAAAGTAACAAAGATTTACAACCACTCAGTCACTGCCAAAGGTATCAGCACAAGAATTTTAATATAAATTTGTGAAAGTGGAACAAGGTTCAGGGGCAAAATCCACTGTATTACTTACTGTACACGTGAAGCACACAAAGAATAATCAGTTTAGAATCAATCTAGAATGACTTACACAGGAATGTGTTCTAGTAGTTGAGGCAGGCCATGGTGGGGCAATAAATTCTGCACCAATGCAAGATTCATTCCTATAGCTGGATTGTAAGAATTGGTGGATTGCAAGAGGACTATCTCACTGGGCAGATTAAAACATAAATACATTTTTCTAAAAACAACTCCTGAAAAATCATGCCTAGAGCTGAAAAGACCAGTGTTACCATGAGGAATTATGCTCAATGTACTGTTGGTCCTCAACATAGACTCTTATAATCAAACCATTACTTCATCCTTTTTTCCTCATAAAAATGCTGGACAGCCAGTGATTTAGCACTTAAATGTATTTAAACCTCTTGATGAAAACTGCTGTAGAGTGGAGTACATCTCAAGTGCTGGCTAAACATGCTGGGGACAAAGGATGTGTATTTTCTACTTTGTGAGCTTACACAAATTTTGCATTATTTGAAATACAGGTTAAGCCCCTGACTGTCAATTAGTTGCAGCACCGTAATGTTTGTATGTGGCTTTCATCAAAAGTGCTTCACATTTTGTGAATTACAGAGAAATGAGTAATGAAATGCTGCATTTTAGTGAATCATTGTCTGTATGTGACAGTTGCAAAAAGTGAAGTATGACTGTCCATATGACCAAGACATAGGAACTAAGTGTAATTTAAGCTGCTTCTTGAGGATGGAAGTATTTACAACAAGACTAAGTATTTTGCTGAATACCTGTCCAAGTAATGAAATAGATCATTGGAAACAAAGCTGTGGTTTTGTGCCAGGCTCTTGAATGCAGCTCTGTGTGCCTTCCCTGGGCTGTACCAGAACAGGGAATGAGACCAGCACCACTGCTCAGGGTCACCCATTCAGCTACAACAGCTGGCACCAGGGGGGGCAAGGGACTCGCCTGAATGCACCCTACTTTAAGGTGGATCAGATCTGTCAAATAAATGTATTTGATTTAAATACAGCAGAGGACTGATCATAATCCACGGCAACATTTTTTTCCAGAAATTAGAAATCCTATTTAAAAGATGTATTAGTGACTATTAATGACCTCTCTCCTGAATGCATCTAAATTTGATTTCAGCCATTGGATTTTGCTGTGACTTTATCTGATGCATTGCAAACTCCACAATCCAATTTGTCCCTCAAATAAACAGTTACAGGGATCAAAGCTGACTCTCGATCCTCACTTCATTAAGCTAAGTAGATGAGCTCATTAAGAGTCTCACAACAAAGGCACTTTTCCCAATACTTCATTAAATCTGTGACTCACCCCTAAACTGTCCCAGTGTTAGATGACACCACAAGACTGCCAAATAAGAAGGTGCATTAGCTCATCTACTGGATATTTTCCTGCACATATAAATGTATGCCCACATCTCCCTTGGTAGCCCTGGGCTTTTCCATAATTTGAGAGAAAAAATCAGGGACCTTGTGAGGTCAACTCCAAGATTTGCCTCAGAGGCTCAGTACTTCACGTGGGTCTTGACAGCCTCCAAGAAAGGAGGTTATGCAGGTTATGCTCCCTTTTCTTTTACTTGTTTCCTGAAGTTTGAGTCAGCTGAAAGTGTTATGGAAGGTTGCAAGTCATCAGGTTGTTATGGTTAGCTGCAAGTGTTATGGTTATTTTGCCATCTTCGAGTTCAGTGATGATCTGATCTGTGTGAGGCAGTCCAAGGAGAAATTAAACCTCAGACTTCCCTAATAAGGAAGGCAGACACAGCAATAATAGCAGCAGTGTTATCAAAGCCTTACCTCACAATGCTGGAATTAGGGTGGGTCACCAAGCCCATTACCCAGCCTTCTGCACTGGTGGGGTCTTCACCAGCATCCATCGCTAGGAGTGATGTGAACTGTGAAATAACATATTCAAATTTGGAGCAACTTAGTGATAAACTGATTTGATGGGCTGCTAATGTATTACATTTTCTACATTACAATTGTTATAATGCCTCATGCCACTTCCTGCACCCTGTAGAACCCCTGCTACAGGCTCTGAAGGAAATGATTTGGTTTATGTCTGTAACTGAGGCAGGAATCTTGCCAGTACTGGAGTTGGCCCCTGACATCTCATGCACAGAAGTCAAACCAAATGGGCAGATTTCAATAATGAGGCCAATACTCATAGTGAGGGGTCACTTCAAATCAAAGTGTGGGACCCAATTGTACTGGTGGTTGACTTCTACAGTGCTGACAAACTTTTTGAAATAATTCATATGGGGGAGAAAAACAGTAAAAGAAAGACATTTTTCCTGCTGATGTGTCAACAACATAGGGGCAAACTTTTTCTGTTACTAATACACTGATAAAAAGTACAATATTGTCTAAATAATTGTCTAATTGTATATCTAAACCACCTACTTACTTTTGAAGATCAAGAACCATTTTAATGTGGGCCTAATTTTCCCTCAAATGACCAATTAGAAAATGAGATGGAATTAACTTATGATCTATTGGTGAACAGAAAGAACTAATTAGTTTTACAGTATTCCCTCGTGTCAGCTACATAATCCGGCTGAAAGACCCCACACACGCAGATGCCTTTGTATTTATTATTTATTATAATTAAGTCTTGATGAAAATTTCACAGAACCCATGGAGACGTGGGTTCCCTTCTCAGGAGACATGGAGGAGGTGATGCAGGGCTCTGCTTCCACACACCTTCCCTATGGAAAGGTTTTTCCACTGTTTTAAATACATACAGGTTTTCTCATGAAGTGGGAAGAATTTATCAATTCTGACTGATCTGGTTACCGCAGAAATTTCATTTTCATACAAGATGACAGCTGGAAAATAAGATCCATGTAGCAGAGCTGAAGATATCTGCCCTAATGGACTCTGCTGAACAAACTGGTGACAGCTCCAGACCAAATCCTGTCAGGACCAAACAAGCTGAAAGCACTGGAGGGGAGACCTCTGTGGTGACAATGCTTCCAGACCAGGGAGAAAATGCAGCATGCTCACTCTTGCCCTTTTCTGGGGGGGAAAAAAGGAAATGTACTTCATTAAGGGTGCAGCAAGACAGTGTCCCTGTAGCTGCTGACCCTGCACCTACCACCTTCCATCCTGCTCCCTCCTCAGCATCTTCACATCTGTCCTAAAAAACAGAGAAATGACTGTCCTGTGCACAAATGTGCCTTATACAGCTTTCAATCAGCCACCCTAAAACCAATCACAGCCCAGCAAACCTTCAGAGCAGGTTGCAGGGCAGCACGTAGCCCCTCTCCCTTGCAGTCATGCTGTTACCAGTATCCAAAATAACTGCTCTAAGTTTCCTGATCTCTGCACTCTCAACACTCCCTTCCTCCTCTGACTCTCCTCCCTAAGGGCGAAAGTCAAGCTGCATTTTCTTCAAGTGCAAAACAAACTGGTGCCTGAGTAAACAAAAGGCAGTAGTTCCAGCTGTGCCTCAAATTTGAGTGTTGCTGCCTTGCCCCAGGAATGCCACCCTACACTCAGGCACTTCTCATCTGAACAAAACCACGTGCAGTGAACACATCCAGTGAGCCCTAAATTTGCACATACCAGTCTGCTGCTCATCTTCCAAGACAAGGACCAGTGACCAGTGTGATACCACATCTACCAAATACAATTCTCAGAAAACCTGGTTTGTGATTGGGTTGTTTGGGGTGGTTTTTTTTTTGGTTTTTTTTTTTTGTTTGTTTTTTTTTGTAAAATCTGGATTTTTGGGATAACTAGTTCTATTAGTTCCAAAATGAGTCTACAAAGGATGCTGCAATAATACCTGCATGCTGTAGCATGCTCAACAGCAGCTTCTTCAGGTGGCAGCAGACACATTGGCCACTGTGACCCTAGAAAATGTTTGTCTGCAGACTTACATGCCTTGTTCAAACATGTATGTGCCAAAGTGAGTGCAGAGGAGAGAACACCTCTGTGGTATTGCTGGGGTCCCCAGGACGAAGGAGGAATTGAGAATCTGACTCCATGTTCTTAGAAGGCTAATTTATTATTTTATGTACTTAGATTACATTTAAGAATGCTATACTAAAACTATACTAAAAAATAGAGAAAGGATACAGACAGAAGGTTACAAAGAATGAGAGTGAAAACTTGTGACTGCAGCCAGCATTCCAACACAGCTGGACAGTGATTGGTCATTAGGTAAAAACAATTCACATGTTGGATAAACAATCTCCATACCACGTTCCAAAGCAGCAAAACACAGGAGAAGCAAGCAGATAATTCTCTGAAGCTTCTCAGCTTCCCAGGGGAAAAGATCCTGGCGAAGAGATTTTTCAGAAAATATGACAGTGACACACCTCTGCTATAAGTACAGGCTGGAAGAGCTGGGGTTGTTCACTCCAACTTCTCACTGGGGGGAAGAGAAGGCTCTGATGAGACATTACAGCACCTCTCAGTACCATATGGGGGCTTACAGAAGAGCTGCAGAGAGACTTTTTGCATGGTTGTGAAATGATAGGACAGGGCAGAATGGCTTTAAACTGACAGTGTAGGTTTGGATCACATAATAGAAAGAATTTCTTTACCATGAGGGGAGTGAGGCACTGGCACAGGCTGCCCAGAGAAGTTGTGGATGCCCCATTCCTGGAAGTCTTCAGGGCCAGACTGGATGGGGATTTGAGCAATCTGGTCCAGTGGAAGGTGCCCCTCCCCATCGTAGGGGGAGGTTGGAACTAGATGATCTTCAACCAATCCATACCACTTGGCAATTCTGTGGTCCCAAGCAGTTACCCCATGTAAGGCTGGCTCTAGCAGGAGCTGAACCTGTGAAACGTGCTGGGAAATCAGCACCAGCAAAGCAGAGAGATGCCAGCACAGCACCTACTGATGCCACCCATTTGCCTCCTCACACTTCCACAATGAGCACAGGGTCTCTTCACAGCCTCCTCCAGGAGCAGACAGGAGCTGTCATTCCTGAGAGCTCCTGCACCTCAATAAAGAGGCAATCCAGTGTCTTCCCCCACAGAGCAGCAGCTCAAGCAGTCCCTGCAGCCAAGGAACTTCTATTCTGGAAGCATACACCTCAGATACAAACTGTGTAACACTGAATAGCAACCCCCTACATTAAATAAAAGACCATCTTTATTGTTCTTTATCACTGATACAAGCACATAGCTGTCCTTTCTCCAGTAGCAGGCTTTTCTCCCCGTTTTGAAAGCCCAGGTGTGTTATCATAAGGAACACTTGATGGGCAGTTCCAGACTGTGGAGACACACAGAAATAGAATATTTATGGTGCAAATTAAGTTTATGAACTTACTCCCTGCTCTTCTAAGATTTGTCATCTGTGAAAGCTTGTTCACTCAAACAAAACTGGCACACAATCTGCAGCATCAGACAAGCCTCTGTTTCTGCAGAAGCATTTTATTTGATATAAATGACAGGAACTTAAGGGCACACTAACATAATTGAGAAACAGCTATCAAAAAAGCAGGCTTTAGTTTTCAAAGGATCTGGTTGTATTTCACACAATTACTTGAGAACAGCAACCCAATATTGGCTGATTATATTGGGTGGCAGCTGCCAGCATGATGTGACCTCTCCAAAGACCCTCTCAGCACACTGCCTGTTTTGTCAGCTGGTCCCTTCGGGATGCAGATGGAGCAGCAGGAGGTGGCTGAGAATCACAGCGCTCTAACCCCACCTAGGGACTGAGCCTTAGCTCAGCTCCTGCAGAGGCAGCTGCCTGCCCAGGGCGAGCTGAGACGGGCACTGCTTTTGAATAAAAAAGCATTATTCCAGCCCCAAAGCCCCACTTTCCCTGCCTTTTCTGTGGGAATCTGCAAAATCAGAGGGTTTTGGGAAAGCTGCAAAAAGCAGGCCTCAGAGGCAGTAGAACTGTGATTCGAGCTAAGCAGCAGCCATGAGATAGATCAGCAGAAAAATAATTTAAAAAGTAGAAAAGCAAGGACAAATAAAACAATGGTCTGTGTATTAACACTTGTCTAGAATAACTCTCTAACCTACAGAAAAGTTTATCTAGCAAGATATTAGGAAGTTTGAAGCCTAATAATGGAGCTCTGTGCATTGTGTTTTAAGGCTTACAAGCAGGTATTGTACTCTAAATAAGCAAGCATTGTTTTAACCAAAGGTACATGTGCTTATGGTGATTGGATAGAACTTCTGTCAATGTGCTTTTGCTTTGTGTGATTGGTCAAAAAACTTATAAAGTAAGTTGTAACATTAAGTTCTTAGTCTGCTGCCTGGGATGTGAGCTGGTGGCGTCTTCCCATTGTCATAACCATGGAATGAGACTGATGCTGAAAAATAAAACAGCTCAAGGCACGTTCCTCAGCAGCCCCATCCCATTTGTGGTTTGTACATAAACCCCTGGCCAGCGATATTTTCCACAGACCTCATTTGTCACACAGCTCTTAAACCCCATTATACCTGCACGATGTCACACTCTTTGTTCTCAGTTTTCATTTTGTTTCACCACCTGCTGTGCTACTCTAGCCTTTATTTTCCCTGCTTGTTGCCCCCAATAAGTACTGGTTATATATAAACCTAAGTATGTGCTTTTCAAAATCAAATGCTTTATGAGGGATTAAACTGGCTAAACATGATTGAAACAAACATTATTTTTAAAAAGCCGGTAAACCCATGAATTTGCTACAATAAGAAAAAGCCAAATCAAATGTGACTTTGAAAAAAAAACATTCAGCTTCTGTCCACATCAAAATTAGCAGCAAGGAGTACAGTGCATCTCCCTGTTCTTTCCATTCATCCCAGACATTACTGAATGCTCTTGCAGGCAAAGTCCTCAGTTTTAGATGCATGGGCACTGTGTGTCCCACTTTTTCTGAAAAAGGTACAATTATAAAATGGTTTTTGTTGAAAGGGGCACTCAGGCCCAAAAAGTGTAACATTTAAGGTGCTCACAAAGCAAGTAATAATTTTTTTTTTCTCTTGCCATACACACATGCAAAATTTCATGCCTATTTATCTGCCTCAGCAGGATTAAAAGCCTCTAGGTTTTGTGACAGCACCACCAGGTGTTCCTGCTTTCCTATGAAATCCTTTCAGGCTGCAAAACCAAGCTATTTGCTTGAAGGCACTCTGAAGGCAGTTTTGAGTCTATCATTATGTAGTATTAATACAATTGCAGCCTCCTTGGCAAACCTTACACTATAGAGGCTTGTGTCTGCTTTCCCTTCAGTTCCATTACAGAAATCAGTTTTAAATGAAAAAAAATTATTTTAAAACATTGTTGGTAGAAATACCTTAGCTCTTGTTGGTTCATGATAACAGTATCTTCCCTATGAAACACAAGAAAATTTAAGAAGTTTGAGGTGAGAATAAAAAAATTATTTTTCCACTATCAATTTGTACTACTTTATGGAAATTATGAAGACAGTAAAAATAAGAAAAAAGAATAAAAAATTAACTGTAAACCCACGATTAAATATGTAAATTGACACTGAGTTAACATTCAGGGGTCTTCTGAAAGACTGTGGAAACAAGAAAGCAAACTCAGAGAAGCAGATGTCTGTAAAACACTTATTTTCAATGTTGCGAGAATGTAACAGAGAAATGGGGCTGAGCTGAAGAGCTCAGCACAGAGCCCAGATTCCCACTGACAGACATTGTAACAAACACACACCGCTATGGATCTCTCACAGCTTCCAGCACAATGGGTTTGCTGCAGCAGAGCAGCGTCCTCGAGTAAAAATCCTGCTTTGCATTGCAGCAGCATCCTCAAAGCTCTCACTAGCAGCAGATTACATCCGCTGATGGCCCTCAGGAAGCACAACGCCCTAATCCCTTCAGGAGGGATTAGGAGAGGCGCAGAGGGGCCACCCCATCCCAACAGCTCCTGCTGGAAAGTCAGCACAGAGCACAGCCTGCCTAGCTCCCTTACAGCATCCCAGTGCACCCCACTGTGGTCTGGAGCAGTATCTCCCTGCAAGGTCTAACCCAAAAGGTCCTTCAGGTGACTGCACCATACCAGTGCAAAAAAAGCCAACCAAGAGCCTTTCAAAGATTACCCCATAATTTGAGCAGATTTAAATCCCATTACAAGAGACAAACAGAAGGATGTCCATAGTGAAGAGAGCACAGCAAGCATCTGCTTTTGAGGAGCAGAGAGGCTGCTAATGGGCAAACATATCAGGGTGCCTGACAAACTTGGGATGTGCTTGGTGCTTGCCAGGGAAAGGTGGGTAACACACAGGGGATCCATCACCTTGATGCTGTATGTCTGAGGAATCCTGGTGTTTCACTCTGATTCTGAGCAGTGATAGGAGACAGCCAAGATGACAAGCAGCTGTAAATGTAAATTAAAATGTATATATATATTTATATTTGTATTTAGTATCTGTATTTTAAAAATACAAATACTGTTTGCTCAGAAAAAAATAGAAAGCTTTCTCTGCTACTTATTAAACAGGATTTTGCTCTCGCTAGACTTACTAAAATCCTTGAACCAGAAAAATTACAAATGCTCCATACAACGGTCTTGTCAGGAAGGAGTTGAAGCGTGGAAAGAAAATTGGGTTGTCAAAAACCAGACACCTCAAAATACTCTCTTGGCAGAGAGACACTCCTACACATGTTCTGAGCACCCTCTCAGAGGTAATGACTACCTATAACCGGAGATGAGAACTCTGCACAAGACTGCTTTTGTTTTCAAGAGCTGATTGAGTCACTTATGAGTCACTGACAGCAAAAGCAGCAAAGTTACCTCCTTCCAGTGCTCAGCCACTATCCAAACCCCATCCCACAAATGCAGGGAAGAGTAATAAAAAAATCTTTATTTTACCTGGTTTATGACCTCTGCCATCTGACACTGTCTTCCCAGTAGTTATTGCTCAAACCTGAACCTTACAGTGAGCCTTCCTCCCCCTCTCTCTGCCATTGGGAAACTCCTCCCTCCTGCAGCATGGAAAAAGTGCATGGGGGAAATGGAAATATGGAGAAAAACCTGAAACTATTCCTTTTAATGGAAGTATTAGTAGGATTGATGATGTTTAGATACAGCTAGCATTGCTGTCTTTTGTTTCTCCTAGGTTTGCAAAATGAATAGCAAGTTTGAAGGCTTGTTGTAGTTAATTGTTTTTTATTTGCCCAGCAGAGTACTCAGCAACAGAATGCAAAATTAATTCTATTAAACTTGTCCCAATGAGTTTAATGACTAGTATGGCATTAAAATATAGTCATTCTCTTTTCAAAAATGCAAAAGACAGATTACTTTGCAAAACACTGCAAAGTTTTTTGGCATAATAAACAAAAAGAAATTATTTTATAAACAAAGGTAAATTATTTTGCAAAACAAAAAAGAAAAATTTCAAAAACATTGAAATTAATTTATTTATGGTACTCTTTGCCTAAAGCTCATAGATACCAATACCTTTGGTCAAAAAAAGCTATGTTTCAGCAATCCAGTTAGATATTTAACAACAGCATTATTATATCTACTATGACAATACAGGAAATAAGGCTGAGAATGAGAGAAAGAAAAAGAGAGATGTTCCCTGCTGTCATGGTTTAGGCCTGGCACAATGCCAGTGCCCCCATGAGAATACCCTCTCCCTGGTGTCTGCTGTGAGATGTGACCAGGAATAAGCAAAGCAGGCTCCTGCTTAGAAATAAAGAAAACTTTATTAACTAAACTACAAGAAAAGAGGAAAAAAAAACTATAATGGGAAAAAAACAAAAACCTTACAAAAGCACCTTCCTCCTCCCCCCCCAACCAAATTTCCCAATGCAATACTTTCCTCCAAATCACCAACTCTCAGTCTGGAACCACCCTTTAGAATACTCAGTCTTCAGTTCATGAAGAGGAGAGGAGTCCTTCTTGTTCCATAGGCTTCCCCTGGAAACACGCTGAAACCTCGTGTGCTTCCATGTCACTCAGCACCGCCCGGAAAGTCCTTTTGACGCTAGTGACATCTTCCTTCCATGCCCAGTGCTCTCACCACTGTGCATGGACCAGAGCTGCTTTTAGGGTTGTCTTTTAAGGATGCCTTGTCTCACTCCAAAAAGTCACAGTCTCTGCTTTGGGACATCTGTCCCCCCCAATTTTTGCACCCCCTGGGGCCAAGGGGTCCCCACACTGAACCCTCCTGGATCTGAGGCACTGCCTCCCCCTAAATGCAGTCTCTGTGTCACAGGAATAAAAATGGTTCAGTCTATGGCCACACAAGAAAAGTCCAGCCAAAAGGCCACTCCATCATCTCTCCCCCCACTCAAGAGTCTTCTCCACTTCCCTCGTGGTCTATTCCTTCTTATCTCATCTCTTATCTCTCTTCTCATTCAGCTTCAGGAGGATCAGCATTTGCAAGGTCTCGATAAAGCAGGAAAAGGGTTAAAAATTTCAGTCTCTGCTGTCCCAGAGCTCTGGAACTCCCACGCACTCCCCTCGCACTCCCCCCCTTCTCCTCCTGGGCCAGCCGCTATCAAATTCAGACACTGGCTCTCTCTCTTCTCTGGGTGGGGGGCTAGCTGCCCGATGTCTCCTGGTGCTCTCCTCCACCCTTCCATCCTCAAGGGCCTCCTCACCCCCCATCTCTGTGCAGGCCCAGGCCTACCACATGGCTGCCCCTCCCCCGCCCAGCAGCAGCAGCTGGATGGGGGAAGGAGACCCAACTTCTTTGCCTCGAAGTCCCAAGATAGCTTGGCAGGGGCGCAGCTCTGGTTTTTAACCTGTGTTTTCTCAGAGGCGGATCTAATCCTCAGTGGTTGTATCAAATGCCAGTCTTAAAATCTGAGCATCCATTGGTGGCCTGATGGTAGTGACCACAGCATCCCAGAAATCTCATTTCCGGTCCAACCACCACACCTGCCCTAATGAGCTTCTTATTTTGTTTACCATTCATTTGCTTGGGTACAGCCGGGCAGCTGGTTGCATGTTCCCATTTTGGAGGCAGGTTTGATGCTCCCCTGTGGCCAGACCAGGTGGAAGCTCCTTCCTCAGACTGCAGGACCCGAGCAGTCGCTGGTTCAGCACGTCTGCAGACGCTAGTAATGCATCTGTGAAACCACAAACAACAACTGGCCACATCCATGCTGTACCATGCCCACAGCACCACCCCAGAAGCTGCTCCTCATGGTTCCCCTTTGAGCTCCTTCCCTGCCTCACAGCACCCTGGCCAGCCCACCTCACCCCTGCCCAGGCAGGGAAACAAACCGTTCAAGAAACTCCAGCTTACCTCAGCACACATGTCTAAAACAGGCCAGAAGAAGAGAATTTGGAAAACACTGTGTCTTCTGCTGGGGATGGGAAGGCTTGCTGCTGAGAAGGTAATGGGCAGGGAGAGCCATGGTACTCACACCATCCACTGCACACAAGAGATGCCAAAGCACCCCCCTCAGCAAGCCACGGCTCTGGAGATATTTGTGGGGGTTACTTCATTGCTTACGATTTTTTTATAACCTCTAGATCAGATTTTATTATATAAAACCAATTAATTTTGCATTTAGCATTGGCATAAGAGATCTAATGTCTGGTCTATAAACAGATTTTTCTATCCAAGCTGTGAAACTAAATTAAGGAAGAGTATTATAACAAAAATTGTTACAAAAGACATCTGCATCTGAGATGGTCATTTAAGACTCCTTTTATAGTCACTGGGCAGCAACAGTCCATGAATCATCTCATCCTAAATATAACTGGCTAGAGAGGCATGGATAAATGATGCTAAAAGATGAAAAATAACCATTCTTCATACACGTTTTTGTGCAGCACAGAAAAAACACAGTGCTCATTGTATATTCAGTGCAGTAATGTTTTTCAAGAGTTACAAGAAAAACAAATCTTCCCCATTTCCCCCCCCCCAGTTAGAGGAATATATAGTGGACATTTATAATGGAAAGAAAATCTTGGAAATCTGAGATCTCTGAGCCATCTTGGAAGAGTTACAGCAGAGAACATGCTCCTGGAGCAGCTCTGGCAGGTGCTAGTGGAGTGGATTTTGCAATCTAACATTGGAAGCCAGTTCCTCACTCTCAAAATCTTGACTCGAATCTTGTAGCATCCAGAGCCTGCTGTCATGTCATCTCAGTTGCTGGGCATTAAAGAAAACTGAACAAGCTGAGCTCATAAATGAAAGGCTGCTGCAATTATGATTTCTTTTTTCTTATTTTAAGTTTCAGGAAGTCTGTATGTTTTCTTGTTTAATACATGCAATCCTTATGTTGTTAACAGGGGTCAAACAGAGACAGTCCTAGAGGAATACTTCACTCTTTTTATAAGTCTTAATACACACAGGTAGCAGAGGGCTTCAAAGCATGAGAAGTACAAAACTTGTGCTGGTTTCAGCTGGGATAGAATTAATTTTCTTCCTAGTAGCTGATACAGGGCTATGTTCAGGATTTAGGATGAGAATAATGTTGAGAATAATGCTGATAACACATCGATGCTTTAGTTGTTGCTAAGTAGTTCTTGCTCTGTGCCAAGGACTTTCCAGCTGCTCACCCTGCCCTGCCAGTGGGAGGAGGCTGGGGGTGCACAAGAAAATGGGAGGGGATACAGCCAGGACAGCTGACCCCAGCTGGCCAGTGGGACATTCCATACCATATGGCATCGTGCTGAATAATCAAACTGCGGAAGTTGGCCAGGAGAGACCAGTCTCTGCTCAGGGACTGGCTGGGCAGCATTCAGTGAGTGATGAGTGATGGGTAACTGTAGTGAGCATCACTTGTTTTGTATATTATTATTATTATTATTATTATTATTATTATCATCATCATCATCATCATTTTATATTCCTTTTCTGTCCTATGAAATTATCTTTGTCTCAATCCACTAGTTTTACCTTTTTTCCAAAAGGCTGGGAAGTGTTATCTGCCTGTCCAGTCAAATCCCTGCACAACTACACTGCTAGAAAACCGATAAGCAAGTGAAGTGCATTTATCAATGACACAGCAGAGGGAAGCTGTATCTTTTAACAGAGACCATTCTTTTTGCAAGAGCATGCACACTCCAGCTATCCTCACTGGTAACAATGAGAAGAGAACCACAGAAAATTTATATTTCTGATAATTTCTCCATTACACACATTCTATTTAAACACTCATGTATGTACAGTTATCTCCATTTAGCATTTTAATTATATCAAAATATTTGTTACTAGATTAAAATTTGACAAAGTAAAGGTCCCAGGTGATAAAGCTTTTGATCTCATTCTCTTTGCCTATGTTCTAAGGAAAACAAGTTGCCAGTAAACAGTGATCTGATTGTTTGCTTCTTGTCTGACCAAGGAAAGGCAGCGGAACAAAGGACTCAGTGTTTAGGTGAGTCCTGGCCTCAGGTGAGAGTCACCTGGCAATGCCTCTGCAAGGACTGAGACAGCCTAACTCTTTTCTGGAAAGGAACCAGAAGCAAAAGTGACAATTATATCCATGTACCCGAGTGATGGGAATCAGCTGCCACTTGTAATACAAGTACAGAACAAAACAGAAGCACTATGGTAGCCTGACCTGCTCCTGGAGAAGCAGGAGTTCTCTGTGTACCTGGGCATTTTTCCAACCAGGCCTTTTTCTATGTAGGCTTTGTCTCAGTTACATGTGCTTATCTTACTTTAGGACTGGATCACAGCAACAGAAGGCTAGAAAACTGCTCTCAGGCTGTGACATGAGAACCTGCTCAACTGCAATCCCGTCTGGCCTCCAAACTTTTACCAAGGTGACCCCATGGACCTGAATTCCACTTCTAGAATTGAATTCTAGCTATGCCTTTCACCCCTCTGTCATAGGACACACTCCAAGTCTCAGATAAAATCCAAGACACTAATTTTTATTCAAAACATGTGGAATGGTCTTTGGAGCCTGGTGGGCTACCAAAGAATCTGTGAACCTATTTTTGCTCAGTACAGTTTTATTTAAAATTGTCAGCAGCTTTTTAACCAGAAGCCCACCTTCACTATAAAAGGACATTGCCTGCAGTAAGCTCCATTAGCTGGTATGTGTATTACCCTTCAGGGCACTTGTATCTCCAGAGCTGGGCTGAGGATCAAGGAAAGTTGTTCTTTACTTGGTAGGTCACGTTTCTTCTGTTCAATTTAGCCCATTGTTTAGAGGTTCTGCCCTGGATACCAAGCAAGAGCAAACTAATTTTCTATTAGCCTTTGAGGAGAATAGGGAATTCCACCTTCAGAGATAAGGAAAATCACCTCATTTTACCCAAAATACATAGCAGCCTGGCCAGGATGGATGTTGGTTCCTGCCACCATTGCTGTTGCTGTTTGCTCCAAGAGGCAATGCCCATTGCTCTGATACAGCACCTCCTCTTCCCCGAGATTGTACACACTTTGCTGTGTGCAGACACAAACACATTCCCCATTGCTTGTGTGTTTTCCCCAGGGGGGGCAAACAAAACATAGCACATGATGGGCAGAGCATCAGGCTATGGTTAGCTAAGAGACTGGGGAAAGTAAATCTTGGAAATTCATCTCATTTGACGCACTACAATAATTTGATATTAAAAGCACTGACCATAAGCTCATTATTTTATGCAATTACTGCCCATTAGACCATGAGTCTGCAAGTGATCTGCAATAAATACCAAAATTCAGAAGCAACCCTACTTAAGATTGTTTCAATTGTTAAGTAATGGAATCTACTTTAGTGAAAATACTTTTCTTTTTCCTAAGGAAACTTAAATTCAATTAAGAGCTCCTGTAAGGACTCATACAGCCTCCCTCATTTACAGTGGGCCTTTAGTCATGGAAAATGTCGACTTGAAGTACAATTATTTCAGCTTGAAATATAGTTCTTATAAAACTTGAGCAAAGTTTCTCCTGTGACATTGTATTTTTTACCACACTCCTTTATTTAGAGGTACTTCACTAGACTTGTATATCATCATCCTGAACTATGTCAGCTGTTTTCATCTCCCACAAGCATGCTCTTGTTTATGCAATAACTACGTAATAACATGTGACTATGAATATCTTGATGCTAAAACACTCTTTTCCTTAACTTGTCAGTACATCCAGAAAAACCCATCTCTCTTTCTCAACTGACATGACAAGACCAAGAACTGTATTAGACGTGATTTGACTAACATTTCCCACTGAATGGCAAAAAAAAAAAAAAAGGATTCAGATATTGTTCACATCTAATCTTTCTTTCCTGCAGTGTTGTATTGCTGCTTGGCCTCTGTCTTGTCAAACAGTGAATCAGAAACCAGTGATGTTACACTGTAAAAAAGTAAAAGGCTCCCAATGTACATTCAGTATCAGGCAAAGACTCTAACTCTATATTACATTTAAATTGCTTAGTGAGAGCATTGTCCTCTCACCAAAAGGGATGGGCCCCAAGCTAAACATGTAACAGTTAATTTCATCAGTGTCACTGCCATGCCTGCAGTGTGGCCTGACTAATTACTCAAGGTCATCTGGGTAACTGCAGCACAATAAGGGTCAGAACAAGTTGAATTCATGGAGTACACCCAGCTCTACACCATGTCCATGGAAGGTTGACTCCAGAAAACTCAAGCCCAATTACAGCCTTACTGCAAAAGCAGCATTATCCAGCAATAGCAATTTAGTTCCAGACCTTCCATCTCCCATGGGTTAACTCTCAAAGGGAATAGATGATTTGGGTCTTCTATGCAAAGTGACATTGAAAGATTACTTTGGATACTGAACACCATCTGAAGGCTGTGAAGCATAATAAAAATCAAAGATATATTGGTATCAAGTAGCTACATTGATTATCTTCAATTGTCACACTAGGGGACACTTTCAGAGAAAAAAGGAACCATGAATTTTCTTATTTCAGAGAAAATGCACACCATGAACTCAGAGAAGTCCATTTTTCAATAGGTCAGGGGAACTCAGGTCTTGAAGCAGCTGACCACTTCTTTGTGAAACACTACAGATAAAATCAACTGCAGATAAACTATGCTTTCCATTTTATACATGTGAGTATAATTTCAAATTGGTAACTTGCACCCAATTAGTGTGGGACTACATCCCAGCTGCTACTCTTAGAATCAGAAAGTCTCATGTATTTTGAGGTGACAGCACTACACTTTAAGGCATTTGAAGCAAGCAGAATTATCTTCTCTTATGTGTCAATATTCTTCTGTGCTGTCTCTACTTGTTTTCAGCAGAAAGCCTTAAAGCACAGGATTGCTTCTCAAGTGATCTCTTGAAATATTCAAGTAGTTTTATAATCTCTTTTGCAGCCATTTCTCTAGGGTCTACTGTCACTATCAAAGTTTGATGACTGTGAAAAAATGCTCTTGAGAGAATGGTTGAATCTGTGTTCTGCTATGAACTAGCACTGATCCCATTCATCTGGTAAAGAGTGCCAAAGTCAGACTGGACTTACAGTGAACGGTTTGAGCTGCTCAAACACCAGCAGGGAAAAATCCCAATGCCTTTCCTCTCTGGGAAAGAGAACTGTTTCTTGACAGATAATCCGTGCACACTTCAGGAAACATTTAGGGCAGATTGAAACCTTTAAAGTGGTGTGATACTAAAACCAATTTTCTAAAGCAGATTCTTTCTGCTGGTTCACATGAGTGACCAAGGTCAATTTTGCGTTTTAGGAGATGATTCAGACCTTGGAAGGGATACAGCTCTTGCCTTTCAGTGTTTTGCTCTACAAAATGCTTACATTTCCCAGGTCAATAATGAAACAATCTCCTTTGTTGAAGCTGGTCCAAGCCAGGGGGACTTCTGTGGCTCTTACAACTCTCCTGCCCTTGATATGCAGCAGTCTCTGGGCACTCAGATCATTAGTAACAACATGATTAAATCCAGAGGCAGCACCACCTGCCTGAATGAAACAAAACAAGGCAGTCAGCTTTACTTCAGCTTCATTTCTGCAAAGTTGCTTTTTTTTTTTTTGTTACAGTTGAGGAGCTAGCAGAGGGAAAAAATAGCTTACATAGTGAGAAGCAAGCCAAAGTAATGTATTGTTTAAGAGCGCTGACCACAGACCAGACAGACACCACTGTTGCTGAACTCTGAGGTGTGAACCTTTGGCTGAGGGAGCAGATATCACCCTTCTTCAAAGGGTTTTCAGATAAATAGCAAAAGTGAAAGCATGGAATTTACAGCACTCTCCAGCCTCCTTCAGAGGATGAGATAACATTGAACCCCATTGTTAGGACAAAAGTCAAGGACTAAGGAAAAGCAGATAATATATGCAGCTCCTTTTGAAGTTTTTCAAACTTGAATCTCAGAGGTCCAGGTGGTTTTAGTCCCTGGTTACATGTATATGGATGGATAATTCCACAGCAGCTTGCAATTTTATGAAAGGAATATTTGCATCTTAAGAGTCAACCTGGCAATGAGTAGCAAACTAGGGAAGTGAGAGCAAACTGTTGATTTACAATCTGTGAGTGTAAACATAAGCATAATCCTGTAAACTGGCTTGGATGTCTGCCTCTCTGAGGCAGCATTCTCCACTCCTCCGGAGACCCACACCTTGTGTTGAAACAGAAAGTGGCTCTTGAAATTACAAAAAAAATAAATTAAAATGTAAAAGTTGGGGTGCATCACTGCCAACCTTACTTATGCAGAGTTAAAAGCTTGACTGTGTTAACTCACAGACCTTTACAATGGGGGAAAAAAGGCTGAATGAGCCACGGCTCCCAGAGCTTCTACTTCTCATGAGACATATTACTTTATTCTTTAAAAAACTACATAGATGTTGATGCAAAAAAAATAAAAAAGTTACTTTTCAGCTATTCAGCTTCTGAAAGTGACACAAGGACACTGATACTACACCTTTCCAAAAGCTAAAATTAAAATAAAAAGGGAGATTGTTTTATCTACTTCAGAAAAAAACTGCAGTAGGGCTGCAAAAGCATCATTTTTAGATTCAAATGAAGTTCTGGTCTTTTCCATTCTATTAATATTTCTAACCTCTTGAGCAAACTGGGTTCTGCATTTGAACAAAAATACTTAGCCTGCAAGACAAATTATTTCTGTGAGATTTAACACCACCCAGACACAGAGTCCCTACTGTGAACTCTTTTAGACACATAAGTATGAAATTTTAGGACAGCTTTATTTTGGAAAAAACAATTGGGAAAGGTTTTCATATACCAGAAGGGGCACTGACAAACAAGCTGCTGCTTTCTGTATAAACACTGGATTCCTACAGTTTAAGATGGGTGGTTCAGATCTAAATCCACAAAACTATTTTTAATAAATAATAAACTAGCTTTTAAATCTCCATTTACAAAGAAAAACATTTTATTTTTATGTAGGGAAAAATGTTACATACAATTTCAGAATGTATTTTTGTTGGAGATTTTTTCAGAGATGGCCTAGAAGGCAGCTGTGAGGAGCAGGTTCTCACAGCCTGCTTCTGTAAACAGCAGAGGTTCTCAGGTTATTTTTAATTACAGGTAAAAGTGACAAACATGAAGGCCTTGAGAGCCTTGCACATCAGAGTTCTCAGGCAGCTTTCTCATAACAAGTGGATGTTCTATCTTTGGCTGTTTTGGGGAAGCAAGAATAATTTTGAGAACCCAAATCTTGGTATTGGAAACATAAGGAGGGGTTGGTATGTTATCTCTGACCTATTGTGAGCTCAGATTTTGCAATATGCATGAACTTGATTAACACTGTTATAAAAGGTGCCTGATTGATTAATAAATCAGAGTCGATGCTGACCAACGCAAGGTGGGTCGTCTCCCCTCCAACTTCAATATATTTTGACAGACTCTTTACCTTGTATTTAATTCCTCCTTTGAAGTAACCCACAAACTCAGTAGACTCATATCCTTGAATTTCTCTACTCTGCACAGGCTTTCCTCCTAGATAGTCATCCATTTGAACAGCAAAGATAGCTGCAGCTGTGCTTTCATCCTGGGTGCATTCTTTCCCTGAAATAACGGGAAATATGTCAATAAAACATTAACAATTTTGAATTCTGTTGGAGAGATTATTTCTGCAACAACTGGTCGCTGCCTTCAGCAGGCTGTACAACCCATGTTTATGTGGAAGCAAAGGTGCTGAATCACAACCTTGTTCACCACCAAGTAACATGATCTTCCAGACCATTTCTTGACTTCTTGCAGAACTGCATTCATAAGGGAAAAAAATGCTGAAAAATAGTGAAGTTCACCTTCTCTTAGAATCTTCAAACAAAAGAATAATTTAATTGAGCTTCGCATGGCAAGCATCTGCTGTAATGATTTTTGGACTTTTATCTGAAGTTCAAAGAAAGAAAGGTCATGTGAAAGGACTGTCTGGATGGTAAAACATATATTTATTCTAAGAACAATTCACCAAACCATAAAGCCAAAACAATTTGGCAGTCCTCTTGACACTACAATGCAAGCAAGATATTTGCCTGGTACAGCTGGGAGAAAGAAAAGCAGCTTTGGGGCTCAGATATTTGCTTCATGAGGTCACACTTTGTTTTGTACTTACAGAGAGTAGCCTATTCCCAAGACTGTGGCAAACAGCCTCTTGACCTGATGTGCTGATGCCTGTACTTGCTGAAAACAGGCTGTATATTAAACCAAAGATTTTAACGTGTGCCCATACATTTTGGATTAACATTTTCAGCAGTTTTAATTGTTTCAAGAAAAGCGCAAATAGAACCAAGTCTAAAAAACCAGGCTTCTCAGTAACTACAGAAAAAAAAGAAAAGGTCAGGCCTTCCATTTGGTTCCCAATCACTCCATGATAGAACTTGCTATGTTCCCATATGCTTTCTCAGAACTGGGTACCACCTTAAAGTTGGTGGTAAAGTTTTGGAGGTTTTAGGGGTGGTTTTTGTTCTTTTTCTAAATAGGGGTAATCATATCCATTAAGACTAGATCTTTCTAAATTACTACTTGCAATTACATAACAGGGTTCAGGGTTAAAGAAAAATGCTTTTTGAACAGAGTCAGAGATAAGAACTACTATCAGACTTAGTCTTATAGCTGTTATGCAATAAAATACTCAGCAAAATCCAATTAAAATAAAAAATCAAGTGAGCATCAGTCCAAGCATAAGTTACTCAGGCTTGTAGGAAAACCAGATTTACCTTACAGTCTAAAGCGCAAACAGCTATAAATAAGCCAAGGCATAAAAAGAAGAACAAGTTTCTACCAAACAGATCCTGGGTCACATGGACAGATCTTATGACTTCATCTCTGGGAACAAGGGTTACAAAATAGTTAAAAAACACCATGCATGATTTTATTAAAGATACAAAGTGGGGTATAGCCAGTCTCACTTGCACAAGTATTTTCATACTGGCACAGTGCATGCTGACTCCATTAAGGATAGTTTCAAGTCCAGACAGCTCCCTTAGGATTAGTACAGCTACTAAGGCATCCTTCAAGTGCCAGTAGAGACAACTGAGTCAGGATGTCTGAGCAATGTTAAAAGTGGATAAACCTGCAGCAAAACAGATCCACATTGATTGCTTGGCCATGCCAACCATGTTGATACACCCAGGTTAGCTGGCTCAGAAATTATCCAACCTCAACAGCATCTCAGTGCCTGTGAGATACTTGGTGAAACAGTGGCTTCGCCATAGGAAGCTTCAGCATGGCAGAAGAACTGTGGGGTCACTTTAGCCCACCGATGCCAGTCACAGCTGAAGACCGTCAGCGCACAATGAGGTCACCATCCCATGGTCGAGACCTTCTTCTAACTCCTTGGGTGTGCCTAAGCAAGGAATTAGGAGCACCTTTGTCACTGTGTAATAGGAAAATTTGATGTTGGGGGCCTTTTTTGCAGGTCAGAACCTGTGCACACTCACAGCCACCGTATGTGGCTGCCACAATAACATACCACAGGTGACAAGCAGGAGTAGGACTGCATCACCAAATTGCAAGGCCCTTGTAAGTACCTAAGACCAAAGTCTGCACTGTTTCCCTCATTACAAGAATTCTTTCTTTCCATCCCAAAGTCTGGGTGATAGTGGCTGCTGCAGCTGTCCAGAGACACTTATGGAAAGTCTTCAGAAAGACCCTATTGTGATCTTCCTCCCCACAGGAAGAAGCAAAGATTACAGTCTTTGCTTACAAGGGAAGAATTTGGTGTACATATCAGCAGTGTGAATCAGTTAAAAATACCAGCCTGATTCTACAGTTTTTGCCCTGAGTGTGACTGGACCTCCCAATACACCTTATTTGAGGTCCTGGTCTCCTGTTGTATTAACTGTGCAGCAATGTTAGAGATTATTCCACCCACTGCTGAAGTATCTGGTGAGCAGGAAAGGATTTGCCAGCACTGAGCCTCCCTGCTGCCGCCTTGCCAGCTGCACAACAACAGTGGGTGCCCAGATCACCTGAAGCCATTTAGACTATCTAGGTAGCACCACAGCAGCGCAACATGTGCATCAATGTGTACAAGTAAAGCTCTTCGGGCACCAGCAATGAAGTTTTAATTGCTGCAAATGTCGGTCGCTGTTTTACCTTCCCAAGAGCTGCAAAACAGCCCTTACATCACTCCCTGTGACGTGTCTACTATACCTTCACTAAAACATGAGTAATTCCAGCCTCATTTACAAAGATCCACAAAACCGAACGCTGCTACTAATTAGCAGCACTGCTGACAGAAAAGTCTCTGCCAGAGATTCATTCACGCTGCCATCTATGATTATACTTTTACCAGACACAGACACTAACATGCTTGCCAGCTGGAAAACTCCGAAGACATGCAAAATTCAACGTTCAAACATTTATGCAGAAACAATCCAAGCTTTATCTGAAATTATTTTTCAACGTATGGAAAAGTACAATGAGAACTGCAGCAACTCAAGCACGGTAATGTTAGTACAAATATCTTTATGTGCAGTCATTAAGACTATTGCCTACAAACACAAGCTTGTTGGTGAAACAGGAAAAACATAGTAAGTTTCAGGCAGCTAAACAGCAATCACTGTGGCTGGATGACTCTGTTGCCGGATGCGGAAGTCACATGAAACTTCCAGGAGATGGGGAAGTCACGTAAAACAGAACTTTGATGTGGAGTGGGCTAGTCAAGGTGGAAGGCAAAAGACCAGTTCCAATCCCTGAAGGCTCTCAGACTGATATTAACGAGGCTTTAAAGAAAACCCGGTGTCTTTGCACTTGATCTCTGTACGATCAGAAAGCAAAGTTAATCGATCTGGAGAAGGCACACACAGACGCTAATCAGGGCAACAACACCACAGGGAGATGGCCAAGATGACATTTTTATCCAGATGAAAATAAAGGCAAGAAAACTACTCATATGAGTGAAGGCAGGATTTCACTCCAGAACCTCTGTGGGGTGCAGAAAATATTTGACTTTAACACTTCAGTACTTTCCCAAACGACCACCTCAAACTGAGCAAGCTTTCACCTTTCTGCCACAACCCCCTATTCCACCCCTCAGTCCCTCAGCATCGGAAGGGGATGATGCTCGGCACCACTGCGATCCTTGGTAGCAGCCCCACTTCTGCCTCCACCTCGAGAACCCCTCGGGGAAGCCTCATATCTTTGTAAGACTTGCTTTACAGATTCACAAGATTCCTTTGCCCTTCCCAAAAGGAAATTTCATTTCTTTTCGGGAAGGGAAAAGGAACCTTGCAATTTCAATCGGGACCAAAAGAGGAATCTTTGGTGCATGTCCCTGGCCTTGATGGCATGCCATGCCATTTCATGGCTTTTACTAAGGGAAAGATTTCTTCTTTTTTTTTTTTTTAATAAGTATCCATGCCATGTCCCTCATATCTTCCCCTCCAAGTTTTGTCTTCCTCCTTGACTGTTTCCCCTGCTTTTGCAACATCTGTGAGCTTAGTTTTGGCAAGTTTTGCTCCTTTGCAATGCAGCTCATTTCCTCACACCCTATTTTTTGAAGACACTAAAACTCTCGATTTCCTGGTTTCTTCAATTGCATTTCATTGGATCCTATCTCCTTTCCAGAGTGTTTGTAAGCCTTTCTTTTCAGATTCGCAAGATTACTTTTACTTTCCTTTCAGGAAGGGAAAAGGAATCTTGCGATTTCAATGGGGACCAATCGAGGAATCTTTGGTGCATGTCCCTGGCCTTGATGGCATGCCATGCCTTTTGATGGCTTTGACTTACAGAAAGATTTTTTTTTTTTTTAGTATCCATGCCATGTCCCTCATATCTTCCCCTCCAAGTTTTGTCTTCCTCCTTAATCTCTGGTTTCATATCTGGAGATCTCCCTGGTTCAAAAATCTACTTTTTAATTAATTTTATTTATGCTGTGCAACTCCATTTTCTCAGATATTAAAAAGCATATTTGCAAAGAATATAACATTATTCCTTGAATAAAATAACTGCAATTAAAGCACCAAGATTTTTCACCTTGAGACTCATCTAATTTCCCCATTCATTGACTTTATATTTCTATTCAGGGATTATTACACCTTACAGATCCAGAGTTTAGACAAGAGAATAGTAATAGAGAAGTTCTAACTGTAATGCTGATTTTCTACTGTTTGTTACTATTTCCTCACCCATAAAACACACTTGTAGTTAATTTTCTGTTCCCTAGGACCACTTGTAGAAGTAAACTTCACTATTGGTGATGAGATTTAAGCATGAAGTAAAAAAGCTGGATGAGTATCCAGTTTCAAGCTGTTAAACTGGCTGTTACAAGACTTCAGCAATATTGTTGAAGACTATGACAGGGATGATGGGAGGCTGGGATAAACTTAGTTATGAAAGCTTTGTTCCATTGCATCAACTAGGCTTAAAAGAAGACCTGGTGATTTTGGAGTTTTTTTTTTGGAAAACTGAATATTTTTGGAAAAAATATTAAGTAGTTATCTCTGCCATTTCTATTGACAGGTTGCCAAGACATGTTTGGGAAATCGTGATGATTCAACATCTCGTTTGAAGGCAGCAGGAACAGGGACAAGCTTTCAGGTATTCCCTTTCAGAGCAATTGTTGGGTTTTACCAAAAGGTCTTGTGAAATGCAGTTACTTGAAGTATACTTACACATTCTTCACCAAATTCTGTCTCAGAAGAGAAGACTACTTAGTTCAGACTTTGACTGCATCTGATTGCAGTTCATCTGTTTCAAATGTCTTCTGGCTGGTAACAATTTGCAAACTGTTAAATATTTTAAGAGCTGGTGATGTCTATAGCCCTGGAAGCAGGAGTAGGAGAGATTTCCAAAACAATTAAATATTAAATACATATATAATTGGTGTATATATATATATATAAAAAATATGCAGTGATATGAAGCTGCATGCAGCATCAGACTTGTACGGTTTTGCACTGTGAAGGTTGTTAATTATGCTTTCTTTAATAAAGATCAGGACCCTTTTCTAGGGACAATTCCATTGCCATGGAATTTTAACATACTTTTTTTTATTTCTGCTTATGCATATATGTATTCTATACATCATGTTTTTTACCTCTACAAAAGTTTCACAGCCCTCCATGGACTACACCTGAAGATAAAAAATCACCTGAAAAGAAGGAGAAAAAATATAAAGAATCAGTTAGTAAACCAGAAAAAAACCTCTAAATGCTACTAATCTACATTGAAAACTGCCAATCACTTCCATCCTCATGTTCTGTTAGCACAAAGGCATGAAATGTCCCAGGTTTCTAAAGCATGGATTTTTCACTATTTTATGAATGTCTGTAAATTAGTCTAGAACAGACCAATTAGTACCTTACAGCAATAATCCAAAATGGATGTTTGAAGAAATGCTTTGTAATGCAGTCCAGTTTTTGAATTCTTGTTCTACCTTATCAGTAATTGTATACTATAAATTGCCTTCTTTGTAAACAACAGTCATTGTCAAGTATATTTCTCAGATGGTTTTATTTCATGTAATTTTGTGGCAGATTAGCTTCTAATATTAAGGGGCAGTCAGTGTGTGTGGGGGGAAGACAGCTGTGTAACCATATTTGAAGTACAATCCTTAAGTGCAACTTTAAAAAGAGAACTGTGTGCGTGGGGGTCCATATATACTTAACTTTTAGTATTTCCATCTCAAATCTACTTACTTACACAATAAAATGTGTTTATTTTGTTCTTTTTTTCCTCACTGCTATCTTAACTGGTCCATTTCTGAGCACTGAAAAGCTGACAGAATTGGAGTTTAAGGGATGGAGATAGAGAGCATCATTACTTTGGGGATTCGGGGCAAAAAAATTGCGGGTAGTACTGAGTTACAGTTTCCTAGCTTTGATGGCAGATGTGGGAAGTTAGTTTCATCCCCTATATTTGTGCTGATCTCAGCAGGATAAAATACACTTTAAAGGGTAAAGCCCTGTTTTTTCCACTACAGTTTGATCACTCCATCAGGGAGGATTGATGGAAGTAAGCTCTGTCACTCATGGATTCTTTCAGTTTCTCCTTAGCCACACACTCCATGACAAGAAAGCAGGGAGAAAGGGAGAAGAAGAGAGAATGTTTTGCTTGTTTGTGTGTATGTCATTATAGGTCAAATTTAAGAATTCATATGCCATATCTTTTTGAGATGCAAATCTTTCAAGAACAGTTGGACTAGTAAACTGCCTGATGCAATGCCATGCTATCCCTAGCAAGAAGTGTATTAAGCATTTGTAACTTGTAAACTTCCACCTTTGTCTTATAATGCACATCTCAGCACATTTTTTACTAGATTTAAAGTAGTTATAATAATTTACTTTTTCTTGCTTTGTATCAGTTTAAAAGCAAATAGACAAATCTTTTATTTGACTTAGTGGTGCTTTGTCTTCAGTTTTAGCATTGAAGATTTTACCTCTCCTTCAACACTCTCCTTCAATGCCTGCCTTTTCCTTGCTGGTATGAATAATCTTTCCCCCTGGCACTCTGTGTATGCTCCTCTACTCAAAGGTAATAGTTGCAATTTCTCTGCCTTGAGAAAATACAATTTTAAAAAGAAAAAACCTCATGATGACAAAAAACCAAATGATGACAACTTAGGGTTTAAGAATATCCATGTTAAGAATCAAAAGAAGTGAAATTGTGGCCACAAAATGAACCAGAAAAGAGATGTGGCTCTTTGCATCGTGTCCTAAATCTTGCTGAAGACAGTCTGATGTCTTTCAGAATATTCAGTGAGCAAGAGACTTGTGAGCTTCTCATATCTACAGCTGACATTAATTTCCAGAGGTGCCAAAAACAACATTTCTTTGCATATGACACACCTTAACTGAAAAGGTCACTGAAACTCTGTTCTAGTCATCTGTCAAGAAAGGATCTCCACTGCACAGTGGTTGAAGCTCTCCAGCAGGACAAAAGCCTGAGAGCACAATGCTTCCTGTGGCTTTAGAAAGAAGCCTTTGTCAATGGGATCCCCTTCATCGGGCAGCCTGTAGTAGATACCAACCACAAGGTTCCTTTGCTGCCTTGGGCACTGATTATTACCTGCAGGCCTTTGCCTTGCTCATGGCTGTTCTTCAAAGACAGCTCCTCACATGGAATCCACTTCTTGATGCAGAGGGCAATCCTCCACCTCTCCTTCCTCTCCTTTTCTGCTGAGCAGGCTGTGGCTATCAGTGGTGACACTCCAGTCATGGGGTTCATCCCACCAAGTTCCAGCAGTGCAGCAAGGTGATAACTTTCTTGCAGCAGAGTGGCTTCCAGCTCCTCCTGTTTGTTGCCCATGCTGAGTGTGTTGATTTGAAGGCACCTCGGCCTGCCTGTCAGCCATGTCACCCTCCCAGAGGAACACCCCTTTTCCTCCTTTGACATAATTTTCTGGTGTTTTCCCTGTCAACTTTTATTACCTTTCCTTTCCTGACAAAGCCAGCCCTAGAATTGCCTTGGCCTCTTACCTCTCTCTTGCACTTCATTGCCTTGCATGCCCATCTCCTGCCTTGACTTGCTTGCAACTTTTGTCCCTGGCCTTGCTCAGCTTTGTCTGCCCTTCCTTTGCCTTGCCTTTCCCATGTGAACCTTGCATTTCCTTACTTACACCTCCATGTCCTTCCCTTGCCCTTCCCACCATTCCATTTTCTTGCTTTGCCATAGTCAGTCACACTTCACCTTGGCTTTCCTGCCTCTTTTTTTTCCTGTCTTTGCCTTGCCTTGCTTTCTTCCATGACTCTCATTGCCTTGCCTACCCTTACCTTGCCCTGTTTTGCCTTTCTCTGTTTGGTAGACTGCACCTTGCACCAGAAACACCAAAGAGAAGTGCTTTCCTTCCCAAAGAGTGGAAATGATGTTCTCTGGCAAGAGCTCACCACCAACATTTAGATACTGCTAGCAATAAAGATCTCACAAACAAATAGACCCCATATGAAAGGTGGTAGGACAGAAAGTCTCCTGATATCAGCTCCCTGGGCAGCCTATAACCTCCACCTGAAACACTGGCATTGCATGCTTTCCTTCCCATGGAAAAAAACTTCCTGAATTTTTCAAAGGCCTGCCAAAAATTAGGTTTTGGCTTACAACAGTATATTCAAGGATTGCTCTCACACAAGAGAGAGAAGGACAGAAGTAAAGGTGTGTGCCACTTCATATTCGAATACATGTTTGAAAATAAAAGTAATGTCAGTGAAATCTTTCCGTCCTCGAACATTGTTGGAGAGCAGTGACGAGACTTTTTCCGCGTTGGATCTGCATATTTTGTGGTTTAAAAATACCATGATACA
Organism: Zonotrichia leucophrys gambelii; assembly: GCF_028769735.1. Taxonomy (NCBI): domain Eukaryota; kingdom Metazoa; phylum Chordata; class Aves; order Passeriformes; family Passerellidae; genus Zonotrichia; species Zonotrichia leucophrys. The sequence goes on from NC_088169.1 coordinate 79,310,958, forward strand.
TTTACTTCTTTGGTAAGTGCACCCTGCCATCTAGCAGAGCTATTGAAAGGCAGCTGTCCTGGTTTGGGGCACATTTTGGAGGAGACCTCTGAATTGGGGTCCCTCTAGAAAGCAAACCCAAGTGGCCCTTCCCCCAGCTGATTTGGGAAAAGATTTCCTTGGAGAAAAGTGGAAAAAACCTGTTTATTTAACAGGCAAAGCATTCACCAGCAAGAATATTGAACAATATTAATCAATAAACCCTCCTGCAGGTCCGAAGAGGTGACAAGCTCCCCTCGTGGGCCATAGCTCGACTCACTCTGTGACCAGTCACTCCAGGACAGTGGCATCAAGAAGGTAAAAGCCAACAAGTCCTGGCACCCTTAGTATGGGATCAGTAAAGGGGGTGGTTCCTTTTCAGATCCTGCATTGGTGAGAGAGAAGAAATGTGGGTGTACATAAACCTGAGAGGAAAGTGAATAACTCTGTGTTATGTGAGCACATTAAGGACTGGGAAAGGAAGGAGATGCCTACATATGTCATTTTGTTCCAGGATCTTGTTTGTGGGAGCACTTGCTGGATGGTTTAAATTTTAAATATCATTTCTACAAGATAGAATATGCTGCTGAGAGGCAAAGCACATAACACCAATGTGTGTGGTGCAGTTCAAGGGGAGTGAGGGAAAGGTGAAGCCAGCAACAGCTTTCTCCTCTTGCCCATTTTGTGTACATGGCTTTTGTGTGATATTTTAAATTTTGTAGCTAGTGTCTTCAAAAGTGAAATAAGTTGATATTACATACAACTGGAGAGGAATTCATACTGCCCCTTGATTATTGTGCGAATTAAGCATTTCAAATGGACAGTGAAGAGTTTATGCAAATTCCTTCTCAGTTCAGTAACTGCTGCCACCATTAAAAAAGTCCTAGAACAAAAAAGAGTGCTGGGCATCACTTTTCCCCCTACAGTCTTAAACTGCACAACACACATTGTTGCTATGCTTTTTACTTTCAGCTGTGTGCGCTCATATTTTTTTCTCTCTCTCTGAGCCCAGCCCTGTAATTTTAATCTGGCCACAAACAGCGACAGGGACAAAACAGTTTTTGGGTTTAACATATATCAAAGAATATCAATAACAGCATGCTGCCAGGGTTTTGAACTTTCCTCTCCTACCATGTGTCCTACCACTTTCTTTCTAACACACAAAACAAATGGCTCTGGCAGATTTCCTGTAAACTGCACTACACACATATGTCTTCCTTGAGGGAATTTCAGAAATATTAAAATCTTGTAAAAATTAAGTCAGGATTGAAAATATTAAAGCAATTAAAGATGACCTTGAATTCTTTTTTTACCTATGTGTTTGCCTCCTAAAGTTGCATGGGGCAAGACTTCTCCCAGACCAAAGCTGCAACAACCAAGAACTCAGGCTGTCCTTGAAGTGCCAAAGGTCTCCTCCGATATGACATCAAAACACTGGGGGGGTGAGATTTGTTTGAGAGGGAAAAGGGCCAGCATTCATGTCCAGGAACATGTGGCCCTGAGTGGGCTGTCAACTCCTAAAATTCCCAACGGTGCAGGATTTCACCCAGACTGAACCTACTACCATGTACAACTCAGGAAGCCCTGGGAGTGCCAAATGGCTCCTGCAAATTGACATCAAGAAACAGGGGGTGAGTCTTGGTTCCCATGGAAAAGGGCCAGTGTTCAAGTACAGGGACTTGAATCCCACCCAGGGGCTATGACCCTAAGTGGCCTTCTGCCTCCTAAAATTATGAATGGTGCAGGATGTCTCCCAGATAAAACCCAACACGTGCCAGCTAGTGTGAAGAAAGAAACTGAATCCCAGTCCAAGCTAGAGCAGTGGGAGCACGATGAGCGTTCCTTGCAAATCCCGATTTATTTAGAGCAGAGGCACAGCAGAAGTCAGTGAACTGCTAACAAGAGACTCTTCCTGCCCTCCACAGCCAGTTCAGGAGAGCTCCCCAGAGACAGAAGAACGTCAACTCCCTTTGTCTCTGCAGGATCTCTCTCCTCAGGCACACAGTAGTGGGGGCTTCCAGCTGGGAACAAACGTCCCGGGAGCCGTGGGCTGGATGCTGCTGGCACCAGCGCCCTTCCAGGTGCGCCCCTGGCTCCAGGGAACGATGCCTTGCCACGGGCTGAGCTGCCCTTCTCCCTGCCAGCAGCTTTCTCTGGCCACATCCATCTCCAGCCACGAGCCGGTTCTGCTGCCCTCGGGAGCGGGCTGGGCTCTGAGGGCACAGAGGGGCTGAGCGCTGCCCTGAGGCAGGGCTGTGATGTCCCAGGGCTCTGATGTCCCCGGGCTGTGATGTCCCTGGCCTGTCATGTCCAAGGGCTGTGATGTCCCCGGGCTGTGCTGGCCGCAGCACTGTGACATCACCGCGCTGCCGCTTTATAAGCCGGGCCAGCGCCGGCGGCCGCCAGTGCAGTCGCGATGGCACGTGCCGGAGCCACGAGTGACGGCGGCGTCCTGGGGACTGTGCTTGTCCTGCTGCTGGCCGCTGGGGCTGTCTGGTGGGCCCTTGGCCACCGGCACCCACCGAGCCGGCCGGCATGGACGGCAAAGAGGAGCGAGCGCCCCGGGGTCTGGCCCCGAGGCTCACGGAGGAACCGAGGAGCCCCTGTGGCTCCCAGGGCCCCCAGGCCTCGGGCGACTCGGCGCAAGCGGCCACGTGCTCCCGCCAGCCCCCTGGGCAGGCCCTGCAGCTGCGGCCCCTGCGTGGCTCTGGCCCAGGAGCTGCAGGAGCTGATGCGGCTGCTCTGGGATCGCAGCGGGACACGTGCGCCGCTCTACTCGGGGATGTGGCAGGCGCTGTGGAAACAGCTGGAGGAGCTGGTGAAGCGAGGCCACCTGCCCTGCTGTGGCCCCTCCAGCTCCTCCCGAAGCCTCCATCCCTTCAAGAGGCTGCTCCCAGCAAGATTCTCCATCGCTGGGAGAGCCTCAAGGCCTGCAAGGATGGCACAGCAGGGGAGAGCCATCCGTGCAGGAACATCAGGCTGTCAGAGACCCTGCATCCTGCCAGGAGCCTCTGCTATCTCTGACAGCCTCCATGCCTCGCAGAGGCTCACTGAGACCTGTCAGCCTGCAGAAGATGCAGGGCCCATGGACAGGTCTCCCAGCTCCCTTGGACGCACGGGCTTCAACAACGCGGGCGCACCCCTGTCCCCTGACGTGGCCAGGGACAGCCCAGAAGTCCAAATGGGAGCCCAGCCCGACCCAGGGGAGCCTTCTTGGGAGAAGCTGGCCAAGCAGCAAACGTCCTGGAGCCAGCAGTGGTCATCCCACGGCTGCCAGGACGCTGCGCCGCTTGTGCCAGCTGGAGAAAGCCCGAGCCTGGTGGTGGAGACCAGCCTGGATACAGCAAGGAGGCTCCTCCATCTCCAGGAAGCTGTCCCAAGGCAGCCCTCGACTGCCACGAAGGGCTCTCCAATAGCAGGTGAGATCTCCTGAAGAGCTGTCTGAGGCTCCCCCGGAGCTCTTGAGGAGCACGGCCAGGCCAGGCCAGGGCCCCTGGGAGCAGCCTGGTCGCTGGCTCTTTCCAGTGCCTCTGATGGCACGGCTTCAGAAAGCCCTGCTTGCTTTGCAGCTGCTCCTGGCACCCCCCTGGGTGAAGAAGCCTCGGGCTGCAGCCCCGGCCATGGCCAATGGCAGAGTCCAGCCCACGAGGCCGGGGCCAGCGACGGTGCCGCCGTGCCCCGCTGCCCCGGGGCTCCTGCAGCCGCCTGTGCGCGCTGCCCAGGCCCGGCTCTGCCGCTCGCCAGCCCGGCGGCTGCGGAGCAGGGGCCGCTGCCCGGCGCGCAGCAGGGAGCAGGTGAGAGCGGCGCGGCCCGCGGGGGCCCGGCCCGCCGCACTCGCGGCCACTGGGGGGTTCCTGGGCGCAGGGCTGATGGCTGCTCTCGGCCTTTTGCAGGGCACAGGAAGGAGCTGCAGGAGCTGTACCAGCTGGGCCCGCAGCTGGGCAGGGGTGGCTTCGGCACCGTTTTCTCGGGCATCCGCCTCTCCGACGGGAGCCCGGTGAGTGGCCGCGACGGCCGGGCGTGGGACGAGGGGCAGCGCTGGGGAGGGGCAGGACCGGAGCTCAGCCCTCCTCTCTCCATGGCTTGCAGGTGGCCATCAAACGCGTGTCCCGGGAGAGCGTCCTGCAGTGGGACGAGCTGGTGAGGGAGCGGGGCCGGCGGGACAGAGCGGGCCGGGGCGGGCAGGGAGAATGCCGGGGCGCCGACTGGCAGCGGGAAGGGGGGCAGCGGGCGCGGGCTCAGCGTGCAAGCCGCAGCATCGCGGGCCCGGCCGTGCCAAACAGCGGCGGCGGGGCCGGGCAGGGGCACCCCCCCAAGCATCCCCTGGGCGGGAGGAAGCCCCAGCTCCGGGTAGGCCGCGCAAGGGGGCACGGCGGCATCCCAGGCAGGGCGCAGCGCAGCGCAGCAGCCACGGGGCAGCATCAGGCCTGCCAAAGGCACTGGTTTTCCCCTCCTCGCAGCCCAACGGCACCCGCGTGCCCATGGAGGTCGCGCTGATGGAGAAGGTGGGCTCCAGCTGCTACAACATCATCCAGCTCCTCGACTGGTTCGAGCTGCCTGACAGCTTCGTGCTGGTGCTGGAGCGTCCGGAGGCATGGCAGGATCTCCTGCAGCTCCTGCTGGAGCAGGAGTTCCTGTGCGAGGAGATGGCGCGCTGGCTTTTCGTCCAGGTGCTGGAGGCCGTGCGGCACTGCACCGCCTGCGGCGTCCTGCACCGGGACATCAAGCCGGAGAACCTCCTCGTTGACCCGGAGAGCGGCGACCTGAAGCTCATCGACTTCGGTTGCGGCACCTTCCTCCAGGAGCGGCCCTACACGCGGTTTGCCGGTGAGCCCATGGCCCGGGCCCCGCTCCCGGTGCCAGGCACTGCAGGGCCCCACTCCCTCCTGGGCTCTGGGCTGCGGCCTTCAGCCAGCTGCCCTTTGGCCCGGGCAGACGCCGTGCCCCGGGACCCGGCTGCCGGCCCTGCCAGCAGAGGGGGGGGCGGCAAAAGCCAGCTCCGGGCCTCCCGGCTCGGCAGGCCCGCAAGGGCTCGAGACGCTCCACTGGCCTTCTCTGCCTGGCAGAATGGTTCCTTGGCATTGGCCAGCTGGCTGGGGGACGCGGGGTGGCCTCGGGGGGAAGCTGTGGCCGCGGGTGCAGCCCCTGCCTCAGCCAGGAGCCTGGCGCTGGGCTCTGGAAGGCAGCAGCCTGTGCCTGGACAGCGCCGCCCGTCTCCCCCAGGAACGCACGCCTACAGCCCGCCCGAGTGGGTCTGCCTTGGCTGCTACGACGGCCGTGAAGCCACCGTTTGGTCCCTGGGCGTGTTGCTGTACGTCATGGTCTGTGGGAGACTCCCCTTCCAGGACGACCATGCCATCCTGCTGGGGCAGCCCTTCTTCTGGCAGCAGGTCTCTCCAGGTTGGTCTCCGGCCCCAAGCAGGCGGCTATGGCAGCCGGCGGCGCGCAGCCCGGCACGGCCCTCCCCAGCTCCGCGCACCGTCCATCTGCCCCCGGGGCCGGCCGCAGGAGGTGGCCCGTGCCCACGGGGTCAGCGTGGCCCACGTGGCCGAAGGAGGCGGCCGTGTCCCGCCGTGCCGCTCTCTGCCCGCGGGGCACGGTCGCTCGGGAGGCCGGCGCAGCCCCGAGCACACGCAGTGCGGCCCGGGCCCCGCGCGCGCCGGGGGCAGCTGGGCAGGAGCCTTCTGCCAGTGACCGGCGCTGTCTGCCTTCTCTCCGCAGAGTGCCAGCATCTGATCCGCTGGTGCTTGACCAAGCACCCGCTTACAGGCCACAGCTGGAGGAGATCTTGCGCCACCCTTGGGTGCAGGGCAGGCGCTTTTGACACCTTGCTGGAGCCCCTGCTGCACCCACTTAAAGAATCCCACGCGGGACTGAGGACCCGAGAAATAAAACAACAACAAACCCATTGCAGCAAGTCAAGTCTGGTCCTTGTCAGCAACTTCAGCTAAAGAAACCTCTTGGGAAAAGGGGAGATCTGAGTGCTCCCCTCAGCCTTTGTCAAGCTTTCCATGCCTTTCCTCCAGGATGCGCCTTTTGCGTCTCCAAGCACAGGCTGTAGTGCGGGTAGGAGGGGCTTGACACAGCCAAGAAACGCAACAGTGAAACAACAGCTGCCCTTTGAAAGTGACAGGGGCTTCTTGGTGCGTCTCCTGAAGTGACACACTGTCTCTGTGCGCATTGCAAGGGCCGGCGAGTGTCTGGGACAGAGAGGTCTCCTCTCCAAAGCTCTGTGAAGAACCAGAAGCAGCAGAGCGTCATTTCCGGTTGAGCCCTGATGACCTCTTCCTCTTTCTTTCCCTCTCATCGGCAGCAGGCAAATGCGCACCAGGCCTCGTGGCTCATGCCAGAGCCTTCTTCCTCCCCAGGAAGCCTCCTCCCAGTAAGGAGGAGCCCCCACAGCCCAGGACTCTCCAGCTCAGCCCCCACCCTGAGCCAGGCCGCCCTCTGAGCCCAAGGTGCCCTGGGCCAAGCGGGGATTGGGGGCCCTCTTGGCCACAGCTGCCACAAATGAATGGAGGCTCAAACCTGTGACAAGAGGAAAAGGGCCAGCAAAGCCTCAGCTCGAAGCATGAAGAGAGCAGACTTCAGGCTGCTCAGGGAACTGCTAAGCAAGGTCCCCGGGGAAAATGGTTTTGAAGGTGCTGGGTCCATCAGTGCTGGTCGCTTTGGTAACATCACCTCCTAAGGGCACGGAGCGCGTGATGCCCAAATGTCAGAAGCCAAGCGGGTGGGGCATGAGACTGGCTTGTCTGGACGGGCATCTTCTCTGGGAAAGGGGATGGAAAAGGAAGCTTTGTGCCTTGTGGAATCCAGGTCAGGAGAAGAATACACAGACGCCTCTAACCCAGTGCAGGGAGAAATTTGGTGTTGTGAAAGCTCAGCGGGAGATGAAGGTGGCCGGAAATGCAGGGCACGATAAAAAGAGTGGTTTGAAATGCATTAATGGAGAGAAAACCCCATTGTAGAAATAACCTTGAAATAAATGTTCCCTTCCAGAATATGGATGGTCACCTCCCAAACAAGGACACAGACATGGCAAAGGAATTTAGGGTGCACTTGTTGCCTCTGTCTTTGACGCTCATCCCTCCCTTCCCAGTGGGAAACATTGCACTGGTGTACCAAGGGACGCTGCAAAGTGCTTGAAGAGGGCAAGCCCTGCTCAGCAGAAAGCAAAGCACCTCTGTTTGGAGCACAGCATTCCTTTCCACCCAAACCCAACACGTGCCAGCTAGTGTGAAGAAAGAAACTGAATCCCAGTCCAAGCTAGAGCAGTGGGAGCACGATGAGCGTTCCTTGCAAATCCCGATTTATTTAGAGCAGAGGCCAGCAGAAGTCAGTGAACTGCTAACAAGAGACTCTTCCTGCCCTCCACAGCCAGTTCAGGAGAGCTCCCCAGAGACAGAAGAACGTCAACTCCCTTTGTCTCTGCAGGATCTCTCTCCTCAGGCACACAGTAGTGGGGGCTTCCAGCTGGGAACAAACGTCCCGGGAGCCGTGGGCTGGATGCTGCTGGCACCAGCGCCCTTCCAGGTGCGCCCCTGGCTCCAGGGAACGATGCCTTGCCACGGGCTGAGCTGCCCTTCTCCCTGCCAGCAGCTTTCTCTGGCCACATCCATCTCCAGCCACGAGCCGGTTCTGCTGCCCTCGGGAGCGGGCTGGGCCTGAGGGCACAGAGGGGCTGAGCGCTGCCCTGAGGCAGGGCTGTGATGTCCCAGGGCTCTGATGTCCCCGGGCTGTGATGTCCCTGGCCTGTCATGTCCAAGGGCTGTGATGTCCCCGGGCTGTGCTGGCCGCAGCACTGTGACATCACCGCGCTGCCGCTTTAAAAGCCGGGCCAGCGCCGGCGGCCGCCAGTGCAGTCGCGATGGCACGTGCCGGAGCCACGAGTGACGGCGGCGTCCTGGGGACTGTGCTTGTCCTGCTGCTGGCCGCTGGGGCTGTCTGGTGGGCCCTTGGCCACCGGCACCCACCGAGCCGGCCAGCACGGACGGCAAAGAGGAGCGAGCGCCCCAGGGTCTGGCCCCGAGGCTCACGGAGGAACCGAGGAGCCCCTGTGGCTCCCAGGGCCCCCAGGCCTCGGGCGACTCGGCGCAAGCGGCCACGTGCTCCCGCCAGCCCCCTGGGCAGGCCCTGCAGCTGCGGCCCCTGCGTGGCTCTGGCCCAGGAGCTGCAGGAGCTGATGCGGCTGCTCTGGGATCGCAGCGGGACACGTGCGCCGCTCTACTCGGGGATGTGGCAGGCGCTGTGGAAACAGCTGGAGGAGCTGGTGAAGCGAGGCCACCTGCCCTGCTGTGGCCCCTCCAGCTCCTCCCGAAGCCTCCATCCCTTCAAGAGGCTGCTCCCAGCAAGATTCTCCATCGCTGGGAGAGCCTCAAGGCCTGCAAGGATGGCACAGCAGGGGAGAGCCATCCGTGCAGGAACATCAGGCTGTCAGAGACCTTGCATCCTGCCAGGAGCCTCTGCTATCTCTGACAGCCTCCATGCCTTCGCAGAGGCTCACTGAGACCTGTCAGCCTGCAGAAGATGCAGGGCCCATGGACAGGTCTCCCAGCTCCCTTGGACGCACGGGCTTCAACAACGCGGGCGCACCCCTGTCCCCTGACGTGGCCAGGGACAGCCCAGAAGTCCAAATGGGAGCCCAGCCCGACCCAGGGGAGCCTTCTTGGGAGAAGCTGGCCAAGCAGCAAGCGTCCTGGAGCCAGCAGTGGTCATCCCACAGCTGCCAGGACGCTGGCCGCTTGTGCCAGCTGGAGAAAGCCCGAGCCTGGTGGTGGAGACCAGCCTGGATACAGCAAGGAGGCTCCTCCATCTCCAGGAAGCTGTCCCAAGGCAGCCCTCGACTGCCACGAAGGGCTCTCCAATAGCAGGTGAGATCTCCTGAAGAGCTGTCTGAGGCTCCCCCGGAGCTCTTGAGGAGCACGGCCAGGCCAGGCCAGGGCCCCTGGGAGCAGCCTGGTCGCTGGCTCTTTCCAGTGCCTCTGATGGCACGGCTTCAGAAAGCCCTGCTTGCTTTGCAGCTGCTCCTGGCACCCCCCTGGGTGAAGAAGCCTCGGGCTGCAGCCCCGGCCATGGCCAATGGCAGAGTCCAGCCCACGAGGCCGGGGCCAGTGACGGTGCCGCCGTGCCCCGCTGCCCCGGGGCTCCTGCAGCCGCCTGTGCGCGCTGCCCAGGCCCGGCTCTGCCGCTCGCCAGCCCGGCGGCTGCGGAGCAGGGGCCGCTGCCCGGCGCGCAGCAGGGAGCAGGTGAGAGCGGCGCGGCCCGCGGGGGCCCGGCCCGCCGCACTCGCGGCCACTGGGGGGTTCCTGGGCGCAGGGCTGATGGCTGCTCTCGGCCTTTTGCAGGGCACAGGAAGGAGCTGCAGGAGCTGTACCAGCTGGGCCCGCAGCTGGGCAGGGGTGGCTTCGGCACCGTTTTCTCGGGCATCCGCCTCTCCGACGGGAGCCCGGTGAGTGGCCGCGACGGCCGGGCGTGGGACGAGGGGCAGCGCTGGGGAGGGGCAGGACCGGAGCTCAGCCCTCCTCTCTCCATGGCTTGCAGGTGGCCATCAAACGCGTGTCCCGGGAGAGCGTCCTGCAGTGGGACGAGCTGGTGAGGGAGCGGGGCCGGCGGGACAGAGCGGGCCGGGGCGGGCAGGGAGAATGCCGGGGCGCCGACTGGCAGCGGGAAGCGGGGGCAGCGGGCGCGGGCTCAGCGTGCAAGCCGCAGCATCGCGGGCCCGGCCGTGCCAAACAGCGGCGGCGGGGCCGGGCAGGGGCACCCCCCCAAGCATCCCCTGGGCGGGAGGAAGCCCCAGCTCCGGGTAGGCCGCGCAAGGGGGCACGGCGGCATCCCAGGCAGGGCGCAGCGCAGCGCAGCAGCCACGGGGCAGCATCAGGCCTGCCAAAGGCACTGGTTTTCCCCTCCTCGCAGCCCAACGGCACCCGCGTGCCCATGGAGGTCGCGCTGATGGAGAAGGTGGGCTCCAGCTGCTACAACATCATCCAGCTCCTCGACTGGTTCGAGCTGCCTGACAGCTTCGTGCTGGTGCTGGAGCGTCCGGAGGCATGGCAGGATCTCCTGCAGCTCCTGCTGGAGCAGGAGTTCCTGTGCGAGGAGATGGCGCGCTGGCTTTTCGTCCAGGTGCTGGAGGCCGTGCGGCACTGCACCGCCTGCGGCGTCCTGCACCGGGACATCAAGCCGGAGAACCTCCTCGTTGACCCGGAGAGCGGCGACCTGAAGCTCATCGACTTCGGTTGCGGCACCTTCCTCCAGGAGCGGCCCTACACGCGGTTTGCCGGTGAGCCCATGGCCCGGGCCCCGCTCCCGGTGCCAGGCACTGCAGGGCCCCACTCCCTCCTGGGCTCTGGGCTGCGGCCTTCAGCCAGCTGCCCTTTGGCCCGGGGCAGACGCCGTGCCCCGGGACCCGGCTGCCGGCCCTGCCAGCAGAGGGGGGGGCGGCAAAAGCCAGCTCCGGGCCTCCCGGCTCGGCAGGCCCGCAAGGGCTCGAGACGCTCCACTGGCCTTCTCTGCCTGGCAGAATGGTTCCTTGGCATTGGCCAGCTGGCTGGGGGACGCGGGGTGGCCTCGGGGGGGAAGCTGTGGCCGCGGGTGCAGCCCCTGCCTCAGCCAGGAGCCTGGCGCTGGGCTCTGGAAGGCAGCAGCCTGTGCCTGGACAGCGCCGCCCGTCTCCCCCAGGAACGCACGCCTACAGCCCGCCCGAGTGGGTCTGCCTTGGCTGCTACGACGGCCGTGAAGCCACCGTTTGGTCCCTGGGCGTGTTGCTGTACGTCATGGTCTGCGGGAGACTCCCCTTCCAGGACGACCATGCCATCCTGCTGGGGCAGCCCTTCTTCTGGCAGCAGGTCTCTCCAGGTTGGTCTCCGGCCCCAAGCAGGCGGCTATGGCAGCCGGCGGCGCGCAGCCCGGCACGGCCCTCCCCCAGCTCCGCGCACCGTCCATCTGCCCCCGGGGCCGGCCGCAGGAGGTGGCCCGTGCCCACGGGGTCAGCGTGGCCCACGTGGCCGAAGGAGGCGGCCGTGTCCCGCCGTGCCGCTCTCTGCCCGCGGGGCACGGTCGCTCGGGAGGCCGGCGCAGCCCCGAGCACACGCAGTGCGGCCGGGCCCCGCGGGCGCCGGGGGCAGCTGGGCAGGAGCCTTCTGCCAGTGACCGGCGCTGTCTGCCTTCTCTCCGCAGAGTGCCAGCATCTGATCCGCTGGTGCTTGACCAAGCACCCCGCTTACAGGCCACAGCTGGAGGAGATCTTGCGCCACCCTTGGGTGCAGGGCAGGCGCTTTTGACACCTTGCTGGAGCCCCTGCTGCACCCACTTAAAGAATCCCACGCGGGACTGAGGACCCGAGAAATAAAACAACAACAAACCCATTGCAGCAAGTCAAGTCTGGTCCTTGTCAGCAACTTCAGCTAAAGAAACCTCTTGGGAAAAGGGGAGATCTGAGTGCTCCCCTCAGCCTTTGTCAAGCTTTCCATGCCTTTCCTCCAGGATGCGCCTTTTGCGTCTCCAAGCACAGGCTGTAGTGCGGGTAGGAGGGGCTTGACACAGCCAAGAAACGCAACAGTGAAACAACAGCTGCCCTTTGAAAGTGACAGGGGCTTCTTGGTGCGTCTCCTGAAGTGACACACTGTCTCTGTGCGCATTGCAAGGGCCGGCGAGTGTCTGGGACAGAGAGGTCTCCTCTCCAAAGCTCTGTGAAGAACCAGAAGCAGCAGAGCGTCATTTCCGGTTGAGCCCTGATGACCTCTTCCTCTTTCTTTCCCTCTCATCGGCAGCAGGCAAATGCGCACCAGGCCTCGTGGCTCATGCCAGAGCCTTCTTCCTCCCCAGGAAGCCTCCTCCCAGTAAGGGAGGAGCCCCCACAGCCCAGGACTCTCCAGCTCAGCCCCCACCCTGAGCCAGGCCGCCCTCTGAGCCCAAGGTGCCCTGGGCCAAGCGGGGATTGGGGGCCCTCTTGGCCACAGCTGCCACAAATGAATGGAGGCTCAAACCTGTGACAAGAGGAAAAGGGCCAGCAAAGCCTCAGCTCGAAGCATGAAGAGAGCAGACTTCAGGCTGCTCAGGGAACTGCTAAGCAAGGTCCCCGGGGAAAATGGTTTTGAAGGTGCTGGGGTCCATCAGTGCTGGTCGCTTTGGTAACATCACCTCCTAAGGGCACGGAGCGCGTGATGCCCAAATGTCAGAAGCCAAGCGGGTGAGGCATGAGACTGGCTTGTCTGGACGGGCATCTTCTCTGGGAAAGGGGATGGAAAAGGAAGCTTTGTGCCTTGTGGAATCCAGGTCAGGAGAAGAATACACAGACGCCTCTAACCCAGTGCAGGGAGAAATTTGGTGTTGTGAAAGCTCAGCGGGAGATGAAGGTGGCCGGAAATGCAGGGCACGATAAAAAGAGTGGTTTGAAATGCATTAATGGAGAGAAAACCCCATTGTAGAAATAACCTTGAAATAAATGTTCCCTTCCAGAATATGGATGGTCACCTCCCAAACAAGGACACAGACATGGCAAAGGAATTTAGGGTGCACTTGTTGCCTCTGTCTTTGACGCTCATCCCTCCCTTCCCAGTGGGAAACATTGCACTGGTGTACCAAGGGACGCTGCAAAGTGCTTGAAGAGGGCAAGCCCTGCTCAGCAGAAAGCAAAGCACCTCTGTTTGGAGCACAGCATTCCTTTCCACCCAAACCCAACACGTGCCAGCTAGTGTGAAGAAAGAAACTGAATCCCAGTCCAAGCTAGAGCAGTGGGAGCACGATGAGCGTTCCTTGCAAATCCCGATTTATTTAGAGCAGAGGCACAGCAGAAGTCAGTGAACTGCTAACAAGAGACTCTTCCTGCCCTCCACAGCCAGTTCAGGAGAGCTCCCCAGAGACAGAAGAACGTCAACTCCCTTTGTCTCTGCAGGATCTCTCTCCTCAGGCACACAGTAGTGGGGGCTTCCAGCTGGGAACAAACGTCCCGGGAGCCGTGGGCTGGATGCTGCTGGCACCAGCGCCCTTCCAGGTGCGCCCCTGGCTCCAGGGAACGATGCCTTGCCACGGGCTGAGCTGCCCTTCTCCCTGCCAGCAGCTTTCTCTGGCCACATCCATCTCCAGCCACGAGCCGGTTCTGCTGCCCTCGGGAGCGGGCTGGGCACTGAGGGCACAGAGGGGCTGAGCGCTGCCCTGAGGCAGGGCTGTGATGTCCCAGGGCTCTGATGTCCCCGGGCTGTGATGTCCCTGGCCTGTCATGTCCAAGGGCTGTGATGTCCCCGGGCTGTGCTGGCCGCAGCACTGTGACATCACCGCGCTGCCGCTTTAAAAGCCGGGCCAGCGCCGGCGGCCGCCAGTGCAGTCGCGATGGCACGTGCCGGAGCCACGAGTGACGGCGGCGTCCTGGGGACTGTGCTTGTCCTGCTGCTGGCCGCTGGGGCTGTCTGGTGGGCCCTTGGCCACCGGCACCCACCGAGCCGGCCAGCACGGACGGCAAAGAGGAGCGAGCGCCCCAGGGTCTGGCCCCGAGGCTCACGGAGGAACCGAGGAGCCCCTGTGGCTCCCAGGGCCCCCAGGCCTCGGGCGACTCGGCGCAAGCGGCCACGTGCTCCCGCCAGCCCCCTGGGCAGGCCCTGCAGCTGCGGCCCCTGCGTGGCTCTGGCCCAGGAGCTGCAGGAGCTGATGCGGCTGCTCTGGGATCGCAGCGGGACACGTGCGCCGCTCTACTCGGGGATGTGGCAGGCGCTGTGGAAACAGCTGGAGGAGCTGGTGAAGCGAGGCCACCTGCCCTGCTGTGGCCCCTCCAGCTCCTCCCGAAGCCTCCATCCCTTCAAGAGGCTGCTCCCAGCAAGATTCTCCATCGCTGGGAGAGCCTCAAGGCCTGCAAGGATGGCACAGCAGGGGAGAGCCATCCGTGCAGGAACATCAGGCTGTCAGAGACCTTGCATCCTGCCAGGAGCCTCTGCTATCTCTGACAGCCTCCATGCCTCGCAGAGGCTCACTGAGACCTGTCAGCCTGCAGAAGATGCAGGGCCCATGGACAGGTCTCCCAGCTCCCTTGGACGCACGGGCTTCAACAACGCGGGCGCACCCTGTCCCCTGACGTGGCCAGGGACAGCCCAGAAGTCCAAATGGGAGCCCAGCCCGACCCAGGGGAGCCTTCTTGGGAGAAGCTGGCCAAGCAGCAAGCGTCCTGGAGCCAGCAGTGGTCATCCCACAGCTGCCAGGACGCTGCGCCGCTTGTGCCAGCTGGAGAAAGCCCGAGCCTGGTGGTGGAGACCAGCCTGGATACAGCAAGGAGGCTCCTCCATCTCCAGGAAGCTGTCCCAAGGCAGCCCTCGACTGCCACGAAGGGCTCTCCAATAGCAGGTGAGATCTCCTGAAGAGCTGTCTGAGGCTCCCCCGGAGCTCTTGAGGAGCACGGCCAGGCCAGGCCAGGGCCCCTGGGAGCAGCCTGGTCGCTGGCTCTTTCCAGTGCCTCTGATGGCACGGCTTCAGAAAGCCCTGCTTGCTTTGCAGCTGCTCCTGGCACCCCCCTGGGTGAAGAAGCCTCGGGCTGCAGCCCCGGCCATGGCCAATGGCAGAGTCCAGCCCACGAGGCCGGGGCCAGCGACGGTGCCGCCGTGCCCCGCTGCCCCGGGGCTCCTGCAGCCGCCTGTGCGCGCTGCCCAGGCCCGGCTCTGCCGCTCGCCAGCCCGGCGGCTGCGGAGCAGGGGCCGCTGCCCGGCGCGCAGCAGGGAGCAGGTGAGAGCGGCGCGGCCCGCGGGGGCCCGGCCCGCCGCACTCGCGGCCACTGGGGGGTTCCTGGGCGCAGGGCTGATGGCTGCTCTCGGCCTTTTGCAGGGCACAGGAAGGAGCTGCAGGAGCTGTACCAGCTGGGCCCGCAGCTGGGCAGGGGTGGCTTCGGCACCGTTTTCTCGGGCATCCGCCTCTCCGACGGGAGCCCGGTGAGTGGCCGTGACGGCCGGGCGTGGGACGAGGGGCAGCGCTGGGGAGGGGCAGGACCGGAGCTCAGCCCTCCTCTCTCCATGGCTTGCAGGTGGCCATCAAACGCGTGTCCCGGGAGAGCGTCCTGCAGTGGGATGAGCTGGTGAGGGAGCGGGGCCGGCGGGACAGAGCGGGCCGGGGCGGGCAGGGAGAATGCCGGGGCGCCGACTGGCAGCGGGAAGCGGGGGCAGCGGGCGCGGGCTCAGCGTGCAAGCCGCAGCATCGCGGGCCCGGCCGTGCCAAACAGCGGCGGCGGGGCCGGGCAGGGGCACCCCCCCAAGCATCCCCTGGGCGGGAGGAAGCCCCAGCTCTGGGTAGGCCGCGCAAGGGGGCACGGCGGCATCCCAGGCAGGGCGCAGCGCAGCGCAGCAGCCACGGGGCAGCATCAGGCCTGCCAAAGGCACTGGTTTTCCCCTCCTCGCAGCCCAACGGCACCCGCGTGCCCATGGAGGTCGCGCTGATGGAGAAGGTGGGCTCCAGCTGCTACAACATCATCCAGCTCCTCGACTGGTTCGAGCTGCCTGACAGCTTCGTGCTGGTGCTGGAGCGTCCGGAGGCATGGCAGGATCTCCTGCAGCTCCTGCTGGAGCAGGAGTTCCTGTGCGAGGAGATGGCGCGCTGGCTTTTCGTCCAGGTGCTGGAGGCCGTGCGGCACTGCACCGCCTGCGGCGTCCTGCACCGGGACATCAAGCCGGAGAACCTCCTCGTTGACCCGGAGAGCGGCGACCTGAAGCTCATCGACTTCGGTTGCGGCACCTTCCTCCAGGAGCGGCCCTACACGCGGTTTGCCGGTGAGCCCATGGCCCGGGCCCCGCTCCCGGTGCCAGGCACTGCAGGGCCCCACTCCCTCCTGGGCTCTGGGCTGCGGCCTTCAGCCAGCTGCCCTTTGGCCCGGGGCAGACGCCGTGCCCCGGGACCCGGCTGCCGGCCCTGCCAGCAGAGGGGGGGGCGGCAAAAGCCAGCTCCGGGCCTCCCGGCTCGGCAGGCCCGCAAGGGCTCGAGACGCTCCACTGGCCTTCTCTGCCTGGCAGAATGGTTCCTTGGCATTGGCCAGCTGGCTGGGGGACGCGGGGTGGCCTCGGGGGGGAAGCTGTGGCCGCGGGTGCAGCCCCTGCCTCAGCCAGGAGCCTGGCGCTGGGCTCTGGAAGGCAGCAGCCTGTGCCTGGACAGCGCCGCCCGTCTCCCCCAGGAACGCACGCCTACAGCCCGCCCGAGTGGGTCTGCCTTGGCTGCTACGACGGCCGTGAAGCCACCGTTTGGTCCCTGGGCGTGTTGCTGTACGTCATGGTCTGCGGGAGACTCCCCTTCCAGGACGACCATGCCATCCTGCTGGGGCAGCCCTTCTTCTGGCAGCAGGTCTCTCCAGGTTGGTCTCCGGCCCCAAGCAGGCGGCTATGGCAGCCGGCGGCGCGCAGCCCGGCACGGCCCTCCCCCAGCTCCGCGCACCGTCCATCTGCCCCCGGGGCCGGCCGCAGGAGGTGGCCCGTGCCCACGGGGTCAGCGTGGCCCACGTGGCCGAAGGAGGCGGCCGTGTCCCGCCGTGCCGCTCTCTGCCCGCGGGGCACGGTCGCTCGGGAGGCCGGCGCAGCCCCGAGCACACGCAGTGCGGCCCGGGCCCCGCGGGCGCCGGGGGCAGCTGGGCAGGAGCCTTCTGCCAGTGACCGGCGCTGTCTGCCTTCTCTCCGCAGAGTGCCAGCATCTGATCCGCTGGTGCTTGACCAAGCACCCCGCTTACAGGCCACAGCTGGAGGAGATCTTGCGCCACCCTTGGGTGCAGGGCAGGCGCTTTTGACACCTTGCTGGAGCCCCTGCTGCACCCACTTAAAGAATCCCACGCGGGACTGAGGACCCGAGAAATAAAACAACAACAAACCCATTGCAGCAAGTCAAGTCTGGTCCTTGTCAGCAACTTCAGCTAAAGAAACCTCTTGGGAAAAGGGGAGATCTGAGTGCTCCCCTCAGCCTTTGTCAAGCTTTCCATGCCTTTCCTCCAGGATGCGCCTTTTGCGTCTCCAAGCACAGGCTGTAGTGCGGGTAGGAGGGGCTTGACACAGCCAAGAAACGCAACAGTGAAACAACAGCTGCCCTTTGAAAGTGACAGGGGCTTCTTGGTGCGTCTCCTGAAGTGACACACTGTCTCTGTGCGCATTGCAAGGGCCGGCGAGTGTCTGGGACAGAGAGGTCTCCTCTCCAAAGCTCTGTGAAGAACCAGAAGCAGCAGAGCGTCATTTCCGGTTGAGCCCTGATGACCTCTTCCTCTTTCTTTCCCTCTCATCGGCAGCAGGCAAATGCGCACCAGGCCTCGTGGCTCATGCCAGAGCCTTCTTCCTCCCCAGGAAGCCTCCTCCCAGTAAGGGGAGCCCCACAGCCCAGGACTCTCCAGCTCAGCCCCCACCCTGAGCCAGGCCGCCCTCTGAGCCAAGGTGCCCTGGGCCAAGCGGGGATTGGGGGCCCTTTGGCCACAGCTGCCACAAATGAATGGAGGCTCAAACCTGTGACAAGAGGAAAAGGGCCAGCAAAGCCTCAGCTCGAAGCATGAAGAGAGCAGACTTCAGGCTGCTCAGGGAACTGCTAAGCAAGGTCCCCGGGGAAAATGGTTTTGAAGGTGCTGGGGTCCATCAGTGCTGGTCGCTTTGGTAACATCACCTCCTAAGGCACGGAGCGCGTGATGCCCAAATGTCAGAAGCCAAGCGGGTGAGGCATGAGACTGGCTTGTCTGGACGGGCATCTTCTCTGGGAAAGGGGATGGAAAAGGAAGCTTTGTGCCTTGTGGAATCCAGGTCAGGAGAAGAATACACAGACGCCTCTAACCCAGTGCAGGGAGAAATTTGGTGTTGTGAAACTCAGCGGGAGATGAAGGTGGCCGAAATGCAGGGCACGATAAAAAGAGTGGTTTGAAATGCATTAATGGAGAGAAAACCCCATTGTAGAAATAACCTTGAAATAAATGTTCCCTTCCAGAATATGGATGGTCACCTCCCAAACAAGGACACAGACATGGCAAAGGAATTTAGGGTGCACTTGTTGCCTCTGTCTTTGACGCTCATCCCTCCTTCCCAGTGGGAAACATTGCACTGGTGTACCAAGGGACGCTGCAAAGTGCTTGAAGAGGGCAAGCCCTGCTCAGCAGAAAGCAAAGCACCTCTGTTTGGAGCACAGCATTCCTTTCCACCCAAACCCAACACGTGCCAGCTAGTGTGAAGAAAGAAACTGAATCCCAGTCCAAGCTAGAGCAGTGGGAGCACGATGAGCGTTCCTTGCAAATCCCGATTTATTTAGAGCAGAGGCACAGCAGAAGTCAGTGAACTGCTAACAAGAGACTCTTCCTGCCCTCCACAGCCAGTTCAGGAGAGCTCCCCAGAGACAGAAGAACGTCAACTCCCTTTGTCTCTGCAGGATCTCTCTCCTCAGGCACACAGTACTGGGGGCTTCCAGCTGGGAACAAACGTCCCGGGAGCCGTGGGCTGGATGGCTCGGCACCAGCGCCCTTCCAGGTGCGCCCCTGGCTCCAGGGAACGATGCCTTGCCACGGGCTGAGCTGCCCTTCTCCCTGCCAGCAGCTTTCTCTGGCCACATCCATCTCCAGCCACGAGCCGGTTCTGCTGCCCTCGGGAGCGGGCTGGGCACTGAGGGCACAGAGGGGCTGAGCGCTGCCCTGAGGCAGGGCTGTGATGTCCCAGGGCTCTGATGTCCCCGGGCTGTGATGTCCCTGGCCTGTCATGTCCAAGGGCTGTGATGTCCCCGGGCTGTGCTGGCCGCAGCACTGTGACATCACCGCGCTGCCGCTTTAAAAGCCGGGCCAGCGCCGGCGGCCGCCAGTGCAGTCGCGATGGCACGTGCCGGAGCCACGAGTGACGGCGGCGTCCTGGGGACTGTGCTTGTCCTGCTGCTGGCCGCTGGGGCTGTCTGGTGGGCCCTTGGCCACCGGCACCCACCGAGCCGGCCAGCACGGACGGCAAAGAGGAGCGAGCGCCCCAGGGTCGGCCCCGAGGCTCACGGAGGAACCGAGGAGCCCCTGTGGCTCCCAGGGCCCCCAGGCCTCGGGCGACTCGGCGCAAGCGGCCACGTGCTCCCGCCAGCCCCCTGGGCAGGCCCTGCAGCTGCGGCCCCTGCGTGGCTCTGGCCCAGGAGCTGCAGGAGCTGATGCGGCTGCTCTGGGATCGCAGCGGGACACGTGCGCCGCTCTACTCGGGGATGTGGCAGGCGCTGTGGAAACAGCTGGAGGAGCTGGTGAAGCGAGGCCACCTGCCCTGCTGTGGCCCCTCCAGCTCCTCCCGAAGCCTCCATCCCTTCAAGAGGCTGCTCCCAGCAAGATTCTCCATCGCTGGGAGAGCCTCAAGGCCTGCAAGGATGGCACAGCAGGGGAGAGCCATCCGTGCAGGAACATCAGGCTGTCAGAGACCCTGCATCCTGCCAGGAGCCTCTGCTATCTCTGACAGCCTCCATGCCTCGCAGAGGCTCACTGAGACCTGTCAGCCTGCAGAAGATGCAGGGCCCATGGACAGGTCTCCCAGCTCCCTTGGACGCACGGGCTTCAACAACGCGGGCGCACCCCTGTCCCCTGACGTGGCCAGGGACAGCCCAGAAGTCCAAATGGGAGCCCAGCCCGACCCAGGGGAGCCTTCTTGGGAGAAGCTGGCCAAGCAGCAAGCGTCCTGGAGCCAGCAGTGGTCATCCCACAGCTGCCAGGACGCTGCGCCGCTTGTGCCAGCTGGAGAAAGCCCGAGCCTGGTGGTGGAGACCAGCCTGGATACAGCAAGGAGGCTCCTCCATCTCCAGGAAGCTGTCCCAAGGCAGCCCTCGACTGCCACGAAGGGCTCTCCAATAGCAGGTGAGATCTCCTGAAGAGCTGTCTGAGGCTCCCCCGGAGCTCTTGAGGAGCACGGCCAGGCCAGGCCAGGGCCCCTGGGAGCAGCCTGGTCGCTGGCTCTTTCCAGTGCCTCTGATGGCACGGCTTCAGAAAGCCCTGCTTGCTTTGCAGCTGCTCCTGGCACCCCCCTGGGTGAAGAAGCCTCGGGCTGCAGCCCCGGCCATGGCCAATGGCAGAGTCCAGCCCACGAGGCCGGGGCCAGGACGGTGCCGCCGTGCCCCGCTGCCCCGGGGCTCCTGCAGCCGCCTGTGCGCGCTGCCCAGGCCCGGCTCTGCCGCTCGCCAGCCCGGCGGCTGCGGAGCAGGGGCCGCTGCCCGGCGCGCAGCAGGGAGCAGGTGAGAGCGGCGCGGCCCGCGGGGGCCCGGCCCGCCGCACTCGCGGCCACTGGGGGGTTCCTGGGCGCAGGGCTGATGGCTGCTCTCGGCCTTTTGCAGGGCACAGGAAGGAGCTGCAGGAGCTGTACCAGCTGGGCCCGCAGCTGGGCAGGGGTGGCTTCGGCACCGTTTTCTCGGGCATCCGCCTCTCCGACGGGAGCCCGGTGAGTGGCCGCGACGGCCGGGCGTGGGACGAGGGGCAGCGCTGGGGAGGGGCAGGACCGGAGCTCAGCCCTCCTCTCTCCATGGCTTGCAGGTGGCCATCAAACGCGTGTCCCGGGAGAGCGTCCTGCAGTGGGACGAGCTGGTGAGGGAGCGGGGCCGGCGGGACAGAGCGGGCCGGGCGGGCAGGGAGAATGCCGGGGCGCCGACTGGCAGCGGGAAGCGGGGGCAGCGGGCGCGGGCTCAGCGTGCAAGCCGCAGCATCGCGGGCCCGGCCGTGCCAAACAGCGGCGGCGGGGCCGGGCAGGGGCACCCCCCCAAGCATCCCCTGGGCGGGAGGAAGCCCCAGCTCCGGGTAGGCCGCGCAAGGGGGCACGGCGGCATCCCAGGCAGGGCGCAGCGCAGCGCAGCAGCCACGGGGCAGCATCAGGCCTGCCAAAGGCACTGGTTTTCCCCTCCTCGCAGCCCAACGGCACCCGCGTGCCCATGGAGGTCGCGCTGATGGAGAAGGTGGGCTCCAGCTGCTACAACATCATCCAGCTCCTCGACTGGTTCGAGCTGCCTGACAGCTTCGTGCTGGTGCTGGAGCGTCCGGAGGCATGGCAGGATCTCCTGCAGCTCCTGCTGGAGCAGGAGTTCCTGTGCGAGGAGATGGCGCGCTGGCTTTTCGTCCAGGTGCTGGAGGCCGTGCGGCACTGCACCGCCTGCGGCGTCCTGCACCGGGACATCAAGCCGGAGAACCTCCTCGTTGACCCGGAGAGCGGCGACCTGAAGCTCATCGACTTCGGTTGCGGCACCTTCCTCCAGGAGCGGCCCTACACGCGGTTTGCCGGTGAGCCCATGGCCCGGGCCCCGCTCCCGGTGCCAGGCACTGCAGGGCCCCACTCCCTCCTGGGCTCTGGGCTGCGGCCTTCAGCCAGCTGCCCTTTGGCCCGGGGCAGACGCCGTGCCCCGGGACCCGGCTGCCGGCCCTGCCAGCAGAGGGGGGGGCGGCAAAAGCCAGCTCCGGGCCTCCCGGCTCGGCAGGCCCGCAAGGGCTCGAGACGCTCCACTGGCCTTCTCTGCCTGGCAGAATGGTTCCTTGGCATTGGCCAGCTGGCTGGGGGACGCGGGGTGGCCTCGGGGGGGAAGCTGTGGCCGCGGGTGCAGCCCCTGCCTCAGCCAGGAGCCTGGCGCTGGGCTCTGGAAGGCAGCAGCCTGTGCCTGGACAGCGCCGCCCGTCTCCCCCAGGAACGCACGCCTACAGCCCGCCCGAGTGGGTCTGCCTTGGCTGCTACGACGGCCGTGAAGCCACCGTTTGGTCCCTGGGCGTGTTGCTGTACGTCATGGTCTGCGGGAGACTCCCCTTCCAGGACGACCATGCCATCCTGCTGGGGCAGCCCTTCTTCTGGCAGCAGGTCTCTCCAGGTTGGTCTCCGGCCCCAAGCAGGCGGCTATGGCAGCCGGCGGCGCGCAGCCCGGCACGGCCCTCCCCCAGCTCCGCGCACCGTCCATCTGCCCCCGGGGCCGGCCGCAGGAGGTGGCCCGTGCCCACGGGGTCAGCGTGGCCCACGTGGCCGAAGGAGGCGGCCGTGTCCCGCCGTGCCGCTCTCTGCCCGCGGGGCACGGTCGCTCGGGAGGCCGGCGCAGCCCCGAGCACACGCAGTGTGGCCGGGCCCCGCGGGCGCCGGGGGCAGCTGGGCAGGAGCCTTCTGCCAGTGACCGGCGCTGTCTGCCTTCTCTCCGCAGAGTGCCAGCATCTGATCCGCTGGTGCTTGACCAAGCACCCTGCTTACAGGCCACAGCTGGAGGAGATCTTGCGCCACCCTTGGGTGCAGGGCAGGCGCTTTTGACACCTTGCTGGAGCCCCTGCTGCACCCACTTAAAGAATCCCACGCGGGACTGAGGACCCGAGAAATAAAACAACAACAAACCCATTGCAGCAAGTCAAGTCTGGTCCTTGTCAGCAACTTCAGCTAAAGAAACCTCTTGGGAAAAGGGGAGATCTGAGTGCTCCCCTCAGCCTTTGTCAAGCTTTCCATGCCTTTCCTCCAGGATGCGCCTTTTGCGTCTCCAAGCACAGGCTGTAGTGCGGGTAGGAGGGGCTTGACACAGCCAAGAAACGCAACAGTGAAACAACAGCTGCCCTTTGAAAGTGACAGGGGCTTCTTGGTGCGTCTCCTGAAGTGACACACTGTCTCTGTGCGCATTGCAAGGGCCGGCGAGTGTCTGGGACAGAGAGGTCTCCTCTCCAAAGCTCTGTGAAGAACCAGAAGCAGCAGAGCGTCATTTCCGGTTGAGCCCTGATGACCTCTTCCTCTTTCTTTCCCTCTCATCGGCAGCAGGCAAATGCGCACCAGGCCTCGTGGCTCATGCCAGAGCCTTCTTCCTCCCCAGGAAGCCTCCTCCCAGTAAGGGAGGAGCCCCCACAGCCCAGGACTCTCCAGCTCAGCCCCCACCCTGAGCCAGGCCGCCCTCTGAGCCCAAGGTGCCCTGGGCCAAGCGGGGATTGGGGGCCCTCTTGGCCACAGCTGCCACAAATGAATGGAGGCTCAAACCTGTGACAAGAGGAAAAGGGCCAGCAAAGCCTCAGCTCGAAGCATGAAGAGAGCAGACTTCAGGCTGCTCAGGGAACTGCTAAGCAAGGTCCCCGGGGAAAATGGTTTTGAAGGTGCTGGGGTCCATCAGTGCTGGTCGCTTTGGTAACATCACCTCCTAAGGGCACGGAGCGCGTGATGCCCAAATGTCAGAAGCCAAGCGGGTGAGGCATGAGACTGGCTTGTCTGGACGGGCATCTTCTCTGGGAAAGGGATGGAAAAGGAAGCTTTGTGCCTTGTGGAATCCAGGTCAGGAGAAGAATACACAGACGCCTCTAACCCAGTGCAGGGAGAAATTTGGTGTTGTGAAAACTCAGCGGGAGATGAAGGTGGCCAGAAATGCAGGGCACGATAAAAAGAGTGGTTTGAAATGCATTAATGGAGAGAAAACCCCATTGTAGAAATAACCTTGAAATAAATGTTCCCTTCCAGAATATGGATGGTCACCTCCCAAACAAGGACACAGACATGGCAAAGGAATTTAGGGTGCACTTGTTGCCTCTGTCTTTGACGCTCATCCTCCTTCCAGTGGGAAACATTGCACTGGTGTACCAAGGGACGCTGCAAAGTGCTTGAAGAGGGCAAGCCCTGCTCAGCAGAAAGCAAAGCACCTCTGTTTGGAGCACAGCATTCCTTTCCACCCAAACCCAACACGTGCCAGCTAGTGTGAAGAAAGAAACTGAATCCCAGTCCAAGCTAGAGCAGTGGGAGCACGATGAGCGTTCCTTGCAAATCCCGATTTATTTAGAGCAGAGGCACAGCAGAAGTCAGTGAACTGCTAACAAGAGACTCTTCCTGCCCTCCACAGCCAGTTCAGGAGAGCTCCCCAGAGACAGAAGAACGTCAACTCCCTTTGTCTCTGCAGGATCTCTCTCCTCAGGCACACAGTAGTGGGGGCTTCCAGCTGGGAACAAACGTCCCGGGAGCCGTGGGCTGGATGCTGCTGGCACCAGCGCCCTTCCAGGTGCGCCCCTGGCTCCAGGGAACGATGCCTTGCCACGGGCTGAGCTGCCCTTCTCCCTGCCAGCAGCTTTCTCTGGCCACATCCATCTCCAGCCACGAGCCGGTTCTGCTGCCCTCGGGAGCGGGCTGGGCACTGAGGGCACAGAGGGGCTGAGCGCTGCCCTGAGGCAGGGCTGTGATGTCCCAGGGCTCTGATGTCCCCGGGCTGTGATGTCCCTGGCCTGTCATGTCCAAGGGCTGTGATGTCCCCGGGCTGTGCTGGCCGCAGCACTGTGACATCACCGCGCTGCCGCTTTAAAAGCCGGGCCAGCGCCGGCGGCCGCCAGTGCAGTCGCGATGGCACGTGCCGGAGCCACGAGTGACGGCGGCGTCCTGGGGACTGTGCTTGTCCTGCTGCTGGCCGCTGGGGCTGTCTGGTGGGCCCTTGGCCACCGGCACCCACCGAGCCGGCCAGCACGGACGGCAAAGAGGAGCGAGCGCCCCAGGGTCTGGCCCCGAGGCTCACGGAGGAACCGAGGAGCCCCTGTGGCTCCCAGGGCCCCCAGGCCTCGGGCGACTCGGCGCAAGCGGCCACGTGCTCCCGCCAGCCCCCTGGGCAGGCCCTGCAGCTGCGGCCCCTGCGTGGCTCTGGCCCAGGAGCTGCAGGAGCTGATGCGGCTGCTCTGGGATCGCAGCGGGACACGTGCGCCGCTCTACTCGGGGATGTGGCAGGCGCTGTGGAAACAGCTGGAGGAGCTGGTGAAGCGAGGCCACCTGCCCTGCTGTGGCCCCTCCAGCTCCTCCCGAAGCCTCCATCCCTTCAAGAGGCTGCTCCCAGCAAGATTCTCCATCGCTGGGAGAGCCTCAAGGCCTGCAAGGATGGCACAGCAGGGGAGAGCCATCCGTGCAGGAACATCAGGCTGTCAGAGACCTTGCATCCTGCCAGGAGCCTCTGCTATCTCTGACAGCCTCCATGCCTCGCAGAGGCTCACTGAGACCTGTCAGCCTGCAGAAGATGCAGGGCCCATGGACAGGTCTCCCAGCTCCCTTGGACGCACGGGCTTCAACAACGCGGGCGCACCCCTGTCCCCTGACGTGGCCAGGGACAGCCCAGAAGTCCAAATGGGAGCCCAGCCCGACCCAGGGGAGCCTTCTTGGGAGAAGCTGGCCAAGCAGCAAGCGTCCTGGAGCCAGCAGTGGTCATCCCACAGCTGCCAGGACGCTGCGCCGCTTGTGCCAGCTGGAGAAAGCCCGAGCCTGGTGGTGGAGACCAGCCTGGATACAGCAAGGAGGCTCCTCCATCTCCAGGAAGCTGTCCCAAGGCAGCCCTCGACTGCCACGAAGGGCTCTCCAATAGCAGGTGAGATCTCCTGAAGAGCTGTCTGAGGCTCCCCCGGAGCTCTTGAGGAGCACGGCCAGGCCAGGCCAGGGCCCCTGGGAGCAGCCTGGTCGCTGGCTCTTTCCAGTGCCTCTGATGGCACGGCTTCAGAAAGCCCTGCTTGCTTTGCAGCTGCTCCTGGCACCCCCCTGGGTGAAGAAGCCTCGGGCTGCAGCCCCGGCCATGGCCAATGGCAGAGTCCAGCCCACGAGGCCGGGGCCAGTGACGGTGCCGCCGTGCCCCGCTGCCCCGGGGCTCCTGCAGCCGCCTGTGCGCGCTGCCCAGGCCCGGCTCTGCCGCTCGCCAGCCCGGCGGCTGCGGAGCAGGGGCCGCTGCCCGGCGCGCAGCAGGGAGCAGGTGAGAGCGGCGCGGCCCGCGGGGGCCCGGCCCGCCGCACTCGCGGCCACTGGGGGGTTCCTGGGCGCAGGGCTGATGGCTGCTCTCGGCCTTTTGCAGGGCACAGGAAGGAGCTGCAGGAGCTGTACCAGCTGGGCCCGCAGCTGGGCAGGGGTGGCTTCGGCACCGTTTTCTCGGGCATCCGCCTCTCCGACGGGAGCCCGGTGAGTGGCCGCGACGGCCGGGCGTGGGACGAGGGGCAGCGCTGGGGAGGGGCAGGACCGGAGCTCAGCCCTCCTCTCTCCATGGCTTGCAGGTGGCCATCAAACGCGTGTCCGGGAGAGCGTCCTGCAGTGGGACGAGCTGGTGAGGGAGCGGGGCCGGCGGGACAGAGCGGGCCGGGGCGGGCAGGGAGAATGCCGGGGCGCCGACTGGCAGCGGGAAGCGGGGGCAGCGGGCGCGGGCTCAGCGTGCAAGCCGCAGCATCGCGGGCCCGGCCGTGCCAAACAGCGGCGGCGGGGCCGGGCAGGGGCACCCCCCCAAGCATCCCCTGGGCGGGAGGAAGCCCCAGCTCGGGTAGGCCGCGCAAGGGGGCACGGCGGCATCCCAGGCAGGGCGCAGCGCAGCGCAGCAGCCACGGGGCAGCATCAGGCCTGCCAAAGGCACTGGTTTTCCCCTCCTCGCAGCCCAACGGCACCCGCGTGCCCATGGAGGTCGCGCTGATGGAGAAGGTGGGCTCCAGCTGCTACAACATCATCCAGCTCCTCGACTGGTTCGAGCTGCCTGACAGCTTCGTGCTGGTGCTGGAGCGTCCGGAGGCATGGCAGGATCTCCTGCAGCTCCTGCTGGAGCAGGAGTTCCTGTGCGAGGAGATGGCGCGCTGGCTTTTCGTCCAGGTGCTGGAGGCCGTGCGGCACTGCACCGCCTGCGGCGTCCTGCACCGGGACATCAAGCCGGAGAACCTCCTCGTTGACCCGGAGAGCGGCGACCTGAAGCTCATCGACTTCGGTTGCGGCACCTTCCTCCAGGAGCGGCCCTACACGCGGTTTGCCGGTGAGCCCATGGCCCGGGCCCCGCTCCCGGTGCCAGGCACTGCAGGGCCCCACTCCCTCCTGGGCTCTGGGCTGCGGCCTTCAGCCAGCTGCCCTTTGGCCCGGGGCAGACGCCGTGCCCCGGGACCCGGCTGCCGGCCCTGCCAGCAGAGGGGGGGGCGGCAAAAGCCAGCTCCGGGCCTCCCGGCTCGGCAGGCCCGCAAGGGCTCGAGACGCTCCACTGGCCTTCTCTGCCTGGCAGAATGGTTCCTTGGCATTGGCCAGCTGGCTGGGGGACGCGGGGTGGCCTCGGGGGGGAAGCTGTGGCCGCGGGTGCAGCCCCTGCCTCAGCCAGGAGCCTGGCGCTGGGCTCTGGAAGGCAGCAGCCTGTGCCTGGACAGCGCCGCCCGTCTCCCCCAGGAACGCACGCCTACAGCCCGCCCGAGTGGGTCTGCCTTGGCTGCTACGACGGCCGTGAAGCCACCGTTTGGTCCCTGGGCGTGTTGCTGTACGTCATGGTCTGCGGGAGACTCCCCTTCCAGGACGACCATGCCATCCTGCTGGGGCAGCCCTTCTTCTGGCAGCAGGTCTCTCCAGGTTGGTCTCCGGCCCCAAGCAGGCGGCTATGGCAGCCGGCGGCGCGCAGCCCGGCACGGCCCTCCCCCAGCTCCGCGCACCGTCCATCTGCCCCCGGGGCCGGCCGCAGGAGGTGGCCCGTGCCCACGGGGTCAGCGTGGCCCACGTGGCCGAAGGAGGCGGCCGTGTCCCGCCGTGCCGCTCTCTGCCCGCGGGGCACGGTCGCTCGGGAGGCCGGCGCAGCCCCGAGCACACGCAGTGCGGCCCGGGCCCCGCGGGCGCCGGGGGCAGCTGGGCAGGAGCCTTCTGCCAGTGACCGGCGCTGTCTGCCTTCTCTCCGCAGAGTGCCAGCATCTGATCCGCTGGTGCTTGACCAAGCACCCCGCTTACAGGCCACAGCTGGAGGAGATCTTGCGCCACCCTTGGGTGCAGGGCAGGCGCTTTTGACACCTTGCTGGAGCCCCTGCTGCACCCACTTAAAGAATCCCACGCGGGACTGAGGACCCGAGAAATAAAACAACAACAAACCCATTGCAGCAAGTCAAGTCTGGTCCTTGTCAGCAACTTCAGCTAAAGAAACCTCTTGGGAAAAGGGGAGATCTGAGTGCTCCCCTCAGCCTTTGTCAAGCTTTCCATGCCTTTCCTCCAGGATGCGCCTTTTGCGTCTCCAAGCACAGGCTGTAGTGCGGGTAGGAGGGGCTTGACACAGCCAAGAAACGCAACAGTGAAACAACAGCTGCCCTTTGAAAGTGACAGGGGCTTCTTGGTGCGTCTCCTGAAGTGACACACTGTCTCTGTGCGCATTGCAAGGGCCGGCGAGTGTCTGGGACAGAGAGGTCTCCTCTCCAAAGCTCTGTGAAGAACCAGAAGCAGCAGAGCGTCATTTCCGGTTGAGCCCTGATGACCTCTTCCTCTTTCTTTCCCTCTCATCGGCAGCAGGCAAATGCGCACCAGGCCTCGTGGCTCATGCCAGAGCCTTCTTCCTCCCCAGGAAGCCTCCTCCCAGTAAGGGAGGAGCCCCCACAGCCCAGGACTCTCCAGCTCAGCCCCCACCCTGAGCCAGGCCGCCCTCTGAGCCCAAGGTGCCCTGGGCCAAGCGGGGATTGGGGGCCCTCTTGGCCACAGCTGCCACAAATGAATGGAGGCTCAAACCTGTGACAAGAGGAAAAGGGCCAGCAAAGCCTCAGCTCGAAGCATGAAGAGAGCAGACTTCAGGCTGCTCAGGGAACTGCTAAGCAAGGTCCCCGGGGAAAATGGTTTTGAAGGTGCTGGGGTCCATCAGTGCTGGTCGCTTTGGTAACATCACCTCCTAAGGGCACGGAGCGCGTGATGCCCAAATGTCAGAAGCCAAGCGGGTGAGGCATGAGACTGGCTTGTCTGGACGGGCATCTTCTCTGGGAAAGGGGATGGAAAAGGAAGCTTTGTGCCTTGTGGAATCCAGGTCAGGAGAAGAATACACAGACGCCTCTAACCCAGTGCAGGGAGAAATTTGGTGTTGTGAAACTCAGCGGGAGAT
Source organism: Zonotrichia leucophrys gambelii (assembly GCF_028769735.1). Lineage (NCBI taxonomy): Eukaryota > Metazoa > Chordata > Aves > Passeriformes > Passerellidae > Zonotrichia > Zonotrichia leucophrys. The sequence goes on from NC_088169.1 coordinate 79,339,683, forward strand.
GAAGGTGGCCAGAAATGCAGGGCACGATAAAAAGAGTGGTTTGAAATGCATTAATGGAGAGAAAACCCCATTGTAGAAATAACCTTGAAATAAATGTTCCCTTCCAGAATATGGATGGTCACCTCCCAAACAAGGACACAGACATGGCAAAGGAATTTAGGGTGCACTTGTTGCCTCTGTCTTTGACGCTCATCCCTCCCTTCCCAGTGGGAAACATTGCACTGGTGTACCAAGGGACGCTGCAAAGTGCTTGAAGAGGGCAAGCCCTGCTCAGCAGAAAGCAAAGCACCTCTGTTTGGAGCACAGCATTCCTTTCCACCCAAACCCAACACGTGCCAGCTAGTGTGAAGAAAGAAACTGAATCCCAGTCCAAGCTAGAGCAGTGGGAGCACGATGAGCGTTCCTTGCAAATCCCGATTTATTTAGAGCAGAGGCACAGCAGAAGTCAGTGAACTGCTAACAAGAGACTCTTCCTGCCCTCCACAGCCAGTTCAGGAGAGCTCCCCAGAGACAGAAGAACGTCAACTCCCTTTGTCTCTGCAGGATCTCTCTCCTCAGGCACACAGTAGTGGGGGCTTCCAGCTGGGAACAAACGTCCCGGGAGCCGTGGGCTGGATGCTGCTGGCACCAGCGCCCTTCCAGGTGCGCCCCTGGCTCCAGGGAACGATGCCTTGCCACGGGCTGAGCTGCCCTTCTCCCTGCCAGCAGCTTTCTCTGGCCACATCCATCTCCAGCCACGAGCCGGTTCTGCTGCCCTCGGGAGCGGGCTGGGCACTGAGGGCACAGAGGGGCTGAGCGCTGCCCTGAGGCAGGGCTGTGATGTCCCAGGGCTCTGATGTCCCCGGGCTGTGATGTCCCTGGCCTGTCATGTCCAAGGGCTGTGATGTCCCCGGGCTGTGCTGGCCGCAGCACTGTGACATCACCGCGCTGCCGCTTTAAAAGCCGGGCCAGCGCCGGCGGCCGCCAGTGCAGTCGCGATGGCACGTGCCGGAGCCACGAGTGACGGCGGCGTCCTGGGGACTGTGCTTGTCCTGCTGCTGGCCGCTGGGGCTGTCTGGTGGGCCCTTGGCCACCGGCACCCACCGAGCCGGCCAGCACGGACGGCAAAGAGGAGCGAGCGCCCCGGGGTCCGGCCCCGAGGCTCACGGAGGAACCGAGGAGCCCCTGTGGCTCCCAGGGCCCCCAGGCCTCGGGCGACTCGGCGCAAGCGGCCACGTGCTCCCGCCAGCCCCCTGGGCAGGCCCTGCAGCTGCGGCCCCTGCGTGGCTCTGGCCCAGGAGCTGCAGGAGCTGATGCGGCTGCTCTGGGATCGCAGCGGGACACGTGCGCCGCTCTACTCGGGGATGTGGCAGGCGCTGTGGAAACAGCTGGAGGAGCTGGTGAAGCGAGGCCACCTGCCCTGCTGTGGCCCCTCCAGCTCCTCCCGAAGCCTCCATCCCTTCAAGAGGCTGCTCCCAGCAAGATTCTCCATCGCTGGGAGAGCCTCAAGGCCTGCAAGGATGGCACAGCAGGGGAGAGCCATCCGTGCAGGAACATCAGGCTGTCAGAGACCCTGCATCCTGCCAGGAGCCTCTGCTATCTCTGACAGCCTCCATCCCTCGCAGAGGCTCACTGAGACCTGCCAGCCTGCAGAAGATGCAGGGCCCATGGACAGGTCTCCCAGCTCCCTTGGACGCACGGGCTTCAACAACGCGGGCGCACCCCTGTCCCCTGACGTGGCCAGGGACAGCCCAGAAGTCCAAATGGGAGCCCAGCCCGACCCAGGGGAGCCTTCTTGGGAGAAGCTGGCCAAGCAGCAAGCGTCCTGGAGCCAGCAGTGGTCATCCCACAGCTGCCAGGACGCTGCGCCGCTTGTGCCAGCTGGAGAAAGCCCGAGCCTGGTGGTGGAGACCAGCCTGGATACAGCAAGGAGGCTCCTCCATCTCCAGGAAGCTGTCCCAAGGCAGCCCTCGACTGCCACGAAGGGCTCTCCAATAGCAGGTGAGATCTCCTGAAGAGCTGTCTGAGGCTCCCCCGGAGCTCTTGAGGAGCACGGCCAGGCCAGGCCAGGGCCCCTGGGAGCAGCCTGGTCGCTGGCTCTTTCCAGTGCCTCTGATGGCACGGCTTCAGAAAGCCCTGCTTGCTTTGCAGCTGCTCCTGGCACCCCCCTGGGTGAAGAAGCCTCGGGCTGCAGCCCCGGCCATGGCCAATGGCAGAGTCCAGCCCACGAGGCCGGGGCCAGCGACGGTGCCGCCGTGCCCCGCTGCCCCGGGGCTCCTGCAGCCGCCTGTGCGCGCTGCCCAGGCCCGGCTCTGCCGCTCGCCAGCCCGGCGGCTGCGGAGCAGGGGCCGCTGCCCGGCGCGCAGCAGGGAGCAGGTGAGAGCGGCGCGGCCCGCGGGGGCCCGGCCCGCCGCACTCGCGGCCACTGGGGGGTTCCTGGGCGCAGGGCTGATGGCTGCTCTCGGCCTTTTGCAGGGCACAGGAAGGAGCTGCAGGAGCTGTACCAGCTGGGCCCGCAGCTGGGCAGGGGTGGCTTCGGCACCGTTTTCTCGGGCATCCGCCTCTCCGACGGGAGCCCGGTGAGTGGCCGCGACGGCCGGGCGTGGGACGAGGGGCAGCGCTGGGGAGGGGCAGGACCGGAGCTCAGCCCTCCTCTCTCCATGGCTTGCAGGTGGCCATCAAACGCGTGTCCCGGGAGAGCGTCCTGCAGTGGGACGAGCTGGTGAGGGAGCGGGGCCGGCGGGACAGAGCGGGCCGGGGCGGGCAGGGAGAATGCCGGGGCGCCGACTGGCAGCGGGAAGCGGGGGCAGCGGGCGCGGGCTCAGCGTGCAAGCCGCAGCATCGCGGGCCCGGCCGTGCCAAACAGCGGCGGCGGGGCCGGGCAGGGGCACCCCCCCAAGCATCCCCTGGGCGGGAGGAAGCCCCAGCTCCGGGTAGGCCGCGCAAGGGGGCACGGCGGCATCCCAGGCAGGGCGCAGCGCAGCGCAGCAGCCACGGGGCAGCATCAGGCCTGCCAAAGGCACTGGTTTTCCCCTCCTCGCAGCCCAACGGCACCCGCGTGCCCATGGAGGTCGCGCTGATGGAGAAGGTGGGCTCCAGCTGCTACAACATCATCCAGCTCCTCGACTGGTTCGAGCTGCCTGACAGCTTCGTGCTGGTGCTGGAGCGTCCGGAGGCATGGCAGGATCTCCTGCAGCTCCTGCTGGAGCAGGAGTTCCTGTGCGAGGAGATGGCGCGCTGGCTTTTCGTCCAGGTGCTGGAGGCCGTGCGGCACTGCACCGCCTGCGGCGTCCTGCACCGGGACATCAAGCCGGAGAACCTCCTCGTTGACCCGGAGAGCGGCGACCTGAAGCTCATCGACTTCGGTTGCGGCACCTTCCTCCAGGAGCGGCCCTACACGCGGTTTGCCGGTGAGCCCATGGCCCGGGCCCCGCTCCCGGTGCCAGGCACTGCAGGGCCCCACTCCCTCCTGGGCTCTGGGCTGCGGCCTTCAGCCAGCTGCCCTTTGGCCCGGGGCAGACGCCGTGCCCCGGGACCCGGCTGCCGGCCCTGCCAGCAGAGGGGGGGGCGGCAAAAGCCAGCTCCGGGCCTCCCGGCTCGGCAGGCCCGCAAGGGCTCGAGACGCTCCACTGGCCTTCTCTGCCTGGCAGAATGGTTCCTTGGCATTGGCCAGCTGGCTGGGGGACGCGGGGTGGCCTCGGGGGGGAAGCTGTGGCCGCGGGTGCAGCCCCTGCCTCAGCCAGGAGCCTGGCGCTGGGCTCTGGAAGGCAGCAGCCTGTGCCTGGACAGCGCCGCCCGTCTCCCCCAGGAACGCACGCCTACAGCCCGCCCGAGTGGGTCTGCCTTGGCTGCTACGACGGCCGTGAAGCCACCGTTTGGTCCCTGGGCGTGTTGCTGTACGTCATGGTCTGCGGGAGACTCCCCTTCCAGGACGACCATGCCATCCTGCTGGGGCAGCCCTTCTTCTGGCAGCAGGTCTCTCCAGGTTGGTCTCCGGCCCCAAGCAGGCGGCTATGGCAGCCGGCGGCGCGCAGCCCGGCACGGCCCTCCCCCAGCTCCGCGCACCGTCCATCTGCCCCCGGGGCCGGCCGCAGGAGGTGGCCCGTGCCCACGGGGTCAGCGTGGCCCACGTGGCCGAAGGAGGCGGCCGTGTCCCGCCGTGCCGCTCTCTGCCCGCGGGGCACGGTCGCTCGGGAGGCCGGCGCAGCCCCGAGCATACGCAGTGCGGCCCGGGCCCCTGGGCGCCGGGGGCAGCTGGGCAGGAGCCTTCTGCCAGTGACCGGCGCTGTCTGCCTTCTCTCCGCAGAGTGCCAGCATCTGATCCGCTGGTGCTTGACCAAGCACCCCGCTTACAGGCCACAGCTGGAGGAGATCTTGCGCCACCCTTGGGTGCAGGGCAGGCGCTTTTGACACCTTGCTGGAGCCCCTGCTGCACCCACTTAAAGAATCCCACGCGGGACTGAGGACCCGAGAAATAAAACAACAACAAACCCATTGCAGCAAGTCAAGTCTGGTCCTTGTCAGCAACTTCAGCTAAAGAAACCTCTTGGGAAAAGGGGAGATCTGAGTGCTCCCCTCAGCCTTTGTCAAGCTTTCCATGCCTTTCCTCCAGGATGCGCCTTTTGCGTCTCCAAGCACAGGCTGTAGTGCGGGTAGGAGGGGCTTGACACAGCCAAGAAACGCAACAGTGAAACAACAGCTGCCCTTTGAAAGTGACAGGGGCTTCTTGGTGCGTCTCCTGAAGTGACACACTGTCTCTGTGCGCATTGCAAGGGCCGGCGAGTGTCTGGACAGAGAGGTCTCCTCTCCAAAGCTCTGTGAAGAACCAGAAGCAGCAGAGCGTCATTTCCGGTTGAGCCCTGATGACCTCTTCCTCTTTCTTTCCCTCTCATCGGCAGCAGGCAAATGCGCACCAGGCCTCGTGGCTCATGCCAGAGCCTTCTTCCTCCCCAGGAAGCCTCCTCCCAGTAAGGGAGGAGCCCCCACAGCCCAGGACTCTCCAGCTCAGCCCCCCCCTGAGCCAGGCCGCCCTCTGAGCCCAAGGTGCCCTGGGCCAAGCGGGGATTGGGGGCCCTCTTGGCCACAGCTGCCACAAATGAATGGAGGCTCAAACCTGTGACAAGAGGAAAAGGGCCAGCAAAGCCTCAGCTCGAAGCATGAAGAGAGCAGACTTCAGGCTGCTCAGGGAACTGCTAAGCAAGGTCCCCGGGGAAAATGGTTTTGAAGGTGCTGGGGTCCATCAGTGCTGGTCGCTTTGGTAACATCACCTCCTAAGGGCACGGAGCGCGTGATGCCCAAATGTCAGAAGCCAAGCGGGTGAGGCATGAGACTGGCTTGTCTGGACGGGCATCTTCTCTGGGAAAGGGGATGGAAAAGGAAGCTTTGTGCCTTGTGGAATCCAGGTCAGGAGAAGAATACACAGACGCCTCTAACCCAGTGCAGGGAGAAATTTGGTGTTGTGAAAGCTCAGGGAGATGAAGGTGGCCGGAAATGCAGGGCACGATAAAAAGAGTGGTTTGAAATGCATTAATGGAGAGAAAACCCCATTGTAGAAATAACCTTGAAATAAATGTTCCCTTCCAGAATATGGATGGTCACCTCCCAAACAAGGACACAGACATGGCAAAGGAATTTAGGGTGCACTTGTTGCCTCTGTCTTTGACGCTCATCCCTCCCTTCCCAGTGGGAAACATTGCACTGGTGTACCAAGGGACGCTGCAAAGTGCTTGAAGAGGGCAAGCCCTGCTCAGCAGAAAGCAAAGCACCTCTGTTTGGAGCACAGCATTCCTTTCCACCCAAACCCAACACGTGCCAGCTAGTGTGAAGAAAGAAACTGAATCCCAGTCCAAGCTAGAGCAGTGGGAGCACGATGAGCGTTCCTTGCAAATCCCGATTTATTTAGAGCAGAGGCACAGCAGAAGTCAGTGAACTGCTAACAAGAGACTCTTCCTGCCCTCCACAGCCAGTTCAGGAGAGCTCCCCAGAGACAGAAGAACGTCAACTCCCTTTGTCTCTGCAGGATCTCTCTCCTCAGGCACACAGTAGTGGGGGCTTCCAGCTGGGAACAAACGTCCCGGGAGCCGTGGGCTGGATGCTGCTGGCACCAGCGCCCTTCCAGGTGCGCCCCTGGCTCCAGGGAACGATGCCTTGCCACGGGCTGAGCTGCCCTTCTCCCTGCCAGCAGCTCTCTCTGGCCCTGTGTGACGCTTTTCAGCGGGGTCTTAGGTTGAGGGAAGAGACGAGGATCTGATTCCATGTTTCAGACGGCATGATTTATTATTTTATGATATATACTATATTGAAACTGTACTAAAAGAACAGAAGAAAGGTTCTCTTCAGAAGGCTAGCTAAGAATTGAAAAAGATAGGATGAAAACAAAGGCTTTTTTCTTGGACAGAGAATCCAAGAAAGCTGGCTGTGATTAGCCATTAATTAAAAAGAGCCACAAGAGACCATTCATAGATGCACCTCTTCCATCCCACAGCAGCAAATAAACCTTCTGTTCATTTTCTTCCTGAGGCCTCTCAGTTTCGCAGGATAAAAAAATCCCAAGGAAAGGATCTTTCAAAAATTTCTTTTTTTTTTTTACGTGTCCGTGCCATATGTCTCAGATCTTCACCTCCAAGTTTTCCCTTCATCCTTGATTGTTTCCCCTCCTTTTACATCATCTGTGAGCTCAGTTTTTGCATGTTTTGGTCCATTGCAATGCCACTTATTTCCTCACAGCCTGTTTTTTTGACTTACGGAATTTCTGGGGTTTTTTTTAATTATCCATGCCATGTCCCTCATATCTTCACCTCCAAGTTTTGTCTTTCTCCTTGACTTTTTCCCCTGCTTTTGCAACATCTCTGAGCTTAGTTTTGGCATGTTTTGGTCTTTTGCAATGCAGCTCATTTCCTCACAGCCTATTTTTTGAAGACATTATAAATCCAGATTTTCTGGTCTTTTAGATTTTGTCAATTGCATTTCATTTGATCCTTTCTCCTTTCCTAAATGATTGTAAGCCTTTCCCTTTGGGTTCGCAAGATTCCTTTTGCCTTCCCGAAAGGAAATTTCATTCAATGGGGACCAAAACAGGAATCTTTGGGGCATGACCCTGCCCTTGGTGACATCCCATGCCATTTCATGACTTTGGCTTAGGGATAGATTGGTTTTTGTTGTTTTTTTTTTTGTTTTTTTTTAGAGTATCCGTGCCATGTCCCTCAGATCTTCCCCGTCCAAATTTTGTCTTCCTCCTTGACTTTTCCCCTGCTTTTACATCATCTGTGCGCTCAGTTTTGGCATGTTTTTGGTCCTTTGCAATGCATCTCATTTCCTGACAGCCTATTTTTTGGACTTAGGGAAATTTCTTTTTTCTTTTTTTTAAAGTAGCCATGCAATGTCCCTCATATCTTCCCGTCAAAGTTTTGTCTTCCCCCTTGACTTTTTCCCCTGCTTTTACATCATCTGTCACCTCAGTTTTTGCATGTTGTTGTCCTATGCAATGCAGCTCATTTCCTCACACCCTATTTTTTGGACTTAGGGGAAGTTTTGGTTTTCTTTTTTCTTTTTTTTTTTGAAGTATCCATGCCATGTCCCTCATATCTTGCCCTCCAAGATTTGTCTCTCTCCTTGACTGTCTCACCTGCTCTTGCAACATCTGTGAGCTCACTTTTGGCCTGTTTTGGTCCTTTGCAATGCAGCTCATTTCCTCAAACCCTATATTTTGGACTTAGGGAAAGTTTTGGTTTTGTTTTTATTTTTTTGTTTTAAGTATCCATGCCATGTGCCTCATGTCTTCCCATCCAAATTTTGTCTTTCTCGTTGTCTGTTTCCCCTGCTTTTGCAACATCTGTGAGCTAAGTTTTGGCATGTTTTGGTCCTTTGCAATGCAGCTCATTTCCTCACACCCTATTTTTTGAAGACAGTGAAACTCCCGATTTTCTGGTTTTTTCAATTGCATTTCATTTGATCCTTTCTCCTTTCCTGAGTGTTTGTAAGCCTTTCTTTTTGGGTTTGCAAGATTCCTTTTCCCTTCCTAAACAGAAATTTCATTTCCTTTCAGAAAGTGAAAAGGAATCTTGCAATTTCATCGGGGATCAATAGAAGAATCTTTGGTGCATGTCCCTGCTCTTGATGGCATGCCATGGCTTTTGATGACTTTGACTTAGAGATAGAGTTTTTTGGGTTTTTTTTTAATTTTTTATGTATCCATGACACGTCCCTCATATCTTCCCCTCCAAGTTTTGTCTTCCTCCTTGACGTTTTTCTCTGTTTTTTCAACATCTGTGAGCTTAGTTTTGGCATGTTTTGGGTATTTGCAATGCTGCTCATTTCCTCACAGCCTATTTTTTAAGACACTAAAACTCCCAATTTTCTGGTCTGTTCAATTGCATTTGATTTGATCCTATCTCCATTTCCAGAGTGTTTGTAAGTTCTAAGTCATGGTGTGTCCCCTGAATATCAAAACACTACAAGACATGACCATCTGACATCTCTCCTTTATATTAAAGAGTTGAATGCAAGTGGTGAAGAATAGAAAAATCTCTTTTGGTCTGGGCTATGGTGTTCTCTGGAACTTTGGAACACATCCCATGAGGTCATGCTCAATGCAAACAAAGGCACACAATGCACTGCTGCTTCCTCCACAACCTGTTCTGTAGTGTGTGAGATTGCAAAGATCAAAGAGATTCAAAACACCAGGGGTATATAAAAATATTTCTATTCTAATGCAATGCAAACAGCGCATGGGCATAGAACAGTTTGACCTTATTTCACTTTCTTTTGCTTTCAGAATAAACATCACATCAGCATGGTCACTCTGGTTGGTGATGGAGCAGCCCTTTTGTTGTGTCTGCTGTGCTATTTCTATACGCAAATACAGCACTAACAGGTAGGGTGATGCATCAAGAAAGGCACTGGAGAGATTTCACTGGAGAGATTTCCCTTATGCTTTTGTGGGACTCAGGTTAACACTTTTAACAGAACCAGGTCAAACTTTCAGGGGAGTGCTGACACAGAGGAGACATTCCCAGCGTCATCATGTTTACAGTGCTTCTTTCAAAGACAATATGCAGATGATGGGGATGGGGATGGGAGTGTGGTTGCTCTGCCTTCTCAGAGCCAAAGTGACAATTTCTACTAGAGCCTCAGCTTACCAAAGATGAAAGTGACTTATTCCATAGAGGTCACAGATCCAGGCTGCTTTAATACAACAGTCTTCTCACCTTATTGACTGCCATGCACTCCTTTAGTCTATAGCATCAGCTCCTTCATACGACTGTAGTAGCTTTTTTGTTTATAGAGCCTCCCTACTTTATTTAAGGAGGAAAATACCTCACAATCCTATTAAATAAGGATAATATTAGGTGCATTTACAAACAGAGGGGTTCTTTGCCTACTGTAACCAAAGTGAAGGCAAAATGAGAACAAGCAATGGTTTGGGCAAGGTCCTGTCTTACTCTACTGAGGTGTTCCTAGGGTGAAGAATCAGGCTGTACCAAACATGTCAGCACCCCACCACCATTAATTACTACCACCCCTGGGCTCAGAAAGGAACTGATCACGAGCTACATCTACCTATTTTGGGCACTGCTTTGTGTGAAGGACAGCTGTAAGCACACACATGGACCTAAGATATTAAGGTGAGTGGAGACTCTTACCTTCCCAACTCACACATTGAGTCACCTACAGAAGGAGGATGTAAATGCTGGGGAATGTATCGTCCCAGAGACCAGCACTACTATCTGCAGGAAAGTCAGGCTAAAATGACTTCCAATTAATTAGGAATATGCAAGGCTTCAGAAAAGGATAAAATCTACTTGTGTCTCCTGGACTACCTCTGTTACAGAGGACATAGAATCATAAAACATATAGAATATTGTCCTAAGAGCAAAGATCAGGAAAGATTCTGATCACAGGACTTAGGACCCCTCAGATACCTCTCTCTTGTTTTATGTCAGACTTTGTGGAGGCTGAAACAAAGATAAAATTTTGTGACATTTTCACTGAAGCCAGACTTGCCTTTAGCTTAATTATAATGCTGAGTTTTCATCATATAAACCAAGTAACCTGTGATGTGAGTGAAATTACTCTCTTTTAAAACAATGGAGAAGTACCTGTAAAATCAGATGATTGGCAACCTCTGGTAAAATCAGACAGATGCGAGTTCACAGAAACAAATGGATACCTTCTCTTTGATGCAGAAGCAGCATTTCAATATCTAAGACTTTAATGTGCTGCAAACATCATGATATTGTGAGAACAAAACCAGCATTCCCTTGCAGTGGCATCTTTTTGTTCTCTCACACACCTGTCAGTCACCCAGGCCACATTTCTTCAGCCTTTATGTGTGCACAGGTAAATCTTGACTGCAAGTCCAAGAGAGTACTTCAGCATTCCTGAGAACACCCTGCTGAATGCAGTAGGGATGGACAGGAACAGGAGTCAAAGCAGATGCTTCTAATCTGAACACAGAATCCTACAGATGTACAAATCAGGTTCAATTTCAGTATCAAGTGAAATGCCTGAGTCCTTCTGGGTCGAAACCTTCATGGTACAGCAGTCTGCTTTGCCTGTAGGATCTCTGCTGGTGAAGCATCTTGCAACACACACACACATTGTAAAACATAACAATTATATCCCTGTTACTCTTTTGTGGTAACCCACAGTTATTGCACTCTTTCATATCACACTTCAAACTGTGTCGAAGGAAGGGGACTAGGACACCATATGGTTCATCACAGGCTTAAAGGTCCTTCAGGTCCGGTCTCAGTCTTTCAGGTCATTCAGGTCCGGTCCAGTTTATTAAAGAAAGTATCAAACACTTATACAGCAAATAATAAGCTTATGAATATTCTGTAAGCTAAGCAATCTACTGGTTAAACTATACCATGAACTCTTCTTCATTCCTTAGGGGTTACATCTCTCTTTTCTCATGTCTCTTTCACTGTTTGTTATGTTACTACAGCTAGGCCCCAAGGACACACTATCTTGCAGGTGCAGGACTTGGAATTAACCACGGTTTTGTACTTTTCCAGTCCTTAGCTAGCCAAATTCCCAACACTTCCCCTGTTTTTATAAAAAAAAAAAAAGTTGTTTTAGCTTAGTATTTTAGAAGCAAGCCTGTAAGTTATAGTAAATGCTATATTCTATTTCTATAGTAAGTTTTATTTGTTACTAAGTAGTTTAAGTTATCTATTAAATGCCATTAAATGTTAAATACTGTTAAAGTTAAGTGTTTTTAAGTTTCATTTTTGTTAAATTTATTATTTGTTAAGTCATATTAAGTTTAAATACTTTAAATATTTTAAGTCTAGATGCTATTAAGTTTAAGTAACATTAGATAGATTTTTGCTTTTATGATAAGCGTTTATTTTATGACCTGTGTGCAAAATATTGTTGTGAACATTAGAGAAACCTTGCTAGCTGAGAATACTGTTCAGTTGTTAGAATTGCCTATTTTTGTGTTGCAAAGAGTGTGACACAGTTAGCCCATAGAACTTTTTTTTTAAAAATAAAAACAGGGGAGATGTTGGGAATTTAGCTGCTAGAGAATGGAAAATTACAAAGCTGTGGCTAATTCCAAGTCCTGCACCTGCAAGATAGAGTGTCCTTGGGCATAGCTGTAGTATGATAACAAACAGTGAAAGAGACATGAGAAAAGAGAGATGTAACCCCTGAGGAATGGGGAAGAGCTGATGTTGTGGTGTGGCCAATGGCCGGTGTAAATTACAGAATATTCATGAGCTTAATGCTCGCTATATAAGTGTCTGATGCTCTCTTCAATAAACGGAACTTGCTTATCACTCATATTGAGTGTCCGAGTCTCCCCTCACCAACAAATGGCTCATCCCCGACAAAGGCCTCATTCTGCGACAAAAGTGACGTCTGTAATTAACCCATAAGGAATCCACATATGCATCAGATGACACGTCAGAGCTGAAAATAAATAAGCACAGGTTAGGATCTCTGGTTTCATCTGAAGAGATGCAAAAACGAGCAAGTGATGAAATCTGTTGCCCACCTCTCACTTGTTTTCTGCCAAACCAATCCTGACTTAATAGATGGGCTCTCATCCAGTCTGCCTTGTAGCTGAAAGGGCCAGATTCAGACTGCTAGGTGGAAGTGACAGTAGACTCACTCTAACACCAGACAACAGGTTCCCAGCCCCTAAGTTGCCTTTTATTTATGTAACTTCAGATAAACCATTTGAAATTACCCCTTGCATTCTTAAATTTAAACCTGAGGGTTATAAAGTGACAGTTTCATCTGAACTCGTGAAATCTATTCTATTTCTTTGCTCATTTGCACATATTTTTGTGGCAGCATTAAAGTTTCTAGACTGTGCAAGATATGCAAAAGCAGCAGGGCATAGTACACCAGTGGAGTAAGTGTACTGTCCCAGCATTATTTAAAACCCAGATTCCAATCTAGAGCAAGAGAGATGGACATGACTAAGAGAAAGCTATCTATTTTTTAAAGTCTTGCTCCAGCTACTGGCTTCACAACACACACTGTGGTCTACACTGATAAGAAGCAGAAATTTGCATAAGAGCTGATGACACTTTATATACTCCAAAACCCCTTGTGAAATCCACAGGGTACATGGATATGGACAGCACATTACAAGCACCATGTGGCTGACCAATATCCCAAGCAACCAGAAATTTTTGGCAGCCTGCACATAGTCCAGTAGTTAACATCAGGGAGGAAAAAAAAATACTTTCTCTTTGGCTAATATAACACTCTGCCTTTTTAAAGTAGCACTTGCAAAATAAATGAAGTTATTAATGACAAAACACACAGGATGTGGCCTAGATATCAGACTTTCTGAAGTATCCGATGTCTCATAGAAGGCGTACTTAGAGATATTTGGGCTACTTTGTGGGTTTGGCTTGTGGATTGAGGATGTGGTGCCAAGATATGATCTGCTGTTCTCTCTTGGTTTTTTGTGCAGAGCCAGCCTAGCCTGCAAGTAACTCTGCTCAAGTATTAAGATAATTTACAAGATGCAGGGGCATAGGGAGACATGAGAGGAGCTGAACAGTATGGTCAGGTCTGTCTCTGGATCCCGCAGGCAGATATGAGCATGGGATCTGAGATGCCAGCACTCACACACAGAGCTCACTGTCCCCTCCAGGCCCTACACATCTGCCAGAGGAAAGCAGATGGCCTCAAGGGCAGGTTAAAACAGTCCAGTTCCCCTTGCACTTCAGCAGGGTCAAGCAGGTGAACAAGTCATGGCACAAGATGAGGGAGTGCTCTGAGCCCATCAAGGATCAAATCTAAATTTGCAGAGAAGCAGCTGTTTAGACAATTAGAAATGGACATTTCTCCATCCCGATTTCTACCACTGTCATGGGGAACATTACAGGGAAAATAGAGAGAATTTCTTCAATTTTTCTTTTAGAGACACTTATCTTCTAAAAGCTCTAACATTCTTTGGGTATAATTACCTTTAGGTAAAGCAAGAAGATACATCATTCAGTTCTACATTAATTTCCTTCTCTGCTCAACTCCAGCCTCACTACCCACAATCCCAAAAGGCCAGCAAAAGAGAAAGCCACATATATACCTTTTGTTTCATGATGCTTCTTTTCTGTTAAGTATCCAAACCCACCAGTCCAGGTTAACCTGCCCAAGCAGCTGAGCTGGCCAGCACTCCTTTGAGAGGGAAATGAGAGCAAGATGTGGAGGTTGATACATAGCAGAAATGTGACAGGTAGACACATCAACCACCAGAGCAAAAGGAAGAAATTGAGCATTTTAAACTGTAAAAAGTCTATTCAGATGTCTAAATAGCATGGGTAGCTGTCCCACAGCCAGCAGACACTGTTTAAATAGTCTATAGTTCAGCCAGCTGAAGAGATTGGACAGTTGTGAGAGCTTGTCAAGTTCTAAGACCACTGGTTTTTTAAAAAAAGTTGCCTAAAATCACTTTTGCCCTTGAGGCAATGTTCGGAAAAAGATTTTTCCTACAGTATGTCACAAGCCATTAACCAGTGCAAGGAATGCAGCTTATAGCTCTGCCTCACACACCTACAAGAGGAGGAGTGAGATTCATCTTTCTTCTGAAACACTGGAGATGCACCTTTACTTGTTCCTCAGTGCTCTGTTGATGATACTCAACCCAGCTGAAAGGATCATGTATCTTGCTTCTATGCTCAGGGTAAAATTATTCCCAGATGTGAAATCCAAGAGGAATCCTCCCTTAGCCCCTGTCCTGGTCAGGTCACTGGGGCTGCCAATGAGGCTGCTGCAAACTTTCAACTAATATATTTCTTTCACAGCCTTAGTGATGTCCTTGCTTTCTTCTTCTGCTCTCCTCTGGCTGCTTACCTGTGAAAAAGCTTATAGGGCCTTTCTGGCTTGTTTCTGCATCTTTTATCCATAGAATATGTTCAGACTATGGCAAAGTCCATGCCTGTGACCAAGAGAGTCACCTTTTGTGTTGTGTTTTGAAGTGCCTTGCATTTCTCAAATGCTTTAGGCAATGGGATTTGAAGTACTTCAATATCTTAAAAAAACCCACCACTTAAGTGACATTTCTTTATCTTCCCCATCTCCCACATGGAGTCAAGCCCAGGTCTGCTACTCACTCACACTGCCTGCAGTGATGGTGCTTTTGGGCTGCTCCAGAATGCTTCTCTCCTTGACTCTGAGCAGGAGACCAGATTTCATCTCCTCCCTATCAGCAGTCCCATAAAAAATTCTTTACTAAGAACTCAGCAACTCCTGTGGATTCATCCTCACTTTAATAAATACCTCAGTAGTAGCAATAAAAATGACCCAACTGTAAAGACAGCGCAGAAAACATTCCTCACCACAGACACCGTAACAGATATGTGGTGAACCTGTTTTTTTATTAAGGATTCTCATTAATATGCTTTTTCAGAGTCTGAACTCAGGACAAACTCTGCTTTAATTTACCTGACAAATATTTTCACAGCACACTTACTGACTCTGTTCATAGTCCATCTTTTGATTCTTTGATTCTGAGATAATACATCAATGGGACAATCTGGGGATACAATAATTTTCACCACTAAATAGAAAACTCTCAGCATAAAGTCTCAGTCTTAAAACCTCATGAGATATTTCAGACCAAGCTGGGGTCTCCAACAAGATGCTGCCCTAAAACATGCTTCTCTGTTTTGTATTCAGCTTGTATTATTTACTTGATCTTACCCCAGGACTCTTGCAAAATACAAACAAAATTTCCAGCAACCATCCATATATTACTTATCTCCTCTCAGCTCTCCTTCTCTAAAGTAATGAGACATTAAAGAAGACATCCTCAGGTCTGTGCACATTTGAGGAAAACATGCGGACAACAGAGAAGAGAAACCAACAATAAGGCAAACAAATATACATTTGGGACTGGAAAGAGAATAAAAATGTTCAGAGCTCTGCCCTAACTTCAGGAAGCCACTCCTATTCAGTAGTAGATGTAAGCATGAGTACCAGCATGATTCTGAACCTATGTTTTCTGGTTTCAGTTTGGGCTAGAGTCAGCAGTTCCAAGGACATTCTCTGTTTGTTTCCACTTAACAATTTAAAATGTCCACCCATGCTTTCCCACAATTGCATGAGTTTGGTTTTTATTCCAGTATCATTTTTCCATTTTGAATCCTGCTTTGCCTTTAGGACAATTATTTTGCTGTATTTCATGAAGTCATGTTGTGCTTGCTTCCAATAAATTAATCATGTTTATACTACACGAAGATATTTGGCAGCATTACAAATGCACCAAAATATATTCACAATCTGATAATCTATACTTTTTATTTGCAATCTTCTTTCTGCCTTCTGCTTAAAAGCAAGATGGCCAATTTCCAGTCCTAAGCATTCATGTGATCAGGATCTCAGAGCCAGAGTAGGCCACAGCTTGGGCATTCCTAATGCTCTGTTTTCCTGTTTTATGAGCTTCTCATAATCCAAAATACCTACAGCGTCTTTTACATCCATGACAAAATCAAGGATGCAAATGCAGAATTTTCTTCCATAATGTGCACAGCCAACCTATGGGGTGATTAACTTCAAAAGATGGTTTGATAAATAGAGAAAAATTCAAGTTCCAAATTTGGGACTATTTTTCATAGTTTTAAAAATAATATTACTAAAATATTAAGAATTCCTGAAATAAAGTCCCACCTTAAATCTGTTGCAAAAATTAAACCTATGCAATTATAAGGACCTAAAATCATTGAAGGAATTCAGAAAAGTATGTACTCCTTAGGAGAAAATTTTTCAACTAAAAGAGTGTCCTAGCTTCCCAGTGCTTCCTGAGCACATTGAGAACCTTTAGCAGTGAGAAATCCCTGCAGCTCTCAAAGCACTCCTGAAAAACAGGTTTAACTTTTTTAACTCAGATAATTTCAGGGTGAGACTCCCAGGAACAGCTGCCACTGTGTGAAAATTAAGCTTAAGTATTTAACTCAAGATCATTAAAAAACCATAAATCTTCAGAATGCAAAGAAGACACAGAAATTCTGGCCTGGGGTATTGTTTTTTAAATGACCACACAGAAGAAAAGACATAATTATGCAAATTGTAAAACTGAATTGGTTAAATAAACCAAGCTGGTTACAGGCAAGTTATTCAAATAATGACTTTTTTTTACTGATTAAAAACAGGCTGTTATACTTGGATCCTGACTTATCCTTAGTTAAACACCACTTAAATCCACATTAAGTCACTCTGTTCTCGTCAACAGATTTTGGATTGAGTCAGGTCTGTGCACCCTACAAAGGGTTATTTACTCTCTTAAAACAAACACCATTTAATATGACTGTTGGATAGAGGGCTGTGTGAGTTTAATCAGGCATAACTCACTCATTCACTCACACACTCACCAAACAAGCTTGAACAAATGGTACCTAATATTTGTCAGAAAAATATTTAACCAGTTTCCCAAACCCAGTGTTCAGAGCCATCTGGAAAATGAGCTAAAAAAATGTTTCCCCCCGCCCCAGGCAGGACTAAGCAAGCAGTCAGTTTAAGCTCTACTTAGAAAAGTTAAATGTGAGAATGATACAGGGAAAAGCAAGGTCTGTAGCTATGCCCCCTTCCTGGCTGGGCAGGAATTTCCAGAAATGCTTTCTCAGTACTGTGCACTAAGCTGTACAGAAGATGAGTAAAGAGAGGGGTAAGCCACACTTGTGCGGCAATCAGTGTCAACACAAGCTTAGGGAAAACAGCTTTTGGCTCTTGGTCTTTTGTTGTTCAGTTGAAAACAACCATGAACAACCGTGGAAAAAAAGCTGTTGCTAAAAAGGAAGATAAAGCACTACACATGCTGAATACCAAAATAAACACAGTCTCATTCTGAAATTTAAGGGGGGCAAAAAGAATCCAACCACATTCAAATTCTCTGTAGGTCAAGAGAAAGTTTGTTTTTTTTATTTTGTTTGAAATGACATTTTTCCAACACCCAACTTCAATAAATGCACCTTTTCATATAGAAAATAGCACAGCATTTCCTATGAAAATATTTTTCTCCTGGCAGAATCAGGTTTCATGTCTAACCTCACATAGTCTGACTGCACTGAAAACAATCAGCCACTTTTATTTATTAAACCAACATGAAAAGACATTTATTCTCTTTAAAAAGCAGTTTTCTTCAGCTTTCATAACACAGACAACAGAATAAAAAATAGGGTCATTTTGCACTACTTCCTTTAATTTTATTGAGTGTCAATATATATCATTAATATAAAGTTACTTCATTCTATGAAGATCAAGACACCTTACAGTATAAAATTCCCTGAGATACAATATGTAATTTGAGGGATCACACAATTCTCTATTCCATTTACATCATGACCAAAAAGTAATGGTAATTCTTCTTTTTATAAAACCCAGAAGATAATGATCGATCTTCCTTTCTCTCCCTCCACCCCAATATTTTAAGGCATGGGATAAAAAATTTTCCAAAATGTATTCAAGGAAATTTTTCTACTAAAAATAGAAAATAGCTTTCCCCAATTTTTATAACTGGATTGTATACATCATCTGCAATGCCTTGGTACCCAATGTACAAACCAGTTTGTTCAGGCAAACTTTATATTTCTCATTGAACTAGAGCTCTACAAAGTGCATTACAAAAGCCAGTCCTTTGCCTGTAACAGTAAACTCTTAGCTCATGGTGTGGATGACCAAAAACCAGAGACCTATAGAAATTCTGCAATACTGACTTCAGCAGCAATAGGCCTGGACTGAGTTCCCTCCCAAATGGGAAGCCACAAATTTGCAACATCCATGCAAGAATGATGAAATTAGAAAAGGCTTCTCTTCTCCCAATGATGCAAGTGCTCTGCAATAATTACTACAAATCTGCAGTTTTCACCATATAGTTCTTGAAAAGCCTCAATGTACAATTTACAAATACTGTGCAATTTTGACCACTTTACCCAAAGTATGCTTTAATTTCTTTGTAGCTCTTTTCTGAATTTTATAAAAAGATTTCAACTCTTTTTTTAGAGAGGTTGAGAAGAAAATTAATGTTTGCAATCTCTGGAAATTCCCATGCTCCTGCAGCCTGATCTTCTGCACATGGCATTACTAATGATTACACAGCAGAACTGTGTGCCTGGAAGCTTTCACAAAGCGCTAAAAAAATTAGGAGGACTCAAAAAAATGCACTGATTTCAGCAGATTGATAAAAAGTATTGCAATCTTAAATACTATTTCTTTACTTTTAAGATTGTGTTTTTGTATACAGTTCTGCAAACTCTGGTAAAAACTGAACAGAAAAAAAAATACTTTACATTCAAAGGAAAAGAGGGAGCCCATCATCCTGACATTTGGGTATTACTCTTAATACTATACCTATATTGGAGTTTTAAAAATATCAAACCCAGTATTACGGGAGCAGTAACTACTGATGAGAAACAGATGACCACACCATGAAGACCCCTCTTTTACTTTAAACAATCACTTTATACTTCTTGGAGTGAAAGTGCAGCATTAGGAAACATCCCTACTACATCCCACATTGCATAGATTATTTTCACTCCCTTCCCAGTAAATATTCTACAGCAACTCTGGCACTGACAACAGAAAGGTTCATCAAGTACTTTCAGCCAACCCTCCCTGCATAAAAGCAGAAGGGAATAATTGGAGAAGCCTGCAAGATCTGAACTGGTAAAACTGTGCAAATTATTAATGAACTTCATTATTATTAGGGGTTTTTTTCCCAATAATCCTTGGCTCCATGCTTACCTAATCATGGGGAACATCTAACTACAAATAAATTACAGCAGATTGCCAGTTCATACATCTTAAAAGCATTCATTCAATATCCCAGAGAGCTTAAATCAAATCTAATCCTTTCCTAACCTAAATATGACTCACAAATGCCAGCAAGGTTGCCAGTTCTGATGCCCATCTTTTATTTGCAACTGACTTTCTCCTTTTCCCACCTGTTCTGTGCCCATGATTTTATTCTGAATGAAGTTTCTGAGTAGCTCCATGGATTAAAAAGCAGCAGAATTAAGATCTTATTCAGATCTTATTGTAGGCTGCCATTTTTTGCCACCAAACTTCACAGCTGCGGAAGACAGGGAGGCTGAGCTTGGCAAAGATGTGCAATTGTAACTGAAGTCTCTTTCTGGCTTAGGCTGAGCAAGATTACATGTAACCAAAAAGTAACCACACATCCACTGCTAGGATGGCTCCAGCAAAATGTGGGAGTCTAAAAGGGAATGATGACTGTAAATGTTCCTTGACAGGTACTGAGCAAAGGGAGTTCTACCTTAAGAACCTATTTATTGATTAAAAAGCTGAGCCACAAAAAGACCTCAAAACCAAATGAAGAGAAAATAGTAAATCCTTCCCTTTTCCTATTCTTTCCTCACACAATCAGCATTTTACCAACAATGTAGATCTTATTCTCTACAGTGATTTTCTTTCTGAATGGAAGTGATTTGGGAGTTTTGGGAATTTTGTTTTGTAATTACGATTTTAAAAACAACAAATTCTGACTAGTCTGTCCCCCAGCAGAATTTTTTTAAATGCATGCCAAACATCAAAAGAGTTGCTACACAACAGCACTGTCTGCTGATACTTGAGAAAAAAGATCGCCTTTCTGTATATATATTCAATACAGCAATAAAACCCCTGCAATTCCGAGCCTTTCCCTGCATTTTTCTGTATGGCAATAATTTTGCAGAGAAAAGCATGCAGATACCTGTAAACATTTTCTAATTCCTGAATAAAGGGAGGGTGGAAGTGTTCCAACTTTCTTCCCTACAGTCTTTGTTTTCCTGTACTTAAAGTTCCAATCTACTCCCATACAGGATAAACATGCCTATGGTTTCAGCTGGTAGAAGGAGAAATACTTTACATCATCTGAGCTGTTTGTCCGCTCAGATTCAGTCCCCCCATACACTTTTTCCTAAACAGAACAATTATTTGGTTCAAAGTATTATTAACTGGCTGCTGCAATTTCAAGCATCGCTAAAAGGTGCTACTGTATCATCAGATTCTTACATTCAACACTTGCGGCTCAGAATTTGTCTGTAAATAGCTTTCACACGCATAAAAAAACAGTTTAAAACATTCATTTTTGTCTTAGTGTTACAGAAAACCAGCACTGATCATGTGTCTTCTGTGAGCAAAGTTTCACGGTCCAGGAAGTTGTCATAGCCACAAAAATTGGTTTCAGCTGTACAGCTGAGGAATTTGGCATCAGATATTTATGTTGAGCTGTGCAGAAGTTTAAAAGTTCTGTAACTGTACAACTTCTGGAAATTTAACTTTGCTCTTTAGGAATCATCTGGCATAATGTCTCCTTGTAATTTTCTCATTAATAAAAATCTTCCTTTTGTAGGCTTTTCACAGCTTGTTTTCCTGTATCTGTATGCTTCTCCAACTGATGTCAGTCTCCTGTGGCTAATGCCGACTACCTGGGCTAATGATCCCTGTGAGAATCATCCTTCCTGACACCTTGACACTTGGCCCCGGCTGTCCAGGCAAGCCTCACCCGCCAGGAACATCAGCTTTCAAACCAGCTGGCCAGATTCTGAACAGTCTTGATTTGATTCCCAGCTGTCCTAACAGCCTCGCAGACCTTGCAGAAATGCTCATCCCAGAACGAGGTGACGTGGACTTCGTACTTCTTCCTCCAGGCAAAGTACCGCCTGTAGTTGGGCTTGTTTTTATCGAGGAATTTCAGGTAGGTGGCAAGGAGCCGCGGGCTGGGGAAGTCGTCAACGTGGATGAAAGAATCGGGGGGAATGAAGCGCTCGTAGTTGGCCCTGCGGGGTCCCAGGACGACGGGCACGGCGCTGGCGGAGAAAGCGTTCCTCCAGAGCTTCTCGGTGATGTAGTCGGTGTGCTGGGAGTTCTCGAAGGCCAGGTAGAACTTGTAGGCTGAGACGGTCTCCACCAGGCCGCCCTCGGCCAGCGCCAGCCCCCGCGCCCCGTACACGTCGATGGGCAGGTGCTCCTTCAGCTGGCGGTAGTAGCGCACCCGGGCGTGCTCCTCGTTCCAGTTGCTGATGACCCAGGCCACCAGCCGCGTCTTGCGGGGCAGGACGAAGGGCCGGGGCGCCGGCGGGACATAGAGGTACCCGTAGGGCACGAACACGTCCGAGTCGCGGCGGTAGGACATGGTCCAGTTGAAAACCCCGGCGAGCCCCCGCAACCCGGGCGAGTGCGACGGCGACTCGAAGTTCATCCACACCCAGCGCTGGCGCGGGGGCCGCGGCGGGGACCCTCGGGGCAGCCCCTCGGCGCCGTGCCGCGCCAGGTCGCGGTGGTGGAACAGCACCGCCTGCGCCTCGCCCAACCGGCTGCGGTCGGCGCTGAGGCGGCAGCCGCTGATGTTGTAGCGCCGCCGGCAGTCGGGCAGGCGCCGCGGGCGGCCGAAGGGCTCCCACCACAGCAGCACGGTCACCGCCTCGCCCTCCGCCCGGGCCGGCTCGGGCAGCGCCGAGTAGAGGGCGAGCGCGGCGGCGGCGGCGCCCAGCAGCCCGGCCGCCAGCGCGCACCGCCGCCCGCGCAGCCGCCAGCGCCGCCCGCAGCAGCGCCGCAGGGCCGCCTCCATCCCCGCCGCCCGCTGCCACCGCTCTGCCCCCCGCAGGGCACCGCCGCCGGGCAGCGCATCCTGGGGCTGGAGCTGCTGCCGCCGCCGCCGCTCTGCCCCCACCCCAGGCCCCGCTGGCGGGGAGGTGTCGGTGCCGCCGCCCCTCCCGGCCATGCCCGCCCGCCGCCTCCCGGCCCCGGTGCCGCCCCCCGCCCCTGGTGCCGCCTTGCCCCGCCCGCCGAGGCCCTGCCGCTCCGCCCTCAGAGACAGCGGAGCTCGGGCTCCTGGCGGGGTTTCGCGGCCTCGCCGCTTGCTCCGTACGGCAGCACCGCCACGGCAGCCGGGGAGCTGCGACACCGGGCCCCTCGGTGCTCATGCCCGGCTCGGGGCCGCAGGGGGAATCCGTGTCTCCGCACTCAGGAGGGATCCCCGTGAGAGCCCAGGCCCCAGCACGCACGGGAAAAGTTGAAGGGACGCTCACAAGGGGTCTCAGGGTACCCGCACCCTGGCACCGCTGGCGCTTTGTCTCTGCCTTCATCAGGCGCTTTGTCTCTGCCTTCATCAGCAGGGCAAAGGAGAGAAAATACAACGAAAGGCTCTCTGATCGATCTAAGGACCGGGAGAGATCATTCAGCAGTTAGAGTCACAGGCAAAACAAAACCGATTTGGGGAAATTAACTTAATTTCTCGCCAATCAAATCTGATTAGGGTAATGGGAAATGAAACCAAAATTGAAAGACGCCTTCTCCCCACCCCTCCCTTCTTCCTGGGCTCAACGCTGCTCGCAGTTTCTCTGCCTGCTCCCCAACAGCAGCGCAGGAGGATGGGGAGTGGAGGCTGCGGTCAGTTCATCACATGGTGTCCCTGCTGCTCCTTCCTCCTGAAGAAAAGGACTCCTCACACCCTTCCCCTGCTCCAGTGTGGGTCCTCCCACGGGTGACAGTCCTTTGAACTTCTCCAACGCGAGTCCTTCTCAGGACCTGCAGTTCTTCATGAACTGCTCCAGTGTGCGTTCCTTCCACAGGGTGCAGCCCTTCAGGAACAGGCTGCTCCAGCGTGGCTCCCCAGTGGGGTTACAAGTCCTGCCAGCAAACCTGCCAGCCCAGCCTGGCTGCCTGCTTCAACACACAGAGTTGGCTGAAAGGGATCTCCAGGGAGCGCTAGTCCTCCCTAGTGGATGAGGTGAATCATTGCCGGCACTAGCAATGTCTGATTGTCTTGATAAATAACAGATTTTAGTCACAAAATGGGAATATGGGAAAGCTACAGTAGAAAACTGCAAAAAAATACAGAAATGCTCTTCCTTCTAAGGAAGAGCAGAATCCTGTGAAGCCTTAAGCTGTACATAGATTCAATCCAGAGCCCACCTGATAAAATGAACACTACATAAAATGAACACAATCCCTAGTCTTCATTAATCAAGGATTCAAAATGGTCCAAACTCACAGCTGTTAGTTATTTTGTTTATTCAAACATTTTTCTGATAATATGAGAAATCTGGGAATTGTGAAAGTGACTGGGAGAACTCAATTGTCTTCTGGAATTCTGATTCACTCAATAAATTTGATCATATCAACTGCAATGACAGTTCTTATTTTCCTTCAGGAGCTTTCAGCATTGGAGGACTTTGGAGGAGTTTGGAGGAGTTTTATCTAGTCATGCTTTCATTTCCATAGCTGCTAAGCATTTGCTGCTAAGCATTCCAAATTCAAAGCCTGACTAGTTACATTGATGATGTAAGGCCTAATCCTGCCTAATCCTGCCTGTAATGACATTGATGATGCAAGGCCTAATCCTGCCTATGGTAAGTCAACAAAAATGTTGGCATTAATTCAGCATTTATGAAATGTTTCATGAGAATGTAACATGGAAATCTCTATAAGCCAAATAGTGACAAATTTGAAAGACAAAAAAACCCCAAAAAAATTCCCTTGTGATGATTCATAGCAAGAGTTGCCTAGTTACTTTTGATTTTTTGCAGTCTCACAGTGAAACTTCACTGTGACTTTCATCTGCACTTCAGTGGCATCCATATTAAGATGATTGTTATAGTGAGACAAATCTGTTGAATTATTTAGCATGAAATCAAAACATGCCTTTCTGTATTCCTCAACACAACATCAGCTAAAGCTGTAGATCTCTCTGCATCTTAAAAAAAAGCTGTTGCTGAAATCCACAAAGCTATTGCTGAAATCCACAGTGAGTTGTAGTTGTATATACAACACAGATATTCAGAACTATTATTATGGCAAATAAGAATTTAATCATTTCAAGATGAGAGGATAGTAGCCTAAATCATTTCTATGAGTAATATTGTCACCTTAAGTTAATTTTCCTGTTACACCTGCTGCTGTGGAAGCTACATGTATGTTTACATTTACGTGTTGTAAGTAGTCCACTAGTTAAAAAATCTTTATGGAATTTATATCTAGAGCAAGATGAAATGTATATTTGAGATATGTTTTAGAATTTTTACAAATCACAGGTCCGACTGTTTTGTTGCTGCTGTCTTCAAACCCTCCCAGTATAGGAAACAGCAGAAATACATTTTAATTGGGTATTCATCATAGTCACTGCTGAAAGCAATGATAGTTGTGCCCTTCATATAGAAGTCCAGCAGATTCCTAGAAATCTTGGTGTGGTAAATTTAAGACCCAGATGGGATGTGTTGCTGTAGAGTGAGGTATGTAGGGAGTGACAGTGATGACCCGGCTGACAGTGATGAAGGTCCTCACTGTCAGGACCAAGGCTGGAAGTCAGGTGTCCTCAGATCTGTGTGTAGGTCAGATGTTTCTCTCCCCTTCTTAACGTCTCATTTCTTATCTAGAGAAATAAATACCAGCCTGGCAGTAACCCATGTCAACTTCAGTTTGCCTCATTTCTGCCATCATACACAGCACATCCATGACACAATCACTTCAGCTACTTTGTGCTGGCAGGGTTTTGTCAAGCAGTTTTGTTCACTCTGACTCAGGAAAAACTCCATGGACATCCCTGAGAAATACAACATGATGAAGGCTGAGTAGTGTTGCCAGATGCCTGAAGACCTCCCACAGGGAACACATCTGGTTTTGTGTGCTTTGGAGATAAACCAGTCCAGGAGATAGCTCCATGGACTGAGGACCACCCAGGCTTCTTGGCACTGTATATGCAGCTTGGGAGTGCTTTAACTGCTCCATGGAAAATCACAGCAAGTTCTCATGTTGCTGATAGTCAGGAATTTAAAATAATATAATGTGTGTTAGTAATGAAGCTGTTGCAAAATAACAAATATTTTGCCTATTTGAAGGTTGAATAGATGCCATCACTAACAGCAGTAAATATTTCTGCCTGGAACTTCCCAACTGGCTTCCTCCTCTACTCTGACTCACTCTGTTCTGTCACACTTCAGAAATATTTAAACCTGGAAAAGTGTTTGAAGCTATTTGTCAACTGTTTTACAAAGGCATTTTAAAAGGTACTGTAAGACATGGTTGTGTTTTCAGCCAGAGCTATCAACCCAGACATTCTGACAGAAGGGGAAACCTTGTGAAGTTTTTCATCATAAGAAAATAAGATCAACTTCAAAGCGTAGGAGGAAGGATGCTGTCTGGTACCAAAATGACACTAAGGATGATGTTGCAGTCTCTTCATAAATAGTCCCCATGGTTTCAATGCAAGTTTTGCCAAGAACCTAAATTCTCTATGAAAAGGCGTGAAAAAAGTTTTGTTCTGTATAAATGATACACTTTGTATTTCAGTATGAATTTTAAATGTCTGTTATTTGATTACCTTCTGTTTCATATGTAGGATTATGATCTTTCTGCTTGGAAATTTAAAATTTGGAAATATGATGAGACGATCCAGTTGAAAGCTGATGCCCGAACAGTTTCTGGACAGACAAATTCATGTTTCTGCATATGCAACAAAGGCAGTGTTAACATATTCTGCCTGGCTACATTTTCACTTGTGACTGTGAGCAATGCTGGATTAAAACCATGAGAAGTTAATATTTCCAGGTCAAGGCACTGGCATGAAAAAATGTACTGTGCACACTGTGAATGAAAGATCCTGTCCAGGACACTCTTCAGTTTTCCATTGAAGTGCACAGCTTTGTTGTTCACCAGTGTAGACCAGAGCAGAAATCAGAGCAGAAAAATTTTCCTAGCAGTCCCACATGATCCTCAAACACTTTGACACATGTGTGGGTACCAGCAAGTCAGAATTTGACTCTGTGGATATTTGTAAGCAGTTATCAATAATTTCAATCTTCCTTGGGTTTTTTCAGCACTGGCCTTCACCTTGTGCAACCATAGTGGCAAGAGTGATGTGCAACCAGCACTGATGCTCTCATTTTACCCAGTGAGCATCTCCCAGGACAGAGAGCAAGGATTTGTGACAAAACTTCTCTGTGGACATCTTTGAATATCAGGGGTTAGGGTCATATCTCAGTCCTGGAGACAAAACTACCCTAATTTGAAGCAAATCTAAAACACACATAATCTAGTTATGGGGCTCTCAATACCAACTGCTTCAATAACTTGACCCTCTCCTGTTGTGCTTCATTACTTAATAATGTAGATGCAGCCTTGGAAAAATATAAGTGTTTAATCACTGGTACTGATACAGGCAATAATGTAATGATATAAGCAATTATAACAATTGTCTTTCAAAACAGTAGTGTTGAGTTTGGCAATGAAATAATAAAATAAAAAAAGAGAAAAGGAGAGCCAAACTGTTAGTCAGTAAAAAGTCACTATGATAAAATGTGAGCACTGTTAATTTAAATTACCCAACACCCTATTTAATAAAATATTATAAAATATTATAAATATCACAGTAATATTAATAGCATTATTATTATGCAAGATTATATTTTAACAAATTGCTTTGTTTTATTCAAATAAAAGAGGAGACACATTAAAAGGTCACAAACATGAATATATCAGACTAGGTAAGAATTACCACAGCCTCATAAGTGAGGTAACATATTCAGTAGAAAAGATCTAACAGGGATTTCTCTATTGTAGAAGGTCACACAAAAAGGAAGAGGGAGAAGGTGAGCACCAAATGCTGCATCAAAACTGAGTTAGTGCAGGAATTCAGGATAGAGCCAGGAAGTCTTCTCATTTGGAAAATTTTAAAACAAGATTATGAAACAGAATGGGAAAGCAAGGAGAGGAAAGTAGGGTAAAATGAAACAAAGCAGAAGCAAGATGCAACAAGCCTAACCGAAGTCTCTGTCCAAAAATCCAGTGCTTTTCAAACATTATTATGTGATTCGTGTTCAAATTTGCATCTAGAAAGCAAGAACAGTATTTTCAAAAGGAGCTATCCCTCTAGTGTCTCAGGTACAATATTCAGTGCAACAACCTTTTTCATTTAGAAGTCAAATGGAAACACTGAGAAGAGTTGGCTTGAAACCTGCTGAGCGGCTGTTTTGGTTTTGGTTTTTCTCTTTTTTTCCTTCTCGCTGATACAAAAATAAAATCAAATTTCTGCTGTCAGAGCAGAGATCCAGAAAATCAAAGGGCAAACATCTGATTTAATTCACAGATAATTGTAGAAAAAACCCAAAGGAAATCAAATTCCAGTTTCACAAAGTTGTCACTGAGACTTCCTTTTTAAAAATATTCAGTGTATTATAGATACTTCCAGAGGAACTGAGAGGCCCAGAAACAAATCTCATCTCCACCTCTTATGCAAGGTTTTGGTACCAGGGGCTGACTACAGGAGTGACTTCTGTGAGGAGTTTTAGAAGTTTCCCCTGTGTCCAACAGAGGCAGTACCAGCTGGCTCCAAGAGAGACCCGCTGCTAACCAGGGCTGAGCCAATGAGCAATTGTGGTAATGCCTCTGGGATAACAAAATAAAGAAGGAAAAAGGTACTGCACCAAAGCAACTGCAGCCAGAGAAGAAAGGAGTAAGAATGTGTGAGATGAACAGCCTGTAGACCCCAAGGTCAGTGGAGAAGGAGGGGCAGGAGGAGCTCCAGGAGCAGCCATGGTGAGTCAGCTGTGCCCCTGTAGCACACAGAGGTCCATGGTGAAACTGCCTCTGGAGGACTCCATATCTTTTCTGGTTTTATACAGTATGAAGGATCTAGATTTGTTTTGTAAGTGGCATGACAATACAAAGCAAACTAATATTCATTTGGTGTTACCTCACTCTAATAATGGTTTAAGAGTGAGAGTGGTAAGTTATTTCAGGTTCCATGCTGTCTCTGTGGTTCTTTGATACTATGATAGCTCTTACATGGAGAGAGGCTTGTTTATGTTAAACTTTCATGAAATAAGGCTAGATACTGAATCACAAACTCTTGCCTTCTTGTCATTGTAGAGACAGACAGAAATTACACACCAAGCAATGTATCAAAGGCTTTTTTTATTGCTGCCTGTTCTCCTTTTTTTACAGTTTTACGGACCTCATGTGTGACTCCAATTGGTTAGTAGCTTTCTTTCCAATTAATCTGTTGGTTAGCAAATGCTATTTTTCTTGTCCATCAAATCTTTCTATTCTTAAATTGTTTACATATTTTCTTCACTGATTCTCAGGGGATAGATTTAATGTTCATGCAGGTGCTAGTTGTTTTTCACCCGGGAATAGATTGTTATGTTAACAAACTGTTCACACCAGGATTGTTTTCACATGGGAACTTGCAAAGTGCTAGCTTCACTTAGAAAAAATTACAGATTAGCCTCTGATCTAACAGAGCAGGCCTGATTTTTTGAGGCCTTTCTTTTATAATTTTTCTGCCTTACTGCAACACCTTTCGAAATGCTCAGTTTAATGGATGAATTCAGCCTAAAGCATTATGAGGCACTTCATCAGTTATATTAAAACCATCTGCTGGAACTTAAAATCACTTTGCAAAAGAGCACGTTTTTCAGCAAGAACACCTTGTAATCTTTGGATTGTGATGTTTTCATCCCTGGTGGAAATACAGTTCAGATTTGACTACTTACAACATCAGATTAAAAAGTAGTATAAGGATGTGAATAAAACAACAAAAAGGAAATAGCTCCATATTCAAGTAGAACTTTATTAAAAATCCTATAAACAAACATCTACATTTCCAAAGGTAGCTAGTTATGCTGATGTTTGATTTGACACATCAAAGCAGCCTCAGGTCTTCAAAGCACTGACATTCAGCAATCTGTAAAAAAGACAACATCTGCTCTAAGGATAGATGAGACAACATCACATAGTGAGCCCTCCAAACCACTGGTCACTTTAAGGGAAAGGCAGAAAAAGGAAGAAGGAAAATGCATTTACTTAAGTAAATTCAGCAATATGAATATTTTTTCTTTTTCTCTCTTCTATTTATATCTTCTACATATTTTCACTTCATTTTTTACAGTTTCTATCTCTGTGTTCCTGAACTGTATTCTCTTTTCTGTTTCTTTCAGGAATTTCTAACCTTCTGTATGTCTCCTCTTTCATTTCCCTTATCAGTGATTCTTCCTTTTCCTTCACTGGTTCCTCTCCTCTGGTACTAAACACAGCAGGCTCATCTTCTCTCATCATCTCTTCCCTTTTGTCCATTTCTATAGCCTGTACCTACTCCATCTCCCCACCAGTCTCTCCTTTCTTCCCCAGATCCTTACACAGAAAAAAATGCATGAATGGAGATGGTTTGGTGAACACAGGAGCTGAAGCCAGATTGCTCCCAGATTTTTCCCATTGTGTATCTTTTCTGCCACCTCTTCTCTCATGATGCCTGCCTGCCCACTGCAAAGCAGGCAGCACAGCTAGTGAGGAGGGCACCACTTGTCCCTAGCAGCAGTCCCTGGGAATGAAATCTCATTCAAATTCCCAAAGGAAATTCACAGATTTGCAGCACCTACATCAATCTCGATGAACTGCTTTGTTTTAAAGCTCTTCTTTCTTCAGGGTTCTGAGCAGGAAATGGAGAAGATCATGATCTTAGGAAACTGTTTGCCTTGATTAGAAGCCTGAGGTACATGAGCTTTAAAATGATGCTAACATCTCTGAGTCATTCTGTAGTTGTTAGGTCTGTTCTATAATTAATGTGGTCCTACAAGAAACTCTGAAGTAAAGGCAGTGTGGTGGCAGAAGGCTGTACTGGTTAAACACTTCTCACACCAGTAACAGCTTAACCCATGCTGCTCTTGTAACTAAGATGCCACTATCTCCTGATCCCACAAGATCAAGACAGGAAGAAAGAGGTGCTAGTCATGTGTTTTTAAACTTGTATTTTTAAACCACTATCCCCCAAGAATAGAGGGAATGAGCTTCATGTAGAGGCAAAATATGCTGAGTTCATATATTCTGCAAGCTCATGGCACTACAAATATTCCTCTTAAAAAGCAAAATACCTCTGTTTTCTTAGAGTTTAAGGAGAGTTAGGTTAGGAGAGAATGTGAGCAGACACTAAGCTAAAATCTATAAAGAACAGGTGTGCTCCACAAAACCCACACTCTACAGACTGTAAAGAGAGAAACAAATTTCCCAGAGCACCAGCTGACCATTGCAAGCAAATACTAATATGCCTGAAAGAATACCTGGATCAAGCTCTTTTCAGGAGGTGTGCTGGAGGAGTGCTTTTCCAAACAATTGAATTTCTTAGGGCTGTATGCTAAGAACAATAAGGTTCATAATGAACATGAAACCAACACTCACCATCTATCAGTTGAACCCAAGTGATTATTCCACAAATAGGTGTGGAACTTTTAAAAAAGGTTTCAGAATATGAAATAAGGGGACTCAACACATTAGCCCTGAAATGATTGCTTCTGCAAAGATTTCAAAGTCTGTTGCCTACTTACTAAAAGAAGAGATGGGTTAGTTCTGCAGAAAGATGCCTTGCAATTTAAAAATGAGGTGTTATAGTGAAAGTTTCTTATTATTGACTCTTACTTTTCATTCTTGCATGTCTTGAGTAGAATTGAGGCTGTAAAAGTAAATCACTGTTGTTCTGTGACACTGGTTTCAGGCTTTTGATGGAGAAATTGTTCTTCACATTCCAAACTCCTTCCAGAGCCACTGTTAACAATTTGGCAAAATATTAGCTTTATAACTAATTACTTCAGCTTGTTCTAAAATTAATATAAAACTACACAATAATATTCTTCCATAATTAATGAAAACAGATTGACATCTTCAGAGAGAAGTTCAGATTGCTAAAGGTGCAGAGTGCTCTCTACTGTTTATAGAAGTTCTTAGGACTACTCAGGCACCCAACTGAAGCAGGATATAGCTTCAGTTAATTATTCAGTTTATTATTGTTTATAATAAACAAGAAACAGCAGTAATACCACTGATGTAGGCATCATCCTTTTTTGGTCATAATGGAATACCAAATAGTCTCAGAAAAATAGAGAAAACAACATGCCCTCCCCAAAAAACCCAACTCAAACAAAAAAACTAAGCAAACAAATAAAAAACTAAAGCCATCACCATCAGAACAAAATTAAAAGCTAATTTATTTTAAAGATTACAATTTACTAGCCATCTAATTTCTTTTAAACAATACACTTTAGCAGTCTAAACTGTGTAAAACAGTAACCATCCAATGTGACAACTGTTGCCTATCAGAGCCCAGGCCACTTAGTAAGCATCTCTAATTGTCCAAACAGCTGAAAACATGAATTCAGTATTCACTGAATAATCTGTACACCAGCATCTATATTTACCATATTCATCATTCATCATTGTTATGCTATGCCTATAACATTATGCTGTACATACCATTTCTGTACTGAGCTTGCTGTAGATCCATATTATACAGTCCTGTAACAAATATTTATGTAGTGTTTCTCTATTATCTTTGTACTTTAAGCCTTTGTAACATACATTTCTTTGGGACACTCCTCAAAAGTCATGAGAGCATGTAAAGTAACATCCATTTATTCAGCCAGACTGAAATGTAGACTCCAGACAGTTTTGATCCATTGGCAGATGAATGCAGAAAAAATAGTTGTGATCAGCACTCAGTAACATTAGGCACATGAGCAGATTGAGCAGACCAGTGTTAACATCTGCAAATCAGCTCTGCGCTGAGGTCCCCTTTTCAGTCAAGAGGAAAAGAACACTTTTAGAGCATGACACATGCACTGACAGGTGTCTAGGACAAGTCAAAAGAATATCCAAAGTGCCTTTTTCCCTCTGCTTACTACACACAGATGCTACCCAAGTCAGTCATTTGCAGGTGTGTGCTGTAATTCCCTACAGAGCCTAGTCACAGTAATAAGAATTGCAGGCTCAAATGACCTTTACATCTGCTAGGTACTGATTATATCACCTAATTAAGGTACATTTTTGTCTGTGAATCCAACTGTTTTAAATTCATTTTGAGTGAGTTTAGAAATGGGTCTCAATCCTACACAAGTGTACTAATAAGCAAATGTACTACAGCATTTCTTTCAAAGAGAAAGGTAACAAAATCTCCCTACTGCTTGGCAATTGTTTCTGGTTTATTAAACTGATATATCATATGGAATTATCTGTGTTCTTCTGGTCTCCTAATTTCTCACCAAAAAAAAGCAAAACCAGAGAGAAAAGATAATAAAGACTATATGCAATTCTGCTGTTTCTAAATGTTCTGCATGATATTACATAAATGTTGTCTAATTTTGCCACAATGACTTCTTCTGACAAACACTTGCCATTTGCTGGTAAGGAGGATTACCTGCAGTTGGATTATTAACATTGCATTCTTCTTCCTGCAAATGAAAGTGCTCCTCCAGTATTTCTTTAACTCTCCTAGGTGGCTCAACATATACACATTTCTGTCCTGTTAGTAAAATATATTACAAAACAGCCAGTTATTATAAATCCCCTGAATGCTGATGTACTTTGCTGAATGCAATTGTCAAGCTATGCTACTCTGCATCCGTCTTCAATGCACAGTGAACCAAATCATTTACAAATATATGATGGTGTTCAGTCAGGCCCTACTCCCCAGGACAGGAAGATGGTAAGGACAGGACCCTGGTGGGTCCACCCAGACGGGGCGTGTTGGTAGCCAAAGTCACCCCAGGGCCACTGGGGAGCCGGCCACCGTGCCTTCCCCATGACAGACATCCGAGGGCAGGGCCGAAGATGGAGAGGCATCTGAGAAGATGTCCTCGCTGCAGGAAGTCTCCAGGGAGCTGGAGAGGGATGCGGACGCCCCATGGCACCAGGGCCAGCACCCGCCGCGGCGCTGGGGGACATCACTGAGGGGGATATCAGCGGGGAACGGCTGGGCTCCCGAGGGGACTGCGCGGGCTGGGCCCGGGCTGGGGCAGGGCTGGCCGGGGACCGGGGACGGCCGTGCTCACGGGGCTGCTCGCCGCGGACATCGCTGCCCGGCTCCCCGGCCGCCGCCGCCGCCGCGGGTGTGTGCCCGTCCGCCGCCCTCATGGCTGCCGCTGCCGCTGCCGCTACCGGGCGGTTGGGCCGGGCTGCGGCGCGGGGGTTGCCAGGCTGCCCGGCAGGCGGGGCCAGCGCGGCGCTGCCGCTCCCGGGGCACCGGGGCGGCCCCGAGGCGGGTTGGGGCAGCCGGCAGCCCCGGGACAGCGGGCCCTGGCACGGGGTGCGGGACAGCTCCGGGTGCCAGCACCAGCTGCTCCTCTGTGTCACTCGGCATGGCCGCGGGAGCGGGGCTCGCACATCACGAACTCTGCACCGCTGTGGGCTGTCACCGCGGGCCTGGCCTACGGAAGGGTGCCGGGCTGAGGGGAAGAACAACAGAGTTCAGTTTAAGTGATGTTTATCTACTGATACTCAAAAGTACTAGTTTGGTCATAAAATGAAGCATCTTCAGACACTGCATATTGGACTGAAGTGGCTTGTAACCCACGTCTCTATTATTCCTTGATGCTTCTCAAGGTATATTCATCTTCTTCCACTGATGTCCTGAAACCAAACTTTTAAAAATAATACACATTAAAATCATGTTACATCATTCATAGTTCAGAAGCTGTGCTTCCATTTTCGAACAGAAAGTGCTGAACATTACACACTGCTTCTAAAAGGTGGGTGACCAAGATGCCCTCAATAGTAGCTTGATCAGAGCACTAAATGTAGTCCAACATATCCCAACCCTGCTGCTACTGCTACAATTGTGCTGCATGTTAGTGGAAGGAGCTTGGGATCACTCAGTAAGGCATCTGCATAGGACAGTGCTTGCTACAGCTCTCATAGTGACAGTACTTCAGCACTTGCATTCAATTTTCAGTTGGTTTAACAGAGAAGTAAATTTCTCCACTTCTAAATTACAGATGGCAAAGTGGAAGCTGAAAATCATACTGTGTGCCCTTACCATGGCAAAATTTTAGTGTACTAACTCAAAGGGCAATACTAAATTACCTGTAACTACAGACACGACAGTATGCTGGCTGTTTATCCTCACATGGTTGTGGCTCATTTTTTCCAATTAATGCCACATTCTTGACATTAAGTCTTTATGCAACTTAATTGCAAGGGAAAAGTAAAGAGGATCTTGATAGAAAATCCCTTCCTTGAAAAGCACCAGGAAAAAAATAAACCAGAACTACTTTCTATCCTATGAATAATGTGTTTGATTTATGAACAGGTGATTGCATTGATAAATGGACTTTTAATTAAAAATATAACAAAATACTTTGAGTTAAACATTTTATTTTATAATAAGCCTTACATTAGGTTCATTAAACATTTTGTGTATCACCCAAATAAGTTACATTCATTCTGAGCTTTCATGCAGTTTTAAAAAAGTTAGAATTTCTCAAAAAATAATTTTCAAGTGAGCCGTAATAAAGTCTGCATAACCAAGCCAGAATTTTTTCACATCAAGTAAATATTCCAGTTTTCCCTCCTGCTTTGACACTACAGACAACTTACAAAGGCCTCTCCAAATCTGCATTTATTAAACAGAAACTCATAGGAATTACTGAGACTTTCTGACCACCTCGGCTAACTGCAGGAACGCTTTAAAGTACGAGCATGACCACTGAACTGCGCTGCAGGAGGTGACATTTTGCCTGAGGAGAATACTGAAATATCTTACGTTAAAACCTCGTTACAAAGAGACAGACCACCAGCGACAGGCATGCAGAACACTAACAAGAAAGAGGCAGAAAACCTCACATTCACAAGCTTTTAGGGGGACACAGTGTTTATGCAGTCTTCTACTATTTCAAAAAGGTAGTGATATATATCAGTCCTCCTTGCAATGTCAAGGGCAGTTTCATCCAAGTTGTTTTTCAAGTCTGGCTTCACGTAGCGATTCATCAGCAGGAGCTCAAGGGTTTCCCTGCTGTTCTTGTTTCCTGCAGCGATGTGCAGGGG
Organism: Zonotrichia leucophrys gambelii; assembly: GCF_028769735.1. NCBI lineage: Eukaryota > Metazoa > Chordata > Aves > Passeriformes > Passerellidae > Zonotrichia > Zonotrichia leucophrys. The sequence goes on from NC_088169.1 coordinate 79,374,924, forward strand.
TGTCAGCAGCCCGTTTGTCTGCGCGTTGATGTCTGCGCCCTGCTGCAGCAGGAACGCGGCCACGCTGGTGTTGTTCCACTTGCAGGCGCTGTGCAGGGGCGTCCAGCCGTCCACGGTCTGCGCGTGCACGTCGGCCCCTTGGGCCACCAGCTCGTGTGCAACGTCCAGGTGCCCGCTGTAGGCAGCTCGGTGCAGAGGAGTGTACTGATCCTCATCACGAGCGTTCACAGGAGCCAGCTTTTCCGTCAGGAGCCTCTTCACCGTACCCAGCTGTTTAAAGAAAATAGGGAACTTCACGTGACTCTATGAAACAAGATGTATAGCTTTTGTCACGGACATATTTTATGAAAAATCCTTTGACAGGATCCTTTTCTCCTGAGAAGCTGTAAGGCCTCATAAATGACAAGTAAACAATAATTATCTGCTGCTGTGCAATGCAACAGGTGCATCTTTGGTCTGATGTGGTTGTTTTTAATTAATGGCCAATCAAAGTCCAGCTTAGACTCTCTGGACAGTCACAAGATTTTATTATCATTCCATTCCTTTCCTTTCCTAGCTAGCTTTCTGATGAAATCCTTTCTCTCTATTCTTTTGCATAGTTTTAGTATATAATTTTCTTTTAATATATCATAAAATAATAAATCAGCCTTCTGAAACATGGAGTCAAGATTCTCATCATTTCCCTCGTCCTGGGACCCCTGCGAACACCACCACATGGCTTTGATGGTCCTGAAGTTTAATTTCTGTCAGTGCCAGAAGCACTTATAAAATCTCAGGTACAGCCTCTCCACCCCAGTTAAAAGGCTTATTTGCCATGAAGAGCCTAGCATGCTTTCAGTTTAGAGAAGTTAAAGAAAAGTGCTGTTACTTGAACTTTGAACTGGAATCAAAATTTGTTCTAAAAGCCAATGGATCCAAAGACGCTTCAGTGTGTACGGGCTACAAAGGGGGATGGTTTACATAGAGTGGCTTGCAAAACCAAATCAGAAGAGCTCAGAGAAAGAAAGAAAAGTATAGGTAAATTTTTGTTTGTGGATGAGACTACAGACACGCTCAAAATAACATTCTTGTAAATTACATATGTGAACAGAGCAAGTGCCTTACCCGATTGTTTTCAGCTGCCCAAAGTAGCAATTTCTCTGGATGTTTTTCCATTTTCTTTTCTTGCATTTCGTACCATTCCTCCGTTCTTTCTTGCTCATCATCATCATCATCAGACTGTCCTGACCAACAGCTCTGAGTTCCCACAGGAATCAAATGCCTGTGAGTCTCTAGCAGTTCAAGTTGGTTAAAATGCTCTGTGAAGTCTTCGAACAGCTCGCTGTCATCATCGTCCTCATCAGCTTGCTTGTCTTTATTCATTTTCAGTCAGCATCTGTAGAACAGTATTTATGCCAACTGTAACTGTTATCGGTGCACTGTCAATAAAACTATCTGATGGATGATGCTGGTGTCAACAAACAGCAAAACTCAAGGGAAAACTCAGTGATCCTCTGCTAACCCAGGCTTTGCCAGCTCTGTCAGAACTCACAGATAACATCCACGCTAAAAAGCACCGCGTTACCCCGACCCCGGCACGGCACCACCTTCAGACTGCAGCACTGCACGAGGCTTTGCTGAGCGCACTCGGAACGCTGCTCACTTTACCAACAAAGGGTCTGGAGAGCAGCCCGGACTTTGGGGCAGAGTCTCTGCTCCGCCACAACAGCCCAGCCCAGCCCGGCCCGGCCCGGCCGGCAGCACCGGCCCCGCTCCCCTCCGCGGAGCCCGCATCACCCCGGGCAGGCCGCACCGCCCCGCAAGACACCGGCCGATCCCCGCCCGCCCCGCGGGTCTCCCGTCCGCCCCGCCCGGCCCCGCTCCGGTACCCGAGGTCCCAGCGCCGCCGGGGCTCCGCGCGGGGCGCGCCCGCCGAGCGCTTCCGGGCCGCGCGGCCGCCGGACGTGACGGAACGGGCCGGGCCGGGCCGGGCCGGGGGCGGTGCTCGGCCCGAGCCGCGGCGGGAGCGGGAGATGGAGCGGCGGCAGTGATCGTGCAGAGTGATCGCACCTCACTGTGCCCCCTGGCCCGGCGCCTGGTTTGGTCTCTTGTGCTTCGCGTAGCGCCTGTGAAGAGAGAAGCTGACTCCCTGAGCCGTCAGCGCTGTGCCAGAGCCTTCCCGTGAGGAACTTCGCACCAGGATGAGCGCCGTCAACTCACAGTAAGCTCCCGCTGTCTGCAGCTCCCTGCAGTCCTGACACACCAGGCAGCAAGTGCTTTATGTGTCTGGGACGAGTTAAGAAGAGCCGGGATCGTCAGCTGTGTTTCCCTGTGGTCCTTATGATCACCGTGCTTGCCTTCATGCACGTGTAGATTACCAGTGCAAAAAGAGAATTAGACTTTCCACAAGTATTTTTAAAAGCAAGAAACATACAAAGGGTTCTTTAGTTTTTAATTAGATACTTCAAAGGAGTGCTTGCATCCCTTTACTGGAGCAGAATGACTGGGATAAACCAATCTTCCGACTGGCTGGTTTGGCGATGTGCTGTTTGCAGTACAAGTAGTAAAGTATTTTGGACTGATACTTGGTAGAGTTTTATGGCAAATCTTCTTGTTTCATGACTTTGGACAGATAAGCTTACCTTAGTAAATGCTGTGTAGAAATTCCCTATGTGTATTGCTCTCTGACACTAGTTTTCCTGTCTTATTCAGGGATGATGAAGATACCTTTAAAATACTCGTTGCTACTGATATTCATCTCGGCTATTTGGAGAAGGATCCAGTGCGTGGAAATGATACATTTGTAACTTTTAATGAAATTCTGGACCACGCTCAAAAAAATGAAGTAAGTGCTACTTTTTGGAGAAGGGAAAACTGAAGCTGTTAAAATATGGTCCAATCTGCCAGAAGCTGTAAAGCTTAGTCCTGGTACAGTCTCTAGTAATACCAAATCAAATGGCTGAACTATTTGTTACATTCAGTTTCATTTCTGGTTTAGTAAAAGGAACGCCTGATTCTTTGTGAGAGCATTCTTACTGAATCATGATTTGGTTGCATTAGCAGTGGTTTTGGGTTTCAGTGGTATCTAGAGAGGGTTTGTCTCTGCGAGGGGGAAAAATAATTGAGGAGAGTGAGAGTAGTGATATACAGTCTTCTGACAAACCAGTAGAGATTTGTTAGAAGCTTTTGAAGTGTCATGCAGTGCTGAGTCGCTGAAGTGAGCAGTTCTGCTGCCAAGCAGCTCCGGTTCCTGCACAATCGGTGGCAGAATCCTGTAGTGGGGTGGACAGAGGGATTTCCTGAACTGGGACAATGTCGGAGGAGCCGGGAGCCACCAAGAGCCCGCAGCAGCTGATGGGACCTGGGTGCAGTCAGGAGCAGTTGCAGCCAAGACCCCACCCTACACCTGTGAAAGAAGCTCCAGGGAAATGGCAGCAAGCTGGAGCACTTCCAGGATGGCAAACAGACCTGCCGTGGTGTGACTTTTTGTGCAGGAACAGCACTTGAGCTCTGCCAGCTCCACCAGGGAGCGGTGGTGTCTATCTGGCAGAAAGCCATGGCCTTTCCAGAGAGAAGTCCCTGTTCAGACACAGCTCTGGTTGAGGAGTATCAGGGAATGTGTATGAGAGAGACAGAGAGAGACAGAGACTCTGCTGGAATCAAGTCTACTTTCCTTAGGGCAGGCCTGACAGGCAGGCAGGACACATGATCCAGGGGATTCCCTATCCTCTGGATGAACTCACTGAATTAAGGGACGAGGGCGGGGGGACAATAGCAACAAGTTCCCGCCCAGCACAGCAGGTGCATCTCCTCTGTGACTGCCCCACATCCCCACATGCCCTGACATAACAGGTGTGGGGCTCTGCAAGTGGAACTGAACAAGGACAGTGGTTCATCTAGCGTAGAGGTGTTGCTGAGGTTGGTGCCTGTGCCCAATATCAAAACTCCTTCCATGAAGAAAAAGGGTGGGTTGTTATAGGAGACACGCTTCTGATGGGAACAGAAGACTCAATATGGTCCAGCATGTGCCAGGTGGCCAAGAAGGCCGATGGCATCCTGGCCTGGATCAGCACTGGTGTGGCCAGCAGGAGCAGGGCAGGGACTCTCCCCCTGTACTGGGCACTGGTGAGGCCACACCTCGAGTGCTGTGTTCAGTTCTGGGCCCCTCACTGCAAGAGAGACATTGAGGGGCTGGAGAGAGTGTCTAGAGAAGGGCAACAGAGCTGGGGAAGGGTCTGGATCACAAGTGCTGTGAGGAGCAGCTGAGGGAGCTGGGAGTGTTTAGCCTGGAGAAAAGGAGGCTCAGAGGAGACCTTATTGAACTCAACAACTGCCTGAAAGGAGGATGTAGCCAGGTGGGAGTTGATCTCTTCTCCCAAGCAACAGGACTAGAGCAAGTTGTCAGAAGGTGCACCAGAAGAGATTTAGACTGCGTATCAGGAAAGATTTCTTCCCTGAAAAGGTTGTCAAGCACTGGAACAGGCTGCTCAGGAAGGTGGTGGAGTCGCCATCCCTGTAGATATTTAAAAGATGTACGGATGTGGCACCTGGGGACATGGTTTCATGTTGGACTCAGCAGTGCTGGGTTAACACCTGGGCTTGATGATCTTAGAGTTCCAACCTAAAAAATTCTGTGATTCCATTTTTAAGGACTGGATGTTCATCAGTCAGATTCTTTGTAATTTTGATAAGGTTTTTTCCTAATGCTTTACCAAAAGCTAAATATATGCAGTATATGCAGAAAGAGCAGCTAGCACCTTCTCAGAATAATGTGGTGATGGATGCTGGTTTCTTTGCACTAGGTAGTGCAGCAGTGAGAAAATAATGTAGCTTTTCATGCCTGTCAAAAATGTTCGGGAGCCAATTTGGAGCCCCTTATTACAATAGTAGACTAATCCTTTTTTTACCATTATTAGTTGTTTTCTCCTGTGGCTCTTCATAAATGGGTCTTTTTGGGGTTGACTTTGTTTTAATCAGTAATTTAATTAGGTTTTTTCTAATTAGGAAGTTAAATATTTTTTCTCTTACAACTAACTCCTTTTACCTAGAAGTATTCTTTTCTCATATTTGAGGAAATATATGAAACTCCCCAGAAGAAATAATTTAAACAATTTGCTTAGAAGTCTTTCAAGGTAATACAAAATGTTGTATTAAAATAATAAAGCTTTTTGTTACATACAGGTGGACTTTATTTTATTAGGTGGAGACCTTTTTCACGACAACAAACCCTCCAGAAAAACAGTACACTCTTGTTTGGAGTCACTAAGAAAATACTGCATGGGTGATCGTCCTGTTCAGTTTGAAATTTTGAGTGATCAGGCAGTTAATTTTCATTACAGCAAGTAAGTATGTTACTATAAATTATCATGTAGGGCTTGGTTTGTGTATTGGGTGAGTGTGTTGTGATTTTTATTTCATATTCTCCATGACTGGAACCTGGAATTTTTAGGCCTGTGTGGGGCAGTTCACAGGATAACTTCACCTGTCATCTAAGTCTGTAAAGAAATGTGTACAATATTTTGAGAAACCTCTGAGTGTGGTATGAGTCTTGATATATTTATGTGATGTGCAGTTTCCATTTTGGAAGTACAATACAAGTAATCCAGTTCACATTCAGCAGAGTTCCCTGTGTGTAAGCAAAGGTTGCACAGCCTAATCCACTAGTTCTACACAATTTTTTGTACAAATCTTTTCATGGCTTGTTCTAAAAAAAAGAGGTCTCTTTTGCTACCCTATTCCCATAGAAAGTGGCATTCCAGACCATGAGTAAGAATCTTCTTATGGTTAAGCTTAAGCTTTGGCTTATTCATAATCACTTCTTTCTGAGTTTTACCACATCTATTTGTGATGAAGTTAATTTGAAGAGAATATTGAGAATCATACACAAATTTGCAGATACAGTTTAATTTCTTTTCCTATTTTTGTTTAGGTTTCCTTGGGTGAATTATCAGGATGAAAATCTCAACATTTCTATTCCAGTTTTTAGTATTCATGGCAATCATGATGATCCCACAGGGGTAATTCTTATCATAATTTTACTGTTGCATTACAAAGATACAGAAATACAGTTCTGGGAGACCATGCTACTTTTAGTCAGTTGCTCCACTCTGTGTGTAAATATTCTGTGCATCCTTAGGACTTACCTTAATGAGTGACAACAAGTTAAGAGTAAGTGTGACATTTAAAAGCAAATGTAAATGAGAGATCCATATGAACTGTTTTTAATTTCTTAATGCATGTAGGTTTCTGTCATTGAGAACAGAATCACTTTTCATGCCTAGAAGTAGCAGCCTTTCTGAAAAAGTTTCTAAAACATTCCAACTGTAGAGGCTGAAAGCTTCTTTCCTAAAAAAGGAGAATTTTGCTGTTTTGATTGTGCATATGTGATTGATATGCATCATTTATTTTCAAGGAGGATAATCTGATAATAGTGAAATGGTAGCTTAAAAACAAGCTAATCAAAGTAAACAAGAAATGGTTTAGAAAGCATTAAAATGCACGTGTTAAATTAATGATTTTGCATTTTATATCAAATAGCAGTGTATCACAGAGATGAGGGTTTTAGCAGCAGTTTAACTTTGAACTTACTATAAGGTAGTTACCTTAACCAGATAATTTTTGTAGTAGTTTAGAGACTGGCTAGTTTGAGTGGTTTTTTGCGGTTTTGTTTTTCTGAATGATTTAATGTTTAGTTTCATATTGTTCAAATGAAGTATGACTTGTAAGGAAAAGGGATTTGCTTTTGTACTCTAGAGTATTAGCAAAACCCTTAATATTTGTTGTGGGACTTCTTTTCAACTGCAGAAGTTACTTAAGGAAATATATTCTCTCTTACTTTTGAGACTTTCATTTAGACATTAAACACTTAATGTTCTATTCAAATTCTGTATTTGTTTCTTAGGCAGATTCACTGTGTGCATTGGATATTTTAAGCTGTGCAGGCCTGCTGAATCACTTTGGGCGTTCAACTTCTGTGGAGAAAATAGATATTAGTCCCATTTTATTGCGTAAAGGTAGAACAAAAATTGCTCTGTATGGCTTGGGTGAGTATTTATCTGCCAGACTGTGACTAGACTGTTCATGTATTACTGAAATTTAATAGGTATAAATAAAATTGGAACAAATATATAAGGCTGCAACAAACATGAAGGTCTATATGATTCTAAATTAAAGCATATAAATTCTGTGACAATGTCAGATTTTCCTCCTGCTTTGTGTTACTAGCTGGCAGGGGGTTTTTTTTGCTCATTTAGATAAATCTTCCTAAATTTAATTTTTGTATTTTATTGGTGATAAATGAAGCCTGCTTCAGTTAACCATAATGCTGGTGTATCAAGTCAGAGCAATCACTCTTAAATTCTCTCTGTTGTGTATTAAGTTTATTTCATCCTACTTGAGCAAAACTTAAACACCCAATGTTTATATGCCATTTTGGTTATATTTAAAAACATAATCTGTCTGAGCAGAAATCTAATGTGTTATGTCTCTCTCTGAAGTGGTTCATAAGTAGCACTGGCCATAGGTAGTCTCAGTTACCTTAAAGAAACTTAAGAGTTTCATACTTTAAAGTGGTTCTGTGATATGTTTTCACCTTCAGGTTTGTTCCATTGTATTTTCTCTACTGAATTCCTCTCTACCCTCACTTCATCCTTAGTATGGTTATTTTTGACTGCTCTCTGTCTAGAGAAGTTAACTATTAAGGTCTTATTTTTCCACCCTTATTTTTTGTCCAGTCATGAGTGCTTAAATACCTAATTCCAAGCAACTTTTATAGCTCTAAATTAAGTCCTAGTTGGCCATGATTTTGTGTGTTTAATGAGACACTTGAGATGCTAGGTTTTTGAAAGGTTAGTAGTTAAGATGTTTGAAATGTTAGTAGTTAGTGGAACGATCTAATATCAAAATATAAGAGTTTTCAGTACCAAAGTTGATACTGGGAAATGCAACAACTTTCTAAAGTACCAGTGTTGCTACATGAAGGTGTTCATGGCATGTTTCTTTGTGTTTGTGCCAGAATTATTTTTACCTGTATGACTTTCTCTGATTCAGAGAGCATTTGCTCTTATACAAAATATGGACACTCCACATGGAATTTATTGATGTCTATCATAAGCCTGGCTAAAGATAATTTGGGGTTTTTTTTCCCCACTTAAAAACATCAAGGAAATAATCAATGACTTCCAGGGATGGGGCATGCACAACTTTCTTGGGCAAGCTGTTCCAGTGCCTCATTACCCTTACAATAAAGAACTTCATAGTAATATCCAACCTAAATTTGTCCTCCTTCAGTTTAAAGCCATTCCCCTGTCCTATCATGCTTTCCCTTCTGAAAAGTTCCTCTCCAGCTTTCTTGTAAACTACTTTGGGTATTGGGAGGTTGCTATATTTTTGTTCCTCATGCTTTTTTTAATAGAGTTGCTAGTAAAAATGCTATCAAATACAGACTTGTTTACCACACAAATTTGTTTTTGCTTGTTTGTTTGCCCACTTCAGGAGCAATTCCAGATGAGAGGTTGTATCGTATGTTTGTCAATAAGCAAGTAACCATGCTGAGACCAAAGGAGGATGAAGATAGTTGGTTTAACTTGTTTGTGATTCATCAAAATAGGTAACAGTACTAAATGAATTACAGCAACTTACTGTGTTACTACATTAAATTGTCTGGAAAAGGATAGGTGAGCAAACCAGCTGTGTTATTTCATGCTTCTTGTGAGTAGCTGGTTTCTTAAGATTTTTACAAGTGAAAACATTGTTTTACAGCTCTTTTTGGAGAAGAATTGTAAAGGAAAAGGTTTGAAATAAATGAGTTAGGGAGTTGGGAGATCTCTTCCCAAACTTTTATAGTCTGAGGCAGAGGAGGGTTTGTAGTGTTATGTGCATAAATCTGCTTGTTAGAGCTGGGAGAACACCAAACTTCATATTGTATTTTCTATCCTTGTTTGAGCCATAGTTCAACAAGTGCCCTGTGTTCCCTTGCACTGCTCTGCTTTACAGATTGGTAACATGTTCTAGCTGCCTGCAGGCTGCTACCAGCAGTGGTAGTAGGAACAGGCAGAGTTCTTTTCCAAATAATTTCTTCTGATTTTTCCTGAAGAAGAGGGCAGTCCTCATGCTCAAATAATGGTGAGGCAGACGTAAACAAATAGAGCTCATATTACCCTGTGTACTGATTTCTGTCCTGTAGGCTGAAGGAACTCACTCCTCCACCTGCCTTCTCTTTCAGAAAGGGATTGGGGATGGCGTGTCCCATGTCTGTTTAATTCAGTTGGTTTTCCCCCACCATTTAAAAACAAAAGACAACCAAAACTGATTGCCATGAGATGCTATAAAAGTATTCATATAGTAAAAACCCAAAAGTCTTACCAGCCAAGTAAGAAGAAAAGGGAGATCCAGATAAAAGGAGGGGAGCAGAAAACAGTGAGCTGTGTAAAAAAGTGAGCTATGTAAATTGCCGTATTGTTTAACCAAACACTAAACAACTGTGTAAGGAATAAATGTGAAGAAGAGCTGACATGTATGTCTGATATTATTGCTGGAGTTCCTGTATCATTTTAAATCACACTGATGTTTTTCTCCTTCACTCTCTCCTTGCCCATCCATTATTCTTCTCTTCTCTTGAACAGGAGCAAACATGGAGCGACCAACTACATTCCAGAGCAATTTTTAGATGACTTTATTGATCTTGTTGTGTGGGGTCATGAACATGAGTGCAAAATAGCTCCATTCCGAAATGAACAGCAATGTTTCTATGTTTCTCAGCCAGGAAGTTCAGTGGTGACATCTCTGTCCCCTGGAGAAGCCGTTAAGAAGTGTGTGAGCTTTTCTCTTTGTTCTTGTCTATCCCTTGTCTTACATGTCTCAGATGTTCTTTTGAGAACAGAGAAGTACTTGAATACAGTATGAAAAGACTTGTATTACTGTGTGGATTAGCTTCAGAGTGTGACATAATAAGCAAAGTAGATGGAATGAGTACCTGGTATAACTTCTGCTTTGCTCACAATTTAATCTAACATTTAAAGCAAATGGAACTTAGCTAAGAGGAGTTACACACTGATAAATTGGAATACAAGTAACTGAGTGCAGGTGCTTGTGTATGGAATAAGCATAATCTAAGTGTAATAAAATGGAAGTTTTGCCAGGCCAACCCTGAAGTACAGATCTTTCTGTAGCTTTTGAAATTTTTTCCCTGAAAAGTAAACATGAATTTGAAAACAAATCTTTATACCATAGTTCTTTTAATTTTATCTTCTAGTAAGTTACCTTTCTCCTTCTAGACACATTGGTTTGCTGCATGTTAAAGGGAAAATAATGAAAATGGAGAAGATTGCTCTAGAGACAGTGCGAACTTTCCATATAGAGGACATTGTTCTAGCTGATCATCCAGATCTTTTTCATCCTGACAATCCTAATGTTACTCAGGCAGTACAGGCATTCTGCATGGAAAAGGTAACTTGTGATGATAACAGTTTATAGATAACTGTATGGACAGGGGATGGGATGTGTGACTGGTTTTGAGACTGGAAGATGAGAAATCTTGTGCCCCATATTAAAACAAACTTAGACATTGTTTCCATAGGAAGCTAATTCCATGACATTCACTCTGCAGCCTTGGCTTCCAGATTCCTTGATTGGGATGAGCTATTAAAGTAGGCTGGAACTGCTTTTTAGGTGTCCATATGATTTTTGTACAAAAGCTTGCACCTAAGAGTGGGACAGTGTTGGATGTGCACTTCGGAACCAGCATAAATACATTGACCTAAACCCTGAGAGCTCAACCAAGCAGTCTGAAGTGGCAGAAGTAACTAAGGAAGTTTATTAATTGTTTAGTTCTTAGGTTTATATGGCTCTTTCTGCTTTTCCCTGGAACTAGAAATTTAGCAAAGCATAGTGGCTATAAAATATGAGAGATCAGTGGTGTAGATACTGCTGGACTACACTATATCTGAAGGATAAGCCCTTCTTTGTCATGTTTTTCTCAGTCATTCTTAATGGCTTTTGGCTGCATTTTGTGACATACGTGTTCAGAAACAAGAGCACATTCTATAATGATTTATTTTGATTGCTCCCTTAGCAGCTGGATGTATTTAAAGTTATACTTGAATCGTTCAGGCATCTGTAGGAGAACAAAGTAGAACTGAATTTATAATTCTCCTTCACAGGTGGAATTGATGCTGGACACTGCAGAAAGAGAACGCTTGGGAAATCCTCGCCAGCCAGAGAAGCCTATCATAAGATTAAGAGTAAGAAATTGTTCAGCTTGGATTGCTTTGTTTTTAAAGGTCACTGTGAAAGGTTTCAAAGCAAAGTCATGCTTTTTGTTTAAACACATAATATATAAATTTTTTTTGCTGTGTACAGTCAAATATAAATCACCTACCATACTTCTGTTTACCTGTGTAACCAGTACTCTAAGTTAAAGGATGAGATTGGTCATAAATGTACTTCACTGCTATTCTGAGTAAGGGCATCAAAAGTGGCTATTTACTGTGAATTTTTATAAGTCATATTATCCTGTGTGCTTTCCCAACCCAATTGGAAACTGTTGTGAAAGCTAGTAAATGAAACAAATTAAGAACAAGTTATAAAAATGAGCTATTATTAGCTATTCTGTTAATGTTATTATTAGCTGTTAACTGTTCGGCATAGTAAGGCATTAATTTTAGGTTGACTTATTTCTTACTATTAATTTTTTCCTTTGAAGCATAACAAATATGTTTTGAATTGTGTGGCTTCTCCACTTCTTTTTGTTTCATTTGTCCTTTCCTCACTTAGGTTGATTATGCAGGTGGCTTTGAACCATTCAGTGTCCATCGTTTCAGCCAGAAGTACATGCATCGGGTGGCTAACCCAAAAGATATCATACACTTTTTCAGGCACCGTGAACAAAAAGAGAAAAAAGGTGATTATGAAAGAAGGAATCATTGGCTTGCTTTTGTTTGCATTCATCTCTCTGTATTTTGTTGCCCAGCACTTGCAAAGGTTTGGTGTCTAATGTCTTACAGGAGGAGTAAAGATGCATTGCCTTATTGAAGTGTATATATTGCACAATTATTTCTTTTCTATTTTTGTGTTTGTTCAAAAATTGTGATATTCAGCACAGTGTCTTCTGACAGTTATTCATAAACAGTTTCATTCTCCTTTGGCCTCAGACCTTACTGAGTTATTTATAGTAGTACATATAGCCCCATGCCAGACTGAGTTACTCTATGCTTCTGTGGTAATTACCATGAAAGGCATTAAGTGGCTCACTCCCGAGGATTCTTAGAATAAGCTAATTTGGTTTGACCACTCTGAAGGAAAAGAAGTGGATATAGTGCTATTTCTCTTTATATTTTAATTTTATTTTGTAGTAGTTAATTTGTTCATACCTAAAATAGTAATGAAGGGTGTGGGCTTAAGAGCTGTTGATATATTTTTTTTAAAAGGTCCAAATGTAGGATAGCATTTTGTTTGCCCTAATTAATTGTGTGTATGAGGTGCTCTTGGCTTGTCTCTTCCAGGTTTGTTTCTATTCAAATATTTGTGCAAAACCAATAATAGCTGTTAGTATTGCAGCATTTCTCACTGTTTCCTAGAATTTTTAATAAATGGTTAATACATGTTGTTCAAATACTGGATTTGTAATAGTTGCTAATGAAGATTCAGCTTGTACAGGAACATAATGTGCTAAAAAACTCTTTCTAGTTTGCATTAGTACATTGCAAGTGCATTGTCCAGTTCCAGTGGCAGTTTTTATGAATACTGTCAGTTCTATAAAGTTCAAAACATCATTTCATGAATAAAAATTGCTTTTAGTGAGGCATTTTTAAAATTATACTGTATTGATCTTGGTTTATTTTGCTTTGGTTTCCTTTTTTTATAGTTGTATAATCTTATTAACATTTTCAGAATACACAGTAGCTGCCACATCTACCACCATGTTTCACTAATTTACTTTTCCTACTTAATGGGCATGTCAGCTTCGGGAAGGGAAGGTGAAAGTACTGCCATGGCTTTTGTGTTGCTTTATTAGATAGCCTCTTATGCAAGGGAAGTGGCTGAGGAAGCACACAATGTTGTCATTACGTGCACATTGTGGTACACTACAGGGGATGTTAAAACTGCAGGAATTCAGTCTATAGTCTAAAGCTGGCTATAGTCACTTAAAATTATTTGTGTGGTACGTGCTAACCTAGGATGATTATCCTTGTCATCCTTCTGCCATTCCTACCTTGCTGCCTGAGAAGGGGGGATGAGCTATGAGCGTTTCCTATTGAAAATCAGTCAACGTGCTACAGAGGAGAATCTCTTTTCTAGTAAATGGGTTACTTATAAAAAACTTTATGCTTTGACTACTCCTATGATTTTCTTCTATTTGTGACCTTCTAGAGTTCAATTATAATAACCTTCAGAACACCCTGTTCAATATATAATTCCAGATATATGTTAGTTGGAACACTTTATATCTGCTAGAAATGGAGTTGTCTGCACAATTATTATGTTTCTCTGTGTTTCCAATGAATAGACTCTAAAAAGAGCAAAAAGCTTTACATATAAAAGGGACTACAATTCTTAGGAGACTTGCATTAACCTTTTTTCCTGCTACTGTCAGTGGGATGGTTCAGTCGGATGGGAATAATTAAAAGCTGTAAATCTGGATGATGCCACTGTGCTTTTCTATTCTAGACATTGATCTTAATTTTGGAAAATTGGTTAGCAGACCTGCTGAGGGAACAACACTGAGGGTAGAAGACCTTGTAAAGCAATATTTCCAGACAGCAGAAAAGGTATATTTCTACCTTTTATAATTTTCCTTTTTAATGTCATATATTTTTATCACCTTTTTTTTTTCTTTCTTAGGGGAAGCAGTGTGCCCTGAAAAGACTCTGACATTCACCGAGAAATGAATTTATTTCCCAAAACACTGTGTGTGTGTTTCAGATGACACATGAAGTGTGTGTCTTAGATTAGCAAGTTACTGCTGTGTATAGATTGTGTAGGTGTGTGAACACACACTGCTTTGAGAGCATGATAGTTCTTTGTGTGAACTTGCAGTGTGTGCCCTGTACTGTGTCATGTACTCAAGTACAGGAGGAGAATCTCAGGCAGTGTGTGAGGGAAGATCTGCCTTAATTTACTCTAGAACCAGTGTGAGACTGTAGGATTTACTATTACCAGCTGACTTAGAGTCACTTGTTGCTTTGCAGTGTGTTTGTGTCCTCAGATGTAGTGCACATCCACATTTTATTTAAAGTAGAGCAGGGAGAAGGAAGAGAGACTCATGATAATTTGCTTCCTTCCCACCCTGTTGTTAAATATAGTATATTTCCCTTTCCCAGCACCAGTGCAGTAACATCTATGAGCCAGGTGCACAAATGCTTGATGTAGTTGATCAAACATAACTTGCAGAAGCTATTTCAGTTGTAGAAAGTCTTTAAGCAAGAATTCTTGAGGTAAAGATCCTTCAAATTACGTCATCCTGCCTAACCTTAGACACATGCTAGATGTGAGTATTAGGACAGCATAAATCATGTTCCTTTGTTATACTTATTTTACTTAAGCATTTTATTGTATAATAGTTAGGAAGTTTATTCTTCTGGGCAGCATTATTTCCTGGAAGATTTTATTTTAGATATTACTAGCATTGCAGTTTCTTTACTGTCCATAAAGCCTTTGGCTTTGACTAGTTTGAAAAATACTCTGTAAAGTTAATGTGACATGCTAGTAGCAAGAGAGTTGTATGTTTATGACACATAATATTTGCTTATTGCTGTGCTTTTCTCTGATTTAAATAAGCAATGCACATTACTGTTTTTGCAACCAATTTAATGTAATATTTATCTGAAACAGCCGGAATATTGCTTGCTTTCTCTAATGGCAGATGCTTCTTAACAAATTGTTTTCCCCAATTCTAAAGAAAGTACAGCTTTCACTTCTAACCGAAAGAGGAATGGGAGAAGCAGTGCAAGAGTTTGTGGACAAAGAGGAAAAAGATGCCATAGAAGAGCTGGTGAAATTTCAGCTAGAAAAAACGCAAAGGTTTCTCAAGGAGCGTCGCACTGATGCAGTGGAAGAAAAAATAGATGAGGAGGTAATGTCTGTTAATGTTGATTCCCCAAGAGAGGTCAAGACAGTAGAAAAATCCGTGCTCAAACACAATTTAATAGAATTGCCTGTGTGGAGCATCTGCTTGAGGCAAGCGTTGCCTCAGTTGTCAAGCAGAGGCAACACTTGACTCTAGTAATTTTCTGCAATTAATAAATGAATAATTAATTTATGAGGAAGTTTCAAATACGTGATTTCAAAACTTGTACTGAAAATGGAACATGCGCACATGTTCACAGAAAAAAATCTGTCTTAATACATGTAGAACTACATATTTACTACTGTTCTGAGAAAGATGGCCGGTATAATCTCTTTGTAGCTCTTTCGTATTGGCTTAGGGAAGAGTACAAGAACAGGACAAGCAAAAAAGAAATTTATACTTCAGGTGCTCTGCTTGCTTCTAACTGCTTGCAGGTCAGGGTATCCCAAAGACAGGCCTGGTTTATGTGTATTGAGGAACTCTTGAATGGTATTTTTGTCAACCAGTTGAGCTTCCACGTGAGCCCATGTATTCAGCTGTAATATTCAACACTGTAGAAGTAATTGTTCTGCAGCTTATCTGTGCACTGTTTAAAGAATAATTTGGTGGGGAAGGAAGGCTACATGTACATGTTTTCTTACTGATTGCTTTAATTCATGAGGGGTTGAAAGACACAATAAGTAATCAGTGCCTGCAGGCTTTCTGTGACACTTCAGGGTATATTTTCTGTTGTTGTTTGTCCTTAGAACTAATGTCTTCTTTCTGTCATTCCTCATATCTTTTTCCATATTTTTCAAGTTGAACTTCCTTAGTTGTACAGCATTGTCTCTTCTCATAATAGTTATTTTCTGTCTTCCTTCTTCATCTCTACCTCTTTTTCCAGTTATTCATATTCCAGTGTCCCTTATTGTCAAAATTACTATCTTATTCTTCTCTTAAACATAGTATCTCCTTCATCATGTGCCAGGCTTTCTTCCTTGCCCTAACCAAACTGTTCAGTTATTCTTGGACTCTCCACTTCTCACATGAGCTTGACTTAATGATTCAGTGATTAAGGCTTCACACTGGCTGTATTTTGATTGTTGTATGCCATGAATTGTTATTTTGATGGGAACTGGTTTTTTATTCAGGTGCGAAAATTCAGAGAGAGTAGAAAAAAGAATACCGAAGAAGAAGATAAGGAAGTCCGTGAGGTAATTTCTCTGAGTTTTGAACATAGACTGAAAAATGGAGTGGTGACTTCTGCATATAAATGCAGTCATTTAGCATTGTCCTTGACAAAAATTCTTCAGCATTGTCCTTGAAAAAATGTGCCTGTCTGCCTTTGAGGCTTAGTAAGTCTGTTTTAAATCTTTGTTAGGATAGTTATGTACCTAAGCTACTGCTCAATTTGGCTTTTGAGGTCTCTTTTTTGTACAAATTTGTGAATCTGATTGTTCATTATTTCTTGTTTTTAATGGAGGTTAGACCAGGCAGGTGACTTTCAAAGACCTTTCAGCTTAAGCTCTTTGTGATCTCATTGCCAGTGGACATGTGGCTGGAATGTATTCGGTGGTATTACTGGAACAAATGGGGAATATTGATAAACCTTTAGGTACTGTGTCCTTATCTATTACAGCGACTTGATGAGGGCTCCTCAGGGTGAGAGAGATGGACGAGAATCTTGGTTCATGATCAGAAGGCTGGATTTATTAATATATGATATATAATACATTATGACTATACTGAAAGGAATAGAGAGAAAAGTTTCAGAAGCTGCTAAGCTAAGAATAGAATAAGAAAGAATGAATAACAAAGTTCTGTGTCCAGGGAATCTGTCCCCAAGCTTGCTCCTGTGATTGGCCCCCAATTGTAAACATGGAACATGAGCCAATCACAGGTGCACCTGCTACATTTCACAGCAGCCGATAACAGAAGAATTGTTTACATTCTTCTTCTGGGGCCTCAGCTTCCCAGAAGGGATAATCCTAAAAGAAAGGATTTTATGAAAAAATGTCTGTGACACTTATCAGCAATCTTAAATCTCCCACATTCATACTTCGATTGCATATATATTTTCAGAGAAAACTGCCAACCTCTGTTAGCATGGGTGCTCCTTTGTCTTTGCAAGTTATGTGAGACTGGAATGGAATTTTGAGATAAAGGACACTGGGATGAGATTCAGTTCTCCTGGTCTGGGATATCATCACCTGAGCTAGTTGTCTTAAGCACTGTACTCTATTAATCAATAGAGTGCAAGTCAGTGGAGCCCATAGGGTGCTTTCTCTGAGCAGGCACGTGGAGCTGACACAGGATGAGCTGAGCTGCTCACCAGACTTCACCGACAACGTGTCACATTAATGAGCTCCACTCTGTTATCAGTCTTAGATAACTACTTTATATGTACACATCTAATTACGGATTTTCACAGATGTCCTCATCTTCCGTAACACTGGATTTGTGTCTTCTAAACCTCGCTGGTTTAGAATTACACATTTTTATTTATAGTTTTGTTATATATTTATTGTACATAACTAGGATTTAACAATGGTGTGTTTCATGATTTAAGATTCTTTTTCCTGTAATTATTTTTCCATTTCAGGCAATGATCAGAGCCAGAGCCCACCGA
This sequence comes from Zonotrichia leucophrys gambelii, assembly GCF_028769735.1. NCBI lineage: Eukaryota > Metazoa > Chordata > Aves > Passeriformes > Passerellidae > Zonotrichia > Zonotrichia leucophrys. Next base: position 79,392,575 of record NC_088169.1, read on the forward strand.
TCTGAGGGTGATGCTCTGGTTGCAGCCTCCAGTGATGAAGATTCCATGGATATAGAGAGGATGGGCACTAGCAATCCGAGTGATGGCCTTTCTTCAACACTGAGCCGAGGAAGGGGTCGGGCAAGAGGCAGGGCAAGAGGTGCAAGAGGACAAAATTCAACAGCAAGAGGTTCATCTCGAAGAGGAAGAGGTAAGAAAAACTTTGCACTCCTTGTAATGCAGTTCCTGACTTTTTTTCTTTAAAAGTTGACTCTTTTCTGATGCTTCCATCAAATGGAAATTTGCTGCTTAAGAACTACTGGAAAAAAACTCTTCTCAAATACTTGGGGTATCCTATTACATAAAATTACTGCCTTACAAGGCTGAAGTTGGGACTTTTTCACTGTGATTAAAAGAAAAATATCATGCTTCCCTGCTGTGGAAACATAGCATACTCCTAAAAGATGCATTCTTGGGAAGTTCTGTGCGATGAAGTGCATGGATAGACCTTTGTTACTGCTAAAGATAATGCATTTGATCAGTGTAAAGAGGAGGTACATCTCTTTACTAATCATCTCTCCTAATGTAATTTACAGGAGACTTTATTGTTTCTAGTGACTGACAGTAGAGGGAGTGTTTCTTAAGCAAAAAGAGTTAAATAGCTCCTGCACTGAGTGTGATTGTACACTTTTGCAGTGGTACTTCCTTTACAGTTGCACTTTCACTGAGTACATATATATATATATATATATATATATATGTAAATAAGTGACTCCTTTGAGTTATCTCAGTAGTATGCCCAAATGTGTGAGTGGGTTGAGTTCAAATGAAGGCTGTCATCTTGCCTCTGATTTTGTTAGTGCTTTTAAACTAGTTCTGTGAGCCTGTGCTCCACCACTGTTGTGATCCCATCAGAGGAGAGCCCTCTGTGTTAAGAGGTTGTGTCTGGGGACCTTTGAACAGTTGTCCCAGAGCAGTTCTTCTGCATGTAGGGAGGGCTATAATTCAAGGAGAAAGTGAGGAGTAAAGAGGATTGTAGATTTTTTTAAAGTGACTAAGTGACTTCCCGCTCAGTAATAATAGACTAGAGAGGAAAAAAAAAACCTGCTGAACAGATTTGCATTTTGTTTGTTATATCTACAGGAACCACTAGCCAAGAGTCAGCTTCTGGCAGCAGATCCTCCAAGCCTGTATCTGTTCCGGGCAAAAATATGTCTATCCTGGATGGTAGGCCTGTGATCTATCTTTACTCTCCTCAAATTGTAGTGAAGCTGTTTGTTCAATGATGAAGTGCTTTAATTGCCTTTTATTCTGTCAGTCAATTTCAGCTGTGAGAGATTATTTCAGCAGTAATGAAATATAATAATTAACAGTGATGAGAGAAAGAAAAACGAAAAGGAAAAAAATTAGTGATATTCTTCTGTCATGGGGTAAAATGGAATGTGCTAGATCTGCAAATAGGAAACATATTACATAATGCAGTTTCTTAAGGAGTATGCATAGAAAGAATGCGTCTTAATATTTTAGGCAGAATTTTCCTCAGGGGATAAAAAGTTACATTTGACTGATGTTTACAAGTTAGTCAGCTTTAATGCTGATCCATGTAGCCTTACATTGTAGTGAGTTTTGTAAATTCCAGTTTTTACTAGAGAAGAAAACCTTATCTTTAAGCCACCTACATATGTGAGAGTAGCTGTTCCTTGCTGTAGAGGAAAGGCACTGAGTAACCAGCATAGGTCATCTGAGAATTAAAGAAAAAAATACTACACATAAACCCCTCAGAAAATACACCAAGGTAGACTGAATTTTAAATTATTCAGCAAATTACCTTAATTGTAAATTGGTCAGCAAATGAAAGACTGCAGAGAAATGAATTTTAGCAGGGGTGTTCATAATTAGCCTGTTAGATATACAGGAATTTCAGTCACAGTAATATTTTTTGCATCCTCTTAACCAGCATTACTGATGGTTTTTCAGCCAGACTGGGAACCTGCAGCTGCACAGAGGGTTATAGCCCTGGGCTGACAGACTTAATTTATGTTTTGGTTTGGTTTGTTTGTTTTACAGGGGTTTTTGCAGTGGAAATGCATGCTAGGCACATGTTAAATAAGAAGTGTATAATGTTGTTTGTATTTGATTGTGTGAGCATTTTAAAAGTATTGCATATGTTTTATTCCAGTCTTTAGGTCTTCCAAAACAGACCACTCTTCAAATTCGTTCCAGTCTTACTCTGAGGTAAGCACCTTGTTGTATGAGTGAAGTTGTGCTTTTACTGTTGATTTTAAGAATAAATACACAGTCAAAGCATTAGCCTAAATCAGCAGATGTTCCCAAACTATCAGTTCCAGCTTTAAGTTTCTACATATTAATCTGTAGACCTTTTGTATCCTTTTTTTGTTATGGTGTTTGTCTGAGAGAAGCCATGCTTTATTTGTGGCCATAGCCTAAGATACAAGGTGTCTATACATGAGTGTTTTGGTGGGTTGTGCTAGGTCAAAGATGTGAAGAATAAACTTGTGCTGTATTTGCTAATTTGTGCAGTTCTAGCCTGGAGCCCTCTCAAGTGTATATTATTCTAACTAAATAGGTGTATAGTTGGAAAAAACCCAGAGTTTCTGTGCTAGAATGCTGACACATTATGCACTCTCTCTGTAAGGAGAAATTCTGTGGAAAAACTTTATACTTTTTTTTTCCAGGATATTATAGATATTGATTCTGATCCAGAAGATACTTCTTTTGTTCCTTCTTCCAAAATAAATCAAAGGTCAGTATGTTTGCTTCATGAATGCAATATATGCCTTATTTTTGGCTAGCAATTGGCAGTCAAAGGGTCTGATTGACTACCAGATTTTTAGGAAAGTCACTGCACTGCTAAGAAAATTTATATAAATTTTTGCTTGCTAATATGGGTTATCTTTTTGTAACAGAAAAAATTAAATTACTGATTGAGGTCAACTTGATCAGAACTTTAGTATGAAGATGTTATTTTAAGAGTTTGTATTGTTCTACTTATTGTTATGCCTGTTTATTTTTATTTTGTGTATTGGTGGTCCAACTCTTAAGTTAAAAGAGAAGTTATTGGAATGTCTGGTGACTGAGAACATGCTGGTGCCATTTTTTTTCTCTTTGTATGTTTCAAGGTTGCCAGCTACGTCTTCACATAGTAAAAGAGGTTCACAAAGCCAAGCATCTAGAGGAATTGAGTATGAGTCAGATGAGGTATGGTATATAGTACTGTTTTTTCATTTTATTTCATGTAAGTTTCTATAGCTCACTGTTTTACACCTATTTGAATAAAGCATTTCAGAGTGAAATTGAATTTATTATTTTTTTCACTAACAGGGCTAGATTATTGCAGCCAAGTACCTACATAATTACCAAAAATAAGGCTAGAAAAGTACCTCAGAAAAATACCCGATCCTTTTTCCCTTCAATTTGTAATCAGTGAATTGTCATTACTGAAATGTGGGCCTGGAATTGCCTGGGAGAGAAAGTAATTATAATCTCTTCTAGTGCTTAGCTATATCCTTTCATTTAGTTATATATTTTATTCTTCTAAGAAGGAAGATTTTTTTTTTTTTGCATTTAGAAACAGCAATTTTCAGGGCATATTATTATTGCAAATTACCTAGGTACACTTCTTAAAAAATTTAAAACACTGTCTTCAAGTCTAATATGTCTGTTCTTGCAGTGTATCTTTGAACTGCTAGGAAATGATTTCTTCCATAATGAAACAAGTAGAACTTTTTACACAGTTTTGCACTGAATAGAAGACATTATTCTGTCAAGCACTGTGCAGTTTGTTTTCAGAGTCTGTCCTGCATGCTCAGAATCCATTCCTTAACAGTGTCAGGTGGTGGCCACTTCAGAGAAAAGACTACATTGTTGTCTCTTCTCCCCGCTGTGCTATCTCTTCTTGTACCTGGAATGAAACCTACATGTTTGCTTGAATATGCAAAAATAAACAGTATTTTTAATTCATACAAATATTAGTAAACTATGATGTGCAACGTGTTTATAGACATAATTTAACTGAGGAATGTGCTGCTCATTTACAACTGAAATATAGATTGTACCTTATGTCAAAGTAGCTGTTCTGGTCATATTGACATAAACTTCTATTCTCTGCACACATCTCACACTGGCTTCTAAGTTAATAAATGACCTCTTTCCTTTCAAAACCAGGTCTGTCAGAAAACATGGAATAGTATGGCTAGGCTTTCTAGTTTGAACTAAAGGTGACTTTGCTTTTTTATGACTTGTAACACCTGCTAATTTTAGTAATGTGTGTCTCTTTGGAAACTGCAGGATGATCCGTTCATGAGTTCTGCACCGTCAAGAAGAGCTAAGTGATTTCTGACTCACTGTGCGAGAGAGAGTGGAAGTTTGTGAAGAAAATGGAAAACAGTTTGCAAAACTTTGTCTATGTGATATTTCCCTGTAAATGATGGCTTGCCTTCCATTTTCACTTCTGTGTAATGGTTTGGTTTGGTTTTGTTGGTTTCTTTCAGCGGCACCAAATTTGCTGTAATGTCTGTTACATTGCTTGATGCACTAGGCTAGAAGGGCTCATATTCTAAAGTACTGCCTGAAAGTGCAAGTTCTTTCTAAAGCTCTGAAACTCTGTATTCTTTTTAAGATGATAATAAAAATGACAGTTATATCTTTTCTATAAAACTCCATCTGTGGTTTGAATTTTGCAGAGAAGGAAGTTTATAGTCTGCAGGTATGAATATGGACACAGTGTCAGTACGGTGGAACTTGTACTTACCTGCAATCTGGTGTGAATACAGTTGAAAACTCTGAGTTCAGAGTCATAGTTTGACACAAGGATGTGATTTTCAGTATTGAAGCTATAAAATGTCTTAATGATTTCAAGTCTACCAAGAGAACCTAAACCCAGTATTGCACAGTTATTAAACATTATTAAGTTATTATACATTACAAAGTTATTGCTAAAGTTATTATATATAATTAAAGTTATTATTATATTATAAAGTTATTAAGATGTTACACACATCTTAGGAAAATATTTTAGCTGAATGTGTATGAATAATAGGAATCATATCAAAGGCTCTCTCCCTTTTTGTAGGTTTTTTTTTTCAGTCAGCTGTCAGATTCACAGTGTCTTTGTGTTTTACCTGTGGGAGATGCTTTGTGTTTTATCTATGGAAGATAAACATAGCAGCCTTCACTTCAGGGGAAAACATGTAACTGGAGTGTGCAGAAAGACTGTACTGTAAAGAGATGCTTGTCCTAAACATTAATGTGATTGATTATACAAGGGGGCAAGATGCTCTGAAAATCAACATGATTTCTCAGTGGTCACACTGGATAATTTTTTAAAAAATCACTTTTCACCCATGTAATTTCAATTCCCCTGCCCCAGAAAAGCTCAAAAATTCATTAAAGCCATAGTAGTGAAAGATTGTTCCCAGGAGCAGGGGCAGGGGCAAAAGCACACTGTGCTGTGTATTTAAAAAGAAAAAAAAAGGCATTATTCCTCTTTTTGAACACTTCCAAACTTTTTCGCATGTCTAGCTGACTTTTTTATATTCTTCTTATAATCTTTTATTCCCACCAAGCCTGTTTTCTAATTTGTTATAATTTTGTTAAGAGTATTCTTGCAAAGGTATTTTTGATGACTTTTTTATTACCTGAATTCGTGATCCATCCATATAGCTTCATTTCAAACATTATTTTTTTCACTTTAGAAATGGCATAATCTCACAGGCACCTTTTATAAAAACCGTGTTCAGCATGCCAAATCCTGACATTTCTGTGCAGCTGCCTGTTTTACTGTTGGAGTGCTGGGGATTGATGAGCAAGGGTGAAGTTGGCAGAAACAGGTACCAAGCTGCCAAATCTGTTATAGCCTGTTCTCTAGTAACAACCAAACATAGGTGAGCTGCTTAAACAGCTCATACTGGAGCGTGTTTTAAATACAAAATTGAATCAGAAAGGTGTTGTGAAGCAGAGAAAGGCACACCAGCAACATGGGAGACACCTGACACAGAGAGCTTCCACTGGGCTTTTCCATAACCCTTTGTGGGTATTTTGGGGGTGCCTGTCCAGAGTGGCTGGACCACCTCCTCTGGATCACAAGACAGAGAATGCAGCTCAGAGGAGAGTGGGCTTGAACTGACTGAGGGGAGAAGATTCCCATCCTGCAGCAGCTTGGCTTAGGAGGTAAGATACCCTGCTGTCCTGGGTGCACCTCATCTTCAAAGCTCTATCTACATCTGCAAGGGTACCCTACTAGAAATTAAGGATTAGATTAAGGGGCATAAATAAACAAAGCTGATAATTTTTGCTGAAATACAGATTATAGTACAGGAGAAGAGGATGTAATAGATGTGAAACAATAAGAGCTGGTGTTTGAGTGGCAGAAGAGGGAATGCCTTTACACACTGGCCAGTGGTGCTGGAAGGGAGAGGGGGACTTGGGAGCTGCTGGAGCAGCATAGCAAGCAGGGGAGACATATGCCATTGACCCTTCTGTTCTCATCCCAAACATATAAGAGCACTGCTCTGTCCTACTGTTTTCTTGAGCCTTTATTTGAGACTGGTTTCCTGGCAATGCTTCTGAGTGGGACGTTTCTTCTCTCTGAATGGTCAGGTGTGACTGCCACCTTAGCAGCTCCAGCAGGCCCACCGGAAAGCTTTCTCTGAGACAGCTGAATTGCCTGAAGAGCTTAAATTGTTCAATTTAATGGAAGAAACAGACTGTGGCAGCAGTGTGCAGAGTAGCTCCATGGGTTGTCTATTCTGCTTGTTCTATTGTGTCCAGCTCCTGAGGAGTGGTGAAGAGAAGGCAGCCTGAGCAGTTCACTGAGGCAGTCCCAAACATCTTTTGGAAGAGTTGTTGTCCCCAGTGAGTGACAATCTTATAATAATACAAGCTTTTCAGATAGTGGTCATTTAATTAATGGTTAAGTAAAGCCTTTTATGCATAACACCAGCTCTGGCTGGGGTTAGTTGGCATGACCCAAGCAGATCTGTCCTCAGCAAAGGTGCAGCACTGTACATGTGCACTTGGGAAGTGGCACATCTTTCTGTGTAAGATTTGTGGGTCTTGGTCTCTTGGTCCTGATTTTCAGTTTCCTGCTGTGTTTTGTGGGAGAGGCAGAGGGAACACACATGCTGCTATTTCATTAATGCTTGGGAAGAGCATACAGCTTCTTTTGCTTTGGATACTGGACTCACTGGGCTGGGACAGTTCCTGTTCTGTGTCCTGTATAATCACATCTTTGTAACTACCTCTATTCCTACAAACCCTACAAGGCAGTTTCACATCAGACTTTTATTCCTTTGGCTGAGAGGAAATACCTGCCAAGGGGAAACTTGAGTATTCCATGTTTCTCTGAAAGAAAAAATGTCATTGGAAAAATACTCTTAAGTACAATGAGGCAGCTTGTTAATTACAGTTCATCTGTTACATTCTATTCTATTCTATTCTATTCTATTCTATTCTATTCTATTCTATTCTATTCTATTCTATTCTATTCTATTCTATTCTATTCTATTCTATTCTTTATGCTAAGAAATAAGCTGAAACTTGCCTGCCAGACCTGTAAAATGGCTCAGATTTGACCTGTCCTGAGAGAGCAGAGCTGGCACATGTGCTGTTGGTGAATAAACAGCATGGAACTTGCTTGAGCTGGGCTGCTGGTAGAGAAAACAGATTCTGACATCTGAAGGCAGTGATTTTGCCATTCTCACAGATGTACTTAGCTCGGAGTAGTGCCCGGGAGCGCAGCTGCATGGAAAAGCAGCACGTCAGAGCACAAATTATGTCATGCAGCCCAATGACTGCAGAAGATCCCGGCTCGGAGCTCGCCTGGGGATATAAAGCCGGCTGAAGGACAAGAGCAGCGGCGAGCTGAGCGGGAGAGCAGCACATTGCGGGAGGCAGGAGCATCTCCTGGCTCCCCGTGTGCCGTGTTTGCTGCCCCCGGGCGCGCCGGGCTGAGCGAGGCGGGAGCGGCTCTCCCGGCGCCCGGAGCGAGTTCTGCTCCCGCCAATGAGCCCTTCCAGCACCGCAGGAGCGGAGCAGCGGTCCAGAGATGTTGTCCTGTTTTGTCTGGCTCACCCTCCCCGACTTGGTTACCGCCTTTGTGAGCCCAGGAAAGTTGCCCCTCAACGGGAGCCTTGAGAAGACTTTCGTAGTCCCCAACGTGTCGGGTTTCTTTTCCTGGGATAATGACAGCCTGGCCGACTGGCGGAGCTTTGTGGACAGGAGCCGCTACGGAGCGGAGTCGCAGAGCGCCACGGTGAAAGCCCTGCTCATCGCGGCGTACTCCTTCATCATCGTCTTCGCCCTCTTCGGCAATGTCCTGGTCTGTCACGTTGTCATCAAGACGAAGCGGGTGCACTCTGCCACCAGCTTGTTCATCGTGAACCTGGCTGTAGCCGATATCATGATCACGCTGCTCAATACACCTTTCACGCTGGTAAGAGGGGGCAGAGATGCCTGGGATGCCCACCCCGGAGGGAAAATAAGCACCTCAGCATCCTCGGACATGGTGCAGACTGGGATGGGGAGGGGGAGGATGCACCACCACAACTTCCCCCATGACTAAAGTAAATTTCTCTGGGCCTCTACAGTGCCATAAAGGTGCTTTGGTGGTTTTTCCTGCTTTACACTGCTATGGGCAGTGTGTGGACATTCTGCAGATAGCTGTCCACTCCAAATTACAGCTATTGGAGTTGCCTTTGGAAAACGCCTCATGTATTTTTCTTCTCTGGTTCATGTTATCTAGCTGAAGATTGGAAATTACGCATTTTTTAAATGTGGCCCTGATAGTACTTGAGAAATAATAGCTTTGAAGTGAGTGCTTAGTACTTTGTAGCATCTGATCTTTTTTTTTCCCCTTCTTTTTTCTAAAGTATTTTGAAAACAAGGCTATAAACCTCTTGAAAAAATTAAATGCTTAGCATTGTTTAACAAGCTGTTCTGAAAAGCTGTAGTTTGCCTGAAGTGAGATAAGGTGTACAGGTCAGCCCTATCCCATGAGTGGAGGTTAAAAGGAACAGCAAATGTATTGACTGAATAGTGAGGCTGCAGAAGGATACACTGTAAATAAAACAGAACAAACAGCTTTTTGTGCAGCACTGCTGTATTGTTCAGGAGGCCACTGAGCAGCAGTAACCTGCCTCTTCAGTGTTCATATAATTATACAATTATACGAAGAATCTGCTATCTAATATGTGTCTTTTACACAGCACAGGAGATTGTGTACTGGAGGTGTACCTAAAAGCAGTTGACAAGTGCACAAAACTAATGGTCTTCTTTTTTAGGTTCGTTTTGTGAACAGTACCTGGATCTTTGGGAAGGGGATGTGCCATGTCAGTAGGTTTGCACAGTACTGCTCCCTCCACGTCTCTGCCCTGACCCTTACAGCCATTGCTGTGGACAGGCACCAGGTGAGCCCTCTCTGAAGCAGAGAGATGGAAAGCTTGGGAGGGCATAAGTAAACTGAGAAGGACGATCCCATGTCCTTTGCCTTTCAGCTCCCAGGGTACCGTAAGATTCATGAGAAGCTGACAGGGTAGGGGGACAGTTCTTGTTGTCAGAATAGTTTCAAACCCACAGCCAGGTAGGAGATATCCATCACCTAGCTGTCTCTTCCAGCTGAGTAAAGGGAGCTTTTTATGCAGCAGATAATCCAGTAGCAGTAGCAGCAGTAGCTCTCAAACAAGGTGAAAGATCAAGATCCTGATTGGAATTCATGTGGACAACTCTCCTTTGAGGTGGCTTGTCCAGCACTAGGGTTGTAAAGGACATCCTGGTTAACTTTCTCAGCTCTATCTCCTGATGTTCTGAGATGTCCCACCTCCTGTTACCCTGAATACTGGAGATCTGACTGTAGCACACTGGTGTTTGTCACAAGCAGAGCTGTAGCTTGCTGTTGATAATGGGCTCAAAGCCAGAGAGATTTGGGTATTATCAGCTTGGAGTCACCCAACAACCACCCAAAACTGTTTACAGTTGGCATTTTCTGCTAGGAAAATTGTTTCCAGAAAAGGCACTCACTATCAGAAGCATTCCCATGGAGGTCTGGTTAAACCCTTTGGTTCTTTGGGTCATGGATAGTGAAGAGTTTAAGACTTTTTTCTCCAATTTTTTTTTTTTTTTTTTTTTTTTTTTTCGTGAAGGAAATTGAACCTGGTAATGAACATGTGTTAACAGCTCCTGGTATGCAGTTTTTCCCACCTAGATGAAAGTACTGAAATTTGAGGGTAGGAACTAGGATCTAACTTGAACCATATTTCATGGTGTTAAAATTCAGGTTTTCATGTACAGCTTACACTCATTGGGAGCTGGGTGATGGCTGCACTGCTTGCATGCTAAATTACCACATTAAGTAATAGATTTCAGGCTGGAAGGTTGTATGGAAAAAAAAAAAGTATAATTTTTAAATTTTTTCCAGAAATGTAATAAGCCTAGATTTTGGTTTATTTTGCACAGGTTATAATGCACCCCCTGAAACCTCGCATATCTACTGGAAAAGGTGTTATGTACATCTCTGTAATCTGGATCATGGCAACTTGTTTTTCCCTACCACATGCTATCTACCAAAAGCTCTTTACCTTTGAATACAGGTAAGGATGTGCTCTGCTTTCCTCCACAGTCTTCCTGGAGGCCAAACTCTGAGCAGTCATACTTTGGTATATTCTACTGAAAATCTTGAACATATGTTAAGGTCAGCCAAACCTGGATCTAAACTACAATTTTCATCCAATTCCTTCCACAATGTCTGATATCCTGTCCTTTTTATTCTTAAATATTTTATCTTTATTCTGTTCCATTAACCACATGAAACAGGCTAAGAAGTTAGAGGATCTGGCTTGATCCTTTACTTCTAGGCACTGGCATTTTGTGCCATATACCAATCTGGCCTGTTTGGGCAGACCAGAAATGGGAAATAAAAAAGCCCAACCTACCAACCAACCAAACAGAAACCCACTAAAACCCATGAGGTTTTAATCTAGTCTTTTGCTCTAGGAAAGTACGTAAATCTGTCTCAGCTGTCAAGAGCCTTAGTATTTGGAAAGTGCTTTAATGAGGGAAAGGTCCTTAATATGTGCAGAAAATGTGTTCCTATTTGCCAAAGGACAGAAAATAAAAAACTGCTTATATGCAGCTGGAAATTTTGTAATTGATGAAATTCATAAAATTATCATAAGGTCATGAATGCCCATAAGAAATTATCACCGCATTGCTCACTGGCTTAGATCCTTGAAGAGCAGAGCTCTGCTCAGCTGTGACATTTGTGAGATAAACACAGTGTTTGCTTTCAGGCCCTGTGGCAGGAGCCCTCTCCCAGCTGGGTCCTTGTTTCTGATGTACTTATCCCGCCGTGCCTGGCCATATGTGCCTCTCATGCTGTCCCATCTCTCCGTTTGCAGTGAGGATGTCACCCGGTGCCTGTGTCTGCCAGATTTCCCTGAGCCTGCTGACCTCTTTTGGAAGTACCTTGATTTAACAACCTTCATTCTGCTCTATGTCCTGCCCCTTCTGATCATCTCCGCTGCCTACGTGACGGTGGCAAAGAAGCTCTGGCTGCGCAACGTCATCGGGGACGTCACTGTTGAGCAGTACTTCGTCCTTCGCAGGAAGAACAAGAAGACCATCAAGATGCTGATGCTCGTTGTCGTCCTCTTTGCAGTCTGCTGGTTCCCCTTGAATTGCTATGTCGTGCTCCTCTCCAGCCAGACCATCCACACCAACAACGCCCTGTACTTCGCCTTCCACTGGTTTGCAATGAGCAGCACCTGCTACAACCCCTTCATCTACTGCTGGCTCAATGACAGCTTCCGATCAGAACTGAAGGTTTTGCTCAACATGTGCAGAAAAGCCCCCAGGCCCACGGAACAGAGGCTTCCCTCCACAGTCCCAACCTACCAACTGGCTTGGCCAGAAAACGGCAACTTCAAGAGGTTGCAGGCCTCTCATGTCCTTCCACCATCCTCCAACATCCAGTCGGGAAAGACAGACATCTCTGCAGTTGAGCCAATAGTAGCTGTGAGCTAAACAGTGGCCTTGGACTGCACATAGATTTGGCAAGAGCTAAAATGGTGGGAAGATGTGGAGCCCTGGCCACACAACAGGTGATAAAGCCAAGAAGGAGGTTCTGCAGGAGGCAGTATGAAAGAGCTGCATGTTTGATGCAGGCTGGTGACAATGGTGAGGAGGCCCTAGAGGGGAGAAAGTAAACTCTTCCCAGGAAGGAACTTTTGTCTTTGCCAAGGTGACTTTGGACTGACTTGCAGGATGGGGTTCTCTGCATGTGTGTTGCTGTAACCTGCATGACTAAGCCTTTTTAGAACTAGGACTCTGTGTTTTGCTGGTACTTAAACAACATTTTCATTACATCAGATCTCCCTTCCCCTTTCCTGAGTCTTCTTGTAGCAACATGGAAATGGTTGAGGTGTAGACCTTTAGGTTAGTATCTGAGATCCAGCGCAACTGGGTAGAAAGCATTCTTTCTGAACTGGGGTCTGAAAAGTCAAGACCTGTTCAGAATGAAGGAAGAGATCTATTCCATAATTTGTGTGTGTGTAAATACGCTTGCAGAAGTGGAGGATATGATAGACTTTGATAAATAGGAGCCTCTTACATCACAGGCACTTTTTCTAAGATAGCTTTGAAGAAAACTGGATGCCTATTCTTCAAGTAAGTCAATGGTTTTTCTTCTAATAGATAACTAAACCCAAAAAACATATAAAAAGTTGGACATAACATTCACAGTTGGAGAATGGATAATTAAGTCCTATTGTGGGTTTGGACTAGAACCTTTTATCAAAATATCTTTTCATCATTGTCAAGTTGCAGCTAGAGGATCACACAATTTGAATTTTTAACTTGCCTTTGAATGTTGCTCTCTTACCCTGTAAACCACCTGTGTACTAGGGAGAATATATTTTCATGAGGGCACTGGCATTGTGCCAGCGTCAAACCATGACAACTTGTCACTTCAGACATTTGGGACATTTCATTCCAGCTAAGATGTTAGCACTCTGGAATCAGTTCATAAATTACCTGCTTTGAGAGAAGAGATGGTATCTCTGATAGCAAGTAATAAAAATGGAACATTTGTCTGCAACTTATCCTCTGGTTGTACAATTTTGGTGCATTTAAGGATAGCTGAGATGTGTCCTATTTGGCTAAGTGGCTAAGAAAATTCATGACTGCCAAGTGTCTGAAGTAGATTTCAGAACTCAATGTTCTTAGCAGAAGAAAATATGGGTTTGAAAAAATGGTGTTCTAAAACCTGTACCTTATATAGCACAGAAAACAAATACTTCCTTGTGCTGTGGAAATTAGCCTGAATATCACACCAGGATGACCCCTTCCACATTTAATTTGCAGTATTCAGCAGTGAAGTGAGAAAAATCTTATTATAAATGGAAAAATAAAAGAGTGAAGCTGTTTTTCTCAGTGTCCTGTAATAAACTGACAGTTCTGAAATTATTTTAAGCCTTGTGCAGAGTTTTCACACCTCAGCATGTAAAGAGACTGAAATATCTACCACTCCTTGCAGCTAACCTGCCCTTGCACAAGTGGTTATCACTCTCTTACTGTGAATCCAGTGCTACTTTACTGCCCTTTATCAATGCCTCTGGAGTCAGAATATTTTGTATCACTGATATCACTGATCTGCAGAGTCAAATCTTTCCTCCTTTCTTCTTTGACCCCTTACACCAAGTCCGATTTCCTCCCTCAACACTTGCAGCACATCAGCCCTGAATTGTTCAAGGAGTTGAACTGGATGATCATTGTAGGTCCCTTCAAATGAACTATTCTATTCTATTCTATTCTATTCTATTCTATTCTATTCTATTCTATTCTATTCTATTCTATTCTATTCTATTCTATTCTATTCTATTCTATTCTATTCTATTCTATTCTATTCTATTCTATTCTATTCTATTCCCCAGTTGTGCAGAGCTTGTGAACCATGCTCCCCATTGCAGTGGCAGCAGAATCCAGCACTTTACTAGCAAATAAATCTCTGAGAATGCCAAGTACCTCAGTAAGATATCCTTTCTTTCGAGGCTGAAAGAAACATCTTAAGATTCACAGGTTTTGAGTGCAGTTGTCATCCTGCTATATATGAAGAACACTGCAGTAACTCCAGTAGACAAAATCCTCAAATGCCTTCTCAAATGCTCCTGGTGAGTCTGAGTGAGGCTCCTGCAGTTACAGCTCTGCATCCTGCACCCCTGCACTGGGTGGCAAACCTTTCTCCTCCAGGCTCTGCTCAATCCTGAATCTGGGCACAAGGGGGGATGCAAGAAGTTGAAGCTGTTTGATTTGAATCAAAGGAACAGGAGGGATGGACTGGATGAAAGGAAAAGAAGAGCTAGATTGGACAGTGAACTTCAGGAGCCTGTCCAGGAATGAACAGGTGGCTGGTGGCCAGCAGAGGTACAAGTCTCTGAGAGACTTGGACAGCATGGAAGAGAGGGACATGATTAAAGCCCTGGAAATGGTGTCCTTGGAAACTGTACATCATACACTGTGTGTGCTACAAAGTGCTTAATGTGGTACAGCTTAATTTTGAATAATCAGCTATTTTTCATTTTCTTCATGTCTGATTTGGGATTCTGGACAGACATTTGGCATTCACCAGTGCTGCTGAAATCAGTGGGGGGGGTTGCGTTCTGCGCACAAAGTGCAGTATGATGCAAAATACTCAAAAAATTTTACACTTTGGGCAATTTAACTTGGGTATGCAGACTTCATAGGTATTTTTCCATTCTACCCCATCTCTCTTGCAGACCAGAGGGTTCTTTTAAAATTCTAATACAGCCATTGGTTCATAAACTTCATTCAGATGCCATCTTGGTGGGTGTGAAGGGAGGATGTGAGTGTGGATATAATGAGACACCTGTACAGGATGGAGATTGATTATCTTCAATTTTCCATTTAGTGTGTCTTTGCTTGCTGTAGCTGGAGTTTTTGATCTCTTTTGAATTTGAGAGGTGTTGCAGGAGGCACTGAACAGCTATTCATTGCAGATCTGCATAGCCCAAGAACAGGTGTATTTTACTAGTGTTTTATTCATTTTCTCTGTAGAAAGATGCAGAGACCTTGCAAGGGAACACAGACAATGCCATAATGTATTTTGCAGCTTGTGCTATTCTGAATAGCACTCAGGGAAAAACAAATCCTTGAAACCACCTCTTGCTTTTACACATAAAAGGAGGACAACTCTTCGAAGCATACTGAGATCACATAAGAAGAAGATGACAAATTTGTCCTGAACAGAAGAAAAACACTTCACCTCTGATTGGTGTTGTTTCTAACTGCAGGGCAACCCACTTCTTCTCCTGTCAATGTGGATTGAATTTCTCCACTGAGCTGATGGAGATGAAAAGGCAACTGCTTAAAATATAGTGATGTCCTGTAACTTCAGGAATAGTAATTCCATTGTCTCTCTGGCATTTTCAAAGGATACCATCTCCAGGCTGTCTTTATTTACTTCCACCCTTCTTATAGAAAACGTGCTGGGAGATTCCAGAGACTTCAAAATCACAGTTTTCTGAGAAGCACAAACCTCTAATTTCTTCAATTAATATATTGCCTAGCCACCACTAGCTGTTACAAACACGGTTTTTATATCTGGCAGGCACTGATCTCTCCTCTCTGGTGACCAGGGACAGGACACAAGGGAATGGCCTGAAGCTGAGTCCAGGATAGTTTAGGCTGGATATCAGGAAAAGGTTCTTCACCCAGAGGATGGCTGGGCCTTGGAACAGGATCCCCAGGGAAGTGGTCTCAGCACCAAGCCTGACAGAGCTTTGTTGTCCAAAGGAGCATTTGGACAGCACTATCAGGCACAGGATATGATTCTTGGTGTGTCCTGTGCAGGGTCAGACGGATCCTGATGGGTCCCTTCCAACTCAGGATATCTTATGAATATTTTATTTGGGGACATCTTAAATATTTGCATATTAAATGTGAAACTTCATGATGTATTTGGATGCAGTTTGGGTAGAACACGATTAAGAGTCTGGCTATGAACTGCCTAGAACTCATGAATGGATTGCTCCACAAGACCACGATATCATTGCTGGCTACAGACTTGTCTGCTTGTTCCAAATTTCAGGCTACATTTGTGCACTGAAGCTCCCTAGTAGGGAGCTTATGGTGGCCTTAGCAACAGCTGCATGAAGCTGTACAGCTCTGGGGTGTGAACAGGGACATCTGCACAGCACTGAGCTGTGACCTGTGCATGCACTCTGTTGTTTCAAGAGCTCCAGGGATGTCATAGTCCTCTAAGCAGACTGACCTAGAAACTGCATGTGGACACACAGAGAGAGCTTTAGAATAGCAGTTTCCCAGGAGACTGAGAATAACTATTATTCACATCTGCCTTATTCATTCAAAGCCCTTGAGTGCTGGTGAATGCAGCCAGGTCCCTGCTGATGCAGTCTGCAAGCCTTGCGTCGGGGCAGCGGGCTGTGAACACTCTGCACCCAGGAAGGCACCTACACCACCCTACAGCTCCTGGAGGCTTGGCTGGAAGTGCTGTGCCTTCCCACAGCCTCAGTGTCCAGTCCTGGTGGCTGATGACTTGCTGTTGAACTTCCTTGTGCCACCGAAGGGAAATGAGGATGGGATCCTGCTCTGCTCTCCCCATCCTGCACAGCCCAACAGAAGGGCAGCCCCTGCTCCTTCCTGGGGGTGGCACAATGGGTTTGGGAAAAGGTCTGGACTGGCACTAAAGAAGCAGGGAAATTATTTAGCCCATCCTTTTTTTCCTTCTGGGTGCAATGTCCCCCATAGGCTGTCCTCTGGCTTCCAAGTTTGAAGGGATTTCTGAGTCATGGTGCAATGAAAATTTCCACCTCTTGCCTTAGGCTCAAAGCCATTTAATGATAGTTAGAGAGGCAGAGGTGAATCCAGTGATCATCACAATGTCCTGACCAGGAAAAAAATTGCCTTTATCTATAAAACAAATGAGTGCCTCCTGGCCAACTGACACAGTTTATAAACTGAGTGTGGATAATCCCTTTGGCCACTTTGGGTTAGCTGTTCAGGCCATGTCTCCTGCCAGCTTCTTGTGCACCTGCTCTTTGGCAGAGCTTGGGAAACTGAGAAGTCCTTGGCTTAGGGTAAGCACTGATCAGCAACAACCACAACATCAGTGTGTTATCAGTATTATTTTTGTACTGAGTCCAAAACATCGCATTGTGCCAGCTACTAAGAAACAAGTAACTGTATCCTGGATGAAACCAGGGCACCGATTAAATAACTGAAGGTCTAATAATTGATTCCTGGCTCTAAGGTGTTAGCTTACTTATTTTCACAACATGCAGGGTGAGGTCCATCCAGAGCAGATATGTGGTGGCACAAGTGCTTGACTTTTAGCCCCTGAGGTCACAGGGATATGACGATTTTAAGACATAGTTACATTTTTGTAGGCTTTTTTTCAGTTAAAAACACTATGATGTCATAGGTTTGTCAGAGGTCACCAGTTTTTACCAATATGAAGGACAGGTATCAGATGTTCTAAAAGCACATCATCAGCCTCTGAAACTTGGTGGAATATGCCAGAGGAACCATTTAGGGTGGTGATAACCAAATTGTTATGGTCTCATCCCTAGTGATTTTTGGAAGTTGCTCTAGAAGTGAAGTATTTGCCCAGAATTTGTCTGAAGACACGGCTCAGGAATGATATGACACTTGAACAAGGAGGACAGCAAGGAGCAAACCCTTGAGCTTTGTACCCAGCATTCCTGTTCAGCAGTGCAAACACATTCCAAGGGAAGCAGACAGTAGCCTTAGGCTCTGTTTCTCATCCTGCAGCTCAGATTCCCAGCAGAGAGGCCTCCTTCCGAACTGTGCAGCAGCACAGATTTCTCTCATCCCAACTGAGCTCAGATGAGAGGGGAAAAGCAAACAAAGCCCCCAGTTCCTCTGCTGCTGAATGGGAGATTTCACTGCTGTTGGTTTAGGTACATGAAGTTTGTAAGTGTGCAAGAGCTAAAGCAATTCAAAGGTAGCACAAGCAGGGTGAGCCCAGGCTGTTTTCATCCCTGGACTGCTTACCCATTCAAATGCCTTCCAAGGCACCCAGCACTTTCCCTGGACTCTGTGGGGAAAGCAAGGATCTGACTTAAGGGGACGAACTCAGCAGCCCCTGGGCTGGGTGGGAGTTTGTTCGTAGGCTAGGAATGTTGTTGGCATGAAGGTGTTTGGTTAATCTCAGTGATTATAAAAAGTTTGAGATTACTCACATCAAAGAATCTGAAGAAACAATAGAGAAGATGCAAATTTTACTACCTAAAAAGATTGAGTACTGTTATAGTGTGAGTTCTTCGTCGCAGTCTTTTAGGGGAGGGTTGATAACATGACATGAACCAAACAGATGTTTGAATATATAATGACAAAGTCATACTGTTTTCATTACATTGTGTCACTTCAGAAATATACTTTTTAAATGGTTAATAGGAGAAATTACTTCTTATCATTACACTAGTAATTTAGTATAATAAGTCAAATATTCCATTATGAGGAAAGCGGTCTTCTGGAGCTTCTGGCCACACAGCCTGCATGACAGAAACACCAAATTGCCCCTTATCAACAGCTAGGCATTCATTTATGCCACTGTCATGAGGTCTGTGCGAAGTGGTGCTCAAAGAAAAGATTTCTAAGGAAGTTTATTCCCACGACACAGCTTTGATTTTTCCCCGCTTCTGTGACAGACTCACCTGTGTTTGTACTGGGGGTTAAATCCCTCCTTCCACCTCCATCTTCAGAAAACCACTCACAACCCAATTTCTGTCTTTGTGATCACAAAGTGCAGTCAGGACATCCTTTGTTAATGGAGTTTTAGGCTTAGGCACTAAACCAGTAATCAAAGCTGCCATTAAAACATCCACTGTTCCCCATAAGGAAAAAAAATGGACCTAAAATATATATCTTTATTCTGAAAGTGACTGACAACATCCAGAGGCAGAAAACCAGTGGGGTACAGCTGATTTTAGAGGCACACCATCTGCTAATGGAATAAACAGTTTTACTTCTTCTCTGCAGTTTAAATCACAAGTTTTAAATCTCACAAAAGCCACTGTAAGGCAAAGCATGTGCAGAAGAACTGGTTGCAACTCTCCTACATTTAGAGAATTACTAATACCCAAGTGGTGGAGAGAGAAGGGGCAAGAAGGAATGGCATGGACCAAACCTGCACCTTGACATTGTCACTTTCTGGAATATTTAGAAGAATATTTAAGAGAGTATAGTGGTGAAGGGGCTGAAGATGGACTCTTTTCCATAAGGCCAAAAGAATACCATAAATTGGCATTCCACCCATCTTTTGAAAACGGCAAAACACAGCAGGAGCAGTGCCACTAAAACATAAGTACAACTGAGCTGGGCAGTACAGAAACATCTTAAAACAGGAAGACACAGCTGAAAAGTATGTGCTGACAGTGCGGCCAATTTGTAGATGGTAATTACATAGTGGATGTGCTATTTATCATGTGTTGGCATTTTCTGTTGCTCTGACAATTTTATGAGAAAATAAAAAGAGCAGAATCATAACCACAGTCCAAAATGTTTTCTCAGGGTTTAGCATCAGACCACATGTATTGCACTATGGCAACACGTGACTGTTCCTGGAACCTTTGGACACTTAGGCTGTTGGAGGTCACAAAATCGATTTCATTTCAATAACCAAGGAGGATTGACAGGCATTTTATTGAACACCTTAGAAGACAACAACAAATTCACTGTAGCAAGTCATATTTTTTAATACAAAAGGGGAATTAGTAAAAAGTTAGGTACATATCCAACATGAAACATGAACATGTGGCTTTCAGGAGCTTTGAATTTTAAGACTGGAAAGTCTACTTACATCAAACAGTTCAAACACATCCACATCACAAAATCTTAGTATTGCACTATAGCTCCTTGTCCAAGACATACAATGCACAGTGTGCACCTGGCACTGCCTATATACAAAGGACCATCAGCAACACATCAGCACAGCCAGACAGAATCTAGGGAAGGTCAAAGGGATCATAGGCTTCATGGCAGAATTATGGCAGTAAAATTCAGCAGTGTGGACCACCAGTGTCCAACATAAGCCCTGTTTTGTGCTGGTTATGCAAGAGACATTAGGATTGCAGCTGTGCTGCTGTCCTGGGCAGAGGTAGCATAAAACTATGGCTTGAAAGACTTCTCTTAAAACAAGGCTTGTCTTAGTTGAAAGCCATAAGAAAACAGAAGAGTTCTTGTAATATTAGCCCTAAGTGTAGCACAGCAGCACTTTCAGATCCACTCGGCTTCAGACCCACTTCAGTTCACAGCAGCTGCCAGATTCAAGTATGGGCACAATCTCTGAAATCTGCTGCAGCACATGAAGAGTTCTGTGCAAAAACGGTACCACCAGTTACTCCTGTTTGCCCCTCACCCACAACCATATGGAGAATGCTAGCAGATGAGAGCACAAAAGTGGGTGACACTAAGGAACTGGAAACTGGAAGTCCTACCTAGCCATAAAAGAAGTCCTCCTTTGTTTAAAAAGCCAGCTTGGAAGAGGTGACAGGTAAGTCATTTCACTTTCATGGACAATACAGAAAAACAAGTCAGTATATCGCATTTGTGAAAGATATACACTGCCACTGTGGTGCTTCACTCTCCCCATCCACCTCACCTCACCTCACATCTAATATTTCAAGACAAAGGTCATTTTAATACTCAGTGAAGGTTGAGGTCTTGGGCAGAAAAGACAACACTAAAGCTGAATCCTACTCTCTCCAAATGGTCTGATAACAAACCTTTGTACAAACACTCCCCCTTATTTTGTCTCTTCCAATACACTTAAGGATATTTAATTAAAATCCAGTCACAATGTGTGTGGGGGAGAACAACTTGTCACACTATCCACATCTACTTCACCTTGGCTGTTGGGCACTTGGCTCTGCTGAGGCATTTGGGTGCTACTTTAATACAAGTTAGTTTGTCTTCTCAAGTGTGGTTTAGAAAACACCACAACTAATACTGCATTTGATACTACAAACACATTGAGAAAAATTCTATGCATAAAAACATTACAAAACAACTTCAATAAACCGTTACAAAAATAGAACCAATTTCACTGATCTTGAGTCCAAAACTCCAAGGCGGATTTATTAGACACTAAGACCAAAAAAAAAATTGAGGGATAGAAATTAAACCAACACTTAGCTTACACATCATTACATTTTGTAAAAACATTATTAAGACATTATTAATTTATTAATACATAGAAAACTCAAAATCCCTAATATTTACAGTACCTTCTTAACACTAAAACTGCTTGTATTTCTTTTTCCACCAGTGTCAAGTACTTAATCCCAGACATGAATGTTGGGATGACTAACAGAGACATCTCAGGCAGAACAGAGTAACCTCTATTTTTCCCATGAAGACACAGCCAGTACCAGTGGCAGCCACCATCCAGGACAGATTAACCAGATTCACTGTAAAACCCCAACCCCAGCCCCCCTTTTCCAGGTCAGAGAGCCCAAAGTTACCTTACTTAAACCCCAGAACTGAGACGGCCACTGCTGCAGAGCAACACTTCAGAATGCAATCAGTGGTCATACCTTTTTGCTACCTGCAGGGTTATGTTCCCATCCCTGTCCAGCATGGAGCGAGCTCTGTCCAGCTGCCAGCTTCAACTGCATTCAATGCACATCACTTGCTACTCACAACAGAATTGTTTTGTTCTTGTTCCTCCTTGTGTGTGGTTTGATTGTTTTAATAAATAACGGAAGCATACAACGTGCTTTTTCACGCACATGACTCCTGATTATTATACAACAAACAGTCTGTAAACCAGTTTGGCCTCTGGGGAACTGTCAGGCATTAAAGAGCAGCACCTTGCACTGAGTGCAGCGGAGGAGCCTTCCCATGGAATGGGCTCCTGCAGCTGGGAAGCATCAGCACGAAGAATCTACAAGCCTTTGGCGAAGTCTCTTGTCTTCTCTCGTATTCGCACTGCCACTCGCATCACGGTCTGTCAGCACTGAGGAGAAGGCAAAGCTTTAGAAGAGAAAGGGCCACCAAACCACCCAACACCTCGTGGTGCACACAGGAAGCGCCACCCTGCCCGTGCTGCACTGCTGCCTGTCCCGAGCCGCCTCCAGCCCCCACGCCCAGCACCAGGGTGCCCTGCACGTCGCTCTGCCAGAGCCGGCACAGCCCCTCACAAACACATGCTGACACCACAAGGGACAGAGGAAAAGATGATGAGGTGTGGGCGACGCTTTGCTGATGGGTGTGGAGCCTGCAGCTGTCCCCAGGCAGAAGGAGAGGGGCCACACCAGTCTGAGCTGGTCACAAACACAGCAGCTTCTTTTTGCAATCCATTTTAACAGCGCTTCAAGCATTAGCTTGCTCTGATCTGGACAGAAATAAATCTTTGAAGTGTTTTCATGAGGTGAAAACAATCTCAAAAATTCTGCTTTCAGATAAAAATGAGTCATATTTTCTATTAACTTTTCAGCTCCTTGAGCCCAGATCTCCACCTCAGGCTTTTATATTTCACTTCCAAACCCACCTGTCATTTCAAAACTGGACAGATTTAAAAGGAAAACTAAATGCTGTCAGAATTACTCCAAGCTGCTGCACAAGAGATGGCTGCCAAAAGGGGTTCTTCTGGTTCAAAAAGAATTCTGCTTGTTTGTTCTGAATTCTCCTGTTGTACAATTTGACTTCTCCAAATCTCAGCCTACCACAACTGCTTGACTCAAGTACAGGAACAGCTAACCCCTGGGTACTGATGCCTCTTTTTTATTAATTACAGGCCATAGCTTTCTGAAGAGAGAATAGATTTATTCTTTTCCTACCTTTAAAACAGTTCTTTAACTTTCTCCCTGCATTGTGCTCACATACTCAGGTAAACTTCTAAATATTTTAAATCATCATCACTTTTGGTTTATACCTCTCCCTGGATGTTTGGCTTCTCTAATTCTGCACTTGAGGAAGGAACTGGTTTCACAATTAAGGTATGCCACATTTTTTAGGACAGAATGCTAGACTGCATTGTATATGAGGGATTGCTCAAGGTGACCATGTCTGCAAACTGATGGGATATCCAGAGAGCCATTGCACCAATCCAGACTGACTTGGACCATTTTGATAAAGATCTCTTTACAGTCAATTTTCCTTGCTCTCTATGAACGCAGGAACAGGAGCATGGTCACTGACCCAGTCCCACTTCCCTTCTTTTGTCATTTCCTGCTCCTCTGCCAGCAGCATTTCTGAGCATCAGACTTATTTTTATATGCACCCATGACTTCTGCCAAATCCTGCATAGAAGCAGCAGCAGCAGTTGCTGCACTTTGGAGCCAGCTTCTGAAGAAAAGTCCTGAACCCACCAGCTTTCTCACTGGAGCTGCTTCAAGCACAACCCAGCCTAGAGCTCTCCTGCTGTGCAGGGGGGTCTCAGGCAGGTAAAGCTCAAACAGCTGAAGCCTCTTAGTGCCAGAGCAGAGACGTCAGCAAGGACCACCAACCCAACAAACAACCCAGGGTTCAGCTGCGCCACACACTTACACCACCACGTACCTCTGAGGTTATAGCACTTACACAGCAGGCTACAGAGCAAGGACTAAGCAGAATTACCTCACAGAATATATTAATAAGGTTTTGGTAGGAATACACATCTAGATCAGCTTACCTTGTAACTCTGTTGCATCTTTTTCCAGCTCTTCTGTAGTTGTTTCTTCAGGCTTCTCCAACTCAGCAGTCCCTGGCTTCCCATCTATGGTATCAGTCTTAATAGTACCAAGGTTTACCAAAAGCTGCATGACATCAAACTTCTCAGAAACTGCAATGTTCTCCAGCACTTTAAGGCATTTATATGATTTAAGTTCACTCACATTTTCTTCAAGAAAGAGGAGGTAAAGGCTTAAGTCATCAAAATGATTTGACTTAAGTTTCAGAACATCAAAAGTTGGCAGGATTTCATACACTTTGAGAACACCTGAATTCCACCTCCATGGAACAAACATTGCATACACTACCAGGGGCATCACCATCAGATAGACTATCAGGTTAATGTAGCTGAGTACCTTGAAGACACCAACAGCAATAAGCTTGCACTGAACCACTTCTGGAACAGTTGTGTCATTCTTAAGGATCCCAGTTTTGATAGTGCAAAGAAACTCATCACTCAGAGAGGAGAGGCGGATGTAGTAGCCCAGATAGAGGCATGCAATGAAAATAATTACTAGTGTGAGCAAACGGCATGTAATGTATTTAATTATTAAGCACTTGGATTTCTTTTTTGTCTTCAGGTACTGCTCCACAATTGGGTATTTAAAGTAGCTTTCAGATATTTCCCACAAACTGAAAAAGAAAGAAAAAAATCCATCAAATCATATAGATCAGATGCTGCAACATTCACCCACCCCAAATATCAACAAAATTTAGTACTCTAAATGAGATAAAAGATTGAAACCCTTCTTAAAAATCACAGAATCACAATATGGTTTGCATTAGAAGGGTTCTTTAAATATCATCTATTTCCAACCAACACCCGTGCTCTGCCATGGACAGGGACACCTTCCACCAGACCATGCTGCTCAAAGCCCCATCCAACCTGGCCCTGAGCACTTTGAAAGGTGGGACATCCACAACTTTCCTGGGCAACCTGTGCCAGCCTCAACATCCTCACAGGGAAGAATTTTTTCCTAATGCCTAATCTAAACCTACTTTCTTTCCGTTTAAAGCCATTCCTCCCTATCCTGTCACTACATGCCCCTCTAAAAACTCCCTCTCCAGTCTTTTTTGTAAATATCCCTTTTAGGTACTGGAAGGTGCTTTAAGGTCTCCCTGGACCCTTCTCTTCTTCAGGCTGAACAACTCCAGTTTTCCCAGCCTGTATCTGTGGGAGAGGTGTCCCATCCCTCTAATCATCTTGATAATACTCCTCTGGACTCACTCCAATATGTTCACATCCTCTTATTGATGTAAATCAAGGGTAGTTTTATTGAAGTCAGTAGAAAACCAATAGAATAACAGACAAATGAAAAATATCAACACTCTAATACAGAAAATTTGTTTAAGAAACAAAAGAGTTCAAACACTGGAAAATGGGAAAAACCCATAGCCCTCATGGGAACAAAATATTTCTGTTCCTTTCCAGTACAAAACAGGTGCAGTAAGCACAGAGAGAGAAACAGGTACCCTGGCCCTACAAGGGAGCAGGAACTGGATCTGGTTGGAACAGTGCACCAACCTGATCAGAAGGGGGGGAGGGTGTCGCTTTTGTGGGTTTTGATGTTTGAGTTTTTAATCATTTTTCTAATCAGAAGCTTTGCAGACCTGTATCTTAAAGAACAGGAGATAACAAGTAACTTGACAGTGTGCAAGGGACTGTCAAGAACACTGAGCACTGAGGACTGAAGTATCTCTTTTCTTACACTGTGGAGGGCAAAACTACTTAACACCTACTGCAACTAAAGACATCAGAACATCTCAGGTAATAAGTCATCTGAAGAGCTCATTACATGTTTTCTTTAAAAAAAGAAAGTTATAAGTTCCAGCTCCAAGGGCCAAAGTAATCATTTCAGATATCTTTTTTCTTTTAACTAAACTTAAAATTGTGTCAAGTCACCATTCAAACCCTTGCAATAAATTTCTAAGTGGGTACAGATGTCACACCTGCTATGAACCTGAAGAGTAGAGAAAGCCAAGCCCCAAGATCTTACCTCTGTGTCAAGTTCTCATTAGCAGCTGGAATCAAGTCAGCAGGGTCCCTGGGGTCTCCACTTCGAATGCTATTAGCAGCTTTGATTGCCCTGTTGTAGGCTTTGTCGAGTTCTTCCATAATAAATTTCAGGTCTGAGGAAAGGTGAGGGGCTGCAGTGAAGCGCCAGAACAGACATGGCAGGTACAGCAGGATAGCAACAAGCAGAAGGATGTATGGGAAGAACTGCAGGGAGAAAAAACCCTGATTAGGCTTCACCTGCATAAATAATAAGTCAGCCAATCACCATCATTCCCCATAAGCATTACATTTCCTAGAGGCCTACTAAATCCCTGTAATTTTATTTAAATCCTTCTACTAAAACCCAATTTTGTGATTATTTGGGACATGCAGGGAAGCAAAATCTCTTTTCAGACAGCTCCAGTAACTCTGCTGCTGCTTAGAGCTTCTCCCCACCAAAGGGAAAAAAAAAAAGCACACAGAATAAAGGTGCTGGGATCCTGATAACAATTTCTGCATATTCAGAACCACTGGAGCTGACACTGAGAAATACAGCACTAACCTGGGGAAAAAACAAACAGCACAGCAAAGCAGCTATCAGAGGGGCTGACTGAAAGCAGAAGACAGCACCACCTAACTCTCCCTCTCCAATGTGTCACCACTGTTCATAGCAACTAAAGCACACCAAATACCAGCAAAACCTCTCCTGCTTTCCATTTGCTGTCAGGAGGTTAATGACTAGAGCTGCTACAGCTCTGCCTCTGCCTGCAAACACACATCTGTTCAGAGTGCATCCAGTGACTGTAAAAGATGTAAGTGTGGCTGTAACACTTCAGGGTATTTGAACATTTTCAGGTAACACCTAAATGGAAACCAACACACAGCATCAGAATGGTCTGGCGTCAATGCAGCACTGAGAAGTCAGCCCTTACATGGTCACAGCTGCCTAGGAAAAGGGCTGAAGCAGGTATAAAACACAAGTTTGAAGTTTTGCCATCTTTCTTCTATTCATCAACAAGTAGTTCTTGTCGCTCTAATTCCTCCCAGCTGCAGGAAAGATGGTGTTTCTATGTACTCTAACATTATATTCAAAGCATAAAATCATACATAACATTACCCTTACAGAGACAGAATCTAAGATCTAAGAGACAAGCAGTTTGTAATGAAATGTACTGCAAATTCAGCCAACCTCTAATTCATTACAATCAACCTTTGCTAGCAAGCACACAACTCCAATCTAGCATCAGTTCATAAGGAACTTTGAATTAGTTGAACAAATATGAAACAGATGTAAGACAACACAAGTGTTACAGCCATGTGCCCATGCACGTTCACTGGCAAAGCCAGTGGAGATTTTTAGAGGAAGCCTGAACTGAAGTCATTAATCACTGCAAGTGGAAAAGCTACACGTACCTTTGCAGGTATTTAACAAGATGAAAATCTAGGCCTAATATAACTATGCTAACTTGTGTTTGTATTAATCGAGAGAGATTAAAGTTTTGCATGCACAAAGTAATTTGATGTTATGGAACATTTTATTCAGGAAAATTACTTCTAATATCACCTACCATTAAAGCAAAACCCTGTGTTATTACTGGCAGTAGGAATGCGTATGATGTATTAGACCTTAAATGACTGACTTCCCCTATCCACAGCAGCCCATAAAAACTGTGCAGAGCTCTGCCCTCACCACTGCCTCTCCCTCCTCTTTGCACACAACAGATAACATCAGACCATCTTCCTTCTCCCAGGTGCAGACCTTCCAATTGAGATGTAAAACTCCGGTATGTCCAATGCATTCTGGACATCTCATCATCAACACAAGAATTTGATCTTCTTATTTATCTCTGTGGACAATCCCACCAGGTCTGAGTCCTGATACCTCGGTTTACCCAAAATTTCATGGTTTCACATCCAGGCTCTATCAGTCCTCTGAATTCTGTATTATGTAGAAATAGAAATGATCTGTCTTTGAACCCATCTTATACTTACCTAAGCACCTCTAAGCTGCTGCAACACATTTTCCATAGGTCTTAACAAATGCTTAACATTGCCTGTATAGCTGCAAAGCCTGTTTGACTTCACTTACACCTGCGTTATACACCTCTGAGCCCCTTTCCACTGGTGCCAGATGGGGAAAGAAACAACAAAGACACATTTGATTCAGTAAGGAGCAACCAAAATATATTAGTTATGTTATATATATATGTATATGTATATATATATATATAATGTATATACCTTATTTTTGTTTACACTGCTTGGATTTAGTACTCACTCATTTCAAATTTTAGCAGCATAAGAAGATTCATTAATTCCCTTTCTGACCCTCAAAACTGGAAACGCCATCAGCAGTATCCCATATAATCCTAGAGATCTCTTTAACCCAAGCACTACAAGACATGTGGTAAGAGGCAAGATAGTTTTCACAGTGGAGTTACAGCCCCAAAATTCCATTGTTCCAGTCTCCACTTCTTCCTTTATAGCTTAAAAGAATTCTGCACTTGTGCAGCACATTGGCAACAGCCCTCTTGCCCTGTCCCAGATGTCCCCCTCTAGCCTGCCCTCATTAGGCTGTTGCCTTAAAAAACCAGCCTCTGCCATCTTGCCTTGCACCTCCTCCTCTCCCCAGCTCCTTCACCACTGCCTCCTCACCTAGAGCATCACACTGCTGGGAAAAGGCACATTTCCTATGCACCTGCTGGGCTTCCTCTTGCCAGGCTCTCATCACTCCCAAAGCTCAGTTCATTGCAGCATAAGTGAACTCTGTGCAACTCTTTTCTGAATAGTCTCAAACCAGGGCAGTACACGATCATTAGTGCAGCTCTTTTTGTTTGCGAACAAAAGTCTGTATCTGTCATCTTTTCCACAGCACCTGATGCACAATTCCATCCTTCTCAAATCCTGGCTTTTTTAAAAATGAAAGATATGATTGTTCTATTTGTTAACAGTAGGCTTAGATAACCAGCAAATTGTTTTGAATCATTAACATTTAAGGTCCTGAACGACAAGGAGAAGTGAAAATGCAAAGTCATCTGGCATGAGTCCTAGGCTTCTCTAGATTGCTCTAGAGCAATAGACTTGGGCTGTCCAGCTCATCTGACTACATTTGACAGTCAAACATAATAACTTCCCATTTTAAGAAGAGGACTCTGTGGTACTTGTGCACAGACAACCACGTGCCATCAGCCTTTCTTTTATGGTTTATGGTTTTATGGTTTATTTGCTCCCAAGGCGCCGAACAAGGGGCACAAGGAGGAAGTGCCCCTTCAGTCTTGGGTAGTTTGGGCATTGATGCAGAAGGAAGTGTCACTGATCCCAAGATCTGTATGGTCAAAGGTATGCCAGAGAAAAATACAGGCCCAGAAGTGAAGCTCAGTTTTTCCTTTGCTGTGTAATTATCAAGTTCCTTCTCACCATATTCAGTAGGAGACTAATAAAAGGAGCGGTGTGTGCAGCAGGGACTCAAACTGCAGTGCCCTTTAGTTTTCTGAGCTTCTGAATGCTAGTATGATGGAAGCAGGTTCTCCTGCCTTGCTTGGCCCTTATCCTGATGGCACACAGCGGGGAACAGCAGGCTCCCAAGGAGGCAGAGCACTTGGAAGCCAAGAGGCTGCCCCTGTACTGCTGCAGGTCACGTCACTTGACAAGCCCTTGAGCCCTGTGCACATTCCAGGCTGTTTAAGTAAATTTGTTAGCACTCAGCCACTGTTCAGCAAGAACACGTGCATGGGTAGAGGAAGAAGAGGCATTTGAGCAGTCCATTTGCAGAAGCACATAAAGTGGTGGAATCACAAAACTGTCTTTTGAAGATGCACAAGCATCACATTCCCCTGAAGGTGAAAGATAAAATCAGACTAAAGCACAAAAGAGTCTGTCTCCAGCTTCAATTCTGCTAAGGTGAAGTAAATACACAGAAAAGAAGTTTAAAAGGCATTTAAAATAAGTGCTTTACAACCTCAAATATGCTTTTATCATGCAAAAAAATAACAAACAAAAAAGCTGGAATTGGAGTGATGCAAAGGGCATTTTCAAGGACCTAATCTACAGAAAGCTTGCCAGGGTCTGGATAAAAATGGCCGCAAGAAGATGAAAATAACTTTAATGGTATTTAGAAAACAACAGCTTTCTAATTTTACTGTATCTTCAGTCCCTATTTCCTCTGGGCAAACACTATACAAGTGACTGAAAGCAGTCTGACTTCCACCTACCTGACCATGGCCAAAGAGTAACTTGAGTACAGTAGCACAAAACTTGAGCTGCACAGGTCTGGGTAACAGCTTTGAGAAAAATTAATTGGCAGACAATTAAAAGAATGAAGCACTGAAGTGCCTTCATTAAAATACATGAACATGGTGAGATGTCTCCCTCTCCATTTCCAATTTTGGAAAAAGCCCAAGCAGAGGCACTAGTCCCCAAACAGGCTAATGGCAGTAATTAACATTTCCAGAAGCAAAGGCTTTAAATTCCCTCTGGATATGACCCTATTCCTCTTTGCAGCAATGGGAGGTGTCTCACTGGTGCTCAGCAGAAACAGCTGTGAATGACTGATTATTCTAAATGAGATCTTGTCCTGTCTCCAAACCTACAGTGAATCTCAAACCCTATGTGACCTTTATCCCTCCTGTTACATACTTTCTTTTCTGGTACAGCTTCAAAAGCATTCTCCCGTTTCAATTAGCTCAAGCCATGATCACCAGTGAGGCTGTGATGGCCGTATCCAGTTTATTCTGGACTTTGGGGGACATATGGCAACGTGGTAGTCAAGGGCTGCCAGGAGCAGTGACCCAGGCCTCTTGCTGGTGTACACAAGACCAACATCACACTCCATAAGCAGCGGGCAGCCCTGGGCCTGTTAAGCTTTCCTGCTTGGCTACAGACTGCATCCCAGCTTCTCCCCTTGAGCAGGGATACCTCTCAAGGTTCCTCCTCAAGGCTGAGAAACTCCTTGCTGTAACACATGGTCTGTAGGTGATTATTAGCATGCTTGAAATCTTAGCTAAGTGATTCAAAGGATTGACAGTGCACATACAAACCTTTAGACATTAACTGTTGAGAGAGAGGTCTGGGACTAAGTTTGAACCTATCCACATCTGAACTCCCCTCTGAGAAGTTTAAAATACAAAGAAGTTCTTTCTGAACCTCATAACTCAACAGGAGGGTCTCCCCAACAATTTTGATTCTATCCTCCATGCACTAAATAATGTAGTGTATCACTGAACCTTGATAAACCACTGTCACATTCACATTTATTGAACTGTGTTAACTCACTGCTATAGATCAACACGTTGCCTCTCTCTTATGAGTGAAGTGGATGACTCCATCTGCAACAGAATGAAGTTCCTCTAGCGCTACAGTTTCAAGAAATTACTTCAAAATGCATCTGCATTTATAAATACATCTATGGGTGTCCTTGCTCTGACAGCTCTTAATCTCTCTGGGAAGGGTTTACAGGTGAAACATGAGGAGCCCTGAGTCAATTAAGAAATTGTACAAATAATGAGTCACTAGAACCAGGTAAAAATCTCAATTATAACTGTACCTTCAATATAATAACCCCAAGGTTTGTTTTGGCGTATTCACAGACAAGTGACTCAAAAAACAACTCAAGGGTCCATGGTAAATCTTACTTCTTTTATGAAAAGTAAAGGTTTTCACATAATCTCACTTCACGCATACAAAGACTGCAGACCCACTCTCAGCAGGTCCCAAAGCACTTGTCCTGCACTTTGAAAGACCTGAGTGAGACAAGTGACCTCTTCTGGCTGTGCCACATGTGAAGGTCTCGTCTTTCAGTCAGATGAATTCTTTGCCTGCATTTCATGTGAGTACAAATCTCCTTTTTCTGAACAGCCTATACTTTTTCTTTGCTTACTTTTATCTTCTTTGCTTCTCCCCAGTTAATAGCAGACTAGAACATACAGTAATTTTAAAAATCCCTAGAAGACTCTTGATCATAGGCAGCTCCATCCTAGCAATCCAAATTTCAGGGCTATGAAGTGGTCATCACTCCGGGTTCAACCACCCCTCAACTTGCTTGGTTGCTATCAAGAGCTGGTAAGATGATGCTCACTGTTCTCTTGCTTGAGTTTTCATAAATTCCTCTGTGCACTATGGATTAAAAAGGCTTCACAGTGCAGTCCCCTCCTCTCCTCCTCCACTACATGGCCAAAAGCTTTTCTTCTCCTTCCAGTTAAGGACCAAGACAAGTTTTACCAAAATAACTTGTCAGGTGGAACACTCATCTTTAGAGACAATAAGCAAACTGCCTGCACAGGGCAGGCAAATACAAAACTCCTCCATCCCCATCACCACTGACTGTCTTTACCACTCATGTCTAGAAACCAACATCTCTGTTCTGACACTTCAGACAGACACAAGAAACCTCTTAAGGGAACTAAACCTGAATGGAAAATCCCATAAGAAAACAGAGGCAACAAAACAGTGAAGCCTGACCAGAGTAAGTTTCCTCAATGACAAACCTGAAGAGGAGTCAGAGGACTCAGCCATATAATCATTTTGACAGCTCTTTCACTGACAAAGAGAAGGAAATCTTAGCATTAAATTAAAAATGCAGGCAGGACCTACCACAGTCTCTTCTTTATATGTATCTGCAGGTATTTTGTTCATTGAATTGTGCACTGTAGAACACAACTCATTTTGCTTCCTGCTGAGGGTTACCCAGTGTGAGGAGTTTCCAGGACAACTGGAAATTTCAGAACTCCTGTTCTCCATGGGGAGAGGTCCTGGGCACCCTCTAGGAGCACAATGACCACTAGAGAGTCAAAGAACCCAGAAGTTTGCAGTATGGTCCTTTTCAGCTTCCAAACTGATAAATTCAACCCCTGGGAGAGACCTCCTAGAGCAGAAAGGACAACCAGTAAAGGTGCCAAGCTTTAGGGAGTGCCCAGAACTGAAACTTACATTTTATTGTTCAAAAAACCAAAAATCCCAGAGCAAACTTGAACTCTGAAACAGGAGGGAGATGGAAAGGTTTCAGTTTTTCTGTAAAAAAAAAAAAAACTCTGGAGAGTTTGATAATCCTCCAGAGCAACCAGATGTTGAGAAGAAAAGCAGCGCAGGTTACTACATGCTGGCTTTGTCACCAAAGAGTTCCCTGCTCCTCCTTCCCTCTGTACCACACTGAGCCCTGCCCCAGGAGGCAGTACTTCTGCCAGAGCACAGAGAGCATGCCAGAAGGAAACCCATCCATTTTAATCGGTAATGGGGCCTACAATCTCATTGCCCCAAAACTTTAATATAATGCCTCCTTAAGTGTTTTTTATGGAGCCTTCCAGCATGCCAATATAGTGAGATACTAAGTGAGTCAGAGTTTTGGAAAGAATCCGAGATGCCCTGCAAATAAAAGCTCTGCTTCCCAGAAAGCAAGAAAAAAGTTTTAAGTGAGGTTTTA
Organism: Zonotrichia leucophrys gambelii; assembly: GCF_028769735.1. Classification (NCBI taxonomy): domain Eukaryota; kingdom Metazoa; phylum Chordata; class Aves; order Passeriformes; family Passerellidae; genus Zonotrichia; species Zonotrichia leucophrys. The sequence continues at coordinate 79,425,685 of NC_088169.1, forward strand.
AGAAGAACTGGGCCTAATGACCCCTGCTGTCCCTCTGTGTGCATTGCTGTAGATGCAGAGTCAGGTCTCCTCTAACCACTGACCTGAGTACAGGAAGTCTCCATTTTCTCCTTAACCTAATCCCTGTGCTCCCAAAAGGCTCTGCTCCAGCCATTTTTAAAATAATTATTTAGCCAAATCTGCAGAGCAATGAGCTTGTGCATACTTTGTAGTGCAGTGGTGGGGGGAGAACCCAAGTCTTCCTGCAGAAGTGATCCCAAGCACTGAGCAGCTGTTGGCCCTGGATGCAAAGAGCAGCCTTCAGACACCAGAGTGGGAGCTAAGTTCACTGTTAAACAGCTGTAGTGCCCCTCCTTCCGTGTAAACTTGTAAAGCATGGAGGCTGATGAACAACCAGAAGTATATTAGTTAGTATTGACTTCCAAAGAGCATCTGCAGCTCCCAGTGCGTGGATCAGAGGGTGGGTGTCTAATCATGGATCTGGGAAGATGAGTCACCAGCCTCTGTAACAGCCCCTGGCTCAGCTGAGCAGATGCACTTCCTGCAGACAGGCTGCAGGACATTTACAAGGAAACATCATACGCCATACACGTCATGGAGAACTGCAGCAATTTCTGATACAGCACTAGTCAGCAAATTAACATGGGTTGCACCATAAAAGTATGAGTGCTTAAGCTATTTGTGGCTGGCAAACAAGCAGACTTCTTGCTATCAGCAGGTAACTATCACATGAAATTCAACACAAAAAATTTGGGTAACAAGAGCTTATTCCTTTAAGAGAAAGGGGCAGCAAAATATCTAGGTTTGCAGGTGGAGTTCCCAGCACTGTGAAATGTTCCAGTAGCTTCGACTGGCCTCTGTAGAAGGTCTGGCTGAAGTGGAGTCCTAACTGTGCAGGGAAGAGTTCAGGCTAGAAACCAACAAGTCTGGCTTTAATATTCATGAAACACATACCTAATGGGTCAAGGTTATCAGTGGAGCTAACTGGAGAAGCCAAATGTAAATCCTCAATTAATGATTTGAGTCAGCAAACAAATCAGCCTTGAATAGCCCCTCAGAGATTATACCACCAGATGACTGGAAAATAAAATCTGAGGCTCAGGATAGAGAAGCAAAAGCCAGAAATACAGGTGCTGCAAGTCTCATACCTGAGCTCCCTCTAGCACCAGGCTCTCCTCTGCTCCCAGGTACCAGGGGTTTATTTGCTGGGGCAAGTAATACAAGGGCTGAGGAAGGCAGACAACAAATTTGCAGAGCCCAACAAGCATTTCTTACCTTGGCATCAGCACTGCTCCAGCAGGCCAAAGCTGCCTCTCGAGTTGAGTCAGCTCCAGGCACTGGCATGGCATTAACCCAGTGTGTAACTCCTGCCAAACCTCAGCAACTGCTTTGAGCCAGCTCAAGTATCTTAAAACCCACTGCACTTTTAACCCATAAAATAAATCTCTTTCTGTGCTTTATATGATACTGCTTTACCTGAGGCAATGAAAGCCAGCTCGTGGCTGGCCTGCAGACATGCAGAAGAGCAGCTGAAGACAGGGTTAAACCTGTTGGTACCACTGATTAATTTCATCTCCCCCAAAATGTCTATCTGCCACAAGTCTCTCTCTCCATGCACAACTGGGCAAGAGTAACACAATAAAAATATAAAATGTTTTTATTTCCCTGTTTTTCTAAAATAAGCTTTTACAAGCATCAAGGCAGTTGTTGTGTCCTGTAATCCAGTTTTAAAATAGTTCCTGGCTAAAGCCAGGTGAAGCATCCACTCCAGAGCAACACAGCAACATTAACATTACTCTTGTGTCAGATAACTGGTGACCCTTTATTTGAAGGCAGAAATTACTTTCTCTAGTACTTCCCTCTTTGGAAGTAAGGGAAAGAAAACATTCTAAAAATAGAGAGTCAAGTCAAAGGCAAGGACTACAGCAGAGCAGAGAAACCAGAAAAGAGAGGCAAAGGTAGGTTTCTATGTGGGAATAACTTTGCCAGGAGATGGAGAGCTATACATACTTTATGCAGAGACAGGGGTATGTTTTCTAAGTTGTTGTGGGATGGTTGCTTCTGCTGCACAGCTGCCCAGCAGTAGGAGTCCACATAAGCAGCTTGTCGCCAGGAGAAGGAGCTGGGTGCAAAACAGCTTATCTGAGCACCTGGGAAAACAAAGCAAAGGTTATTGCAGCCTCAAAAGATATAAAAAAAAAAAAAAAGAAGAAAACAAGTTTAGGAAGAAGAGCTCCCATTTAATATGTTGTGGTACCCAAAGCTATCAGGTTAAGTGACCAGACGAGGCCCAGCAGTTCTGCAGGGAGGAGGGTCCTGAGTTCCCACTGCCCCCAAAGGCTGTAACTCCCACAGGGATCCATCTAAGGATGTCCCTAAGGGCTGAGACAGCATAGTACAACACTTATCTTTTAGGCCTATTTCTGTAAGTCTTGTGGGAAATGTGACCTTTAAGATCTTTCTCACTTGCACTTAACTCTTAATCTCACTCACAAACACTTAAAGTTTGGCCAAAGGGAACTGACAGATACAAAGTGTGAGCACATCAGGCCCGAGGCAACAAATGCCATCACATAACACGATGTCACAACTTCCCAAAAGCACAACCTGCAGCTCACATGTCTACTGCAACAAGACCTCAAACACCACTCTTGCAGCCCAGAAGCCCTTGCAATGATGGAAGGGCAGGTTTTCCCAGGGTGCTGCCACTCCTGCCTCTGAGACTGCAAATTATTTGGAGGGCTTCAAGCTATATCTGTGAAAACAAGGATTTCCCCCTGTAATTTCTGGCAGAGAAATCGTGGCCCCAGACACATCCAAGGAATGCCAGGCCCCTCCTCATTGGTGCAGTGATGTGCTGTGTCCAAGACTATGCATAACACTGTCATTCCCATTTACTCCCAGGACCTCTCCAGCTGCTCAGGAGCTTCAAATTAAGATCAAGGCCCCAGCTGACAGCAAGAGCAACTATTTACCAGCCTTAGGGTCAAATTCTGCTCTGGCTAGTCACAGGCACTCCTCCCACAGCATACTTCAACCAGGAAAAGTGGTGATGGGACATGGAGCACCAGTGGCTCCTCAGGTAATGCCAGTAAAACAGGATGAAGGGGTTCAACTTTATTTCTGAAGCTTTGACAGTGAAAGCAATCCCCCCAGCACAAATACATTTCCACCAGACTTTCATAAATGTTGCAACAGGACAATCATTTCACCAAATAATACACAGAGTGGACATGGCCATGCCATGAACATTTCTTCTAAGAGCAACACTTCCAACGCTTTTGCCAATATCAAAAGACCAACAGGGGAAAACGTGCTATAATTTTTTCTCCTGAACACATTAATCTAAGTTATGCTAATGGAATTTCTGTGTGCTTTATGGGAGTAAGTATGTAATGCAAGCCTGTGTCATTTGTTGTGCCTTTTTTCTAGTTTAGTTTCCAGAGAGTAACAACTTCTTTTGGAAAAGGAGCCAACTGCATTCGCCTTGTAACTTGTACAGCCTCTTCACAATGTAGCATAGTCAAGGAGCTTTATGAATAAAAGCCTTTCCATATGAGTCACTATTATAATTATTTCTAGGGCTGTAGTATCACAAGGACATGGTTTGATCACCATGGTTTGACCTGCCACAAGTCTCCCTTATGAAAACCAGTTACTGTTTACCAGAACAGAGCTCATGTGATTTAGCAAAGTTGGTACCACACAAGCACTTGCACTCCCCCAAAGCCTTGGGAGTTTTTGTTTCCCAGATGATTTCCATTAGTTGTGGAAACCAAAGAAATAATATATTGCAGAAAAAAAAGGGGGGGAAAGAAAACAAAGAAAAAAGCAGGCATTTAATGTCTGCTCTCCACGAGATAGGGACCATTCATGCCCTGCTCTCATCATTTAACCAATCTCCTGCTGGTGGCTGTGCCCAGTGTGGAGCAGCAAACAAGTGACCCTTTCAAAAGGAGAGCAATGGAGTGTTCAGAAAGATGCTTTGTCTTATTCATGTTTGTGCATCCACAAAAAGAAACACATTCCATGTGTTCATTCTCATTAACAGTTGGAACACCACTTAAAGTGATGGAGTGTTTAAAAGGCAGAAGTGAGGAAAAAGGCAGGCATGCCTCTTCTCCAAAACTCGTGATGAAAAAGGCAGCCAGCCTCCTTCTCCAAAATGTCATGTGCACAGCTTCCTACCAGAACAGCTACAGCAAAGCCAGTGCTGCAGCAGAGCAGAGACCATCACTCACAACCCCCAGTGTTCCAGCAGGGATATTGGAAACCTGACCTGGGAGCCAAGCACATAGAGCTCACCCTCAAGCAGGGGGCACTCCAGTTGTTGGACTGGTTTTTAACTATCTGACTGCAGTCCTGTTTGTAAACACTTGTTAATTCGAATTACAACTTTGCAGTGACAGTACTAAAGTTAGGACTTATACAGGGAAGATGTTTTTGTGCATCATCCACACAAAACACAGACCATTACATGCCTCAGAAAATGGCCACCATTTCCCATCTTTTATTTCCTTCCTTCCTTCTCTCCTCCAAAGGAGTAACAGCAGTATATATAGAGAGATAATTTATTTTATGTTGGACTGTTCTGGAGGAAGTTGAAAAGAAAATCTGTAGTTTCTATTAGAGAAATTTGGCACAGGGCTACATGCCTTCCACAGACCCACTGTGCTCACAGCTATGCACAGGGCTAGCTTATGAGAGGCTAAGGGTCCTCTGCTATCACAGGAGCAGCCTCCTGGCTTGGTGACATGAAGCCAATCCTTTCCCTTGCTCCTGCAAGTAATAGCTTGGGAAAGAGAAAAGCAGCTAACAAGCCCATAACAACAGGGAGATAAAATATACAAGCAAGAAGGATGAGGAATAACAAAAGACTGCATTTGTTAAGCAGTTGCCACAACAGTCTTTGGCCAATTTATCATTACTCTTGGCAACAGACTTTTTTTGTAATCATTTCCTGATTAGCTTTGGAGAGGGAGCAATAGGGATTTGTCCTTTACTTTTGCAAAGAAATGAGGACAAAAAAATGCCATTTATGATGGCTGTCCTAAACACAGACCACCCAAAAGAGCTTCAGAAAGCTAGGCAGCAGCAGGTGTGCAGCCACATATGATGAAATGACACTTTTCCAAGAGTGCTAGGATTACAGATGGGGCTGGTTGTTGCAGCAGGAATTACTTGCAGGCTGAGTGCAGAGTGCAAGGCTGAGTCACTGCAGCCAGTGCACAGCAAGGATGAGCTGTCACCCCACGCAGCTGTGGTGCCTCTTCATGGGTGCTTTGCCAACAAACTTCCAGCTATTGCCTCCACATCTCTACCAGGAATACCTTTTCTTCCCCTGCAACTGGCTCTTCTGCAGCTCCTATGCAGGAAATCTGTGTATGAGAAGAAACTCTCAGAACCCCAAGGAAATCTCAGATTGAAAGGAGAATCCCTGTTCAGTACTGGAGTGCTTTGCTGGGTCCAAGGCAGGAGGAGCTGAGGGATCAGCACCCTCTGGCTGCATCCTTCACAAAAGAGAGGGTAAAGCCAGCAAGCCAGACGGGTTTCCTCTCCAGTGGCTCAAAACCTCTCTGCTGACTTACACATCTAATTAAGAAACTGCAGCTAACAGACAGGACAGTCAAAAATCAATGCTAATCATAGGCTTAACTATTTTTCTTGAGCCAGGATCAAATGATTGCAGCTGACAGGATTGAACCTTCAGTAAGTAATTATTTGGGTTCTAATACACTGCAGTTACTGCAAGAAGATTTGCATAGGCTTGGAGGAAAACCTGGCCATTAATTTTTACTATAATTTTCCACAAGGCAAAATGAACTTGCCATGATACTCAAACATCTGACTTCATCTAGCAAGAATTATGCTCCTTAGTAGGCACTGAACAAAAACGTAAGCAAGAAAATCAAGGCACATATAGACAATGCAGACTGCCAGGCACCATCCAACATATATCCTCCACACCAACATTAAAAAGTATTTTAAAGAATAAAAAAAGGAATCCCAATGCATGCCAAGGAGAAGGTTGGGAGAAACAGAATCCGTTGAAGAAGAAAGTATGGAGCAAAAGGGGGCACTGGAGAAAAGAACCTCCTCCCAGGGGTCCTTTGGCAATGGAGCAGGAGCAGAGTATAAAGCTCAGGTGATACAATGTTTAAGGAAGTGGGTCAGAGAAATTAGCAGGTATATTTCTTTCTACAGGGCTGCAAGTTACCCCTCAGAGAAGTCACAAAATCGCACAGCGGGAAAAGAGATGGCATTTATCAAGCACAGACTTCAGAGTGATAAATTTTTTGATTCACAGGAAACAGGAATTGTGAATTAAATTTCCACCACTGAGATTTCCACCACACCATTAAACAAAGAGTTTCCCTTCATCTCAAGGAGAAGCACTACAAAACAGTGACAATGACCATCTAGCTTCCCTGCCAACATGGGTGGTACCCCAGATCTCAGGCAACACCAGAGGCCCATGATTTTTACATTTACTCTGGCAGCTAAAGCAGCTTACCATCATTTCCACAGGAAATGTAAAGCTGGCTCTATAGGAATTAAAAAGAAAAAAATCTCACCAACAGCTGAAGATGCTCACACAATGACAGTTTATAGCTTGATATTAAAGCAAATGTTTTTACAAGCTTGCCCTGGCTGCCCAGGCAGGCCTGTGCCTGATGCTGGAACTTGTGCTCTTTCCTGAGCACTCCTGACACGCCAAAGAGCAGCACAGTGTATCCTGCCGGGATCTGCCCCTCTCTGACAGAGGGTCTCAGCCTGCCTGGCTGCTCTGGGCTGAGGCAATGCATTTGCTGTCTCAGTTCTTCACTAATGCCCTGGGTCTCACAGCGCCCTGCTGAATCAAACAAGGTGTGCAGCCCTCAGCCATTGGCGCACAGCCTGCTCCAGCAGCAGCTGCCACAGTAATAGTCCTTGGCTTAATTACACCCAACCCAATTTAGCCCCCAGCTCTTAGCAAGTCACAAGACAGGATTATTCCCCAAGAGCCTCCCCAGGAACTTGGGAACATGAAAGGAGAGGGACATCAGCAGGGAGGACCAAACAAGAGAGGAAAGGAACCCAGTTTGAGAGTTAAGACTATTTTTTCAGTATATTTGTTGTGATTTAGTCTCACAGTTGTTTAGGTTTTTTTTTTCATTTTCTACACATTTTATTCTCATGACTGCTTCAGACACATGATTAACTCATCTAGAGAGATCCAGGCCCAGCTGGACATGCAGTAAGGGGCACTGATGCTATCGTGGCTCCCACAGAAGCTTCTGGGATGCAGCATCCAGAGCTCTCCACTAACACCCTTCACTCTGCGTTTTCTGCCAGCCAAAGCACCTTAAATCCCACAGGCAGCCAACTGCAAGGATGGAAACTGAAAAAAACCCCAAAAAACTGGGTGAAAAAAGATGCCCATAAATTAGGTGGAAAAAGAGCAGGGCAAGTAAGGATTGTCACCACTGGGCAAGTCCAGAGTGGTCAATGGGGACATTAACCCTGTGGTGTGCAGAGCATAAGGCAAGGCTCCACCTTCCCACCTCTGAGCATCCTCCAGCATGGCAAGATACACCAGAGAGCACCAGTGGGAAATAAGATGGTTTTAATGCAACCAATCTCCATTTTGACAGATTCATGCAGATGCTGTGGGTTGGCCCATGGTCTGGTACTTCCCAGCCCAGCATCCTGCCACAAGTGATAAGCCAGCTGCAGAGATGCTAAAACACCTGGATTCCTTCATCCCAGCTACCTGTGAGCCATGCACAACCAACACCCAAACCAAACACGTAAGGGCTGCTGTGGCCACCACAAAATTCCATTCTTGTCCACTCTCTCCCTCCCTTCTCATCCCTCCCCAGGCATCACCTCCCACACAGGCTGCAGGGAATGCTGCCCATTGCACAGCTGTGCCTGAAGCTGCTGCATGCAGGAGGTCAAACATCATTTGGTGACAAGCACAGATGAGCAGCTCACAGTTGGCCTTCCTACAGAAAAAGATGAAAATATTTGATGTTGAGTGGACAGCTCTCACATCTGTTTTTCTTTCTGCTGCAACCCGAGACAGCCATTGATATTTTTCCCAGAACTAAGCTGAGTTTTGGCAGAGGCCAAAATGAAGCAGCTTGTTTTGATTTCCTCTCTGCTCATCTGACTGTACCTGCTTAGGGCTGCAGCATCCTGCTCCAAGCAGCACCCTGGGAATAAATATCTATGTTTTCAGCCAAAGTGCTTACAGTAAAAAAGTACATCTTGCAGTACTCACAATCTGAGATCAGAAACTGGAATTCAATTCTGACTCAGAATTGTTCTTACTAAAAATGGCACAGATAAAACTCTTTTCATTTCTCATTCATACACTGCTGAGGGTGCCCCATCTTTCAAGGGTTTTTTTCCCCTTTATAAGAAGAATTGCTGATTTAGCTACATTTAGGTGGTTTCTGTTACCACACTACCTGACCACTTCTAGTATAATTTACCCAAGAACTGCTAAATAATATAAGGAAATAATATCAAGCCACAGTATAAGGAATATACATGTACAGCACAATACACACAATCCTATCGTTATTTCCATTTTCCCATTCCCAGTATATATAAAATTATATAAAATTGTATAAAAAAAGGTCTAGCTGCAAAGAGGTAACAGGTGCAGGATTTCAAGCAGCAAAGATTCCCAGGGATAGCAGACAATAGCTCAGTCACTGTTTAACTACTACCAGAACCAGCTTAAAATCCTCACAAAACTATAACTGACCATGGGTTTCTAAAATATAGCAAAAAAGCACACTCAGGTTAGTTCTCCTCCTGCTCCTGAAGAATGCCAAAGCAGGGTGCAGGCACTAACCCCAGAATTCCAGCACTGTTCACTGGCTGGGTGCTCCAGCTGAGTTTTCCACACCTCCAGCAGAGAAATCCTCTGTGATTCAGCTGGAATCTCATTTATTTCCTGAAACTCCCATCAAAACTAAAAGTTGCTTGGTGGCTTCAGAAAACTTCCATAGCCTTGGCAAACATTTTAATAAATTTGCACAATTCGAGCAACCACGTGTAGGAGGGAAATTGCAGGTGTCTGACACCAGGCTGCAACGGAACAGGAAAGCACAGCAAGAAGGGAAGGTGACAGTATGAGGTGCCAGGAGAACCTGAGGTGGGAAGAATGCAATTATCCCAACAGAAATAGGAGCTGAGCATTCATTTTTGGAAAGGGTGTTCAGTTTTTGTACTCTGAGCAGGTATTTCCACCACTTTCACACCCACCTCTGAGTTATTCTTTTTCAGACCTAAAAATGAACCCTGACAGTTTTACTCAGTTTAGCACTCCTGAGCTTTTTCAGAGGATGATTATATCACAAAGTGTTTGAAAACAAACTACACTGTCTATTTCATCGCCAGCTGAAAATGACAGCACAGACAACCAGGCATTTCCAGCCCCTAAAATCCTCAGTGTTCCCCCAAATGCCTTAATGGAAGCAGTTTTGGGCTGTCCCACAAGCAGCCAGCCTGCTGAGCTGCAAGGAGTGTGTGGGAAATAGGTGACAGCTGTCCCAGCAGCGTGGCTGCTTCACTATCACTTTCTGTATGGACACCACGTGGTGCAGTTTCACCCCTGCCAGGAAATAACAGTGACAAGTACTTCTCATAGTTATTTACATATTTATTTCTCAACTAAAAAAGCTCAGTTTTCAACCCACTGTTTCCTTCTAACAGGTTCTCAGGATTATAAACAAAAACACTAGCAAGATGCAGCCCTTGTTTTTATTCTTGCTTTATGAATCTACTGCACTCACAGATTCAACTTGAAATAATTGAAAGACAAGAACTTAACTCATCTGAAAGAAAGGCACACTTTGCCGAACTCTGCAGTTCAACTGTGTGTTTGATCTTTGTGTAAGGGAGTAAAATGAAAGAAATAAAAGAAACATTGGTATCCAGGCACTGTTTCAAACTGGATCCAGCAATTCTAGAGCAGAAGCAGAAAGAAGAATTAAGGGGCCCATATACAAGCTGCTGTATGGAACGGCAAACTTTCTCTTTTTAATTGCTTGAAGAGGAAGAAATGTGCCTATATCAGCAGCAGATCTAAAACTAAAAGAAGCAGGTTAGAGTGCAGAAACATGGATGTGTCCATCCAGTTTCTGGATGAACAGAGGTGCCATGGGACTCAGATCTGGTCTCCAGTCCGGTTGTCCTTCAATTCCCTGCGCAGTTATTGTGTGCCACAGCAATCCGGTGCAATAGGGGTGTAGCTGTGTGTAAATACAGCAATCTGGGGCATCCTATCTCTCAAGCAATCTGGTATCTGACTAATGCTACTCATAATGGCTTTGCACAGATTCACCACTCATCCAAAGCTGCACTCCAGTTTCCACTCTCCTGACATTCACTTGGCTCAATCCTGCAGATGATGGAGATCAGGTGTATAACACTGAATGCCAATAAACAGGTGCAGGCAGCAAATCAAACTATCTCTATGAAAGGCTGGAAATCCTGTGATTCACCTCTTTCTCCAAATGGATAGCATTACATATAGACCTTTGAAATCTTCATTCATATAGTGCTATTCTTAGAAAACCATAGGAAGGCTTGGGTTGGAGGAGACCTCAAAGATCATTTAGTTCCACTCCTAATGCCAAAGGTTGCTGCATGATCACTTTTGTAACTTGGGGAGGTGGGTAAATAAAAAGATAGTAAAATAATTGGGGAACTTGGCCTTTTACCTGTAAAGCATAGTTTCATCTACCATAGAGTCACAGCAGAAATTGACAACCGAGCGGGAGCAGCTGCAGGAGGGCAGAAGAGCAGCGGAAAGCTTCAGGGAGCTCTCCCACTGCCGTCCTGCGGGTGAGCAGCCCCACCGAGCCGCCCGCAGCGCACGGCAGAGCTCTGGCAGCCCTTCCCCGTGGCACCTGTTCCCGACAGCTGAGCGACACCGAATCCTACTGCCCAACACCCGGAGCGGCAGCACACGGGCACTCCCCTAGCACATCCCGGCTGGCAGCTCCGCTCCCAACTGCGCTGGGAAACAAAGGGCAGCGCGGCTTCGGCGCTCCCATCGCTCCCACGGCAGAAGATGCGCTCGCTGGGCTGACAAAGCCCCTGCTCGGGAGGTGTCGAGAGAACGGCAGCGGCCAGGGAATGCCCCAGCGAGGAGAAGGCCGGCCGGGCAGCCCAGCACACCTGGATGAGCCTGCCGCCAGGGATGCGCTCCGGGACGGCGGCTTTCCGGGAAGGCAGCAGCGCTCCCTGCCGCGGCCCAGAGGCGCCCCCTGCCCTGCCCTGCCCTGCTCCGAGCGGGAGCCCCGCCGGCAGCCGAGCCCGCCGAGCCCCATTCCCGCCCGGAGCTCCGCTCCGCCGCCGCACAGCTCTTTGTCCGCCGCGGGAGCCGCCGGGAACCGGGAAAGGGGAGCGCCGGAGTTACCGATGGAGACCTCCTGAGCGAAGGCGAGGGAGATGAGGAGCAGCGGCAGCCCCACGGCGATGCAGGTGACGATCTTGTCGAGCGCCAGCTCCAGGCGCAGCCCCTTGTAGCGCGTCTCGGGCGGCTCCTTCAGCAGGAAGTCGGAGAACACGTACTCGGTGGCGATGTGCGCGATGGCCATGGCGGGCACGGCTCCGCACGGCAGCGCTGGGCCGGGTCAGGCTGGGCCAGCCCCGCCCGGCTCGGCTCGGGAACGCCCCCGCAGCCCGGCCCGGCCCGCCCACAGAGGGCGGGGGGCGCCTAGCAGCGCCCTGTGGGTCGGGAGCGGAACTGCGGCCGTGCCAGGAGACCTGCCGGGCACGGAATCGCTGAATGGCCGGGCTTAGAAAGAACTTTAAAGATCATATATTTCCAGCCCCGCTGTGTGCAGGAGCGCCCTGCCTGACCTTAAACACCACCAGGGATGGAGCATCCACAGCTTCTCTGGGCAAGATGTGCCACCTGTGCTCCCATCCTCACAATAAAGAATTTCTTCATAAAATCTATTCTAAACTCACCCTCGTTGCGTTTAAAGCCATTCCTCTTTCTCCTATCACTGCGTGTCCTTGTAAAGTGTCATTCTCCCTCTAAGTCCCCCTAGGTCCTAGAAGGTCACAGTGAGGTCTGTGTAGAGCCTTGTCTTCTCTGGGCTGAACAGTCACAACTCTCTTACTCTGTCTTCTAGGAGAGTTGCTCCAGCCCCTGCATGGAGCGTCTTTGTGGCCTCCTCTGGAGGCCTCTGTACAGCTATGTGCTGTAGCATGTCCATGTCTTTCTTGTGTTGGGGGCCCCAGAGCTGGACAGAGCACTCCAGGTGGGTGTCAACAGATCGAAGCAGAGGGGCAGAGTCACTTTTCTTGTCCTGCTGGCCACACTCTTTCTGATGAGGCAGCCCATGATGAGGTTAGCTTTCTGCATTCTGAGCAGTTTGTTCATGTCCAGATTTTCATCCACAAGAACCCCCAATGAGGGCGGCTCACCATGGGTTCTCCCAGTCTGTACTCATGTCTATGGTTGCCTCAACGCAGGTGCAGTGTTTGAATGGAGACTCCTTGCTGCAAGTTTGTGTCCATCAGCTCAGGTCATCTCACCAGGCACTGCCAAGAACAACCTGACTCTGTCCATGCTACTCCTCCATCAGCTGTTTGCACGCACTGTGGAGAGCCCCTGAGGCACTTTCCCCAGGCTGGTGAGCCCCAGCTCTCTCAGCACTCATGGCCCCACCACAGTCTGACAGATGCTCCAAACTCCTAACCTGCCCAGCATCATGTACTGTGGCATTTTCCCCACCCATAATGAGCACTGCTTTTCAGGTCAGTTTTTTGGGGGAGTCACTGGGGTATCTTCACCTTGAATAACCTTTAATTTGTTTGCCCCTCTGTACTTTTCCTGTTGGTTTCTGGACCTCTGTGAGCTTGGAGAATCCTCAGCCCAGGAGTCACAGAAGAAGTCACATGTCCACTCCATGTAGAGCCACTTCCTGTGTTGTGCTTTTGTGTAACCCTCCCCCAGCTCACTGCTTTCTACAAAAAGGACAAAATATTCCCTCCTCCACTCAAATTCCCCTTTATAAAACTGATGTCCTATCTGCTTTCAATTGCCCCTCTGTTTTTTTCCAAGCCATAAGCCAAGGAAATCACCCTTCATATGGAAACTGTTCTACAATACCGATTCCCCTTCTTGTTCTTTTTGTGCTGTTTTTGTGCTGATTTGCTGGATGAGACCAGGAGATTTGACTCTGTGTACAAGATGCAGGTGCCCCAGACATTTATGTAATGGGACAAAGGACAAAGTGGTTTTCTGTTTTGCTGTATTCTTAATTTGTACCGATTCCCAATATTTAATCGCCTTTCTACCCACTGAACAACATTGGAGCTAATGTTGTCATTAAAGTATTACAGATCTCATTTCAGAGATGTTTAGACAGTATGATACACATAAGGGTAGAATTGCTTTTTCAACATGTACCACTGTAAATGTATCAGTAATAATTTTTGTTCTTTTTTTTTTAACTGATTTTTCATGCTACATGTTCTTAAGATTGTCACTCACCTTGTCCACTCTTTCTCACAACACTTAGATAAAACAGTGAAAAGCAAGGACAAGCATGTCATGTAGCAACCCATGAGTGACTTCCAACATGAAATCTGACCACTTTTCACTGCCTTTTAACCAGTTATTTAACCTTCATGGACTCCTCATCCCATGGTGATTTCATTTCCTTAAGAAGCTTTAAGAAGACCTTCTCAAAGATCTTATGGAAATGTAAGCAGGTTATATTCATCCACGTTTCTTACCTATGCACTGAGTCCTTCAAAAACCTTCCTAAGGCACAATTTTCTTGTGGGGGAAAAAAAAAAGTATAAACTCTTCCGTGTTCTCTTCTGTTCCTTTGGACACTTTCCTGGTTTTGTTTCTAGAACAGTTTCAACCAGCTCCCATTGTGTGGCTGACAGAGCTTTTAGTCCTCTGGAAAGTTTTTAAAGATTGACCTTGTCACCTTTCAAGCTTTTTAATTTAGGACAGTTCCCAGCTGCTACCCCACTTTATAATCCAGATTTTTCATACTTGAGGGCCTGTAGCATTCCATGGAAAACATCCCAGCCTTGGTGACTTGATCAGTTCATTTTGTTGCTTAACTCTGTTGCTGCTGGTGCTTTAGCCCAGCACAGATGCTGTCCTTCAACACAGGTGTCAGGGCACAGCTGGCACAGGGCTGCCTGCACCAGGCAGGCAATGGTACACTTGCTGCTTTACACTTTCTGTGATGTTTCATGATCCCTGTGGCATTCTGTGTCCCTGGTCTGGCAGCAGCAATGTCCTGCAGCCCTTTGGAGCCTTCGTTCTGCTTTCACAGCCACTGTCCAGCTGAGCAGCAGGACAGAGGAAATGAACTGGGCCAGAAGCTTCATACAAATAGCTGGGGTTTTTTTTATTATCAATGTAATCACTTTGGCAAGCTAGCTTCTACAGTCAAAACATACTTATGACTGTTTCTATAACAGCAGGTGCATTAGCTATCCTAGAAGTAAAGTACCAAATAATTTCCTTTCTTAATAGTGCATTTTGAGTGAAAGGTTTTAATTTTATATGTACACAGAGAGCTAAAGTTCTGCACAGACAGTATTTTTGCACAGAACAGGAGACCCCAATGTTAAAGTTTACAGGACAGGAAGATGAAAATACCTGTATTTGCCAGCTCAAATTGGAGTTTTTGAGTTGTTTATTGATATAATGTAAAATCTATAAGGGCTCAGTCCTGCATTTCTACTTCATGTGTGTGCTTTCAAATGACTGAGGAAAACAAAGAAATTACTGAGAACCTTCAACATATTGTTTGACTGGACATCAATGAAGGACACATTTAAGTTACAATAAGAGTGTTGCACAGTAAAATTTCCTACCTTTGAATACATTTTAAAGTACAGGAGTGGAAAAAATAAAATTTAAAAAAATCAAACTAGCAATTTGAATTTACATTCAAAATCAAATTTGTGTAAACAGTTTTACAAAGGTTTTTGTCCTGGAATTCCTCTGCTAGAGCTATAGCAGGCATGAGCAGGCAAGAATAAACACAACCTAAAAAAAATTAGCTATAAACATTCAAGTATCACTAAATGTGTCCTGATTCTGTCTGTCTGCCTCGCAGAGCACAAAAATCATCCTCCTGATGACTTCATTCAGGCTGGGAGAGAGGTGCTGCTCAGTGCAAAGAAGAGGTACAGAATCAGGACCATAACAAGCAGCATTTACAAAGTCAATTAATCTCTTGGAGGTTGTTCAGAGCTAGATTTTTAGAGATAAATAAAAGTTGTTAGAAACTAATGGCAGGGGCCCTGTTGAACCCTTCAGGTGCTAAAATTTATTCGTAGGTCTTCAAAAATCTGTCCCCAGGGCAAAGTTACCTCATTTAACAAGGGGAAAAAAAAGAGACAATCAGTTGAATGGTGGTGAATTCATTGAGCCAGACTTTGGGAAACTGCAGGGACTTGGAGGTTTGCAGCTGCTCCTTCAGAGGATGACAACTTAAGCCAGTCCCTGGTGGTGTTTATTTTCTAGTGTGAACCCCAAGTTTCTGCACAGAGCACATGGATGCTGTTCTGCCTGCTCCTCACTCCTGTGAAAACCCAGTGGATGCTGTTTTGCTTGGCTGCCAGACTGGATCTTGGACAGAGCTCATCTGAACCCAGAGGAGTGGAAATGGTGATGGGTGGTACCTGGCTCTTGGAGCTGAGCTCTACAGCTCATGTTCACTCTTGTGAGCACTGGCCATGGGGTAGGACTGTCAGCATATGCCCTGCTCCAGTTTTATTAGCAGCATGTTGCCTGGCAGTGTTAGGTTTATGGTTGGACTCAGTGATCTTAGAGGTGTTCTCCAAACTTAAAGGTTTTATGGTTCTATGTTGTGAAATCCAGTGAGTGCCTGTGAATGATATTAAAAGTGGGGATTTACAGGGAATCTGCCAGAAGTGCACTTTTATCATCCAGAGCTGTGTAATGGATTCTATTTCCTTGGTGGGTGACGAAGCAGAAGAAGATTAATGCTGTTGACAGTAGAACAAGTCCAATGCAAAAAAAAGCTGCGAGTATCAGGCTGGCTTCTCCGGGACTCAAAGTTTTGCCGAAAAATTTGCCCACTTTGTTGTCATAATCTGTTAAAAGAGAGTTGTTAATGAGAAATCTGCACATGAATCTGAAGAGTTTTAAATGGCATTTAAAAAAATCTTTACCCTTTCCAGTGGTTTCATTTGTTGCAGTAGTTTTATTGTATGTTCCAGTTGTGTGTCCTCCTTCTGAAGGAACTTCCCACTCTCGTCGCCCTTCTCAGGGTGAAAAAAAGCATAGTTAAGTTGGAAGCCTTAATAAATATTTTTTTTGTCTTTTGAAAAATTAGAGTTGACTTGATTTCATTATTTCTACCTTGTTGATCTGAACAGGAATTGTCATTAGATCATCACAACTGTTCCTCTGAGCAGCTCCATGGGCAACATTCCCCTTCTCTGTAGGCATCTCTGTTACTCCACTACTTACTGTGGTGATGGGACAAGGGGTAACTTTTAAATTGAAAGAGGGTACATTTAGGTGGGACATAAGGAACACATTTTTAATGAGTGTGGTGAGGCACCGGCACAGGTTGCCCAAAGAAGGTGTGGATGCCCCATTCCTGGAAGCGTGCAAGGCCAGGCTGGATGGGGCCTTGAAGAAAACCTGGTCTAGTGGAAGGTGTCCCTGTCCATGGCAGGGGGGTTGGAACAAGATGATGTTTAAGGTTCCTTCCAACCCAAACCATTCCATGATTCAGTTCTGCATTTGCTTGTCCATTTAAAATCTCACAGCCCACATGAATATGTGTAATCAAATAAAATCATTATATCCACGGAAGGAGTATTTTGGCTACATTTGGCATCTACATTTGTCATCATGCTGCTACAGGGTTATAGGTATGAGGTGTGCCTACTGGCACACCTGTTTCAACTCTTGTAGAGGAGTGTAGCCAGCACAGTGAGGACCTAGATGCCGGATCCAGATGTTTAGTGAAGTAATGTGATGGGGAGAGGCTCACAAAACACTTTCAGCTTCGCTTACATGTGTTGGAAGAAACTGGCACCACTCAAAAAGTTTGCCAACTTTTCTTAGTCAAGAGATCACCTATTTCTTGGACAAGATGAACTGTTGTTATCTTGCTGTTATTATCATATTTCTAGAGTCCCATACTTGCAATCATATTTCTAAAGTCTCGTACCTTCTTGGCTGGTTTTCTACCATGCAGTTCTTCTCTATAGCCCAGTTCCTCATGGCTTCCACAGGAACTCCTCCTAGGCTCTCAACCCACGCCTTTTTATTCCAGTTACCTTCACGAGCTACAGCTGCTGCCCAACTAAGGACTTCACAGCTGTAGCTCGTTTGGAGTAACTAGGACCCACTTATCCAATACATAGATCTTACAGGGACTCTCTCCAAAATGAACAACCATTTTCTGGAGCTCCTTTTATCCCAGCTGGTGTCTGCCTGTGCATGGAGGAGCCCAAACAGCTCTGCAAGTCATCATGGCTCACAGGAAGGAACCAGCACTATGCCAGACTGTAAACCGTCCTGCACAGTGAGGCAAAACGGCTGAACAACAGCTTTGCAGATGTTTTCTGTGCCACCTGTGAAGGACAAATGGTCCCTAGGCTGCCACTGTCTCAGAAGGGCACTTGTGAATCACCAGCTGGTTTCAAGTTGCAGCAAAGTGCACCAAAGATTGCCATGTCACCAGGGGTGTTTGTCCTGTCTCTTATCACTGCTAACTGGCCATGGCAGTGCAGGTGCTTCCCACCAGTGCACAGGTGAGCTCTCTTCCTTTCATCCATGCCTTCCATCCAAATGTGCTGCAATACCACCTCTGAGTCCTGGCATGTTTCTGATACTGCACCTGATTTATTGATGGTGTAGGTTGTCTCCATGCCAGCATGGATGTGATCGGCCACGTGGCAGTGCAGAAGCCACGTCCCAGGGTTTTCTGCTACGAGTTCAACTGTCTGGAAAGTCCCAGGGAAAAGGTCATATACATCTCCTCTGTGGTCCTTATCTGTCTGTGGCAAAGCAAACCAGAATTGTGAGAGTCATGCCTCAAATACTGCCCCATGGGCACTGAAATATTCCAGTCATAATTCCAGCTCCTTAAGGCAGATCAAATGCTTCTTGTACATTTCTAGTGAGCATCATCCAGAGAAACTGAGGTCTGTGGACACCTCTCATTTGATCCATTGTACAAAAGCAGACCGCTTCTGTTGACTCCAGCTTTTGGCTGAGAAAAGGTGTTTCTTTGAAATATTTTTCAGGTAGTCCTGCCAGTGGCAAACTGTCACAGCATAAAACCGTACTCCAACCTGGCCTAACTCTAATCTCCTCCCTGTATTTTCCCTCACACCTATGGGTAATCATATATTTTAACCCACCTAAGCATGTCCTCTACTAGGGTAATAGAAGCTTTGCAAGTATCTCATTTATTATGTATTTCCTTCAAATGCAAAACTCCCACCCACCTCAGCACCAGCCCAGGGCTCTGTGCCTAAGTGACAAAACCAGGCTGGAAATATGGAAAATTTTTTGTTTGTTTTTCTCATAAATTTACCATAAGATTATAAAAGTTTTATTTTGATTTATTTTACCAACCTTGAAGATGAAGGTCTGTGCATGGAAGTGAACTGTGTGGATATCCACTTCATTGCCCATTCCTATCAAATACCAGTTTGTCCTATCACCTTCATTCATCGTTAGACCCAAGAGACTGTTGTAAATCTTCCCATTGATTGCTGGAAGAATGACAAAAATAGGAATGATTAATACTTGGCCATGGTATGGGTGATTATAACCTCTACTCCAGGCACCCTTTGCACTTTGAGGGTAGAAGGAGTGCTCAGGCAGAGAGGGGACAGGCATGTGTGGTCAGGACAAATGCTGTCCCCAGTGACCACTGCCGCTGCAGGGAGACAGTCATACTTTTGTTTCAGTTTCCAAATTGTGTAAGTATACATCAACAAACATTTTTTCTGTCTTACAGAGCATCAAACTGTTTTTTTACTGGTTGAGATTGAACTCCTGAGCAAACTGGATCTATGCTGAGAAGCTACATGGAAAAAGAGGGAATAGAATTGTTGCCTAAAATGGATACCAGCTGCAGAGAGAAAAGTTTGCTTTGCCAGGGCTGTGTGTGTCCCCATCCAGTCTATTCAGCCTGGCTCCTGGACTGGCTGCAAATACAGCCACAGTTTTAAAATATCATCCCTATGCTCATAAAAAACAAGCCTGGCAGGGACACAGCTCACAAATGACAAGGGAATCCTGGCAGGGCAGTCTTTTCCCAAAAGTGTAAGAGTAAACTATCTTGTTAGAAAAATATCTTGGCTGGGCCATGTGAAATCTTTTTGTTTCCAGCATTGCAGTTTATGAAGTTGTCACATGGCTGGGTAACTGCAGGCTGAGTCCAATGTGTCCCTAAAAGGGCTGTGAAAAATAAACATCTTTCCTCTTGGCTGCTGCTGCCGAGGCCTACATACCATGCTTGCTGTTGCCATCTTCAAAGTTCTCAGTGGAATTAAAATCATCAGGATTCTTATGAAGGTATGTTTCAATATTTTCTTTCAAATACCAGGATTCATTTTCATCGAACACCATAAATAGAAGAGTAAATTCACGATCGATGTCTTTCCTCAGACCTCTTTCATCTAAAGTTCCTTTTCTACAAACTACAAGAGGCCCAATCAGACCACTGTACGTGTCCTGAAATAAAATAAACATATGCATTACAGATTTTCATTTCATCCAGTTATGAAATAGATACAGATTAACTGAAGATTAAATTGCTTTTTCCTATCAGATGAGAAAAAATCAGTCTAATTAAAAACTTCTTTCTCTGTGTGTCTCTCTGTTAATATACCAAAGCAATGACATCCAGTGGTCCCTTTCAACCTTACTCATTCTGTGATTCTGTGATTTTGTGTAATGTTTTGTCTTTACCCCAAATCCCCTCTACTGTTCTTTAAGGAGGAAATCACATTACTGTGGTGTATGCCTTGGGATTTCTGTAGCTTAAATTACCCAGGCGTGTGCAACTGTTGGTTAAGAGTTCAATGCATCTAGCTCTGTAAATGGTGTCTCTAGCCTGTGGTCCTCTCCCAGCTGAGAAGCAGGATCCTTTCATAAACATTACAGAAGTCACGACATGTTAGCCAAAGCAATGCAAGCTTTAATGGCCATTTCTGGGTTACCTTAACAAAATTTGCTGTTGAATAATAAACCCAAGTGATACAATTTGGATCTGTTTTGCCAGGACCGGATCGTTCTGGGACGTTCCACCTGTAGGTGTTTATTTCCCCTGAAACAGAGAGAGAACAATTTTACCTTGAGCAGCTAAGTATTAGAAGCTTTGAATGGTATCTAACTCAGACCTCCTATCCTTCTCATCAAAAAACTGTCTGCATCAAAACTACCTGTGGAAGCATGCAGCAATGGGATAGGGATATGATTCTGCCTTCCAGGAGGTCGGTGAGGTTCCAGTGGTGTTAGTGAGGGCAGATTGCTCCAGAAATAAAGATCTGCAAATGATTCTGACAAAAGTGGCATCCCACAGAAGGAAGTTTACAAACAGGACTCTTCATCTTTGGCAAAAAACCTGCAGTAATTCAATGATCTAGGCTGCTGATAATTAAGGTCAGATGAGGCATTGGGAGCCAAGCCCAGAAAATGTTTCTTGGACCTTCTCAATTGAAGAGGACAAAAAGAAGTGGCAGTTGCCACTGGGATTTTGTAGAGGGTGCTGCAGAAGTGTGTCAGCTGTGGGCCTGGATAGGAGAGCTGGATATGTACCAACCTGCTGTCTGGGGGGAGCAGGGGGGTTCTTTCATCTTCCAGATAGGACCTTGCTCCACAGCAATTAGCAGAGAACCTCTATCCCTCCTGAAATGTCATCATCTGTGCCACATCCTCCCTATACAGAAATTCCCTGGCCTCTGATTTTAAAAAAACTGTAACAAATGGATGAGAAAATGATCTATTTGAGTGAGGATCATTTCTCTGCACCGAACACAAACATCTGCATTCAGATGAAATGCCTATGCTGTGTTTCCCTGCTTTGCTTTTTTGCTGGTACTTCAGGAAAGGGTAGGAGACCAAGATGTGGTCAACACCTTGCCCCTTTAAGTGGTGGAGAAAGTGTTGAACCAAGCAGTCTCTGTCCCAAAAGTCTTTCAGGGTGACAACAGCCAAGAGCATCGTGGGACATGCTGTGAGTCAGGTTAAAACCAGGAAATCACAGAACCATGGTTTTAGTACAGCTACAGCACAACAGCTGCCAATGGCTGTGAGCATCTAGGCAAGGAGAGTTTTCAAGCTTAAAGGGTTGGGAAATGTCTGAGCCTAGTTCTTGTATCACTGAGCCACTACACTGCTCATGCATCATGCAGCAGTGGGTTTTAATTGTACAGTAGCAACTACAAAAACAAAAAAGTGATGACTTTCAACTCTCATACAATATGAGATGGGTCTCATGTAAGTATTGCAATATCATTTACTCTTACAGAATAAGCATCATGTCATGGAGACATTAAGACCATGTCATGGAGACATGGAGACCAGGGAAATGTTTCTTATCCACCTGTATCTAATCTACATGTCATCACCTCTTTTTAGAAGGTGTGATCTGAGAAGGGAGGCTGGTCATGGTCCTCCACCCCTTCCTTGCTTTTTCCTCCTCAGCTCAGGATGTTTGGAGGCTGTAGATGGAAAAAAATGCTCTACCCTACTTAAAGCTGACACACTTCAGAAGGCATTGAAGACTGATCTTTGAAGTTCAAATAAGCCATAACCCCTGAAAAAAGCTATAAACATGAGGAAAATTGATGTTTTCTCCCTTTTTTCCTTCTGGGTAATTGGAAGAATGGCCAGGGAGAGAACAAAGCTGTGGCAGATGAGAGCTGGTCTAGCATAGGTTGCTATGGATATGCTTTCTGCATCTATTTACCATGCCCCCCACAGTTTCTTTAGGACCTGGCAGTGCTCTCAGGAGCACAGTTTGTCAGGATGCAAATCTGTCTGATGACTGATTTAGGATTTAGTAGAATTAGACAGTCTTTGGCAAGTTTGGGGTGAGCAGTCCAGCCTGGCCTAGGAAGAAAGACAGTGAGGATTTCTAGATGATGCTGGTGGGGACTGAGGTGCCCAGAAATTTTTCTTATTTTCAGGGATTTCATTTCTATGTTAACTGCTCTTTCCAAACTCCTAAGGAAAAGTCAATCCTTAGATCCTGTTGAAGAATGCTTTTGGCTTGCTCTCCAACACAGACACCTTCCCTCATCTAACTCATCCCAAGCCTGCTCCCATGTGGACACAGGAGACATAACAGTAGTGTTCCCCTTGTTACATCTCAAATGCCAGCCGAACAGTGTCAACATCATCATGGAGCAAATTACAAAACAAAGGAATTGTATATAAACCAGTTCCTTTTCTTTCCCCTCCCCCATGTATTAATCTCAGGTATACATTCACCAAACTGCAGCAAGGCAGATGCTGGCTCACATTTGGGCATGAGTTTCTGTGTATTTGTATTTTACCAACACGGCTGCTCACAGGAAAGAAATTTCAGCTTGCAAAGAGCTTTATTACATCAAAATTTCTTTACATTTAGTTTCACACTGGAGTTCACAAATACCGCCAAAAAAATTTGCATGGGTGTTGGAAAGCAAAGGTGGGTACGTTTTGGATTGATTGCTATGCCTGGTTTTGATGTCCTACTTAGAACATAAACCCAATAAAAAATTGAAGTTCAAAAAGTTAAACAGGAATAAAGCAGGAATTAAACAGGAATTTTTCTATATGAAAAACTATTATCTACTGTTTTCCTCACTAGAAACTGAGGCATATTTGGTACACTTTTCAAAGGTTATTAATTCACATGACAGCTATGTTTGGCATTTTATGCACGACTCTGAATGCAAATGCCAATTCTCTGTAGCTTGAGAGAGGCAGAGTTAATATTAACATCTGCAATTCTTACCTCTGAATTTGAAAGTTTTTAAAACATTGTTAGAGTGTCAGTTTGGAGCCAAATGCAGCACTGGCTTACATTTCTCTTGCCGTGATTATGGGCCTGCTTCTCTCTCTTTTGGACGTTGTCTAGTGGTTTTACATTCCTGTTTCTACCCCTGATAGGAATGAAGGCTTATTCTCTGCCCAAACATGCTCACTTGGTCAAGAACCTACATGTCTAGAAACTCAGAACTGTAGCTGAATAAGCATTGAGCATATTGTGCCTGGGAGAACATATAGATCTGGGCAAGTTTGAAAGAGAGATTATCGTTAATGTGCTAAAATGCTTTTATATACAGCCTTTGTAGCTCAAAGAAAAGAAGGGGGGGAAAAGAAAAAAAGGGAGCCTTACCAGGGAGGGTAATTGGAGTCTCAGGCTGCTCTTCACAACCAACCTCTTCTATACCATGTGCACTTACTGAGTAAGGCCTGCTGGCTTTGTTCTTAAATACGATCAGTACGGAGTCACCGACCTCGGCATGGAGTAGTGGCCCTGAATTCAAACAGGAGATGCCAGTGTTTAATGCTGCTTTTCTGAATTCAACAAACTTTCAATAGCTTGGCCTGGGAGTAGAGCCAAGGTTTCTATCAAAATCATTGGGCTTTTCTATTCTTCCAGGAAAGCCTTAGAAATTGTATTATCTCAGCTGATTAAAAGCTCCGTATGTACAAATAATCCCTTTTCAGTCAATGAAGAGAATTGTTCTCTCTGAAGACAGGTCTTTGAACAGCTGTTTTCTAAGGAAAACTCCTGAGGATGGCTTTTGAATTTTCAAAATGTTATTGTCCTTCAGAAAAGGAAATTGTAAACATATTCCTGAGAAGGTTATCCTGAGGGAAGAGTATGAAATTGTATCAGGAGAGGCTTAGTTTTAGTATTAGGAAAAGGTTCTCCACCCAGGGGGTGGTTGGGCACTGGAACAGGCTCCTCAGGGAAGTGGACACAGCACTGAGCCTGACAGAGTTCAAGGAGCATTTGGACAGCACTGTCAGGAACAGGGTGTGAGTCATGCAGGGCCAGGAGTTGGACATTGATGATCTTCCAACTCATGATATTCTAAAACTCTATGACTATTCTATGACCAGTTGTTGCCTGCTTTTCACCCCATAAAAAACCTGAACTGATGGTTATTTTACAATGGGAATAATTACGTCTTGCCAATTGCAAACACAAATCCATCTCCTTAATGTTATCTTAATCTGTTTGCAAGAGTCTCCCCTATGTTACAAGCTCTGAAGCTAAAGTGAATCCTGGAATTGCCATTATAGCACTCCTTAGGATACTCCTTATTCATGTTCAAGAATTAATTCTTTAATTTGGAAAAGATCTTTACACTAGCAGTTATATAAATAGCATGTAAAATAACTGACACCTGGAATAGGCGTCACTGTTCCATATTTTCCATCTTAATAAAGCTAGAAAACATAGTTTTTGGAAAGCAATCCTCTCTCTGAGCACAGCTTGGTCTGTGAGACATGAGAGCTACTTGCCCAGGATTTCCAAGTGTTCCTCCTCTTCTGTCCTCACTTTGCGCTGTGTGAAGTTGCCACTTGTGTACTCCCTGTAAACAACCTTCTTGTATTTTGAACCAATCAGGTCCTCTGCTTGGCCCAGAAAAACATGCCCATAGCTGCAAAATAAAATGCAATAAAAGCACCAAAGTGTACATAGCTGAAAGCTAGTAACTGTTGTGCTATTCACAAGAGATTCAATGAGAATATACAGCTTGATCCAATGTGCTGATGGATGTGAAGGCCCTGAGAGATGCAGGAGGTTTTGAATAGCAAATAACAAGAGTGATAATCCTTACTGAATGCACACCCTCTTCAAACAGGTAAAGCTGAGGATAAGATGCACTCTCCAAGAATTTTGGGAACACAAATCCTTCACCAGAGCTGGAGTAGGGGTAAAGTGTGAGATGAGAGTGGTTTTAGCTGCCCTCTCCAGCAGCATTGTTCACTCCAATAACAATACTGCCTGTCCCTGGAAACCTGAATCCTTCTATCATGATGGCTGCTTTTGCTATCTTGGCTAATAGCCACAGGAAGATGATAAACAAAGCTCGACCTCTGAAAACAAATGTGATCCATCATCTGAGATAAGAGGGAGCTGTTTCACCCTTCCCTCCTGCTGCTGTGCACTGCCCACGCTGGATGCTTTCCCAGCATGATGATAAAAGGAGAAATGTATTTTCATTCTGCACCGGGAAGAGGATCCTTTCCAGGTTTCCCTAGTGCGTTGCTGCTCCCATGGGATCCCAGAGGGCTGGCTCGCCGGCAGAGGACACTCACAAGCCGCTGTGCAGCTGAGCCTTCACCCTCTCTGCGAGCAGCCGCCTCCTGGCAGCTCAACTCCGGGGTGCCCCTGGCATGGGAGTTGCAAGGCTGGCTCACAATACACTAAATAAAACAAAAACACTGGTTTTGCCCCAGGGATACTGCTTACTGTGTAGTGAGCTGTGTGTGCAACAGCAGCCTTTGACAGTAGTGGAGTTTATGTTTTCTTTAAACTCACATCATCACCTGTGACTCTTCAGGTGTATTTTTTACAGACTCCTCTTCCTCTGTACAAGAAGCACTTTCACAGATGCTTTTCTAAGGTTTATTTTTGACATAAGTTCGTTATTGATTTCACCAAAGTCTCCTCAGAGACCAGACTATGCAATATGATCTGGAATGTGTATTTTTTTCACAAGTTTTTTATTCCTCACACAGTGGAGTGATTCAGTTGCAGGGTTACTTATGTTCTGATCTTCTCAGGGGATCTAGGGGCTACCATGCTGCAGGAAACCAGACTCAGCACCCTCATCATGCATCTGCATTGCATTGCCTACAGGAGCTCACATCTGGAACAGGTGCCTTTCTCCTCTACGAAAACCAAAAGTCTGGGATGGCAAGGCTGGGAAGAGTAAGGGAGAGAAGACGGTTGGGGGGCATCATTGTAAGGTTGAGCCAGGGCTGGAACACAAACTTGGAGGCCTTCTTGAATTCAACAGCATTACAAGACACTCTGAAATGAAAGCATTTGAAACTGGTGCCTATGAACTAGTCTAAACTGAGAGGCTGTGACTTTGTAAATACATTTTATCATATTATGTTTGGTAAAGAGTTCCTCCTAAAAATACAAGGTTGGCATCATGAAATGGTGCTTCAAAGTTTCCCCTCCACTGTGAGTGTGTCTTGTGCCCACAATAGTTTTTTGGGTTGGGTACCTTTCCTCATAGCTGCTGATGTTGTAAACCTTTGGTGCTGAGCTCTTATTTGAGGCATAGTCCCATTCCACCTCCTCTGCAGCAATGTAATAGACCCTCATGGCTCCACGCTGCTGCTGGGCTCCACTGGGGCTGCGGCAGCTGCTGACCTCGTAGAGATGCTTCATCCCACCAACAAAGTGATCAAAAGTCCTGCAAACCACTTTGAACGTGCCTGGAAAGAAAAGCACACGACATTTAAGCAATTTAAAAACCTAAGAAGCATCCTGACAAATTAGGTCCTGTGTACATCTCTGATCTGTCCTCAGATAATCCTAATGTATAATGCTGTATGGAAAGTCAAGCAAGAGGATGTTTAAATAGAATGATAGAATATTCTAGGCTGAAAAAGACCTCCAAGATTACCAAGCCAACCATTAACCCAGCACTGCCAAGTGTACCACTAAACCATATCCCTAAATGCCATCTCGACAGTCTTTTAAATACATGCAGGGATTGTGACTCTACCACTTCCTGGGCAGCCTGCTCCAATGAACTAAAACTCCCTGATGCAACCTGAGGTT
Source organism: Zonotrichia leucophrys gambelii (assembly GCF_028769735.1). Taxonomy (NCBI): domain Eukaryota; kingdom Metazoa; phylum Chordata; class Aves; order Passeriformes; family Passerellidae; genus Zonotrichia; species Zonotrichia leucophrys. The sequence goes on from NC_088169.1 coordinate 79,452,489, forward strand.
ATTTCCTCTTTTCCTGTCACTTGGTACCCCTTGGGAGAGGAGACTAGCACCCAGGTAGTTATAGAGAGTGAGAACAACTCCTCTGAACCTCCTTTTCTCCAGGCTGAACACTCCCTCAGCTGTTCCTCACCAGACTTGTGCTCCAGACCCTTCCCCAGCTCTGTTGCCCTTCTCTGGACACGCTCCAGCCCCTCAATGTCCTTCTTGCACTGAGGGGCCCAGAACTGAACACAGAATTGGAGGTGTGGTCTCACCAGAGCTGAGTACAGGGGGACAATCCCTGCCCTGCTCCTGCTGGCCACACCAGTGCTGATCCAGGCCAGGATGGCATTGGCCTTCTTGGCCACCTGGGCACACTCTGGATCATGTTCAGCTGCTGTTGTCCAGCACCTCCAGGTCCTCTTCTGCTGAGATGTTTCCCAGACACTCTGTCTGCAGTCTTTGGCATTACATGGGATTATTGTGAGCCAAGTGCAGGACCCAGCAGGACCTGACCTTGTTTTGCTCCATAGGAAAAACCAGCCTGCTCCATCTTTGCTCAAAAATCACCATAAATTACTTCTAACTATTTGATCAGCTCGGTTAGATCAGCTCGGCCAAGGAAACTCTGAAAAGCACTTGGGTGTCTGGCAGCAGGAATAAGCTTGCCAGCAAGCCTCACTGCCAGCGAGCCCATGCTGCAGACATGCCCACGAGGAGCACAGGAAGAGGAGGAGGAAGCACTCATTGCAAAACTCAGTGAAGGCATGGAGAAACAAGGGGTGTGTTTCAGAGATGCTGGTTCCTTGTCCCTGAGCATAGAGCCACTTTACCAGCCTTCAGTGCAAGGGACTCTCCATGGAGCCCCTGCAGTTTGTCTGGTGTAATCAGGCTGAAGAAGGGCTCTGCAATACAGATACAGACCCATGATACAGGCATGCCTTTATACTCTCCTTCTCTCCTGCCCATTTACTCATGCAGAAGCTGACTGTAATGTTGTCCTGTACAGCTCCACCTGCTAGCAGTGTGTGAAGGAGAAAAGCACTTTCACAGCTGCTTTGTATGTGAGTCAGTGATAGAATCAAAATTAAAAGTATAGCCCTGTCCAGAGTAGTTCTCAGTCTATTTCTTGCACCTCAGAGGCAATAGTGATTAAAGAGATAAAATAATATGTAATTAAACTAAAATCACAAGCATTGACTATTGTAAAGATCTGATAATTCATTCAATTTATGTTATTGCTGGTAAAAGGTTAGCCAAGAATTAATAATCTCTTAGAATAATTGTTTTGTGTGAGATCTACAATGCAGTTTCATGACAGATGGTGGAAATGTTTGGGATTTGTGTTAGAAAAATTTCAGTTGTCTTGCAGCATCTGCAACAGAGGTCTAACCTGGCACATACACAACTCCAATGTACATTTCTATCAGGTGCCCTGGCCATGGATGGCCCTTGACATAGCTTTGTACAACCCTGATGACTCTATTAATTTACACAGAGTTGCATCAATACAAAGCAAGGTAATGTTGTACTTTATATGACGAAGATTATTTGGTGTCTCCAGAAAACAACTCACACTCTCCTGGTTTGAAGTATGAATCACTGGATTACCCATGAGATTTAAAAGTACCTTTAATGTATAAGCTTCTGAAGAAACTCTTAAAGACTATTACTGAAAAGCTTTGTTGAAGTCCTAAAATACCTTAAATGATGCTGACTATTCAGTTGGCAATGAATTTGCTTTTCTAAAAATGTCTGTTTGGAGAATTATGAAATTCTATGAGCATCCTGTTATCTATCTCTCTGCCTGCTGCTCTACCCATCCCTAAGTCATTAAAGCCTCTGGTTTTTGGTGTACATGAATATATACACCTTCCCAGAAAATTAATCCAGCCTGAATTCTCAGCTATGCCAGGTCCCCAGTGTCTCTCTCCTGGCTTTCAGCCTCCTTGTGCAGAGCAGAACATCTCACTGTCTCACTGTTATTTTGGCTCACTGGTATCTGCAAGTGCCACACAACCAAAATCAGTTCATGAACATACCCACACGGTCTGGCTGCATTAGTGCTGTCCCTGATAAATGAGGGAACAAGGCCAGCCCATCCCTTGTTGTCCCTCTCAAGTCGATGGTATTTCCTTGGAAATGAACCCCATGCATGTCGTAGTGACTGCCCAGCCCAATGAGGTGCCAGGAGACCTTGTCATTCTTGCACATGGTCAGGCCTGGCAGATTGCCATACAAGTAGCCATTGACAGCTGGAGAAGAAGGAAAAAAATCATGGTTAGCAGCAGGTCCACAAGAATGCATTACAGAACCTCCTACCACCCACCTGGCCAAAGACTCACGACTCAGCAAGTCACTAAAGGGGCATTTTGTGAAGCAAAAGTAGGATTGGAGGACACCAAATTAACATCTAAGTGCTATTCCTATAAACTCATAACTTCTACCTCTTTGGTTTTAGCCTGTAAAATCTTGTAATAGCTCTCTGCTATTGTGATGTAGCACTCCTCCTCTGAGCTTTTGAGTGTACCTCCCAGACACCAGCCAAGTGTACAAATTTGGTACCTCCTTTCAGCCTGGAGAATGAATAACCACACCATTAAGGCTATGGAGAGGGCCATAAAGAGTCTGAGTTACAAGGGTGTTATAAGGCAAAACTCCCTAATACTCAAATTGTTCTCTGTGATCAATGTATGAAAGATGCTATAAAAGAACAAAACTTCAGTATGGTAGTTCCATCTCATAGAAGAAGAATAAAATAGACAGTTCCAGAAAGCCCCTGAGTTCTCTAAAAATATATATGTAAAGAAAAGGTAGGTTATGTGATTTGCTCAAGTTTATCATCCCAGGGATACCTTGGAGGAGATCCGTGCTGAAGTCAGATACTTGCATCCAGAAATGATGTTGTAAAATATTTTTGGCCAATCCCCTAGTCTTTGTGTCTCCTCTTTCAGAGGTGGTCACTGCCCAGCAGGGCAGGTAGATTTTACTGCATGAGTCAGTGCCAAGGCCAGCAGTGAAATTTAAATCACTAGTGAGTGTTGGCTTCTTCTGCACCTGTCTCTGGCATTGTGCCTTTTTACAGAACTAAGTATTGTATCTAAAATCACTGCTCTGTTCCCTTTTTCCAAATGTATTTGTAGATGGATGCACTCATGGCCATTGTGACTGGAGTTTCAATGTGCACTCCAAGGGCATCAGGAGCTGGCCATAAGTTGACTGACAGCTTTCCAGCTCACTCTCCAGTGCAGCTCAGAAGGCTATGAATGATAAAACCAACTCATCTTCCTAATATGATTGAATAAAAGATATCATTAACAGATATTAGATATTTTGTACCATGCATTTTGTTGGATTCCATGAAATCAGCATCATTTTCATCCACTTTTGTTGGGTCTCCAGTAAAGGCTTCAATATTCTTGTTCAGATACCAGCTGTCATTCTCATCAAAGATTGAAAAGAGGAGGTAAAATTCTCTGTCTATTCCTTTCTGTAGAGGAGGGGGAAGACAAGACATTAAAAAAAGTCTATTCAATAGAAATGAATAGGTTTTTACAACAAAGCTTTCTTTTCCCTGAAGCCACTTTCATACTAAGTCTGCACAGAGACAGGAATTGGCACCTTTTCATCAGCCAGAAGGCTGAATAGAGTGTCCTTTACGGAGTGTGAAAAGAGTTATTATTTGCATGCAAAAGACAGAAAAGCTAAGGAAGAGCCAGGATATTAGGGAATGGTGATTTTGTCTTCTTAACCATCCCCTTAGATCAGCTTTTACCCTGAGGAGTAACATTTATTTAATCTTTGTAAGCAGAGCTGGGAACTGGGCAAATGGCCTGTATGGGAGCCCCCAGTGCACCACCCTGCTCTTAGGGACAAGCAGACATTCCCATTGGGCACCTGTGTCCCGTCGTGATTCAGGGTGTTCTTCCGACAGACCAGCAAAGGTCCCACCAGGCCAGAGTTGGTGTCCTTGACAGCATCAGTGGCTGAGTAGTACAGGTAGGTCAGGCACGGGGGGTCACTCTCTGTTGGACCTCCATTTTCAGGCACCCTCCATTTGTACGTGAAGGTTTCACCTGGCTTGACGTGGGCTCCTGGCTTCAGGTAGCCTGGAGAGACAAAGTTGAGATGCACCAAGATTACAGGAAGGCTTTGTCTCCCTGACTACAAGAGTTAGATTGAAGCTGGGCATAGCTACAGATTTCTGCGGAGAAGCTCCCCCCTGCCGCCACAGCTGGAGTCTCTCCCGAGGCCTGTGCCATGGGGACAACCAAGCCAATTCCGCGCAGAACAAGCTCAGCTGCTCCACTCAGACACCTTCCGACGCTATGTTGGATTATCTGGATTATGTTCAATCAGACAAGACATGCAGAGCTCATCCTGGTGCTTAAATGGATTCCTCTAATGTTTGTGACTTACCTGGCCTATCATGGAATTCATCTGTGGCACAAACTCAGACTCTGCTATTCATTAAGAACCAACAAATCAGTTACATATTTAGAAATTCAAAACAAATCTGATCCTGGTAATTGTTTCTTTTTGATTTTATAGCAATGCACAGGAGCCTTTGTCAGCATCTCCAGAGTGGATGATATTGTTCTTTGTTGGAGGCTACTTTTAAAGGATTTGGACCATTGTCTGCTGCTATGCAAAGGGTGGATTTAGATTGTCTTTGACACTTAAGCATCCATTATCTATATTTTCTCAGCACACTCAGTGTCTAGTAATCCAAGAAAATCTTAGAAAGTTAGACACAAGTGAAAATAGCAGTATTGCATCTGAGCATAGCTATTTGCTGCAAACTGCAATAGAAAACAGATTATAGCTTGCACAGTATCCAATACTACTGGATTCATCCTGCAACAGTCCTCAATGAGGCAGACATTGACTTGGAGTCAAAAACTCTCTGAGACTAACAAGTGCCAAATGCAACATGAAAGGGTATTTCCTGAGAGCACTGAAAAAAACCCCATATATCTGCAGATACCTCTAGATGTAAGTATTTTTATTTACAGTATTTCACATGAGTAAGCTGCACTAGACAGCCTCTGAAAAATTATTTACCCTCAGCATAAGCTTACAGGCTCTGCATATATACCTACAGGATTTCTGCATGTATACACCTGTAGATAGATGAAATGGAAATCCATGGCACAAGAGTTAAAAGGAGAGAAGAAGGGGCAGACAGATTATTGATGAATCTAGAGTCAGGTTTCTCTCTAAAGACCCAGAGGAGTGCCAGCTCACCTGGCTGCTGAATTGCAGTTTTGGGTAGATTTTGCTATGCACAGAAGTGTGCAGGGCTGAAGGGCACTGCTACCAGGGACTGCTACCAGGATAAATGAAATCCCAACAGCTCTGCAAGCAGGAAGCTGCACTTCCATTGGAGAACTATCTCTGACATGGGTGGCATTAGGATCTGTGCAGATAACTCCAAGGCTGAACTCAAGCCAGTTGCTTTTTATGTTTTGCCTCCTGGCGAATTTGTTGAGTTACAAGGTCGGGAACAAGAGACAACAATTTAATAAACCCTTTAGCATTGATCTTGTTGTATGATGAGTTTTACATGTTGACCTAATTCTCTCTCAGCACAATTTTCAAAAGAGGGATTATGTCCCATGAGTTTCTTTTGATGCATTGTAGTGAAAACAAAGCAATTTAGGCAACAAGAAAAGTACGTTCCTCTTCAGTGCTGAAAATGCACTTTTTCAGAGACCACAGAATTATCTCTGTAGATGCTATAAATGGGATTCACCTCACCTTAACTGGGCCATCTCAAGCTTAGTCCCTAACTCAAACTCTAGACTTTTGTGGTTGGTGGAGACAGAATCACATCTCCAGAGGGCCTTCTTGTCACTGACTGTAAAAGATGCCTACCAATTAACATGATATTTAACATTCAATAGTCAAACTTAGATGATAAGACCCTGTTCTTGCACAAAATGAGAGAAAGAATTTAATAAATGCTCCATTTCAGCATGTATGTGTCTATGAGAATTAATAAGGATTATCACTGCTTTGTGATATGTTCCAGGGAAATCAGATAAAAGCTGCCTTTGAAACTGACTATCCTGACAGTAAAGCAAGGGCAATGGCCAGCCTGGATTAGAGAACTGGGAGTGATGCGGCTGAGAACATGTGGATAGCTATAGCAGGGCCATCATTCCAGATCCTGAGAGTCATCATTTCTGGAGCGTGTCCAGAGGAGATCCACTCCTTGAAATGGAGCAATATTAGATAAGAATTAATAGAAATTGGATTGTGCTTGGGACTTTTGTTCAACATAGGCCTCAGCTAGTTTTAGATATCGTATCTGGCACATATCCAAGGAGAAGAACCATCACATTTGCAGACTGTGGAGTCCCATTGATTGTGTCATGAAGGTTACTTGCAAACTAATCAAATCATCCTTTCTGTGCCTTAGCATCCATGAAAAGGCAAACCTGCACAGCTCAGCAGCAGATTTTTGGGCTCAAGTATTCTAGAGGTGATGATCCAGTAGTGCAGCCAAAACTTACCATCTAAGTAGGGAGCACCTTCTGACAGCTTGCTGAAGCTTACACCATGGGCCATAATGCTGTAGCTTCTTCTGGCTTTGTTGGCAAAAGTAACCAGTACTGTATCTCCCACCTCAGCTTTTATAACAGGGCCTGAAAAAACAAAGTGAGGGAAGGTATTAGGACTGCTCTCCAGCATACTGCCACCAAAAGAAGAGAGAGCTGCTTGCAGTTAATTCCCCTCTCAGTCCCGATGGTTCTACATTCAAACCTGACGTAATGACAGGAGGGGAAAATATTCACTGTACCAAGTATTCCCAGGTGCTTCATGTCCTCTGACCAAGTCTTCTTACTGAACGTTGCGTCAGTATATCCCACATAGTGAACTTTCCAGTACTGCCCTCCTATTCTGTCAGTCCCTTGTGTAAAATATGTTGCAGATTCACTGTGGAATTAGCAAATCAGACTGGTTAAATAATTGAAAGTTCAAGCAGAACCCTTCATTTCAGAAAAAATTATTACTCCAGACAAAGGAGAAATTACCCCCCCCCAAGTTACTAATCAGCATACACTTTTCTAGCACACAAAGAAAGGTATTTCTGCCAACAAATGAGCATTCATTGTACATTAGACTTTTATGTTTAACCCTGATTTTCTTAGGAAGACATTTATATCAACTTACCTTAGGCAAGAACTGTGCACAATGTTTGTCTAATCATTGTTGGCTTTTCTGGGAGACACTATAATGCAATTGTCTCCATCAGTCATATCAGGGGGGAAAATTCTGCCACTGTGGCACCTCTGGACTGCACTGATTGTAAGTGTGAAAGCTGCCTGAAGAGTCTTGATAAAGGGTCATTAACTGTGTTGAACTTGGCGTGCCTCACTTTCCCCATGGATTTAATGGAGTAAGATAAGTGCTTCCAGAAGGCACCTTGAAACATCACAGTTATGCATCCAGCTTTCTGACTAGGCTGTTTAAATCCATTCCTCCCTGCCCCCTTCAATTAAAACTAATGACAGTGCAGGACCTAGCCCATGTGAATCACTGGGGCAGTGGCACACAGACTCCTGAAATTAAAGCACAATGGGAGTTGACAAGAAATCTTACCTGCCAGTGGCGTTCAAACCCTGCCCAGTGAATTTATCATAACCGTCAGGCCCGTAATTCCAGAGCACTTCTTCAGCAGCAATGTAGTATCTTCTCTTATGACTGATTGGGGAAGGGTGAGACAGGTTTTTCTGGCAGATCTGAACATCGTATAGCGCCTCCATGCCACCTGGGAGAAGAAAGAGTCTGGAGACAGTGCCTGACCACCTGCACAGTCAGCAATCTCATGGATACAAATGTAAATTCAAAACTCTCTGGGAGCTACATGGATTGGAAGCAATTACTACAGTAAATTTCTATTTCAAAATATATTCTCTGCTTACAACCAGACAGATACCAATGTCCTTCCTTTGCAAGGTGGTACATTTTATGCAATAGGTGAAACCCATAGACATGAATGACACTCTTTAGTGGACTTATTTACTCAATTTCTTAATCTCCATAATGATGATAGACTGATTTTGGAGGTCAGAGTGCCTCCAGATATCTGCCAAATAGCATCATCTCCCCCTGACTTCCACTGAAATACAGACTGGTTATTTCTGCTGAAGCTATTCGTTGCTTGCCAGAATCGAGTCTGTTTTGCCTGATGCAAAGCCCACTGGAATCAATGTGAAAAATTCTCCCAACTCGTCTCTGCTGTGATAACTACAGATTGCCTGCTGCCATGACACCTAGTTTATGATACACACTTCCAGGGTCTTGCACCACACAAATATGACAACATCACCATCAAGTCCCTTCACATAATGGTTTCTGAGAACACTGCCGAGTTTTGCCTGATTTCCATAAAGCAAAAAGCTACAAAGTGTTCAGCTGGCATGATTTTTTTTTTAACATGCTAGTACTTATCTACAACAAAAACCTATGTTGAAAAATGAGTATTGAAAACTCCTCTCATTGCTCATCAAAATCTCGGGTTTACCTAGGAATCATGGGGACAGTGCTGGGTCTAGCAAGTCTTCCTCACATGAGTTACATGGCCAAGTCATTCACATTAGCTGAAGATTTGGCCCAACACATATCATTTCTGGTGACTAAACTCATGATCATGATGTTTATCTGGCGAAACAGTTGCAAATTGCTCCAAAGTCACAAAAAAAAGGCGCCAAATCCTGCTCTGCCTGGAAACATCTCCCAGTTTTCCCTTCCAAACAAAGCAGAGGCTGATGAGGGAGGTCTATGGCAGCGTACCTCGTAGGTGCTCATTGACCTGGCAGGTTATCAGCCACCTCCCGGGGCTTCCCGGGGTCATCTCCGCCGTGATGAATGTCGCTGGGAAGAGACCGACCACGTCTGCCCTCTGGTCTCTGCTGGTGAACGTGTGCCCGTAGAAATAAGCAGCGTGGATGTCTATCTCTGCCCCCATGCCAAACAAGTGCCAGGACATGGAAGTGTCAGCACACATCTCCAAGCCGGGGAGATTGCCATATATATAACCGTTAATTGCTAAAAACAAAAGCATGAGACTTTATGAGAGGTGAAAGAAAAGTGACTCTGGTCCCATTGCTAAGGAGTAGCATTTTGAACATATGTCTTACTGCTCTGTATGATCAAATGTCCCAAATTATCTGTCTGTGTCTGTGAAAAACATCCTGGGTAATATCAAGATGTTGCAAAGGCCAAGTCATCACCAAAAAGGCCTGATAATGAAGTTAACTTGTTCTGCAGCTATTTAGCATGGCTGAAATCTATCTCCTCTTATCCTACGTCATAAATATACCATTATATGCCAGGCACAAGCAATTTAGATTTGAAAATTTTATCAGCCAAATCAGTGAAGTCAGCTCTGTCTTCCTTAGCTTCTACATCTGAGAATATATCAGGACGCTAGGAGAATGAGACTCATATTTTGCAAAATATTTTAATTCCTAGGCTCTCTGGAACAAACAAAATATACAGAAATATCTGGAATCTACTTCTTACACCAAATGTCCAAATAACACAAAGTACCATTGGCCAGTATATCTCTGAAGGGCAGGAGTGGTTATACCAGCCAGCCCAGCATCCACAAGCCTTTTGAGAATTCTTTCAATACACACACCTCAAATTGCCCTGCAACTTTCTTTGCTCTTTTCACAGCTGGACAAAAATCTGTTGCCTAAGATAAAATGTTAAACAAATGTCAGAGCTGGGCATGAAAGCCAAATCTCCTTTCTGCAAGTGTCATTCTGTTTTTAGGGAGAGGTTTTTATCAGTACATTACTTCAACATTCTGACCCATTCCTGCTGACACAGATAAAGGACAGACATCACAGGGTCCTACTGTATTGAAAAGAGCCTGGTCACTGCTGTAGGTCACCATTTATTCAAAAGTCCTTCTCACCATGCATTCGGTTGCTGGTCTGGAAACCTTCATCCTCTTTGTTAACTGTGTCTGGTTCTAAGCAGAAGGTGTTTATATTCTCATCGAGGTACCAGCTGAAGTTTTCATCTACAATGCTAAACATCAGGGCAAAAGCATTAGCAGCACCAGTCCCTTCTATTGTGGTCTCATCTGCAGTTCCTAAATCGCAAACGAAAAGGAAAGTGATAAAAAAAGCCTGGGATGGGATTGAATTTAAAAATTACAATAACCTTGGCACACTCGAGGAAATACAGTTCTTTGCCCACAGTCTGCAGGGCAGGATGAATTTCACCTAATTTAGCTCTTCTAAGGCATTTTGACCTCGCTCCATCTGACTTTGAACAGGTGAGTGCCTCCAGAAGGCAAAGCTAAGCTAAGTCAAGCTGATATTTCAGTATCTCTTTGGTCTGACATGAGCACAAGCACCTGCCAATATCTGTTGTCCCATTTCCCCACTCTTTGGCCCATTGCACACAATCCTGTCCCCTTAGTCAGTGTCATTTAGCATCTGTGGTCCTGCACAGTGAGCCAGGTCATGAGCTGGATCTATCCAGAAACCAGTGACTCATGGTTCTTTTTTACAATGAATTAGGGAGTGGTGAGTGGTAGCCTGCATTTCTGTAGCACTGAAGTGAATTCTCAACCATACCCCCAGAGTGGCCCTCTAAATGTGGCTCACTATCCACAGACTGGCGAGGAGCCCACGAGAGTTATCTAGGACTAGGCACTTAAATTTAAAAAGGCTGAAAAAAGGATGAACAGAATTTATTCCAGCTAAGTTCAACATCTTTATCCCCATATTTATTTAGGGATGAACCTGAGACCGTAGGACTGGTAATACTGAGTAGTCTGTTATTATCCACTGGCAAATGTAGCCTTCATTCCAATCAGTCTATCACTGATCCCATGAAAACTGTCCTTTCATCTGCCTTCTCTGGGAGAAAGCTCCCAGAGAGTCTTGCTCTCAGTCCTGTGTCCACCACCACCAGCTGGAGGACTACGTCATGTAGATATCCTCCTTCATGATTAAAGGCCAAACATGTAGATAATCTGACTTTCAGGCTAGGATTGTTTGGAATATGCTGTCTCCTAGCTTCATGTGTTATCTTTTAGTTATCAGCTCAGTGTCATGTATTCAGTTCTGTGGATTTCAAAGGCTCTCGAGGAGAATGTAAATAGGAGACATTTTAATTGTGTGAGTTAAGCTGGAAACTGGGCTTGTCTTTTCCACATTAAAGTCTTTCTCTTCTTCATATATAAAACCTACTTCACTTAGAAGTACTGCGTATGAAATCAGGGCTGATTTTGTACTCTGGGAATTACTGAAAAGGAGTGACAGAGTTACACATGCCCAAGGGAAGTGGCAATGACTTAGCTGATGAAGAGGTCCAGCACAACATTAGCAGGCTGTAAAATACACAGGACAGGCTGTTCCATGCACATTCCCATAAGGTTGTAAGATATAACTCGTAAGCAAAAATAAATACATACTCACTATGTGGAAAAAATGACAAAGATTGTGCTTTCAAATATGTAAATGCTAATGCCAAATTCACCCACCCAGCTCTAATTTGATTTCCTGAGTAGTAAGTCCTTTGTTGATCCTAAAAACTTCCCCAGTTTGGGAATACTTATTTCTGGTCTCGGCCACGACGGGATGGTCACAGAGCATGCTGCAGTCCCTCCACCAGCCGAGGCAAATCTATCTGAAGCCAAAGGGGAGCAGGAAGGGGGGTGTCCCAGAGCTACAATACCTACCCTGGGATGCTCCTGGAATGGCCCATCTATTCCTTGCCCCTTTTTATGGGCTATGTAGGGATAGACTCTAGACCATCATGTTTAAACCTGTAAGCAAAAATGACTGTTAAGATGCCAAGCTTGGCAGAGGGGCTTGCTCTATCAGTGTTTCTAGCTCAGTACCTTTTTTACACACCAGCAGAGGCCCAATTAAACCAGATGCAATATCTCTTGGTGTGTCAATGTGAGAATGGTAAATCCAAGTCAAGCAGTTTGAGTCTGCCAAAGTTGGGGAATAATCTTTCCTTACTGGCCATGTGTACGTGTAATTTCCACCGGGAACAACAAAGTCGTCCTCTTTGCTTTTACCGCCAGTTCCATCAGGGTAAAGTGCTCCTAATACATAAAAAGGAAAAAGGAAGACTTTAGCTGTCCCTAGTTGCATTTGTTAAATAAATGTGTAATTTATTCTATTTTAACTTGTATTTATAAAATAATAGCAGCATTCACAAATACAGAATCATTGAGAAATTTTGAAAAAACTCAGAATTTCTATCAATCTCACCACAAATATATTGGGAGTTAAAATCCATTTTTTATTGGTAGATGAACTTTTAAAAAATGTATTAACAGGCTCCATTTCTTCCTAGTCTCTTCACTCTTATCAGTCATCTATAATTTTGTCATCTAGCAGTGTGTATTTTTTCACAGGAACAGATGAGAATACTGACTGTAGGCACATGTAGACACATCCACACAATCCTCTAACAAAAATACACATGCATAGGTCTGGGATTCTGAAAATTAGATCATGTCTGCTATAGGCTAAAAGAGAGGAAAACAGTTGCAAGAACTCCATCTGTTCAAATAGACTAGAGGCAGAAAGAAGGAGGTAAGATGTTTTGTGAGTTATGATTCAGAAAAATAATTCAGGCAAAAAGACCCATCCAACCTGTTTCAGTACTGGGTTTATCCCAGGTGTCGAAAGTTTGTGGCAAAAAGTTTTGAGATGCAGCTGTTCCTGGTTTTAGTCATCAGCTGCAATTACTGATGAGTTTATGAGAGGGTGATCTAAAGTCCTCTGATGTCAATGTCAGTAACAATAAATACTGGGACAGACTTGTAGCCATGATATTAGTTACTCCGCTGAAAAAGAGAGGAAAAGGCAAGCCAGATTTTACCTTCAGAGTCCTTGTCATAGAAGACCCCATGTGGGTGCACAGAATATGGGCGGGAAGCAAAGTTTTTCAGATGGATGATAAAGACATCCTCTTCTTCTGCCTTGAGGACTGGGCCAAGGAACCCCAGCCATGCTGCTTTGGGGATCTCCTGGGAGTAAGTGTCATCCGTGAATTGCCTAAAAATGGCCTTTTTGTAGACACGTCCTATCCGGTTGGCTCCTCTTGTCGCGTATACGCTTGCAAACCTGGTGTTGGGAAGGGAAAATTTGAGAGACAGTAAGCCTATCTTAAGAACTGATCAAATAACTGGTGCTTGCAGTGCAGATAAATAATTCCCTGGCTGGTGGAATTGAATTAAAGCTCAGGAGTACATCAGGGCCCCAGCCCCTCTCTGTACAGTAACCATCATCCCGCTTGCAGGTCTGGTCTTTAGCACGCTTGCTCCAAGCCTTCATTGAGGACCAGCCATTCAAGCCTCAAGCTGCTCAATTTTAACAGCTTCTCCCTCTTTTAAGGTTTGAAACCTCACCTCTGAAAGCATGACTTGTTCAGAAGGAAAATAAAACCAAATTAAGATTTTTCAAAGGCCAATAAGAGAGATTCTAATCAACCAGCTTGACTCCCTGGAAGAGCAGCATTAAATGTGTTTTGCATGAAATGTATAACTTCCACATTCCAGAGTCTATGTTTATAGCAACTTCAAGTGATGGAAAACCCACCATATGGTCAGTGGTTAACATAATATAACTTTTAAATACCTGCTCCCTTCGAAGCCTAAATTGCATTTGCAGTCTAATATCATCCAGCTGCACACTCCAACCACTGGTTCCAGTCAAGTTCTCTCTCAGATCAAAGGAGCCACATACCATCAGAAACTTATTTTTTATGCAGACACTTGCATAAGTTTTAGTTAATTGACTAAATTGCCTCCTACCCTTCTTCTGGACAAACCAAGCACACCGACACTCTTTAGGCCACAAACCTTACGCAAAGCTCTCTTTTGAAAGCAAATATTTCTCTATTTCTGTTGAAGTCTGAAGAAAAGAACACACACAATAGGCAAGTATTCCAGCTAGGGCCAGAGATGTTCCCAGTCAATATTTCTTACATAACTGGGAATGAATTTTGCCCTTTTAACTGTAACATCATACTGATGACCCAGTTCATCCTATCTGTGATGATATAAAATCCTTTTTCTAATTTTCTCCATGTTACAGCTGGTAAATATGATATACAATCTTCATCCCTAATTATAACACTCAATGAAGGCAGAAGTTAAACCCTTTGCTACACAGCAAGCAGGGGATTGTATGACAGATTTCACCATAATTGACCATGAGCTTTTTCATCTCCTGAAGATTGATTGGACTTTCATGCTTCCTCAAAAAGTCAAACTAAATTTTTCTGAAGTATCACTGGCAGAAATAAAGCAATTTCATATTTATTATGAGACTTTGGTCAGTTCACTTGCTTCACAAATTTTGTTTAGATTCTTTTGTGAAGTGCAAACAACCAAAGTGGAGGATGTCACATAAGGTGAAAGGCATTATTTGCTTTAAGTTCTCCACCACAACATCCACATCTCCCTCTACCCAAACCTTTCTATGATTCTGTGATTTCTATGACACCATAACACACAACATCCCCCACTTGTGGTCATTACACCTCCACAATCACTGTCTAAAACAGACCCCTGAAGTGATCCAGATATAGAAGACTCCAAAAAGTACACTTTCTCATTTGAAATGTGCACTTTATAAGAAGCCACAAGTTTTGGCAGCAATTAAAACATTGCCAATATTGCTAGGGCAGAAACAGTGGGGTAGGATGGAGGGGAAGGGACAGAAGCTTCTCATTCTGCTTCTTCACAGAATAATGTATGCCAGATAAACACACCCCAAAAGCAGGGTTAAGGAATGAGTTGCCAGGAAATTTGAATTTTCAGTGAATTAGCAGGTCTGTAGTCTGTGGACATAGCAAGACCTGGCAAGTCACACCACATTCACCAAGGAGAAGATACCTTCTATCGCCTGGGGGAAGAGCTGCTACCAGAGTGTTTACCACAGAGTAGGAGGTGGTGTCCGTAGGAGTGCAGTGTAAATGCACATGCTTCCTTACCTCATGGCAATGTATTCACATGGCTATGTCCTAATTTGAATTATGAATTGATTTTTCAAAATAGATTGTAAGAAATTTTCTCTAGAAAAATATCAAATCCATTTTTTTCAGAAAGTCCCTATTTTCAGGGGACATATTTCCTCAGGTTTTTTTCCAATTTCACCAGCCACCAAATATTTTGGTGCAGTGGCACCTTGCTTTCATTATGATGACAGTGTCTTTACATCCAGACAACACTGCACACTCTCTCATAACACCCCTGAGATACACTGTGTCTTCTGAAGAAGGAGAATTGTACCCCAGAAAAATGCACTTCTTAGTCAGGCTTTGTCAAATACTTTACATGAGCCTAGCCCCTTTTAATGCATAGACTGTGATCCCAAAATCCAGTTAGGGATCAAAGTCAGTTAGTTTCTCAAAGCCTCTGAGAAAACCCTCTAGGCTTAGGCACTCAGAAAGTGCCAGTGCTTAAAGCTATGCTATGATATCTGGATCTGTGGTTGCCTCCTACTTAAAGCCGTCTAAAAGTCAGGAAAAGAAGTCTTTTAGTGACACTTTCTGAAAGAAGGACTATTCAAATGGGTGCAGTGGGTATCAGCTGCAGCCACTCACAGTGTAGGTGATCTGTGTGTGCAGAGATGTATTTTCAGCACATCCTTTCGGTCGCCCTCAGTACCTGAAAACAGAGCACTCAGGTTGTTCTGAGTCCCGTTCTAGGTGTCCAGGCTGTCCCATTTCATCCTGGAGGACTTTGGGGGCCCACCTCAGCCTTCCCAAATAGCTGGTAGCTCCTTGCCTCTTTGCAAGTGTTGCTGTACTTCACATTACAACGCTTACAGTCCTTTTGCAGAAGGAATATCCACACTGGACTGAATGCCAAAATGTTTACTATCTGTCGTTCCTCTTTTGTCACAAGAAGACAAAGCTTCTCCCTGCCTCTTCATATTCTCCTGCTCACTTCAAACTGCTTCATACTCCTGGTGGCTTTGTGATGGTACTGTCTGAACCTCTTCCAGCTTTCTGATCTGCAGATGTAACAGCTGCTCCTCTAAATTTTAACTATTTCCCTCCAACTCAGTTGTCAGCCTGCACTTCATGTCCATAAAGTCATGATGCTCAGACAGTCTTTCTTCCTACAGTAAAGGGGAATACTCCATCCTCTGGGGCAGTACCCATGCAAACTTCCTAAATTCCTTTTCATCTTCTGCAGTCAGGCCAGTCTTGAGGTTACATACAGAGATAAGCCGGTTTGCAATTGGCATAAAAAGTCTTGTTCTGACTGAGAAAGACATGCAAATCCTGCTTTCATTTCTGTGTGTGATTTCATTTTGGTGCTTGATCCCTCTCAGCACTTCCAAAGTTCTAAGAAAAGTTGGAAATGCATCTGAATGGAACACTGAATTATTAACAAGGAATAAACTCTAGTTCTTGAAAATAAGTGTAAACATAATTATAGACATCCAGTTCCCTGCAATGACAAGCAATACAACTCTTCCACAGAGAGAAAGAGTAAAACAAGAGTGCCACGTAGATTCTACTTCAGATCAAGACTAGACATGCAGACAATCTGCCATTTCCAGGTAGATCCGTGTGTGAAGTGCAATTTCTACACTCATTTCTTTTATCCCACAGAAGATGTGTTTTGCCATAATTTTTAATGTGTTTGTGTTACCTTTGATCTGAAGGCTACCACCTAACAGAGGTTGTGTTTTCCAAGAGGTGCTTACATGAGCATGGTGTGACAGTGAGCACTAAGAAATGAGAAGACACCTTGTGCATGGCCAAGCAAACAGCTCTTCAGTAGCCTGGAGACAGATCCTCGCAGATTGAGGAGCCGAGTTTGTTTGCTGCTGTAATCACCACTGAGGGCCAAAAAACAGCACTCAGGATAACTACTAGATGTGGAGTCCCAAATTTTCTCCTGTGGTGAACACTCCCAATAGCTACTGTACACTCCCGGGTGCAAATGCATGCAAATGAAAAATGTCCTCTTATTGTTGTTGTTGCATAGAAGTCCCATAGACTTTACACTCATAACCATCATTATGGTTTAAACAACCATCTTTATAAGTTTATGCCCTAAAATCTGTAGATGCTGAAACCTTCTTTACTCTTTATCCTCTTTACATACTCTGGGTTTTATGTCTATAACCATTTTATTTCCTCAAAGTTCCTGATTTTTCCTGTGGCTGAAGTAAACCAGGACAGCGCCAGGACAGGGCTTCAGACTACCACAATTGTTTTAACCCCTGGGTCACGTAAACTGTTGAAGGTAACCCTCCAAGAAACCATGACTCCATGCCCAGGCCAGTGCAATATCTGTCCTTGAGGGACGGCCAGGGAAGGGGAACCAGTGGTGCCAACTCACCTTTCTAAATGGCGCCCTGACCACAAAGCGTCAAACAACAAAGTTGAGTGTCCCCAAAAGACAGAGACACAAAGCCCTCAAAGGATGTTTTTAGGCTTTTTTTGACCCACATGAGCCACAGAGGTCAATAAAATCCATGAAATCTTAGATGAGGCTCTGTGGTGTCACTGGTGTGGTATGATGGCTTCCCTCCTACACTAAACCTGCCCCTGAAGTCAGTAACAAAGCTCCTCTCAGGCTTCATTAGAGCCAGGGTTTCACCTCAAATACCCTTTTGATGTTGACCCTTCCCACAATGATCGTCTCTGCTGTTGCAATTGGGTTATTTGGCCTCATAATGACTCAGCCATTAGTGCAGCATCTGTGACGACAGTTTCACCGTCATTCCTCTGGGTGGGATCTCCTCACAGGCAAATTGCACAAACTGTGTTTGATGCTGCGCTGACAAAAAACACCCGTTAGTGTTGGTGGGTGCAAGACTTGGCCCAGATAAATAAATGTAGGATTGGTGGCCTAAAGAGAAGGGAAGAGCTGCTTCACCAGGCAAAATTTACTAACATCTACCACCAGCAGAGCAAGATTTAAGCATCTATCATACAAACTCACATCAAGGTAAATTCAAGGGATTATCAACTAAACTTTAATCCTGAGGGCTGAGCTGCAATAGGGAAAGAATAACTGGTGGATGTCAAACCACAACACTTAGGTACATTATCCTCTTGGAAGGCCATTTTCTACGTGACCATTAAAGAAAACAGAAAACATCCAGGCTCATCCTCCTGCAGCAGCAATACCCATGCCCTAACTCATAAAATCCCGCTGGGATCTGCAGCACATCCAGCAGCACTGTCAGCACTTGCACCCTGTGTGTCTAGTCCAGCATGATTTAATGATGTCAGCTCTTCCAGCAGCTATGTCAGGTGGGAAGGGATGCTGACCACCTTCACAGCTCACCTACGCTCAGTGGCCATCATCTGGACCTGCGATTTCCAAAGCCCTGTGTGTGCTGCAGAAAATGTAAGTTTAATTTCTGAAGGGAGAACAGAGAGTGAAATGTCTTGGTTTTACTCACAACACTCCAAATTATGAGAGTTAGTAGAACAGCTTGAGGCCTTAAGCTTAGACAAGACAAAGGGAAGAGGTGAACAACCTCATTAGTCTTTTTGCTTTACAATGACTGATGTCCAGCAAGATACTTAGCCTGCGCAAGCAGCAGGCTGGCTCTGAAGCACTGTAATAAGACTAGGCATAATAAAAATTATCATCCAAGCAGAATAATTCTGCTAAGACAGGGCTCATTTGGGCTAATCAGCTCTGATGAGAGGCAGTCTTCAGCTCACACCCACCCAGGCAGGTTCTGATGCAGCACCGGGACTCCTGGCTCCAGAGGCAGCTCGCTCAGCACCAGCACAGCAGGAACTGAGCAGCATAGCTGTGTCTGGTGCCAGAACCTGGTTTCTAGCTCCATGCATCAGCTACCAAAGCTCCCTTTATCTTCTTTACTACTGAAAACTAAAGGTTGAGGAAGATATTATTGACTTTGGCAAGCAACATTGAAAATCATCTCTTAAATGTTGCTATCTGATTCAGGTAATGTAACACTTTCCATTGCACACTTGCTAGTTCAGGATTTTCATTAAGTACTGAGGAATAAGAGGTTTTGATTATATCTCTGTGGGCTAGCTGGAATCAAAGGGAACATTCCTTTTTGTGTATGCATCAATTCTTTTAAAGATAATCAGCTTGTCTGCAACCTCTTTATCTTCACTTTGCTCTCAATAAAACTGGGATAGTGCCCCATCAGATGGGCGCTGTGAGGGTGCTTCACAAGTTGAGAAGTGCTTGGCTCAGCGAGCCTGAGTGTTGCTGCTTGCAGAACAAAGATGGCTCAAAAGGCATTCCTGTCCCTACCTGGAAACTGATCCTTAAACTTTGCTAATGGAGCTACTTTTTTTATAATATCCTTAGGAACCAATTAATTAGCTGAAAAGTAGTCCATTATTATACTGTTTTAAATTTACATTAGAGATTATCCTAAAGAGCTGAATAGTCAAAATAGCTATTTCTGGTTCACCATTTAACCCACATGCCTATGCAGATACTATTATTCCAGAATACAGCACTTTATACTGGCTCAATTCAATAGGATTTAAAAGTGGAGTAAAATAACAAAAATCACTTAATTATTTTGCATGTAGGGAGTTTGTGGCAAACATCTCTCCAGCTTTGAATGTGCAGTCTAGATTAAAATCCTCTGTGGGTAAACCTTTTGTAATTAGCATTCTGTAATTATTACATTGCCATGATGACTGAAGACATAAGTATCTTCCATCCCTGTGTTGCCATTTAGTAAAAAAAAAAAAGCATTTATGTCACAAACTTAAAAGTAAATGTTCCTCTTGATGTTCAGGGAGCACAAAGTGCACGCAGCCTCAAAAGTACAATTTACAGAACAGATTCCAATCTCTCTGTGCTATCTATCTATTGAATACCTCGCTGTTGAAGTGGATTTATAAGTTGCTGCTCTTTAGTTAATGCTGTACTGCTCTGTAGTAAGAGATCTCCTAGTTTATTGAGTGGAGAAAATTATCCTTTGCTACAAAGGTTAGGAAAGTGAGAAATTCAGGCATTTGACATAAATTAAGAAGAGTCTTGCCAGTAAAGCTTGTTTTCATGGGCTGGGAACAAACTATTAACCTTAATTCTACCCATAAATGTAATAGCTATTGACTTGGATGCCATCTGGGACCTCTAGCTATTAAAAGCTTAAGCATAAATTTGTGTTGAAAAATAAAAGTATTTCTCATCTCCTTCTTGTGACAAAATAGTTTCTTTTGTGAAATTCATCTGAGAGTGATTCTGAAATTACTTACCACTAGAGACATGTGCAGACTTGCTTGGGATTTCCTGAAAAGTCAGAGAGTACATTTCCATTTCTAGCTTCTGGGAGGCAGCATCTAACTCCCAGTGAGCCTCCAAACCTGGGATAGAGACCAGGACCTCCTCACTTCCTCACACCTCCCACTCCAATCCCAAAACTAGACACTGAGGAGAGATCCCCAAAATACCTCTAGTGTGTCAAAAATATCAATGAAATCTTAAAAATATTCCCACACATTTGAATCCCATGATGCAAGAAGCAATGGTTTTAAACAAAAAGACAGTAGATTCAGATGTAAGAAAAAGGTTTTTAACAATGAAGGTGGTAAAACACCAGCACACTTTGCCCAGTGAGGTGGTGGATGCCCCTCCTTGGAAGCATTCAAATTCAGCTTGGATGTGCCTCTGAGCAACCTGACCTAGTTGAAGATGACCCTGACCATGACAGGGAAGGTGAACAAGAGGACCTTTAAAGGTCCCTTCCACCCAAATCATTCTTTAGAGAGGCACCAGGCATCAGAGCCATCTCCATGGAACATCCAGGCCAGCTCTCCTGCTCTGGGAGGAACACACAGCCAGCCCCAGCCACATTTCACTGGCCAAGGCAGAATCCATCACAGCGCTCACCTGCGCTCCCCAGTTTCAGAGTCACCAGCAATTCTCTCTGACCATAGGGACTTGTATCCCATTCGTAGGTACCATACACATCTGGATTTCATGATATCTTACCAAGTTTCCCAAATTTTATCAGGGCAAATACTTAAAATTACATAATATGCCAGTAAACAGGGTTTTGTGTTTTACTGTAAAGACTGTGCTTGGTTATAGCAAAGCTGCAGTTTGCTTTTTGATACCAAGACCCAGGGATACCTCCATCTCTATGAAATGCAGGTAGGGGATTTTGAGCCCGTACTTGATACCTTTTTAAAAAATATTAACTCTTCAAATGCATGCTAACTATCCCCTTGCTTAATCAACCACAATGGAAGAGAAATCAAAGTCTAGTCTTGCCTTGAAACTGAATTCCCACCTATGACATCATCAGAATAAAAACAAGGAAAAGGCCATCTTAAGACATTTGCCGCAGAATGACCACATGAACCGATTTTGTTTTGGCGTTGCTGATACACCTCCAGCTTACCCAAGCCCCCAGTCACTTACTTGTCCTCTAAGAGGCTTTGCCCTGTGATCAGATTTTTCCCAGAGGGTGCATAGTCCCAATTCTCTTCCACAATCCCGAGGTAGTAGGTTCTGGTCTTTGCTTCCACCAGCGCGCACAGCCAGAGGAAGCTGAGGGCGCGGAGGCGGCCCCCGCGCTGCTCGGGAGGCATCTGTGGTGCTGACTGCGAGGCTGGCACCGGCAGGCAGCTCAGGGTGCACCACAGCCAGCTCACCCCTCCCTCCCTCCCAGCTCCCAACAAGTTATAAATAAGGAAGGGACAGAGCAAAGCTCCTCCTTTCCAGCAGGTTAGGACTGGGATAGGTAGAGAGCCAGGATATGTAGAGCAGGGAGAAGGTTGCTGTCATGGCAGGACCTTTGCCAATCCTTTGGTTAGTGAGTAAATTACTCACTTACCTGCCCAGGCTAGAGCCAGTTGGTGGTTTTTAGAAGTCTGGATGCTTTTCAGTCCTTCTTTTTCCGGACTAGGTGATATGGCATACGAGGGCAGAGGAGGGGTTAGTGGTTTTGAAGTCCTTGTAAAAACCCTGTTTAAAAAAATTTATTTTAACTTCTTGATCATGTCTGAGATTTCTAAAAATAGGATCTTGTTGTCTTCATTGGTTTTGTAAAATTACATAACACTAAGGTATAATCCAGCATTATCAGAGAGAGGAAAAGAATTGGCCAGTACCTCTCATAATTTTCTAATCTATTTATTAAGACTGCAATTGATTTGAATATATTCAATTTTAGAGTGCCCAAAGTGAGCTACCTTTTTACAAGCATCCCTGGAAATTAGAGTCCTCATAAAAGTCTTTCCATTTGGACATCTAAGAATTGAGGTGCATGAAGATCTCTCTTTTATTAACCTTGGCAATTAACATGCCCACGTAGCTCTCTAGAAAATCACTCCCTTGCTTTACAGCTTAAACTCTTCCAAGAGGATATCTGTGTTACCATCTTGGCAAAGCCCAGTGTAAACATATACTGGATAGGATAGGATAGGATAGGATAGGATAGGATAGGATAGGATAGGATAGGATAGGATAGGATAGGATAATTTAAACCACATAGGAAACATCCCAAAAATATCTAGTTGACAAGACTCTTTGCAAAATCATACTGTTCCTAATTTTCAAGTGACTACAGGTATAAAAAAAGTTGCAGTTCTGCAATAGAGACTCATTGCAAGCTCTAACAGTTGTGAAATTCCCCTTTCAGGTCCAGAACCATCTGACCTCTTCCTGAGGAAGCTAATGGTTATCCATGGCTAGGGATGAAGGAGGCTTCAGAAACAGATTTGGAAGTCACAGGTTTAATGTCGTCCACCAGGATGTATCTCAGTGATGTGAGTGATGTTTTATGTGGCAGTCGGGTGAAGTTCATCCTCTGACAAGTGGCAGTGATGGCTACATCGATGGTCAGCTGTGCTGAGCTCCCCTCTCCTCACTGGTGTACAGGTGCCTCTGAAGTCACAGAGAACAACTCAAAAAAACAAGTGCTGTTGACAGCAGTCCAGCTCCAGCCACCTGGACCTTGATAGGTCTCATCTAAATCAAGAGACAAGGCACACAGACCCAGCAGTATCGTGCTGAAGAAGGTTTTGATGATTCTAGGCTATGCTTTCCATTTCTTTAGCTATGAGGACTGAAAGCCCAGTATATGTGGGCTAAGGATACAGACAGACAAACTGCAAATGGTCAGCTTGACACAGTTATAAAAGCAGGAGTCCCTTGGCCCCCAAAATTCTCTCTGATACGTGATGTTCATTTGCTCATGTCAGTTAATCGATGAACATCGAGGAAGAGGAGAAGTGATAGGACAACACCGGTGTTGTGCAACAGGACAAAACAGGTGTTTTACAGAGATCCTGATCCTCAGAGGCAGCACCTCCAGTCTTCCTCATATCCTTTGACACCTTGCTGATCTCTTCACTCTTCTGCTGCAAAACCACACTGTGCCCAGCCTCTTGTCTTCTCACTTCAATCTGTATCCTCTTTTCCAAAATGCTGATACTCTCAAGTCATCTTCCTTTTCCACTGCTTTATTGTGTCACTTTGTTGTTACTCAAATGATGATGACTAAAAGCACTGTGCTTTTAACAGGCGTAATTAGAAAGCAAAAGAAAACACAATGACAGTGGGAGCTGAGCTGAGCTTTGCCAGCCCATGGCACAGCCATCGAGCATGCCCCTGGGGTGGGACAGACAAGCCACCTGCTGGGCTACAAACCTGTGGAAAGGCCAAGGGGACACTTGGAGGCTAACAGCATCCCACTGTCATCTCTTCACAGGGCCTAGGAACACTCCCCTGCCCAGAGGAGCTCTCCTGAGCCCAGGGGAGTTACAGACTTCATCACCTGTCACTCAAGCACCTGCATTTACAAGAACTCGTGCCTGTTATGCAAATATTCACTGTCATGGTGTAACAAGCATTTGCATTCGAGTAGGAAAATGTTTATTTACAGGGCACTGTTCACTTTGAATGAGATTGTGTGGAGTTCAATAGATTAAATCAGCCATTTGCATACCATTAGAGATATTTAAGGACTGGGTACAGGGCCAATTTAATCTAGACAGTGTTATTATGATTTTCTGTCCGTGTGCTTTTTTGTAACTCAAAAATTCTGTTTTATGTTTAAATCTCTGTATAGGTGGACTAATATAACACAAATGCATTGGGGTAATGGGGAATACGAAGGAGGAGTGTCCAATTCTGAGCTGGCATCTGACTGCATTATAGTCATTTAAATAATAATAGTGCTATGTCCTAGTTTTTCTATTGCTTCTCACGCACCTAGAATTGGTTCTTGGCTGCTTTCTTATTAGAATACCTCTTTAAAATTCAAATATGAAGTTAATTTATTTGTCTATTACTGTAAAATTTACTTGTGTAACAGGAATAATGTATAGACATTAGCACCCTTTATCAGCAATGTGTTGTAAGTCTGGTAAACGCCTTAGCTTGGCTTCAGCACTTAGATCTGGCAACTTGTATACCCTTTGCATCCACACATTAACACTTAATTACCTTGTCACATCATTAAACCCAGGTACATTTGCATTCCGGGGAGGTGCTGTGGGCGTGACTCAGAAAAAGATGAAAGAACAGCTGTTTTGCCCTTGCATCAGGAAAATTTCTGGGAAGCTCCCTTCCAGCAGTGAGCTCATGGGATTAAATTTGTCACTTTGTGCAGGATCCTTTCAGCAAAGGGGTTGGCTGTTGGTCACTCTGAGACTTTCTGTCCCTCTGAAGGCTAAAATTAGAGCATGGCCGGGTTTCAAAGTTTTGCAATGAGAAGCAATGTTCATAGGACCGAAGGACATCTTGAACACCAGTTTGTGAATGAGCCCCAAAGCATCACCAATAGAGTTTTCTTTTCAAGTAAATCAAGAATTATTGCAAGAATTACCTTAAGTTAGAGCACTAAAGCCCTGACTTGCGCTAACTAACGTTAGTGATCAAACTAAAACATTCGTGATGGCTGTAAGATCAAAGAAGAGAGATGATGGATGTGCTGACCTTTGTCAGTTCCTTGACATTAGATCATAGACGAGCACTTCATTCAAGCTGCCTAGGACTGAAGCCCAGCTTTGATTCTCCATTGAGCAGATGATGAGCTGATGTTCATGCAGATTGTCTACTCTGTGACTGTCTGCTCTGCTTCCTCTGCTTCTTCTTGATAGTAATAGTTCCCACTCATAGCTGATTCTTCCTGGTGTCTCTGCTGTGTTGATTTGTGTCACCATTGCAATCTAGGCTGGGGAATTGGTCTCAGTTTCCAGCATAAGATTACCCTCAGCTAGTATTGCCACCAGCCCTGGAGCTGGGCCTGCAGTGACTATCCCAAGGTGACAGAGGGTGTCTGTGATACATCTGGGAACTGAACCCTCCTAAGTTTTGCATCAGCCTTTCAACCAAGACATCCTCTCCCTTCATCAGTTATCCCATTCTTTCCAGAGACAAACACACATTAAATGTAAAAGTCTCTTTGTATATCACTTAAAACTGTTTTCTATTGCACTTTCTGTTTGGAGTTTGGAATAGGACTTTGGGGAGAAAGGCTTCCTTGGCACACACAGCATTTTCCTGGAGTATTCCAAGTCTGAGAACTGAAACTGTTGGAGATAGAAGGACAAAAAAGCTGCTGAAACTCCAAGAATAAAAAGGATCTACTATCAGTGAAGATATTAGAAGTGCAGCTATATCCCATATTACACATGACATGGTGAACCTGACTCACATCTGCACAGAAGTCTTTGTGGCAGGATGGAAACTGAACCCATCCCTCCAGATTCCCACGTCAGAGCCTGCATGGCTCTCTGGCATTGCCTTCCAGCCATTTGGGCTCAGTCTATGCCACCAGCTCAGGGTCACAATTGGGCATTTACCACAGCGGTTGTCTGGAGATCATTAGCACAGAATAATTTTATCTGTACATCTCTGTGTGGACAGTCCCCTGGCAGAACAGCTACTTTGGTATGTTACCAGCTGTTGACAAAACTTGAGGCAAGGTGTGAAATGGAAACAAAGGGCCTTTGTTGTGTCAGAAGCAGCACACAGATCCTTTATTTTCTGTCAAGGCTTTGAGCCAAACCCAGTATCTCTCACACCACCAAAAAAGTATGATAACATAGATTAATTTAGATTTCAAAGAAGCCAATTATACATTTGTAAAAAACCTTAAAGTTATTTCAATTTGAAGAGTGTAAAAGGAACTGCAAGCTTGAAGAGTTTACAATAAATTGCCAAATAGGCTGGGAAAGTAAAAATTGGTCAACCTTAAGAGCCATTAAAACAAAGCTAAAAAAAGTAAGTTTTGATCCTAATTAAGAGAAGCTTCTTGTGCGTGGTAACTCATGTAAATCTGCACTGTTAAAACAAGGTTAATACCTCGACAGAACTTCAAGGCACATTATTTATGAGTTTCCATGGAGTGGCATTGTAGCACTCAACAAACATGAAAGAGCTTAGCATTACATCAGCACTGTGGGACAGAACATGTTTATTAACCCTATTATTCAAATGAGGAAGGAGGAAGTGTACTCAATGTCCAGATGCTCATGAAGCAAGGGACTGTCCAGAGCTGGGAGCAAGGCAACAGCCCTCCTGGCCCCCAGGCTGCCCCCTGAGTGCGGGGCTGGTGGAGATCAGGGTCTTGCTGGACTTCCAGTGTTTGTGGAAGTGATGCTGTGACAGGCTGCATGGTGAAACTCTTTCACACACACCTCTGCTGCCTGCCAGCAGGAGGGCCAGTGCTGAGGTCCGCCTGAGCTCTCCTCCAGGCAGCTGTGCTGCCTGTCCAGCCTCCTCTAGTCACCCTGTAGGCACCATGGGATCCTCTTCCATCACATCTCATGGCACTGACCTACTTACTTACTCTAGAGGAAATGTGACCCTTTTGTTTTCCTCCTATGAGATCATTGCCTCATTTTTTCTCTGGGTAAATAGGGGAGTTGAGGTAATAAACCCCAGCACTAGAAACCTAACCAGGACTATTCAAAGCAGGTAGAAGAAAAGAAAGTATCGAACATTGTGAGCAGAAAAGAAAGAACTGATGTGATTGCTTCTGTTCAAGTGGCTTCAAATTGTTGCAAACTCAATTCTGACAGGCTACCCATCCCCAAGACTGATACTAAGCTCCATATTCCAAGCAGGACTGCGACATTTTGCTTAGTGTCTGTTGATTAAATGGGAGGGTGCCATGTGAAGTGGAAGAGCTGACAGGAGTTACCTGATGTCCAGACAACAACTTCAGGCCAGTTTCTTGGCTCGAAAGGAGAAAATGTGGAAAATGTCACAACCTTGTGGAAACATGGATGATTGCCCACAGTGAAATCATGTGATTTATGGGATATGCTGCCAACAATATTAGTGCCTTTCATCTGAGTCTACAAAGTTTTGCAATAAGGAGCAGCCCTTGTTCCTCAGTGACTCTGATACTTCCTATTTGAGCCTCTGCTACAGCCTGAGTACCATTCCTGGAAAGGAAGCCTTTCAGGTCTGATATTAAAAAGGAAAATAATTTCAGCAGCATTAGAAATTCCATAGTCTATGGAAAGAAACCTCTCTTGTCCACTAGCTCAGTTACCACTTTGAAGAGCTTGCTGTGGTCTTTCAAAATATCACCTGCCTTCGTTTTATAATTTCATGTCAGTAACTGATCTTACATAGCTGATACTGAGAATTTCTTCCTTTCCTCTGCTGAGTACAGTCCTGGGAGTTGCAGAGCACTCTTGTTTTAACAGAGATCTATTTAAGACTCCAGATTTGAGTCAAATTTGACTGTCAGCATCTTTCTTTGCAAGAAAGAGTTGTGAACACTGTGGCAGGGCCACAGTGGCAGGGTGGCAGGGGTAAGACCACACATTGTATATGTGATCAAATTTGGCTGATCAAATTTGCCACCAAAAGGGTTTTGAAGTGAAAGGCAGCACGGTACAAACCTGGCTGCACCACCCCTGGATCCAAGCTGAAGTGTTTCTGTGCCTAGGGCCACTTACATTTCTAAAGTCAGGACTAATTCAGAGTCACTCAGGTTTTGCCAGCACGGTGTCAGCAGAAGTTCCTTTCTTCCCAGTCCATGTTAGTTGTTCAAATGGTAAACTTCATGAATGACAGTGCCTTACATGCATCCTCCAGCTCCTGCTGGGCAGATCACATAGCTCCACAGCCTGTAAGTTTTGGAAGTTAAAAGTGGACCACCTCGGATACCTCTAAAAGCCTCCTAAGTGCTGAGCAAGCTCCCCCAATGGAGGAAACATGGTTTCAGCTGACTAACTGTAAGCACTCAGTTAGCTTAGCTTCTCCTCCTGTGTGCTCATCTAAAAGTGGGGATGATTACATCTGACTCCCTCTCCAGGTATTTGGAAGCTAATTTAGTTAATGCTTGTCAAGCACTTTCAGGTCTTCAGATGAAAGGGGCCGCAGATAGGCAAAGCACTGCTATTACTATTAATTATTTCTATTGTGCAAGGAGACATGAAAGCAGCAAGAGTGATGATTACTCGCTTCCTTTACAAGTGTCAAGACACAGCGCAAATACACAGACGGGGATCCTCCCTGCCCTGCAGTGCTCCTAATCTCACCGGCCAGATCACCCAGACAAAGAGCGGCGAAGGGAGCCCAAACCCAGACAAGAGCGATGCATGTAGTGACTTACCGCACACGGGTTGGGTTTCGCAACGCCTGCTTTTTTACAAGTGTCCTGTTAGCCAAAGAAAGCACAATATTAGTGTTCTGAGGTATTTAAAAATCTCAAGTCAGCATCTCAAAAATAGAAAAGTCTTTTATAAAAAAGGTAGCAAATGCAAACTCTCCTTGTTTGCCCTCTAGTTTTTTAACAAATCGAGCTTTGAAATTTTTCTTCGCAGCCATGAGCACTGAAAATATTTCATTAATAAAGAAGAAGCCAAAACTATCCACGAACAATTTGAAATATTTGGATAGGTAGAACAAATTCCTGGTGGTAACAGGTTGCTGTCAATCAACTGCTCAGGAGGAAGGAAGTGAGCATGGGCTGGGTGACAGCTCTTCCCTCTTCCCTCCCGTGTACCCAGCGAGTCTCTAACAATTAGTTTTCATTCTCCTCAAAGTGCCAGGGGGCTGGATGTTAGGAGGAGCTTACATGCAGTGATGAGATGCTCCACGGTAATTTGTTCCTTTATCTAGTGCCTGACTAGACAGACAGACAGATACAGAAGTAAAAAAACCCAGGTGGGTTCCAGACAGATACTGAACATTCTCACACATGACTGTGAAAGGGCTGGCTCAGTGGAGGCAGTGGGAAACATGACCAAGACCAGTAGCATAGCTGCAGTGGGATGCTCTGGGATGAAATGTGCCAATCTGAGCCATCACACCTTTCCTTCAGAGTGTGAAGTGTTGCAGAAGCAGATCGTGGGTCAAGGAGTACCAGGGGTCAGGCATCTGCATCCCTCACCTCCTTCAGGGTCTGTTTCAGCCCGTGAGTGGAATGAGCTTGTGGCTGGACCTGCAATGTCCTGGGTGAATCCAGCAATTGCTGAACCTTCCTCTGACTGCTGTATGAATTCAAATTGTATTCTTGTTAACTCTTGCCCAAGTAGAAGCATCCAGTCCATTTAATAGCAGCTACTGAAGACAAAATCAGCTGATTTTTTTTTTTTTTAATTCATCATGGGATGAGGATGCCTGATGGAAGACACCACCAGACATGTGCTTTAATTAAACTATTGAACTATTCTTCAAAGAATCCCAGCGTCTTTCAAAAAGCAATTCTCCCAAGGAAGAAGCAACTGTATCTCTTGGAGATCATAGGGAAATGCCTCCTTATCTCATTAAGCATCTCTAGGACATTAAAAATAGGTTTAAAATGCTGAACCAGCTGTCTTCCATACACTGCTTCTGCTTTCCAGAGTTACATTTCATCCTTGGGCTCCTCCAAGCTCCCTCTAATGGCCATGGACACCGTGGGTCGTTGTCCCTCTGTGCCACTGCAGGGGAGCCACACAGGCACAAAGCCCCGGCACTGCACAGGGAGAGATGTGTCCCCTGGAGGAGGCCCCTCCAGGCTTTTGTTCTGGCAATGCATGTGGCTTCATCTCTCACCTAGCTCTTTTATGATCCTGTCTCCACCCAGTATCTTCCCTCTAATCATTTCCTGGAATTCTTGCCTTTTTCCCAGCCTCTGGAGTCCTGCCATCATCACTGAGTTAATGCAGCTCTTGCCCTTAGCTCAGCTCAGGCCCACACCTAATATGAGAAATGGATTACACCACCAAGGAATGACATGAGCATACTCCAGATGGTTTGTTCATTTTTTTAAATCTTGTATTCTAATCTCTTCCTCATGCCGCCTCAGGCAGTGCTACCTGCAGCTACCATGCCCAGACAGCTTTTGAATATTTCCAGGACTGGAACTTATATATCTCCAAGGATGGAGACAGACAGTTCGCCCCTTTTCAGAAAGAGACTTTAATTATGTCTGCCTAATTTTGCACACGAAAAAAATGCCTGCAGCCCACTTTCCTCAATGTCCCCTCACCTTCAAAAAAGCCTTGAATCTGCCTTTCAGTGGACATAGTAAAGAATAAATAATTTGAAGATGAAGATTGATTAGTTTCTGGGAAAATCTGGAGTGTGTTTGTCTGTGAAAGCAGAGAATCGCTTTCAGAAACCCATGCTAAGGGCTAAGAAATGCCCGAAAGCACTTCCCATTTAGAGAAATATTGACTTAATTGCCTCAGGCCCTTCTGTTACGTATGTGAAGATTTTAAATACTATCCTGTCCCACAATGGATGCAAACAACTAACAGCTTTGGAGTCAGCAAAGGGATGAATTGTCCTTTCTTCAACCAGCCAGCATCAGCTGGAAAGAAACAAATATCAGGATCTGAAAACCATCTGTATTTCCAAAGGCTTATCCAATTTTTCCACATATATTCATTTCTCTGAAACAGGCAAAGTAAGTAGTAAGCACTTCTACTTGCAAGCAGTAATTCTGGCGACAAACCTGGCCTCATGTGTATGTTCAAAACATCACAACTACGCACACAGAGCTAGTATTGATTTTCCTTTTGGCACAAAACCAGATGGAGATGGTGAACGAGTGGACAGTGCCCCTTGCAATAACAGAATACTTAATGGTCACTTCTGACCTCCTGGGTGTTGTTCTCTTCTTTCATTCTGGTGGGAGTTACTGACCCACGTGCCTCAGCATGGAATGGAAATTTGTAATCTCTTTCAAGTTACCTGGATTAGCTACATCTCTCAGTCTGGCCAAAATCAGCACTCTGGACTACAGAAACCTTCTCTCCTGACAGTGTCAAACATTTGTAAAAAATACAATGAGCATTTTTTGACAAAACACATATTTCTTCAGCATATTCCCAGTACTTGTTCTTCATTACTGAAGACTTCCTAATAAACCTGGAGCAGTTCAGGGTAAGAGAGGAAGCCAGAAGGATCACCAATAAGATTTCTCTGTTTGCTCAGGTAAATTGGGGCATTTTCCAGTCAGTGTTACTTTTAGGTCTTAATTCACCCTCTCCCTAAGCACATTCTTGGGCAAACCCCAATGTCAAAACATATGGATGAGAAATGCCTTTCAGCCAAAACCAGAAAGAATTGTTGCATGAAACCAGCAAAACGAAAGCACAACCTCTAATTATTTTAATATTGGATAGTGACAATGTTGTTCTGTGTTGAGAGTACAAACAACCCTTGGCCACAGGTCATAGTCCATTGCTATTGTAGAAAACATTGGGGTTGGTACAATGCTGTCCATGGGCAAACCACTCAGATAATTAAATAAAACAAGCTTTGTAATAAATCAGATGAACATAGGTACACACCAGCAAGCAATGGATAATGCTTGGTTGGATGGGCAGAGCTCACTGGGTGTGGTGTCAGGATCATTCTCCTCACCCCAGAAGGTGCTTTTGCAGAGGGTTGGCTGTGCCACCGTGGGGTCACAGAGTAACTGATAGTGATGGGGCTTATTCCCAAAGCTCTGTCTCTTGGTAGTGGTGCAAGTGTCCCCAGAGGCAATGATGTGAGTGCTGCCATTGCAGGGGGAAAAGTGGGCTTAGCAGGATGCCATCTCAGGGAGCAGAGAGAGTCTAAGTATGTAGGAGAGGGAATTACATATAAAAGGAAAGACAAGAGAAAAGAAATGAGCAGGGGGGAAATGAAAGATAGGTAAAACAGAAGAAAAGGAAAGATCCACCCATGTGACTGTTGTTGCTGGGAAGTGCATGTCCAGCATATGCTGTGTGTTGGGACCACCAGTGCATGATGGTGCAATGCAGCAAATACACTCCCCAAGAGTACAGAGAGCCTATTTCAAAATTTGTCCAGAATAACTTCCATTCCCCCTCTTCAGACTTGTATGTATCCTTAATACAAAAACCTTAACTTGCACTACTCAGCCATTAAAAATAGTTGTTTTCTGGCTGTCTCTGAAATGATTCAAGACATGACCCTTTTTTTACTGAGCTTCCTCAATACTCTTGCTGTTCAATCAGCTCTTTCTGGCCTGGGTCGTCCAGGTCTTGGATACTCCAGATAAAGGAAAACCTGAATAATGCTGGTAGTGCCATTTCCATCTGCCTCTTTGTACCTTAACAGAACATCTGCATGCTCCTGGATACAGGCAGGCAAGTTCAGCTGGGCATCTGCTGCAAGAGAAGCACGGACAGCTGGGTCTCCAGGCCAGGCTGCCTGCAGTGCTCAAGCACATGGACCTTCTCAGAGACAGCTCATCTCAAAAAGCTTCTTAACAGCAGTTAAATTTCCTAACAGCAGTCTGATCTCAGGACAATCAACCTCCCTTTCACTCAGTTGAAGGGAACATTAACAGCAAAGTGTCACAAGAAACTGCAGCAAGAAATAATTTGTGTCAAAATGGAATAAATTAAATTGAGTGGAGTGCCACTGTGTACTCAGAAAAAAGCTGTGACTTCAGAGCAATCACTCAAGTTTTTTACAAGAATAGATGGGAACAGAGCTCCTTGCTCCTTTTTCCGCATCACACCAACAGCAAATAGGCCATTTTTCCTTAGTGTGCAGCAGCCACGCTCCAAATGGGGCAGTTCAATTAATAGAGTAAGTGGGCAGTCAGATATGCCCTTCAAAAACCTGCACATGGCTGGAATTCTTCAGTTTCTCACATTGCACCACTCAGGGAAGTTATGGGGCTGAAGCTGTTTTCATTCCTATCATGATGAACGAGATTTTTCACATATTTACAGTTTCTATCTCAGTTCCCATGCTACTACATGTAACTGGAAAATTAATAAAGAATTTATGGCTAAAAGGGCAGAAATAAAAGGAGGATCAGAGCTGCTGCACAGTAAGTCAATATAATCAGGAGGCATTGATCAGTGGAACACAAAATGTTTTCATTGCCTTAAAAATCAATATTGCAGGGGGGAAAATAGATGTACACTATTGTATACACTCAGCTTAGCCACTAAACACTTCACAGACAAAGCTCAGTGTTTCTAAGTGTTTTAGAGCTTGCTTGCTTTCATTTCTTTTAGGTGAGTCTGTTGCTTTAGAAAAACAGGTAGGAGTCAGGATGCCTGGTGTTAATGCAGATTCTTATTATGTTCTTTTTGGCATTCCTCCTGTGCCTCACAATGAGCAGTACTTAGCACAGAACTCATCAAAGACTGAATGTAAATCCTACTTAATAATGAGCACATCTAAAGAAATTCTTGAACCAGTAAGAGAATCTTGAACTAGCAAGATTCAATATATCTTGCTAGTATTTTATTTTTTCTGTAGTGACTAGAAGCTCTAGTCTTTTGTTAAGCCCCTGAGCACATAAGTGTTATATAAATGTAGATGAAAACACTGAACTTGCCCCAGTTTAAAATCCACATTGTTGGTAGATAAACTTTGGAAAGTGCAGAGAAGAAAATGAAAAAGGTCAGTAAAAGAATGTGTAATGCTGGGGACATAGCATAGATGAGAAACTATGAGGTTTGCACATCATAATGAAGGAGTATGAGCCAGGCAAAACCAGAGAAAACAGAATCAAAATGAAGGATGCTGAGCCCAGCTTAGGGTGTTTGGTATGGGAAGATGGGAAAAGTGGTGCCTAAGAAATATTATGGAGTTAAAGTCTATAAAAACTCCAAGCAACCAGGATATGAGATTTAGGGATTCAGAGAGTTAGTTCAGTTTTCCTCCTTGTTACCATTTGTATTTTAATGAAGGTTCTTTGCCTAAGATCCCTCTGAGATCACTAAAGATTTTTACTGGCTGTGGAGTCAGTGATTATTTGATATTATTATTTATATTAAATATGCAACCAGGGACTGAATTCCTGGTGCTTTTGCAGTCACTCTGCCATGCTGGTTGTCCTCATGGATGTGGTTCATCTGACAATAGATTCTGACATCTAGATCTGAACAAGAGGTGAGATTCTTTTACCATGAATGATTTACTGTAACCCTATAGTAATTCCTAAAATAGATCTGGTGATTCTTTTCCTTAGAAGTGTCTGTTTCTCTCACAAGAAACAAGCACAGCCTAGGTTGACATCTATGCCTAAAGTCAGATGAGATTAATTCCACCTTTCACCATCAATCTTTCCCAGTGAGTTTAGAGGATGAAAGTGAGAGGTGAGGATGCAGATGCTTGTCAGAGAGGGGATGTCTTCAGCTGAAAGAAGGGATCTGGGTATATTCCCAGCACAACGGGAGTCAAATCTGACTTACCAAGTAACATATATATTTCTGTGTTTGAAAGTTAGGACATATTTTAACAGTTATTATTATTGTCACATTTTGTACAAAAGAAACTCCCTTTCTCCTCAGTATGAGTCTTCTCCCAGTTCAATTTTAATGTCTTATTAGTCTTCACTGTGTTTTACATTTCTAGTGTCACTTCTACCTTTATTTTCTCCACTGCCAAAGCAAATTTTCAGTTTCCCTTCTCTATTCCCACTCTCTCCTCCTTGGAATAGTGTGGTTTTTTGTTTCCTTGCTCCCTCCCTTGGTCACATCTCTCTTTTCTCCTCAACGTGTCTGTCCTTCTTTCTCCTTTTTCTCGTGTGATTCTTCTTCCCTTCCCATCCCCATTCTCCTCACCTAACTCTCCCAAGAGTATGCTTTGGAGCACAGCCAGTACTGAATTTTAGCAGCCACAGCCTGGTGTGCAGAAGATGATGCCACACCAACGGCCAGATTTTGCTATGCCACCTCCTCCTGCTCCAACCACATTTTCTGCCAGGCACTCATTGCTCCTCTGCCATCTCCTGCCTCTCCTCTTCTGCCAAACTCCACACAGCTGAAATGGTTACAGCTGCAAAAAGGTCTCCACTGCTCTGATCCATGTGTCCCGGGGGCTGAGGCATTGACCGTTGGAACACTGCCTTAAAATAATCAATAACCGTGGGTGGCACGCCAACCTCTCACTGGCCAACCAGGGATAACTTAGGGTATTTCCTCATTCTCAGAGAGAAACAGCTATTTGTTTATTAGAGGCCGTCACCCAAAAACATAGCCGTGCCTCGCTCAGAAGGACACGCTCCAGGAGAGAGGAGCTGGAAAACCTGAAGCTGGCTGTGGGGAACTCTGGAGGCCATCTTAGCCCTGCTTAGAAGGTAAGCAAAAGTATTTACATGCTTATGGTAGCATTAAAAAGCAAAACTTTCTAAAAACCTCACTAAAAATTAGAAGCTTGCTCTAGCCACCTTGCTTAACAAAGCTGTAGAATGTGCTTTTGGTTGGTGAATTAATAAAGTGTTTAAGTGCTTCTGGCAAACCGGAGTGTTTTCCTAAGCTATAATAACGCATGCAGATCCTCTGATGTGCACAGGTGGCAAAGCGGCATTGATTTTGGTGGTAGAGGCTCTCACTAGATCTGATGATTGTTGTTTAGGTAAGTTCTCCCTGCAGTTTGAAGTGGTATTGAGATAGGTCAGAGAGAAAGGGCTGGAACCCCCAGCTCTTCCAGCCAAAGCAGCGTCAGATTGCTTTGTGCCGTACAAGAACTGGGCCCTCCAGCCACGTACGAAAGATGCAGAAGAGAATTCATAACTTAACTACAAGGCTTAGCTTTTGTAGAAGGAGGCTAGGCTGTGCCTGTGCTTGTTTGCTTCTCTCTGGGGAGGGGAGGTAGGTGAGGTTGGGCAAACAAATGGAAAAGTTGAAGCTGGAATGAGACGGGAAAGCAGGCAGGCAAGAGTTAGTGTAAAAACATAACCTTATTTGAAAGACAGGTGATTTGAAAGGCCGGTGAAATATCCAGTATTCTTTCCATTTTCCTCCATTCCCTTTTCCCACTTCATCTTTCACTTGCACATTGTTGGTCTGTTTAGATTTTTATCTCTTTGAACTAGGGCTTTCTCCAGAGGCTTGCAAAATGCTTTGCCAAATTTTGAGCACTGTGTAAACAACAGATAATGACCATAAACACAGAATTATCTCTGTTAAAAATGATCCCATCTGGAATATTTTCATGCCCGTTAGCTTATTTTAAACACGGATTATAAAGCTCAACATGACTGCAAAGTGCTCAGAAGAAAATGCATACAAGAACAGTGCTCTTGTTGAACTCATAGCAGTAGAGAACAATGCAAATTTTTTGTATAGAAATGCAAATTAGAAGAAGTCTCTGTCAGCCACAGCTGCTTCTCAGCAATATATGGCACCCCATAAAGTCTTTCTGTTTTGCCTCTCATTTGAATAGGTCAGAGGACATCTCACCTGATATCTTACCCTATCTCTTTACTGTCTTCCTTCTGTGACCAAGATCTGTTTTAGCCTGTGTCTGCCTTTCTCAAATGCCTTCAAGCTACCTTTCACCTGGGCCTTTTTCTTGCTTGGGAACCCAGCCTTGATGGATTTCTGTGTTCCTAGCCTGCCTAATGACTGCTCCACACCAATCTTTGTCATAAAACTTTCCAGATTAGCCAATGCATATGAGTAAATTGAGGAACATTTCACCGCTGAGTGCCTCAGTAATTACAAAACCTATTTGCACATAACAAGCAAAGGCACCTGCATGTGCATGAAATGGCATGTGCCCATGTCCTTATCCTTCTCTTGCATTTGGGAACTGACTCACAGGAGAGCAAAGCCCTTTTTGTCATAAACTGACAGTTCTCTCTGAGGACAGAAATCCACAGCTTGTCCACAGCTTGATATTTTGTATTTTCATGCACATTTTTTATTTTTATGCATTTGAAAGCCTTGAGCTGGAAAGAAGCGATAATAAAACATCATGAAGAAGCTTCATGTGATCAGTTTGTGCCATAAAGTTGAAGGTGGTATGCAAGTTCAATAATCACTGACCCAGTAGTCTGAAATTTCCAAATTGGAGGCACATGTATGGATCCACTTCTGTATGGATCAGGCTTTTCTCTCTGGCTGTAGATCCCAGCATGGATGCAGTGTGAGTTGAGGTTGTAGACTTTGGTGAAGAGGGGTCTAATTACAGTCTATGAAAAACTGAGGTGTGACAGAGGTGATGGAGTGGTGTGAGAGGATATAATGGGGAGCAACAGCCCAGTTTACAGCTTTGGAGATTCAGACTGGACACCAGAAAAGTCTTTTTCATCAACAGATTGGGTCAACTCTGCAACAAGTCACCCAGAAAGGCAGTGGTGGCTCCATTCTTGTAGGTTTATAAAGCTCAGCTACACAAATCTGTGGCTGACACAGTGACCTAGTGTTGGTGGTAGTCCTGCTTTCAGCAGGAGGTCGGACTGGACACCTGCAGAGATCTCTCTCAACCAGTACTTCATTTATGTACATTCCTCAATTTTAAATAAAGAACCTGGATGCTATGAACTACTAAGCTACTGTATCTGAAAATGAGATGGGATGGTTTTTTGACCTGCCCTTAGCAAACAGACACAGAATTAGACAAGATTGCAGTTTTTCAGCTACTTTAGGGTGGGTGCCAAGCAGGCCTATAATCCACAGTCTTATCAACCCTTACGTGCAGAATAATCATGTCACAGTAAACAATAAATATTTCTCCAGTTCTTGCTGAAGGTGTATTTTTGACTGAAATAGAGGAAATGCAGCTGGTAGGCACCTTGGGGAGGCTTCCCTGCTTGTCTCAGTGCCAAGGTAGGGTTGAACATTCACATGGTATCCTTGGTAGCCATTTCCTGTTCTTCTATACCTTCAATGCAAGAGATTTCAAATCAGTTTCCCAAGACAGTGGTCCCAAAAAACCCAAGGCATCTGTAATGGATTTAGTGCTGGCTAAACGTTACTGCACCCACTAGAAATTATTTACTCATTTCTTGAAATGAGATATGGATTAGGAGGTGGAGGGCAAAACAGGCTCAAAATTTTAAATGGTATAAAGAGAGCTTTATTAACAGAATTAAAAGAAAAATTATAAGAAAATCAGAATAGATCTTCAGAACACTTATCTTCCCTCCACACCCTCTTTTCTTTCCCCCTGACAACATGAAGAGACAAAACTTGGAACTTTTAGTCAGTTTAC
The DNA here is from genome assembly GCF_028769735.1 of Zonotrichia leucophrys gambelii. Taxonomy (NCBI): domain Eukaryota; kingdom Metazoa; phylum Chordata; class Aves; order Passeriformes; family Passerellidae; genus Zonotrichia; species Zonotrichia leucophrys. Next base: position 79,490,824 of record NC_088169.1, read on the forward strand.
CACTCCTAAAATAATCTTTCTTTATTTTACTTAGGGAGAGGAGTCTCTCTTGCCATGCTATGGAGACTTTTTTACTTTTGAGACTTTGGAGACTTTTCTCATGGCTTTAATGTCATAGCAAATCAGCCACCTGAGAAAGGAAAATTTTGCAGTGTGAAGGTCTTTCTTATGCTTTGAAGCTTTCTCAAAGCTGCTTCTATGGGCTATGTCAGCTCATGGGGTACTATTTTAAGGATAAGCTGTTTTAGCATAAAAACAAAATTTCTTTTTTTTTATCTTTGGGAACAGAAGTTTTTCTTCTTCTATCCCTAAGGCAAAGTTTCTCATCTCTCTTATCTTTTTCTGTTTAAGTTTTTTATTGGATTATAGCTTTTTAGCATTTATATGCTTTAGCATGAGTGGGTTTTTTCATGGCCTGCAGATGAATGATGCATTTCTTTATGCACTTATGAATTATAGGGAAAAAATGAAGTTTGATATATCAAAAAATATACCTCCACCACAGCCTCACAAAAGAATTTCAGCCTAAGACTAAGGCATCTCCTTGATTCTTTCCCATCTAGTATTTGACATCTTTACTTACTTCAGGGTTCTGCATTGTTTTCTCTACATGCGTTCACTCTTTTTTTTTCCTGATTTGGAAGAGAATTCGTGTTTGTATGTTCATTTGTTCTTAAGCTTTATCAATTGAAACAGTTTTGATAGTCTCGTAGCATTGACAGGTTGATCTCATTTAGGCTCTGCAATTGAGGAATGGCTGTGTCTTTTGCTGCTGGTTACATGGTCCCCGCCAGCACTGTGCAAGCCACACTGGCTGCCAGCACCACCCCTGTGCTTTTTCTTCATGCAAGGCACCAGAAAAAGAAACAAAACTGCTGCTGCTTTTGTCTTTCTGCTTGCAGCATGGCTGGCTAAAAGTGGCTAAGCAAATCAAGTCTATTGCGAGTCATGCTGAGATAGTGGTGGCCACATGCCCTCAGCCCCATGGCTGCTCCTGGACTAGGCTGGCAGCGACTGGTTTTGGCCCTGGCCACTTCTGGCCTTGGGGCCATCTTTTGGCCCTGGCCTCTTCTGGCCTTGGGACAGTCTCCAGTGCTGGCTGCAGGACCACTGCTGGAGCTGGTCTTGGAGTAAAGCAAAGTTTATGTGTTAGCCATGCTGAGACAGCCCTGGCTGCACGGCGCTGTCTCGGCCACACCGACTCCGGCCAAGCATCCTGGCTGCACGATCATACGCAGCACCGGGACATTCTCAGTGGCATGGCCTGGAGGCAGCAGAAATCTGAACCAAGCCGTGCGCTGACCCGACCACGTGGGCCATGTGAGCCTGGCCTGGGCAGGCCTGGTCTAGCCACAAGGGGCCGGCCTGGGCCTGGCTGGTTACCCCTTCAGAGGCTGGGAGCCAAGAGAGCTTCACACGCTAGCCCGTCCTTAAATGTGTTTTCTTAAAGCTGTATCCAGCTCTTCTAAGTGGTTTAAATGGGTGTCAATCTCCAAAACTAGCCCTCTGATTGGTAATGGGGATGTTAGTCTTTCCTCCCAACTGAAAACCAGGCTTGGTTAAACCAGGACAGCATCTGCCTCCCCTTCCACTCCAGGCCTTAGCCCTGACTGCCAGCCAGGGTATCTGTTTGTGGAGTCATGGTTTTGTGACTGATATTCCCAGTGGACAGACAATTGTCCATTAAAAACTGAAATGAAACTCTCTGGTAATTTCCTACCAACACATTTTAAAATAAATTCAATTAAACATCGCAGCTGTGAATAATTAAATTTTAAATAAATTCTCTGAAAGGAACAGGGTCTGTAGAACAGGATTATCTGTGTATGTCTTACCTGAAACATTTCTTTTTACAAAATTGATTCTTCTTTCATTAAAGTATAAAACTGCTGAAACCTGGTGCTCCCTGCTCTGCAGTAACCCAAACCTCCCTGTATCTTTCCTGAGCAGAGAGCTGCCATGTGCACTGGGAAGTGTTCAAAATGCATTGGGATCGCCCTCTTCCCACTGGCAGTTTGTGCCATTGTCTCCAACATTCTCCTGTACTTCCCCAATGGACAAGTACTGCAGCTCAGCGAGATAACTGATTTGGTCTGGTTTTTCCACGGCATTCTGGGAGCTGGGATACTGGTAAGAGATGAACATTTCTTGTGAGTTTTGTTCAGTTTTGTTTTAAATCTCCATTAAAAAAAAAGGTTATAAAAATGATTTTTGCATAAACATGTGAACAGCTTAAATGAGAAGATGGGTATGAACAGAGAAAATGCATTTATGCATTTAAGACATAAAAAGTGTCTAGTCAAAGAAATACAAAACATTCCTGAAATAAATATCAAGACTCCAAGAAACACTAGGCCTAAGTACTCACTGTGGGGAAGAGTTACACGTGTTCATCCTCCAAGAGTGAAAGCAAAGCTGAGGTCAGCTGGAGGCAGTAGGTTTTCACTATTGTCTGCACCCCTGATTAAAAAAAAACATTAAGGGAAAATCAAAAATGTGTTTCAGCAGGTGTTAGTTTGAGACCCAGCTAACACTACAAATGGGGAGTTGCAAATGGCTTAATAAGCTGAATGCCTCCGGTTCCCACACTCCCTCCCACCTTCTTTTGGGTTAGATCTGGTTTGAATGTGCTCTTCTATAACTAGTTCTCCATTCCAGGCCTCAGAAAAGATCACTTTTATGTGAATATCCATGTTGGGGAATACTTATCTTTCCAGTTCATCAGAAAGCCTGCTCCCCTTGTGCTCTTTAAATTATCTACCCAAGTGCAGTTAAAAAGCTAAGCAAGTAACATGCATATGACCAGTACTGGGCAGATGCCAGACTGGCACAGAGATGGCCAAAAAACAAATGAATCTTTAAGAATAATTAACTTAGAAAAAAATAAATCTCATTCACAGTCAGCCTGTGATGCAGCTGCCGCTTAAGTCTATGGAACGCCTGCAGTGGATCTGGTTCATACTCATATTTCCCAAAGCAGAAACATGGCATAAGGTGATTCAATAAACTGTTCTCCACCAGCAGCTTGTCTGCTTCTTCTTGTGGCTACCACTTGGGCCTATTACTCATGCTGAGCTTGAACATAAGCATGAGTTTGTAGGAGGAAGAAGTGCAACTACATGAGAGACCTTGTGGAAAACTCGTATCACTGCAAGCCCAGGAGCCATTGGCATTCAATAAAAGGAAAGGAAAGATGTTAGGCATGAGAGCGTCACTGGCTCATTGAAAACGTCCCTTCTTTTAAGGCTTCCACACAGATTTGCCTGTGGCCAGCACTACATACATCAAAAATGAGAACAGCTAGTCAGAGGAGAGGAAAAACTTGCATTGACCTTCAAAACACAACTAGGGAGTAATTGATCCACAAACAATGCTGTTGAGTGTACATGTTTTCCAGAAAACAACATGAGAAATGCCCACAGGTAAGGGGAAACAAAGCATTATCAGCAGCTCCATCTTCCAGGTGCTGGAAGCATGGGAAAATGAAGATTGGCTTTTCAGTGTCCTAAGAAGTTAAAACAAGGGAGAGGATGTTCCACGACTGGAACATATGCTGACACTACAGTGAGGAAAGATGAAGCTGCAATATGTTCCCCCAAGCACTTGGATTCCTCCCAAAGGAAACTGAGGCAAGCCTTGCCAACAGGTTGCCTGATCTTGGAGAATCTCCCCACAACTAGGATGCAGCCTCCAGAGTCAAGACTGTGGGAGAAACTTCAGAACAGCCTGTAAATTCTCTCCACCTAGGAACATCATCTGTAGACTGATACACAGGTCATCAGTGCCCCCTTTGGCTGAGTAGTCAGCTCCACCCTTTCCTCCTCTGCTGAATTTCTAATGGAAATTATATGACATGGAAACCTCTCAATTTCCTTGTTTCAAATATTTGGGATGTAAAGAGAGTAAGACTGGCTCTATGTGTCACAGTAATGCCTTTCCTCATAGAAAGCCTGTGTGCAACAGAAGGAAATGCCTGACTGAGCCATGGCTCACACACAGCTCTTGTTTTACTGACAGCAGCCTAACCCAGCCAATTCTCGTGCCCGTGTCAAAAGGCAGGTGTTTATAATCAGGCACTGCATAAAAAGAAGGCTGCCAAGCAAACCCTTCATCCTGAGCCAGGCTAATAGATGACATAAAAGTGTTTGCCACTTAGATGGGAAACCTCGAAAGAAAAATGACAGCCCTGGAGGAACAGGAGTGTTGGTTTGATGGGCAGAGGTATTAACTCTCCTGAGTGCCTGACAGTAGAACACCTGGGCTGAGGCTGCCTTGGGGACCATTTGTGATTATTTAAGAGTGGACTTCCTTGCAGGAAGAGGAACATCTTTTTAACCTCAATGCTCTATTTCTGCAGGATTCCAGATGCGGTCCAGCCACCACTGCAGGTGCTGTAGGTTGCCTCAAGGGTGTGCATAGAAGGCAACAGAGAATAAATCCTGTGAAAAATATCTAGGAGCCTACAAATCTAAGCAAGTCTCATAACAATGTCCCACACTGTTCAACAGAGATATTTACACTACACACACAAATTCTGTGGGCTTTGTTCATCATGACCATTCTGCTATTCCTTGCCAGCATCTAGTTAGGCCATTTTTACAGTTTTTACCTTTTATGTTTGTTTGATTGATTGATTGATTGATTGACTGATTTGGGTTCTTCTTCTTTCATTAACTTTATGGTAACCATTTCCTAATTTTTTAAATACTCCTTCACTTGTGCTGCTCTTTGAGATGCTTGAACTAGCACTGGTGTGTAGAGGCAAGGCAGTGGGAGTGTGCTGTCTGCAAAGCCAGACCCACAAAAGCTTTCTTGCCCTCAGGCTACCAAACTGAAGGCAACTTCTCCTAACTCCAGGGTGTCTGTAAGGCAGCATTATATCTCCAGTCATAGATGGTTACTGACTGCATTAAATTGGTCCAGCTCTGCCTGATAATTACCATGAAGCAAGCTGATGTGAACTGGAAGTTCCCCATTGACTAAATCCATCTTGTAGGTTTTCCAGAAATTCAGCACAAACCCCCACTCCCACCCAAACCAAAGTCAGATCTGTTTCAGGAAGCTCAAGGCTGATTTCCTAATCATAATCCAGAGCAGAATGTTCAGGAGGTTTACACTGTCCATAATTCTTAGTCCAGCTATGTATCTCTTCTGGGCAGAATTTCAGTTTTCTCAAAACTGACACATTTTTTCCAAAGAAAAAACCCCAACAATACTGTGCTGAACTTTTTTATACCCTGAAAAAAATGAGTATAGCTTCAGCAATCAGAATTGATATACCAGCAATTTTCCAGACAGCTCTAGCTGTAATCCCACACTTATTTCTGAGTAAATCTTCAGCAGCACCAGCATCCAAGCAGGTGTAACTCCCAGAGAAGAGACAGAAGGTGACTTGCATTTGAAGAACATGATGCCCAAGCTCTTAGAATTTAAAAAGCACCCTAGCAGAAGTGCTGCACACTAATTCAAAGCCTGTGCTTTTCTTACAGGTTATGTTGCCGGCATTCATGATGCTGGGAGCAGGTGGAGCAGGATGTTGCGCTAACAGATGTGGGGTAAGTGGATATTCATCTGTTGAAATGGCACTACTGAGTTTGTGAAATAGCTCTTGAAATGGCTGCTCAGCAGGTGGAAATGTGCAGTGACAAACCATCACACCTCTGTCAGCAGCCATGTCACGGAAACAGAGAAGAGGAGCTTGACCTGCAGCGTCCCTGGGCTGGGCCTGAGGGCTCAGTGAGCCAACAAGAACGTTGTGATGTTGCAGCTGCTGATAGGGGGGAAATCAGCCAGGGCCAGGGCTGGAGCCCTCAGGCACAATGCTGAGGGCAAAGGGGGCTACGTCCCATGAAGTAAAACATGGCTCCAGCTTCCTCGAGCTCCCCTGCACAAGGCAATCATAAAGACTGAGACAGTTGCCTGTTCTTCCTGCTTCCACAGAGTCCTGTTTCCTCTATACTCTTCCATGGCAATCTGCTTTTCCACAGGTTCATCCCTGCTTTTCCCTGTAGGGATACACACATCCCCTATTGGCAGGTCCATGCCAAAAGCGGGAGATATTGCATCTGGCACTGAGGAGCCAGCACTGCTTGCTGCAGTTCTGACCAGTAACTCACATGTGCCCAAATATTATGCATGTGAAATGTGAACATGTAATTTAGGCTCTTTGACATCTAAAGAAAGACCAGAGAGGTGTTTTACTTGTTAATTAAGAATATTATAAAGCAACATGTTATAAAGGCATCTCCATTCATCCTCATGCCCTGGGCACAGACTTCTGTGTGGCTATCATTATTGGCACGATAAACTGACTTAGAATTTATTTTTTAGTCTGCATCATTCCCAGAAGCAGCCTGGAATGAGAGATTCCATGCAATAAAGCACGTCTCTTCTGTACTCTTTAATTAATATTTAGTCTGATCCATGAGAAAACCTTTGCCTCTTTAAAACATTTTACTTAAGTTAATTCATAACACAGAATACCAAAATAGCATTCTTTATTAGGATGTCACACATTAGCAGGCACATCCCAAGGGACATGCCATTACATTGATTTTACCAAATGTCACATGCACAGACAGGATGCTGACAGTGGCCAAGCAGGCCAGTTGCAGAGCTGGGGTGAGATCCTAGGCACCCTGCAAACAGTGCCTGAGCCAGCTGCTTTGCCTGACTTTGGGTGATGTAGAAAGCAGTGATGAAACACAGCTACTGCTGTGGTTCCAATGCTCACTGAATCTGTTAAGTCACAAGGGGAAATCCAGCTGAACTGGGCTGAGTTCACACAACATCTCAGGTGTCTCTTCTTCATCTTTCATCCCAGCCCTAAATATTACAGAGCCAAGAGTCAAACTTCCCCAGGCTGGCTGGTTTCACTCCCCAGCCCAACAACACAGGTGCTAGCGCAGTGTCATCCAGCAGCCCACATCCACAGACCCACCACAATCCTCCATTCTCCACCTCCTCTTTCACTGTCTGAGCCATTCCTAGCAGCAGTACATCATGGCAGATACTGTCTGCACCTTCCCATCACTGATTGGTTACCTACAAGCTGTTCTCTTCTTTATTTGCTGTTATGGAGGAATAAAATAGATGTTAATACAGTAATTTGATTATGCACTGTGATATTTTGTAGAATCAGGAGAATCACAGAATCCTTAAGGTTGGAAAAAAACTCCAAGTTCATCAAGTCCAACCTTCAAATGAATACCACCATGCCCACTAAATCATATCACAAAGGGGCTGAGGCCAAGTGACGAAGCTACCCAAAGCAAAGTGGAAAACAGGCTCGGTGAGGACAGTCTATCTATGAAAATGCTGTCTTTTTGAACACACACCCCTCTGGAGTCATACACCTCTGTGAGGTGGAAATGGTGAAGCTCTACTCCCTATGTTTTAAACAGTCTGTTTGAGATGCTCAAAGTAGGGATGAGATGGGGACATGAGTAAAGAGTGAATGGCTATGAACAACTAAAAACAAGTTTACCCTGCACAGCTCCTGGGGAAGAGTGATTTCCAAACGTTCAAAAAGAGGTCAGTGTTGCAGGGAGATCTGAAGGCTGAAGGTCTGCTTCTTTAAGGGACGAAACTTCAGGCGAAATATGCTTTGTGGAGAGTGGAAGGAAATGCACAGGCATCCAGAGCAGGGGTGCTCAGATGTCCTGACTATAAGGGCTGTATATGCAAGGCAGGGTAGGTATGGTGTGAGACCCTGGAGAGCAGAGAACTCCTGAGATTGGTTCAAACATCCATAGTATCAGCAACCTCCCAGAGTGACAGAGCTCCTTGGGAGGTAGGTCTCGATGGACCTGCTAAGGGTTCCCCACCTACTGGCAGAGAAACAGCCCTCATCGAACTGCTCAGGAGCCTCTGTAATCCAAAGGCAAGTTTGGGCACCTTTCTGCTTTGGAGATCTTAGGTATAAAATGATAAATTACACTTGAATACTCCAAATTGCAGAATTGCTTGTCATAATAAAAATGGGGAAAAAAAGGTTAAAGAATTATTACTGATCAGAATTATTGTTTAATCAAAACATAACATTTTGCTCAGGGCAGGAACTCTGTTCTATTTTATTTTGCACAATTCCTGGTTTAATAGTTTCAGACTTCATCAAAGCCTTTACACACTGCCAAAGTATCTTCAACAGTAATAAAAATAGTATGTTTCTCATACTTTTTATTCACTTTAGTAAGTTTTCCAGTTCACAGTGATTACATGCTACATTAAGGTTCTTCATTAATCAACTTTAAATTATTATTTACAAACATACATCAATGGCCTCTTGTCCTTGCATTATGGAGTAATGAATTTGGAAAGTAATAGATTTAGAAAGCTTCAGTGTCTTGCAGCTTAGCACGTACACATCTGAAATTATCCACTGCACTGACATGATGAGGAAAAAGACCCACCCAAAATACAGCTTCTCTCATTGCATCAGCAAACATATAGTCCAGTATTTCTAAGTCTTCCTTAGGAGTCACTAGTAGAACAAGAATAGCCATAGCAGCTTTCGAGACAAACTTAAGCAAAGATATCCAGATAACCAAACAAAATAACTATTCGATCAAAAACAAGCAAACAAACAAAACCAAACCAAAAAAAACCCCTAAAACCATCAAAAAAACTCAAAACACAAAAAACCCAAAAACCTCTTCCAGACAAAAAACAGAGAAGAAAGAAATGTGTATGGAGCAAGAACCAGAGTATTAAAGAGCAGCACAAGCTGGGACAGGAAGAACTTGGTAACTTCACCAAAGCAGCTGATACAAACATTCAAAGAATGAATTCTAAGAGTCTTCATCAGCTCACCTGGGACAATTCAGTTAAAAGATTTAATAAAGCAGGGAAAATCAGCAAAAATGGTCAGCAAAACATTTCAGGAGTATAAAACAGGTCAACATCATGGGAAACAAATTTCAACACACTCAAAGCATCCCAGCTTAGGCCTCCTGTTGCAATTAAGGACACAAATGAGGAAATCAAATATTTCAATGAGAACTACTACTAGGGAAAATGCTGAAAGTTTGAGATGATGAAATGGTTAATAAAATCCTTGGATTTTCACAGATTATGAGGCAAGCTTCCAGAAAAGTCTCCAGATCAGTAGATAAAATGGGGAAACGCCCCTGCATGTCTAGAAAATGCTGAGGAGAGCCAATCTAACAGTCTGTAGCAAATTCAGACTCCTCTTTCCGTGACAAGTAAAGTCTCTGTCTAGATGATTCTGTACACAGTAAGGGAAATAGCTGGGATGAGGCTAGTCCTACAATCAACAGATTCCAAAAGAGACAATCATGTGACAGAACACAGTCATCACAGATAGCACTGACAAGTATTACTAGCAGTAACTGCTATCATAAAACATAGTAATACCAAAAGACCCCATTCGACTTTTTCTTCATAATTATCTTTGGGATGCCCTGTACTGCTACTAAAATGAATTGTTAACATAATTAAGATTCTTCAACCAAGAAGCAGAATACAGAGTTGAAGTAAATGAGGAAACAAATGGGGAAAAGTGATTCAGAATAGGTAGGAGTTTCAAAGAGAGTATCAGTCACTCACCTTCACCACAAGGCATGGTTGGTGATCTTATTATGAGAGACAGCGCATCAGCTACAACCCAGACACTGTTTTGGTCCAGGACAATAGACTAAATTAACTACATTTTGCTGACAATAGAGCTCTGCTAAGAGGCAATTCAGCCAACATGCAGATAAAGACTAAGGGAAGAGTATCCAGCTTTGCAAGAAAAGACTGAGTTGTTAATCAGTTATGATTAAATAAATCCCATGAGAAATCCCAGCAACTTTTAACTCAAGGATTTCTTCAGAGGCAAAATACAAAAAATTAGCCAATTCACACACCAGCATCAAGCAAGGTTCTATGGAAAGCTGTTGGCTGGTAAGCTGGAAACTGCATTCACCAGCTTGAATGTGTTCAGACAGTGAAGCCTTTCAAGGCTTTGTCAAAAAACTCCAGCATGGATGGTGGATATTTCCATTTGACTGTGTAGTGCAGTGGTCTGTGGAACAACTGGGACAAGGAGAAGGTTTCTACCTCCTTGAGGGGTGGTGGATTTCACCTGGTATTTGCTGGCAGTGGAGAATTATGAGACTTAAGATATTTGGCTTCAAACCTGAGTCATGGATGAGAGTATTCTGTATGTGCTTCCTTGGTCATGCCATTGCCCTGTCTTTAAGGCAGGCCTGCTGCCTTCTCCCTGCTCCAGGTCCTCCCCTGGCTCAATGGCAGAGTTGTGAACAAGCAGTGATTCTTAGCAAGACTATTGAGAAGCCTGTCCCAGATGCACCATCAGTAGCATCCTCCCAGGATTTTTGTTTCTATAGACAAACAGCAACCAGATACATCCCATTCGTTACTAGAAAACTACCCAGAATGGAGTAAAGGTAACATTTCTGTGGGAGTGGCTGATGTAAAACATGAATGCAATTACATACAATTTGAAGTCACTGCTGGTTTGTTGCCACATGCAGCACAATTAGATTTCTCAACATGAGAAGTGGTAATCACATGTCATGGTGTTGCAAAATGAAGTAAAGCAGCAAAAAGAAAGGTTTTTTTGCATTCCATCAATTAGCAAAAACAATTAACCTATCTTTTGTTGCTTTCAAACCTGGTTCAGTAGTTGCTTGCCTTTTTCTGTTGGTGCAAGGGCCAAGAAAGGTGAAGAGTTGGAAACGCCAAGGTACATGATACAGAACAGATCAATCCAGGATTAGCCTTATACTGGCTTTTGAAAGAAAACTCACCAGATTTTTCATAATTAATAGTTTAAGCATAAAACTCAATAAGTTCTTTAACATCTAGGACAGCTACAAGAGTCAGAAAAAGTCAACTATTTTTTACTCCCACAAATTTAGTAGCAGTAGTATTTCAGCATAAAGTAAGAGACAAGAAAGAGAATTCTTTCTCATTCACTGTGAGTTCTCCATGCTACTCCAACCTTTGTGCCCACAATGTTGAAGGTCTTTTCCCTTTCAGATGCTGCTGTCAGTGATCCTGTCTGTGATGGGATTCGCAGGAGGAGCATATTGTGTGGTCATCTCCTTGTTTGGGCTGATTGGGGGTCCTCTGTGTGACACAGGTGATGGAGAATACCTCTACCCTTTCAGGAATGACACTCTGGAGTGAGTATGGCTTACAAACTCCTCCAATTTTGCTTTCCCTAATCCCTCCTCTCTCTTTTTAAAGTGAACTTGGATTTTTCCAAAATGAACTGGTCGTTCACCCTGTGTACACATAAACTCACACTTCTGTGAGTAGCATGTTCCAGCTGGTCATTCTTTGACCAAGGAATCATCCTTGGGCAAATCGCCTGAGTTTCATCTGCTGTGCTTGCCACAAGCCCCTTGTGCAATTTGTACCACGCTTTCAAAATTCCGTGAGCTGTGACTCCCACTGGAGTCAAAAGGAAATGTTTGCTTACTGTGCCACATTAATCTGTTAAATTACAAAGAATTCAGCCTGCTCCACCTGCTTCTGAAAAGCAAAGCAAAAATCTTCTCTAAATCTAAAAAGTCAACCTTGACAACTATGCTCTTCAAATCAGAGCTAGAGATAATGAATGGACTGGGGTGAGATACCACAGCAGGAGTGGAGAATGTGGAGACACATTTTAAAACCACTACGGACCTTTCTCTTTAGTTATTAACATAGTTTTGCCATACAACAAAGACGAGATTCTTGTGCATGCAACAAAGTACAGATGTGGCTCTCTTCCCTAATTATCAATTGCATCTCTGCAAAGGGAATTCTGGGGAGAATCAGCAGCTTTGACCAATTATAGCACCATTTGAGACTCACTTTGTGCTGTCAAGTTCAGAAAATGAAATGCCAGAAAACAGAGAAAGCATTCTCAAGTTTTTACTTCCTAATACCTTGCCAATTTTTTTCCTCTATCACAGAGACAATTATTTGTTTAACCAGACAACATGGAGTATTTGCAAACAACCTGAAAACATCATCCTTTGGAATATCGTCCTTTTCTCTATTCTCCTGGTCATCGGTGTGATTGAAGCTATTCTTTGCTTCATTCAAGTCATCAATGGACTCACTGGCTTCATATGTGGCACATGTATGAGGAGAAGAAAGGTTGGTATGCAGTAAAAGGGTGCTTTATGTTCTTTCCAGTTTTAGTTTTCAGGCTCTGGGGATGGTACATGAGCTGACAGATCTGCACAGTCCCTGGACAAGTTCCTCTGGGCAGTACAGATGCATTTGCACCATCTCTTTTTGTCTGTCACATCATAGTCAGGGATAACCTGGTCCTCAGATTTTTCTAAACAGCAGTATGACATACTCTATTGCTATTTAAGAAGCCTTTTTTGATAAAGTATAATGACCCTCCCCAGCATATGTAAGTGAGAGACAAAAAGGAGAGATTTTTAAAATTGGTCAAATGTAGTAATGTTGTTGTTTTACTGAATGGAAGAAAACATCTTTCAAATTTCATTTGAAAGATTTCATTTCATTTCATTTATCACTATTGCTCCCTTTTCATTGTCTCTTTTCATTGTACAGTTTCATTTGCAGTAAGTCAGATATCCCCAGAAATATTAATTAATCATCTTTCATTCATTGCCTTTCAGACAAACATTTCTGGAATGTGAATGACCTACAAGGAATGCCAAGACAAGCCCTAAAATGCTGATTCACATGCAATAAGGATAGTGCACTGTACTGTCTTATTTATGGGGGGACAACAACAAAAAATGTTCAGGTGTTTCACAGGGCAAAATTATTTTTTTATGAAGAAGTCAAGGTGGAAAAGGGCTAGATAATTTCAGTCTGAGACTCTACATTTTCATCTCTCTAAACATACCTGCCAAACCTCAGGTACTGGCAAAAAACATTAATCTGTCTGGCCCTTACTGCTGTTCTTGTGTATAAAGCACAACAGTCCTCAGATAAAAGATCACCACTTGCCCTCTCATGTATGTGGGAAATAGAGCTATTGCTAATGTACACATTTATCAGCTGCATGAAGCAGGCACTCTCTGGCTGATGTAAATAATGTCCCATGCTCCCCAAATCTGACCATGATCTCACCTGTCTGTTCCTATTAATTTTTGAATGGGGCATTCACAGATTTGAATGAGGATGAGGAGAGAATATATCGAACAGTGTTTGAGACACTGCAGAGGAACTGAAGAACATGGGTTCCAGCCTCTTTCTGCCACCCTGGAGCCAGATCCCCTTGCCAAAGCCCAGGGCACTTCTAAATTGGCTCTTCAGGAACATCTGAGAGTTGTGGCAGCCTTAGAGGAGCATTTGGGTCAACAGAGGTAACAGGGTTTGCAGCAAGGGTTTAGAAATGTCTGACTTAACAAAAGGGTGAAGAACCTTACCACCAATTTTGCCTTCATGAAACTGCCTAAGAATTTCACTAATTTCCACACAGGTCTGTAGGGCTGCTCTAGAATAGAGCACATGGATCAAGGAATTAACTCACCAAAGATAAATGTAGTAATGATGTGCAGCTTAGAAATAAATAGAAGATATAATCTGAAGGCAGCAGATTGCATCAGCTTTAGTTTTTTAGCAACTGTAATACCAACCAGGAACTGCATAATTCCCCATCATCACTCAAGAGCAAGCCCTTGATGTTGAGCTAATGTCCATGACTGGGAAGTTTCAGAAAACTCATCATTTCAGTGACTTCCTTCTTGGACAGGAGCTGTCAGCCAAACTGTGAAATAATCTTTACCTATCCTGAATGCATGTAGGCAGCTATGAAAACCTGAATATATTTAAAGCACTTGGAGCCTATTTCTTCTGATTTATGTTTTCTCAAAGTAGTTTGTATTTCTGTGCTGTAGCATGGGAACAAGCTCTTTAAATACACTTATTGCAGACATATGTGGCAGCTTGCACTGTCCTTTAATGCAACATGCAAAATGCTTCACATTCTCCTTTATATCAAAATGAGAAGAAAAGGCCAGTTGCCTAGATGAGGTGCATATGCACCTTGGAGCATAGTTTCACCCCTAGAAGGAGGAAATTTAACGTACAAAATTTAAATGCAACTTCTGTAAAGAAGAAAGCATAAGACTTGTTGAAGTTTGCCGTCCATCACTAGGTGCATCCAAACCTGCCAGGTGGCTTAAAAAGCTCATGTTCTTTGCCAGCAGGGAAGCATGGACAGTGCAACCACATACAGCCAACAGCAAACCAGGAAAGAGTTAAAGAGGCAGTGAGAAAGAAGGATATTTGCATGTAGTCAGGTGGAGAGAGGCTCCTTCATCAGCACAGGGGCTCTATGAACCCTTCACAGTCCCTAAATACCTGCCCTTCCTCGTCCCTTACTTTTGACTCCCTTACTCTCACCTCTGGGATAAAGCCAACTCTGGCTGTGCTAGCACCAGGAGAGGAAGAGATACACACTGGCACACCTCCAGCATAGAAAAATAAGTGCACTGTGCTGCTGCCATCTGCTTGTTCCAGGCTGTCCTGCCCTGGGGATGTCTGTGTGCTCCTGGGAACACCCTCTGTCCTGCCAACTGTGTGACCACTGGCCTCACTGATAGATGTAAATATTAAATATTGCTATTCTGAAATTATTTTCTGGCTTGATTTGTGTGGTCTGAAGGGCTTGTGAGCTCAAACTACCTCCAATAGGAAGATAAATGGGATAACAGAGAAAGCAGAGTTAAATCATCCAACTTGAATCACCATGAAGTCTCTTCTAGGGTAGGCATCAAGATACACAGGCCGTGGGGAGAGGCACCCTGCCCACAGCCCACACTGAAAGAGATGCCTAAGGCAAGTGGGAGGCATTGCCCTGCTGAGCAAGGTTCAGTTGTCCACCATGGACAGGAGCATGTGGTGCCATTTGAAGTGCAGCAAAGAACCCAGGCACAAATGTCCAGAGATCCAAGAGTCTCATCTGGAGCTAACAACATGAAGGTGTGGCTGACCAAAGCAAACAGCTGTCTCTTGCAATCACAAGGATGCTAAAAATTCATCTAATGAAAACACATAAAGGTGACTAAAATTAGATAAAATTATTTCAGCTCATGCTTTTTTGGATCTCCCAAACCTTTTACATGAGGCAAAACCTGTGCTCTCAGAAGTGATACCAGAGCCTTCTGCAGGAGCCAGCCAGCACACTGCAACAGGGACAGCTCCTCATGCCAAGCACTGCAGGGAGACCTGCGAACCCAAACTCTTCTGGTGGGCAAGGCTTCAAAATAAAATGTCTGCATAATACTAAATATAATAAAAACTTTGATTTGAACAGGGAGTTGGCCTGACTGAAGACATCATGGTTCAGAATTAAAATTACTACAGATTTTAAATTATTGGTTTTGGGTTTTTTTCCAAAATGGAAAGAATTCTCTCAGGGAAATCTCCTAGCAAAGGAAAAGAGCAACTTTGTCCTTAAGAGGTTTTTTTTTTTGTAATGTATACATGAAGAACTTAGTAAAACTAAGACACGTATTCTTCTATATCTAACTATTCTCTACATTCATCTATCTATCTATCTATCTATCTATCTATCTATCTATCTATCTGTCTATCTATCTATCCATCTATTTTTCTGTATCTATCAACTCTAAATAATTAATAGTCAAAAACTACCCAGACATAAAGACAAAAGTATTTGTGTCATTTTGATATTAATTCACTGTGCAATCACACTACACAGGCTCTGATTGAAGGACTTGAATATGTTGGGTTTGCATCAAATTATCCCTCTCTGTCCTGCCTTTGAAACTCATGCAGGAGATCAGCCACTTGCAATTACTACTAACTTGGGACAGGAACAAAACTTTAGACCAAGGACATCATCTGAAAAATGTAAATGTTTGGAGACCAACAGCCCCGTGTTTCAGGTGTCAGGATCAAGGACATAATACAAATACCTGGGCTGGACGCCGCAGATTAGTTCATACCCTCTCACCTCAAGAGGAACTGTCAGTTCATTTTGATGCAAATGGCTTAGACGCCTCAGGCCTGGGCACTCAATGTTCTCGATTTTTTTGGCTTGCAGAGCAAACTAAACCAGTGACAGGTTCATCCTTGCAGACATGAGTGCCATGAGTTCCCTGTATTCCTGTATTCAGGTACTGAAAGGATTTGTATCCCCCAAGCTCAGAACCATTGGAGGTTCACCAGAATATCTTGGCTGCTATTCCAGGAGGGCAAGGTGTCTCCAACAGGGACTGTAACCTCTGCTTGGCCCAGTGGACATCTCAGAGGTTTTATAGCACCTCAGGTGGCACCAGCCAGCTCCATGTGAGCATTCAAATCAAGCTCTGAAACATCTACTGGGTACAGTGACACTGCTCTTAGAAGCAACCCTGAGTTCATCAGTCTGAGACATGTCCTCACTCTGTCCTGCCTCACAAGACTAGAAACAGGTCAGTCAATTCCCCCTAAGATTTGTCCCCATGGGTTACTCTGGGAGCTTGAAGTGAGCAGCACAGCAGCTGGCACCCAAAGCTGCAGCCCTCCAATATGAGCAGGGAGTGAAACCCACCTCAAAAATCTCTTCATTGGTGAGATTTCTTTTTTTTTTCTTTAAAATAGATGCATTAGCTGAGAGTCATTTAATGGCAAAGGAGTACAATAACAGATTCAGTGAGGAACTGGTCTTCTTGCTATAAGCTTATATTTTTACAGCCCTTGCACTGTATATCAGCAAAAACACTCCAAATTGAGATGAACTACCTTACACAACCTCTTTCTCTAAGTTACCTTCATCCCATCATGCCATGTTTTCACTTCATTGTGTCCTATCACATCTGCCCTCCACCCGTCTGGGTCTTTAAATGAAATTTCTCTGAAGAATTTTATGCCTGACAATTTTTTGGATTTTTTCCCAAGAGATTAAAAAAAGCAGAGTTAGTCCCGACATTCTCTGCAGATGTCAAAGAACAAATTCAAATCTTTCTTTCGGCATGTTGAATTTAGTTGACCCTCACATGAAAGGAGCAAGGTCAGGTCTGTCCTAGCAAAAGTATCTGATTGCAGAGCAGGCTGAGACCTGGCTGCATTCACCCTCAGCCACATGCACCTTCAACCCTTCCCTGTTCCTGCTGACCAAATATGCTGTAAAACATTTGTTCACAGAAAAAACTTAGTATGTGTAGGCTGTTTTAATAGTTTGTGGAACACCCATTTTGAGCAAGGAAGGCAAACCAGGGAAAAAAATGGCTCCACTGCCAGTGGCAATGGAGCTGCAGTTTCTAGGACCTTGTAGGTTCATTTAAGGTGGAAGGGAGTGTTTCTAATTACCAGCCCAAAAAATGTGCCTTTAAAATTCACTGTGTCCCTTTTTGTATTTAAAATAATTGGGTCAAATTTAAAAGTCATTGCTCAGTCAAAATAGCATTTTATTATAAATATAAAGGAATATTTCTCCTAAGGTAGGTGAAGTAATCATCTGGCTGTCAGGCTTTTTAATCTCTTTTAATTTTCACTTCTTTTTAAACACTAATTATAGAGCCTTCCCACCAGATCACTGCATATCTTACCAAAACCTTTATTACCCCTTGTACAGAGAGGTGTCACAGACAACACAGAGTTCCTGCACTTCTCCCCTTTTCTTCTCCCAGCCATCACCTGTGTGCCAGTGTGTTCCCACCACGTCCTGCCAACGGGGTATGCTTAGCCTGTGCCACTGTCACTTCCATGCACAGCCACTCCTGTCTGTCTGCAGGAGCTGGCACACTGCAGAAAACCTTCCTAAAGATTTGACCTTTCACTCAGAGTGCATCCAAGAAGAAGACATCTGAGATATCACCATGGAAATGAGCTACCCACTCCACAGATGAACAAAGGTATCCAGGAAAGCCATATATGTACCCTAAAACAGGCAGACTTTACATCAAATTGGTTATAAAGAGCCATATGGGGACAGATGGTAAAGATTGACAGAGCAACTGAAAGGACATCGGTGTGGCAACTCTACAATAAATGTACAATAAATGTAACCAACTTAATTCCATAATGCATACATGAGGTTTTTCCCTAGAATCATTCATGTTAACAGAGAGGTTCACAAAGTTTAAAAGTCTGTATCATTCCTATAGCTTCATTGAAGAGTCCAACACCACCTTGCTTTGTTACCACTTCCCAATCATTTCTTTGAGTATCATCATGTATCTCCTTTCATTGGTCAATGGTAAATCTTTTTTTACTGTTTCCTAGGTTTATTTTGATCACTGCTGAGAGTTTAGTCTAGTCCGTTTTAAACAGACAGATTCTTAGCCCTATCTTCTGCTTTAGCCTTGTGCTTAGAACCCAGAGAAATATGGATTATCTTCATACCATTTCATATCAGACAAAATATAACATTTCCCCTACTTTAAGCCAATCTGGTAGTACCCCTCACATCAGTTTTCCATTAGGCATATCAGCACTAATCCCTGTGTTCTTAATCTTTGCTCCTCACAAAAATAAGCTTGGATGTCTACTGGAGAAGGGGAAAGGCTGCAGAATTGCCAGTGTTTTTCCAAAGACAGATCCTGCATCTGGTTCTCCAGACTTTTAGGGTTATCACTCTGTTTCATACTGTGTCTTTTGTTGCAAAGTCCAGCAGTTCCTTTACAAGGCACCGCTATTTCCACTGATTTTTTCTGATTGTGTACTCAATCAAAGAACATTATCATCACACCATTATTCTTCTATATAACCTAAACTGAGCAACAGAAAATGGCTCTAAATATACCAGGCTTAGTATCTCTGAGTGTATTTTTTACACTAACTTTAGCTACTGGAATTTGGGCTTCCTGGAAAAGCAGAAAGGATCAGCAGAACAGGAACCCAACAGAGATGGCCATGGTTGGAGGCAGGAATATACATGTTTTCATTGGATTGTTTACTGCAACAGGTAAGCTTTCTTAAAAGACTTTTTAAAATTCTTCTTAAAACACATGTATTGCATAGATCTGGGTGACTTTTCTTTCAAAGGAATTGAACTCCTTTAAAGTCAGGGTAGACTTTGCCTAAGTGTGACTTTAAAGGATTATGGTTTCATGAATCATTTTGGGATGGATTCTTACAAACCTCTTCACACTGAGCAGAACCTAATATTTATGCATATTCTCTTAAATTAAAGAGATTCATTTAAGAGTTTAGTTAAGAGTTAAGAGTTTAATTTAAGAGTGACAAAAGAATACAACACTTTTCATTTAAGGAGGACTGTGGTCTTAATCGTGAATCAGTTTCTGTTATCCAACATAACAGAAGAATTTTACCAACAGAAAAGTCCAGTTCTGTGTGAAATAAATTGTCACTCATGGTGAACATTGGTCTGTCTCTTAGAGTTTCCCTCAATTCCCTTTTCTCTCTTTGCTGGCTGGCATAATCTGAAACTTGCTTCCCTGACCTGTGTTTTGTAAAGGCATCTCCCGGTGGCATTTCCATGGCTAAGGCACCTAAATCATTGTTGTAGGTTTGTTATCTGACTGCATTGCCTGTTTGCATTTGTTTTCCCTAATGTCTATTTTCTAAGACCCTGTAAGTGATGCTCTTGAAGGAGGGCAATTCTACAAAGGCAATTCTGTTTCCTCTAACAAAAGTCTTCCTCTGAGAAGAAAAGGTAATTAAAAATTACTCTATTCAAATTGCCTCTAAGTATTTAAACATTGAGCTTTTCCATGCACTCACAAATATTCATTCTTGAAGCTGGAAAATAATTTAGAGTGAGATTATAATACTATTACCAATAGTCAGCACATCTCTGTATGGCAGAAAACTTTGCAAAGAAAATAGAGGTGTGATGAAGTGTTTGTATGAGAAAAATGTTTACAAGTTCTCAGAGTGTTTTACAGGGCTAGTTGAGAATATGTCTCTCAATTCTGACCTTTCATCTTCCACGATTACAGCCACCTGGGTTGGAGGAGCATACATCAACAGCACTGCTGAAATCGTCTATCTGCCTTCAAAAGGATTACTGTGGGTCCAGGCACCTGTGGGATTTGCCTTGTCCCTTGTTATTGGTAAATAATTCATGTGATTAGGACACATAAGCTTTAAAAATATATCAGAGGAGTACATTAAGATATGTAACAGAATATAGGGTACATTTTAAATGTGATTTTGTTTTTTCAGTCTCCCATATATCGAGAATAAGCATTTATAATGCTGTCCTCTGAGCTGAAACATAAGTTAGGGTAGCTTGAAGCTAGTGTAGAGTTTTGCCTGCTTGTAGTAATTTATGGGACAAAAATCTTATCTGAGAATTTAGAATAATATGTCTATTGCTTTTTTGTGCATATTGCTTTTTTCACATGGTCTGTAATTCACAGACTATTGAGAGTATTGGTATCTAATTTTTTCCTTGTAATTTCTGAGTGATGAAATAATAGTATCTTGATTTTTCCACTAAAATGCATTCTTCTGAATAGTCTCATCTCAGGATGAATATGTCGAGTATCCAGCTTACCAGCTTATGCCACTTTGTAGCTAGTTGTGTGGGGGTCTTTTTTTTGGTGTTTTGGTTTTTTTTGGGTTTTTTTGTTTTTTTTTTTTTTTTTTAACTAAGCTAAGTGTGCAGTGTTCTACACCTGAGTTGCCATTTCTAACTCTGAGAATTACTGGACTCATGCTGAGGTTCAGGTCTCTTGCCAAGACCAAAGTTGCTTTCAGGCCACATTGTGTTATACTATAACTCTCCTAGGGACACAGGATGATGAAAGAAAGGAGACCTGTGCAGACCTTACACAGGAATTTCTAAAAGAACAATAACCTTTATTCTCAAGTCAAAGAAAAGAGTCCAACTGACGTGAATATGAATCAAGCTTGGAAATATATTGCCAGGACTGCTTATGTGAGTAATTCCTACTAATGAAACTGAGGAGTGCAGGTCTGATCCTGCAATCTTTGCTCAGGTCAGTAGTGCCCAGACAAGCAGTCCTGCTGGCTTCAGGGTTAGACACAATATGTATTCTTTAGTTTTAATGAGATGGCTGCACATCTGAGGTCCAATATTTAGATGAAGGTGGGTGAGACTCTGCTCAATGTGCAGATTAAAACAATATAGTTCAGGGAAGAGACAATGAAGGCACCAAAATGAAAAATCTAATCAGAAAAGGACCACATATCAACAGGTTGCATCACATGACCAAGGACAAAACTTTGCCTCCTTTTTAGCCAAATAAGATACTTCAATGCCTCACTCTGGCTACTGTCATCTTCCATGGGATGATTTTCAGAAAACTTTGTCTCAGATTGGTAGTTCTTTGAGGATGCAGAGGAGATTATATATGGGTATCCACTGAGCTAAATTCCTGTTACAGTCACACAGGTATTTTGTGCCATCTGGGGTGCCACAGGGGGTGACCTCCAGTAGCCACTCCAGAAAGATCTAGGTGTGCCAGAAGAGGACAGTCATATATATAATGTGTAAGCAGATATCCTTTATAAGAGGGGAACTCTCAAATGGATGAAACCCTACATTTAGCAAGTGAATTTAAACCCTAGTGTCTGATTGGCTGCTTCATTCTCTAGGGTCCCTTATGTACAAATTCACTGGGTGGGTCTGAAAGACGTATGCCATATTGCTCTTACCTCTTTTTTTCTTGGAATATAAAATATGCAAAATTCCACCAAAATGTCACTTCTTTCTCATAGGTGGTTTCTTCTTTGTAAATCCAATGAGATCAAAGAATTATGTGACTGTGATGGACCCCCTCCAAGAAACTTATGGGAACATGATGGGAACCTTACTTTTCATTCCACCACTGCTAGGAGAGGTGTTCTGGTTTGCAGCCATCCTGGCGTCCCTGGGTAAATACTTGCTTTCCTGTTATATCTGTTAAAGGTCACGTGGACTAACAGAGTGTAGTACACCTTTGGGAATTGAGGAAAGCTGTGCTTCATGTCTCTTTTTGTGAGAGGAACAAGAATTTCTCATTTCTAGAAAATATATTTTCAGGTTTAAAACAAATAGTGCTATATATTCATTATATTATAACAGAGAACTCTTCCAATATGAGTTTGTACCTTCCTCTTCCCTGTTGGAGAGGAGATGTAAAAAGGCAAGGTGCCTTGGCAATGGCCATGCAGCAAGGTGGAGCAGTAAGGGCAGGAAGGAATCATGCACTCTCTTGAGTTCCCACTGTGCACATTCTCTATAGACCGCATTTGTTGTACAGGCACCAGGGGAACAGCATATCCTTATTTATCCTCTATTCTGCACATATGAAATTTGTCTTAAGACACTTGACTGCTGTCCTTGTCTGCAGGAGCAACAATGAGGGTCATCCTGGATATTGGAGGCTCCTTGGCTATCACCATCTCGGCCTGTACTGTTATACTTTACACTCTGCTGGGAGGCGTCTACTCTGTTGCCTACACCGATGTCATCCAGATGGTTTTCATTACCCTCAGCCTGGCAAGTCCTGTGCATTTCTTTGGTAGTTTTCTAACTAAAGGAAAAAGTCCTGCTCTTTTTTTCAGCATGTCTCAGATGAAACATAACCTCCTTGACCTGCAGTTCCCCTTTAGGAGAACACGTTTCCTGAAAAATATTACAATCTTTGTAAGTCTTTGTACCTTATGCATTTCAGACAGTGCTCACAAGCCACTGGCCTTGCTGGGTAAACACAAAAAGGTCTGCACAAAAGTGAAGTTTGCAGAACCTGTCTAGAACCATCTTGAATGAAGAGAGATCTGTCTACAGAAAGTACCAATTTACCTGAATTACAGACTCATGGTCTTGACAATGCCATGAACCAGAAACATATAGATTTAGAGTAAGGAAGGGGGAGAAAGGAAGACTCTAAGTCTAGGCTTAATCTTATGTAACTCAACATTCTACATCTACCTTAACTTAAGCATCTGTTCTCCAAGAACAAGGATACTGGGAAAATGGTTAACAACTTCCATTTCTATCCTAGTGGATCTGTATCCCCTTTGCCCTGGTGAATTCTGCAACAGAAAGTATTTATTACACTGCAACCCATCAATCCTACCAAGACCCTTGGATTGGGAAGATAGAAAAACAGTATCTTGGAAGGTGGCTGGATGACTTCTTCTACTTGGTATGGAGTTCTTCTTGGACAAGTGGTTGGGAGGAGAAATTGTGCGGGGACTTTATGGAAAGTTTGCAAGTTCTACCAGCCAGGAGCCCTGCACTGCAGGGCCAGTTGACACGGGCTAGAGATGTAAAACTGTCCCTCAGCCCCCTTGCAGCAACCTAAATGGACTGGGAACACCCAGGGCTCAGCTGTGGGATGAAAAGATAAAGTAGGGGAACTCCATCCTTTACCCACATGGAGAACATACCTCTTGGGTAAGACCATCCAGGCAGCCAGTTTCTCTCCTGGCACCTAAATTAGTAATTTCCTACCTTTTGAGATGCTGGTCTTGCAGCCTCAATAGTGTGCTTTTAACATAAATATGTAAAATTCCCTCTGTTTGAAAAAAAACAAATTAAAATGACATGACTGCCAGTCATCAGCAAGCACAGTGCAATTTTCTCCATTGCACAACACAACTTTTGAGTTACCAAAATAGTCAATACTCCAGGAGGTTGTTCTGCTCTTACTAAACCAATAATAGGGACACATAGAAGTTTGTTTGGTGAGGACAGAATCTTCAGATTTTATCTGATTAATTTTGTTTACTAAGAAAGTGAAAATTGTGGTTTTATTTTTCATTTTAAAAGCTGAATAGCTAAGTTTGGGTAGATTTATTTACAAAAGCTGCATTCCTGAAAAACTTCCCTTTCACTTCCTCTGTGCCTGATTCACAATTCCAAACAACCATTTTTCAGCTCCTTTTATCTGCCAAACCATTAACTTCTTTTCATTAAAATTTCACATCCAATGTGAATGGATGAAAACAAAGAAAACAGGGAATTCTCAACTATCAGAAATATTATCCTCAAGAGTTAGAGCTGGGCAACATTTATGCAATTGAAATGAGAATTTGATTATTTGAAATGAGAATTTATTATGGATGATGTCCTACAGCAGCCTGGTGGGTACCACTGGTAACCAGTGAATGTTTCAGGTGCTTGGGAGCATCCCGTGGCAGACTTACTTCCAGAGGGTGCTCTCTGCTGCCTCGACAGGACAGGCGAGGCTCATCTCCTACCTCTCCGGGCTCGGGTGCTTTGCTATGGCCGTGCCCTCCGTGCTCATTGGGGCAGTCGCAGCATCAACAGGTAAAATAAATAGTTTGTCTCTGAGTAACCAGTGTGGTTTTGGCAAAGGTGGTTAAAACGGGATCCAAAGAAGTCCTGACAGAGACTTCAAATTACCCCGTCCCATGAGCCTCGACACCAAGATAGGTGATCCGTCCAGAAAATGTGGAGCCCTCTGAGGTACACTGCACAACTACTTACAGATGTTTATACAGCCCCAAGACCTGTTTAAAGCTATTTCCTTATGATGAAATGACTTTTCCCAGACTTTGTGTTGAGGAAAGATGAAGGCAGACTCTCTAAAACCTTGTATAATTCTATTTTAGAATAAATTTTATGCTTCATTCTGTTCATGCCTTAGACATGTAAGACACAACAACTTACTACAGATTGTTAATAAGGTTCTTGCTTGCAGGAATCAAGTTCAGTCCTGTAAACTCACAGTCTCCATGCAGGGAATCAGTCCTGTGTTCGCTGTGAGCAAGGGTAAAAGGGCAGCCAGATCACTGAACATTTAAGGAAATCAGCTCAAGTCATGATTTCATCCAATTCCCTTCTCCTCATGAGCAGTGTATACAGGTTGATCTTTAATAGTCTCAATTCTGGAATCACACAAAGCACACCCATTTCTATAGGTGCTGCTGAGGAAAAAAGAAATTTTTGATCTAGTGGGAGTTGCAGCATGCTAAAGGGAATCACAAAAGTTCACAAAAGAACAAAAAAAAAATCAATCTAAGTCCTAAAATACTGAGTGGGCCCCAGTTCCTAGCCCTTTGTGACTGGCCCCTGTGAAAAGACAATTTCAAAGCCAGCAGAAATGTTCACAAAGGATTTGTTGTGACTTTTCCTTGTTTTGTTTTAAAGACTGGAATCAGACAAGCTATGGTCTTCCAAGTCCATTTGAGAGAGGGGAGTCAGCAATGATCCTCCCACTTGTTTTACAACATCTCTGCCCAGCATACATCTCCATTACTGGTTTGGGAGCCATCGCTGCTGCTGCAATGTCTTCTGCAGATTCAGCTCTTCTCTCCACTGGCTCCATGTTCGCTCACAATATCTACAGGAAAATCCTGAGGAAAAAGGTACCTGCTTGCAGCATTCAGTAGTTTTGGTGTCAGGAAAGACAGTCTTGCTTCAAGGCTATTTCTAAACCAGTCTCTGACTGGAGGTGTGTGTCCTTCAGCTGCTGAACTGGCTTCTGGAGGCAGAGATCCAAACATAAGCCAGGGGTGTTCGTATCCTTGGCAGGGGTACCAGTACCCACACTGGTGAGCTTTGCTCATTCTAACAAGGCTAGTGTAAAATTTGGACTAAGGTATTAATGGAAACAGCATAGAACCATGACCCTTAAAATCAGAGGCCCCCTCCAGGGGTACCTGCCTTGCCTGGCTGCTGGTAGCAAGGAATGCCTGAAAGCATCAAGGGCTTGGGGAGAACCAGCCCAGGGCAGTGCTGGCCATCCTGTCAGAAAACACTGTGTCTCTAATGCTGCAATCTCTGCTTCACAGGCTTCAGAGACAGAGGTGTTGTGGGCCATGAGGACCTCCATGGTGGTGCTTGGGGCCGGGGCTGCTGGTCTGGCATTTCACTCCAGCTCTGTCTACGACCTCTGGTTCCTCAGTGGGGAGCTGGTGTACGCCCTCCTCTTCCCCCAGCTCTGCTGTGCCCTCTTTGCACCCAGCACAAACACCTACGGATCAGCTGCTGGATTCTTGGTTGGGCTCCTGCTGAGGCTACTGGCAGGGGAGCCTGCCCTGAGCATCCCCCCTGTCATCCACTACCCAGCCTGCTCCCTGCTGAACGGGACCTACAGCCAGCTCTTCCCCTTTAAAACATTCACTGTGCTTCTTACCTTGGGCACAATCCTTGCTGTTTCGCGCCTGGTCAAGGCTTTGTTTCAGAACAACCTCCTCCCTCGCAGCTGGGATGTTTGCAATATCACAGGGAGAACTGCCATCCTCATCCCGTTGCAGCAGGGGGAGAAACAGGAGCCTTTGCCAACCACTGCACTAGAAGAGAACCACGATTAAATATGGGGTTTCATTTGAAAGGCCACGGCATGTTCAGCAGTTAGAGCACGGCACAGACAGCATCGCTCCCTGCTTTCACTAATGATTTATTTAAATCCCTCACAAATAAATAAAGAGGCATTCTGTTCATCCAAGGAGAATATGTGAGTTTGAAGTCAGCAGTGATTAAAGTCACATGGTGGTGGAGGACAATCTTGTGGTGGTGACCACGGGACACCTTGGGCCCCTGCAGAGGTTGCTTTGAGGTGCCCCTGGTATTCCACCTGAAAGCAAAGCTATAATCCCGCTCCAGCAATTAGGGTGTTCCCAAGTCACCTACTTTGCTGACCACAAGGAAGACAAATAAATGTCTGATAGATTGGGTATTCTTGAATAAAAAAAAAAAAAAAAAAGTGAGCAGACCTGTTTCCATTACATTGCAAGGGGTTTAGCATAATCATCCCTGGGGAGCACATCAAACCCCTGAAAATAGAAATTACTGAAAGCACTGCAACTGGCACAGCAGTGCAGCAGTAATATCAGTTCTGCACCATTTCTTGTATGCTTTACAAAGCTTTCCTTTGTACTGCAAAAGTTTTTGCACGTCTCTCCCCACTGCAGTATCTGCCAGTGGATCCCTCAGCCTGGGAATGTGTGAGACATTCCCTCTATACAACCTGGTAGGGCAGTAACAGGTAAGAAAGGTAAAGCAACAGCCCTTAACTATTCACTAAGAAACATTTAATTGCCACTATTTAACAAAAAACAGATAGGAAAACAGAGATGCCAGACAGACTATTGGAATTTTGTCTAAAACCTGTTACATTCAAATCTGAATTTTGTCTAAAACCTGTTAAACCACTTATGTCAAGGTTTTACCCTAGCATAGCAACGGGATGGCGTGTGACATACACAAACTGGTGTGTGAGAAGTCAGAGGACTGTGATGACAGAAAGGTGCTGAAAACTGATCCGAAACTTTCCTGCAGGACAGAAAATCCTAAAACGCTGAAGGCAAGAACCCAAAAACATTCAAGTCACAAATAAGTACAGAAAAGCCCCCAATACCTGGTTTGCATAAATTTTTAATGGCTTGGAAGACAAGAAACCCTGATAAATAGCAAGTTTGGACTCTAGCCTGCAGTCTGATGGACTGAGAACATGCCCCGGTGAAATGGAGCATTAAGATGTGAGCTGAATTAAAGATTCAGGAGGATTCCATAGTAATGGCTTGCAGATGGCTGTCATTTTATACTTCCTTCAGCAGCTGTGCTGCATCTTACCAGGGTCAGCTGCAATCCACCAGGAACCACACTCACAGTACCCTTCCAAAAGGGTTGTGGGAGCTGCTGTGAGTGGAAACACCTGGCACTACTGAAAGGAAGATATTTACTGGCATAACCAAAATATCCTGCAGCAGAGTAACCCTCACAGCCGAGAGAGCTGCTGAGGTGAAAACAAGGTGCTGCTCCATGATTTACTTCCAGCATGCACATGCACAAGGTGAGAAGCTCCACTGGTGCCACTGTGCGTTACTGCAGCAAGCCCAGCAAGAAGCCACAAGACTCTGAATTGCACCAAGGCAACTGCCTTGGCTCAGGAGGAAGACTGCCAGCCCTGCACTCTAGATTTGGCTTTGAGGATTCTGCTCCCTGTGGGGGATCATTAATCTCTTTTAAAATATCCTTCCTCAGCAAGGCGGAGATTCTGCTCCTCCTCAGAAAAATTTCACATAACCTTATGTTTTGTGCTAGTGTTAGTGAACACCTGGGCACACTAACCTTCCAATGCACAGCCATCCTGTTGATATGCTCTGTTAAACCAAGGCCAGAAATTCTCTCCTGTGTCTCTAGAGACTGCCATGAAATATTAATTATAATGTGTCTAGAAAAGGGAAAAAACCAAACTGGTTTATAAATCAAAAGCTTTGCCATTGACTATGGCCCTAGGCTGTCACCCACGGGAGTCTTTGACCCAGCAGTGATTTGAGTGGGAGTGTGTGAGGTTGTGCTTACGCAAGGGAGGCACAAGGCTGTCATTACCCAGCGCCAGGAGAACAGGGCTCTCCTCAAAACACAGGTGCTGGATGCTGATGCAAACATACTCCCCTGAGAGATTTAGGGGTGACCTAGTTTGGGGACCTGTCCATCCCCCTGTGTGGGGCAGACCAAAGCTGACACGCTGCATTTGAACTGGGGCACAGACCTGTTGCACGACCCAGAGAGGAATGAAGCCCCAATGCCCTCATGCCAAGGTTATCACCCTACTTCCTGACCATGGAATCGCAGAATGCTAAGGGCTTGGAAGAGACCTTAAAGATCATCTAGTTTCAAGCCACCTGCCATGGGCAGGGATGCCATTACTAGGTGAGGTTGCTCAGGGCCCCATTCAACCTGGCTTTGAAGACTGCCAGGGACTGGGCATCTAAAACTTGGTGGGCAACCTGTTTCTGTGCCCCACTAACCTTTAAGTAAAGATTCATTATTTAGTCTAAAAATACCCTCTTTCATTTAAAAAATACTGTCCCTTGTCCTGTCCCTATCTGTTTATACAAAAAGTCCCTTCCTTTTTATAAGACCCCTCAAGGCTGCAATGAGGACTCCATGGACCTTTCTCTTCTGCAGACTGAGCAACCCCTAACCTCTCAGACTGTCTGCATAGGAGAGGTGCTCCATCCCTCTGATCCTCTTTGTGGCTTCCTCTGGTCCCAGTCAGCACATTTTCCTGTGCCAGGACCCCAGAGCTGGATGCAGCACTGCAGGCTGGATCTCACCAGAGCAGAGCAGAGGGGCAGAATGCACTCCCTCACTCTGCAGGCCACATTGCTATTGATGGAGCCCAGGATCCATTCCACACAGCAGCTCTGACAGGCAAATACCTACATCTGGAGATACCTTTCCACTGTTGTGCTCAACTTCTCCTGCTTTTACCCTTCACAGACCCAAAGTTTGATATTGTAGCCTTTCTGTGCTAACAGGTTTGGCATGGCAGGCAATACATCCACAGCTTCTTGAGAGAGCTGCGAAGGACACCGCTGAAGAGTGTCACCACTGCCACCATGATACCACCCAGTGTCACCACAGAAACTCACAGAGACTTCAAACATGAGTCTTTGCTGTCAGGGGTATCTGCCATACTCAGCCATACTTGGCCCTGGCAAAGCTTCCCTAAATTTCATACCACTAACAGTGCTCTGCTTTGTGTGAAGATGGCAAAAACACAATTACAGTAACTCTCACAAATGTTTACCATTTTCCATCCTTATATGACTCCTCCGAACATCCCCCAGCAAGCTTAAAAAGAAAACATTCATCAAGGTCGGACCAAGTTTTGGAAGCAATTAGGTGCAAGTAAAATAAATACAAAAGTACTTCTGTCCTATACTTAATGCCCAAATGCCTAGTTGTTCCAGTCCAACAGACTCAAGGTCCTTGAGGTGTTGCCAGCATGGGGGATAATGACACAACTCCTGTGAAGCCATTCTGTTCGTGGGTTACAGCCTCCAGTTCATATTCCCTTATTTTTCTTCCAGTTTACCTCTCCACATGTGGATTTACCCCCTTTGACCCTTAGAAGTGTCCATGAAAATGACTCTATACAGTTTCAGTTTTGATTAACTTTTCTCAGCCTAGACAGCTGCTACATAAAGCAGCAAACACCAGCATCCAGCAGTAATCTATTGTTTCCTTGGCTGGCAGGACCCACTGAGATACCCTGAGGCTTCCATTGTCTTGTGTTTCTTTGACATTTTTACAGTTCATCTTTAGAGCATCTGAGACGGGATCAGGCTGAAATTCGATTAAGAAAGAAGAACCATACAAAATCAATGCCATGTGCATTAGGTAGATTAACAACTGGCAGGTTTGAAATGCAATTACAAGTAGGAAATTATCATCCAGTATCAGAACCTTTAGTGAGAGTGATTCCTGGCATCATGCTATGGACCTGCACTTACCAGTGACTGGGTGGGCAATGAGGAGCATTCCACATCGTGTACTCAGCTGGTGAAACAAGCTGCAGGTCAGTGTGGGCTCGTGGACAATCTAATGCAGGTGTCTACGGAGAGATCAAGTGTATCACAGCCTAAAACAAACTGTTGGCTGTCCTCAAAGGAAGGCCTGAGTGATGCTATGCACTGCAATGTCGAGATTTAGGTGAGATCAATCTCACCCAGAGCATGCTCCTGCTACTTTGTCTCTTTTTTTTTCCCTCACGAGCAGGGTTTATGACAACATCCAGTGTCTGGAAGTTAAAACTAGATAAATTGAGACTAAAATGAGGCTCAGCATTTTAAAGGTAAGGTCCATTAAGGAGAGTAAGTTGGCAAGGGCTGAGGTGGATTTGCAATCACCGAAAAAGCTACAATGAAAGTGGAAGCTTTTCTCAGTTATCCCTCTGTTTTAAGAGGAATCCATTCAGTGTAGCCCTAGGGCATCTGAGGTCCAGCCCAGCATTCAGACTGACAAATCCCAGTAACATTGTTTGTTCCTTATTTCTCTCAGCCCTGCAATCAGGTACCACTGAGGTAACCACTGCCACTTCTGTATTAATGCTGACACTGCTCAGAGCCCTGCTTGCCACCCTTGAACTCCAACAATAAGTTAAGAACACAGTGTGATTTGGATTTCTAAATCTACACTGAGTCCTCCATCAGCAGTCTCTGTATCCTGGACCCCAAGGGGTCTGTTCAAACACGAGGGAAGAAAGTGTCCTCTCGAAGAAGAGGAAGAAAGTGATGGTGCTGCATGGCTCCTGCAGCAGCCACCTACCCATCCTGCACTGAAAAATCAAGGTGCCATCTCTGCTGTGTTGGGAGCAGCTCCTAAGTCCTCCACACACACAGGCTGAGTTGGGGTGAAAGGCCCAGGCTATAAGGACTATAAGTGGTGCTGTGATTGTCCATGTGTGGTGCTCCAGGGGGAAGCCACCTACTGTGCCTGTGCAAGGGTCTGAGCTGTGACTGCCCTGAGTTACCCAAACTTGTTTCCATGGGAGACACCATAATTACACCTCCATTGCTCAATCACAGTCATTATTTGAAAGACCACATGCCTGACATGCTTCAGCAGCTGTTCTGCAAGGCCAGACAGGCTGGATTCAGTTCACCCCAGTGCTCTGTATTCCAGCTGCCTCGCAGGTGCTGTGTCCAGGCACCGAAACCGGCACAGATAAGGAGATTGCCTGCAGCAAGGATCATCAGGTCTGGCTCTCTAGAGAGACCCTGTGGCAGCCCCTGCTCCATGCTTCAGCAAGCCATAGTGAGCCTCATCAGTGGTAGAAAAATGAGTTCTGGTTTTGGCAGCTCAGATGTCATGTGGACACAGCTGTGTCGACAGGACAGGTCAGAATAAGTACTTTGCCCCAAATTTAGGCCAAATGAATTGGAGAGCTGCTTAGGTGATCCACATAAAAAGTGTGGTTAAGACTGAAGTGTGAATATTTAAACAATGCATTTCAACTAGACCAACTTAATAATGCTTAATTATTGCTTTTCGTAATTATTACTCATGTTTAATTTTACTTGTCGCCCAACCTGTACATATCAGATTAGGATTTAATGTACATATCCTGCATTCTAGGACTGTGATCACATCAGAGATGAGAGACAGGCTTGAGCACCTGGAGCATCCCAAGATTTGAGATGAAAAAAGCTTGTGCTGTTCTGGTAATGGACAGCAATGGAGACAAAAAAGGGGGAAAAAAGAGGGGAAAAACGGGAAGACAGAAGAGACCCTTTTGCACTTGTCCCTTCCCTTTTTGAGACTGTTTTCATTCTGCACACAGTGGACAGATGTGTCATTCACTTTGCTGAATTCTGCAATTGAAAGTATTTATATTGCTAATGAGCAGCAGTGAAAAACACCAAGGGTCTGCAAAACTGAACTAGAAACTTGGAAAATGGTCAGATGAATCTTCCTTGTGATAAAGGCTCCTCTTGTATATTCTTTGTATGGTATAACACTAACCAACAGACGTTAACCTGGGACATTGATGTGAGGCAAAGGGTTGTAGGAATGACTGACCTTCCAAAGTGTCCAAAGTGGAACATAATTATTTTATTTAATTGGAATTGCATTAGTATTTAATTCTACCACCACAAGTTAAGTTAATCAGTGACATCAGGACTGGAGGCAGCCTGGGCTGCAGTGATAATGCACTAGTGGAGTTCACATCCTGAGGGATAAAGGTCAGGCAAAGAATAAAACCAGGACCCTGAATTTTAGAAAAAAAACTTCCAATCCTTCAAAGAGTTAGTCAATAGGACACCTGTGGAAACCTACCCTCAGGGGCAAGGGAGCAGAAGAGAGATGGGAGATCTTAAAGGACATTTTTCATAGAGCACAAAAGCTCTCAATCCCCACGTATAAGAAATCAGGAAAGGAAGGCAAGAGACCAGCAGGGCTGAGTTGAGACCTGCTAGAGAAACTAAATGCACAGGCAGTGGAGCAGGAACAGGTATTCTGGGAAGAGTGTAAGGACATTGCTCAGGTGTGTAAAGATAGGGAGATGAGGAAGGCCAAGGAGCAGCTGTAGAGAAAGGAAAATGAGTAGTGGTTTTAAATTGGAGGAGATTCAATTTGTATTAGATATAAGGAAGAAAATTTTTACGGTGAGGGTGGTGAAATACTCAAACAGATTGCTCAGAGAGGCAGGATAAAGACCACCTCAGAGACTCAAGATAGTGAGGATTTATTTTCTCTGTTTTGATGTAAACTTCCTAGAAAAAAAGCAATCTTGTGCTTTGGTTTCCCAATGAAAGAACATGGTGATATTCCACTCTCTTTGAATACAGAGGAAGGATGTATTGTCTTGGAAGATATTTATTGTCACAGCAGCACCCCATGGGCAAATGTCAGCCATCCCCACTCAAAGGTGTGCTTTGAGCACCTCCAATTTGATAAAAGCTATTTCCAAATGGCTCCCTTCTACTAAGCATCTGTGCATTCTCAGATAAACATTTCTGCATCATCATTTGATGTTTTCCTCTCTTTCCCTAACCTGCAAACCCACAGTCTAAAAAGTGCTTAAAAAGTGAATGAATGCTGTCAGACTAGAACTGCCCATTGTCTTTCTTCTTACAGCTGTTGATTGATCTGAGGTAAGAAAGGGGATTTTTGTACTGTGCCTCTGCAGAAAAAATAAAAGGCAAAAAGAAACCCGTGACATGCAAAGGCGGATTTGACCAGGTTTTACTTCAGATGCTGGAAAATCCTTTTTCATCCTATGCAAATAGAAGGAATGTTTTTACACACCAAGACATCACAACAAATGTTCTTCTCACTTCCAGAAGACCAGAATAAGCTAAGCATGGATGACTAACCTCATGTGAAAGAGTAGGGGCCAGCAGAATGTTACCTATTTTCTGACTACTTCTGTGCCAGGTGCATGTTTCTTTGCTGGTCTGGAAGCCTGCAGCTCCCTCCTGCTCTCTGCCAGCTGTTTGCCAGCTCACTACAACATCAACCAAAACAAGGGTGAGCAGCCTCTGCAGACCAGGCAGATGCAATGCCCTGCAGTTGCTGTTGACATTTCTTTGCTGAGTTTTCTCTTATGGTTTCTTGCAGGATGAAATTACCTCTAAAGGGCTATCTCAGGTCTGTAACCTCTTCAAATATTTAACTCTGGTGGTTTTTATCTTTTCTTCAGCAAAAAACAAGGTCAAGCATTTTATCAAGTCCAAAAAAGACATCAATGCAAAAGGGTGAGAAAAAAAAAGCAAACCCTCTGCATAAAGCACTTCAGTGTATTCATGCAGCATATTAGAGAGCAAAAAGGAGCTTTCTGGCTCCTATCTGGCTGTTGTTACAATCGTTAATGTGGTTTTGTTCCAGTACTAATGGCATCAGAATGAGAAATCAGGCCCTCCAGACAAACTTGAGAGACTGTTGTTTCCCATCTGGCAATGAGAAGAAAAGAAAAAAAACATTTAAAATAATGGAAATAAGCAACGGGAAGACCTAAAATACTGAGCATGTAGCAGTAAAATCTGCAGATGCCTACAGCAGGGTAGGAGTGGCAAACTAAATATTTTACAGACCTTCTAAGTAATTCCCAGAGCTTGGTAGTTTAAGGCCACTTTGTAATTAAACAAAGACAACCTAATTTTTTACAGTGTGTATTATATTGCTTGATACATTTATGTTTCCTAGAACTGCTGATTGACAAGCAGAGAAAAATGAAACCAGAAGAGCAGCACTAATGGATAAAAAACCTACAACCTGGAGTGGCATATCATTAGCCTCATCTGAATGTGGTTGGACAAGATTTTAATAAAAAGCTTTGCTAGGAAAATTCATCATGAATATGGCAAGGTAAATAAAATTAAGAATAACACTCCAATCTGGCTTTTCTGTAAAGTTACTCTGAGTTAACCACCAAATCCTGCAGCAGAGCCAGGAAGGGTGCATCCCTTCACTCACACCTGGCAGAAACTGCTCCCCCTCTGAAGCCTTGCACCAATGCCCAAGCACCAAAGCCCAGGATGTTCACAGCAGCCTCTCCAAAGTCCAGCCCAACAGCAGGTGATATCTGCTGAAGTTCATCCCCCATTGCCTTTGGGGTGCTGGGAGGTAGATGGGTGCTGGCAGGACTTAGATGGGTCAAGCATCAAGGTTAAATTCAATTTGATTGGTTGCTAATCAATAATCCAGTCATCATCAGCACAAGAGGAAATTACTTCAGGTTATGCTAGAAGGTATTACTAAAAATTGCTTCTCTGGAAGGGTTGTCAACCACTTGAACAGGCTGCCCAGGGAAGAGGTGGAGTCACCACCCTGCAGATATTTAAAGGACACGTACATATGATTCTTATGGGCATGGCATAGTGGGGGAATTGGCAGTGCTGGATTAATGATTGGCTTGGTGATCTCTTCCAGCCAGACTGATTCTATGATTTCTTGAAGCCAAGTGATTCTCTCCATAGTCACTTGTCAATGGGCTGTACCCCAAGGCCTCCAGCAGCAGCACCCACAGTGCAGCTCATACGGCCACACTTCTCCACGGGCTGCAGGCAAGAAGACTGCCCCAAAACTCCCCCTGTCCCTACTGCTCCCCTGCCCTGCCAGTGGGCCCCCACCCTGCCCAGCTGTCAGCCAGCACTGCCATTTCACACTCCAATGCATTTCTGCTTAAGAGAAACCTCCTCCTTTGCAGGAGGGATGTTTGCAGCACAGAGGGAGGAAGCATTGCTTCCAAGGGGCTCTCGGGGAGAGAGGAACCAGCCAGCTTTCAAATAAATATGATTTATAATGCTTTCTTAATGCTGAGCACTTTGTGATATGTATTTCTTGAGGTGCAGTTTATACTAAAAAAAAACTCTAATCTCTAGATATTTAATAATTTTCCCTTTAAAAAGAAGGAATTTAAAAGTTCTTTGCTGTTAATTATTGATGTTGAACACAAACACAGGACTTCCTTTTATCGCAAGACTGAACATTTGACCTATGGTAGCCAAAACTGTGAAAATTTGAGAGGACCTCCAAGCCTGTATTTCAATTTCATTACTATCGTCTGTCTTTCCAATAAAGTGCATTTACTCAGTGCAACCAGTTGGACACAT
Source organism: Zonotrichia leucophrys gambelii (assembly GCF_028769735.1). Lineage (NCBI taxonomy): Eukaryota > Metazoa > Chordata > Aves > Passeriformes > Passerellidae > Zonotrichia > Zonotrichia leucophrys. The sequence continues at coordinate 79,526,515 of NC_088169.1, forward strand.
TTAAAATATGCAGGGTTCAATTAATTTTGTATGAGAATATAGCTCATAAGTTGTGCTGCCAAAAGAGTTCATTGGGCCACAAGTTCAAAAATAATTTAAATAAAGGCTGAAAGAAACAAAAAAGGAAAATTACACAAAGCACATCACCGTGAGACTTTCTTTAATGCTCTGAGGAATAAAACTGCCATAAAGTGATGGGATCAGGAAGAAACTTCACCGGACACAATCTGTCCCAGGGAAAGCATTACACACTTTTTCCTACAATTACATTTTCACCAGGGACACCCAGGCACAACATTGGCCTAATGCAGCAGAGAGGATTTGGCAAAGCACAGGAGCAGCTCAGACAGATGAGGTGGAAGGGAAGCATTTCATGGCCAGCCTCTGCAGATCCAGTGCAAACACACTTCCAGGCAACCCCAGCACCATGGCAGGCTGCAAAACCTACGTGGGATCTAACACTTGGGCAGAGCGTCCTCACTGACCTCTCCTTCCCTGCCCCTTTATCTGAGTATCATCGCTGAAGCTTCAGGAGATGCACCAGAAGTTGGTGAAGCTGGAGATTTTTTTGCACCTGAACAAAATCTGGGCCCTGGAGTCCATGAAGATTGCACTTTCTCTTGTCAAGGCCTGACTTAATTCCTGGAAGTCCCTCCTGAGATGTGCATGAAAGAAGCTGTAATGCCATATAGAGCATGGCAGCACATGATAGTGTCACACTTGGTTGAAAAGCCCCAGCAGGAGTGAGTCCCCTGCAGCTGAGCCTTGCACAAGCCTCACTCCTGCTCAGCCCTCCATCCAGAACTGTGCTTCAGCCATCCAGACCCTGAGGGAATCACCTGTTCATAAGGAAACCTGCATGTAAAACCTGCATGCAAACCATACAGTGCAGGGGGAAAGTGGCTGCTCAGCGCAGGTGACTTGGGCAGATCACCGCTGTCCCTCCCTGCCTGGGTGATTGTCCTCTCCTCCACTCACCCTGAGGAGCCTGCCCTGACCAGCACGCTGAAACTCCTCTCTTTATTCCACAACTCTACTAAAGAAAACTTGAGGAGAGGGAGATGCAAGGAAGAGAATGGAAAATCTGCAAAAAGGCTGATCCAGTGTGTAACTCTTTCCCGGTCAGAGGGGTGTATACATATACAGGGATGCCTCTGAGGAAGGATGAATTTTCAGGACTGGGATGCTTACATGTTTTCTAATAGTGTTTCCCACTATCTCACACTGTCCGGTGCTTCTGAAAGAAGCACAAGGATTGCTGGGGACCTCCTCTGGACGATAATAGAAGGGAGAGAGGAGCACCTAGTGCATGTGCCGGCTACAGTGGGATGGGAACCAGGTTCATTTTCCAGCGTAGTCACCTGAGACGATCTCTGGGGACACAGAGATGCTGCTCTCCAGCTTTCCCCCCCCATCCCTGTCTCACCTGCATCATCATCAGACTTCTTGGAGCAAAAAAAGTCAGTTTTAGCACCCTGATGCCCACCCTTGCAGATGCCCAACCACACTTAAAACCAACCTCCTCGGCCAGATGTGCCGATCCCGGGCTCGGCTCCCAGCTCCAGGCTCCGGCCGGGCACGGCAGGGCCGAGCAGGGTTGCGCCCATCGCGCTCATTTCCCGGCTGGGCGATGGCCGGCGGCCGGGCAGCGCCTTCCCTTCCTCAGCCAATGGCATCTCCAGCCCGGACGGGAGATGGAGGGGTGTGAGCGGGGAGCGCCCGGGGGCCGCTGCGGGGGGAGCTGGAGCAGCCCCGGCGCCGCGGCGGGAGCGGGAGGAGGAGGAGGGAGAGAAGCGAGGGAGAGGCCTCTGGGGCAGGCAGCCCCCGGGCTCGGGCCGCGCCGGCCGGCCCTGCCACTTCAATGCAACCCCTGGGGCATCGGCTTCCCGCTGATGGGACCGCTGCAGGGCCCTCGAGGCCGGAGCGCCGTCGTGGGGACCGTCACCCTCTGCCTGGCCGCCGGGTGGGCTCTGCAGAGTAAGTGTCGGGCTCCGTCCCTGCCTCCCCCGCTTCCTCACCGTCTCTTCCCTGCTGCTCCTCGCCGCGATGCCCCGGCTCAGCCCCGGCTCAGCCCCGGATCAGCCCTGGATCAGCCCGGAATCCGCGGGCGGTGCAGAGCGCCCGCCGACCCCCGGCCGCGGCCAGCGCTCTGCCCGGCCCGTCCGCAACAGGGAGCGGCTGGGGAGGGACGGGGACGGGACGTACCGAGGCTCAGTCAGGCATCGCTGCTCTCCCTGAGGAGAGGCTCGTCCCCGCCTCTGCCGCTCGGAGGGAGCGGGGGAGCCGAGCGGGAGCAGCGCGGCCGCGGGAGCAGCGCCCCACGGCCCGGCCTCACCCCGCTCCGGCCGGGGCGGCCCCAGCAGCCGCCGTGCCCCCGCTGCTTTTCCAGGGACCGAGGGAACAAAGCGTGGAGGGGGAAACAACCCGGTTAGTCAGCCCGAGGGGTGTCTAACTGGGAAACGCGGCGGTGAGGAGGGCAGGTGGGTTCTGACCCAGCACCCCACGGCGGGTGAGTGGGGATGGGGCAGCCTCAGGGAGCCGTGCTGTCCTGTCCCGGAGGGGCCTGAGGGAGGCTGCTGCCAGCCGCACCCTGGCCCGGGGAGCGGGGTGTCAGCGCCGCCAGCGAGTGTGGTTCGGTCATGGCACTCCACCGAGAGAAGCGACGCGCAAGCAGGACACCAAAGGGTGGAGAAGCAGCCCGCAGGGTTTCAGAGGCCCGTGTCAGAGCTGTCCCCCAGTTCAGAGCTCCTGCTGGCCCCGCCAGCCTTTTTGATTCCCACTCACTGCCCGGCACACTGCCGGCCCAGCTGCGGTGCCGCGGCCAGGTCTGGTAGGCAGAGCCGCACTTCCCACCTTGACTCTTGGCCAGGCAAATACTTCGGAGTAGAGCAGCATGCCAGGACGGCAAACTCCGTGAGCTCAGAGCAGTCCCTGTACGCGCTTCTCCTGGGTGCGTGTTTTACTGGGTGTGAAGGGGCTGGTTTTGAGGGCAGCAGTGCAGTCACCTTCCGTAGGGTGCTGCATGTGGGTGTGATGTTTGCTCTCCAGCCTGGTGGATAGACTGGTTCAGGTGATCTAGGCACACTGCCTACTAAAAATGTTTTTGAATGGTTAGATAGATACTGCACTGCCTTTTTTAGATTTGCATACCAGATAGGGACAGAACATGTTTGCAAATCATTTAATGGAAAGATTTTAATTCTCTCTTTTTTACATTTATTTTGCAATTGCATATTCAAAACAAAGCCTCTAAAAAACATGAAAGGGTCACTGAGGGGAGACACTCAGCTCCTGCCTGGTCAGAAACAGTGGGAAAGGGCTTTAAATAAACACACGGACCAGAAAACAATTGGAACAATTTGCAGCGATTACCAGAGATTCCCGGCTGTTCTGTTTCTGTAGCTGGCACAAACCTCGTTTTCACAGCTCTGGTTAGTCTCTCCTGCACACAGGCTGAACAGCAGACCACAGCTCAGCTGAGGATGCACTGAGCTGCCCAGAAAGCATGATGTTCCTGCAGGGGGACTGGGCAGCATGGGTATGGACAATGCTCATGAAAGGGGGAGCCCAGGAATGTTATCTTGCAAAAGGCCTAGGTCCTACTTGGTACCGTAGATGAGAGCCTGGGAACTGAACTGGCTTCTTGAGCTCCCCTACCTTATCCTGACCAGCAGAGTTAGTGAATTCTGCTACAGATCCCAAATACAGTGAAGTCAGGTTGTAATTCACCCATCTCTTCCTTTTGTGGTAGCTGTGGAGGGCTCTTATTTTAAGATTTTTTTCAATTTTTTTTCCCTTGGAGATTTTTTTCTTTGCCTTTCTTAATCATTCTTATCCCTGAAGACTCTGCAGAACCTCCAGGATCATCCCCAGGTGTCCTGCTTTGCACTCATTCAGTGTAGCTGAGGGTCTCATTCTCACTCCCCCACTGTGTTACAGACATTTACAGGTCAGCACTTTTTCATTTTGCTCTTGCAGTCAGGCTGTTCCCACAGTAAGGGAATAGAGCAGGTGAGCTGCTCCAAGCCAAACCAGGAAAAGGCATTCAGCCTTACTGTGTGCTTTATCTGCCTTTTGTCTGCTTTGATTTTTGTGGGTAGATAACAGGATTTCACTCTTTAGCAAAGGGTCTCAGGCAAGCCATTAATCAAAAGAAAAAATGTATACCAGCTAAAACTCCAGTGTTGGTGTTCATCCAAATTTTCATGCAGAAACACCAAATGCAAGCAGAAATGATTGCAGTTACACATTAAACTAAGCCGTCAGTTCAGTTTCACAGTGTCACAAACAGCTCCATAATCACATCAGGAGGAAGCAGATGAAAATTAAATATTCTTTTATATGCATTTTTGCCCAGATATCATCAGGAACATGAAGTCCCTGGCTTCTCAGGGACTGCGTACCTTTGGATACATGTGATTTATCTGCACTGGCTTATTAACTGGTGGCCTTTAAGAAGCTGATATTTCTAATGTTCATTACACATCCTGAAAACATGACAGGGTCCCTCCCAAGACTTCACATGCTTATGCCTACTACATTCTTGCTTTTGAGGGATGGTAGTTAATGAATATGATAGATTACCTTGGACATGGCAACTAAACTTTCCATGTAAATGCAGGATTTTTAAAGGAAGCTAGTTACTGATGAACAAAAAAACATTGCTTAGTTTTGCTCAGTTTTCAGAAAATGTTACGCTTATCCAAAATCCCTTTCTATGTGGGTGTTAAAACATTGAAACACATGCAAATACCTGTCCACTATGGTGGAAGGATTTTTGCTATCACAAATTATAAATGTGTATGTAGTCTTCAAGTATGTGTGTTACTTTTATGGAAAGAAGAAAGAAAAAGCTATTGAAAAGCATCATCTATCCTCTCTTAAAACAGATCGCTGAGATAGGTAGGATGAATCACCAGGATCCAGAGGTCCCAACCTCCCCTGGACAGTTGGTGCAGCATCACCTCCAGACTCATCACTCTCCTTTGTCTTTCAGCTCCCGGAGGAGTATCCTTAGTGGTCCCACAACCCAACATCAATGCAACAGTGGCACAAAACATCCTCCTCTCAGTTGAATACTCTTGCCGAGGCGTGGCCACCATTGAGTGGAAGCATGTGTCAAGCTGGGGCACCACCAGCATTGTTGAGTGGAGAAGTGGGAATTCTGTCAACATATCCACAGTCTACAAGGACAGAGTGACTACTTTTGAAAATGGCTCTATACAGCTTCGGAATGTGGGCATGAGAGATGCTGGCTACTATTTTGTCACTGTAATGGAGGAGCACGGAACCAATGCCTATGGCACCATCATAGTCAATGTTTACGGTACAAACTAGATGGGACTTCTTGGCTTTACCCTGTGTTTAAGCATCAATCTGCTTGTAATCAATTTTATAATATTATTTTTTCCATTTTCCCTACAGAGATTATCTATGAAGATTTGCATTTTGTAGCAGTTCTCTTCACATTTCTCGCTGCAGTATCTGCCATTCTAATCTGCCTCATGTGGCTGTGTAATAAATCTCTGCACCTATTTCAGAAGAAGACAACACACAAACTAACAGGTATTTCTCTAAAATGTGGTCAGGGTATAGGGTCTTCAAGCCTGAAATTTGAGCCTAAAATTTGTACCATGGTGGTGATAAATAGGGCCACTGAGAAACAAGACTGAAGGGCTCAGATCAGTTGTCCTGTTCTACCTCCTTACTAGTTGAGGCTACTGAATAACAGGTGTTCAGTTGAAGAACAATCCACAGGACAGCTACCTTATTTGTTTCACATTAGAAATAATAAAATACTTCCCAACATTGCTCATTGCAAAACTTGGGGAGAAAAGGCCAGAGCTGAAATAACCCCCCGTCAAAGGGCAGGAGACAAAGTCAAGAGCGTCAGCAACTCTCTGAGTTCATATCAGCAAGGTGTATCCTCGGGGAAAATAATCAATTGACCCTTGGGAGTGGCCCCTACTTCAGTTCAATCCTCATGGAGGATTGCATCTCCTCCTCTCAAACCCCCTCTTCATCTGTTCACTTTTGATCCAGTTGCAGACTCCAATGAACACTGAGTAATATCAAAACCTGACACTGAAAATAACAGTCATGAAAAGCAGGTCAAGGGAACACAAGAGCTACACTGAAGGGACATATTAGAGAAGAAATTTCCAAGCTACTGCCAGGGATATTTGGCCTAGGCAGAAAGACAAGGTGCATGTTATGAGCCTGGGATCAAGCTCTTAGGCACATCTTTGAAATAGGAGGTTTCCTTTAACACTTCAAAATATTTCAAATGTTTACCTGCCTTCTTTGTAAGTGCAGATCCCCTCATGGTTTCTTGCTCTCTACGTAAAAGGTCTGTATTTCTTCTGTAATAAGTGCTACATTACAACAAGCAGCCTAGCTACCAGTATTTTACTGGAACAGAGACACTCAAGCATCCTAAGATTCATGGCCCAGACTTTGTGTGAACTCTGCAAAACCTAATAGAAGAAGAAATTAACTTGGTTTGAGCTGCCTCTTCCTTTCTGTTGCTCACATATGGCTCTTAAGTGTTGCTGCTGTTTTCATGGTGCATACACCACTCACAAGCTTCTGTAGCTACTGAAAACTTGCCTATCATGCTAGAATATACAGGATTTTGTTTAGATAAAGCCTCTTCCTCCAGCTGAAGCCAGTCTTCCCACAGAGCTGAATTGAATAGACATATTCATGTAACATATGGCAGAGTTCAGGAAAGCACAGTTCTAGAAACTTGTGTGATCTCCCAGGAAATGGTCCAAAGCAGAGACCTAATTTCAGCCCCAATTCCATCTCAGAAGAGCCCTGTGTTCAGAAGTCACGAAGAGAGATATAAGAAGGGTCCCTATGGACTTCGTTTTCTTAGTGCATTTAGCCTTGTAGTGGAAGAAATCGTCACTTTAAAGATTGTGAGAAGCTCTTTATACAGTTAAATATTTTGAAAATATGTATTTAAAACCTAATTTTAGATGAGAAAGCTTAAGCTAATATTAAAAAGTTAAAAATGTCTTGGCACAGGTAATTTTGGAATGTTGGCCTTCCAATCCATTTACCAATCAATAATAATATCCTTTCATTTACAGCAAGTACAACAGAAGAAATTGAACTGGAAACCATTGAGTGTTAGCCAAGGACTGTATCATAATAAAAATAACAATTCTACCTCAGGAGAAAGTGTTGGCCAAGAAAGCAAGAACAAACCTAGAAGGTAAAATGTTTGTGACTACTGCAGAAACATCCTGACTTGCAAATTAATTAAACCAGCAGTGTCTGATGGAGCTGTTTCAACCTGTTAAGTTTTCAGTTCTGCTAGTCAAGGTCAGAGTAAAAAAGAGTAGGGTTTCATGCTGAGCATGAACACATTTTTGTGGCTAGCTAATAAAATCTAGAGCCTCTACCACTCTTAAAAACAACCAACCAACCAAGCCTCTAAGATCAGCCCATAAAGGAAATTACCATGGTCTTGAAGGACACCTGCATTTTGGATACAGCAAGTCTCCTATTACAGAGTGGTCATTAGTATCCATCAACATAATAAATTAAATATCTAATTACAGTATTACATTAAAAAATTAATTGCAAGCACTGAATCCTGTTTATTGCACCTATGCTGCTGCTTTTGGGTGTAAGGAACTTGCTAAAGCTCTGAAGACAAACTGCAATTTTTCATGAGACAAAACTGACTTTGAAAGAACGCTGAGCTGGTCAAAGTTCTCCCACTTGTGTTTCCCGCAGTTGTTTACACTGCCCCAGGATGGAAGTTAACACACATTTTATGACATTACTAGAACAGGTGATTGCACAAGGAACAGTGCAGGCAGGCACTAAAGAGAACACTGTCCATGAAGATTAGAGGGGTCAGGTAAAACAGTGACACACACCAGTTGGGGTGACAAAATACTAAACAGCTTTGTTGTAAAAGATGTCAAGTCCTTTGCAAACTTAGCCCAGTGCTGAACAATCTATCTGAGAAAAAAGTTGTAACAGCATGTCTTTGAAATACAATATTTACAAATACCGTTCTAAAATTGCTCCTGTTGAGAAGCCACCTTTGCTTTCCCTATATTGTAAGAAAACATCAAGTTACCCAACTAATGTTTTCTTGAATCTGCATATTGCACGGATTGCAATTCTCCACCTGTAGATCTGTGGGGTGAAATAACATTTCTGTTTGTCAGTGAGAAAGCAGTAAACTGACCGAGTTCCAAATTATTCTGTTTTGCTTTTGTAATGAGAATTTTGCAGTGTGAAATAAACTTTGAACTTGGAAGACATCGTGGACTAGTCTGCACCTGTAGATTGCCACGTTGCTGTTTGGGTCAAACTGCTGCTACTGCCTTTTCCACACTTTGTCTCACTACTTTGCAAAAACCTTTTACAGGACAGGCTGACAGAGCTTTGCCTCTGGTCAGGCACTGGGATGCTCAAGTGCAGAGGTACTGTGGGCTCCATTTAGAAAAACATTCAGGGAATGTCTCACCAAGTAAGTAACGATGCAGGTAGGTGCCAAACAAGCCAAAGCATCTTGTGCTCAGTACCTTTAAACCATCCCACACTGTGCTGGCCATCTGTAGTGCCAAGGGCCTCTCTCCCACTCATTAACTGAGGTACCAGATTCAGCTGTTTGCTCCTTCCTCCATCTAGAATAGGTCAAAAAAGGTGAGAAATGAGGTAAGTATCAGATACAGCAGACAAGTAACAGTTTATTCCAATTCTCTGCTTTAAACTTTCATTGTCCATTTTTGTGTCTTTGAGTGAACTAAGCTTTGACAGCAGGGAAACTGCATCTATTTCAATCACCAAACTTGAATTACTTGGTAAAGTATGCTTATAGAATATGGAAAACATTGTTAGGGGTTCCTTTTGAGCCCTAAATCTTAGACTTTGAATGAATCTTAGACTTTTAAGGCAAAAAGCATTAAAGCAGGTGGAATGTGAAGCTAGGTATTAGGCTGAGCTGAATACACAGCAGGTGCTCTGCCAGACCTAGGAATTACAAAAAGTGCAGCTTATACATAAAACCACTATTACCTGCTAACACTGACCTGAACACTCCAATTGCCAGAGGAAGTCAGCAAACATATCCAGACATGAATGACCATTCCAGTGCATTGCTGTGACTGCAGAGGTCACACACACATTTAAACCACAATGTTAGAAAGCTGGCAGGAAAGTAGGAAATGAACACTTAAAATTCTTCAGTTTAAAATGTACTACTACAAAAGAATTTTACAACCAGCAGAGTTTTTCTACATCTTTCAGCTTGGCTGAAGTCACTGCAACTTCAGGCACCCAATCCTTGGCCATTAAACCTGGTGCCAACTTCACTTTTAGGCAGTAATATCCCATATGAATAGCAGGGACTCAAACAGTATTCAGAGACAACATCCAGTACAGTTAATCTGTATATGGCTCTCTTTATAGACAATTCCTCACACAAAATTTTTACCCACAATTAAACATGCTTACTCTACACAGGTAACGTTACTTAAAAAATACATTTTCCTGAAAATGCTGTTTGCCACTATTAAGGTCAATATTTGAGGTACAGAATGTGAGGCTAAACTGTAGCAGTTTCTTGCTACTCTGGAGCATCTAAAGTTTTATGGAAGGTTGCTACAGTAGAAACTCAGAAACTAACAGCGGTTCTTACTGTACTTGTAAACTCCCTGTGGAAAAACGGCAAATTTAATTTTGGAGCATTCTAGATGATCAAAGGGATTAAGGCATTTTACTTTTATACTTCAATTAAAGAGATGTCCAAGTTCACCAAATTGCTTTGACAATCAATTGAAAAAGCCTTAATAATTCACTAATGTCATCATTTCATATTCAAAGATGCACTACCAAGTTTCAAGGCTATCTCTCTGTTAGATGTCTAATCAGTCTGTTTTCCAATAAATTAGGAATCCCTGTGTATTCAGCACCAAAATGCTGACTCTCCAGATCTCCAATAACACTTTTTTTGATGTTGTTATTATTATTATTATTATTCTTTTTTCAGCTAGACCTAGAAGTCTTGACAAGTGTTTTCATGCTAACATGCAGAGCTTGCTGTTCTGCAACACAGGAGACATCCTATTCAGGAGAGAAGTCCTGCAACCATGAGATTGTAATAGCTCCACACTGATCTGATTACTTGGTAACTAAGAACTTGATGAAAAGGCTATTGCTACATGCAGACCTGTCAATTTAGGTTAAGAACAATAAAGCATAAAGACATGTCCAAGTTTCATGGACTCATCTTCTAATAAGAGATTTGTTGTGTTAGCAGGAGTCAGAACAGCCTCATCTAGTCAGATGCATGAACGCATGTTGGCTGAACTGTTCACCAAGAAACAACTCTCCCTCTGCCTGTAATCACACAGTGTCTGCTGGCACAGCAACACAGGACCTGGCATCACAGGGCTTCAAGATCAAGAGACTTATTTTCAACTTGGGCTTTAATCAGTTAATTTTCATCAGTTGTCTTGGGTAACACATGAGCACCTGAAAGAAAACCCCTTTCTCTCCCTTAGTTCAGTCACACAGAAGGAAGTACTCACATGAACTGGAACAAGATGCTTCATGCTGGCCAACACCAATATAAGTACAAGAACTGCTTTGGATACCTGCTGAGCAGCAGCTTGCTGCTTATTTTCCTACAATTATTCTTTATACTTGAGAATACAACAAAATAACAACTGTCACCATGGAAGTGTGATGCTCAATTTGATCATGTTTATGTGCAAGAAGTTCATATATATACATATAGACAGACACCTCATAGGACAATACAGACATGAGTATGAACCAGTTTACACAGAGAGGTTGCAAAAAGACCCTTAGCACTTAAATACCAAACAAAATGAAAGCTTTGTTGAACACCATACTATGTTTCAAGAAGGCTACAATTACAACCAAAACTATAAAAAAGTGACTTTTTTGTTTTGAAAGAACTCAAAAGAGCTGATATTCGGGAAGATATTGTTATTTCCCCAGATAATAATCAATCATGGAGAATGCAGAAGGAAGACCCAGATGCTCAAGTGTGGAGGTTCACTGCATGAGAGTTACCTCCTTCTTTCCAGTCACTAAGTCACAAGCCACCCACAAACTAAAATTGTCAGAACTTTGCCAGCCAAGTAAGGCCCTTTCCTCTATATTCTTGTAAAAAACAAGCTCAAAAAACAAGCAAAGTAGTCAACATAACACAGGCCATCAGAGAGCAAAGACTTTGCTACAGGCAATGACTTTGTAACACTCTCAAACTGCTAAGTAAACATATTTCTCAAAAAGAAAGGAGTCACCCAGAATCCCCATGAATGTACAAAAATTTCAACTCAAGAATGTGTCAACTCAAGGATTACCAAATTTAATTTTATAAACAAAAAACACATTAATTACTCATCTATGTCACTCAGGACACAGCAAATTTCAAAGATACAGCTGAAAGGAACCTTTACAAAAAACTGTATGTATTTTATATGCCACCGAAAAAGGTTTTATTACAAATACCAAAATGGTTATTTCTGTACAGGAAATAAATTTGATTTTGCTTTCTTGTATTGGCCCATAGCTCCCATTTCCCTTTGCAGCACTGGAAGTTATCATTGCACAGAGACACCTCAAAGCCCTCAGAGAGAGGCTGATGCTTCACTAGCAAGGAGTTAGGGCAGCCATGAGGAGTTCCATCTTATACACAAAGTTCCGCCCTTCCATTTTGTTCCACTGCACCTCCTTGAACGGCCCCCGGAGATGATTCCACTTGCTGTCCTGCAGGACATCGCCCTTGGGGAGATCCTTGCACTGGCTCCGTGGGAACTGAACCATGACTTTGCTGCCGCTTTCGGGGCCGTTACGGACTGCGGGGAAAGGAGATCTCCATGAGCACTTTTACACTGGAGGCATTCCTCATACTGAATATTCTTCCCTGTGTACTCCTACTCAATTCCAAACATGCTGAAAGCAAACAAGGGAACTTCTCTTCCTTTCTTTCTCAAAGCTTTTTCTCTGGGTTTTCTCTCTCATCCCCCAATTCTCTATGATTTTGTCGCTTTCACACTGCAGGTTCTTGGTTAGCTCAAGACAGAGAAACTTTTAATAAACCCCAAAATATTCACCTAACAAATGCATTTCTTTTTCCCCAATGATGCCAGGAAGGGCAAAGGCTTCATTGCTCATTCTTTCTTTGGATGTATTCCCCACTAATCTATTGAAAAACATATTGTTTCTAGTGGATTTCTCTCAAAGAGACAGGATCTAAGTCATTAGGCAGTTAATTTTAATCACAAAATTCTGTGAGACTAATGGAGGGGTGGTGGTGCTTCACTGGCTTGGATGGGTTTCTGTGTTTTCCTGCTGGGGACTGGTGTGTGTTGGCTTTTTAAATGAACAGTTAGAGAGGTACCACCTAGCTTTTCCCCCATCTATCAAGCTAACCTTCTATAAAGAGATAACTATCAGGCTGATTGAACATAATTTCTCTTTCACAAATTGATGCCAACTACTCCTCATCACCATGTTCTCCACAGTAAGTTTGGAGAATTCTTCTGAGACTATTTTTTTCCAACTCATCTTCCCAGTAATTGCAATGAGACTGATCAGACTGCAGTTCCCCACATTTTCCTTCTTGAACACAGGATGCAACATCTGCCTTCTTTCAGTCCTCAGGAGCCCTTCCTGAGCCTGGCCTTTTAGGATCAAGAGTGACCTTGCAGTGACATCAATCAACATCCTCAGCAGCCATGGATATATATCCCACCTGGTCCCATGAACTTGTATATGCCTAAATCTGTTCAAAGGTTCTCTAACCTGGTCTTCCACTACTGAGGATGAATCTTTGCTCCAAAATGCCCCCTGAGTCTCACAGATTCATTTCTGAAGGCCAATCTTAAGACCAAAGTAAAGAAGGTACTGAGAACCTTGGCCTCCTCCATGTCCTGTGCCACCAGGTACTTTCCCTATTTAACAGCAGTCCCACATTTTCCCTAATCCTTCCTTTGCTGCTGACATACCTGTTGAATCTCTTCTTGCTGCCCTGTACATCCCTCACCAGATTCCTGTCCTACCCTTAAGCTTTCCTATCCTTATCAATGCATGCTTGGACAGTTTCTCTATTTAAGTAGTTGTCCTGGGAGGGATAATCTCTTGGAGCTTCCTTCCTATGTCATGAGTTCGGCCATGGGCTCCTTGTTCATACACACAGGCCTTCTGTCACCTTTGCACAACTTCCTGAATATTAGGAATAACCATACTTGAGCTTGAAAGAGGTGACCCCTGAAAACAATAATAACAGCACTCCTGGACCCCTCTTCTTTCCATCCCATAGGATCATATCCCATAGGATTCTTTCAAAAAGATCCCTAAAGAGACCAAACTGTTCTCCCTAAGTTTGGAGTTGTGATCCTGTTGTTCATCTTGTTCCCTTCTCTCAGGATCCTGATGGTTTCTGTAATTGCTTTTTTCTATGCTAATAATAATACATATAACTAATTATCTATAATAATATATTATATAAACAAATATTTACATAATATTTATCAAAATAATATATTGAAATAATGTATTCATATAATACATATAATTTTCCACAGTATTTAAGAAATATTTTCAAGCCTGTGTAAATTAAATCAGGTTTATATTAAGTGGCTTCCTGGGCAAGGTGTTGATTCTATTCTATTTAGATGTCAATTCCATACACAAAACAGATAGTCTGTAGACTTTTAAAGCATATTATCAATTTATAGCAAAATATTCTACAAACATACATGCTGGCAGAAAGATTTGAGTTCTGTTTGCAAGAGGGAACATACCTGAAATGGCATAGTCTCCATTTGGTGATGCTACAGTTATTGCTGATGCATTGCCAATGCTCTCCACTGGCCCCAGACCAACGTGGTTACTGAAACTCAGCACATGCCAGCCCATAACTTTTGCAAGCTGCTGAACTGCATGTACTTGGTGCTGTGACATCTGAAACATAACAAGAGGTTTGTTTTCTGTTCAATATTTGCAGACCATAGAAAGAATTGCTTATGTAGTTTAGCAAGCCAGTTTTCTGTACAATAATTACTTATAAAAGTGACTTTAAGTTCTCTACTTTCAGAGAACTTTTTTTAATATGATGGTAGAACTTTGTGTTATTTGAATTTACACTAGTTCCTCCACAGAAAAGAAGACCACTCTATTATGCAGTTAAGTGAATTTTTCATTGGTATATGCTCTTATATTTAAATTTAAATGATTAAATTATGCTTTAAATGATGCTATCAATTTACAAAAATTATTTAAATAATGCTATCAATTTACAAAAATCTTTATTTAGGTCTCAGAAAATTAGTTTGCAAACAATCCTCCATTTCAACAGAAACAAGACTTCTGCTGTAAAATATATAAAAATAAGAGAAAGTATTAGCAGAAAAAATTCAGAAAAAAAAGTTGAGGTCCTCGCATGCGTGATTATCTTCATTAATGCTCAAGTGTAAGCACTGAGTTCTAACAGCTTAGGAGTTTAAATACTACTGTTTTCCTGTATCATGACTTAACCCTTGTAACAAGGAAGTGTCCAGCACCATTCAGCAGTTCTCTGTGAACAAGTCTGACAACACTTGAGCAAAAAGACACGACCTCAGCAGAATCTGTTTCAACTTGTTTTCTGTGTCATGGAGTTTTATGTAACTGCAACAGGTAAACCACTGTTATTAAAGACCTGTATTTGACTATTTATAATGCATAGTGGGGAGATTGTTACTTCTGAATAAAACCAGCAGGTTGCTCTAAGCAGTTAAGAAAACAAGAGTTCATTCAAGTATCAGCTGATTTAGTAACAACAGATGCAAAGGGAGCATTAACAGACAATGTTGAAATGACAGTAATTGTGGGTTCATTAAAAACTTAGCTACAGTAAGTTTCATATATAGAATACTTTATTGTCTGCTATGATTACCACTGACTTGTTTCTCCCATAATGAGCTGCATAAAGAAATGCATTTTAAATTGGAGGGAAAAATTACTATGACTACTGACCCTAGTAAAAAATGGCAATATATTTTAGTAACAGTTGCTAAAGACTCTACACAAACATAGTGAAAATTCAGTCATCCAGCTTCCCTTCTCCACTATCTTAATTTGAACTTTTAAATATTTTCTACATAGATGAAAGCGAGATTCTAACTTCTTTCTGTTTCCCAAACATCATGAGAAAGGGAAGTATAACATACGTGAGTCTACCTGAGATAAAAGGAAATCCTGCAGTTCTTGCTCTTGATGAGACAATGTAATAACTCTTCCATCTCTATGCACAACTCTGATTTGTTCAACTCCAATGTTCAGCTGTAGTTGAATGGATCTTTGAAGACAAGATCCATATTTATTCAAAAAGCATTAAAACGCTTAAGAAAACAGGAAACTAAGAACACAGAATCCCACCCAATCATTGACGAGAATTCCTAAGACAGATGGTGCAAAGCCTACAGAATGGGACAGCAACTCCAAATATTCCAGTTTCATCAGTCACCACAATAGCTGCCTCTATATGGCAGGTGACATGTTCTGTGGCATGCTCCCAGACCTGGCCTACCATTTGTTCAGGTCATGGAAGCCTCACAGCTCTCTACCTGCCACACACCCAAGTTTCCTGCCAGTTATGCGGGGGAAAATGGTGTGTTCTATGCTACAGACAAAACCTGGGCAGCTTATGTACTCTGGGATAAAGACTGGAAATGCACCAATAGTCATTTTCCCCACAGCAGGTTGCCCCATACTGTGGTCACAGCCAGAGAGCACTGCTCTAAGAAAACACTGTTGATGCATTAATGAATTCACTGCTGGTCAGTCTGCAAGCATTTATTTCTGGAACATCAAATCTCCTATTTCAGTAACAACATGCATAATTATTGCATGAATTACAGGAGTTGCACATTTCAGTACATATGCAACCAAGCTAGGACTAAGCAGATTAGCTTTCGATGACCGGACTGGAAATTTAGACTCCAGCACCATCAAATGATACTTTGTATTCAGTCATCTCTAACCAAAGGAAATTCCCCCACCCCGCCACCACCAAGTGTCTACTCTTATCTTAAATTTCTTCTTTGAGAGAAAACTGTACTAATTAAAGATGTACTAAAGATATCTTCATTAAAGGGTAAAGTGGGTGACATTTTCTTAAGGTGACTGTTCATCCTACAGTGAAGGCAGAAAAACAAATACACACAAATAACAGACTCCTACTTGTCTGTCTGAAGAGAATCTAAACCTTTAAAGCACAACGTAAATACACGCTGCTTTTGCTTAATGCCTTTACAACTAAAAGGACATGCATTCTCATACTTACTTGCATATCTGCTCATATCCTTGAGAAGTTATTAGAACTTTAACACTGGATTCATAAACATCATTGATATTGGACCAGTGAGCCTGAATCTGAGGATCCTCAATCCGACTCGCCAGACTGTCAATGGTTCGAGCAGTTCTAGAAGATAAAGCCATATTCCACACACAGTAATCAGGCAGTTTGTGCTGTTATCTTGCTTTCAGGAAGCAAGGAGGTTATTAGATTTAACAGAAACATGGGGATCAAAATTCCATTTCAGCACTGTTCTGGTGCTAATGAAGGACAGTTTATTCTGTACATTTCTCATACATTCTGCAGCACAACTGAAGTGGTATTACTCAGTATTAGCTACTGCACTGCTAAGAATACTAAAAGGATTTATGCACTTTGAGATAAGTAGGGACAATTATCAGCAGCTTATGTTGCAAGTGTCACAGAGATCTCAAAGAAATCTGGTATTTTTTCTTTTAACTAGCTGAATGTTGTTTTCTCATATTTTTTCATAATGTTTGGTTCTTAGTACTTACGAAAAAAGACCGTATTAACCATGAAAGAAACAGCAGCTAGTTTTAAAAACACTTAAAATAGACAATTGTATTCTATGTAATGGTACATGTTTCTGTAACACGAGTATCTTGTGACCCACCTTCGTCTCAAAAATATATGCTTTGCCTGTTTTATGATCTTTTCCAGAAGTCCTTCATTTGACTGTAGAGAACTGATTTCATTTTTATCAAAAGCCTGGGGCCCTGCAAGTCTCATCCTCTTATGGCCAAAAGGTGCACTAGCTGGATGTGGCATCACTGTTGAGCTCAGGGTTTGCTTGTGACACTGCAACAACCAACGGATGTTATAAAAGGAAGGCACCAAATAATGTATCTGCAAGAAGTCTTATGCATCCTACAATATGTTGCTTTACGTCAGGTTTTTTGAGTGTACACGCTTTCAGAAAGTGCAACTTTTTAACTTTTTCAGCCCGACAGCACTTTAAAGACAGTTCTTCATACTTTGCTTCCTCCATTTATGTATCTTTCAAACCTTATAGAAAGTAATTAGAAAAAAAAAGTGCTAGCTAACAGAAATTTGGTACAACGGCAGTAGTTCCAACTAGTAAGTCTTCTTTATATACACCTATGGAGACAGAAAGAATGGTCACTTAAAAATAAAGAAAGTATTTTAGACAAAAAAAATTGAAGTACAGAAAGTTTTAGCAGTATGTCCAAAGTAAAGGAAATCCACAGGAAAGGTGGGCACTGAACAAAAGCTTCATAAACTCTAAATCAGTGTTTAAAACACTGGACTGTTCCACATGACTGCATGACTTGCAGAGCCATGCTCTAAGGAGGTGAACACTCTCTGGAACACAGTTTCAATTCTACTTAGAGATGAAAAACTGGGCTTCTTTCCTGAAGAGAGATAACCTCAGCCTCATACCCCAGGTTATGCTAGATTATTCAAAAATCCAAGATGCTGAAGCAGAGAAGTGGACATTCAAATAAACAAAGCTATTAGGGCAATTGATTGTTCCTTCATGAGGGTATGGCTGACCAGATGCTTGCTCACTGACAGGGCTTGGTAAGCATTATTAGACACAAAAAAGGGCAGAACTGATGAACTCTACTGGAA
The DNA here is from genome assembly GCF_028769735.1 of Zonotrichia leucophrys gambelii. NCBI lineage: Eukaryota > Metazoa > Chordata > Aves > Passeriformes > Passerellidae > Zonotrichia > Zonotrichia leucophrys. The sequence goes on from NC_088169.1 coordinate 79,544,471, forward strand.
AAGCTTCACGTGGCTCTTCTGAAGTGAGCAGCCAGGTCTGAGGTTAAGTAAAGAACCAGCATGACATGAAAGCATTAACTGGAACTCCCAAACCACCCAAACCCATGGAAATCCAAGCAGCAGGCTGCCTTCCTCAAATGGATGGAGAAGGACTGGCCTCTAGTGGCACTTGGCTGTTATACCAGGGCCACACACTGGGCAGAAGGCTGAACAAAAGCCCAAAAACTCTTCAGTCATATATGCAGTACCTCTCTGATAAGTTGATGCAAATTATGTTCCAGAACATAGAGATGATCCTCTGGATTCTGTTTTTCAGAAGCAGCCTTTTGTGACTTTTTATCATTGGAAGAGTGACACAGAGAAATAGACAGCTGCAAACCTGAACAAAGCAGATGGGAAAAAAAAGATTTTAAAAAGTGAGCACTGACAATTTTCAAGATTGCTACTGAGAACTTCTTCATGTTTTATACTGAGTAGTTTAACAACAAGTATTCACTGTATCAGAGAAAAATCAAAGAATGATGGTGGAGAGCACAGCACCAAAGGCAAGTAAAACTTGATATTCACTGAAGTGTTGACAACTGTGAACTCACCAGATGCATTCCACATCAATTTCTATGACTCAATCCCACACAAAAAGAAGTCCTCAGGACCCCACTCCTTTCTCAAAGAAGGAGTGATTAACTATCAGACACATTTTAAGCAATCCAGAAACATATTCTTTGCATGATACAAAGGGTTGTGTAGCCCTTGTAAGAACAGAGGATTCACCACTGACTGTGAGCCACCTTTATGCTGTTTAATTATCCTCACTGAAGAGGCTTTTAGGCTTTTAGTCTTTTGAGGACTCATAAACTCAAGTCTTAAATTTCTTCTTACACACAGTCCAGGAGCAATGACTTATGCTCAGCTCCAAACTGCCACATGCACATGGCATTACATCTGACAGTTTTAAGTGCTGCTGACAAAAAACAACCACAAAGGAAAACAGAGTACATTAGAAACTACTGTGCATTAGCTGAAATTCTGTTTCTCAAAACCTTTGAAAATCAAGGAGTTTATTTTTTCTTTTGTAAGGACAGAGCGTTAAAAAAGGTGACATCAATCAGTATTTAAGGAAACAATTGTAGGCTAAGCATCTTAAAAAGCTTCCTACCTGGGAAAGGCTGGGAAATTATCTGATTTTTCACTACAATGTGAGGAATCTGTGATTTAATTTGAACAGCTTCTCGGGACAGCTGGGCAAAAATTTCTTTACATAGAAGAACATTCTGTGCAGTCTCCAACTTTGTCTGCCAGTGTGCAGAACCTGAAAAGTATAAATCAATGTTTGCAGGAGGGAAGAGCAAAGAGAAGCCACCTTTTTGTTCAGATGCCAAATACCATGCAGCAGCCAGGTGTGATCACTAAGATAAAGCAGTCAGTGCCTTATACCCAAATTAAGTATTATCAGAATTTTATCTCAGTTAAGCAAGCACTTGAGGGTAAAACTAAAACTAATTTTGATTCAATTTTACACATTATATTGCACATATTGTACATGTATATTGTGAAGTGCAACACCCTTATGGAACAGTGTATTACATTCCCATTGCTTTTGTGAAGGCCTCTCTTTATGAACCTCTGTTCCTTAAGCTTTAGTTGACTTTCAATGATACTTCTGGTTTTATTAAATTCACTCTATGATGAACTACCCAGTAATGTTCACTGCACCGTATGTGCTTTCACAGCGTTTATAGGCCCAAAATTCTTGGGAGATTCTGGAGTGAGTAAGCACACAAGCTGCATAATGTACCCTCAATACCACATGAAACACCTCATAGTACAGCACTCTGTCTATGTTCAGGACAGCACCAGCATCTGTATCAGACAGCTGTGAAATAAAATCCTGCCAGTTTATTTCTAGCTTTACAGAGTAAAGGATGGCTTTTTAACCCAAAAGTTTACAGCTTCACATACTGACACATATTAAATGAATCAATGTAATTCATTTATTATGTGCCAGGTGAGCGGCTGTTAATTAACACAGAGACCACCAGCAGAGTTTCAGATCCAGATAAAATAAATGAGCAACAGACACAAATGATGCATTATGGGCAGAGTGGAGAGTGAACAATCACTAGTTCAGCTGAATGAATGGGATGTAACTGATTGAAACACAACACCTTGGTTTGATTTCAGTTATGGGCTCAAACTTTTAATGTCTAACAAAAGGGGCTCCAGAATACTCAAAATGCATCCCTAATAATTCTGTTTCAGAACTGAATAAACACATATGAAAAACTGAAGGAGCATGCTTTGAAAGCATGATTTCCAAAGCCCAGGCAGCACCCAAACAGAATATTTCAGTTTAAATAAAGGAAATCTTATTCACTTTTCTTCCCAGATACATGCTGAAATTTTCAAACAACCATCATATGCAAATTCATTCCTTGAGAGCATATTCCTAAAACAACATATAAGCTGTACCTGGTTTTGATTTTGGCAAGGGTCTTTTAAAGAGATTGACTGTCCCGAGGTCACCAATGTCTGGTGCTTGTTTTTGAATAGAAACCTAGGCAAGAGGGAACAGTATTTAATGTTTGTTCTCTGTTGCAAGCACACAATTCTAAAACAAAACTCCACTAGGTTATTAAGGTTTCTCTGACAAACCTTGATGTATGCTGATCCCTCTAAATCACTTGGAATTTGAACATCCAAAGGACAGTAATCCTCAGGTATTTTTTTATCCAGGTCAATGTCAGTGTTCTTTATCACCTCAAATGTGCCATGATGAAGAAAAAGGGAGCCTGAGGAAAGAAGGACAAAGACAAACACATTAAATATTGAGCACCTTCTGCAAATAAAAAGCTCATATTTCCGTTTTGGAAGAATATGTAATTCTGAGTCTCCAAATCTTCAGATCTGCACTTGAGTCACATTTCTTAATGACTTCTTAAAAAAACCCAGGTAAATAAGAAAGCTTATGCCACTGTACCAGTATGTCAATCCTCCACTGTGCAATGTGTAATATTTTACAGTAAGTTAACACAGAGTATTCAATAATTATGGGAGGAAGCTGAGTTTTTTGAGTTGAGTCATTAGGTGCAAGGAAGGAGAAAAAAGGAAAAGATATTTGGTTGAAAAAAGACAAAAAGTAAATGTGTGAAGTTTTGCAAGCAGGTAGTTACAGATACAACATCCTTATTGATTTAAAGGAATTCTGATGATGTTTGCCTAGAAATCTTAAAACTATGACCCTGTTCTGACTGTAAAAGGTAACTTTACAGGCAATCATTCAGGGACTGATAAAAGCAGATACCCACATCTGCCTAGCTGTACATCTTTTTCATTCAGGGCACAGTTCATCTAGTTCAGGGTAAATTAACTAAAAACAATACATAGACTGGGGTACATCTACAGCATTTTCATTAACAAATCTCAATTTGTCCTCCCCCTCCCTCACCAATGCCAACAGGAACACAACACATTTGGTTCTGATGCCTGCTTTGTACCTACATCCTAAGTTCTGTGTGATCTGCATTCACTTTGTCACTCCATAACGGCCTCTAGAACCCTGGGCTGCTCACCCCCTTTAAATGTAATCCATGAATTAAGGCATATCCTCAGCATCACGTCTCAACTGTAGGAATAACAGGTACAATAATCCACCTCCAACATCACTCTTTAGTCATATGGTTTTGTTTTACCTGGTGTGAATTCTGGGGAGCAGGGAGTGAGACATCATAAGCCTTTTGGGTCTCTTCTAACTTGAGATACTCTAGGATTTTCTAATCTTTGATTTAAAAAAAAAAAAGTAACCTGTAGTAAACCCCTCAGGTTTAGCCAGGGCCCCTTGGAGAATAGAATGCTGACACAGCGGCAAAGAAGTTTCCTGTCTCCAGGGACATCCGCCTTGTACCTTATCCCTATAGCCATGTAAGGCAATATTGTGTTAAACCCTACCATTGGTCACTTATAGTCGCTCTAACACCTTTGCCATTGGTCAGGATTGGATCCAGGCCAAGGGTATAAAAGTAGCATACTGTACCCCTACTAACTCGGAAGAAGAAGAGCTGAGACCCTTCACGGACCCCTACAATAAAGCCATACTCGTGGAACAGCCAGAGTCTTCTGCTTCTCCTCTCTCTACCGTCTGCTAGAGCCTTAGGCCAAGAGAAAAGCTACCTAGCAAGCAAAGCTGAAATCACAAGAGCTGCCTAATCACTAAGAGCTGAATATCTCCCTGCTTGCTAGAAGCTAACCCGCGGCCTTAGTCTGAGAGCGAGCTAGCTTCTAGCACCCAGTCCCCTTGGGGACTGAGCTCTAGAGCTGTAACAGCTTGCATAGGATACGACCAAGCAAGGCTCATTTAGTAACCAACTCTTCACTGTTTTTTTAATGCTTTACACACCAAACATAGATAAAAGCCAAGGATTTACAAAGTCTGCCTGTCAACTGGTCAACTACATTGCACATGCAGCATTGTTTTCCTGAACAAATTCTTAGTAAAATACTACAGTTAGCTTTTAAAATCACTTTCTGGATTGAAGATGCCAAGATATTTTTGCTGATACTAAAACAAGAGTTCTCCCTTTATAAACCTGTCTCATAAATAATTTCACATTGAAATAATTTATTACGATATATTCCATCTCTTTTTCCAGTTACAAATAGACAACTTCATAAAATATCTCTTCTTGTGAAAAAAGATCCTACTGTTTACCTGCACTTCTGTAGCTCAGATCACCAAGAATTTTATCTCCCACTTTTCTCAGCTTCCAGTGTTGTCTCAGTCTTAGCAGTTCAGAGTTGAAGTCTCTTTGTCGCTTATTTTCCTGATTTTCAGCAACTGATTTGGATAATCTTTCGGCACCTTTCAACAGGATCTGAGCTGCTCCAGCTAATGACTTCTTTTTTGAAATCAGCTGTAGAAACTGAGGATTCTAGTACCAAAACAACAAGATACTTGCACTTTAATTCAGGAAAGATTATTATTATTATTGTTATTATTATTACTATTACTATTATTATTATTACTACTAACATTTAATTAATATTTATTTATTATTAGTGGAAACTAACGGACAACTGATATGTTGTTTTTGCTGGATGTCCAGTAATTTATTCAGAATTACTTTCATACCACCATTATACAGTTGGAAGTAGCATTTTGACTTAAAGCTTCAGCAAAGAGGCTTCTGAAATTGATCTCAACTCCCATTTCCAGCTTTACTCTGACCCTCAAAGCACTGCACTAGCACATCAAAAGGAACATTTTGATAGATTTTGTACCGATCACACGTGAAAAAGAAAAGTCCACAGGAATAAAATCTTCAGCATCAAGCCACACAAAGTGGTCAACTAGGTACAACATACTTGTTTTGGAGGAAGGGGATCCTGCCCGACTGGATCTAGAGTCATGAACTTCTTATCCTTCACAATGCTAAGAACGTCATACAACACACACATCTCAGTCAAGGCACTTCTTAAGTTGTTCCTCACTGAATCCCAAGGCCAGAGGGATGGCTGGAACTTTACCAACCCTAAAAGTAAAACAAAAGGAAGGAAAAACAAAGGACATTAAAAAGGTACGTGTAAAGCTGATTTTTGAACCACAGGGAGATCATAACGGCGTGAAATGACAACAGCAGATTTGATGTCGTGTTGTCTTTCCCTCTCCAATTTCCTGGGACTGGGTCACGAACACTGTGCCCAGCCCCTGGGGGAAGGCAGGCCAGGCCCAACCTCCCGCGGAGCCGCAGGCCGGCACCGCCTCAGCGCGGCGGGCCTCCAGCAGCCGCATCCCGGCGGGAGGGCTCGGGCTCCCGGCCCTTCTCACCTTCCTCATCCTCCGTCTCGCCCGCCTCGGCCCAGGGCCGGCCCGCCGAGCCCGGCTCGTCCTCCTCCGAGCCGGAGCCCTGGCTGAAGTCGATGCGCTGCGCCAGGCGCGCCAGGTTCTGGGACATGGAGAGCGGCTGGAGGTAGGTCTCGCTGCCATCCAGCCCCACCTCCTGCACCTGCTTCTCGCACGCCGACTCGATGCTGATGCGCACGGCCGGCACGCCCGCCATCTTGGAGCGACCCCCGCCCGCACACGGCAGGGGGCGGGCCCGGCAGGGGGCGGGGCCAGCGCCGGGCGGGCTCGGCCATTTCCGGAGGCGGTCGCGAGGGAGCGGGACCGGTGCCGAGCAGGCTCGGCCATTTTCGGAGAGAACTCGGAAGGAGGCCGGGCCAGCGCCGAGTGGGCTCGGCTGCCTCCGGAGGCACTCGGGAGAGGGCGGGGCCAGCGCGGTGAGGGGACGGTGCCGGGTGCAGAAGCTCGAAGCTGGTGCGTGTTACTTCTCCGGCCTTGTTTTTGACCAGAAGTTGGTTTCATGTCCCGTTCTAAACATAACTTCATCTCTAGTTCCCCCTGGTCAGCTGTGGCCACGCAGGAAGCACAACCAAACAAAAGGAAAATATGCAGTAACATTGCCATTAAATTACCGTTTGAATTCGGTCGTAACTCCAATGAAACACATACACCAAGTTCTGCCCTTTGACACAGAAAGAAGGCGGCAGCTGACTATTCTCATATTTATTCTTAAATCTGATCAGTGATAATTGAAAGCGTTACAAAAATCAGCATTTGTACTTGAGGAAGATGCAATCGGCCGGGGCTCAGTCTCTCCCGACGGGATGCGTCTCCTGGGGCCGGTCGATGCGGAAGAGCAGCTCGGCGGGCTGGAAGTAGCCCAGGTACTGCACGCTGTCCGGGCTGGTGTCCTGGTGGTAGTGCCCTCCTTCCCCGTGGTGGCTGAAACAGTGCGTGTGCTCCACGCGCAGATCGAAGCCCTGGCACCACACAGAAACCTGTCACCAACGCGCTCATGGAAACAGCATTTAAGTCATGGGATAGTCTATCCTGACACGCATTTCCACACATCTCCAACGTTAAGCAGTGAAAACTTGCAAGACGCTTGTGAAACCAGTAAAACAAAAGAATTTAGAAACCCTGACAGCCCCCAACTTTCGGTGTTAATCTGACTGAGATGTCCTTTTTAACCCTTTTTTCCCCCTACCTTTCTTTCCACTGGGATTAAATAATGCAGTCACACCAAAGAACCCCTACTGGAAATCAAACCCCTTTGCACTGAATTGCCACAGGCCCATGTGATAAAGGGACTGTCTCAACTGCAATACTGAGAGCCAGCTTAGATGAATACGGGAAGAAAAATGAATAAAATAACAACTAACATCCTAAACCATGAGATCAACATGACCAGTTTTATCTATCTTAGAATGGGTTGGGTTCAAAGAGACCTTCACAGATGATCTATTCTAAACACCCTGTCATGGGCTGGGACATCTTCCATTCAACCAGCTTGCTCAAAGCCCCATCTAACCTGGCCTTGAACACTTCCAGGGATGGGGCATCTACATCTCTGGGCAACCTGTTCCACTGTCTCTCCACACTTAGCCTAAAAATTTTTTTTCCACATGTCCAATCTAAATCTGTTTTGTTTCAATTTAAAATCCTTGCCTCTTCTTTTGTTGCTACATGTCCTGGTAAAAAGTTTCACTCTATCTTTCCTAAAAGCCTCCTTAAAGTACTGGAAGGCTGCAATAAGATCTTTGCAGAGCCTTTTCTTCTCCAGGCTGAACAATGTCAGCTCCCAGTCTCTCTTCAAAGGAAGAGATATCCAGCCCATGGCTCATTTTCATGGCCCTCCTGGGCCCTGCTCTAACAGGCCCCAAAGCTACATGTAGCACTCCAGGTGGGGTCTCATAAGGGAAAGAATCCCCTTGCTTGACCTGGCCACACCTAGTTTGACATAGCCCAGGACATGGTTAGTTTCCTGGGCTGCAAGGGGATAGGGTAGGTGGACCATGGCATTCCAATACCATAGTGCTATGGCATCGGAATACCATGGTGTCCTGGTCTTCTTGTAGTGTCACTCAAACATTTCCACAACCACAGGCCTAGCCAAGTGCTGTTGAGCTTGCAGTGGATGCAGACAGGAGAAACCCAGAGGCATCCAGCACACAAGTTGCGTTGATTCTGAATGGAACAGCTCCGATGGATGCTTTCAAAGGAGTGGATTATGGGAAGATACAGTTTAGCCTTAGGCCAAAGGCTGCCACATAATGACACAATAAAATCACACCCTTCAACATATTTAAGCCTACAGTATGTCCCACTTACCTCTGGGAAAAGACATTTTAATATTACTTATGACAGCATTGTTATCTATAAAATTGCCATTTTCATCTATGGTTTTCTGGTTACTTTTAAACAAATAGTTTTCCTAATTATGAACACCTTAATGGTTTTTTAAACCAGATTGGTGTTTATCCTGAATTATTTGCTGTTGAACTTGGTGCTTGTGAAAGATGCTAGGTAAGTTTCCAGCATGAGGCTTTGCAGACTTTAATTTACATCAGCAACAGGACACATGCTTCATGTCTTTTGACACAGCATTAGCAGAGGGAGTTGTTAGGAAAATGAACTACATAAACAGGTGGCTGAACCACCCTCCATGCTCTTGACATTTCTCCCAGTGTGGCCAGCAGTGAATGTAAACCGTACTGTTGGGTTTGGGATGCAATCACTTGCAACATGCAACAGAACCATGAAATTAATCCACTATGAACAACCACTATAGGTTTCAGAACAGATTGACCTATCCTCAATTCAAACAATTCAAACAGTTCACAGAAATAAGAAGCTTCTCAATCATTTTCTCAGCTCTGGAAGAGCTGAACACAATATATATATATATATATACACACTCCCATTCTTGAAAGGAAAATCACATCCAAGACAAAATTCACTACAGGTCTCAGTCTATACTTAGAAAGGAGAAAAAGAGACTCACCGGATCTCTGGAAACTATTACTGGCTGACAAATCAGTGGGGCCTTCATTTCAAAGAATTTGAGCCAGTTATTCACATCCTCATCAGTATTCAGGGGACAAGAAGAAAATTCTGGAGGCTAGAGCAAAAATAAAAGCTTTTTAAGTAAAAGGAAGACACTTGCATCAGGATACCTTTTCTCTAGCAACTTTGCTTTTTCCCTCCCCACTATTCTGTTCATTTTCCTAAATGACTGAAAGAAGCTCACAGTGTCCATCACTCTGTTTCTTCCAGAAGAAGTGACTGGAATCTTATGTCTTTTATTGCACAGGTAGTGGGAGAACTACTGAAGCGAAGATGCTCCTCCTCCTGGTACATTTTAGAAGCTCAGTTATTTTTTAAAAAGTTTAATATGTCTTAGAAGTTTCATCTGAGTTGATGTATTTCATTTCAATTTGTTTTAAAATAGTTCTCCAGTTCTTTAGCTGTACACAGATTTCAAAATTGATGGCCTTAATGCCAACTAAAACAGAATTACTAGTTTTGTAACACTGATTTTGTAAAGTCAACTCCTGACTTTAGTACCGTGCCCATCCAAATAGTTTATCCATACATTTAAAAATATAAAACAAAGTGAAGGAACTAAGATGTTACACCCTGATTTATACTTCTGTTTTCAGGAGGACAAAGAAAGTTACATGCATGGAGAACAACATACCATAATATGAATCTTTGCTTTCCCCTTCTGAATGATAAACGTACCACCCATCCCAACTGGCTTTTCTCCATAGTGTTTCTCTAAAGTTTGTCTCAGACAGGTCACAAAGTTAAGCTCCCCAGTTCTTCCATTGGCTTTCACTTCAATGACCTGGAAGATAAAGTCAGTTTGTTACTGCCATCTCCTGCTGCAATAGTCTGAAAAGGTCTGTGAGAGCTGTTCTGAAATTCTCCCAAGCTGATAACCCAAGATCACTTTTTGAAAGGATAAGCTCCCATGCAAGTGCTGCTGCATCTTTCCAGTTTGTGACCAGCTCTCTTTTCCTTAGTTACTTCAATGCTAGCTTTGCCTGTAAAGGGAGCTGGGCAGCAAGAGATTTACCTATGTATGAGACAGTGACTTGAGCAACTCCCTTTTGTCCAAGCAGCTGGCTTCCACTCTATCAGAAAGAAACGCTGGGTAACAGAGAAGGCTGTTCAGTTTCCATGCAGCACTCGGGTCTTCAGCTGTTATGCCAGCACCTCTTAGTGCTGCCTGTGTCAGGAGAAGCACTTGTGCAAAAAACTACCAAAGTGCCCATGTCTTATTTACACAATTAATTGCACCATTACCTTAAGTCACTGCTAGTTTGGATTGGATTTGGATGAATGATTTATGATGGGAAAATTTTTGTAAACTAATACTATCCCTCAAAAATTCAAGTGCCTCTGTCTCCACTAATTCTTCCCCTCAATCACTGGCATCAGTTCCTTATTTTTGCATGTTTCTCTTGTGGGATTATTACTTTACTATTATCACAGAATGCTGATAAGAGAACCATGAGTTTCCAGTCAGTCACAAAGCACTGCAAAGTCACCTTAGATGTGGAAGTACATACCTTACCAGGTTGGCCCTCGCTGGCATAAAGGTTGGCCAACAGTCCAAACTCACAATCAGTGTATTTACTGCTGTACTTCTCAAGCAGGCACCCTTTATCTGCAGGATTTATCTGAGCAATGTAGCTCCCATTTACAGCAGGCTTTTTTTCACTCTTAGTTTGAACAATAGGGATAAACTGGGAAAAAGAATATATAAGAATAAGTCAATAAGAACATGTAAGAACCCGCCAAATGAGCTGAACTCACATAAATGTGATTTAAGCTTTGGACCATGATCCCGCGAAAAAAATCCTCTTCATCACACAGCTCTGTCTCTCAGGATGAGGTCTGTACTGGTAAGAAAAATGCACTAATATTGTAATGTAATTGAAAGGTTCAGAAAACAGGTCTACTTTTTCTGAACAATTAAACTTAATGTAATATAAAGATGAATGCTAGTATTAAAAAAAAAAAAAGAAAAGAAAAAATATCTATAGTCTGCATGCAAGTATTGGAATTCTATGTAATACTCTCTCAGTGTACAGTAACAACCACTATTACAGTGGCCCAAATTTAATGTTGATATGGACTATCTCATCTGCCAATAAATCCATCAAAAGGAGACAGTAAGACCAAAGGTTTATGCCTGAAAAAATCTGTGATTAACCAAGGTCTCCATAGGCAATAGTTTTTGTCTCCTACCCCTCCTGCAGTTCATAACTTTCTATGTGGTATCTTTAAAATTCACAATAGTGAAACAAAGTCATCCAAGAGGGCAAAAGACAGGGAGTATCTCTAAGGCCTTTACCAGGAAGTTTGAGGAATATTTCTAAATCTTGGAATTAAAACCTGTGGTCAGGTCTTTGTCAATCAGTTTCAAAAACCATGTTTCTTGCATGCTTCAAGGTAACCGCATGCTTCCTGAAGAATTACAAGTTAAAAATTAATCTTTATTATCTGAGGAGTATGCACCTCAGTGGATGCCCCTCATCTCAATTCCTTCTAATGTGTTTATGTGTTTGTGGTGTGAAAGTGTTTATTAAATGCATTGTTGTAAATAGGGAATACCCAGCATGATACTGCTCTACTGTTATGATACTTCCATGAATTCAATGACAACCATCACTCTTACATACTGACCTCAGCATTAATTCCAAGAACTTTGGATGAAGCAGCTCCAGCTCCAAGAATGAAAGCTCCAGGCAGCTCTATGTCCTTTGCGACTGTATTTAGATCATAAACCTGCAAAAGAAAACAATACTTCCATCCCTGGAAGTGTCCAAAGCTGGGCTGGATGGGGCCCTGAGCAACCTGACCTAGTGGGTGGCATCCTTGCTGCAGGAGGGGTTGAAACTAGACTATCACTAAGGTCTCTTCCAACCCAAACCATTCCATGATTTTGGTGTGGTGCTCTGATCTGCAATTGTCAGTCTGTTCACTGCAGTCCTGGAGGCATTTAATTCACAACACCCACCCTCATTAAAATTTTGATAGGTTGAACATGGCTTCTGACAACAATGCTTAGTAATAACACATTTGGTAGATGTCCATTTGTTTGCTAAAAGGTAGATTCTACCTGTATATTCCCTGCTTATTTTATTCCAAGACTGAATTATTGTTCTTATTAGATTTTGTGACATACAACACACATCAGAATCAGTCTCATTAAACACTAAAAGTGTATTTCACAAGTGTAGAATTCTAGTATCTAGATCCTACTATTTCTTAGTCCTTAGTTTTGTTTATTGCTTTTCTTTTGACAAATGTATTAAACCCCACAGCTACAGAGAAAAACTCACTTTTTCTTTCTTTACAAGAGGTATGAGGTAAGGAACGCCTCCCACATCTGCTATCCTAGGCTTTCCACAGATTCCTGGAAAAATACAGCCAGTTAGCTTGGTAAAATCGTTTTTCCCAATAACCTTCAATAAGCATGCATCCTAACCCACCAAAGACCTGGTTCCTCAAACTTCTCAAACCTTTGAGAACACTATTTCCCTAGCATGCTTAGAGAAAATGTTGAACTATCGAGAAGTCCAAGGCCTAACATTATTCACAGTAGGATTAAATGCTACACAACATGTTGTAAAATAACATTCTCTAAGCACAAAAAAAAAATTCCCAGAGTGGCCAACACCTTCCATTTTCCAGTTCTCCAGTAATGCCCTCACCACACAGTAGAGAACTCTGCCGGGACTCTACTTGCAAAATTTTAGCAAAGCTGAAAGCTATCTCAGGACAATTCATCCCACTTATTTGGATATGTATTTTAAGAAGGGATGAAAAAACTCCTGGAGGTGTTTCTTTCACACTGATGCCAGAGGGATCTCAGATGAGTAGCACAGATGACATGTCTGTCTTCCATGTTGTTCATACATCAACTAGGAAACTAATCCAAAAATAAAATGTAGCTCTCCTCTCATGCATATGCTTTACCTGAAAAACATTTTAAGCTTTCTCAACATCTGAAAAGTATCAAAACTAAGAAGGATCATGCCAAAAAAACTGGAGAAGTCTTAGTGAAAGACAGGAATGCTAGGTTACCTTTAGCAGGAAAGTTGAAGGGCTCCTTAGTCAGATCAGGACAGTCTACAACAGAGACTTGAACATCAGCAAAGTTCTCTTTAAGCCCTTTCTGCAAAACTGCAATAAAGAATAATGGCAAAATTATTGACAATGAAAAACTACCAAGAGTCTGACAAGTTTCTATCAAAAATAAATGTATCTGTTTGGGCTTTATTTCTGCAAGATACATTATTTATGCTTACCCTAAGTAACTCCATTGATTTAAATGTCTGCAGGCACTTGTTACATTACTACAACACTCGTTACATTACTACACTTGTCACATAGCTTCAGAGAGGAGCAGAAGTTTGTGCAGATAATTGTTTGCCACATTAATTAATTTTAAGAATTTAAAAACCATTTTCATTGAAATACACTGACTGACTGCTCCAAGGAGCACTAGGAGCAGCACCGTGTGAAGTAACATGACTAAACTTCAATCTCATTCAGCAGGGGGTTTGCTTCCAAGAGCACACAATAACAATCACAGTCAAATATGATGCAAGAGCAAAGGAGGAAGCAAGATTTAGCTGAAGCAACAATCAGTTCTCTACATACATTAACCAGACAGGTTGCAATAGCTTGATTATAATCTCAAACCGTCTCTGCTGTCTGGAAATTTCTACCGCCATGGGATACTGCCTATCATGTTTATGCTCTTGTGGAGATTTTCTGGCAAGTGCCACTGTCGCAGCAAGACAGATAATGAATGGTGTTAGTGATAATGAACCAAATTTAAAATTTTTGGTTTACTTCATATCAAGGACAAGTTTTTTTAGGCTCAGAACTTGCAAAGTCACTCAGTCAACACGGAGGATTATCTGAGTGCATTGTTTGGAAACAACTTCCAAACCTTTAGTGTGGGTAGTGTAATTTTTCAGCTCCAAACCTTTAGTAGTGTATGTGAAGTAGTGTCTTCACATACACTACTTCAAATACTATGTTGAAAGGTTCTTTCATGCCTGGGGGTCTGCTTTGACAGGTGTCTCAAACTAAAGAACAGAACATCCAGTCTGTAAATCAGGTGGTTCCTTATTTACAAAGACTTTCCTGTGCCTTTGTTTCCTCCAGTTAGGATTTCAGCCATACCATACTTCTTAAGATCAGATTTACCAAGCTCTTGACCAAAAGTAGTAGCTGGTACTTGGTACATTTCTAAATACATCTCAGTACCTTCTGGAATATGGACAAGGACAGTAAAAGGGCACTCCTCAAATTATACCCAAAACCTGAACAGCAACACAATTCCCAGCTTACAGGAGATCCTCAGGACAGATGGGGGGAAAAAAGGAAAATTCTGTTTTGTGATGAAATTTTTCTGATACTCTTTCAAGCTGTTCTACTGCAAATATGTGGTGTTCTCTGCAGCAGCCCTGGCCTACTGCCCCCATCTGACTGGGTGAGAAAAGCACTGGGAACCACCCAGGGCACTGCTGGGAGCACACATTCTCAATACATGGAAATGTCACACTGACACAGATTCAGGAAAGTGGCAGACACTGAACTTGAGGATCAATCTGAAAGGCAAAAAAACCCTTTAGTATTTCTGCTGCAGGGGAGAGGCTGACAGAAGGAATAATTTCTTCCTACTAGGGCAAGAAAAGAAACTCATAAGCAACTGGGCTGAACCCAGAAGTCCCTTCCAACTTCAGCCATTCTGTTATTCCCAGCACATCTTGCAAAGGCTTTAGAAAGAAGTAAACTACAGAAGATGTTTCCTGCAGCCCTGTTCTAAGACATTGTCTAAGACCAAAGGAAGAGCCACCTAGGTTCAAGCAAGAGGATCTGGCATGACACACTGCATCTTGTCAGCTATGTTTTGAGCAGTCCTGAAAAAGAAAGAAATACTGGAGGGTAGAGGAGGACAGATGATTCGGTATTTGTAAAGAAGTTTCGTGTGTAGTGGCCAAACTTTCATGACCTGCACACAAATCTGCATATTCAGCAGTTTTAAAGGAATTGAGGGGCCATCTGTATGTTTAAATATCTTGGGGGCTTTGGGAGGAACCATTGTTTGCTCTAAGAAAATCATCACATATAGAGAAATAGTGCTGTTCTTCACCTCTTAGTGTGCTAAAAGCAGGAATTCTGCATGTACTAGCTGTAGAAAGACTTTGGTATGAGCTTTAAGATAAGTTTGAAGAGTACATTACAAGTTTGTATAAAGTCACATGTTGCACTACTTACCCCCAGCAAGCTCCTCCAGACTTGGGACATGGAAAGCAAACCTTTCGACTTTGGCCATTTCCTGATCGGTGCTGATTTCTTCAGGCAACAAGTTACAGTACAGCACACTGCAGAGTGACTGGTCTGCCAACAAACATAATAGCTTAACAATTTAAACATGCTCCTTTCAACACGTTAATTATTTTTCAATTTCACTCTAGAATACATAGAAAACACAGAACTGTAGTTCTGGCATCACAGGAGAGACTGACAGCTTCAATAGTAATGTTGAATTTCTTATGCATTTTGGGAGAAGATGAGTCTGTCAGCCCTATAGCTGGCTCAGAGCATTACACACATTGGTCCTCAAGCTGACAGCTGGGTGTAGGGAAAACATATCCCACACTGAATGCAGATGAAGTGATCAGGAGATTTGAGTGTCTTTGTAAGCTTAGAGTCCCAGGAAAGTTTTGAAAGGAACCTGAGCTTTTCTGAGCATATCAGCTGCCTCCTAAGGTCTTCCCAAATTTAATGTTTACTTTTCCAGCATTGGCAATGGTGGACTTTCAACCCGAGCTGTGACATGGTCTCAAATTAATTTCTGGGCATGTGTTTCCCCTTCCAGAGAGGAACAGGCTAGCAGCAAAATAGAAATCAGCTCCAGCAAGTTCTGCAGTATCAGGCTCTGTACCCATACAAAAAGTATGTAAAAAAAAAGTATGTACTGTAACAAAAAGTTTTGAACATGAGTTTAAGAGCCCCTTCAGAAATGAAGTGTACTTCAGTCAGCCATGCAACAGCAAAGCCAGCTAGAAGGGCAAGGCACTGGGTCAGGGCAGAAACAACTGATTGTACACTACCTAAAAATCAGCTGCAGCAATCATTAACTCCTTAGGCACATACTTGCTACACACAGCAATAAAACATAAAATGGGTCCCATTTACCCAGATCTCAGGTGGAAGAAGGAAAAAGGGAAATCGTAACTACATTCCTAGACCTGACTGAGTCTTTGTTAGGAAGGACTATGGTGTGAGACAGCTGCTTATGTAGAGTTCTAGCATCTGTTTTTAAAAAATCCTCTTTTATGACTGTCAAAAAATGTAACTGTCCTTAGCCTCTTGAGTCTGCATAAAGGAAAAAAGAAAACCAAACCAGCAGGAAAAAAAAAAGAAATTAGAAGAGTGGGGGGATCATAGCAGTCACTCAACTGAAATCTTTCAGCTCAGTGCTCAGCCACCCCAAATTACTGGGGGTGGCAAGCAATAGAGAAGGGAAGAAAGACTGCAACCTGTGTATAGTAATTCTCATCTTAGTTGGTCTTATCTGTCTCCACAGTTGATTTCATCCCTCCTCTGGCTCTGGAGGAGAAAGCAGCAGGCTGGATTTGGTGCCTCTGGTAGAAGCCTCATGTCAGGTGAAGTGAATCTTACCACAAGACTTCTAGTGTGCACCAAGAAAGGGAGTAATTAGCCACAGGCAGAAAGTGAGAAAGTGAGAACATGGCTTTGGGAGCATTGTTTTAGATGATCCTCATCCCCTCAAGAACCTTTTGCCACATCCAGGAGGAGGCTGTGCCAGCACTCAACACATTGGTTGTCCTGAAACAGTCTGAGAAGACAAGCTAGAACTGCTGTTGTGCAAAAGGCAGAGACAAGACTTGTGCAGTATTCAAATAAGTTAGCTCCCTCCAATCATGAGAGGAGAGAAAGACTGTGGAAAAATTCGATGTACCATAATAAACCCAATCTGATTGGCAGACAGTAGTTCTTACCAGGAAAGACACAAAAGAGTAAATCTGTGGCCCACCACTGCAAATATTCACAGGGGAGTGAATTGTGTGGTGTGGGACAGAGAAACCTGGGACAACAGCACACAATTGAGATCCATCATGGAGGGGTGCAATGACACTGAATTGCTACAGAAGAATTTCAAAGAAAAACACAAATGCTAAAGAGATGATAAAATTATTATAGATGTGGAATGGTACAACTAGAATGGAGGCAACAAGTATGTGAAGACTTAAAAGTCTACTTTTGAAGTGGGAAGAAAACATCAGAGAGAGTAGCCAGGTGCCAGGAGAAGACAGATGAAACGTGAAACATTAGATTAATTGCGTGTCTATTATCAAAACTGGAATTGAAATTAGCTTGGAGAGTTACAGCCAAAAAGGAGAGGTTATAGGGAGGCTAGACATGAGTCGGGGAGGGGGGTGGTGGAGGAAGAAATATCAGTGGAAAAAATTGAAGATGGCAGTTGTGAGAGAGAAATTTAGCGATGACACCGAGAAGAGCAGGACATCCGCAGATGCAGGAGCCGTATTTTTCGCCTGTGGCGGTGCGAGGAGATCCCGTACAGGGCAGAGGAGGGCTGGGGGGCGGCAGAGGCAACTGTTTGAGCGGCTGGGATTTGGGGAAGGGACGGTTCACGGCAGGGTAACAACAGGGGATGCTGGGCTCCGTGGGACAGAGAGAGACCCAGCAGGCAGGGGCAGCGGAGAGTACGGCAGCGAGGGAGCGCTGAAGGCGGCGGCACGCTTGGCATAGCAGCTGTGGGGGAAGGAAGGGGCTGTTCAGGTGGAGCTGCCAGCTCGGAGGAGCCGGGCGAAGGACAAGCAGCAGAGCAGGGACGGGAGCCTCTCACCGGGCGGGAAGCCGGGACCTGCCTGAGCTCTGCCACGCACTGAGCGCCGCCACCGCGCCACCGCACCTACCTGCCCTGCCGCCGGGACTGGCACTGCCGCCGGGACTGGCACGGCGAGGAGGGGCTCGGCAGGGCTCGGCAGGACTCGGCTCCGTTCGGCCCCGTTCGGCCCCGCTCGGCCCCGCCCCCGGGCGCGGCCGCCCCGCTGCCACTCCCAGCATGGCGCCATCCTCCAGCACCTCCTTCCCGTCGGCCCGCGCGCCTCTCGCGAGCTCCCGGCGCTATTTAAGGGGCGGGGCGGCCGCTGCGCGCCCTTTGCGGCGGGGAGGCGGTGGGTGTAGGTTAGTTGGTCGGTGCGGGCGGATCCGCCGCCATCCGCGCTGCTGGGGCCGGGGACCGCGGTGGCTGGGGGTGGAGGGACAGTCCGGGCGGTGTGGAGTCGTACCCCGAAGACGGGGGCGTGTGGCTGCGGTCGGTGAGGGGCCCCGCGGAGCGGTGTCCCCGGCCCGTGGTGCTTTGCTGCCTGCCCGCGTTGGAAAGGCCTTCCCGTTGCGCCGGCCCTGGGGCGCTGCGGGCAGCCGAGCCTGGCGAGGGGGCGAGTGGCGTGCCGGGTGCCTTTGTTAGGCCTTCAGCGAGTTTACATGGTTGCTTTTCTTCCCTAAGGCATCTGCGTGCTGTGCCAGCGCTGCAGGCCGGAGCTGCGGCAGAGACCTCGAAGGATGCTGAGCTGCGGCTTGTGAGTACCCGGCAGGGCCTATGCGCTCAGAGGGGCATTGCTGTCCTGGCTATGGCGTTTCTTGGTTTCGTTTCTGCGCTTAGTGTTTGTCAGGCCAGGGGTGAGCCAGCGTGAGCAGTGTGCCTGCAAAGGCATAGCAAAGCTGCCACGAGCGTCTTTCTTGTTGTGAAGGCCCAAAAAGGAACACAGGATTGGAGGTGTGGCCTCAGCAGTGCTGAGTACAGGGGGACAGTAACTACCCTGGTCCTGCTGGCCACACCATTGTTGATCGAGGCCAGAATGCCCTTGGCCTTCTTGGCCACACACTGGATCACACTGGGCTACTGTTGACCAGCACCCCCAGGGCCTTTTGTGCTGTGATCCAAGTGCAGAACCCAGCACTCTGCCTTGTTGAACCTCACTCGGCTGGCTTCAGTGAAATCCAGCGTGTGCAGACACCTCTGCAAAGCCTTCCTGCCCTCCAGCAGAACATTCCCACCTAGCTTGGTGTCACCTGCCAGCTGAATGAGGGTGCACTTAATCCTCTTTTTAGGTCATGTCAGTGGACATGAAACGGGTCTGGCCCCAGCACTGATCGCTGGGGAACATCACTTATGACCAGCTACCGGCTGGGTGTAACTCCATTCAAAACCCCTCTCAGGGCCCATCCATCCAGTTTTTCATGCAATAAACAGTGCACGCTCCAAGCCATCAGCAGCCAGTTCCTCCAGGAGAATGCTGTGAGAAATGCTGTCCTAAAGCTTTACTAAAGTGCTGGCAGACAAGATCCACAGCCTTTGCCTCATACACTAGACAGAGAAGGAGATCAGGTGGGTCAGTTGGGACCTGCCTTTCCTAAATTCTGACTGGGTCTAATCCTTTGCTTCATGTGCACGTGCCCTCAGGATCATGTGCTGCAGGTTATGTGAGGGCATTGGATAAACTCTGCTCTAGTGTCTTCAGATGCTGAACTGTGTAATAACATTAAAAAATATTAATGGGTATGATGATGAGTTTGTAAAACTCTAAAAAGCACAGTAAAGTTAGAAAGATACAAGTCTACGGGCTAGTAAATTATTAACAGGTAAAATAACTTTGGGCTCATACAGAGGAAAATATAAGTTCCTTTGCTGTGTGTTGCAGTCCTTTTTGTGTAGACTTGGACCACCAAAGAGCTGGACTATGTTGTCTTGCATATTCAAGTGAAAATTAACATTTTAGTTCTGAGGCTGGTCTCTGAAGATTGATAGCCAAATAAATGGTTGATGGATTGTTGAGAGCAGGAGATTTTTAGGTATCTTAGAGCTCACAAAAGAACAGAAGGAAAATGGCATAGCTTCTCATGATGACACTATCTTGGATTAATTTAAAGGTTTTAAACGACAGTAAAGTAAATATATTTTGTATGACTTAAAACTGCAATATGCTTTCAAGTATAAGAAGCCATTGGCTATGTGTATGTATGCTTGTTTGGAGGCAAACTCTCCCCTAGTAGAGAGGGTTAAAATATTCAGAATTGAGCTCAGTAAGTCTCTGAACAATCTGTTGCACCACTGATGTTTGCCTTCCTTTGGGCAAGAGCTGAACTAAAAAGATTCACAAATTTTCTGACCTCAGTTATGCTGTGATTATCTTCAGTGGCTGTGACTTCAATGTTAGTATGAAGAATGTAACTGGTCATGGTTCATAGGAAAACCTCTGCTCAAGTTTCCTCAAGATTGTTCTTAAGTTTACCCTGTGATCATGAGTGGAGTAGTAGGAAGTTTGTTGCCTGGTTAATGTACATTTTTTTTTTAGTTTCTTGAATTCTCATTGCCTTTTAGAGCAAACTGAAACATGACTGATACAGATGAGTCCCAGGCTTCTGGCTCCGATTACCCTGATGCCCAGGAGCTGATCAGCCCCCAGCAGGAGGAGCCATTCGAGGTGTGCTCATGGCAAAGGAATGCAGGAGCAGAGCGGTCAAGGCAGAAGGCAGCTGCTCCTCAGGAGTCTGCAGACCATCCCAACAGCACGTGTAAATCATCAGCTGCTTCAGCTGAGGTTTTACTGATCAGCAGTGATTCAGAAAGGTAAGCTTTTGTCTCTAGTCCAGAATTTTTTCTATGGAGAACCTGTGTAATGTATTATAAAAGTGAACCTTCTTTTGAAAGTAAATAGTTATTTCTTCTTCAGTGATGTCTCTGCTGCTCGTCCTGAGTGCTCCGTTGCACCTTCCAAGCCGAAAAGGCGATCTCAATCTTCAAGGCAACAAGCTGAATCTGGTACAGAAGTACCTGACAATGAAAGCTCCTCAGATTCTTCCCTGTCTCCCCAAAGTCCAGGGAAATCATTAGAAGTTCCCAAGCAGCAGAAGTCTAAATTCAATTTGAAGGCCATTTTTGCCTATCACTTCAGGGGAAGGAAGTTCAAAGCCGCCGCACACCGAAAATACAAAGTACAGGCACGGAAGAGCAAGAAAAAGTATGAGAGCACACACATGCCCACAGGGAGGCCCCCACTGACAGCCTCACCTCAGGAGCAAAAGAGGAGGCTTCTAGACAGGGGTTTTCAATTCCCTTTTGTTGAAAAACATTATGGGGAGAAACATATTCCCTTAAAGATGGTTCTTGACTATGAGGTAAGTCCTTTGTTATGTGGGATAAATATTTCCTTAGTCTAAAAATTGTGAATTGAAATGGGGTCTGTTGTGCTTCTACTAGAATAAAACAATGAAACAGATTCTACTTCTATTAAACAATATACTTGATGTTTTAAAATGAATATCTTTTAAAGCAAACACTGCAAGAATACATATGGGTGTTGATAGAATGTTTCATCAGTTCATAATGTAAATTTTTTGTAGTGGTACTTTTAAGATCTTACCTGAGTATCTTTTTCTTACAGCAAGCAGCTGCAAAGGGGTATTTCAAGTATATTGAAGTGCTTAAATATGAAGAACATCTTAAGAAAGCTTTAAAAGCCCTTCAGGCCAGTGATGACTTAGAAAAAGAGTGTATGGTGTTACGGAAGCACAAGTACTTAGATGATGAAGGCCCCATTTCCCCTATTCAGCAGACAGAGTAAGTTCATCTTTGCTTTTTTGTGCTTTACTAACATATAAATGTGTGTGTATCAAGTTCTGTTGTTCTCCTGTCCTTTTAACCTTTGAAAGCATTGTTTATTTTGTGAACAAAGCGCTCTACCCCTTGGGATATTATGTGTTTGTAGATGGTGACTTAATAGTTCTCACAGAAAGAAGTATTTTTAATTTGATCTGAAGACTGATAATTGTTGGTAGAAATTAAAGTATTTTCTGAAATGCACTCCTCTAATGTTATCCCAAATTAACTACAGTGTTCTAAACCAAATACTAAAGGATAATTTTAATACTTTTTTACATTAATAAAAACCAAAGTGTTATCTTTGGTCTTCAGGGTTGAGCAATTAGCTTAGTGCAATTAAAAGATCAGTAAATCAGCAAGAATACTTGCTGTTGTAAATACACTGCTAACCTTTAGAAAGCCAAAAAGACAATGTTAAAGGTACAATGCTGTCTTTCAGCTACTGTTCATCTAAGGGCTTGTAGTTAACACATTTTAAGGTTCTATAAAAGTACACAGTTTGATCTAATTTTTTTATTTCAGTGATGATGAGGACAGCTTGAATTCTGATACTCAGGAACACCTTGATGCCAGAGTAGTGGTAAGTAAGCACTCCTTAACTTGAGAAACACTCTGGCTTTACTGTTCTGAAGTTGAAGAATTAGTAGATAATGTCATCAATGTTTAGTTCTTGAGCTGAGATCCAGAGTTGTGTGACCTCTGAATTCTGATCTGTTAAAGCAGAAGGAGGTTGATTGTCCACACTTCTCTTCAGTGCAATTACATTCTCTTCAGTGTAATGCTGAAATGTATAGGAGTTCTGCAGTTCCCTGCAGAGTTCTTAAAATATGCAAATTTACTACTAAAATCTTAAATATCTCAAAACTAAACTTGTTACTACTTCTGTCTTCCATTTTCTTAGGAGAACAGCTCTTTCATTCTAAGCAGCACAATTCCCAAAAAAAAAAAGTCAAAGCCAAAAAGAAAACATGCCAAACCGCCTGAAGTGATTGAAATAATGGATGAAGAAGAGGGTGCTGAAGAGAACTCTGTGCCTCTGCAAGGCTCACCTTGGTGAACAGCAGATGGACCAGTGAGGTGGCAGTGGTCGTTCCTCAGAGACCTTTTCATGGGCCTGTTTGGTTTAAAGCATTGGTCTGGAATCACTGTTCATCTCTCCACCCAGCTGCCCAGGCACATTTGGCTTACTGTGAGTATATTGGGCTTGTGTCTGAGACAGTTACAAAAATAGAATAACTTTGTCCTCATGCTCAGCTTTTAAGGTCTTCTGGGCTAGTCTCTATCGGGAGGATAATATTCCTGGTTCAGTGGCTGATGAGCTTGGTGAAGTTCTGGCTTCTGCTACGTGACTTCTGTTAACCAATGGCTCACAGAATGTACAGAATCAAAATGGGAAGACAAGTTCCAAGTATTATAAAGGAACAACAGCACAGGATAGAAAAGTACGTGTATGTAGAAAAGCAAGTGTACATTAAAAAGTATGCATACATCAGTATGCTTAAGTTGAAAGGGCAGTTTAGATGCCTTTCTTTCATAGCTGATTTCTTTGTGGGTGGTCCTTGAGAGATTGTTTTTCTGTCTTAGGGGTGCAGGCTTGAAATACTTTAAAAGTTAAAGGGTTGAAGAAAGAATTAAAGGTTAATGCAAGTCAAGTGCCAATCATAAAAATGCAGAAGTGGTTGGTCCATTTTGACAAAAGTTTATTAAAAAATGTGGTTAATATATTTGAATGATAATAAAACCCAATTTTGTAGGATTGAGATTGTCTATTCCATGTGGAATAAACTCTCAGAAAACTAATTTTCTGCTCCTTAATCTCATACAATAATCTGAAGTTGTAAGTTATTGTAAACATAACTAGCAATATAGTGAATCTTGGATTAAAAATTACTTTTTCTCTCATTTTTGCCTCTGTCCAGAATGGCTTCTGATGTGAACATGACTTAGCAGAAGCTAAAAGCTCTTTATTAACAGTACTTGCCAGGCATTGCCCCAGCTGCAAACACCTTTCTCAAAGGTGTTTTAGTCAGTAGGAAACATGGCTAGTGTTTAGAAATGGTCTGAATATTGCTGAATTCTCCTGCAGCAGTTTTGGTAGCTGAAGTAGTAAATGTTTAAAATGTTCACTTGGGAATAAGGAAGATTATAAAAGGAGTCACCTCACAGCCTTACTCAGGTACGCTTAACCAAATTGGTGTCAGCAGCTGACAGCTGTTCAGCAGGTAAAAGCAATGTGTGCTGAAGGAGCAAAAAGGCTTTGTCTGCTGATTAAGTTTCCTTCAGATGTAACTGACAGTCTCAGGAGGTTTGCAGTAGGTGCTCAATACTGAGAGCAAGTCGAGCTGTGTTATTGACATGCTTGAATTAAGGTCCCAGACCTCTGTAAGGAAGTTTCCCAAATGCAGCTGGATAGCTCTAGGTTTGCAGAAATTGCCCTTCAGCATTTAAAGATTACAACTAAAACTGGTCCACAGTTAATGGCTAAATGTAACTCTTTTAGGTTTCTCCCTGAGAAATACTTAAAGGCTTGAAAGACTCATCCTGGATCTGGGAGTGGGGTTCTTGGTAGGGCATAGTGAGGGGTATGTGGAGTCCTGTTCATTCTGCTGTTCATGTGATTAATTCAGCTGTTCAACTGTTGAGTGACTCAGAAATGAACTAATTCTGATTAGAACTGGATAAATTTTATACATAAAAATCAAGCTTATCACAGCTGCTAAATTGATAGTTAAAATCAAGCTTTAATTTAAGTAATTTTCAGTTATTTGACTGTATATGACAGTTTTTATCACTTTGCTTTTCTTTCTCTTCTAGTTTATGTTGTTTTGGAAGATGAAATACCTCTTTGTTTTCTTGGTGCATAAGGTAAGATGTTACTTGGGTTTCAGTTTTGTTTCCTTCAGGTAGCTTTTTTTGCATTATTTCACAAAAGGTTTTGAAAAGGCAGGGCTCCATAGTTAAAATAAACACATTACAGTGCTCCACAGCTGAGCAGCTTGTGAGTGTGAAAATTCCCAGGTACAAGTTCAGTGCTACATACCTTTCATCAGTCTGACCAGAATTAAAGCCTGTAGCCTCTCTGAACAAAAACTTTAGTTTTTGAGTGCTTCAAAGTGCAGTTTTTTAAAAAACCAAAAGCTTTACCTTTGATCAAATGCTGCAGCTTTATCTGATTTGGTTTAGACAACACTGCCTGGAATTGTCTCTGCTGAAGATGTTGAGGAAATACTTTCCCCTCAGTGTCTTTGTGGTGCCTCACCCACACTTTCTGTACCAGGGTGTATCAACAGTTGCAGCTTCTTTCTGGCGGCTTCCTTGGAGTAAAATTCCATCTTAATTCATATCTCTTGCAAGAACAGGAGGGACAGCAGAGAGCAGCTGGTAGTCTGGCATGTACATGGCTGTGAAGGCTTCTTACTGTAGGATGTTGCCAAGCTTGCATGGCTTGGGACAACATAGGGAACAGCATGGAAGAAATCACCTAGTAAGGATACAGCATAGGAAAACCCCATAGGCATGGGAATCACTGAGCTGAGGGTGGGCAAGTAGTGAAACCTTACAAGAACATTCTTGAGTGATAGGATGGGAGCAGACACCTCACTTGGCCATGGCTGTAGGCAGAGAGCTGCACTAGGAAGCACATCAGGCTGGCACAGTGTACGTTGTTCTGGGGATGTATGTGGCTCTGAGCTCCTCACCACAGTTGCCTTGGTTCAAGCTACCTGTCTCTGGGACTGGGAAGTGTGGTGACTGTCAGCCTCTGCTGCTGCTAACAGTAAGTATGTAGTCGGTTGGGAAGTAGCTTCAAATGCTGTTTCAGAAATAGTAAAAAAAAATTATATGTTCAGTCTGTTCCAGCACTTGATCAGGTTTTGTCTTGTGCTGTAGACAAAAAACCTGGAACCTAGTGCTTAGAAAAAACCCTTCTTTTGCAACCCACAGCTGATGAATGTATTAGCTGTGTTACTTATATGAAGGGACAACATTTGCATGGCCTCAAATAGCATTAATTCATTCAAATACTGGTCAGTCTAGAGTTGTGAATTTTCAGAAGTGTAGTTTGGTTGTATCTTTCTTTGCAGATGAGCACACTCAGACTGCAGCAGCAGTTGTAACTACGTGGGGATCTCCTGAGTTCTTGTGGCTGTTTGCTGACCTGATTCACAAATCCTTCACTTCAGTGGACATGTGTGCAGCATGGTAGCAAAAGAGGTGAGCTTTGTGTTTCTCCTGAGCTTCAGCATAAGACCACTGGGTTTCTACAGTTTAGTGCTATTCCCACAGCAAGTAATCAGACTAATTTGTGCACTGTATGGTATCTGCACCCAGCAGTGTCTTCCTGAGGGGGTGTTCAAAAAGCAGTGCTACAGTATTTCAACAGCTGGCATCGTTGGTTTTCATGCAGATGTGCTGGTTAAACTTGGTATTTCTGTTGAAACAAGTAGATTTAGTGTTTATTAGTGGGAAGATTTTCATATACAGCATCAAAAAACTGTTAAACTGTTACAGGATAAAAGTATAGTTAAACTAATGACATTGTTCCAAAATATTTTTTCTTAAAAGGGCATTCCTGTGATGATTGGAACATATTGGAAAGCCTCTACTTAGATGTAAGTATTGAGGAAACAGTTGGGTTTTTTCCTAGGTGGAGGTAGTTGTATGAAGATAGAAGCTCAAGTCTTAACTTCTTGGCTGCTTCTTGATAAGAAAGAAAAAGTATTTTGAAACAAAAATCCAAGCTCCAGATGACTACTAGAGAGAGGTTTCTTTCCAAGTTACCTGGCTAGGTTTAAAACCCAGGCCATTCTAATTGTGGAGTTGTTATGCCTCGTTCTTCAGCAGCTAGACACAACCTGCAGTGTGTCTGAATTGGAAAACGTGGCTAGAAGAGTAACAGGTTCTGCTTTCCTCACTGTACTCTTAATTGCAGTGGTGACAATGAGACCTGTAACAAGTTCACTTAGTGGGACAGTTATGCAAACATACTTAAAAATGCAACTACTATGAAATCTAAGCATGAATGTGAGTTAATGTGCCTCAATTCTGCATCCTATGTACTAAAAGAAGTAGAATTAGCAGTAGAGGAAAAAATACTTGCAGTGCTGAATTCCTGTAGATGGTTTATTAAAAGCATATTTTTAAGGTGTCTTGCAATGGTCTCTTCCATGCTTTCTTTGTGAGGTACCTCCCTTAGTTTTACCTTCTGTGCCACACTGCTCCAGCCTCTTCAGCTGCAGCTGGGCCTTGTTGGTAGTTGTGTGATAAACTGGGCTGTGGTGTGATGGCAGATAAAGTGCTCTGTTGTGTCATCCGCGTTCTGCCAGTGTAACTGGGCTACTCTGCCTGGCTTCATACTAGATAAAAGCACTCAAGTCTTGATGATCTGCTAAAATACTGAGGAAACTTAGAAGTATTACTTAGATACAACAATTTATTTTGTTTTAGGAAGTGCACCTGATGTCCAGTGTGAACTAGCACCTTGGTAAGTTTGTGTCACTGTTTTTTTTTACCTGTTTTAGGTCAGCCACCTGTCTTTAACTTGGTGAGCTGGTTATACTGCTGCTCATCTCTTAGTGAGAAAATGCAGTGTTGTTTCAGAAAACATGAGAGCTTATTTTCCCCAAACTTAAGAATGCTGTAAGAAAATTGTTGTGATGATTGGCAAAATGTTCAACTGCTCTGAAGAGAGTGAGTGAGAAGAGCCTTTCTGAACAAATTTACTTAATACTATTGTAGGCTCTGCTGATTTCTATGCTGGTTTGTAATTTTACTTGTTCTTTTCTGGTTGCAGGTACTTAGAGAAAGTGAAGAAGAAAGAAATGCAGGCTGCCATTTCACAAAGTCTGAAGCTGTTTCAAGGGTTAGTGTGACATCTCAAGTTGTGCCTAAACTTTAAAGACTGAGGGGCTCTGGTCGTCAGTAGGCCAAGAGTCTCTCAGACCAAGCTTACTAATTTGTGAAGGTTTCAGGGACTGTTTTCAGCATTACACTACTATATCTTAATGGATTGTTCATTCTGCTGAAGGAAGAATTTATTGTAAACTAAGTTTGCCCAAGGAATGTTCATATCAATTCCTCAGTCAAAAACGAGATGAACTGGTTGACTGCTTAAACTGATAGTTTTGCATTGACCAGTAAGTTACACTCAGTAGGGAATTTATAGGGAGGATTCTGCAGAGTTCTGTAGATAATTCCCATTGATGTTTGCTTCTCAGGTAACTTAACTTGTAATTAAAAACTTGCTAATATGAAGGACGTGCTAGTGTATCTCACCCTCTTCCTTCCCCAGAATGTCTTGAAACAACATAAAATGACACTTACTGTGATCTGTACCAAGTACTCTCCCAGTCTGTTTCATTTTGATTTATAATTTCTTGTGTTAATTTATGGCACCAGAAATGTTGAGGTCTATCCCGATGGGATCTTTCCTGTAGGTTCATGTCGTTGGAAACGCCTCACAGAATAAACTTGTGGTTTGCCTTTACCCACTTAACTACCTGTTAGCTCTGTGGGATAAAACTGCAAGACAAATCTTAGAGTACAATCTGAGAATGCAGGATGCCCAGTGGTATCCTTTAGGTGTACTGCAACATGCTTGGAATACAAAGCAAAAAGGGATTGAAATGGAAAAGTTTGGTTGGAGTCAGTGTGTTCTGGGACTTCAGGTCCCAGACATTCTGAATTACACGAGCTGAACTTTGTCTCTTGCCCAGGTTTTTGTGTAGGTGCCTGACTTGTAACACAGTTTATTTTCCTGCTTGTTTTCTGGATGGCTTGAAACAGTCTATTGCCCCCTTTAATCATGCAGGAGTGATTATTCTTTCCTGTTTTCAGTGGCTGTAGGTGAGAAGAGACAGCACTGTAATGTCTGTTATGAAGTAACTTCTTAAACTTAAAGCATTTTTGTGTTGTATTGAGAGATGCTCAACAGTTTCATACTGAAAAGCAATATTTTGTTAGTTTCTTCAAGTGTGGGGTCTAAAGAGTTAATTTCTGAGCAGATCAGCCAGTTTTCTGCTATACTGTTTAAATCCCTGCATTCTGTTCCATAGAAAAAGGAGTTCAAAGTAAAAGAAGCAAAGTACTTGGGGGAAAAGTATAAATCTTCACACAGGAGAATTCTGAAGCTGCTGTTTCTGTTAGTCTCTTCTCCCTCTCAGCTGCACAGCAGTTCTGTAGAGAGTACCTCTTCCTGCCTGACACCCTCTGGTGCATGCAAGAAGCTCAAATGTAAAATGAGCTGTGGTGGTTGAAGGTCTGTGCACGCAGCAGCCTCCTCCTGGTGGGCCGATGGTCAAAAAACAGTGCAGCATTTGGCATCCTTGGTTTCCCGTCTGCTGTGCCTGTTAAACCAGGTATTTTTGCTGAAACAATCTTTACCCTCTAAAGGGATTTCAGTGTACTTATTTACATGTAACAAATGAAAATAGATGTTTTCATTTGTCTTCATTTTGATTATCTGTGTGAAAACTGTCTCCTGGCCTCTGGAACTCAGCAAGTGCATTCAATTCTTTCTATCAGGTGCTTGAGGATACAGAATGAAGTGAATTGAATTGCCCTGAGTTAAGAAAAAAGATGGAAGCAATTTGTTTGACAGGTAAGCACTCAGTTACTAGTTCGATATGATTTTATAGTTGGTGTATTAGCTTTGTATGACTGAACATGGGAACTACTAAGCTGTTGTAGAACTAAGTGTAGAAATGGTTGTGAGTACCAGAGATTACTGGGTAGTGATCACTGCAGATCTTGGCAGTATCTGACGAGATCACTCATTTGTGAGTCATTCTTGTGTGTTTATTCATACTTCAAAATGTTTCAGCAGTTGTGCAGCCATTTGTAGTACAGGTGTCTGAATTAACTCTTCTGTTGGTTGTGAGGAATTCCTCAGTACTTGGAGTTTGTGCCATACTTTAAGCTTGTTCACAACTTGGGTTGTGTATTGGCAAGATTGATTGGTCCTTCACCGGAAAAGATGAGCAGCTGGGCTACTGAAGTCCTGTCAGAGCAGTGAGAGGAGTATCTGGTCATTACCAAGGCCGCTGGGATGTTTCTGTTTCTGGTGAGCTGTGGACATGACCATAAAGCAAATCCACCAGACTCCTGTGCAGCCACATGATGTGGCACCAAGTCTGCTGGGCATAAAGCTTTAACACGGGACAAGGACACAATACTCCCTGCTGCTGTCAAGTGCAAGTTCTGAGGTGTAGGGATGGATCCTTGGGCACCTTCAACACTTAAGCTACAGCGGAGCAGAAGTTCCAGTTAAGTGATTTGTTGATTGAATTTCTGAGTTCCTGCTGAGAGGGTTGGTTCTTTGAAACAGAAGCAAAACCAGGAGACATAGGCTGTTCCATGTAATTTACACTCAAGGTGCACTTTTGCCCTGTACTAACCAAACCCAACTCTTAACTCCTAGGGTCTGCCACCAAGTTGCTTCTGCATGTCAGAGGCATGAGAAACACCATGTGGGAGCTGCCAAAGTGAGTGTGAAGGTAAGGGCACTTCCCCAAAAGGCTGAGACTGTAAAGAAATTGAAGGTCACTTCAAAGAGGGTTTGCGTGGCTGAAAAACCAGCAGCTCTTAACGCGGTGACCGCATATTGAAATCCTCTGCAGGATGCCGTGGACACTCTGTGTGTGCTATGGTCTATTTGTGAGGAGATAACCCCTTGGGTAGTTGGGCCTTACCCTGCTGCCTTCAGGGTTTTCTGATGGTGATGTGGAGGAGAGGCTACTCAGTTCCATTCTGACGCAAGAACTTGCAGCGTGGAGCATTAAGGAACAGGGTTGCTACAGTTGTGGTTTGAGCAGTGTTGCAGCCCAGTTGCTGTTTGTGTGTGCAGAGAAGGGCAGTGGAGCTGGGGAAGGGTCTGGAGCACAAGTTGGATGAGGAGCAGCTGAGGGAGCTGGGGGTGTTACACCTGGAGAAAAGGTGGCACAGGGGGAGCCTTCTGCTTTGTACAACCACCTGAAAGGAGCATGTAGTGAGGTGGGGGTTGGTCTGGCAATTAACAAAATTAGAGGAGATAACCTCAACTTGTGCCCGGAGAAGTTTAGATTGGATATTAGAAAAGTTTTTTTTTGCATTTAAAATGCTAATAGATATTTTTCCTCTCTTAGATCCTGCTGATGTTGATGCAAGCCTGCTCTAAAGAACTGCACAGCTGTTCCAGACAAAGAAAGAACCATCCCTAGAGTGTTTATTGCAGTTTTTTGAATTAAACATTCACTTTAACTTGCTACTCCATGTTCTATTGATAATCCCAGAATTGTGCAAACAGCTTCCACCTGGGTCCATGGAATTTAACAAACTGGATTTGTCTTATGGTTTGCTGCTGCAGTACATGCCAACTGCACCAGACTGAAAGAAATAAGTGAAAAGAAGTGTAGAGTTAGTTCATCAAAAATCAGCTTTCTAAGAGTTCCCTTGGAGCAGATTTAGAGGAGGTTGCAAAAATGAACACAGGGATGGAGCACTTTACCTCCTGTGAAGAGGCTCAGAGCTGGGATTCCTCCTGGAGCAGAGAATGCACCAGGGAGATCCTGTTAAAGCCTTAAGCATTGCAGGGGCATTGGACCAGAGGACCTCTAAAGGTCTCGTCTGTAGCACCAACTACTCCATGACTTGCCGAGGTGCATTTTAACCAGAAAGAGCATTAATGGAAAGCCCTCGGTACTGCACCTGTTAATAACCAAATTTACAGAAAAAGTTGAGCTTTAAATCTGACCTAATTGTTATGTGCTTAGCTCATAAAACAGGTATAGAAAACCTCTCTTTGGAAGAAGTGAATTTATAGTTCTCCCATTCAAGTGCTTTAAGATGTACTTTGTGACTGCAGGAAACCATACTTCTAATCTTAAATCACACAATTGCAAAAAATAGACCAAAAACTCCAGCTTTACAGGAGAAAGGTCCTTTTCCCCAGAGATTCAAATAACCTTAAAACTTTATTTGAAAACATTTTATACATGTATATTACAAAACTTACTTACAAAATCTACTTGAAATATTAACATATAAGAAAAAGCCTTTCAGGCCAGTAACTCAGAAGAAAGAATGAAGAAAGCATTGTTTCTTCTCTACATCTGCACCTGTGGTGAGCTCTGAACAGGGGACCACAGGGGTTTGGTGTACTCAGTGTTCCTACAGCTTAAAGCTGAGTATCCCTAAATGGCTTCAGCATTCACCACTGAGGCTGCAGCACTCAGGGGCTTGGATTGTACCAACACCACCGTGTGCCCTTGTTGCCCAAAGTCTTTCCCTGTCACGGTGCTTTCCAAGTCTTCTTGGCCCGCAGTTTCTCCAGCATTCTCTGCAAATACAACAAGCCATGAGACCACAGTGCTGAAGCTGAAGTGGCTGCCCTAAACACAGCATGCCTGGGAACTGCCTGTAACCAGAACAGGAATGGGCAGTGCTGGTCTGGAGAGGCCACAGATACAGGGCAAGGGGAAGGTGGTCATATTCCTCTGTTCAGGAAGGGATCTGTAAAGTACTGTAACAAGAGCAGCCACTCATTCCACCACAAAGCAGGGGAGCTGGTCAGGGCTAAAGGCAGCAATTAGACCTACATTCCCCCACAGTAGTCACCGCCTGTAAGGATTATCCAGCTTTTCCTTCCTTTTGGTTGTCTGGGGTGCAGCAGAGGAAATGGGGAATTGACAAGCCCAAGGCCCTTTGTTCAGCCCTGTTCCCCAACAGGTCCCATCAAAACCCCAAGATTCTTGCACCTTTCAAGTTTGGGCATGCCCAGATTCTCACCCTCTCTAGAGTAGTCAAAGCAGCCCAAAAACCACCAAACCCAGAATGCAACCTTAAAAATAGAAATTTGGTCAAGTCTGGCCTAAGAAAAAGGCTGCTATTAGTTTGCTACAGACTTTACAGCAGCTGGAGCTTTTTGCTCAAGCTCAGGTCATAAAAAAATTCAGCCTGAGGCAGACATGCCTTTTAGAGAAAACTTGAGCTCAGTTTTCCACAAGAAAATTCTTGGATGGGCTGTACCAATGGCATCATTTAACATCCAGACTGGTTTGAGGGTCTCCATTTCAGCTCCATTCACACCACATCTCAATTACTCTGGAAGCTCAGTGAAATCAAGAGACCAAAGGGCAAGAGGACACTGTAGCAAGCAATCATTACCTTTTGAAACTCTTTAGCCTTTTCTCTGTTTTTAGCATAAGTTTCTTGCCTTGTTTTTTCTTCGTTTCTGATTTTTACTTCTGCAAGCTGATTATAAAGTCTGTGAAAACAAACAAAGAGAAAAAATCAGTGTCTGGGCAGGAAGGAATTGGCAAAGATGGAGTAGGTTAACAAGCTTAAGGTTTTTCCCTGGTCAATTGCTATCAGCTGGGACAATATGCACGCTCCAGTAATCCAGAATCCCTTCAAATTCTTTTTCAGCTCCATCAAACAAACCCTCTCCCTGTTCAGAGCTGCACTTGTTGCCTGTTACTGCTCCTAAGTGCCCAAGTGCAACTGTGAACTTGGCATCAAATTTCACCCCATGTCAGGCATTAAGTGGCACAGCAGCCTCAGCAGGGTGACACCAGCAGTGCCCTTCCTCAGTGCCACCTCTGCATGGGCAATCACACCTGGCTCCTCTCCCACTTCAACGTTAGGCCCCACTGGGTCCAACTGAAGAGCACAGACTGAGCAGCAGCTTTCACAGAACACAGATTAACTACTTTTTTCTGTGGTTGTTTTTTAATTCTCTCACTTGTGTTCATGCAATACCTGGATGTACGCTGGTGCATTTCAATTTCTCCAGACTTCCTATCCTCTGGAGAAGATACTTTCACTTCTCCTACTTTTTTCAATTGATTGGCAAGTGCACCATTTTTTCCTAAGGGGAAAAAAAGAAGCCAAACATTTGTTTGCATGTATATCCTAAATTTAAATCTCTAGTTCAGCTAACTCAAAAGCATGAGATATGTCCAAAGATTTCTAAATGACATGACAAAACCCAAAACAAGCTAGCAGAATGAAGCAATAGAGATGCCATCCTGAGTTAAAATAAATCCCCCAGTGTCACTCTTGAGGCTGCTGCCTGTGCTTAGGGCCATCCATGGCTCTCCAGAGCCAACCTCCAAGTCCCCAGGAGCAGGCACTAGAGATGCACCAGTCTGTTAAACAAGGCTGCTCTGTGATAAGCAGCTGTGGTTTGCAGAGGCACCTCATGATGATAAAGGTGGGCTGATTGTGAAATATGAAGAGCCCCCATAAAGGCCTTCACAGCACAGCAGCTAGACAGTGAGGGAAAACAAACCTCCCTGATTGCCTGAGAAAATAAAGAATAATCCAGTTCGCAATAGCAAACATGCAGCAAATATTAAATCTATTCTTTGATATGAAACAGCAATTGAAGGGATACCTAATGCTGTGTCTTGCCCCCTACATAAACCTACCAGAGAGAAGACCAGACTCCTTTTGCCTGCTTCTTAGATTCTCAGACTTTCCTCCTAGAAGCTTGCTTGCTTGCAGCTTTTCATTTTCTCTCTCCTTATTTTTAATTGCTTCTACTCTTTTCAGAGATTCCTGGATGAAATTCTGCTTTCTTTTTAAAAAAGATTTTTGTAAACTTCTGGGTGTAGCTGCAAATTCCAGCAGCATCACTGTGAAAGAAAAGGAAAAGTCTCCACATTTCTCACTTTTAACAATGAGCAGTAAGTCATGCATTTATTTCAAGGTATTTCTAAAACACTGAGCTTGAGCACTTTTGTAAATGGCATGAGGAGAATGGCACTGAATGATGAGGTATCTTGCAGAACCAGCAGCAGCTCAGACCTATGGGATCCAGTAATGCTCACCAGGTCTGCCCAGACTAATGCTGTGAGAAATACTGCATCAAAAGCAGCTGGATGCCTCAAAACATGAAGACCTGACAAGTCCTCAACACAATTAAGTTCTGTGAATTCCTGACCTTTACATTACTGCAGCTCATCTTGGACAAAAAAGTCAGTATTTTACTACTGTTCCAGACTACCATCAGAATAGGAAAAAGGACAATTCTTTGGCTACATGACTTGGGGGACTAACAGAAAATTAGAAATAAGCAAAGGTACATAAGTTATGACAACAAATCAGAAAATGGCATATATTTTTTCAAAATTAAGTCAATACAAAATCAAACAAGTTTAATGGTAGAGATTCTGAAGCCTCATGAGAGAGAACCTGGCCTAGGAAGAGACAAGTCAATGCTGACACACACTAAACCTTGGTCAAAGGTACTACAGACCAAGCCTGAATAGCAGGATGTTTTTCAGATGCTTTTACCTAAGTAAAAGCAGCTCTGAGTTTTCCAAATGAGAGGTGTATTTTGTTGATGATTTTAATACTAAAAAAATACTTTCTACTTCAGTGTAGTGAAGAACCACATAATTACCTGCAGTCTGATGTGATGGACAGTGACTCTTGTTGGGACTCTGGGCTTTGGGAGAACTGTCAGGCCTTACGAATGCTGAATCGTCTGCATCTGGAGTTAGTGGCAAAAATTCTCTCTCCTGTTTCAAATGGATCAGTGATTGGATTGGAAATGCTTAACACGTATGACAAATTCGAGTGAAGCAGTACTACTGTACCACTAACAGACACAGTACAAATAAAATACATGCTTTTGCCTTTATGCCTGATGCAAAGAAAAATCAGAAATGGATTTTGGTAATAGAGATGAAAAAGCTGTTTTCTAAAAACATTTTAAAACTTAAAAAAACCAAAAAAAACAAAAAAAAACCCCAAAAAACAAACCCCCCCAAAAAAACCTACCCACCCCCTAAACCCCTAGAACCTCTAAAACCCCAAAAACATCCATTAAAGACTTTTGTCCACCAGATTTCAACTGCGTGTTCTTAATACAGGTCTGCAAATCCAATTTCTTTTCCTTTCCTCCTGCTCTCTACAGTTCTCCCCATCCCCCTCTCCCTGCTGTCTTTTCCCCCCATTTTCCAGAGGCAGGTGACACCCATTGCAGCAGTACAGCCTCCAGCTGCCAACCTCCACCTCACCCATCTACCTGCTACCTCATACAAACCCATCCTTAGACACAGTTCTCTAGATGGCTCTAGAATTCTCCAGATGGCTCTTGCAATTAGTGCATGATCGAATCTGTTCATCTAAAAGGCTCAGTTCTACACTGCAGACACTGATTCTACACCAGTGCTTCAGCACCCAAACTATGGTCTCACTACAGCCCAGCCCTCTGCAGTTTACAACAGCCTTTGCTTTATAGAAGCAAGCAGCAAGAAGAACACCACAGGTTAATTAAGTGTGGCAGCTAGGAAGAGCTGATTCATTTT
This sequence comes from Zonotrichia leucophrys gambelii, assembly GCF_028769735.1. Lineage (NCBI taxonomy): Eukaryota > Metazoa > Chordata > Aves > Passeriformes > Passerellidae > Zonotrichia > Zonotrichia leucophrys. Next base: position 79,580,346 of record NC_088169.1, read on the forward strand.
CCCTCTAACTGCTGTTGCAGTCTGGTATGGCTCCATCCTCACAAGGTGAGGGGATTCTCCTTTTTTTTCTTGTCTAGTTCGTAGTTTTCATTTTATCCCACACTCTCTTTTCATTCAGTTTTCAACTAGTAAGATACAGTTCAGTCTTGCAAACACCAGCAAGATGGTTTTGTTTTTTGCAGCAAGTCTTCCCAAACTCTATCTAGATCAGTATGACAAAGTAGTAACTAAGAAATAGCCCAAATTTTGCATCTATTTGATCCGTCTGGAAAACACAACATCAAGCCAAGATGATCCAAAGCAGTTAAAAAACTTGGAGAACACAACAACCTCTTGTTTTTCAACAGTGGATTAACTGCTACAGTGGGGCCTCTCCTTATTGTGATTAATACTAAGTTCAAACCAGAATCACATTAGATAATGCTCACCTCAGTAAAAACATCACATTCAGACTGATCCACACATGCTGAGTTATCCATTGCATCCTCCTTAATTTTCTCTTGGTTAGGATGTTCAATGTCTGATTCTACAATACTGATGTCATTGGAGCTTACCAGAGTGAGCTCAGGTTCTTCCATGATACCATGTCCTGACTTAGTCTCCTAGAAAATAAATTAATCAAGACATCAGTAAGGAAAAAAGTAAAAACCCAGTATTTTCAGCAACAGCAACATCTGTTGTCAGAAAAAGGAAGCTCATTTAACATATAGAAAAAAAGAAAACCTGCCCCAAGCAATAAATGAAATACAGAAAGAATATTTGTATATCAGAATTTGAAAAACTGAAACAAATAACGCAAAGCAATCAAACAACTACAAAAACTCCCCCTCTCCACAAGTTTAAATTACTTAATTCCAGGGAATTTTTTTTAAAGCTACATCGATGCTATTTCTTTAAGTTTGCTTATGCTTTGGGTAATTTATTTGCCTCCTTCAGGCTTCTAAATGGAGCCAGCTGCATGAGCTCTATCACTTGGTGCTAAGAGGAGGAGATGCAGTAGGGATGCTACAGCTCCTCCAACCATTGTGGGAACTCAGCTCATTTAAACTACTGCTAGTTACCTTAGTGCTAGGATCTGGAAGAAGGAGTAGGGCAAAACTCCAGGAAACAGGAACCAGAACTGTAAAACCAACATTTGCCAAGCTTCCAGACATTAAAGGCCTAAAGGAACTTTGTGCAACAACAAAACCCCTGCTTTTGGCAATTTGTTTTACTCACCCAGACTGGAATATGACAAGAGCTTCTGGGCACAGAATGAGAACGTTTTTCATGTCCTTGGAACAAAGAACTGTTCTGCTGTACAGCAGCGTGCAAGTGGATGTCTGAGTCTTGCAAGTTGGTTTCTCTGAGAACCCTCAGAGATTCTTGTCCTTCTGGAAAGCTTTGATCTGGCTCCTCCATGTCCATATTGCACTGAGAATGCAGATCCACAGCTTTATTTACTTCATCTACATGAAGTGATTTTTCAGGAAGCTTCACATCCTTCTTCTTATCAAATGCCTCCAAAGGTAATTTTTCAGAAGACACAGTCTCTTTTACTATTTGCTGAGGGAAAGTTTCATCCATTGGAACTGGTATGGGATCTAGTTGATAAAATGATTTTTGCTCTTCCAGGTGAATCAGACTTTTGTTCTGCACATCTTCCACTGAACACTGGAGATTAATACATCTCATACTTCTTGACAGCTCTTCATATTCACTTGCAGGTGAAACACAGTTCTCACTGCCTCTGTTTTTAATTCCAGGCACTTGTTCAAAAGGTCTCTGTGACACAAGGTTCATATCCCCTGGCTGATCAGCATTCTGACAGTCATCACTCAGAGTAGATTCTAATTGCAGTGGGTGAAAAGATTCTTCAGATCCTGTTTAGAAAATTGTCAGAAGTCAAACTTATTGCTAGCAAAACAGAATTTACACTTTAAGTCTCTCTATAAGAAGACTTTTCAGTACTGTATAACAAGAAGTCTAATAAAAAGGAACAAACATTTTGTGTAAAATCTGCTAAAGCTTCCTCAAACATAATGCCATTAACATTACAGAAAATTATTCCATCACTGTACACAAAACTTCAAGAAACAACACTTGCTGCTTCTTAGAATATGTTTAGGGATGGACTTTGTGATGGTGCTGACACAGCTACACTGGAAGCCAGAACATTTTATAGCTTATACTCTGTAAATGGAAATCCTCTGAGTCTCTCTTGGGCCTGCAACAAAGTCTCTAAACCAGAAAGAAAACCATTACTTGGGCAGAAAATCTTCAAAGAAGAAAGCAACATTCAAACTGCAACAGAGACTACTGTTCCTACAAGGTACAGTATTGCAACTTAAATTATTTTTCTTTATCTGAGCATAGAAGTCAAGATACCATTTCTCCCCAGAAGAGGCTGGGCAAAGAGAAAGACTGGGTATCAACATTAATTACTGGGGAGGCATTTCAGCAGGACAGCGTGTGCCAAACAGACAACAGTGTTGTCTACATCACTTTTTTTTTTGTCCTAAGTTTGCTAGTATTGGTTACACAGACTCCAGCATTGTGCTATCACCAGGCTTTTTATACACATGGAAAGTGCCACAGAAACTTTTAATGGCTTCCTTTAGATCTTTTTCTGCATTCTTTGATACACAGAAAATATCTAGTTTTACATGAATAGAGAATATTGTCTGCTGATCAACAGCAGTTAATGGGGAGGGGAGAATTACACTGCAACATCAGCCATCAACAGAAAATTCTCTCCATGAGGAACTTGCATATCAGCCTTCCTTGAACAATCCAAAACAGATTTCACTTGCTTAGGCTGTTGCTTATGTTATTTTTTCCCTCCTTTTAAAGCACAACAATAATTGGTTTGGGATTATGAAAACACTTAAGTGATGGGAAGATTCTGCAGTTAAACCACAAAGATTCTGTCTATAAGCAATTTAGGAACAGAATGGTTTGAAATTAGAATGGAGCTTCCTAAATCCCATTTGCTGTATCTGCAATCACAACATCTTGAAGTATCAGCCTCTTCTAGCACTTCTTATTACTTTTCAAGTCACAAATATAACTGACCAATAACATTTGCATTATAACTACATCTATTACTTAAACTATTGTGCCATGTTTCCTGTTCCTGTTCAGCTTTTTGCTGGAGCATCTTGAAACACTGAAACACCTGATTGTTGCTGCAGAAATATTTAGATTGCTACTACCTGCATTTGGAAATTTTAGAATTACATGAAATATCAAGTTAATTTAAATTTAACTGCACATCTCAAAAAATTTTTCCTGCTATAAGCTGCAGTTAACCTAATCATAAACTTCCAATCCACTAAATTAACTATTCACTGTAGCTCAAAACTTGCTGTTGTATCCTCCACTTTATTTTGTAGAGACATAAGGCTGTTCTGTAATCAAACCAAAAATCATAGTGTGCAGTATACAGCTGTGACTTAACACTGGGAAAGGAAAATGGAATTGTTTCTTGAAGAACACAATGTATTTAAAAGACAAATGACTCAGTTCAGAGAGACTCTAACACATGAACAAAATTTTAATCAATTTTTGGGACCTCCTTGCCTTACTCAAACTTACAAAGTAATGGATATACATTAAAAAATACTTGAAAAAGGACAGTTTCAGCCAGAGTTGACATTTCTTTGCCAACCAAATCATCACAAAAGGAATAAGTAACATAATATCCATTACAGTGACTTGAATACCTGGTCTGCTTCTGTATCACAGTCGTAACTGCTTATAAAATGAACTTTAAAAAATTTAGGAGTTCTCTCATTAAAGGTGGTGGAGGAGACTGTGTGACAGTGCACTGGAGTTAACACATTTCAAAGCAGGGCTGAGGGGAGTGAGATCTGTCCCCACTTCAAACCCACACTAAGGGCTGGTATTTATACACTGGCACAAAGCTGATTTTGAAAACTACACTGAACATACCTAGAGTAACATTTTCTCTAATGGACCCTTCTTCTGATGAGATGTTTTGCCCATTTGCTTCAAGAGTAGGAGGCAGACTGCTTCTTTGTCTGCTCAGACTGGAGTTTTCTTCTAGAAATGCAGACACATCTGGACTTTCTGTAGGAAATCCTGAATTCTAGCGGCATTAAAAAAAAAATTGATTTAAGATTAATTTTCTCAGAAATATGAAGGATAAAAAGAAAAAGGTAGTTTTGGATTTTTAGGCCATGTATCTGCTACAACCAGCAATCTACATATACAAAAAATACACTGTGTTTTTTTCTAAATTGTATAGGGATTATACATTTAAATCTTACAAAAATCTTCAGCCAAAACATTTCCTCCACCAGAGTTTTTTCTGCCATACCTTGCTAAATTCTCTACTGTGTTGGGAAATTCTGTATTGAGAAGAGGATGATGATGATGATGTATCGAAGTCAACACTTGGTTCCAAAGGCTGAAAGATCTGGTGATGGAAGTTTGGAAAAGGTCCCTCCATTTCAGGAAAACAGAGTTCAGTTTCTAGAGCTATAAGAGAAGAGGTTATTTTAAAAACAAACAAACATCACCCACACCCCAAAACCAAAATAAAAGCAAACAAAAAACCTCCAAAACCTCCAACAATGGTGTCATGGTTTGAGCCTGGCACAGAGCCAGTGCCCCCCATGAAAATGCCTCACCCTGGTGTCTGCTGTGAGATGTGACCAGGAATAAGCAAAACAGGCTCTAACTTAAACATAAAGGACACTTTATTACTTAAACTACAGGAAAATAGGGAAAGACCATAAGGAAAAAGAAGAAAAGAATTGAAAACCTTACAAAAAAACCATTTTCCTCCTCCCCACCACCTGACTTTCCCAATCCAATACATTCTCCCAAAACACCCGGTACGACACTTTAGTATACTCAAACATCAGTTCATGAAGAGGAAAGGAGTCCTTCTCGTTCCATAGGCTTCTCCTGGAAACACACTGAAACCTCGTGTGCTTCTCTGTTACTTCGGCACCGCCCGGAAAAAAAAAAGTCCTTTTGCCGCTTGTGACATCTTCCTTCCATGCCCAGTGCTCTCAACACTGCGCATGGACCAGAGCTGCTGTTAGGGTTGTCTTTCAAGGATGCCTTGTCTCACTCCAAAAAGGCACAGTCTCTGCTTTTGGGACATCTGTCCCCCCATATTTTTCCAACCCCCTGGGGCCGGGGGGTCCTCACGAAGAACCTTCCTGGTTTTGAGGCACTGCCTCCCCCTAAATGCAGTCTGTGTCACAGGAACAACTGAGTCCATAGCCACGAGAAAAGTCCAGCCAAAAGGCCACTCCAAATCATCTCTCCCCATCCAATCATCTCCACATCTCATCTCTTATCTCCCTTCTTATTCAGCTTCGAGGAGGATTAGCATTTTTGCAAGGCCCCAATCATGCAAGAAAGGGTTAAAAGTTTTCAGTCTCTGTCGGTCCGGAGCGACTCCCATGCACGCTGCCGCTCCGGCCGGGCACTCTCCCTCCTTCTCCTCCTGGCTGGCTGCTCTCCTGGGGGGGGGGGGGGGTGGGGCTGGCTGCCCGAGGGCTGACTCTCTGGGATCTTCCACCCTTCCATCCTCGAAGCCCCCGAAGCCCCTCACCCCCATCTCTGTCCAGGCCCCGGGCCTACCGCATGGCCGGCCCCTCCCCCGCCCAGCAGCAGCGGGCTGGGCGGGGGAAGAGATCTGACCTCTTCGCCCGACGATGTCTCAAAGTGGGAGTTCCAAGGGCAGTGCCCTGCTTTTAACCCCTGTGTATTCTCGGAGGTGTGTCCAAACCCCACTGGCCACACCGGACGCCAGTCTCAAACCCAAAACCTTCATTGGTTTGACCACTGCTTCCCAGAATTCCCACTCCTTCCTGGTCAAACCACGACAAATGGACACAACATGAGTTGTTCCTATATACAGTAAATAAAGCCTATAGAACTCTGCAGGTATACAAATACCAGCTGAAAAATGAAATTGTTAGAGCATTCAATTCTTTGACTCTGAACAATGCAGGTAAAAAGCAGTAAGAAAGTGCTACCCTGATTCAATTTTATTATTCTTTAAATGAAAAGGTGAAGTCTGTAAGTTCTCTGCTCAGCTCTTGTGAGATTGCCTCAAAAGTAGTATGGGTTTCTCAGCACAAAACTCACAACAGAACAAGACCAATAAAGAGGCACAAGGATGATTAGAGGATGGATGTAGCACATGATGTTCAAAGAGCAGCTAAATAACTGAGTTTGTTCAATCTTAAAAGAAGAACTGGGGGTGTGAGGGAAGTGCTACAAAAAATGTCTGCTGTCTATTAGCTCTCAAGAGGTACAGTACAGAGAATCCTAGAATGGTCTGGTTTGGCAGGAACCTTAAAGATCATCTAGTTCCAAACCCCTTGCTATGGGACACCTTCCACTTAAACAGGTACTCAAAGCCCCATCCAACCTGGCCTTGAACACTTCCAGGGATGGGGCATCCACAACTTTTCTGGGCAACCTGTACCAGCACCTCAACACCCTCACTATGATTGATTTCTTCCTGGTGTTTAATCTGAATCTGTCCTCTGTCAGTTTAAAGAAAATGCAGTCTCCTCGAACACGCAAGAAAAGAAAAAACAAAAAAAAAACAAGAAAGAAGAAAGTTATTAAAATGTTGCTTGGTGGTATAGAATCTTTGTCCTTGGAGATACTCAGAACTTGCCTGGACAAGCCTGTAAGCAACCTGGTCTAAGTTTGCTCTGCTGTGAGCAGGAAGGAGAATTTGGGTCACATAACTAGAAGGTTCTTCCAGGTCTAGATTAATCTACAGTTATATGATTTGAGGTTTTCAAACATTCCATGAAGAAGTGATTTGAATTAAATCTTCATGATCACTAATAACAATGTTCTTAATTTTCATGAATGGTTAAATTTTTCTGGAGAGCATAAAATTCCCACCAGCCAGTCAGAGCTTCACCAACTATGTGACCCCTTGTGAACAGCGAAGCATTATATAGAATTTCTGTACCCTCCTGAAGTGAAAGCTGTGCATAAACAAGTGACAAAAATGGCACAGGTAGTAAGCAACCCAGCCACAGTGGCAGGAAGCTGCACAGAATTGATAGAGACCTGGTCAGTCCTTTTGTTTCTGCACTAGATATTCTTTGTGAACATGTATCTAACACCAAGCTCCAAAAACATGAAAGTATGGAATTCTTGCATGTAGAATCCTTACTGACTTTAAAATGTAAATTGAATATACATAATACAGACCAATGCCTAACACTGAGCAAGCTCCTCATTCTATACGATCAGAGAGCTGCACAAAAATGCCATAAAATAAGGAATACCTTGGAAATGTGTATTGTCCTCTGAGTAAGAGTTCAAGTTCCCAGTAGGTCTCCCCAAGATCTGCTCTATCTGGTTTTCTTTATAAAAACACATCTTTCCTTCAGACAACTGACTTTCAGACGCTGCAGACAAAATCTCTTGCCTCTGCTGCAAGGTAAAAGGAAGTGAGGAGTTCCAAGGGTGGCTTCCTGTTTCTCTCACAATTCCACCTTCTCTTCTATTAGAAGACAATCCTGAAATAATAAGTTAGATGTTATGCATACAAACCACTTGCATTACATCATTTGAAAAGACAGTGCTTAGCATCCTGAAATATTCATAGAGTTCTGGGGTTTTGTTTCTTTAATTGTCTCCTGTCAACGCTTCTACAAACCTTACCACACATTTTCACATATGCAAGTTGCTAATCTCTAATTAGAGAAGAGTCAGTACACAGCACTTTTACAGAATGAAGACTTAGGAAATACTGAAATAACATCAGAAAAGAATAAATACTGCTATTTTATGCTAACTCGCACGCCTTTAACTCCTACTGCACATAAATGTGTCAATCCTTTCATGTGATCTTAAATATCTTCCTGACACCCCACAGTGATTTTATTTGTGCTCAAACAGAAATTGCTTTATACCAACACTAGAAATCTGAGGGATCAAGACAACCAAAATAATGTTCCTAAACAGTACACCAACGCTTCTCACTCTATATCATTATTATTTATAAGCTTACAGAAGAACTGCACAAAGCTACCAGAAAAGGTCACTACTAAGCACTGAGTGTATGGTGAAGACACATCTAGACTTGAAAAATTTATTTACTCAAATAACTTCTGGTATTTTTCTTCAAGAAAATCGGTATTTTTCTTTCACAACTAAAAAAAGAATGGAGAAGAAAAATTTCAAGAAAATTACCTTAGAAATGACTTTAGCTTTCTTACATAAATAAAACACAGATGTGTCACTCGAGTTAGAAAGCTTACTACTCAAAATAACATCTGTTTGAAAAATTAGGGTTAAAATGAGCCATTGAAATCTCAGGCTGTAAAAACTGTAATCTTCAAAAGCTGATTTATAAACATAGAATAACACATATACATACATTTCTTAAGAAATCAGACGCATGTCAGAATAACTCAATATTAAGCCTCAAAGTAAGTAAATCCAAGGGTCACTATCTAATCAATTTCAAACTCACTTCCATGTTCATAAGTAATACTGTCAGGAGCACTTATGTATTGGTTTTGATTTTATGAAAAACTAACAACATCAAGAGGCAGACTACAGACAAAAAATAGTAAGAACACATATTTCCCAGAAAACTATTAAAAGTCAATATGGCATTCAAATGACATTTTCACAAATAAGTCCTTAAGAATAATGGTGATGACAAGCAGATACTGGAACAAGTCTCTAAACAGCAAGACAAACATAGCTCTGCAATAATCCATGATTATATATTGATTAGGAAACTTTTATCAGTGTATCATTTGAAGATAATTTTTAAAACAAAAATTGCTGCTTGAAAGCTGCTAGTGTTACAGCTGCATAATAAAACTCAAAACATCCTTTGCCAAAGCAAATGTACAATAATAATAAATTATTATAAAAGTAAAAAAATCATAAGCACCTAAAAAAACATTCTGGTTATACTCAACTCTGTAAGATGTATTAATCAACCTTTGGTGAAGTTTGACAAAAGCTTATTTCAGAAGAACTTATGTTTGGTGAGTTCAACCCATTCTGCCATAAAATTAAACCACAATTTTCCTTTTACAAGAACAACAAAACCTGAACACCCACCAGTGTCAACAGGGTTTGCATTCAACATTTCACTGGTTGAAAAGGTGCCAGTGGAAACTGTTGAAGTTCCATCACAGGGTATTCCTTGCACGAAAGCCTCTGAACCTGGCACTTCCTAGGATAGAATAACACACCTATTATTACCATGTATTCACATGTTCAGAAGTAAAGCTGTAAACCCACACATTTTATTCTGAGCTCAGTTCAAGTGTAGGAGCCTTCATGTTTTGCACAGTCAGGCAAATATAGATTCATCCTTGCTCAGTACAACACATTCACACCCCACGTCCCAGGCACATCACCCCCAACAGCCCCCTCCCCTCTCTCTCATACACACACACATTCACACACTCAGTCTCACATAAAGCCTCTCAGAACTGCATACAAATCATGACACCTAGAAGATAAAACATCTTCTGGTGGTCAGATTTGGCTATTTCTCATCACGGACCCACTTCAGCTGAATTGTGGATCTCAGAGGGACATATATGCAATACATTAAAAACTCATGAACTTTATAAGTACTTTCAATATTGAGCTTTTTGCATACAGGAGACTTAAAATCTAATTCTATGAAATTAAACTACAATATACAAAATCTTCTAAAGCATTACCTTCTTTAATTTTAAGGTAAGCTCTATAAAGTCAAGAAGAAAAATTTTGAAGAATTATGTGAACAGTTCTTCTCAAACTCTGACTTAAAATGTGCCCTAAGAAAATAAAAAAAATCTAGGAAACCCTTCTGCTACATTTTTCATTACATACTAATATATGTATATTAGTATATATACATATATATATGTATTAGTATGTGTGTGTATATATATATATAAGTACATATATATATACACACACATATATATGTGTGTGTGTGTATTTAACATACACATTTAGAACATTTACATCCCAAGGTACTTCTATATATCCATGTCATACACAGCATGTTTTAAATACTGTTTTTATCTGCTACCAAAATTATGGAATCTTTGAGGGAGAGAAAGGAGGGAGACTGACGCTGGTTTTGGCAAGGCTTTTAACAGTCTCACAATATTCTATGATCCCAGTTTGGATGTTGCAACCTGGATGGGTGGACAGTAAGAAGGGTAAAAACCTGGCTGGATAATCAGGCTCAGAAGTCAGGGACTGAAGGGTTACACACTCAGTGGAGGTGGGGAACAAGTACACAGGGTTCTGTGCTTGGCAATGACCCAGAGGAGGTGACACCACACTTTTATCAAATCTGCAGACACATTAAGTCAGGAAGAGCATGCCATGCACTGAGCAGCAATGCTGGTATCCAAAAGGACCTCTGAGGCTGCTTCTACAGGAATGGTATGAAACCCAGCAAGGGCAAAGTCCGGCACCTGGGAAGGAAGAAGGCAGAGCACCAGTCCCAGCTGGGCCTGCCTGGGGAGCAGCACTGTGAAAAAGGAGTCTTAGAAGTGGAGTGTAACCCACTGTGTGCCCTGACTGAGGAGCAACAGCATCCCAAGCTGTATGAACATGGTTACCTCTTTACTTGGTGCTTGTTTTACTGCTGCATTTAGAATATGCTCCCACTCTTAGCCACCCAATATGAAAAAGAAAGATTACACCACAATATAAAGAGTGAGTTATATGCTCATTTTGTTATCACCAACCGTATTATCAAGCCCCAGTGATGGTTCAGAACTTTTTCTAAGTCTCTCTCCACCTTCAGCAGCGACAACTGGTGAATCTTGAGACACTTGAGAGTCCTGGGACTGGGCTGAACACAAAAGTAACAGAAGTAATGAGGAACAAAAAGCCATTTCGAGTTCATAGCGAGCAACGCACAGCAGAGGGCAGTAACACTCCACTGCTGCTGGCCTCACTTTTCAGGCACTGATTCTGCCCGGCCTTAACAACTTTCACCTACACAGGAGTTTCTGCTGCACCACACCCCCAATTTCATCAGTGACCTGTGGTTCTTGACATGCTTTCCTATAATTTCTAACTACCACAGAGCAGACAGGAAGAGCTGGACATTCATGTTTTGGCTTAGCAGAATGAAGCGTGGCTTTGCCAGTGTTATCACAATCATTTCACTGGAGTGGGGGGAATCCTTTACAAGCTACCATTACAGTGATTACAAAGAAAAGCAGACATTCTAAGTGAGTCAGAGAAACCAGAAGAACTGAATTGCTTAACTATAGCATGACTAATACCATGGAACTGAGTCACTTTTGCCATAATGCTCTCACACATAAAAGTAAGCAAGATCAGTATCTGCAAAAAATCCACCACAGCAGCACCCAACAAATGCAATTTCTGCATTCAGTGCTGATAAGCACCTTCAAAGTTTGACAAGTCTATGATTATAAATTAACTGTCACAAACAAATACATGTTATTATTTCCAGTATAGTTTTCAAGAAAGAAGTGCTAAGTATGAAACTGAAATTAAACACAGGTGAAGTAGGCATGTTTTATCCCAATTCTAAAAAGGCTGCTAATGACAGACATTTCAAACCCCCAGCTTTTTTAAGACTCTCTACTGAAGCAGATCTAACTTTTTCTGAATCCTAACACTAGTTTGTACTTTGTGTACGCTGAAACTCAGCTTCTTACCAGATGGCAAACTCTGGTTGTTCTAATTTATACTATAAAAAAAAGGAAATGTTTTCTCTGTAAAGCAACAACAGTAATGGACTGATATGATATGACAATAATAAAGATTGTGTTCTCAATAAATACGAAGCATTTTGAAACTCATTTCAGGGAGAGGAAAAAAAGTCCAAGATTTCTTATAGCCACTACTGTCCAGCAGACATCTAGGAGAAAGAAACATAAATGGAAATACATCTAAAACACGTTTATTTAGAGGCCAAGTACTCAGCTCAAGTCTGCTCCTCTTCCTTGGAGCAGGATACAGGAGACAGAGGATGCTGGAAATGAGCAAGGCCTTCAAGAAAATTCCTTGAAGAGCATGAAAACTGCAATCATCTAATCAATTGTTATGTAAACATCTCCATAGGAGAAAAAATGCATAGCACAAAAGATTGCTAAACCTAAAGTAACAGCAAGAAGCAGTGTCTAGAAATGGCTGTCAGATGTTCAGAAACTAGAAATAGACTATTTATTTTAAAATTTAATAAAAAAGTAAATGCTGGAGCAAGCTACCACATAATTCTCCATTTCCTGATACCTTTCCATCAACATTAGAGATACTTTTCTGAAAGAAGTTATTTTATTTTCTCTAGAATATCACCAGGACAGGCATTCAGGACACACTAGAGATGAGATTCAAGCATTTAATAATCTCTTGTATATAAATTCTGTGGACAGCTATGTTACAAGTATTTCGTTACTGAACTGCAATAACCTGCACTGTTCTTGTGATATTAATACCAGGGATGAACAGTATCAGTTTCATGCTATAAACCAAATTATTTAATTAAAAATCCATGCTCATATCCATGACTTTATTATATTAATATATCTCTAAAAATCCTGTATTTGGGGATTCATAAAGGAAGGTTTTTCAGTCTTTCTCCCTCCTCTAAAATAATAGTGCAAGGCTCTTACAGCATCCTGACATCAACATGGGACTTTCATGTTTTAACTTTCTGGCCACCACAATGTCACAAAGAATTCATGTTTAAAAGCTGAACCTGCAATATCTCAAATGCTTATTTTTCCCCCCAAGAGGAATGGCAGTAAAATAGCAACAATTATTTTAGGGTGCAATTTGAAATACAAATGACCAAAAATCCAATCACTCAGTGAAGACAATATAAAAACAGGGCTTAGTCCAAATCCAGACATGTAGACAAACAAGGAAACAAACAGAAGCTAAACTGGTAATGGAAAAGGCAGTCTGTTAATGAAATGCCAAATTATGGACAACTATTTGTGATTACTAAAGATAAACTGAAATCTTAGGTTAGCCTGGATCACAAAATAAAGTCCTGCTTGGAAAAACATCCCTGTACACAGCAGCAACACATGAAGATAGTCACACAGGGAACACTGCTCAAGGGAACCACTGCAGACACACAGAGAGACAAGCCTGATGAAGAGTCCTCAAGGAGAACTGTGGAAGAGGAGCATGTATCAAACCTAGTCACTAGTTGCAGGCTGACTTGCTAAGGAAATTAGGTTTATGCAATCAAACTGCCTGTCTCAGCTGCAGGGTTACTCTGTAATTCCCTATTAACAGTTGGAATTCTATTGGCCCAATCTAGCCAAACAGGATTGGAAAGAACATCAAGTGTCCAAAGTTCCCAACTCATCCTATCAATGTACCAGTGCCATGTAAAAGAGCAACTCAGACTTTAGACTCACTGGTGGCGCTCAAGGCAACATCACTTCAGTTACCTGTTCTCTGGCTGCAACCAGCTGGTCACTTTGTGCAGCACTTGCAACCACTCAGTACTGAGCACAGGGATTCATCCCCCCTAACTACAAGGAATCCTTAAGACCCATCTTACAGACATGGCTGCCTTTAAATTTGAGAGGCAAATTATACAGGCAGCTAATTACAGACTTTTCAAAAAAACTGCCTGTTACCCAAGGCAAGTCTCCTATCAAAGGAAACTCACCTCTGTTGATAAAGCATCTGCATGTAAAAAGCAAACTTATCAACTATTTCTTTTCATCTTTTATTTATGATATGAAAAAGCATGTGAGCAGTGACTAGGGATTTGTACACATCTAGTGGTTCTGTAATCATGAAAGCAGTACAACTCCTAAGTTGTAAAGACTTATATTATCTGGTCAAAGGTTCAAACCAGCAAGAATATTACTGCAAAGAACAAGGTCAAGGATCACACAAAGCACTCATTTGCTCTTACCTGTAGAGATACAATTACATCTTGAAAACATGAAAAAAATGCAAACATGTTCTGGTAAGAATCAATTAGCAAACAATATTTTAAAACCAAATTAAATAAAAAACCATAAGCAACAATCTAATATACTTTACATTTTCCCTTCAGAAACTCTTTATTTAAAGTGCAAGGGGCTGTAGATTTTCTTGCTGAAATACCACACTAGTTACTGAAAGTACCAGAGACAGCCTCACAGCCTGTATGTTTTAAAGATTATTACTGGCACTTTTGGTTGCTGATCTGCTCAAGAGGGCAATCCTCTTAAACACATAATCACAGAAAGCTTTGGGGTTTTCTTCTTTTAATATAGATGTTCACATAGTTTCCTAATCTTCTTACATAAACTATAGAATGGTTCATATACAATAGTCTATAATGTAAAAATGCACTACACCAAGGTATTTCATATTAATTTGGTAACAGCTGCTCTAGCAACAGTGCTACAACTCACTCATAAAAATACAAGTCTTTTTGTCAAATATTGTTAAAAGACAAAATATTTTCATGATACATGAAGCTCAAAGATAGATATACTTCAAAAGGGGCATTCTGAGAAATAAAGAAACAGCTGAAGGAAAATGAGCTTATATGTACTTATTCAAAACAACTACAATTCCAAGTAAATTCGACTGAATTGGAAATGATGTCTCAATGCAAACAAAACGAAAAATCAAAGCTTAGGGTCAGTGATGAAATTTCTAGCAAAACCAGGACATGTATACTACATAGCTGTACTATGGGCATATGAAAGCTGCTAAGTTTCTGAGAACTCCTCTACAGCTCCAGTAATAGTTTAGATGGATATTCAAAACTGTACTGGACCATGCAACACTGTCATCTTGTAATAAGCTTCAGATTGCTTTAGTGAATGTTTTATAAGCTAGTCATCTTTGTTCTTTTATAAAGCCAGTCAAGTTACCCATAACATGTTCAGTAGGTTTTAATGTCCTTGTAACAAAATTATTTTGAACGTTCACAAAACTTTATAACAAAATTTTTTTCTTGATAACCAAAACAACTTGTTTTATTTTATGGAATCAGAAAACTCTGCCACCTATGAACATGGCCAATTCTCAAAGGTATCCTTGCTCAGTAAAAGCTCTTCATAGACAGACAAGAATAGAGCTAAAGCAGCCCTTACAATATTACACTGCTGCCCCTTTTGACATATTCAGTGGAGCACGTGAAAAGCCTATGATGGCTACTAGAAAAGGTCACAGCAGAATGGACCTCTCTTGAATACTGGCTATGCACAGACTTTTCCTAGACAGGAGAGCAGTCACAGCTACTTGAGAATTCCAGGTGCCTGGCTCAGCTCTAGCACTGTGTCAGTCTCACAAGCTGAGAGTCAAGGCTAAAGCACTGTGAGCTGATAGTCACAACTGCCTAATTAAACAGAAATTGCAGATACAAAATAATTCCCTGACACCAACCAAGGCAACGGGATGAAGCTGCATTAGGGCAAGCTCAGAGGAAAGGAAAAGGTTTTTCACTGAGAGGGTGGTTACTCACTGGGACACATGGAAGTGATCATAGCACTAAGGCCATCAGAGTTCAAGGAGCAACTGGGCAGTGGTTTAGTTTTAGGTAATCCTGAGAGAAGCAGGGAGTCAGACTCAATGACCCTTATAGGTCTTTAAATTTGAAATATTCTACAATTCTCAATTTTCGTGTCTGTCACACCTAAGACATTATTCTTTCCAAGGTTTTTTTTGAGTTGATAAGATCTCAGCCTTCTCTTTTTTGTCTCAACCATATTTTTAAGTAATTTCTTATACACACTGATCTTTCAATGGACATCAGGATCAACACATTAACAGTCCAGAAGTCTTTTTAAGCACTGGTTTCCCTTCTATCAATACAAGAATCACTGGGTACTGAATCAGGAATGCCACTGGTCTACCCAAAATAGGTTCCCACCTGGAATACCTGCAAACCTTTACAATTCTAAAGGTTACAGATGAAAAGCACATGCCCTGGACAAGAAACTGTTGACCAGCAATGAAGTGTCCTGCAATGTGGACTTGTTACCAGAATGGTAATGGATCACAAAAACCCAAAAGACAAAAATTCATTTTGAAACAAGTGCTTATTGAAACATCCTTTTTTATACTCAAAATTCAAGGGCATTAAATAGCACTGCAGGATCTTTAACAGCCAGGTCATATTCTACAAATAAACACAGGCAAAATCAGCAATTCTGAATGGCTGAATGGTGTTCTTGAAGGGAGAGGATTTCCTCACCTGATTCACATGAAGTTTCAGCAGCCATTATCAGCAATTGTTGTAATAATCTTCCTGGTGGATTAGTTTGCCTTGGACTTTCACTGGAGGCTTTTCCTTCATAGCTTGTTATGCCTGAGGGAAAGATATCTTCATGAAGAGCATGATGTTTCACACATGCAAACTCCCCAGAGGTTGAAATCTGAGCAGTTTCTCTAAAACCATCATCTGTTTTATCTGGATTTAAAACACCTGCAATCAGTTTAGGTGTAAAAAGGAAGTGTTTTGCACTTCATGAGGAACATTAAGATGCATATTCTATTCTACAGAAATACACTGCTGAATTTTTATGGTCTCCATTTTAATGAATTTAGCCATATCACATCAGTCTATGCATTATACAGGCTGAAAGATTATGCAGATCATAGACTTCTCAAAAACTAATTCCTAACTCCACCAAAGTATTTCTTTAAAAAAATCTCAAACTAATTATTTCACACAGTAAGTCCAAGAAAAGTTGCAAAAAACGTAACTTCTCCAGATCCACAGGTAATACAACTTCTCTGCTCTGGTTTAAAGATGTCTTTCTCTGCAACCCAGCCCACAAAACAGCCCTTTCTGGCCACCCAATCCAATAAAAATCTCAAGTTTTTACTACCTACCATTACCAACGGTTTGATAATACAAGAATAAATCACCTATGGATCTTAACAGTATTATACAGCTAAGTTTAAATTACTAAAGTTCAAGTTTAAGTTACTAAGCCAAGTGCTTTTGAGAACACAAATATATTCTTCCATCAGCAAGTTTTGTTGGGGAAGGTTCTATCTAATCAAGATATCAAAGATATCGGTCCAACAAGAATTCTTCTGCATAAACTGATGCTGACTAGTATTAACTGCTTTTCTTTAATTGAAGGATGTCCCATATCAGCTGTTCATTATTTTGCAAGGAATAGGCCAGATGGGCCTATAATTACTCACATTGCTCTGCTGAGCCTTTTTAAGAACACAACATGAAAAGCTTTGTATAATACGCATTACATTTTAGATGTGAGGGGACACTGAAAAAAAACCTCATTTTTTAGAAAACATGAGTTTGTTGTACCTGTTAAATAATGTCCCTTACAGAGAATTGCAAAGCACTGCCAGCTGACTGTAACAAATATATTTATAAAATTTGTATTGCTCTCCAAGTTTTTGCAATTTGTTTTTTAACTAGAAAAAACAATTTAAAAAGATGGCCTAAAAATTTCTGTAGAAGCTTGATACTAACACCTTACTTGAAAGATTTCACAGTCACTTACTTGGTATAATCAAAAAGTAAACCATTAAACAAAATCTACCAACTTCTCTTTAGACTTACTGTAAAACTGCCTATTAACAAAGATCCTGCCCAAAAAAAATATCAGCAGGGAACTCAGGTCATGGAGTAACTGAATTTTCTTTTCTTGGTGTTTAAATTTTGTTTCAATTATGTTTTTCTAGACAGACACTCACAAAAGAAAACTCTTCTGAACTACAACTTTGCCAGTGTAAGTTATACTTTAAGAAAGGCAACAGTATCAGCTATAATTTCCTAATAATCTCAAAGATTATATTACTCATAACAGCACTTATTACATAGTTTATACTTTACCTGCCAAAGAGAAGCTGCAGTTCTTGGGCGTGTCTACCTCTGGTATAACACTAAGTTCATGCTGCTCCAAACCAAGACCTAACTTGACTTTTGTCACTGGTGGTTTGCAAGATCTCCGTTTCTGTTCTCTACAGAGAACTTTCTCAGGTTGTTCTGCAAAACAAAGTTTAGTATGTTGCAATAATATGTGTACCAACACAGACACACTTCAAATAACTTGGAGAGATGGGAGAAATGGAAGAGAACTCCAACTCAGCTGTAAAGCAATAAAAATTATAATGAAAAACAACACAACAGCCTTACCACTTTGCTCAACTGGGCCAATGCACCGTGAAATTGTTTCACTTCCATGAAATTTACTCCTGCCACAATTCTCTTGCTGGTAGTTTTCTGACACTTGGAAGAAGTCAGTTGTCTTAATCCTGACAGGCTTTTGTGCCTCTGTCATTTCTTCATTTGGGCAAATATGTCTCACCTGAGAAGGGAGGAAGCAGTTTTATATAAGATTATATTTATACTCATTTATCAAAAGAGCATTTTCTCTTGTGTGTATTCCATGCAGGACAACACTGAGCACATTGAGAAAGTAATTCAATTATGCAGGATACCAGACAGATCTGCTTAGCTCACAAAAACATTTGGACATGGAGGTATTTTACTGAGCTCTACAAACCTAATGTGCTAAAACACAATTAGTTAAATTTTCAAGGTCTTTGTGAGATTAGATCAGAGTACTCATCATTTTTAACAGGAAAAATTCCCAAAAAGTCTGCTTTTACTTTTTCAGCTCCTGAATTCAAGAATTTTAGCTGCTTGGAAACGGTGAAATCAAAAGACAGGAACTATAGGGAACGGTTATTCTTCTAAGATGGCTTCTGTTTAAAAAAAAACCAACAAAAACACAAGAAGAGACAAATGGAGGCTCTTTATAAGCTCAAAAATAAACTTGTATTTTTCTTCTGTTACTGAGAAACAAGCAAATTACAACTTGAGTCTGCAGCAGCCAAACCAATTTCATAGTGGATACACACAAAAAGACAAGCTTTAAAAATTATCTATTCAAGATGCTTATGATATCCTTTCAGGTATTACTTCTGTATTTTTAATACAGGGGCTGCTTAACACATAGAGGTGCATTTACAGATATGAAGACAACTCTACATACAAGGCATTTCAGACAACAATTTCAATAGGCATTATGTTCAGAGACCAAGCACAGACCTTCACAGTATTTCTGTTAGACTTAATAAAACTGTGCTCTTGGAGCTTTACAGAGGAAAAGCACTGATTAGAAATCACAAGTCCTAATTGAAATTTTCATTATGGGAAATCACCTAAAACTATTAACACTCCATGGGGGTACAACGTAGCATTGACTTGTAGGTTTGATCACCTACTGATGATTACCCATGCAAAGTGTTCCTAAAGCTTACCTGCTTGTTTAGAAGTTGTTTCAAAGCCTCTTGCTGTCTCTGCATCTGTTCCTTCAATTTATCTTGCTTCTGTAAAAGTAGTTTTTCTTGTATTCTCTGTTTAGAAAGAAGAGCTTCTCTTTGTGCATCTAGCTGCTCTTGCAATTCTTTCAAATGCTTTTGCTGAGCTTGGATGCTTTCTGATGAGGCCAACACTCTGTCCCTTAAGTTCAGTATACCAGAATAATTTAATGAAGATACATCTCCTGCTTTTGACATCAAGAATTCTTCAACACCCTGGGTTTTAGATTCTTCATGCACTAGAATTGTGGGTTCAGAAAGACTGAGAGGTTGATCAGGGCTTGTTTTGCTGCTGCTCTCTACAGATCCCTGCTGGTAGGCTAAAGGATCAGCCAAGGCTGATCTCTTTGTGGCTGGCATGATGGATGTCTTAAATGGATGCTCTTCTCCAGCTTCTGTCTTGTTTCGATAGTCAGACATCTTCTGAGGTAACTCTTTAGAGTGCACTGTTTCTGAAGACTCAGAGGAACTTTCTGCAGGCAACACAAATCTGAAGTGCTGTTGGTGTGCTTCTGGTTGTGTTCTTACTGCAGTCACTTCTTTCCTGACTGACCCTGATGGTAAATGGGACTGGAACGGTTCTCTGATGTGATTACTGGCAGTTTCAAATATTCCCACTTGTTCCTGTGAAGCACAGTCACAGGTCAAGTGAAACCCTCCAGGCTTCAATTCTGATGCTTCTGAAAACTGCACTGATTTTCCAGGACAAATATTATGCACTTGCCCTTGCTGCTTCTGTGAAGATGGTTTTTCCAATATACCCAAGGTTCCTGAAAACACAGGTAATGACTGCACATACTCTTGGGCGTGAACTTGTTCCGATGCCTGGTACTGCGCTGGCTGCACTCCTTGTGTCTGCAGGGGTGGCTCTGAGACCGGCTCTAAATCAATGGGCTTTGTTTCCCTGGTGCTCAGAGGTGTTTCAGAAGCACACAGGTACCTTTGCCTCAGTGTATTCTGATACTCCTGTAGATTCTTTCTAACTTCTTCAATGGTTTGTTTGTGCAGCCTGAACAGAAGGAAAAGATGAATCTTTTCAAAGCAGTGCAAAACGAAACAGCAATTTCAATAATCAAGGCCATTCAAATTACTTTGAACAGACATTTAATAAAGACGCTTTACATTCCATAAAGACACTTACCTTTTTTGCTGCAGAAGGCGTTGTTGAAAATTATGTATCATCTGTCTATGACTGTCTTCTCCTGGACTCCTGGCTTCTGATGTATTTCCAGTCTAATCAAAATAAAATAATTTTACTTGTACATATGCAACTAACTCACAGAAAACTATTATGGCATCAGCCTTAAGCTGTATGCTCTTGCATCTAAGTTTACAGAAGCTGCTGGGTACCACCATGTTTGAAGTCTGTGAGATTTCAGCCTGAGGCAATGAAGCTAAAGGAGTTTCTAGAACAGATGGCCCACAGCTACAGCCTCTCTCTGCACACACCATCAAAGTCAATGGTGCTTACAGCAGCTCAGCCTAAAGAGGTAAATATACCCTGCAAACTCAGGGAGCAATGAGCCAGTGGAGCTGCATTTCCAAGGCAATCAGGCTCACAACAGTACTGGTTGTGCAAGTGAAGCAAGATTTTATACATAAAAAAATTACTTTCCTTCAACATCCTCCATAAATTTCTCTTCTTTAAGCAGCTGTTTGAGATTTAAACAAAGACAGAGGTAGATTTTTCTTTTTCCTCCCACCACGATTTTTTTTACCTTTCTGAAAAAGGTTGTGTCTATATGTACAATCATTATGTGACTATAACCAGATTTTACCAACAGGTATTATTATCAAGGCTGCCCCCTGAACTACAGAGAGACAATACAACAGCAAAAGTGACAATCACAAAATCACAGAATATCTGAGTTGAAAGGGACCCACAACGTCATCAAAGTCCAGTTCCTGGTCCTGCACAGGACCATCCCCAAGAGTCACAGCATCTATCTGAGAGCACTGTCCAAACTCTTTTGAACTCAAGAGAGGCTTGGTGCTGTGACCACTTCTCTGGGAGCTGGTCCTGTGCCCAACCATCTTTTGGTTAAAAACCTTCTACCACAGAATCTAACCTAAACCTCCTCTGACACATATTCATGCCACTCCTTCAGGTCCAGGGATACCATGTGAAATAGAAGCTTGTACACTAGAAAAAGAAGCTTTAATACGTACAAATTTCTAACTCACAGCCTAAAAAATAAAAATTGTCTTAATTGATATAGTTCAAAATTGGTAAATGGCATTCTTTATTTTTATAATAATAGTAAATGAAAACCCACACACAATTTTCTGTTATTATTCACCTCATGTTCCATTTGGTTCTGCTGGTCTGTGGAATGGAGACTGTGGCTTTGCACCAGCTGACTTTGCTCTTCCTCTTCCTTTTTTTTCTTAGCCTGCTCCAAACAGGTTTGCATTTGGATCTTCAGATAATCAGCCTCCAAAAGAGCTTTCTCTTCCTCAATTTTTTTAATCAAGGCCAGCTGCTCCTGTTTCTGTTTCTCTATTTCCTCATTCTATCAAAAGAAAAATGAGGGGGAATCTCTAGAACCAAATGACAAAGAAACCAGACTGCTCACACACAACACCACACACAATCTTTTGTTCCAAATTACAGAAGAAATTCTATTGCTGGTGACAGGTATTACCAAGTTGTAACAGGACCTTTAAAAGTAGTTTCAAAGTCTACAGGAATAACTTTGTTTTACCGGCTCAATATTTCTAACAATCCCTGAGTCCATTTATTATTGCATTATTATCTGTTCTCAAATTAATAAAATGGATAAAATCAGAATTAATTCAAGATGTTATCATCTTCCAAAGACTGCAAAAGAAGTCATTTTCTTAAACCTACTTGAAAAATCTATTTTGCATTTTATTCAGTTTTTCATCAGAGTTCAACACATCTAAACATTAATTCAAGCTTTACAAAAGCTTCTGAAATAGCTAATGTATAACCACTTTGAGAGCACTCCATAAACCTCTGAAGTACTCTGTTTATTTTTATTCTCTTTCCATGTACCTATCAGCTACAATTCACTTGGATCCACACCTAGTGACAGTATATGTGCTTTTAGAAGGGAAGCAAAGAAAAATTTCAAAGCACTGGCAAAGATGAAGTGGACAACAGCCTTTAATAACAGTCTGAAATGGGATGTCAGGAAAAGCAACCTGAGAAAATGAAGGTTAAAAAAAGCAGCCACACTTTCACAAAGGATCTGTTACTTCTTGTTTTTTTTTAAATATTACTATTTTGTCAAAATTTGTTTCCTTGATTTCTGAACTTAAACTCTACAACTGAAGGCTGCACGTAGACCCAAAATTCTGCTTTTTTCCAACAGTTTCTTTTAAACCTACCACATAACAGCTGGTATGTCTCTAGGGATACAACAAAAATTAAAATACAGTGAAACACAATACACAATAGATATAATTAAACAATGAATAAAGGAATTATTTTCTACATGTAATAAATATGGCATTGCCAGACACACAAAAAGCTTCCTGCATTTGCTTCCTAGATAACAAAAAAAAAAAAATACTCAAGGTTTGCATGCTCTTCCTGTCACTCTAAACACAATCTCACAGACTTTCCTACATTATTACACAGCGTAAATAAAGTTTTCAGAGTTATGTACTGCTGACTATACCCTTCCTTTATAAAACAAAGATACTAATGTACAAATGTCATTTTCATTTAACCATGACTATCCTTGCCTACAGCACCTGTTAGATTTGAAGAAACTGAGGGTTTCTACTCTATTCTAAATTCCAGCTACAGCTCCATCATTTTTGAGAAGTATAGAAAATGTTACAGTAAAAGTTCAAATGTTAAGAGTGCCTATAGCTGCTGTATAACCTGAAATGTTTTAAAATCTCCTGTAAATCGTTTTTTTACACCACAACTGAGGTAAGAATAAATACAAACACACTTACCCACTTCTGTTTCTCCTCTTCCATTCTGATTTTAGCTGCCTCTTCCATTCTGATTTTAGCTGCTTGTTCTTGAGGATGGATTGGAACTGACTTTTCATCTCCAACTGTATTTTCCAACATTTTCATAGCGTCTAAAATAGACATGTTATTTAGCTGTAATTGCAGTCAGAATAAGCCTTGGATCTTCTTTACATCTTGCTTTACAGTTTCCCAACATCTCTCAACAAAATGCATAAGCTGCTCTTGAAAGGTTCTATATCCTACTACTCTGCCTGTCTCCATAAGCTGGAAAATCAGGTTTTTTATATTATTTAAGTCTTTAATAGCCCTTTATTGTGTGTCTTTCTTGAATACCAGTAATGTCCCAGCTTCAATGGGACTGAAAATTATTTCTAATATTACCTAGGAGGCCAAGAGCAAGACCATCCTGAAGAATCAAAAGCCACACATTAACCTCTTGGAACAAAGAGGGTCTAAAACTGGCAGTACTGGGCAATCTAACATTTGGCTATTGCACAAAAAGCAAGTCTCAATCCTGTACTCTTAGCTTCAAATAGCAGCACATTTTCCCCAAGGCATGGTTTCCCTCATGCTGCACTATCCAAACCCCAGGTATTATGCTGGCATAGTCATGTACATGATGGAACTAAATCACTTTATCTTGTTTAAAAAAACCAAGCACCCTATGGAAACAAATTACCCAAAACCACGTGCCACAATCTGATCACTTGAAAACTTCAAAACTCCCACTCATACAAGATCACGAATTCAGCATTAGTCCAACCAGAAGGGCACCAAGGACAGACATAGGAAGTAACCCCAAGATGATCTGGCTATCAAACAAACTGCAGTGTCCAACTGCTATAAATTTCAATTTAACAAAAAGGTTTTTTGGAATGGTGCCTAAAAGCAGAAAAAAACTCCACTCATCAGCTTATGCTTGTCTTAGGCATTTATAGCTGTCAATCTCCAAAGAAAGCAGCTTTGCAGTTCAACAGGTACAGAACTTCAATGCTGACTCCTGCACTGAGAATTCTATCCCTGGAGGCAAACACCTATTAAAGTACAGCAACACCAACTGTGACAACAATTTGAGTGAGATTTAAAAGAGAGAAAGGTATTTTGGACATCTGTTCTCTTCAAGATCTTAATGGACAAGTTGGATATAAGAGCAAAAAATCTTTCCTATTTGTGGTTTCAACAAATCCTCAGTGCCTTGTAGGCACAGACAGGAAACTGTACTTCATTCAATGTGACAAAACATTTAACACTGAAAGTTCATGAAACAATTTTGTCACAGTTACTGTCACAGTCCCCCCATAAGTCTTTTTGCTCCTACACAACAAACTTTGCCACAGGTATGTACCTTTGGCTTCACACACTGTATTTTTCTGCTGCTCCTTGTTAAGTTCTAAATTGCATAATGGTCTCCTTTCACCAGCAATTGTACCTGATTCAATAGTTTCAAATTCACTTTGACTCTCTTTCTCATTTTTTGATGTCCACTCATCTTTTTGGCTTCTAATTTTGTTCAACAATTTCTTTAAGGCAAGTTTTGATCGAGGTTGGCAAGTTTTTCCTTCTTCATGCCCTATAAAGAATAGAAACTGTTAAGTTTTGGGTAATGAATATCTTTGTATCATAAAAAAACCCTCTCTTTTTTTTATTGCTTACAGAGTTGGACAAATAGCTTAGGTGTATTTTTAAAATCTTAGCAAAATTTTCTCTTACCTGCAAGAGAAAAGCAGTAACTTGTCTCTGCAAGCTATGAAAGAAGGACTAAGCTGGATGCAGTGTTTTACAGTCAATCTGTAGCAGAAATATGCAGTACCATCCTCACACCTGCCCACTGCTTTCTATCAGCACTGACAACACATTGCACCGCAGACCAAACACCAAACACCAGACTGTGGGACCCAAGGGATGCAGAAGTGCTGGGCCAAGAAGCTCATGGAGACTTCTGGCTCACATCACATGACCCTGGACATGCCACAGGCAGACAGGACACACTCGCGCATCCATTCCAGCCTACTCACAATATGCAGCAGCTCAACCACAAACCTGAACATAAAAGACACATGATAAGCAGACTATAAAGCTTCAGCTTTGAAATCTCTTGAAATCTTAAGTTCACACATCAGCATCAATCCATAATTTACACTAAGTTCACAGGAATAATTATGGCTACTAACAGTATAGTTCTTACAACTGAAAATTATTCTCAGCATACTAATGAACTGAAGCATACCAGAAAAAGAAGTCACATTTTCATTTTTAAATTCATAATCATTAGGGTATTATCCTCTATGCTAAACATAAACCAAATTACACTGAATTATTTTATGCACATTAAGAAGTTTTACTACTTAAGACATTTTACTTATTACTGAAATTTATTTGATATACTAATCTTTTCTAACATAAAATGAAAAGGTTTAATTTAAATATGCAGTTTAGAAGTTTTACTTTCTGGCTCATTAGGGACCTCCTCTTCTACCACATGTCCTGACTCCTGCTGAGTACCACAAGCAGATTCATGCTCCAAGGAGATATCAAGATCATTATCTCGAGCTCTTTCAGAAGGGGCTGGCAAAGGTTGTGGCTCAAACTGCAGAATCAGGTCTTCTTTCATGTCTAATTAAAAGAGCACAATGAAATAAAATGACCATTTGGAATACAAATCAAACAACACTGCAAGACTACACTCACACACAAATCCCCAGGAAATTCAAGTATCAATAGGTTATTTCACAACAGATTTAATCCAGCTTTTTTATCCCCCACCAAAACACAAGACTCAAAACTATTTAGATCAACAGTCATCTATTCATTCAGAACCTCCACAGCAGTTTCCACTAGAATATGCTATGTTTTTCAAAATGAAAGTTGATGGGATGGAAAGGCCCAGCTTTACACCAAAAGCAGCTCACAAGAAAAATTACGCATGGTCCCAAATAACTTCACTGGGGAAAAGACACACCCTGACCTGGCTGTTCACAAGGCTGCCACAGGAGAGTGATCGCACAGTCCAGGTGTGAAACCCCAGAGGACTGCACAACAGCAATTCCCCTATGATCACCTTACTGACTCAGAGGGTTACTGCCTACAAGGGATGTGGGACACAGGGGAAGATCACTTTGAAATTTTATGCTTGTTACATGTACTTAGGGGAGGAACCCAAGGCAGGGAAAGGATCAAGTTAGTCAGGGGCAGAACAACTATGAAATAAAAGTGTAAAAATAGTGAAATAAAATGAGACAGTCCACTTGTCTGGCCATGCATTGTACCTGACAGTCTGCTCTGTTTTCTCGCTAAATTCCACTTGTAGCTGTTTGCCTACGTGAGGAACACTGTGTTTTGTATGCATATGTATACAGATATGCAAGGGCCAGCAACTGGAACAGGGACCAGAAGTCACAGGTGCACCTGTGTCTAGAGCACTGCTAACTGCAGAGGCCATAATGAGTGCATTTAGGTGGCTGTGAGTATCAGCATGCAATGGCTAGCAAATCACAAGCCAGACGAGCTAGCAAGAATGGTAAGAGGCTTAGGAGTCATGCATCAGGCAGCTGTAAGACTGAGCTGGGTACTGCAGAGACCAGGGAACCTACAAGCTGTCTAGCAGAGGGATCAGGAGATCCAAGCATTCAAGTCAGCTACAGAGGACAGAAAAGGATCCTGAGAAACCTGCCAGCACATGTGTGTGCATGTCCAAGACTACAAGAGGATCCAGGGTCAGCTACTGGGTGGATGAGTATATAAGGTCAGTTCCCACAGGAATCCATAGGATGTGCATGTCTGTGCATATGCTCACATGCCCAGCTGGGTCTGTGCAGTAACAACTGGACTGGAGCAGCAGATCTTGGGGGCTCACATGCCCAGCAGCCAGAACTGGGAAGACTAAGGATCAAGGGCCAGCTGCCAGGTAAGAGCAAGTGTCTAAAGCTATTCACCAAGTGAGCCATAGCACATACTTGAGCACATGTTCATTTGAGTCCATACATAAGTATGAGAGGTAACTCTAAGGCTCCACACTCCAGCATGAATCACTGGACACTAGACTGGCTGTATAAGACCTGAGGAGGATCTGTAGTGTAGCAGACAGGCACCTGGGATACAGGGGACAACTCCCGGATAGACTGAGTGTCTAAGACCAACTGCTGGAGGCATCTACACCATATTAAAGACATACATCCCACAAAAGGCCTTCATGTTGATCAGAGCTGTAAACAGAAGGAGGCCATTTGTGCTGTTTGTACTTAATGTGAGTGCAGTGTTTCTCCTGCTGGCCTGCACAGCCAGATGTATGGATGTGCCCTGGCAGGCTGTTTGTGTGCGTGCCAACTATGAATACACACACAGCCTCGCTACCAGCTGCACCTGGGAAGAGGCAGCTGCAGCAACCTCTCCTTAACTGGGTACCAAGTCCAGCAACCTCCAACAAAGAACTTACTCCTGTCTTCACTGCACATTTCTTCAAATGCAGACTCCAGTTCTCTCTGCCATTCTTCTTTTGTTTCCATGCGTTTGCATGGTGGCACTGAAAGCTGAGGTGGCATCTGTGCGACAACTTGTCTCCTGCGCATCCGATCCTGAGCGTGCATTTGCTCCAGCTCTTCCAGGAATCTTTCCCTGTCCTTCAAGAATAAAGAAGGGATAACATAAACCTTCAATGTTCACATTCAGACAGCCACATATCAAGACTGACAGAAAATGCTTCCATTTGGTTACCTTGATGTTTGGTTAATGTTCAAAGTTAGTGTTACTCTAGGGAGAAAGTGCTTCCTCAGGAGAAGACTGTATCAGCCCTTTGGACACAGGAGTTATCAATACTACCTACAAGTTCTGATGTTAAATAAAAGATCAGACTCCACACCTATAGGCCAACTTCCCTCAAGATAATAAAACTTCCTGTTTTATAAGGTAAATAAGTATTTCTTTCTCCAAGTGACTTTTGCTAATATATAATTCAGCAGCTGCTACTTTTGAAGATGCAAACTAACTACTCTTTGGCACACTGAGTATATGTGAGAGCTATTAAAAAAAAAAAAAAAGTTTGTTGGGATTTTTTTTTTCTGTTAATTTCAGGAGCACCAGAAATATTTCCAGAAATCCTCATTTTAGTTTGGTTACTCATTCAGGGCCAATCATATGCCAGCCAATAAAAAGCAAGTTTTTTATTTTCTAGCCAACAAATATACATGTGAAGCTATCAGACCACAAAAATTTTTGAGTGTAGATCTCAGTACAAAGACTTTTCTCAGTAGTTTACTTTTTATTTCTTAAAGGAAACTATTTCACCATTTCCAGACTTGCACACTAACAGAGTATCAGTCTTTAAGTAAAAACTTAGAAGGATTTTCAAAAAATAAAAAAAAACTTACTACCTCCTTAGTAATAATTTTTTCCCCTGAAGCACCAAATCACCAACTCCAACTAAAGTTAATGTGGAAAAGCAGAACTCATTACCTATTAAAAAAGTTTTGCTTGACTATTACCTTTTGGTTAATAGCTGGTCAAATTAAGAGGATGATCTTTCATTCTCAATCCTTCTAGATGCCAGAGTAAGCAAACAGACTTTTTTTTTTTTTTTTTTTTGCAAAGGCATTCTGCAAACTTTATTTAGTCCATGAATTTCCCTCCTGTAAGTGTAATTCCTTTATTAATCACTTACCTACAACTTACTTAACAGTGGTTGTTCTGACATTAAAAACAGGCATAACTGCTTTGCCTACCTTGGCCAACTGGATCTTCTTCAAGGCATGACTTCCTCTAACATGTGCCTTTTCAAGCTGCTTTCTTCTTTCCCTCTCTGCCTCCCTGTGCAGTTCCTCCAAACGTCTCCCTTCTTCTTCAGCAGCTAAATGAGCATCTGGCTGGCAATCAATCAGTAGTTTAGTCCACAAAGTTGTGTGATAGTTTAAAGCATACATAACAATAAATAAATGAATAATTCTGCAGCAAAAGCACTTTAAAAAGACATACAATGCCATATGAACATCCTTGAACGTTTATCTTGCAAGCAGGATGAAAATAATTTTCCATCTTTGGAAAAAAATTTCATTGTTACATATTTTTTAAGTTTAGGTGACAAAGTGTTCCAGTTTCAAGCTGTACCAGAGACAATAATTTATATTATTTGTTATCACAGAGTGGTTATTTTTTCTACAATACAAGGTAAAATGAATGATATGGTCAAAATTACAGATTGGGAACTTCTATCCTCATGGTTTTGTTTTAAACAAGGGGAAAAAAATCTCTGTTGTATCTTCCATCTCACTTGGGAAACCAGAAACAATCTGCAACTTTCAAGGAAGAAAAATCTTACTAACATAAAAATATACTTAGCAAAAAAAAGGTAATTCCAAATAAGTAAGCCAAATGCAAGGCAAGTCTGGGAGTACATTGCTAAAAAGAGAGGAAGAGAGAAAAGCAGGGCAACTGCAGCTATCAATTCAGCATGAGCCACAAGTCTTCCAGTTTGGGTGTTTGAACATTATACCAGTCTTGTGATCTCACCTTCCAGTAAAAGCCTGTTCACAAGGGACTGCCAGGTGCGATCCCCTAAGTGACTGAGCATGTAACAGGCTTTACAAGGCTGCCCATCTGAGATTCTCTTTAGTAAGCAGTGTAAGCTGCTTTATACAAGTTTGTATCTTTAAACAGCTCCTAGAAAATCCATCAACTGATACCCAGACAATGAATTCAATGTAAAGAAACACATATGTAAGACTGTAGCACAAACAGTCGGAGTTAGTCACCTGCTCTCCGTCCACTTCTCTGTCCACCAAAGCTTCAGCAATATGGTAACGTGTAACAGAAAAGTTGCCAGCACCACAGGGCTTCATGGCAAGGATCTTCTTCAGTTCAAAACTCTAGGAAGAAAGGTACAACTACAGCTGTATCACAGAACAGTATCTCCATCCCAGCAACTAACAGAAGTGATCTGCATAGCTAAATTATTATTAAAAGAAACCCACCCCACCAAATTCTGTCCTGAAAATAGTGTTTAAAACCTTATATACATGTAATAATTAATAAACCACATCAGCACAAGGCAGATCCAGAGGGCTTTAATAATGGAGAGCATCTTGGGCAAACCCCTGCACAGAAATTGATGCTCATCAGTGTCACGTTTCAAAAGCACTAATTTAAAAGCACTTGAGTTTAATGCATTAATACAAATCCCACTTACAACAGCTGTCACATTCACCTCAGAGCAGGGCAGCCACAGACCCACAAAATAATTATACCCAACAGCAAAGCAACACTTGTCATTTACAGACTTGCTTTAGGAAACTCAGAGCCATTATGTCCAATTTTAGTTGACCAGAGAAAAGAGCATTTTCTGTAACTTCACTGAAAAGTGTCTATTCATAGAATGCTAAGTTGCTGTGGGGTTTTTTCAACTCTTTTCTGGAAATTTGAACAATAAGGCACCAGACCCTCCCTCTTCTTTGGTTTAGCCTCATGTTCTCACTAGCAAAGCAGCCAGGTTAGGTTACTCAATATCCTGTAGGACCCCTCTTTGTACTTAACATCTCCTCCACCAATTTTCTCTCAGCCTCCTCTTCCCTCAACCTTCTCCTAAAAGCTGCTCTTATCCACATTAACTAAACTGGAAAGATTCACAGCTTGAGTGCTCTAAAACTAACATGGCCATAAAGAAATGCACACACACAAAGAACAGCTTTAAGTCTCAGGAATACCTTAAACTTATCTCATGCAATGAGGCATACAAAATTTCAGGAATGACTATTACTTTTTTATGAAGACTGTAGAAAGTGAAGTCTTTAAAAGAAAATCAGAGAATCACAGAATCATTTATATCAGAAAAAACCTTCAAGTCCAGCCATTAACTCAGCACTGCCACGTCCAAATCATGTTCCTGAGTGCCCCAACTCACATCCTTTAGATATCTCCAGGAATGGTAACTCCATCACTCCCCCAAGCAGTCAGTTCCAGTGCTTGACAAGACAGTGAAGAATTTTTTCCTAATATCCAGTCTAAACTTCCCCTGGTGCAACTTGAGGCTATTTCCTCCTGTCCTATGACTTGTTACCGGGGTGAAGAGACCAACCCCCACCTGGTTACAATCTCCTTTCAGGCACTTGTGGAGAGTGACAAGGTTCCCCCTGAGCCTCCCTTTCTCCAGGCTCAACACCCCCAACTCCCTCAGCCATTCCCCATCAGCTTTGTGCTCCAGACCCTTCCCCAGCTCCGTTGCCCTTCTCTGGACACGCTCCAGCCCCCTCTTGTCATAAGGGACTCAAAACCAGTAAAACTACTTTTAGCCTTACCAACAGAACTTCAGTAATTTATTTTATGGTCCTTAAACAATGTGCTGAATTTCTTAATCAATAAAAATCATAGTAATTGTAACAGATCAACGTTTGCAGATAATGATTATAGCTATAAAAACAGGCAAATCCCAAACCTAAACCTCATCAGCCAGATTACCAGTGCTTGCCCTGTACTGGGTTACTTTCAGAATGTACAATTAAACATCTCTTCTGAATTATTTAAAAAAAACTAAAATTAACAACCAATAAAAATTATTAATTACATGTAATCAATCAAATCTCCAGAATTTTCAAAAGCTGTGAAGATGTGAGAATTATATTGGAGGCTGCAATTTTTCAATTAGTGTCAAATGCAATTTAGGCTGAAAAAAATACCATACTTCTATCCTGGTTTTGTAGTTACTCCCTCCTGGTTTTTTTGTTTCCTTCAAAAAAGTAAATAATTCTATACTAAAATATGGCAAAACTGGAGCAGCAAAGTATCATGAAATGGGCCAAAAAATAAAAAAAAACTCATGACCCCATCTCTACAAATGCTATGAATACTCAAGCAGAGTATAGTAATACTTTTTAGGTTTTATTTCCATTCCATAAAATCCAATAGATCATGTAAGAAAAAATAAGTTTCCAAGAACTCTGAAACATTTTTCAATAAAATGGTCTTTACAGTTTAACTACAATTAAGTAACTTTTCATTTGGTCTAACTAAACATGGCCTCAACTTCTAAAATCCGTAATTCTGAGAACCAAAATGGGTTATGATAGAGTAAAACTACTTCTTTTCTACCTGGGTAAAATCACAATAATAAGAGTATCTTTAGAGAATGCTTCTTATATCCTAAATAATCATGCCATGAACAACAATACCCTAGAGCTCCTTTTTATGAAATTATAGTCAATTGTTATTGCAACAGAGCATCAGATTATGATTATAGTTGCATTTAATAAGCTCCTTATGCAAACATTCAAAAAAACAAGCAGACTTACTCAGATGACCCTGTAATTTGCTGTAATCCTAACATTTTAAATTCAGTGCCTTTTGAGTAACAAACACATTTGCAAGACAAAGCCCTAGACTTACCTTCCCCCAAATGACAGTCAATATATTTTGTTTTCTCTCTCTTGAAGCAGAAACGGAAATAAAAATCTCTCAATCTTTTAATTACTTAACATTTTCCCCCATGAAGTACATGGCACCCAACAACTCTTTGAAGAAAATAACTTTATTTTTAGCCCTGTGCCCTCCCAGCCAAAGGTCTACAACAAAAGGATTAAAATCCACACAGATACAAAAACTAGAAACAGGCTTAAAGTCAGATAGTCTTTAAATGGAACAAACTGACACGCTGTGCTATACTGAAACAGAGCAATCTCTTTTCTTCAACCAAAACTCAACATGTCTGCAAAATTACTGATTCAATCTGCCATTATCACAACACAAACTTCATAACAGAAACAAAACCCACATACTGTAGAAAATCCAGACGTTTGGAAACTCCACTAAAACAACTTACAAATCACATTTGTTAAAAACGCAAGTAAAGGACATCTGCTAATGGATGGAAATGCATTAATTTATGGAAAGGAACAATATAAATAGAGAACTGACTCAGACATAATATCCAACACAACTGAGTTTCACCAAAACCTGGAGAAATCTGAAACAAAGCCTTCTTGCTTTCCCTGCTGACAAAACACTAAAGAATGAGGAGAAAATTCTGTGTTTATAAAATGGGAAGGAAGATGGATTATTGATGTTGCTGGATAAAAGTATTAAATAAAAGTGTCACATATTAAGTACTGTGTCATTTTAGCTGTTATGGAGGTTAACTGCAGTGACTATCTACGGGGAAGTGTTAAATAAAATGCGACATAAGACCCACTCTAAACTGCAAAAGTTACTACAAAGCAACGCCACAGCATCTCATTGCTTTCTCAGGAATGCCAAACTGAGCAACAGAAGCACCTGAAACCCAGCAAATAAAGAGTAAAGTTTGGACTGATATAGACTTCACCTGCTCTACACCAGACACACCAGGAACACACCCTGTGGCACAACATGGATGGCAACAGCAGTGTGAAAGGGTGTGTGAATTTACCTGAACTGTACCACACAGGACCTTATTCCAGATGTACTGAATTTCAATACAGCACACACTTCACCAGAAATAACCCCAAACTTTACCACTCCCTTACAACCCTTGTTTTAATCTTCACTCATATCCAGTTTATACAACACGAAAACCTTTGGGCAACCAATGAAAAGATCTAGAGAGAAACCTGTACTAATGAAAGGTCATGGGTACTCCTTCTAATCATTCTTAAAACTGGGAGAGTCAAACCTTACCCAGTTTTTCCAGATACAACACCAAATTCTTATCATCCTGCTCTCTAACCTGTACATAATGTGCAGGGATGCAGCTGGGAAAAGTTTTGAAAGCTCCACTGGCTCTGAGAGGAGCTAGTATACCTCAACCCTTTATTTTATAGTCAGTAGTTTGAATATCCCTGAACCCAAAGGTCTAAAGGGGTACAACACCCCACAAGGCAATTTAAACTCTGCATTCATGAAGTTCTGTTAGTTAACTCCAAAGTAAAAATGCATGTAGTGTTCTTTCTGCAGCTGAGAGCTGCAATCCTACAGCCAATTCTACACCTATGCACCAGCTCTATGAAACCAAAGCAGCATAAATGGGGTACAAAGCCACACCTCAAAAGGCTGCAGCCTCCCAACAGAACTGGGTGATGGTTTTCTATGAAAATTAAAGAGCTTCCTCTTTATTTAGTACTCCCTACAAGAAAAAGAAATTGAAGGGAAAAGATAACCCCAACAAAGCTGCCCCACAGCTAAAAAGAGAGAATTATTAAAGAACTAAACAAATTGCTAACTGCATCAGTATGACAGCAGGCTGAGAAGGCATGTAATGTACATGCTGAGAGATCATTGTAAAGTCTCATATCACTGGGACTACTAAATGAAAATGAGATATGATGAAATTTTAAAAAGACAGATAAACTTCAAAAATAAGAGTCTGATTACAAGAAATAAAATTCACATATAATAAGAGATCAGTAAAGTGCCCAAGCTTAGTAGCAAGAAATCTGCTAATATCTAATTAAATCATTCTTCTGGTTTTTGCTGAACCACTCTCCTTATATATGCAAATACTTATATACAGTGCCCCTGAAATTGTGATCATTGTTGTTTAACAGATACATACCTCAAATGGACGAGGTGGAGGAGGTGGCAGGCTTGCAACTTTGGCTGCTCTTTGTCTTTCCACTTCCAGAGCATGTTTACGTGCATCTGCTCGTCTTGGGGGACAGAAACAAAACAAACCACGAAAGAGGAGACAAAATTATTCAAGCAACAGTGACAGACCAGTGCAAAATAAAAGGTAAACCTGAAATCAGATTCATAAGTACCTGCACTGAATGGTTGGGCCACAGGGATGGGGAAGCATATTAAAAGGACAACAGAAGTTGGGCTGGAAGGCAGCATTAAAAATTACCTTCTTCAAGTTATGCAAAAACATTCATATATACAAGCATCCCAACAGCAATGTAAAATCTCTGCTTTTGACCCAAGTTTCCAGAAAGCATTGTGCACTTCAACACACTTTAATTGCTTGAGTGTAGATACAGTTAACTACTTAATTTACAGGTCTTAGCTCTACTCAAGTACAAAACAACTATGCCCAAGAGGACACAGACCATACCAGCTCAAGTTTGGTCCAATCTGCTTAATTAAAAAAAAAAAAACCCTAAGGAAGAAGACCATGACAAATGTACTAGATCCTTTTTACAGGTGGTTAACTCTCCATCAGGAACTGGCCTGACAACATTTCATTTCATATGTCATTGAATTCCTGGAGAATCCATAAGGCCAGATTGAATATCTGACATTCTTGTCTTGGTTTCAAAGATACAGTTTTTATCAAAAGCCACAAGCTTTGTCCATGAGCATTAATTATCTAATCCATAACATTTCAAGACTGAAAAAGCTCCAAGCAAGAAGCATCAACATTTTTGCCTTTCACCTTGTGACACTGTAAAGTTCATTCTTAATAAAACAAAATAACTATTGCATACCTGGCTTGTTCACGAAGTAATTTTTCTTTTTGGTGCTTCTGCTCTATCAGAGCTTTTCTATGTCTCGTCTCTGCTCTTTGTTTCCTTTCTTCTGCTTGCTTTGCCAGAGCTTCTAAGTCAGGTTCCTTAACGTTAAAATATTGTGATCACTTAATACAGAATTTTACTCACATCTCATACTATTAGTATGATATTTCAAATTAGATACTGCTGGTGAGAAACACAACCTCAAAACTACCTTCTACTCTATTAAGGTTAAAATACTCTAATAACTTTCCTTCTCTGCCATCTTTATTTTCTTCTCTGCCAAAAACAGCAGCGAACCTGCCACATCCCTCTGCCAATTTAACCAAATATTGAGGTAGAAATCCTAGCTTCTTCTAGATCAGTTTGATGAAAAAGATAACTAAAAACAGTTATTTAAACAGCCTGTAGCAAATGCAGCCTAAATTATGTAGAAGAAGCATGTTACTTTACTACCCTTCAGTCATCAACAGAGACATTTATTATTAGTTCTCTGTTCCTGCAACACTGATTCCACAGTTTTTTGCTAACTCACCCATCCTAGCATTGGAAAGGACTTTATAAAGAAAAGACATGGATAAATGGAAAAGCATAATTCTATTTTACTTGGCTTTAAAGATCCTGACTAATTCAGGAAGTAAGCTACTTTGTAAAATCCATGTAAGAAGTCTTCGGCTGATTTCTGTAAACCTGATTCAGAGTCAAACCTACAGAAAAATTCTACCCAGCAATCTCAATGATCTCTCAAGCAGAGCCTACACAAGTTACAGGATTTTAAAGAAAGTGAAACCAGTTTATAGGTGCAGAATTAAAAAGTGACACCCCTTTGCAGTGCAGGCAAAGGCCTCTGAAGTCCTTACCAAGGCTTTCCATGTCACTGGAGAACTGAAGGGAAAAAAATGTTAAATGTATTTTCTTAACCATAAAAAAGATCCATGGTGGAGAAAAAAGTTACTGTATTATTGGCATAATTGAGATACTGAGTCATTATGTACAATTTAGCCAAGTACAAACACACATGATCATACAAGCTAATACAATCAAAGTAACTTTAAAGTCTGCCCAGCAAAAGCTGTCACAGATAAGCCTTGACAAGACAGACTATCTTGTGGTAGTATATATATAGATACCTGCCAAAAAGTACATAACCACTTCCAAAAAGTTTCCATGCTTAAAAAGTTGTCTATTTAGATATCAGGACTTCAAAATCAGGAATGTCAAAGGAAAAACCAACCAAACAGCAATTTTGGTATTTCTAAAACATTGAAATTGGCTCTGACAATATATGCTGGTATTGGCTGCAACAGAAATTATTTTCTTCGCAGTGGTTGGTACGAGGCTGTGCTTTGGATTTGTGCTGAACAGAGGCTGATAATACAGAGATGTTTTTGTGATTGCTGAGCAGGGCTCACACAGAGCCAAAGCCTTTTCTGCTCCTTGTGCTGCCACACTGGTGAGAGAGTGGGGGGTACATGGGAGGCTGGGAGGAGGCACAGCCAGGACAGGTGAGCCAAAGGGATATTCCAGACCATCTGACAGCATGCTCAGTACATAAAGCAGGGGGGACAAAGGAGGAAGGAGGAGATGTTTGGAGTGATGCTGTTTGTCTTCCTCAAGTAACCATTACACACGATGGGTTCCTGCTATCCTGGAGATGGCTCAACACCTGCCTGCTCATGGGAAGATGTGAATCAATTCCTCATTTTGCTTTGCTCTGTGTGTGGCTTCTGCTTTCCCCATTGAACTGTCTATATCTCAACCCATGAGTTTTCTGGCTTTTACCCTTCTGATTCTCTCCCAGATCCCACTGCTGAGGAGGTGAGCAGGCAGCTGCCTGGTGCTTGGCTGCTGCCTGGGGTGCAACCATGACACAGTAATAGCAAGCTCACTTACATTTTCCTTGGCCTGTCGGTGACCCTCCCCAATCGCCCTTAAGCTTGACAGATACAGTTCTTCCAGGGCTTTCATCTTCTCATCCTGGGCCTTCTGCCATTCAGCTCTCAGTGCCTCCTCTAACTGATGCAGCTGTTCTTCTCTCCTCTGCTTTACCTTCTGCCTTATCTGGTAGGAGATATACTTCTGCTGCTCTCTGACCTGTAGAAATGGCATTTATGTTTATCAGCAATTCAAGAAAAGCATAATACTTTTTGCAGCAAAACTTTCTACAACACAGCTTACCCTACTTCCACCTTTCCATCTCATCAGCTATTCCATTCACAAT
Organism: Zonotrichia leucophrys gambelii; assembly: GCF_028769735.1. Lineage (NCBI taxonomy): Eukaryota > Metazoa > Chordata > Aves > Passeriformes > Passerellidae > Zonotrichia > Zonotrichia leucophrys. Next base: position 79,618,200 of record NC_088169.1, read on the forward strand.
CTATTCAGAAAATACTTTCAAGTTGCTGTTATCTTTTTCCAAAATTAATATCTAAAATAATACATTTAATCTTAATTAAACATTTTGGCTAAAGTCCAAAATATGACATACAAGTGACAAACTGCAACCACTGCTTGGAATATCCTTCCATCCAAAAACACAACACAATAATCTATGAAAGGCTCCTATTACAATTCAAGATTAAAATCAACAACTACACTGAAAACTTAGTAAGCATAGTTTATTATTTTCCACTTTGTATTTTAGGTTGTTTTTTTGGGTTTTTTTTTTTTACAAAAAAGGTTGTCAAGCACTGGAACAAACTGCCCAGGAAAGTGGTCGAGTCACCACTCCTTGAAAAGTAAGAAGACATGCAGATGTGGCACTCAGGGACATGATTTAGAGGTGGACTTGGCAGTGCTGGATTAATAGCTGGACATGAAGATCTCCAGGGTCTTTTCCAACATAAAAAAATCCACCATTCTACAATACTATTACCTTGAAATTCAGCTAACAGTAAATAATCTTTTCAGTTACTTTTCCTAAATTATTATTTGCTGCATCATCAAATGAAACACAACACGTAGAAAAATACAGGCATACCTGTTGTAACCTTAGTTTTCTTCTTCTTTCATATTCTTCTTTCAGGAACATGGCTTCTTCATTAGGACTAAGCCTCAATGTCCCAGCTGCTGCAAGTTTCCTCTTCATCTTTGGATATGCTGAATAATCAACTTCTGTGAGAACAATGCAAAGAAAAAGAGAAATTGTGCATAAATGACACTGGCAAAACAGCTACAAAGACAGGATACTGCCATAATGTTGTAACTATCATTATGCTCTCAAATGTGAGAGCTACAGCTCAACACGTCTTTCCCAACTGAAGGCTGAACTTTTTTTTTTTATCTCAGAAGTCTCTTCCAACCTTAAAGACTCTTAAGTGCAATCAGCAGCATTGGCTCTGTCTTTGTCACAGTCACAAAAGATAATGCTTGTGAACTTCTTTGAGCTATGCACCAAACGCTGCAACAGGATGACATTCACAGTCTATTCTATGGACCAGGCACCAACATTTACAAAGTTAAGGGTGAACACCACTCAATTCCTGGGAAGATTTACAAATAAACCCACCAACTACCGAAAAGCACACCCCACAGTAAAGCAGGCTGGTCACTCAGGTGGTCCGTACTGAAATACTCTCATTACTGTTGAAGAGAAGATGTAAGACACAACAGCAATTTTGTTGGTGTTTTTGGCTGCACTCCAAGGTTTTCTGCCGTACAGACTCTGTAACTCCAGCAACAGGCTGCGGACCAAGCGTTTCACTGGAAAGCTGAAACTGCTCACTAACGACTTTTTATTCAAGTTTTCCTAAGAAGAAAAATTTCAAATTGTATTTCCCTCAAGATTTTACTGTGAAAGTCTAAAATTCCCATGCCCTCAAATCAAGTAAGATTTTAACCGGATCTTTAAATATCTATAACCCTGAAAATATTCGCACAAAACAAGCAAAGACTTTGAAAAGCCACTGCCAATTCCAAAAAATCTACTGAGCAATTTATATAGCACTAAAGAGTTTAACCAACACGACACACCAGGAAACAATTCTCTTCAGCATCATATATACCGATCTTGGTATATTTATAGACACGGTATCACAGATAAAATAACAACACTCTAAAGAAATCAGGTGATGTGTAAAGCCGAAAATCCATGAAATACTTTTGGAAAAGAGTTATTAAAGCAATGAATCCCAAGCTCCTTACAGCATAAAGAGGGACAGTAGCATCCTGGATCCTGCCATCCCTCCCTTAGTCACCCGATGAGCTACAGAAGTTTATCACGGCAAAAAATTAAGTAGCAAATTACTACATTCTCTCTCTCACACGCACACACATTCCTAAAGAGGGAAAAATGATGAGGATGACCAATGCAAAGCCTGAGTCCAAAGGATAAGAGCAGAGGTAGAGATTGCGGACGCGGCGTTTGCCCGGGCTCAGCCGCAGCACAACGCGGGTGGTGCGGGCCGGAGAGGGCCCCGGGTCCGCCGGGCCGCTCCCGCCGGTTACCGGGAGACCCCGCCGGGGCCGCACCTGGATGCGCCCGAGTTGACGGAAGAGAAAGTAAAACAGCGGGGGAAGGGAGAACGGATAAGGGAAGAAGCGAGGAAGGGAAAGGAAGAAGAGAACGGAGCCCCCTCACTCACGCAAGCACCCGCTGCTGCCGCCGCCGGGGCCCTCCCGCTCGCTGAGGCGCCAACGGCCGCCGCCCCCGCCACGTGACCACGCACCCCCAACGAGCTGCCAATGGCGCATGCGCCATCGCCCGACCTCCTGCTCTAGCCCCGCCCCAATCTCGCTGTGGCCAATTGGGACTCGGGACGGCGGCGGAGGGCGCGCGCGCCCAATATAAAAGCGGCGCTGTTGGGGGAAGAAGGCATTTATTCGCCCAGGCGCCTTGGGGAGTTCTGTTGTGGTGGTCAGCCTCTTCCTCGTCGCCTGTATAAGGGCGGGCTGTGCCTTGCTCGCCTAACGCGGCACTCTCAGCGCGCACGTGGAGAAATAAATGCAGGGGAGGGGTTTGTCAGCGCTCCCTCCCAACACCGCCTCAGGAGCCCGCTGTCGGAGTTTGCAAGCGCTCGAGTGGGAGGTGCGCTCTCTGGCTGAGCCTGAAATGCTGAGAGGGCGGAATAGAACTGAATCCTGATTGTTCTGCCTCGCTAGTGTTACTTCTGTGCAGCTTCCCTGTTCAGCGCTCTTTTTGTGTCAGTAGGAGGAGTATCAAAATTATAACAGGGTTTGGCTTGGAAAGGGACCTCAAAGATCGTTTATGTTATAAATGAGAAGCTTGACTAGGCCAATATTCAAGCAGCAATCAATTTATGAATTAATATGGTAAAGTATGAGTAATACAGCACTGGGTACAGTGGGGGAAGTTTTCCCTCCAGCTGCACACCGATAGTTGAGGCTTACAGGTATTTATAGGGGCACTCATAAGATTTCTCAGCAGTTCCTATTCCAAATTTTTACTCATCAGCAGTTTCTATTCCAAATTTTTATGTCACAATTCCACACACTATTGAGATTTAGCTTTTCTCAGGATGCATCCCAGAAAAGGAGTATCCCAGGTGGTGGTGGTTTAGTTTCCAAAAGAAGGAAGAAGTCTCCCAGATGGTGAGGTCCAGTTTCCAGATGTGGGTCCATCTTTTGATTGCAAGGACTATAAATCTCATAACTGTGATGTCCAGCTTCCCTTGGTCAAAACTATTAATCCTTGAGTCCATGTTCATCTTCCTTTCTCAAGCTGCATGTTTCCTTGATATATATTCTAAAGCTATAGTTTCAAAGATCCTTACTACAAGCAATATTCTAAAATTATACTTCAAAAGGTTATTATTGCAAAACTCTTTAAGGCTTAACTACAAGCAGAAAGTTGCTGTCAAAAAACAACATCCTTAAAGCTTTAATTCAAATGCTCCTAAATCAACTTAAGACTTATAAAGGTTAATTGCAAACAAAGGATAGGTTAAAAGGCCTTCTTCCATGCTTTGCTTTTCTCAGTTATTATTAGAATTTGTCTTTATAACTGTCCCATGAATTTCCACACAATTCCATCCAATCCAAACCATTCTATGATTCTTCCTCATACTTCAGCTTTCTTTCTAAAAGGAGCCATTTATTGTGTGTGTAAGATTTGCAGCAGCTGGGATTTGAAAGTGGGACATTAGATAACCTTGATTTATGAGGAATGTAAATTTTATTTGTATTGAGGGAAACAATTCTGCTACACATACAGATGAGGCACGAGAATGAAGCACATTCCAAGGGTCTGAGATGCTGCTACAAAAATGAAAGAAATGTTTGTGACTTGGACCAGGCACAAAAGAGATAATCATTTGTCATGCAATGAAACTTCAGTGCAAAATACAGCTACTTTTTTGGCAATTTCTTATAGAAAAAGGAAAAAAAATATTTTTTACTAGGAACTAAGTGTCATAGTAGCCTACCATATTGTGCCCTACAGGACTGAAACCAGGAGGGCTGAGATTACTCGCTAAAACTTAGTGGTTTGTTGCATGCAGATGCATGACTGCACAGGAAATAGACTAAAAAAATACAGAATTGCAAGAGAAAAGACATCAGCATAAGGAAAAGAGTTAACATAGCAGTTTAATGTGCTTTCTTTCCTGCCTTCTGCATTTCACTGCTCAACTGTTCACAGACTTTTGCTTTCTGACAAATGCCTGCAACTTTCTGCAAACTACTGACTGGAAGAGCTGGCACCAAGTTAATACCTGATCGTACATTAGACACACAGTTGTTTCACAGCATGCATATTGAATAAATTAGACTTGAGAAGTGCACTTCCAAATGTGTTTTCTAGTCTCCTTATTGGATTTTTTTGTCCTTCAGCATTTTCATTATGGCAGTGTTCTCCTCAATAACATCACTTGTAAATAGCTTTATCCTGCAGGTCAACAGGTGAAAAAAAAGTCAAGATAGTCTATTAAGAGAGTAATTGAGATTATGGATTTTAATCCTCTACTTACAAAATGTGAAAGAGGTCAAATATATGCTCCTCAATTATACTGTTGAATAAAAGGGCTATTATTAAACCAATATGTGCTGGGTAAGAATTTTGTTTCAAGGGTGCTTTCTGTCATTGTCTTGCAGAATTATTTGTGCTACTGCTTAATTTACATGCATATACTGAAAATCAGGAATTTTAATATTGTAATGTTTGCTACTTTTTACTACACACACTTGAATTACAGTATTACAGACTTGCATTAATTCCTTCCCCCTGAGAAGTAGATGGTGTTCCTTTTATGAAAGGTGAATAGTGATGCAGCAGTACTGGTGCATTTAATCAGGGATATATGAAACTGGAGGTACCGAGCTTCAATTATTGGTCACATTCCTTTTGAGGAAAAGAAATTACACTTGCAGGAATTATCTACAAGGTCCCAAGATAGCCATTGGATACTTTGAATTTCATATGTAAAAAAAGTCTCAGAGTGAATTTACATGAAAACACAGATTTGAAAGAAATCCTATTAATTTAATGCATTTGAAGTTGAAGAGGGGTTGTATGACTGTGAAAGCCCCTGATGAGTTGGCCTGCAGTGCACAGTCAGGAGCTCAAATCACAGTACAGGCCTTGTGCTGCTCCAGAAAATGTCTTTTGAGAGCAGACTGTTTGTACTTCCCTATCACAGAGGTTTATTCCATCACTAGATGAACCATTGCGAGAGATTTTGGCACAGGCACCTTGCCTCACTGTGCTCTATGTGGCCCTTTGGTCTGAACGTGAGATCCCTGAGGCTGGACTTGACCTTGTGTGGCCTGAGAGAAAACAGTCCCTGTCTCATGGGCAGGTTGAGCAGAGCAGCATGAGCAACCTATATCTGTTACTGCCACACAGGAACACTTGCTCCTTTCTTCATCAGAAATTCTTTACTGTCCACTCATGGCTCTCATTTGCACAAGGAAAAGATGACTTTGTAGGCTTTTCTGCATATTTATCAGGGAAGCCCTGGTTTTAAAGGTTTTCTGCAAGCTAGTAATGGAACAGTACAAACATCTGACAGCTCACCCTTGCACAGGACTTGGCACCCTGCATGAATTAAGTATTCTCCTTGAAAAACCCTGAAGGAAGAGCTTTAAAAAACATGTCGTATTCAGACATGAAATCTCCCTGCCCTGAGTCCTCTAACACATCATTATACATTACTGCAGTTTTCTGTTTCTAGTCTCCTTCTTGTTGAGAACTGAAGTATCAGAATGAAATAAGAATTTATCCCAGTCTGAATTGGCCTTTCTCTGCATTCAGTATTCCTCAATGTCACATCCCACACTGTCATATAATCTTGAAAGTTCCCCTATGGTTCATTTTAGTTTGATGTGTGATTACTTCTCCCATGCTGTTCTCTTTTAGCACCTGGCACCTGAGGTCTAATTATCGTGACTGCCAGGAGCTGACATGATGTGGTTTTACAAATGTTTGTAATCCTGCTGTTCATACATTTTCAAAACTGCAAAGTGCTTTTGTTAAATAGTTTGCAATAAATGCATTCCTGTGTAAGCTTTGCAAAAAGACATGGAGTTTCCTAAGAAGGAAGAAGGGCTAATCTTTATTTCTGAGGCTGACTAATCTACCATGGTCAGCCTGTGCAAGCACAGCCTGTAATAGTTTCTGCCTGAGACTGATTTGGAGATAAATTTTCTTGACAGATGTGGAAGAATAGCTTTTGTTATTATACTCTGTGTCATGTAATAGAAAACTGCAAAGCTATGCTCTTCAGTACCAAAGCAACTGTATCCAGAGTTGTGCCTGTATAAATTCTCAACGTGCAGATTCTGTCCAAAATAAAGATTCTATAGTTTAAAAAAAGAAATTAAAAAAGAAGTAAAATACGAGGAATAAAAGGCTATGCTAGCTGGCAAAAGGATAATTATGTGTAATTAAATACAGTGTACAGCCTAAAATTATTGTTCTGGAAGGAAATATCTGTAAATTCAGATGTGGTGTTGGACATATATGATGTTGTCTTACAGAAAAAAAATAAGGCAGGCTGTCCTATGACATTGTGCTAGAAGTTCTTATTAGGAAACCAGCCTCATTCTCTGTCACAAATGCTCCTGGGATTTCACCCAGCATCCTTAGCCCAGCTTAATGATTTGGGTCACTGGAAAACAACCAGCCTTGGGGTGGTAAGAGCAGCAACAAGTGACTAAGAACTTATCATTCATGCGTGAACCACCATGCTGCCTGAGGTCATTTTAAAATGGGCTCTCAAACACATGAACTCTCCCAAACCTTGAAGCCAACAGAACTGAGCTGGATTCGGGTTTTTACAGACAAAAAGGAACCTTGTGTACCTATTGTATATCCTCAGAACCAGTCTGCCCAGTTACTCAGTGATGCCAGCATGTGTAGACTTCTTCAATGAAAACTTGGTGTGTGCATATTCATTTGCTAAAATTCTTGTAACCTTGTTCCCATATATTCAGCCTTCTAAAATATATGGGAACCATACACAGAATTTTCTCCAGTTCTTAAAATATGCATAGTAACTATGTGCACTAATAGGCCAATTAGGCTCAGTCCAGTGAGTTGACAGCTGGTCTTTGCCAGCTTTTCTCAACTACTGTGCCATATCTTGTTTGGCTAACCTTCCTGAGCTGCTTCTTCTAATATCTACTTCTATTCAATTTCACAAATGATATTGAACATTCCTTTCTTTATTGCAGGTAGTTTCAAGCAGAAAACTGGATTTCTTGATGTCTGTTATAAAACAGATTCTACTCCAGCAAGATCTCTTAAGTGGCTTGAAATTTTGCATTGTAGGGAAAGCCCTCCTTATGTGATAAAAAATGCTTTTTTCAGTTTAGTCCTACATTATTAGTAATTTCAAAATGATTACTTTTTCTCCAACCTAATTTGACTTATTCTGTATTGTTTGCCCCCTCCATTTGATGGATTATATTTATTACATTTTATACAGGAGGCATGGGAGTTTTCACAAGCTTCAGTTTCTCTCAGATGGGCATCCAAATGCTGTGCCATGAACAAAAAAATTAATGCAAAGACAACCTGAAGAATAGCTTAAGGCTTTAAGTCTACAAGTGTCTGAGGAGGAGGTTTAATTAAGGCTCTGGATAAAATCATAAAAAATGAAATTGTCAGGACCTGCCAATATATTGACTAATTCAAGCCCAGAAGCCCAGAATTCTTTTTGGTGTCTTAGTAATCATTTATACATAAATCAATTAAAAATGTGTGTTAGATACTCCCTTTCCTTAATGCTGGCTTCTGCTATCTCTCTGACAACTCACCTGTACAGTGGGTGACGTACAGAACATGATACAGGTTGCAGGTCTCCTCTTGGGAAAGTACGTGTCATTATTCTTGGGTAGCTGTTATAACATCTTAATATTGTTTATGAAATACCAGCAAAAGTGTTCACAGTGTAAAAGAGTGGAGCCTGGTTTGATCAAGACCTTCATGCTGTAAATCAAAGAGACTGTATGATCAGACAGACTTGTGATATAGCAGATTACACCTCTACTGCAGATTAACTTTGATGTTTTCTTTGGTAGAAAGAAACTGATTATATAGATGAAGTCATTAAAAGGCTTTATGGATGAAATATGTTTCATCCAAAGAGAACCTTACAAAAGGAATGGGTGGTGAAGAAAAATTTACAAGAAGTGAGAATGAATTTGCACCAAGAGAAGTAATTTGGAAAAGCTAAAAAGAGAACAAATGAATTCAGAAGAAAGCAGTGAACATGGAATAGTGATATACTGGTTCTTACTGCTCCCATTTTACTCTTTAATAGAAACCAATCTCTCTAAAGACACAGAGACATTTTCTATCATAATTTTGCTAAATATTATAGAAAACAAGGAAGGGTGAAAGAACAAAGGGTCTCTAGTGATTGCAAAAAATTAAACTTAGAGTCAAGTCTGAGGAAAACAAATGTGTAAGGAAGCTATTGCTGATTCAGATGCTAGTTTGGTAAACTGGAGTCTTGGCTTCTGTTTTCTACAAGATGAGAGATTTTTGTGCCTGTAATGCTGGCTTAGGCATTTTGGATAGATCTGATAAATGGAACTAAATCCCAGAATCCTGATCCTGAAAGCCTTGCTAAACTACTAAAGTCTAGAAGCTGTTAATATTTTTCAATGCTAAAGATCCATGAGCTTCTAGATTTGCTGATCTTTATATGCCCAAACTCTTCTGATGTTGACAAGACTAAAAGGCTCAGAATCTAAATTTGAACAAGATTCATGAATTATGTCTTTTTAATTTATATAGATATATGTACATCACCATCTTGTGTACTCAAGAAGGCTTTTTTGTTTTTTTATGTTGATTCCAATATGTAGTAGATGTTTGGGGCTAAAGATACATATTCTGAAAAATCATATCCCTACAGATCTGAAAGGTGGAATTCAAGATGCATTCCTTTTCTCGGGATTTTCTATAAGGCAGCTGGACAGCTGCTCCTTTGGCTTTACATGGTTCCCTTAATGGTGTACTCACATCTTTAGATCATACCTCGAGGTTCCAGCAAAGCCCAAGTGGTGTACTCACCAGTATGAGGCTACATCAGCCCTAAAATTGGAGGCATCTATTGAATCTAACTCTCTGTTTCAGATATTAAAGTAATACTGAAGTCAGTAGAGGGGACAGCAGCAGTAGCAGAGACAGACATAGGCAGCAGTATCATTTGCCCCAGTAATGTCCTTGGTAGAGCAAAACCAATTTTTTCCCCACTGGTCCAATAAAATCGCCTCAATCTGCTTCTTTCAGTGATCAATGCTCATCTGGAATTTTATCACTGTCCTTTGTAGAGGATAATTTAATTGTTTTACATTTATAGAGGCAAGGTAATAACCTTAGATTTACATAGAGCTAATTCCTTTCTTTGTGAGTGGGTTCTACAGGATGTGAGCAATTAAGTTTCTGTGGGGGGATACAGGAAACATGATTAATGGATCAAAGAGAGACCATCTAAAGGAAATGGGTATAACACCAAGGGAGATAATGCTCTATCTCATAATACTTATGCAAATATGCCAAATGTTGGAGAATTCAATTAATATTTGACAAATGGATTCTCTGTGATACAGAGTAAACACATACTGGGGAAACAATAATGCTTTATTGCACATTATCTGTTAACTTCCTTTCAGATGGGCTGGGTTGCCTGGTCAGGCATCTCATTCCAGTGCAGGTGGCAGGGAACAGCCAGGCACAAATCACTGAGAGACACTGAGATTGTTTGGATGAAAAAGACTGGCCAAGGTTGAATTCTTTGCATGCATGGCCAATCAGTGCTTTTCAATATGCTTAGATCTGCTGCTCAGTCCTCTGCCAAAAGTTAAATTTCATTCCATGGAAATGAGCACTGGTTTAAGAATGAAGGAGACAGAATTAGACAATGTTTATGTTTGTGATTCTATTTCCAGAAAAGCAACACTAGCAGAAAAAACAATCAAGTTAAAAACAGAATGCCTGAACTACTGGAAGACACTGGACTGGGACTCAAAAAGCTGAGCTTCAGTGACCAGTATAAAATTAGGTTAACGCTAATGCTATGTAAAGGCAATAAATCCTTCAGGTACTGCAGTGATGGGAGACACAAATATATGCAGATTTACTGAAAACATAAGTTTCTTGTTTGCTTGCTAGCTACCACTCCATGTGGTCTTTTAATCTCTACTCTAAAATACTAAAGATTTAATATGAGATTTTGTTCTGAGAAATCCTGATTCACAGAGGAAAGGCATTTGACAAGTATATTGAAGCATACTGTCCATTTCAGGCCATATAGAACTGAGCTAACAAAATGTGACGAGAGTTGTGGAGGTAAAGTTTTAAGTATGAAACTCAAGTTTGTCCTTGGGTTGCAACTTCCCCATAGCTGGTATCATGCTTTGCAGCCAGGAGCAATTCTAGGAACATCCCTTCAGTGCCTAGAGACAGGAAGTTGGGAAGAACACAAGAAATTCATCTTCAAAATCCCATGTTCCACAGAAAACTTACTTTTGGAGATGGCATGGCCCTACTTGACTTGGAAGCTCTCTCAACACTCGAAATGAGACTTCTGTGTATTGCTCTTTTCTGTGAAAGTAGGTACCTGCTTGGTGAAAACAGAAGTCCACCATGATGGAACCAGAAATGGCTATGCGAGCTATAAACTTAAATATATATCACATAAGGACTGTATTTTTTCAGTGTAAAGCATGACAGTCAAGTTATCCTTCACAGAAGTGATGCTGCTTTTGCTTCTTCAGTCCTGTTACCCAGGGCAGTGGAGATTTGGGGCTAATCCTTAACCTGAAGATGCTCTGTCTCAGGCTAGAAAAGTCTCTTAGGGGCACATCCTGTGCCACAGGGGCTGCTGCAAGTCCAGGAATGAGACTGCAAAGAAAGCAGACAGGGCAATGCCAGAGAGAAAGGGGAGGGGCCCTGGAAATCAGGCCAAGATTGAATTCTCTGCTGTGCTCTGAATGATCGTTGCATTTTACACCAGGCAGTCATGAGATGAGCTTTCAAAGTGAACAAATGAGTCGAGACTCCAGGTTAGGTTTGTCCTTCAGCCATTCCATTCACCTGGAAAGAATGAGCCATGCTCAGCTAGGCCACTGCACTGGGGAGAAGGCTCTGTGCAGTGTGTCCTGGGCAGAAAGAAGCTCTGAGGTGCAGCAACAGGGCACTGCTCAGGCACCTGTAATCCCGAGGATCTCATACTGGCCAGCCACTAAGCCTTTGTTGTGTGGCATTCTGGGCTACCCTGCATGGTGTCCAATTATTTTCTCTGGGAATATGGAGCTGATATGCATCATTTAGTTATTTGGGTTCCCCTGCTGAGTCCAGACTTCCTGATGCATAAATTGGCACTCTGGAGCTCATCCTCACATTATTTAGTTGTGCATTTTTGCTTTGCTTTTGACTGTAGGGGAGGATATTAGCCCTATTTTCTACTTGCATGGCATGTGTTCATTCATTTTGATTCACGACGATCAAGTTACAAAATCTTAAAAATATCTTAATCTCTTTTAAGCCATCTGTTTAAATCAGAGATAATATATTTTAATAAAAATCGACAATTTCCCAAGTTTATGATTTCTTTTAACATGCCATTTTGCTGTGATCTTTGAGTTATTGCCTCTAGTAGATTACTTCCCTGTTGTCAGGGCTGATTCTATCTCAAAGTGTATTAATTTTAGTTAAATGTATCTTGGCAGACATCCACCACTGGAATCAGTGCTGAACACTACAGAGTATTCTTTTAATTGGACATAAAACTCAGAGATTTTTTTTTCATATGATTCTTTGCTATACAGTGTGTACAATTAGATTTAATGAGCTCATTTTAAGGACAAGTTGGCCAAACCAGTGCTATTGCTAATTTATAGAAGCTACTGAAAAAGTTACTTTATTATTTTATTTTCTAAATTAAAACTTTAGAGGAAATATTGTTGCTGCTTTTCCTTTTAGCATGTAAATATACAAAAACCTAATTTTGGAAATAAAATGTTTTCTCAGAGTGTGATTTCCAGTGATTGTTGTAGAACTTTTAGGTTTTCATTGGCAAATGTTTTGGCAGTAAAGGTAAGTCTAACATTTTCTTGTGTCATGTTAATAAACCCAGGCTGTGTATCATGATGACTGAGGAACCAGCAGCAGTGTAGCTCTCATGGCATGAATGGAACGAGCCAGCTTGAAATCCTGTGTAGACACTTGGCAGCTGGTGCCCAAAGCCACTGAACTAAACTGCCAGCTCATGAGTTCCATGTAAGAATATTATTGGTTAATACAGAACTGGTTAAAAATGTTTTTCTCTGGAAATACTATCTCACTGGACGCAGTCACATGGCTAAGACAGAAGGAAGCTTTAACCATCACTGGCTGTTTTCACCAGTCCTTGCAGACTGAACAGAAAACTGGGCTGGTTTATGCTGGAAAGATGTGTCCTACAGACCAGATTCAAGGGAAAGATTTTCCCTGGAAAGATTAGAACATGAGAGCTGTTCAGTCAGCCTCCTCATCACTGCAGCACTTGCAGAGGGAGTAACAAAAGTAGACTGGGAGTCTGTTAGTTGAAGATGCAATGAAAACATCTGTTGAAAAGAGTAGCACTTGAAAAAATCCAGGAGATCCCAATACTTGAGTTGGTCATTCATAAGGAAGAGCTCCTTGATGCTATTTTATGTGGTATCCTTCTGTCCTCTACCTTTAATCTAATGTCAGTGGATAGATGATGGGACTGGTAGGCCAAGTTTCTCTTTCCATGTGAGAAAGTGGGTATGGGAGCAGCTCTGTGGGATGCCTGCTGCTGGAAATGCCACCCCCACTCCTGCCCCTTTCTTCTCTGCATGACTTCCTTGCACCTCCTTCACCACTGTTTTGTTCAGGCAAGGTACTTGCCCCAGGCCCATCCCTTTCCACATCTGCAAAATGGGAATTATGCACCCATTTGTGAAAAATGCATTGAGAATTACCAGCATGAACCTCAAAATAGGAGTGGAAATTACTGCTATTGCAGTTTTGCATGCTTCTGCTTACTTTGTGACAGTGTCCCATGAGTGCTTCATAAATTGCTAATTCTGAGTTACTAAGAATTACAGTCATGTTTCTGTTTGCATTGGAAAGACATATACCAGGGCTTTCATGCTGCTTCTTACAAAGACACTTCTCATTGATATACAGAAATAATGAGACAGAAAAATGTTAAAAGGATTGCCTGAAAGCTGCAGATCACTTCTGGCAGTAATTATTTATCTGTCCACCATTTTGTCTGTGTATATTTTATTCTCTCCCAGTCTATATATAACAACAAATTAGTTAGCAGAATCAAAGCTGCTTATTTTAAATTTACAATGTTCTTCTTGGACCAGTACACAAGCAAACTGCATAGTGTAGGACATATGCACATGCTACGCTTGGTAATTTTTCGGTGTTAATTTATTTACATGCATCTGGTTGCTTTCCTAATAGAATGGATCAGTCTTGCCTCCCAAATGAAAGAGATAATGGGAAAACTGTTTGAGATGTTGTAATGAAAGCCAATCTATCTTTAGCAGAGTGGGTTAAGCATGAGTACCTTGTGTGCTGTTTCTTTCACCTGTAAAGTACAAATTTTTGCACTAACAGTTAATTAGCATTTTACAGAGTCAACATTAACTAAATATCCTTGACATATTCCCCAAGAGAGGATAATGTCATTAACCTCTTTTACAGATGAGGAAACAATATTGGATTGGCATTCTAACTCCATTGACTTCTGTGGAGTTATTCCAGATTTACACCAGTAGAAATAACACTAACTTTAGTCCTTGATATAATAAGTCATTTGTTCATGGTTATCTAGTCACAAAGCTGCACACTCAGGATGAGAAACTGAAAACATCCACATTTCCTTTGCTGTCATAGTAAGATTTTCTACTGATATAGCGTCTATAAACATTTATCTGGGATATTTTAAAAAAACCAAAACAACACAGCACCACAGAATCTTACATTTTTCTCCTGCTCATGTCTAGAAACAATTGTTCTGTCTGGAAAGGTCTGCATCCTGTGAAAATAAATGAACAACAATAAATTTTTAAAACAAACTTCTACTTCCCCAGAAATGTGAATTTTTTTCTTAGTAAGTTTAACATCAGAAAGAAATGATGGGCTTCCAAAGACTGCCAATAAGCAAAGAATGTAAGTTAAAAATCTTTTTATATGCAAATACTTCATTACATTTGGGGGGATTTCCTATTTCTCTCTCTCTTAATTTTTTGATTGAAAGCAAAAGAACAATGGGACATCAGTTACTTCAATTTACTTATGAATATCCAGAATTCACTTTCACCTTCCAGAGTGCCAGTGCTACCTGTCAGCATTTGAGGTCTGGAGTAATGCAGGAGTCTGCTGACTTCTCTAAACAGAATGCTCTGCAGAAATTAGGGGTCTACACTATTTCCAATAAAATTGAAAGTTTTTTTGCAACACATTTGCTCCCAAATAACTGGTGGCAATGGCATTATTTCTGATATGGTATAAGGTAAAAATGCTTAAAAATACAACTTTCATGTCTCCAGTTAAATTAGTTCTAATGCATTAATTATAAAAATTCTCAGCTCTCCATTTATGATGGACTTGCTGCAAGTGTGAGAACTGGAGCTGAAATTCAGCCCTACACAGAGGCTCACTGCCAAGCTTTTTCCCTAAGCTCCCTTCAGAACAAGGTAAAAATCCCACTCATTAATCTCCTTTCCTGGACTGGCCCTTATGCACTGGCCAGTGTTACCTAACCATGTCTCAGTGGTACCCTGAGAATTCAAACTCCTCTTGAAACCAGGTTATGGGGTAATTATATCCAGACCTTGAGTATGCTAGATGAAATAGTATCACAGAAAACACTGTTCCAATCTCCTACACCTCACCATTTATGCAGAATTTTTTTGATAACAAAAGACAGCAGGGAGCTTGGAACAGTTCTAGGATAAAGTAGTTCTCTGAGTTCAGAAACAAGAATTTTCACGTCCCCTCTCTTTGGAAAGTCCCATGGCTGTCACAATCTTCCAGAGATTTTCTTTTCAGACTTGGACAGAGCGAACAAGGACTGCTCCAACTTCCTCTGTATTCAGTGGGAACAATTCAGGTTGACTTCCGTCAGATTGTTCATGCCCTTAATCTCCCTAAATGTACTGGAATTTGAACAAGCAGCAAACACTGATACTACCAGAGAAAAGAAGGATGACATAAAAATATTTCCAAACAGAAGATATTTACAGGACAGTTGGAATTACAGCACATTTATTTTCTTTAAAGTTAATGAGCGGCATGATCCAATAATAGTTGTATCTTATGCTTTTCATAAAGATCTCAAGGCATTTCATAATCAATTAACAGCTCAAGCACGTCATCATTATAGAACATTTTGCAATAAACCATTAGGAATTAATGTAGAGTGAGCTTTCCATCTTTGCTAAACAAACTGCTACACATCTAGGATCCATGCCAAGCAGGCTTTGAATTTTTTAATGAAGATTAGACACATTCTCTGCAAGCAGAGGATAAGTCCCTGTGCCAGGACTTTCTATTTGCCTCCTCCCCACCACCTGCAAATTTTTTTACGTTTTACCATTTCTCTGTATTTTGGTGAGATTAATAAAAATCCAATCCTCTGCGCTGCATTACCTTCAATTCAGATGTTTAGGACAAGATGGATCACAATAAATGCAATATGGAGGAGTTACACTCCTGGATTGAAAATCAATCCCTACAGCGATTTCATGTATTTCTGAAGCATTCCTTAATAAATCTGTGTGTAAAAATTCCAAATAAACTTTTGTTGCCTCGTCACAAGTCTTGCTACTCCTGTTTTTTCTGTTTAATAATTCTGGATATAGCCCTACCTCCTGAGATTAAACACAGTGAAGAGGGAGACAGCACCTATGTAGGTTTCTCCAAGCTGTTGTCAGACCTAGGAATAAAGTGCCTGGTCCTCACGGGTATTTTAGGGCAGCAGTTACACAATTAGGCTCCTTATATTCCAGAGAAAATGTCTGGATCTAAAATTCAAGCTTGCACCTGAACAGCTCCCTCGGCTGGCAACAGCAGCCTATTCCTTCTCCACCTGAAGCACTCCCGGCTTCCCTCACTAATCTGCCCAGCAACAGTTTGTCCCTTCCCTTCCCTTCTGCAGCAGCAGTCTCCTGTAAGCATCCTGCTCCCAGATCAGCCGCAGCAGTTTATGGTAGAATTTACAAGGGAAAAAAAAAAAAAAAAAAAAAAAAAAAAAGCAGCTGCTTCTTCAAAGATTCGACTCCTTAGACGTCTGACTTTTGGCCCCCACCCTGACAGCATCACACAGGAGGTAACTTTTAAGCTGTTTAAGTGAGACATGTTTTTGTTTAACAAAGACGGCACACAGTCTATGATTAATCTTTTGCATGAGAGACATGGCAGTTTCCCCACTGTTTTGCAAGACAATATGGTTTGATTGCTTCTGCCTCCTGTCAAGCCTCCAACTGGAAATGTGTAATATGAAATGAAGTGCAGTAAAACAGATAAGAACGTGCTGAGGTAGTTAAAACAATACTGGAGTAATTAAGGCTCTGTATCTGTATTAGAAACAAAATAAGCCCACTGTTTGGTTTGATTAACACTGCAGGATTGTAAGGCTGCCAATGACACATCTCTATACAAAGCAGAAGATGTGAGGAGTCCAAGAGTTGTCCCAATGGGAAGATGTGAGAGTAGAGAAGCCGTACCAGTTGGAAGATGAGTTACCAAGAGCTGCTCCGGTAGATAAGAGATACCAAGAGCTGCCCTAATGGGGATAAGAGAGTCCAAGAGCTGTCCCAAAGGGAAGTCAGCAGACCAGAGGTCACAAGTCTGGACGTGTAAGGGCTGCAGCCTGCAGGTGCCAGCCAGTTTCAGTTGGTTCCAGCTGATTCCAGCCTGTTCTGCTCCTGTCAGGCGTGGCCCTTTGTGATAGAGGAGTGGCCCAGCTCCTCCATTACACACCATGCCCACAACAGCGTCCTGCACACTCACAGGCTGTAACAGTGCCCTGCACACTTGCACACTGCCCGAAAAGCAGCAAAGTTTGACAGTAAAAGGTGCACACTGGGAATATTTGATTAATTTAAGGGTTTTTAGGAAAGTTTCTCCCCCCCGACCAGAAACAGGAAAACTGTTCTTGCTATAGCAGCAAGTTACATAGTGGCAGGTCTAATGCTAATATGTATTGTATTGTTATTATGCACTTAGAGATGTGCCAAATGCAGCAACAACAAAGACTGAATGCCAGTGGCAGAAAAAAATCTAGCAGCAACTGACTGTGTAAAACATGAGGAATTCCTCCTGTGCGTGACACATTAAAAAAAGAAGCCAAGAGCTCATTGTTTCCCTGCACCAAAAAAGATTAGGTACTGCCTAAAACAGCAGTACTGAACTGTGAACTGTTCTTATTTATACTATATCATGCAACCTGATAAAAAAAATCAAACCAAACAAGGTGGGGACTGGAGAAGGAACGGGTTTTCTTGTTTGTTCTCCAGGGAGTATATGAATTTTAATTTACTAAATATGTTATGGAAAACTTAAGATGAATGCTAAGCATGCAATGCCCAATGGCATACACTTAAATTTGCTCATAACACTATGTTATGAGATGAACAGCTGTGGTAGAGGAGCATCTTTACCTCTCACTTCTATGTGGATCACAATTGGATTCTGGTGCCTTTTGAACTGACTTCAGACTGTGATCAGTGCGACACTCTGGGTTAATCCACGAATTTGGAGGATCAAGTGCAACCATGCAGGTAAGTGCAGTGGAGCAGCTTCCTCTAACTACAAGTAAAGGGGAAGGACCAGCAGCTCCACGCTCCTTGGATGCAGAGTTTAAATCAGCTCCTGTTTCATTGCTCCTGGGCAGCGATGTCAGGCTATAGTAAACTTCAGTAGGTCCCTAAGGTGAAATGAAACCTATTTAAAGTTGTTTTTTAATATGAGTTTGGCTTTAATATGGGCTTGACATATAACACTTAGGAAAAATAATTAATACAGTCTCTAGAAACTAGAAGATTCTCATTGATTTCAGAGGGTCAGAGATATAACTTCTAATGAACAATCTTCATTTTTAAGAATTGTTGATAAACTACACTAGTCACACTTTTTAACATAAATATTTTGTTTGGAAAGCACCATTTATACAGAAGTGTGTGGGGGGGTTCATGTAAAATTATCAATTTCAAAGCAGTTTCTATTAGGAAATAGTAAAAATCCTCCTCTTTCCATATTCTCCAAATTAATCTCAATATAGTTTGCCATTTAGTGATGAAACTCATAATTAAATTGAAGCAAACATTTGGAATAGAGTAAGGTAAAAAATGAGAAGTCATCTAGAGGGCTTTTTATAAATTTAAAAATTTAATAGAGACAATTTTTATCCCACTCATTTCCCTGCCCCTCAAAACTTTTGTCCCACTTGGAATAAGAAAACTTTGGCCCCATTGGGAATAAGAAAAGGTTATTTAAAGATTTTGACAGAAAAAATATATTTCCCAGCTCTACCAAATAGCCTACTGAGTCTCAGAGCTGTAAATATAGTTTGCAAATCTTGCATCTGTTTTTTTGTTTGCAGGGATGGTAAGATATCTGTGTAGGTAAGTCAGGTTTTCCATGACAACAGTGTGTACTTCTGCATTTCTAGCCACCGGTGGTTCCTGAAAACACAAGAATAAAAGCATACAGAAAGAGAACCTTAAGAAAAAAACAACCTAGCAAGACTCTCAAAAGGCAGAATTAGGTAATGCATTGAGTAACTGAGCTTGTTCAAGTAGGTAATTGTATTAGTATTGACTCAGTGTAACCATCTCTCTTTCATAAATGAATGCTTTGCATGACTGGTTTTCTGTGAGTATAAATGCATTGGATTTTTTCTTGTTATTGAGTTTTATAGGAAAAAAACCCCAGCTACACAGATGGAGTTGAAGAGAACTAATCTCTAATATTTTGTATGAGAGGAAGTATCAAACATACATAGCAGTGAATCCAAATGTGACTAGAGATTATATAACACCTGCTAGGGTGTATAATCATGTTTACCTCCACTGGGAAAAGATCCAAAGCCAGAACTCCAAATCTGAAGCCATCAGCAATGTACTATTTCAAATACCCCCATCCCTGACTGTGGGCTTGTATGTGGGTCCAGTTTCAAAATAGAATTGCATGCCCAGCTCAGCTTGGTGAGATTGCTCTCATAGTCCCTCATGCTGAGTAGCACCTACTCATGGAAGTTATTAGACTGAAAGAGAAGGGGGCAAGAGTATCTCCCCCCTTCACTTCTCCCAACACTGAAAAAAAAGGAAAAAAAAAAAGAAGTGCAATACATATATTTGCATTATAAGTGTAGAACCTTGAGGGGGAAAAAAAGAAAGTTATGAATTTGGCCTCTGGGATCCAAGGAACTGAATTATTAAGAATGTCCACAGATGTAATATTAGATATATTCATGGATACGATGTGGAGAAAGACTTTGGAATTGAGCCCAGAAAGAACTGCTGATACAAGACAGTTCCTTATGCTTCTCCTAAAATCTCCAAGTCTGATATTAATAAATAAAAGGGTTTTGGGGCTGGAATTAAACCTGCATAGTTTTATGAGGAACAGGTCTTTACTGCCTAGTTCAATCTGCATGGCAATATAACCCTCAGATTTTACAGTTGAGTTACAAACTTCTTTTCAGCAGCAGGTCAACAGGAACCACACATTCTCTTTTAATCATGCTATGTATAAATATGTTTTATAGTGACATCATTAGTGGTATTACTGGAACCCATCTGCAGCCAGAGTCTCCTCCACTCCTCCACCCAACTGTAAGCATAAACCCCCAACACCTCCTCTCTGACAACAACATATACATTCCTCTTATGACTGATCTCTCTTCTTTAGGCCCAAAGCTGGGTCGTGAACAAGAAATTCCTGCCAGCCAGTGTGAAATCTCCACCCTCTCCAGCCACCAGTCTATGCTATCCAGCATCTCACTTTTGATGGGTTTGGCGGAGAGAAAGATAAAAAAAGTACATCTGGCCAGTTTTGCCCAGGAAGTGAGGGGGAAAGGTAGAGAAAACTTCCTAATCACTTCAGGAAATCACCTGAACTCCTGAGAGATGACTTTTAATTACACACATTAATGTGATACAGAACTACGAGTACCATGAGCAAAGCAGGACTATAGGCACAATTCTGTCGCTATGCCACAGTCTGCAAAGAACAGAAACTCTTCACGGATTCATGGTTCCAGAAATCAAAAGGAGCTATAATGTCTCCAGCCCATAATCTCAGTACAGGGGCTGTAAATTTCTTCCAGATGATTTAAGTATATTTTGTAAAAAAAGATATCAGCTCTTTGAAAAAAGCAAAGCTATAGGGATCCACCACTTCATTGTGAAGGCACCCTACTGGTTAATTATTCACACAGATTGCAATTTATTTCAAGGTTAAATCTATTCCACTCTGCTTTTGCAATATCATCAAATGTGAAGGCCCATCACAAAGAATTATAGTGACATCCATGTCAAAAAGCACAGAACCCATCTTTCCACTAAACTTGCTAAGCACAAAGCTGGATAATCCTGCTATGTGATTTTCTAATGTTATCTGGAGATTCCCACACTCCCTTTAATTATATTATTTTACTTCCAGAGTCACTATAAGGTGATCATCAGGGAAGCAAGAGGAAGCAGAAGGCTCTGTTATGTGCCAGAGAGAATGAAGGGCATGCTGTAAACAATATCTATGTGCCAAATGCTACTGAATCTTTCAACAGATCATTAAGCAGTCAACAGCTCTGGTCTGGAAATACACTGATTGTTTAGAGAAAAGTCCACAACCAAATTGGTCCTTTGGATATCTGGCTGCTATGATTTTGGAAAAATATAAAATAGCTCACAGCATTAGTGCATTTATATATGTAAGGGAAGCAAATTATCTGCTGAAATTCATGGCACTACATATTAACTTTAAAATCTAAAGCTTTTTACACATAAGTTCCTCCAAAACATTTTGTCCCCTAACATCAACAGCAACAGAAGTTGATGGCTGGTGTGAGAATCTTAATTCAAGTGACAGCAAGACTTTGCCAGTTAAGTGTATTTTTATGTCGAGAAGAAAAAATAGAAAATGTCAAACTATACCTAAAAGTAGCTAGAAGCTTGTAAGCTAATAAAATTAGTTCACACTTCATTCTTTAAAAGTCTCAACTCTTCCTGTAAATAGTCCACTTCCTACAATTCCTAAAAGTTCAATAAGAGTTGAAAGCACTTAGTAACTCACAGGAAGTTGCTCAGCACTGCGCCATGGTGTTTATAGAGCAGAGTTTGAAAGTGTGGTTGCTATGACAGGTTCTTCAGAGAGACACATCTTCAAACAAAGAAGACTCTCAAGCGTAAGTCTTCAGGGATTCACTGTAAGTCACATAGCTGTTAACACATTTAGGTTGATTGAATGAGAGAGTGTTATATGTAGACATCAACTTTCAAAAGGGCTGTGATTTAGAGAGCTGCAGGTGTTGCTTTTGTAAATTTCATAGAGTTCAGTGCCAAAAGAGGACACAGCATGAAAAATTATAAGCAGATCAACTAAAGCATTTTTTTCAATAGAATGTACTGAAGAAAGCCTTGTCAATGTCTGTGACTTATCTTTCCACTTCTGTAAAACATGGTACAGATGTAACTGTCTAGTCTGACTTTTAGTCACAATATTTAGCTACCTGAAAGGTAAAGTATAATGAGACACTATACATTTCTCCTTCTTCGGTCTTTCCCAGTTTTGGAACTGTGAGCCTTTGAAAGCAGATGACATACTCAATTATTATCAAGTAAATTTTTTATCTGTCATTTGATCACTTGTGACAGCAGATGAAATATAAAAAGACTAAACTTGCACTACAGAATTAGCCTGCAAAATATACTGGGTGTATACAACACACAAAATATAAATTGCCTCTCAGAAGTATCTGAATAATACTTTTATGGTTTTCAGGTAAGATAGCTAAAGTTCTGGTGACATCACATTTCTATAATATCTTTCAGAATGTTACATATCATGTTCTGCTGAAAAAGGAATCTTAAAGTCCAAGAGTTCTGCTGCAACCTGGAGTACTGGGGAAAAAGGATAGTGTCTTAGTGTGTGTTAGTCTTAGCTTCAAATGTTTATAGATCATATTTGCTCCTTGTGTAAATCAATATAATTCCACTGACTTCAATGGAGCTATGCCAAGTTAACACCAGCAGATGAATCTAGTCTTTTGTTTTGTATCAAAACTCACATCTTCTAAAGGTTATTTTAGGCTCTACACTGGGCAAATTGTTGTGACTGTGAAAGTGTTATTCAGGTTTCAGAAAAAGGATTTCTGCAGGACGGTGACAGTACAAACCAGCTTCTTCTACCTTGTCAGTATGGCCCAGCTTTCTGTTTGAAGAGCTTTTTCAGTAATTGTAAAGTCAGAAGAAAGCACTGTGATAATTTACTTCGACTTTCTATATATAGAGAGGTCATCATAATTTCTGGGCCCAAATCAGGAAAGCATCCTACCTCAATTTAGACATTATTATTACTGACAATTTTACAGGATGTGTATTACTTTCCCTTTTTATTTGCTTTTATGTTTTTAATCTCATTCTTAGTGTGAAAATTGTTGAGATTTAACTTTAGTTAACAGTCTGTTTCTAGGATCTTGTTCCATACATAGTTACTTCCAGTCCTGAACTGCTGTGCTCCTTAAAGCGCCTTTTTGATACACTTGTTCTAATACAGACTGAGCACCAAAGATCTCCTCTCCAGAGGAGAAGGAGCATTACAGTCTCTGAGACAGTGCAGTGAGTGACATCTCTCATGAAGCAGTCACTGAAAACACAGACTAAAAGCCATGGGGATTTCTCATTTTTCCAAGACTACCAAACTACTTACAAATAAGTAATGGTCACTTGTGTTTTGAGGTAGCTGCTGAGTTAGAAAAGAAAGCATTCACTGTTCATCCCCTCAGGTACCATTGTTACCAGGACATAACAATTTCTTATCTTTCAGTACTGAAATGACTCAGCTTGTCTTTGACTTCACTGGCAACAGAGAAGTATCATAAGATGGAATTCATCTCACCCCACTTTAAATGTCTAAATCTGATATACTTCTTATGTACTTTTCATAGTCAGAAAGAGATAAATAGGCACTTCCATGGCACCTCTGTCCCACACAAAGCTTGACAGATCATCTAGTCTGAGTGTTGGAGGTAACTGTGAGATTTCCATGTTGAATCTTATGAGAGAAAGAAGACTCTGAGGATGAGATTTAGGGGAAGTCTCACAGGAGATTGATATGAACAGGAAATAATGAAAACAAGAACCCAGAGTAAATCTGAAGAAAGTGTGGAACCAAAGAGAAATCAAAAGAAAGACAAAGGAGATCTTGGTAGGCAAAGGCACAAGCAAAACCAAAGGGTGCAACTGCACAGAGGTAGAAAGTATCTGTGCTGTGGTTCCACCAGTCATTGGAGAAAAAGTCCAAAACTGCCAGAGACTATGAAAATCACATATCCAAAGAATCTTGGCAAGCAACATCTGTTTCTTATTGTCACAAAATATTTTGCCAGTTAGGAAGGATATCATCTGTAGGGTTTTGCCACTGTAAGTTCCCAGAGAAGGAAACAATATTCAAGGGAAAGGGCCTTCTAAGTGTACACATACATGAACCCATTTGATTATATTTTGTATTAGCACTTGTAATGAACACCACAGTTTCTGCACTTCAGTTGCATTTTATGTGTGATTATTTTGCTTGTTCTCTCCATACATGCACATATGTAAAACCATATGTATTTATTAAAAGACTAAGCTGCTACTGTCACAGAAGTAGGATACAACAAAGGGACAAAATACTAAATTTGGCAATAGCATTTCCCATGCTTTACAGTACTGCATAAAACAAATCTATAAATTCTGAGCAGGTTCAGGGGGAAATTACTGCACACTGATAGCTCAACCTGAAAAGATTTTTTTTTCTACATTAAGAATAAATAATAAAGATTATAATCCTGGCAGCAGGTTTTTACACCTACATCCAAAGGACGTGTAGGTTTATGACCTGCTATTACCTATGACATAGAACAGTGCAATGTCTTAAAATGTGAACCAAACCTTTTACTGAGTTGTACTGCAAACTACACTGCTGCAATCAATACTCCAAAGAGCCCTATTTTTCTTGGGCAAGAGACATACATATATCCGATATTTGAGGAAGCCAGGTGAATAAATCAATAGCTAAACAAAAATGCACTTAATCATATCTGTTTTGGACAGATGCAGGTTGGAAAACCTGTATGGCCCACAGAATGTCTTCTGCCTAAAGCTTAGACAGGAATCTGTGTTTCCTAAATGGCAACATCCTGTTTCTGGGCATCGCTGAAGCTGGAGTGATCACAGTAGCAAGTAACTGTGTGCCAGCCAGGATCTACTGCTCAAACTTTTAAGTTCCAGTATAGTTTGTTGTTGAAGTACTTTAGCATAAATATGTAACTCGATAACCACCAAATTATGTACTCTGTAAGTTTTACAGCTTTCCTGGAATATGTAGCAAAGATTCACACATTCACTTTAACCTTAAATCGACTGGGCTGCATTTTCTTACTTAAAGTCAGCCCAAGGAGGAATTGAATATACACACATAATTTATCTTTCCTTAATGGTTTTAAGTGGTGACCATTATTGGATATTTCTCATGGTACTGCAAGTGATCATTAAACATACATAATAGCCCTACTAAATGAGTAGATAACTCTAATGCCAAAATTTTCCCCGTTCAAAGGTACGTTTCTGCATGGAATCACTGCTATGCTTAAAGGTGCCCCTTTACTTGACATTACTTAATAAAGCGCTTTGAGATAACCACAGTGCGAGAGATGTTTTAGAAAAGCACAATTTTATTTCTTCTCTGTCTTAGCCCTAAGCGGTTCAGCATTATTTGAACATCAGCAACAGCATTTCTTTATGACTTCAAAGTCAGAACCTAACCTCAAATTGGCAGTGCACCTCGAGATTAAGGCTGTGCCCAGCACTCTGAGAAATAGATGTTTTCAGCAGAAAGAAGAGCAACAGGAGGTCACAACACGACAGTCTAAGATCACTCAATTAGAAGGTTTATTAAGGTTACACTAAGGTGCCTGTCATGAACACTCTCACAGGAAACACTTTAAGAAATGCACGAGGAAAAGGACGAAACCACTAAGCTTGGAAAGGGTTCTGCAGCTGTTATTCACATGGAAGAAGGGCAAGATTCCTCCCAACACAGCAGAAAGCTGTGTCAGGCGCACTGTAACCAATGCAAGCCCAAAAAAGTATTTTATTTTAAAATATGTGATCCTGACAAGAAGAAAAGACAAATAGATGTCCGAGGTCTTCTATTTTCCACCAGTTACAGCTACTGTGTGTTTAGGAACGCGGTGAGAGGTCCCTTCTCCGCAGTACGAGAGCAGCGTCTCTGTGGCGGTCAGCCTGAGCCGCGGGAGCTGGGCAGCAGCTGCAGGAAGCAGTTTTGGGGTGTCGCTGGTGCAGAGATGACAGCAGCTCAGGCTGCGGGCGACAGGGCTCCTCACTCAGCACACCCAGTCCCGCCGCTCTGCCCAGACAGCCCCTGTTCCTGCAGGACGCCGAGCCGGCCCTCCATTTTTATTTTCGGCCCCTTATCGCAGAGTTTAATCAACTCAACAGGCGCTTCCGTCCTGCTGCTACGCGGAAAAAAAAAAGGAATCGCTCTCCTGATCCCACCTATTTCGGCGTTCTCCTTTGCGAACCTCCCTGCCCTGTGCTGCGCTCTCTCCCCACACGGCGGGCGGGCCGACCCCTGAGGGGGCCGGGCGTGCCGCACTCAGCCCCCGGCCCGCGGGGCACCGGCGCCGGGGCCGGGCTCCCCGGGGCGGCGGGGCCGGGCGCGGCTGGGGCCGGCGGTCCCCGGGCGGGCGGCAGAGGGCGCCCCGCGTTCCGCAGAGCGGGGCCGGGAGGAGCCTCCGGCGCGGCCGGGGAGGGCCGGGGGGAGGGCCGGTGCTGCCACGTCCTCGGCGGCGAGCGGCGGGCGGGGAGCGCAGCCCGCGCCTCAGCCCCACGTGTGGCGGCGGAGCGGGGAAGTTGCCGGCGGCCGGCGCTGCGGACCCTGCTCCTGTCCCGCCGCTGGCCGGCCCTTCCCGTCCCTCGGGAGGACGCAGCTCCAAGTAAGGGCGCTTGGCGGCCCCGCTCCCGCCCGCTGTCCCGGGAGAGGCCGGTGGGTGCGGGAGGCGCTGGGAAGGGGGCGGCGGGGAGCGCCGTGACCGGGCACGGGGCGAGCCCGCGGTGTCCCGGGGGTGCCGCGGGCAGCGGGATCGGCTCCCGGGCGGGACAACTTCCTGCGGACTTGGGCTCCGAGCGCTCCGTCCCGCGGCCGGGGTGCCGCGGATAAGCCCGGAAAGTTTGGGAAGGCGGAGGGCGGGCGGGGAGCCGGGAGTCGGCCGGGGACGGCGGGAGGGAGCCGCCGCCGGGCCACGCTGCCAGGCTGGGTGGCAGCCCCCGGGAGGCTCCGCTGAGGGGCTGGCGAGGGAAAGAACTGCTTCGAACACTCGCAGAAGACTTTCGGGGTTTGTGTGTTGTTGCTTTTTCTTTTTTTTTATGTACTTAATTTCGATTCCCAGTCGTGAGTACAGTTGTGCCAGAAAACGACCGAGACCTATGTTTAAGCAGCCCGTTGGAAAAAAAAATAAATCTCAGGAAAGCATTAAAGGTGACCCAAGAAAGAAAGAAAACGATCTGTTCTGAATGTAAAAACGTGGGGTTCGTCTCTTTCTGAAAGCACCGTGCCCTAATTCGTGCGTGTTTTGTCCCTGCGATGAGCTGTCGTGAGTTCGGGGCATAGTTTTGTGGTTCTCCTTATCCTTGATTGCCTTAAAAATTTATTTACTGAGTTTCTAAACCGACTGTAGTTCAGCCTTTTCTCTTATTTTTCGACTGTTTTAAATGTTCTCTTATCAGAGTGGTTTCTGTTCCGTGGTCCCTGTCGTGCCTAAATTTTTATGATATTTTTATCGGTCTGTGGAGTGGTGCCACCCTGGGTCGAATCTATGGGGGTTTCCGTGTTTCTCTCAATTTGAAAATTTGATTGTCAGTTATTTTTATCTTCGTTCAGAATTTCCTCCTTGAAATGAACTAGAAGTCTTACAGGAATTCCCCTATGCCCGGTTGAAAAAGAAGTGAAATGAGTTTCTGTTGGTACATTTTTAATAAATTTTTGCTCTCCTTCTCTCTCTTAATTGCCTTTTAGTACCCTATTTATAACATATAGACCTCCTAAGCTAAGAAGAAAACTATTCTCAGCCTTTGTTGATGTCGCTGATTTTTGTTAGATAAACAAACTGCTCCTTGCACAGCAGTTTTAGCTGCTGGTTTCCCTAATGCTTTGTGGGAAACGTGGAAGGGACATCTACCAACAGGAATTGTAGGTGAAGCTATCAAATGCTGCCCAATGTTTTGGGAGAACTACCTGTTTCTTCAGTGCATTTTCCAGCCTGGGCTTGCATAGATCTCCGTTCTTCTCCTCGAGAGGGTTTTGGCAGAGCTTTGCCCGCAAATGCAGGGCAGCACAGAAGAGCATGGACAGCACTGACAGACTTACAGAGATAAAGACAAATGATGTGCAGAGCTGGACAGCTTCAGATGCTGCCAGGGTGGACACTGCAAAGCTCTCCTAGGGAGTCCTGGGCACACATTGCACCTTTTTGGGGTATGATTGGTGTTCACAGTCTGATGGGACTGGTTGGTGTTCAAACCAGTGAACATCAAATGTTCAGTAGTGGCTGCACACCCACACCTCCTGTCTGTGGAACACCGTCTGAGCTTTGTAGCTCCCCCAGAGTGTGGGGTGGACATGGGCCTGTGTGAGGTGACAACTCTCAGGGATGCTCCCTAGCTCATTGCTGCTTGTTTGGAGAGGGGTGTGGGTGCAGTAGCAGCGAGAGAGTGGACTGTGTGCTCACGTGTTGCTACTAGATCTGTATGCTAGCAAAATAATGTCAATATTTTTTAAAAATCGAATCATGTTTTTCTATGCATTAAATAACGACAGAAATGCTTTTGCATACATATATATATTGGTGTATGTGTATATGTACATATAAAAGATACATGTTCTGATTAGGTGATGCGACCTATCTTATTGGATGGTAGATATATTTGATGATGGCAGTGTGTAATGCAATGCAGTTTCCTTGTTTGTTTTCACCAATTTTCCTTCTCCATCATCTTTCTCCCTTTCCTGTTACTTTGAAGACCAGCAAGGCTTGTCCCAATGGTGGTGTTCCACCAAGAAGCAGTGGTGGGGAGAAGCTGAATGAACTCCTGCAGGAAGTCACAGGAGATGGGTCCTGATTCAGCAGGCAGCACTGCTGTCATGGGGGCTGTGCTCAGAGAGATACATTGATCTTTTGCGGTGCTATCTTTGAGGGAACTGACCACGAATTCTCTCTGCTAAGCTGGGCTGGGCTTTGCTTTTACTGCTACAGATGTGCTTCAGCTGCTCCCAAAGCCATCTGAGCCCTTTGAGAATGGACCTGAGATCTCATTCAGGTCCAGGTGCTTCAGAATAAAATGATCTCTGTCTCCATACTTATCTCTGCATCGTGAACTGCAAGAAGCATCCCTGGGTGGATTGACATCCGTGACATGCAGTAGGAATTTGTGCTGCATGCCAATACAGATTTCTCTAGTTTTTGATTCATTATGAAAATGCTTAGAGAAATTATCCGGAAAGAGATCTTGCCTGTTGTCTTCTCTGGAGATCTCCAAGGCCGATGGCTTTACAGGGCCACCAGAGCAGTGGCAGGGCTGTAAGTCCACACGTTGTGTAACCAGGTGAGACTGTTCTCTAGAGGGTGAAAGATCCTGAGGTGTACGTGATGCTGTTTTGGGTTGCTTCTCTTTTGGTTTCTTTTGGTTTTTGTTGTTTTTTTTTTTTAATTTTTTAAAAGTTATAGCAGTAACAGCTTCCCAGTAAGTCCTGAATACAGCTGAGGAGTTACCTTCCTTTCTGCTCATTGTGGGAAAGAGTTATGTGGACAGATGTGGCTTGTGTGAGGATTTGCTGAGCTCTTAATCCTGTTTGTGGCTGATAGGCCATGCAAATATGGAAGGGCATCTCTTTCAGTATATAAAGGTTTTAACTGCTCACCATCTTGGGGAAATGTGCTGTTAAAATGCTGTAATTGTTTTATCAGTAGCTACAGGCCATGAAGTTGTAGATGTAGAATCCTGCAACAGTGCAGACCACCTCCCCCAGCCCCCTTTTTTTTTTTTTTTTTTCCTTCTGGTTGCTTGTTTGGGTTTTTTGAGAAAGATATTTTTACTTGTTAAGACAAACCATAAAATAATTACTGTAGGTAAGAGAGGAATCAGGCTTTGTATAATGAATGGGGGAAGCAGACAGAGGTGAGAAATTTGTGAGCCCTTTGAGCACATATGTATCTTGAGTGGATGAGAATGTGTCATAATATTATCTCTGTTGTCTTTTGCTCTGTTTTGTTGTCACTGGTTTAGTTTCAGGATGAGGTTTTTTTCAGTCTTCTTTATCCTTCTTTATTTGTTGTATTGTACACTCATTTTAGATGCAAAGAAGTTACTCACTTCTTACTTTCTTAAAAGTGTGAGCTTTTGGGATTCTGTGTACCCAGAAGTTTCTGACCACTGTTGTCATTAGAAATCTTGTAGAATTTCTCAAAAGGTAGGGCATACCCCAATCAAATGACTTTGCATTAAAGTTCTGAAAGTACAAGCATAATTTTAAATATGTGAGCAACTTGTCAGAAGGGTTATCTTTTGAGTCCAGCAGTATGCTGGTGAAAACTTCATGTAAATGAAAGAGTGTGCAGTGCAGTGAACTTCCCGCTGCAGTTTCCGGTGAGTGTAGAAAACACCATTTTTTGCAATTTATGTGTGCTGTTTAAGTAGCTACTTCATTGACAGGGGCGGCATTCTTGGGGCCACAGGAGTTACATTGTGTAGTTTTGTGGTGAGATTTTCTGGGGGTAAAAGCTGCTGAGTACCTGCCTGCCTTCCTGTTTGCTCATAGCTGTATTAAAGGCATGTGCAAGATAGGGACCTTACTTCCACCTTAACCAAGGTTCAGTGGGAGATGTTGATAAAACCAGAAATTTGGGCTGGATTTGTAGGTGGAAGATGGAGGGTAAGAGATTTGTGACACTGACTTTTGCTGCATGCACAGCACTTGGCTGTTAGGTTTCTCTTGAGTGCAGGTTGATAACAGAGCCACGCTTGTATTTTCCCCTGTCTGTAAGAGCTTCTTCTGTGACCATAATGCAGTCTCTGACTTACAAAAATGAGACACAATAATATGGAAATTCAGTGAAAGTGTCAGTCTTGAGTGTTTGGATTTTTGTTTTTTCTTTAAATAGGTAATAACAATAATGCTGGGCTTTTCCCAGTCCACTGCAGGTGCCTGTGGACAGGAAGGTAAAGGGACACAGCAGAGGAGTCTGGCTGCATGCAGAGTGGGTGGGTTCTCATCTGCTCAGGTGGGTATCGACTTTCTGTGTTACAGCAGAGGGTCAGAAGAGACAGGTTTACAAGGTTTTGTGAAACAGCCTGATGCGTGGAAGCAGGAATGCTGAAACTCATTATTGGACTTAGCAAAGCCTGTGAACCAGGCTAGAATGTGAACTCGTGACTGGTGCCCTGAGCCTTAGTGCCAGCTAACCTCTTTTCTGATCCCTTTCATGATTTTTATTTTATCTTGTTTGGATTGCCCATGTTTTCCATTAGACTTTTTCTTGTGGTCCTCTTATTTGCACGGGTATTTTTCTTTCCTATTTACCCAAGCTGTCCTTTGACAGTTTCTCTGATTTTTTTTAAATTGCATTGTTGATTTTTCTCCTGTGCACAACCTATGTTGTTTACATTTATTCTTCCTTTATTCATCTTCTTACATTTTTCTCCTTTTAACTCTTATCCTTAGAGGAACTGGTTTTACTCTTAGAGACCAGCCCTTTCTTATTGATTGCCAGCTGCTTTTATTGAAACTAATTTACATTCTGTGCTCTTATTGTGCTAGACAGAGGACTAGTGATTTTGAGTAAAGCTCTTTCCTGAAAGACTTTGCTCAGAAATTGTCTCTGTATTTCACAAAAAGAGTGGAAAATAAAGAGCAACATCAGTGCAAAAGCTGCTTCTGCCTAAACCAATGTGTTTGTGTCTTTGTCACATGAAGAGTAGCAGTGTGGCCTGCCCTGCTGCAGGCACAAATGACTTTTTCAGGCTGAAATGAGCTGGTGTGGTGAGGGAGAGTGCTGAATGATGTGGCCTTATGTTTACTTATATGGGAACTCCTTAGACTCTGGCAGTAAGAAACCAAATCCATTTTGATTGTGACTGTATCCTGCCTTGGTACAGCTGTGATTTTTTTTGTTGTTTTGTTTTTTTTTTCCCCATAAACTGATCTAAAAAAAATTATGAAGTATAAAGATGCACTACAGTTAAAGAGTTGAAGAGTTATGTTTACATGATGGTAAACTCGGGGAAAAAAAGGTTAAATGAGAGGAGATGGCTTGGTGGGCTTTAACACTCCAAGTACCATCTGCCTTCAGACAGGTTCTTTTGAGAAGGGTCTCTAATAAGGCTTCTCAAGCCTTATTAGCTGCTAAGCATAAAACCCTTGTTTTCAGGTCATGTTGATTTTGGGCTTTGTATCATGCTAGAGGTATGGATAATCAGGGTTTGGATATACTCAGGGTGTATATCCCTTTTTGTTCTCAGTCTGCTTTTGGTTTATAAATTGGTCTCACTGCTTTTTCACCCAGTGTCAGTTTGGTTTGACACCTTGGCTTTGCTTGTATATTTCGAAAGGAGACCGTGGTACAGTGCTTAGTGTCAGGTCTGGAGGGGGAAGTGTGTTACATAAATTTGTTACCAAAATTCACTGTGGTGCTCTGCCTCTCAAGTGTTTGTTCTTAGCATGGCTGCTTACTGGTAGTTATATGTCAGTAGCATCGTTGCATCAGGATAGATCTTTGACTTTGGCACCCAGCTAGAAGCATAACAAAAGGAAGGAAGCTGCAGGATGGATTTTTCAGTTACAAAAGTGCACCCTCAAACACAGATTAGGTACGTGGCTCTCATGATACAAATAAGATAAGAGAACCCAGAGCCTTTTATTAGTCTTACTGGTGCCGGTGTAAAATATGGCTCTGAGTCTGCAGTCATGCCACAAAAAGGCTCAGGAAGTTCATCTGTGGTTAGTTGTCTTTGCACATTCGGCTCTGCTTAAAGACCTGTGCACTTACTGTGCTGGCTCTGGCCATCAACTCAACCTTCACAGCCTACTTTGAATGGAAGAACATACAGCTAAACTCTAGCATAATTTAGGACAAAAACTGCAGGATAAATGTGTCTGAAGTGGCTTGAGAGGTTTAGGTGTTAATGCTGCACAGCATCAGAAAAACCTGAGTTTTCTGAATTCATAACTGTTGCAGGAGAGGCTTGTGTTTATACTGTTATAACCTGTGAAGTACATTTGAAGGCTTGGAGCCTTAGAGTTATTTGTGATGCAGTACTTTAGCATAGAGGAAAATGCTGCATGCCAACTTTTTGCCTTAATGTTAGGGTTTGATGCCATTACTCAAAAGTCTTGATGCTGGTTCTTGCTGCTGAATTATTATTTCAGTCTGCAGAGCAAACAGTTTCCCTGCATTGTTTAAGTCTTTCCCACAGTTGTAAGATAAATGCTTAAGAGTACAGGAAATGGTGTCTGTAAAAGTAAGATTTGATCTGAAATCTGATTGCCTGAACAATTGCTAAATCTCTTACACTTTTAAAAGTTGAACATGACTTAGTTCTTTCTATTGATAATTTACTTAGCATGTTAAACTCATTGTACAATAATGTCCATCAAACACAGTTTTGCTTTTCTTTTAAATTGCATTATAAATTGAGGAAGAGAAACAGAAATATTTGTATACAATCATTTTCTTCCCATGTCTTCCAGCTATAGCACTGCCTTCCTGAGTTGGGAGGAAGTGAAACCTTTCTTTTCTGTGTCCAAACACAACAAAATACACAAGCCAATAGTAGAAGTAGGAGTGAGAATCCATTTGACTTTTTAAATTCTGGCCTTTGTTAATAACAGGATGGGCTATTACTATTGAATATGATGTTGTATTAAAAAAAAAAAGTATTGACTTTAGTATGTGCTTAAGGAGGAGCAGGGAGGGTTTTCAAGCACCCCAAAAGAGCTGTAGGAATAAATCTTTGGAGCAAATTCAGTAACAAGTAGAAATATTCGAGTTGGTTTGTGCATCTTAGCACTGATCTCCTCCTGAACAAAGCACACCATCCTAACGCACACACAGTGTAGCTGTACAGTGCCTTGCAGCCTCACCTGCATTTTTCTGCACACCCTCCCAAGTAATTAGACAGGAGCAGGATGTTCTGTGTGAGCCTTTGAGCTTTGTTATTTCCGTGCTGTGCTCAGTGTAAAATGCAGCGCTGAGGGAATGGCCTTCTTTGGCTTAGGCACAGCATCTGGAGCTGCTTTGCATCTGATTCCCCTGAACAGGAGTGAGGAGGATGGGTCTGCCTATGGTGTAGCACCCTGTCACACCCCATGTCTGCTTCTGGTAAATCAAAGCTGTTGACAGCTGGCTTAGCTGGTTTTTTCGAGTTCTCTTTGGAGCAAGATGATCTTTAAGGTTCCTTCCAAACCAAACCAAACCAAACCATTTTATGATTCTCTATTATGTTCCTGAAATGCCCAAATGCCAGTGGGAGGTTAGGCCCAGCTATCCTTTGTGACTGAAAAAATTTCTGTGTGGTTTGGGTAGGGATGTGATTTCTTTGGGGTGGACTTTTTAAATTTTTTGTTCTGTGGTATTTTGTTTTTTTAAGTTGGTTATTTTGAGGTGTTTTGGAAAGAAAGTACCTGTGCAATTGCTGCTTGACTTTTAACTTCTGGATATGTTTTGGGAAAAATTGTTTTGGGTTTTTTTTTCCTAATGCCTTGCCAAACAGTGAAAAAAGAACCTCTGGCCCCTAAAGCTTTTCTGCTTAATGCACTTCCTTGACCTCTTCAAGTACTTTGTGCTTTTGCAAGGATATAAACCTGGATATTGTATATATTCTGTGTTGCTGAACTAACTGGAAAATTTGGGGGTTTGAGAGATAGGAACTTTGATGATAAATGCATTTTGCCCTTGTAAAACTTCATCTGTATTCTCTGTGCTGGGCACTCCTGAAGGAGAAATTCAGTATGAAGAGAGGTCTTGTGACAGTTTTGCCCTTAGCAACCCTTAGAAGCACAGGAGAGGAAGAATTAAAGGAAAGAGCTGCAGTGTGCAAAGTCTGAAGAATTAACATCAGTCCCTTTTTCATACAGTGGAAAGAAAAGAGTTGACTGGAAGAAGAAATCTTTCCTGTGGTACTGGTGGAGAAGTTCAGACAATATCTGAGACCTAGATAAGGCCTCTCAAGCAGCAGAAGTGTACCACACTGCAGAAGCTTTCTGGGCTGTGATCAGTGCTGTGAAACACTGTTTAAGAAACTGTCAACAAAATATGTATTCAGTAAGTTCTATCTGCAAACTTCAAGTGTATTTGATAATCCCCATATAGTGCAATTCAGAAGTATTCTTAAGCTTAACCTTATATTAATTAAAAACAGGCATCATGGTGGAGTATACTGCATGTAGTGGACAGCATATATTATCTGCATAAATGACTGAAAACTTTGCCACTGGCATTTACTTGCTCTTTTACATTATGCCAAATTTTATTTTTGCTGTTTTTTTTTTTTCTTGTGAAATGAGTGGGTACAAACCTTTTGCTGAATTTTTCCACCCATGTTTTTATTCATTGTGTGAAAATAATGTTACACTGTTACCAAAACAAAAAAAAAAACCCTCAGGTTGTAGGCATATATTGTATTATCATTGGCATTTTTTTTCCTGTAAGCATGACAGTGGATGCAAAGAAGAAGGGAATATAGTTGCTTTCCAAAATAAATGCTGTTTATGAAAGTTTATTACAAATTGTCCACAGGAGAGTGAACATGCAAGGATCAGGGTATATAATGTTTTCTTTGAAACACACCTTTGGTAAATATTTTTTTAACAGTTGCTAATATGTTTCCTGCCTAGGAAACCAAGGAAGTCAAAGAGAAAAGAAGATTATGGACATATTTGTTATTCAATGCTGTGTTGTTTCTCCGACTTCCATCTCCTACGCAGTCAGAAACTCTGCAGGAAAGGGATATGTGACTTGTGTTGAAAACTTCCAGATTTCCTGTTTCTCTGGGCATGTAGGTTTCTAGTTGAGCAGGTTAACCTTTACTGGTGGGCCGTATCTCTCCATATTTTCCTTTCCCTTGGAAAATTTTTGGTCTCCATTATTCCTGACCATCCTGGACAGTTGGCAATCTCTTCCTTCCAGGCTGACAATACCAGCAGTGCAGTGCTATGTGCAAGTCCCTTTGAATTCTGCTGTCAGTTGCGTTTCTTGTGAATAAAGTGTTTCAGAATTCCAGGGAGCGCTGAATATAAACGTATCAATTATGTGTCAACACAACAGCATCTGTCCTTGAAATTGGGTATCAGTTTATTTGGCATCAGCATGGCAAAGATTTGGCTGACAGCCAGAGGGAAATATTCCAGCAAAAGCTGCTGCAACAGAAGCCATCTCAGAAGCAATTCGCTGAAATTCAGGGTGATGCTCTAACATCATCTTTTAGTAAATTCTTAAGACATGAGGGACCTTAAGCAAAAAACCTTTCATGTTCCACGTTCTTGCCTCCTGTTATTTCTTTTTCATGTCCAATTTTTTTTGTTATTCTTCTCTTAAAAAAGATGCATAGAAGGTTCTGGGATGTATATATCCTGTGATTTAATATCCTTTTTTGGCTTTCCGCGTATTTCAATGTTGTTTACATAAAAGTTCCAAATGAATGCAAGCAGGGATGCTTTGGGAAAACGTTGCTTAAGTATGAAAGAGGCAAGGCTCTCAAAACAGGAGAGTAAGAAATTGCCCCTTGTTAACAAAGATGTGTGTTCTGGAGGTTTTGTATATTTTTTTCTTTTCTGAAAAACTTTGTCTCTTCCTTCGTTTTTTTCCTAGATCTTTTTCTAAGATTTAAGTAAGTTTTGCATTCTCAAAGATGTGAGTAAGTCAAAACAGTAATTTCAGAAAGTTAGGAAACCCCAAGTCCGTAACACACTCCATTTGCCACGGACATAACTGCCGTGGTTGAGTGAGCACTCTAGCACACCTGTGGGAAATGGGGAACTCAGATCACTTTGTTTTTATGGATGATCTGTATCATGCTTGAAGGAGGTGAAGAGGAAACTCTTCGATTTAATGGTATAGCTTGTAATAGTTACCTGGTTGATTCTGATACCTGTTTAAAAACAAAACCAGGATGAGTTGGAAAGGAGAAAATACAGCAGAAAGGCTCAGTATTGTGTTGCATATCAAGATGTTTATCTTGTGCCTTTTAACTGACTGGGCTCCAAACAGTCCCTATCCCTTCATCAAAATAAAGTTGTTCACTTGGGTGCTAAAAAACCATAATTTCTAGGAAAGCTTTAAGAACAATACAGTGATAAAAGTAGTTGGGAAAAAATACACATTGGATTTTCAGTTCTGGAGGAAAAGCTTGTAGAATAAAGATGAACTGGGTTTTTTTAAAGGTTTTTATGTTTTGGTTTTTTTCTGGGTTCCTCCTCTCCTCCTTGAAGTTTGAAGTCCTGTGAAATTGAGTTTTTCTCAGAGGGGAGAGAACAGTGAAAGGGAGGGAGATCTATCGTATTGTCTACATTTAAAATGGGCTGGTTTCTCTTTGGCAGAAAATAAATAGTAAATAGTGGGTTAGCTCTTAACTTCGTACTCTCAAAAGAAATCACAATTCTAGAGTTAAGTAATGAAACCTCTTTAGGAAAATCAATGTTACCTGTATCCAAGCTCAATTTATTCAAGAGGTCAGCTTTGTTGCTGCCCTGGCATGGCTTGAGTGTAATGATTAACAACTTCTTAATGACTGTTCATGTAACTTCCATCTCTTATTTTATATAAGCGTAAGGCAAGATGGTAACAGAATGCTGTAGTAAATCAGTATGTGCTATTCAGGGGAAAATCTCCTTCCAAATCCTGTATGCAGCATGCATCAGCCCCAGTGAAACTGAGAGAAGCCCATTAAGAAATCCGATTAGCTGTCTGCTCTCTGGGTGAGTTAAAATCTCTGTCCAGCGTGGTAATCAGTGATGTCTAACTGCTGGCTTATCTGGTAATAGTGCTGTCACCTTTTATAGGCGCCTCTCTTGCAGCTCCGCCTGACTTGTGCATTCATTTCAGCCACGAAGAACACAGAGCAGCCGAGTGAGACCTTGTTATAAATTTTAAAATCCTCTTCAGAGCCGAGGCCGGCACTGTCGTGTTCTGTTGTGTTGCCCTTTGTTCCTGCAGGTTTCCTTGTGAGATCTCCAGGTGCCATGTAAGCAGTAGCACACAAGAGCGGGGAGAGTGTGCTTTGTGTGGAAGCAGCATGGAAAAGTGCAGCATTAGGTTCAAGTTTCAAAGTAATGTCAAGTACTAGTTAGTGTGCTTGCTCCAGCAGTAGTTTTCTACAGGTGAGAAAAAAAAGAAACATATCATTTTGGGAAGAAATAATGGAAAATATTTCAAAAGCAGCTTTAGTTAATGTAGTAGCCTGTAAAGTCTAAATTGTTTTCCTGTTAAAATGCAGAATGTGAAAGAGCGCATTCTAATGTCTGCAGTTTTTGATGTATTTATCTCCAGAAAATACAGATCTGGTGGCCCTTCTGTATCTATAGGTGTTCATGTCCATGGAGAGACCTGGCTGAAACCTGTGGAGCACTGCAATAGCAATCAAGATGAGTTGCCAAATGGGTACTGAACTTTTCATCAGCTCTTGCCACATAAATATAGTCCTGAATCTTTTGAAGGTGTCATCTGTTGGTAGTTCCTTCCCATCAATGTTTGTTCATCTTCTATTCCTTTTACCAGGAGGAGGTGAATTTAGACTGCAGCCGTCTTGATAGTTGGGGTGTTCTTAATTGTTGTGTGCTTTCTGCTTGTGGACTCCATCAAGTTACTGTGATCTCAGCCATGCTTTGTACCTTATTTTGTATTTAATTCTATACTTGGTGGTGTGAAATATATTAATACTGTGTCGTTTCTGTTTAGGTTTATGAACAATTTTGAACTGTTTTTAGCATCCTCAGCTGATTGAAACTTCAATGTGCCCTCAAGGAAAGTGAGGTGATACCTGTGGGTACAGCACAGTAGATAAGAGGTTATGCTTCTCTCTTCCCCTTCTCAGAAATCTGCTTTGCACGTTGTAGTTCTAGTTTCAAATCTCGGTTGATTTGTGAAATGAAATCTCACTTCTCTGTGGGGGAAAGAGGGGTAAGCAATGGCTGATGGACTCTGTCATAGGAGGAGTAAGCAGATCTGGTACCTCCAGCCCTTTGTAGGAAAAAGATGGTTCTCAGAGTCCACCTGAGACTGGAGGTGGCGTATCCTGTCCTCATCTTGAAGTGCACAGAGCATGTTTGTTGATTCTCTTGGGTTTTGGAGATCCATGCTCAGAAGAATGGGTACAGTACACTTGGTATTATTTAGAATATTTCGGTTTTGGTCTGGTTGTAAGAGGCTCTGTTAAACCACTGCCGGGTTTTCTGCTCAGATATTTGGTTTATTCCTCCCACTGTGTTGAGCCTCCATTACTTTTCTTAGTCTTGTCTATTCTTCCCCATTCAAATTAGTTGCAGTTTTGGAGGAAATTAACATTTTCCTTTTCTTTACACTTCACCAGAAATTCAAAGGATGAAATTCCCCTTCTTCACTCTCAGGAGTGAAGTGCTATTTTATAGTACCCTCAGATTAAATATTGGGGTCACTAATCTACTCCTTGCACCACAGTTCTTGTATAGAGGAACAGCTTATTTGGAGCAGTATTTGCAGAACCATTTCAGTACATCTCACTCACTATTTCCGAGTCAGTACTGCAACCTTATATAAACCAGTCTCCATCCACTTAACTCCAGGACAAATGTGGTGATTAATATTTATATAAAAGCTTTCATGTTTCCACAGTGAAATTGTCTCACTTTGAAAAGAAAAGGTGCCTTTTTCCCTGTTGACTTGGTGTGGAAAAAAGCTTGCAAAGGCTTCCAGCAGCACAGCAACCAAGACAGGCATCAGCAGAAGAACTGAGGTCATCTTTAATTCGGTATTTCATTTTGTGAAATTGCCTATTCCAAGAGAAATAAAACATTTACATGTATATTAACCAGTGTTTGCCAGCTCTTGGAATAAAGCCAGTTCTCTCAGGGCCAAACAAACGCTCTGAGTGAATGAGTAATAATCTGCAATTGTCACTCCTAATTTATGGATGAGTAGATAGAGCAATGTTTGCCATTTTAAGTTGTCCTATTTGCTTGAAAGACTAGAAATCATGATTAGCTGTTGGCTTGGAGTATCAATAGCATGTCTGTTTATAGCTGATTTACTCAGTGTAGCTGTTGCAAAAGTTCAAGACCTCTGCACATGATAAGAAGTAATTGTGAAAGAAGATGAGAACACATGAAGGTTACAGATGTTTTGGGACAGTAATTTGGAATCCACAGCCAGAAGCTGAAAGATAAATGGCATTTCTTCTTTATAAATGACATGCAAGATCTCCCTCTGCCTCGTTTATTTTCTGAGGGAATCTGTATTGTCATGTTAAGAGAAAATGTAAAAATCCATGGATTCCCAAGATAATGTCTGTATTGGCTTTTGTTGTTGATAAGTAAGAGGAGAGCATACTACTGATTGTCTTGCAATGATGTTTTCTGTCTCTGAGCCTTTCCATTTGCCTAATTTTCCAACAAATGCAGTTAAAAGCAGTTTTGGAAACTTTGTTTTACATATTCATGAGCATGCTTTTGTCATGAACTTAACAACAATGTTGCATTGATTGGGGTGAATAAAAACAGCAATCAAACTCTATTTTGTTGGTAAAGAGGTGTGTTTTTAATG
Source organism: Zonotrichia leucophrys gambelii (assembly GCF_028769735.1). Classification (NCBI taxonomy): domain Eukaryota; kingdom Metazoa; phylum Chordata; class Aves; order Passeriformes; family Passerellidae; genus Zonotrichia; species Zonotrichia leucophrys. The sequence goes on from NC_088169.1 coordinate 79,658,326, forward strand.
GGAATACTTAAAATCCTACCTTATAAAGCCCATATTATATACTGCAGGGAGTCCAAAAGCACAGCCCCTCTGGAGTAGGAGTTTATGGGAATGAGAGTCACTCTTGAGATTAAATTGTCTGCAGAGTATCCTGTGAAGTCTTCCATGAGGTCTCCCAACTGCTTGTGGAGGAGGCTGCTCCATCATGCCTAAATACGTAGGCAGGAGATGGATGAGAAGTAGAAACCTCAGCTGTCAGCCTCTAAAAGCAGACACACAGTGCAGAAGTGAGACCATCACTGATGTTGGTCTTCTCTGATGGATGGGCTCTTCCATCCACTTCTTTCAGACTTTATTTTACTTCCATGCAGCTTTCCTTCTGTGTGCTAGTTTGTCTTTGTTATCATTTTGTCTCTTTTTTTTCCTGCACACTAAGGGGGCTCTCCTGCGCTTTCTGTCTGGGCTTTGTTGTCTTGCTCACCTACTTGCGCTACATCGTAACTTTTTTCTTCCTCTCCCCCCACTGCATTAAACTTCCTATCTGTCATCTTGTCAAATGAAATAACAGCAAGAGCAGTTGGTGTTGATGTTGTAGATACCAGGATGTCCACAGCCGAGGGTGCAGCCATTAATATTCTGTCTGTAAGCTGTGGAAGACAGACTCTGTGGAAGATGTGCCTGAGGACATGATTCCTCAGCCCCTCTTGAAAGGTCAGACATAGGACTTAACTCCTGTACTGTGTAGCTTTAGCTGTCACTTGGTGTTTGCAAGCACTTGGATAAGATTAAAAACTAATATATCCCTCTTTTGAGAGAAGGTCAAATAATACGTGATTCAAACCCTTCACGTACTGGATCATGGCAGGAACCTTTGAGCACCCATTCCCTGCACATGCACAGCTCCCAAAACCATCCATGAGCTCCAGTGCTGACTTCCAGTGTTGGGGTTCCAGGAGTAACTTGGTTTGATTGTTGAGTGCCTGCTCTTAATTGACAAGAGGGATCTATTGAGTACTCCTGTAAAATGATAAATATTTATATATATATATATATAATACGCACATCAAATGTGGCTGGTTTAAACAAGGAAGAAAAATGAGTTGTATTTTTAAGAGCTGGCCAGCAGTATCTTAATAAATATAGGGGGGTACCACAATAGAAATAGGGTACCACAGTAAGAATTTTAAAATCCCAAACAAAAATCACTAAACTAAAGGAAAAAAAAACAAACAAACACCAAACCTACTAAAAAAGCAACACCCCAACCAATCCACCCAGCAGCTTGCGGCAATATTTCTTGACATTGCTTTAAAATATGAAACTATTAAGATTAATCCCAATCAGTCTATGCAGAGTAAGACAGATATGTGCTAAGATCTCAGCAGCAGCAGGTGCTTGCAGTATTATAAATAGAAAGCAATACAAATTGAGCTGCTTATTAAATTTGCCTTTATGATGCTTTGAAGAATTGCCCTAGAACAGAAAAGAAAAATTACCATAGGCTCTGGATTAGAAGGATGACTTAAATAGCTGTGCTGCCAAAGGAAACAGAACATAAACTAGAGTAAGTGATAGACTTGTTCAGAAAAGGTTATCTAGCAGTGATTTGTCTCTAACATGGAGAGGTTGGCCAAGAGCTTTGGAGGGATGTGATTGAACACAGGAGGGCTTGATTTTTTTCATCAGTTTTAATAGGTATTGAGTTTTAATATATTTTCCAGGAGATTGCACTGTAATCCTTTCTAGCACTTACATTTCTCAGGTTTTTCCTTGTTTCCCTCTTCCTCTTCCCCCATCTGACAAGACCTAATTCTACAGGAAATGTTCATGTTGTGAAATGGACTCGTTCAGAATTTTTGTGGCCTTTTTGGATAAGGCCATGGTGAGGACCCTGTGTCTTATTCAGAACTTTCTAATATTTGTGAAATACTGTAGGGCCTCTGCAGAGAAGTGGCTGAGCATAGCAGCTAAGGTATCGTCAAGTAAACCAGATCAGAGCAACAGGCTCAACTGGCAGACTAATAAAAATAGATCAAAATCTGTAATGGTTTTTTCTTGAACAAAAAACTCAAATTGATTTCATTTGGCAGGGAGCATACCAGGAAATCTTAGCATAAGCGTGTTGGGGAGGAGCGAATTGCTGTGTGTAATATCTGCTATCCTACTCTTTAGTAACAAAGCACATTCATCCTTGATGGTGGAAGAAAGGTCTGCAGTGGCACACTTGCTCTTGCACCCTTCCTGTTCGGTCACTGTCTTGGAAAATGCTGGCACAGAAACAGCAAGGGCATCTTGGTTGGAAATTTTCTTGAGTGAAGGGGGAAAGGGAACATGTGTAGACAACTGGACTTCTGGCATCCATACCCAGATCTCCCTGGCCCTGCATGCGTGGGCTTACACAAAGGGCTGGTGTGCAATACCAAGCATTCAGTGTGTTTTAGCTGTCATTAGGAAATCATTGCAACCACTTCCTCAGGAGTTGCAGGAAAATACAACTAAGGCAGTGCACAGGCCTGACTACCCTTGGAACAATGCAGCAGGGAGTGAAGCTTAGTCTTGCACTAAGCTTACTGTGGTTAATCCAGTATCCTGTAGCACTGGTGACTGAGAATGACGCTGTGAATGTAGCAGATTGCTTTAAAAACAACCTGAGTGGAAAAGGAGGCTGTACAGGACTAAAAGAGAGGGGTGAATGTGACTAGTGTTGCATTAGGGGGAGGTGATGTTTTGGTCTTGGTAAGTGCTTTTAAAGGAGGTCACTTGTACTGTACTATGTTGAACTGTGGTACTGATCAATAGTTGCGTGCTGGGTGTTTAGAGGAACTTGAGACATCCTTCTCTGACAATCTGGGCTTGTTCAGAATGGACTCTGTTACACACATGGCTCCACAGCATTTGCTTTTGGTTCCTAAGTTTTGAGATGGGGGAAAGTCTTGGCAGTAGAACTGTAAGCAAGAATATATATAAATAAATAGGTGGTGCAAGAATCTGTGTTGCAGAGCTGATCAGGCAAAACAGGTTTGTGTTTATAGGGTGGCTTTGCCGAGCAATTCCCTTTGGTTAGAATGTGCAAAACCTTCTTCTTTCTGTTTGTAATTTTATTAAGTCTTAATTAAACTTTCTGCATTTAAATTAGTTTACATTAATGTCACGCTGTCTTATTATGTGTATATTGACAGACACTAACAGGGATTTGATCAGCCTAATCCAGCTGTATGTAATTATGTGCCTTCCCCTTAAATAATTGCATAGAGTCTATCAATCATGGCAGGAAAGCCTGCTGCTTTATTATAATGTGGGATTGTTTAGTGAAATGTAATAAGACTTCAGGTTTAAGCTGGGGAGTAAACAGAATGAGATTTTACTGAGACCAGTAGTAGGAAGAAAAACTTCCCCACCCATCCTGTGCTGCAAATCTCAGTTCTTATCTTTCCTGCCCTCACCCCTCTTCAAAAAAAAGGTGTCCTGATTGCATTGTTTTCACACTGATGTTGAGAATGTTTCTGTAACTGAAATGAATTTGGGAAAGGTGTAGATTTCTGGCTGCTGGAGGAAGAGCTCTAGCCTAAAACTGTAGCACTCATCCAGTGTAAGATGGAAGCTTTTATTTCATTCACTGATAACTTGATTATCCAGATGAAGTGATTGTGTAGAAAGCAGCAAAGGTGGGAGTGAAATCTGCCAAATGGCAGCACTGCATAAGCTCTAAAATAAAGCTAGGAAAAGTGAGTGAGGAGGGGAGTAACAGGTACCCACTTCATAGATTGTATTTGGGTTGATTTCTGTGTGATTTAGTTACTCTCCAGAGTCATGCAGTCTTTCCCTGTCACATGTAGAAGCAGGAGAGACAGGCAGGTTGCCAGCAGTCTTTCCTTAGCCTCCTACTGGAAAACTATCTGTGCCAAGAAAAGCTTGAAAAACCAGAACTTCAGACAAGCCCCAAAAGGGATGAGTTTGAGATCTGAATCCCTCATTCACTGTGTTCTGACATTGCATCAGGCTTGCTTTAAATCTGTGAATACCTCTAAGATACTGTATAGAATAAATTGGTAAGTGCTTTTGTCAGTGCAGTGCTGTCCATTTTCCCCTGTGGGACTGTCTGGGGGATTTCAGGAGCCCAGATGTGTGCACATCCATCTTGCATATTCCTGTGCCAGATATTTCTGTATGTTTGAGCTAGAAGAGCAAGATTTCCCTTTGTGCCTTCTGACGAAACTGTTTCACAAATAGTTCTGATCCAGCATACACACGTTGTGGTCAGGAAGTACACATTTCTGGATGTTCTAGATTTGTGCTATCTTGTACTGTTCTTCTAGCTTTTCTCTTCTGTCAGTCATGCTGCATCCTTCCCCTCTCCAATGCACACACAGGTGTACACACACACACACACACCCCTGCTGCCCAGGCTCAGCTCTTGCCTCTGTGGTTTCTCTGGTTTTCGATTTAACATTCCATCCTTGCTTGCTGTGGGCAAGGATTTTTCTGCCTGCTAATCTTTAGCCTGCAATGAATTTTCAGTGCCAGAGTTTTGAAGACAGTAGAATTGTAATGAAAAGCAGTGACAGTCCCTCAACTCTCCTGTTTGCATTAGGAAACTGTAACATCAGGCTTCAGACTTGCTGGCATTGTGCCTGGCACATGCCTTGGGGATCTGTCTCAAAGGCGTTTATAGTGACGCTGTCTCACAAAGAGTGACTGTGCTGGGAACCCCTTGGTTTGAACAGGGGAAGCAACAACCAGATCTCATGTAGGAAAAGTGTGTTTCCCATCCAGGTCGTCGTCATTTCAGGAGATGAGCGCTGCTACCCTCTGGTGACAGTTCAGCTTGAGGTGTGAGCAGTGACACTTGAGGTCTGGGTGGGCTGACACAGCTGAACTGGAAAACAGAAACATTGTTTTCACACCAGGTCCCTGTTGCTGCCCCTTCTGGCAGATGCCAGAGGTTGGTCTGGGAAAGCAGCACTTAAATTTTGAGAATCTCTGACACCAGTGACTAGGTTATTATTTATTTAGTCTAGCTGTTTACAAACTGACTGAATTTATGTAAATATACTGGAAAGATAAATGTTTTGTATCCAAAGGAGCCTTGTCAGGAACAGCTGAGAAAATTACCTTTTGTGAAAACAGCTGAGCAAACACATAATACCAAGTCATATGCTAGACGATGTGGTTTACTGCATTTATGTGCAAGATCATCTGTAGCTGTGGAGATACAGAATGCCAAGCTCTTCTTTTACAGCCTCCCCATGGAATGTAATTCATGCAGTGGCAGAAATTACTTGTTTATTTTTCTTGTGTTTTCAGTAAACATTAGTTGTATTTCTTCATTGGACTGCCTGTTGCAAAAGTCATCTAGATGTTGGTTCTCTACCAGGAAAAATACGGGTTATTTATCCACCTGTTCATGAAGCAAAAGAACTTGCCTATTTATTTATTTTGTTTTAATTGCATTCTGCTCGGTTTCTTTGCTGCGTTCAGGGCAGATAGGACGGCACTGCAGGTCACCTGGCCTCTGTTTAACAACACCTCCCAAATGCAGAGATCTGCAGCTCTTTGTTTCTACTGGAGATTGCTTGCTATACCCAAGTCCTTAGAATTGTGAGAATCATACAGAAATAGCTTTCTGCTTTGGCGGCCTTGCTCTCTCTGACTTTCTGGCAGCATTCAGTGATGGCTTTCATTTTCCAAATGCTGTGAATAGTTTGGAGACTCTCAAAGCTGCATTTACAGTAAATGTGATGTTGCAGTAATGATGGGTCAATTCAGCTTTAGAAAAAAAGCCACCACCTCTCACTAAAAAATAATGTTAAACTGACTTCAAACAGAATCTTAATAGTTCCATATTGCTCTGTGTATAATTAAAAGCTTTCACCCTTGAAAACAGGGTTCTTTTCATTTGCTAATTGTAATTCCTTGCTACAGTCAAATAGACTGAGGTAAAATTTTATGATATTAGGAATTGGCCTCATGCTGTAACGTGAAAATCCATTTTTCACAGAGCAAAAATTTTTCTCTTAATGCTTTTCTTCATCTTTAGCAGACTCTGAAATCATGACAGTGTCACTGAAAGAGAGGACCCCAAATTTAGCATTGCAAGCATTATCTTCAGGTATGCATCAATTCTGCTGTGCAGCTTCGGTTTAGAAGGAATGCGTGACCCAGAGCATTTTGATCATGGAGAGGGAAAGTTATTTTTTTGGCTGTTGCTGCAGTCATTGCTTGTTTTATTAGGAGATGGCTTGTACAAATTAAAAATTGGGGCTTTTATGCAATTGATAATAAGTTCCCCTCTTTAGTGGTTGCACAGAACTGTGTTCCAGTACCATAAGAAGCTGTCCTGTAGCTGGAATATTCACTTGGCCATGGAACTGCTTTTGTGTTGTTTAGAGTGGGTTGTCTGGGGAGGTTTGGGAGAGGGATGGAGGATGTGACTAGAATTGAAGGGTTTTGCTAATCCTTTGGGCAGGCCCAGACTTTAGGGGTCAGAACTCCTAGTCACTTCGGCGAATCTTTGCTCTGTCACTCACAGAAGTGATTACACAGAACCAGTCAAATAATGAAAAATTTGTTTTTAAACTATAATTTTACTTTTAGTGTCAAAAATTAAGTGTAATAATTGTGCCTGAATGTGATGGAAATACTATTGGACATTTACTACTGCAGTTGCCTAAAAACTGTTAAAGTCAAGCTTTTTTGTCTTTTTTTCTCCCCGAAAATCTTCCTCCATAGAGCCAAGCTTGCAAGGCACTGGGTGCCTAATGGGTCTGACACAAACACGGGCAGATTTAGCTTCTGTCTCTGTGTGGGAGATGAATTCCAAACTGGCCCAAGTGCTGCTCCAAGTTCTACCTGGGTAACAGCCACACTAAGTGATGAACATGTTCTCCAGAGAAGATGGAAGGGTTGTTACTTTTTACCTATCTGCCAGAACTAAAATGTGAACTAAAATGGAGTTGGACCTCAGTGGATAGAAAGGCTGTGTACTGAACTCCCTGGAGACCTCATCTAGAGTTCCATGCACCAGTGTTCCTGCTTGTACATCTGTTCCAGACTCCTACTGGAATGCTTTTCACATTCCTATTTAGCTGCATGTCCAGTCTGGTCAAATCACCTTAGAAAGTGGGGACCTTGCTGATACTGTTCCTGCAATGGCCAGACCTTAGAGTTTCAGGAAGGAAAATTCCCCATCCAAAATGTGGTGTGTCACCTCAAGGTAAAATCAGTTATGAAGTAATGGTAAAAAAATTAATATGTGTTCCATGGAGAAGAAGCCTGGAGAAGAGGAGGCTCAGGGGTGACCTTATCACTCCCTACAACTACCTAAAAAGAAGTTGTGGTCTTCTCCCAATTAGTGACAGTGACAGGACAAGAGGACACTGTGTTAAGCTGCACCAGGGGAGGTTCAGGTTGGACAGTAGGAAGAGTTTCTTCACAGAAGGGGTGATCAGACTTTAGAATGGGCTGCCCAGGAAGGTGGAGTCCCTGGAGGGGTTTAAGATAAGACTGGATGTGGCACTTAGTGCTATGGTCTATTTGACATGGTGATGTCTGGTCCCAGGTTGGACTTGATGATCCCAGAGGCCCATTCCAGTCCAGCTGATTGTGTAATTCTGTGATTCTGTGGGGTAGCCTAAAATAAGACTTGTCCTTTATTAAACAGTACCCATGGTTTGTGTAACAGTGTTACATGCAGTTCAGTTATTCATTACAAAACCTCAAAACGTTTGCCTGGTTTCAAAGCTAGGAAATGAAGTGTCTCTGTTGCTTAAACCACACTTTTGTTAAGGATGGAAATAAGAATGATATTTCTTCAGCTAACCTGTGGGTTTTGGGCTCGCCATGCTGGGTGGGGCAGCATGTCAGGGTTCCTTCTGCTCTGCCAGAAGCTGCTGTCCCTTTGCAGCAGTCAGTGCCTCGGCTGCAGGGAGCTGAAGTTCCATGAGCTAAGGTGGATTGAAGCTTTGTGTGTAGGGGGCCCTGCACTGCTGTTCTGGCTGCACAGAGCCCCCGTGTCTGTTCTGCTGGGACTGTGCAAGGAGAGGATGCTGCGCCATGGCCTGGGCTTCGGCAGCACTCAAGGAACAGTCCTGTTTCTCTGATGGCAGGGATGGTCTTTGTCATGAGGATGAGGAGTGCTCCTGTTTTAATGGCCACACAGTGCTGAGCAGTGGTTCCCTGCTGGCCAGGATTCCTCTTGCCCTTGGAGTAGGTACCTCCTCTTTCCAGCTCTTGGCCCCAATGACTCTTCCAGCCTCCATGCAGCACCTCTGGCTGCATGACCCTGAAGTAATCAGCCCGGCAGCAAACATAAGTAACAAGCTGATAAGTT